>NC_056684.1:140595729-141805729 GCF_018350215.1 Panthera leo
CCCGGGAGGCCCCACGTGGAGCCTGTACTCTGCAAAAACCTTGGCCTATTTTTCAAAGTCAGGGCATTATGGAAAACCTGGACTGTTTCTTTGACTTTCTTCCTTTCTTCTTTCCTTTTCTTTCTTTCTTTCTTTCTTTCTTTCTTTTTCTTTCTCTTTCTTTTCTTTCTTTCTTTTTTTTCTTTCTTTTTCTTTCCTTTCTCTTCTCTTTCCTTTCTTTTCTTTTCCTTTTCCTTTCTTTTTCTTCCTTTCTTTTCTTTCTTTTCCTTTTCTTCCTTTCTTTTTCTTTCTTTTTCTTTCCTTTCTTTCCTTTCTTTTTCTTTCTTTTCTTTCTTTTTCTTTTTCTCTTTCTTTCCTTCTTTTCCTTTTATTTTCCTTCTCTTTCCTTCTTTTCCTTTTCTTTCTTTTTACTTTCTTTCTTTTTCTTTTCTTTTTCTTTCTTTTCCTCTTCCTTTCCTTCTTTTCCTTTCTTCTCTCTTTTCCTTCTCTTTCATTCTTTTCCTTTTCTTCCTTTCTTTTCCTTTTCTTCCTTTCTTTTTTCTTTATTTTTCTTTCCTTTCTTTTTCTTTCTTTTCTTTCTTTTTCTTTTTATCTTTCTTTCCTTCTTTTCCTTTTATTTTCCTTCTCTTTCCTTCTTTTCCTTTTTTCCTTCTTTTCCTTTTCTTTCTTTTTCTTTTCTTTTTCTTTCTTTTTCTCTTCCTTTCCTTCTTTTCCTTTTTTCTCTTTTCCTTCTCTTTCTTTCATTCTTTTCCTTTTCTTCCTTTCTTTTTTCTTTATTTTTCTTTCCTTTCTTTCTTTTTCTTTCTTTTTCTCTTTCTTTCCCTCTTTTCCTTTTCTTCATTTTCCTTCTCTTTCTTTCTTCTCTTCCTTCCTCCTTCCTTCCTTCCTTCCTTCTTTATTTTATTCTTTCTTTTAACTGATCCTTAAGTTCAACATGCATTTGCATTCAAGGGAAACCCAGACCACATGTTTTTAATCCATCAACCCTTAAATCATCAAATGTCGTAGGCCAATGGTGTGCAGGCCAACAGGAACAGCAGAGCCTTTTAAAGACGTTCCTCTCTCTAGCAGTCAGGAAGTAGCCTTTTTCCAAGAGGAAAGCAGATTTCGACGCCAAAGGGGCTGCCATCCTCAGCTCCAGGCTCAGCACCCTGGAAAGCCAGGCAGGTTGGGAACTCAGCACGAGTGTGATTGCAATCTTGGAGCAGAAGGTATTTGGGGTCTGAGAGGCTGTCTCTTCTCCCGGCCCCACCCCCCACCCCCGTTCTGCTGAAGACCTGAAGGAGAAAGGCAGGAAAAGGGAGAGGAGGGCCCACTCCCTTAAGGAGACAGGACCGGTGGGTGGGGACCCCACTGGCAAATAAAGGCAAAGCAGACCCTCATTTCACATGTGTGACCTGTGGCGGGCCGTGGGGCCACTCAGTCTCCGCGTCATCCTCAGGCAAGTGGAAACCAATGTGGGCTCCAGGAGACCGTGGGAAGGAGACACTGTTCAATAGAAGGGAAATAAAATGAAATAAGGTGAAACAAAGAAAAGTGCGTGTAAATGCACATCAGGAAACACACCTGGCCAGACAGAACTCCATTCACTTTTGCCTACACTCAGAGCCAAATCTTGCCCAGGTAGTCACGTTACCTCTGTTCCACATACCCACCCACCCGCTCTCTGGCTCGCTGGCTGGGACATGGGCAGGGATTGCACAACCAGGCCTCCGTGGGGCGAACCGATAAAGACAGAAAGCCGCCCGCGGCACAATAGAATCTGTCGTGCAATGACCATAACTGCCAGTATCCACGACCAGAGCTCCTCGCTAAGAAACAGTAACAACAGCCGATAATGGTCTGTCCCCATCCACCTCGGGTTCATCTTGTGGACCTCTTGCCTTGCGCCCCATTCTGTCATTTCCCCAGGGCGGAGGTCCGCTTGTGTGCCACAATGACACGTGCCCCCTACCACCCGTGGCCTGAGACAGACGGATCCCAGCTCCCGATCTTGCCCAGCTCCCCTTGCTGGGGAGAACCACGTTCAGTTAGAGTAGAGGTCTCCATGTGCACTATTCACGCGCCCCCCAGTCCACAGCCCCCTGTCCCCAGCAGCTGCAAAAGTCCGGGACAGCCTGCCCCTACTAAGTAACGTGCAGTCTGAAAATACTGACCCTGGAGTCAGACTATTTCGGTTTGATTCCCGGCTCTCATCTGAGCTGTGTGAACTTGATCAGGTTACTTTGCATCTCTGTGCTTCAAAACCCACCCACCGTAAAACTGGATACCGATCGTCCCCGCTTAATGATGGCTTTGAAAATTAAATTAGTTAGTGCATGCAAAGTGCGGAGAACAGTTCCCAGCAGACAGTGCCCCCCAAGTGGGCTTGCTAACATCGTCAACATCATTATGGGCTCAGAGTGACAAAAGTCTGTGAGCACAAAACAAGCACATAGCACAGAGGAAGCTGTCTCTTCCCCCTGCTGTTCCTTTCCCTACCACCCACCCCCCACCACCAGCGCAACTCCAATGGTCCAGGGAAGCCTGCAATCATGGAATCTGAATGCTAGGAGGGGGTGAGGTCGGGTGATCCTGTCCCAATACTGCCTTTGGGATATTTCGCCTCTTTTTCCTTGTTAGCTCCCAACAACAGGTGAGTCTCCAATGCTTTGAAATCTCCTAAGATTTTTCCCATGTATGTCAACAGCCCATCTCCCCAGAGCTGGTGATGCAGAGACAACATGTTCTCAACAACCTGGACCACCCACAACCAGCATCCTTGACCAAGCGGCCCCTCCCATCTGCTAATTGGGGCTTGGAGAGACGGCCTGAGCAAGGTGGGTGGGGTAGGTGAGCAAGAAAGGGAAGAAGATGGAGAAGTAAAAGGGGAGTCGGGCCAAGAGGCGCTGCAAAACTTGATCTTTTAGTTCTGCTGTCCTGTCCAGAAATGAATCATCACTATCTGGTGAAAAGACGTTTGAAGATCCTGGAAGAAATTCTGTGTTAAAAATAACAGGCCTTATAGCCAGAAGAAAGGATGTGCAACCCTATATCGCGGGGACACGAATTGTCCCCTAGCATCAGAGATCAGAGCCAGCCACGGGTACCTCACCGGAACCGAAACTCTTCCTGCCTTCAAAATCTTTTGGAAAAAATTAGAAAGTGTTGCAACGGGCCTTGTGTTGGGAGCCATGTGTCACTCTGACAGTCGGGAACAGCTCTGACCAGAGAAAGAGACGTGAGGGCAATTAGCGTGGATCCCGTCTTTCCTGTTGCCGCGGCAAGGGTGAGCACAAGTGCGGACTGGCCGGCTCATTTGTGTAGAGATAACAATCACCTCCACCTCGCGCCCTGTCCTCACGCAACAGGGCAGGTCTCGGCATCAGGGTGAGCCTGCGGGCAACGGCTGGTCGGGCGGCCCGGCTGGTCAGCAGGAAGTAGGAGATGCAGCCCAAGCGAACCCCAAGTCCACGCACACCCATTTGGGGTGCAGCAGTTTGCAGGGGGGTGGGGGTGGAGGGTGCGCCACGGTCTCCCCCCGGGCCTCGGGCCTCTGGGAGCTCGCTGGGGAAATGAGGACAGGGATGTGCCCCTGTGCAGAGGTATCACAAGGGACAGAGTCTACCCCAGCCCCAGGCCCGAGGCAGGAACTGAAACAAATATGTGTTCAGCTGAGACTGGGGAGGTCCCTCCTCGGCACCTTAGAGCCCTGTCCGCCAGAGTCCATGCCACCTGCTGATCTGGAAGACAGTGGGGGGGAGGGGAGGGGAGGGGAGGAGGGAAGAGGAGGGGAGGGAAAGAAGGGGAGGGGAGGAGAGCTGGAAAATTCCAAAACTTTCCAGGGGTTGGAAAACCAACAAAAGACAAGTGGTCACACACGTTGGGGGGCTGGGGGGTTGGACAAAGCCCCATGTGATGCTGCACAGCAGACCTTCTCCACGTCCTTCAGGTGCTGGCTTGCTTCTTAAATCTGCAAAAGGAGACAGCATCTTCACTGCCCAGTGGAGCACTCCACCCACACACACATCCTTCAAGGCACACACTGGAAGGTACTGTCGCACAGCCCTGGGCGCACCGACTGTGGCCCCTGCCCACCTACTGGGCGAACCTCGACCCCAGAGGGGCAGGAGACAGCCTGCTCCTGTTGTCCGGCGGACCCAACGTGCAGTCCTGGCTGGGCCGCTTCGAGCTGGGCCATCCTGAGCATTCAGGCTGCATCATTGAGGACAAGATGTCTGTCTTCTCTCTGTGCCTCCGTTTACTCATCAGAAAAGATGGAATGATAAAACCCTGACCCTGGGGAGGCCTAGGAGGGGAAAAGTTGAGCTCGTGGACGTGAATGTAAGCATCGAGCCTGCCCCCTTACACCCAACCATCCCCTCTGAGAGCCTCCCCATGTGCCTCTGCGGTCCGTGGAAGGGTGCCGGCCACTTCCCCAGGACTCACACCTTCTTTCCTGAAAGACCAAGGCAGGTCTGGACCTGGTAAACCAAATCTGGCTTCTTCATCTATCCAATGGGCCACGGTTATGAAAGAGGACAGGAAATGAGGGCTCAGTCTGTCAGCTTCAGAGAATTAAAGTAGGGTGGGGGAAATCGGCCTTTTCTGACGGGTAGTCCCATCCCACCGGGAGGCAACTTTTTCCGGGTACCCCTCCGCCCACAGAATGGTCGCTCTGAGGCCAGGCCTGGGAGGCCAATCGAGGACAGAGACAGCCACGGGTGAGGAGATAAATGAGAAGGGAAGGTGATCTCACCAACACGAATGGATGACCCATCCATCAATCCAGATGTAAGGCCAGGATTTATGACAAAGTCCTTTCTCCCCACCCGGAAAATCTTCCGTGTGTTAGAATTGGGCATTGTCATCAAAGCCCTCCTGATGGAACCAGAAACAAGTTCAGCCCTGAGCAGCATGGCCTCACTCCCACACACAGCAAGATCTACCCTCACGAGACCATTTCGCTGTGGGGACAGCCACTCCAAGCCCTGCAGGTGACCCGTGTGAGGCCCCAAAGGGCAATGGGAAAAAAAATAATAACAGGGAGTTCAAATCCAAGCTCCACAGCTTAGAAGCCAATGCCTGAGATTGCTCACCTTCGTGAAGGTGTTGTCAGCTTGACGTGAGGTAAGTCCAGGAGCGCCCAGCATGGCCGCCTCCCCACCCCTCTCCCACCCCCAGTTTGGATGCCAGGGGCTCAAACCAGGCTTCGAGCCTCCCAGGGAAGCTTGATGGGCCCCATCAAAGGGCTTGGCAAACCACTTAGGCGTTTCCAGGAAAAAAGGGAACCCAGCTTGAGGCCATGGAAAGCACGGTCCCCAATGTTGAGTCAGCCTTGAGTCATGAGCTAAAAACACGCTTTTGCCAATTACAGCTCTCGGCAGCCATAATTAATCCAGGGCTGATGAAAACTGTGTTTTTCACTCAACAGAGGAGGGAATTTCAGGTAATTAGGCATACCCTCATGTATCGGTAATTTGCCTCTTCACATGAGCTCTGACCGCCATGTCCAGGCCTTACCTTCAAAAAAAAAAAAAAAACTTACACCAACATTAACCAACAAGATATGTCTGATTTCAAAAGATTACCCTTCGTCCTTAAGTACGCTGAGTGCAAAATGCTAAATACACAAGCCCTTAATTGGTTTTTTTCCAACCCACCTATGTGAGCCTCTCTCTCTAAGAGAGCTCATGGGCTATGCAGCCACATTGAACTTGCAGATGATTCTGCTCAGAGCTGATCCCAGAGCAACACACTCTGTGGGCAAAAAAGGTGGACACGTTGTGTTTGGATCCATCATTCATTCAGCCATCTGTTCACCTCACCCCTACAGGGGGCCTGCTGTGCACTGGGCTCTGGGCTCCAGAAGGAGCTGGAAACCCAACTCGAGAAATTGCAACTCGAGATGGTGGTAGCCTCCGAGACCAAACACTTCCTTTTACAGGTGGGACTCCCAAGGCCTAGACCTGCTCGAGTTCACCAGCAAGTTGATGGCACAACAAGGAAGTGAAGCTGGGTCTGTGCCTCCCAGTGAGCCCAGGAGCTCACAGAAATCCCAGCCGTGCCGCCCCCTCTGCTGGGCGGCGAAGGCAGCCCCTCCAGCTTCCCCTGGGTACACGGAGATCGCCAGATGTGTCTCAAGGTAGGCCAGGTGGCTACTTACAGAACCAGGTCTTTCCCCCCAGGCCCTGCCCACCTACAGGACACTCCCAGGAGAGGCTCCCAGGCTCCCATGACTCAGGTGGCTCTCCCAGGACAGTGCCATTCTCACAGCACGTTGGTGTTGCAATGCCCAGTCGGATGAGGCAAGTGGGACGTGTGATATCTGCTCAACATTTCCAGAGAGCCCAGGGGATATTGCCGAAAGCCAGAATTCCTAACGGCTGAGGCCCAGCACCCCCAGGACCCCACCCCTGACTTTCTCCAACATCGAAACCCCCTTTCCTGTTCTTTTAATTTAACAACCTCTACAGAGAAATGGAAATAGAAATCGCAGTCTACGCTGGCTGAGCACCAGCATCTGGGGAGTCAGGGGAAGAGGGGGTGTTGTGGCCCCATTTTACACAGAAGGAAACCAAGGATTTCACCTTGGGAATCCCTTAGGGTCACCCAAGGACAGAAGGCAACTCTGGGTCTGGACCCAAAGGATGCCCTAACAATCACAGTGTTACTACCACTGACAAACTGTGGGCACACACTTGTGCTGGCACCGTGCTCTGCCCCAATGGAAACAACTCACCCAATCCTCACAGACCACACGGAGAGAGGAGCAGAGCTCAAACCCGGGCTCTGACGTATAGGGACGCCTCACTGCTGGGTGCCACCACCACATCCAGTCCCAAGCCAGGAGGGCAGGGCTGCAAGCTGGGCGTGTCACTTCTCCTCTAGGAACCCCACATTTCCACCTGTGAAATGAGACCAGGACGCCTCCCTCAGGCTATAGGAGCTGAGAGTACACGGTGAGCATTCGAGGCTTCTCTTTTGGTCTCCACCTCCAAACCCACATCTTGCTGGTCCACACGTTCCTGGAGCTGGATGGGTACATCAGTTCCGCAGACACAACGAACAACAGCTCTTCCGTGAAGGCAAACACCGTGCTGTGAGCCCGCAGGCAGGTGGGCGAGCCGGCCAGCCCCTCCCCTGAGCTGGGCCCGTGGCTCTCTCCTGTGACCTGGGGCCCCAGGTAAGAAGGATCACGCGTGTCCCTTCCGCTTTTATCACGCTATGGCTCTAAAATTTCAAAAGTTGTTCTTAAGTTACTTATTTCCTGATTCAATAGGCCAGAGGCATAAATGTATTCACCTCCTCCTTCCCAAAAAATGACATCAGGATAGGGCACCTGGGTGGCTCAGTCCACTGAGCATCTGACTCTTGATTTTGGATCAGGTCGTGATCCCAGAATTCTGGATCAAGACTTGCATCAGGATCTACACTGAGTATGGAACCTGCTTATGATTCTTTCTCTGTATAAAACTGAAAAAAAAGACAGCAGGAAATCTTTTACTGATCACCTATATGATATGCCTGAAAAATACTCAATGTGTCTTGAACAAATTGATTCATTCACTTCTCTAATTTATGCATTCCCTCACAAATAAGTGAGTCTATGAGTGGATGAATGGACAGACAGATGGACGGACAGACAAATGGACAGATGGATGCATGGGCAGACAGACCCATGGGATGGACAGATGGATGAACAGATGGGTGGATGGATGGATGGATGGATGGATGGATGGACAGTTGCATGGATGGATGGATGGATGGACAGGTGGACGGATGGATGGATGGACGGATGGACGGATGGATGGATGGATGGACGGATGGACGGATGGACGGATGGACAGATGGATGGATGCATGGACAGTTGCATGGATGGATGGATGGATGCATGGATGGATGGACAGATGGATGGACGGATGGACAGATGGATGGATGGACGGATGGATGGATGGTTGGATGGATGGACAGTTGCATGGATGGATGGATGGATGGATGGACAGGTGGACGGATGGACAGATGGATGGATGGATGGATGGATGGATGGATGGACGGATGGATGAACAGATGGGTGGATGGATGGATGCATGGATGGATGGATGGATGGACGGATGGATGGATGGATGGATGGATGGACAGGTGGACGGATGGACGGATGGACAGATGGATGGATGGATGGATGGATGGATGGATGGACGGATGGATGAACAGATGGGTGGATGGATGGATGCATGGATGGATGGATGGATGGATGGACGGATGGATTGATGGATGGACAGTTGCATGGATAGATGGATGGATGGACAGGTGGACAGATGGACGGATGGACGGATGGACGGACGGATGGATGGATGGATGGATGGATGGACGGATGGACAGATGAATGGATGGATGGATGGATGGATGGACGGATGGACAGATGGATGGATGGATGGATGGATGGACAGACAGACAGATGTCGTATGCTCAGAGCATGGTACTCTGACAGAGGTGCACCCTGCATCAGCCACATGGTCCCTAGGTGGCATTCCCAAAACCACAGGGCACCACCTCTGGCTCTCGCCCTTGAGTACATCTATGAAGGTGTCTGAACTTTCATTTCTTTTTTACTAAAATGGAGCCTCTAATGCCTATTTGAACCAGGTAGTTGTGCAGATTCAAAGAGCGTGCCTGGCCTGTAAATACATAGTAACCACCACCATTATTTTTTTTTTCCTAAATCGCTGTAATTCACAGCAGAGTGATGAGTGCATGTCCGAGAAGGCAGCACTTGAGCACAGTCTGCTTCAGATGGGACTCATAAGTGTGGCTGCAGGAGTAGGGGCCTTCCAGGATGGGGGATGGACAAACGGAGGCGAGGAATCGGGGGTCAGGACAGGAGAGGCTGCGTCCTCAGTCCCTACACCCAGGGGAACAAGGACGGCTCAGGCCACCGCGTGCTTGCCTGCCTGGCCAAGAGGAGCAGCTGGAACAGGAGATGTTTACCCCTTGGTAGGAAGTAGACAGCCCGATCGGACAGAGATGTGAATCCCAAGGTGAGAAGGTGGCATTACCTTGTTAGGCAGGGCAGCCATGAAGGATTTTGACTAGGAAAGTACTAGAGAAAACAGCCTTTATGAAGATACATTTCACAGTGGCATGAGCAAAAGATTTGAGACCTGGAGAGAGGAGGAAGGTGCGGGATTCCAGGTCAGAGAAGAAAGGAACACAGAAGCCATGGACGTAGGACGAATGCCTGGATGGAAAAGCGATTGTGGACGTGAACCCAACAGGCCAGCTGTGGGGCAGCGGGGAGGAGACCACTGAGCGCCGAGGCCAGGTTCAGGGCTGGCCACGGAGGAGCTGGTTGGGAGGCAGATGCTGAGCTCAGGACGGGCACGTTTTGAGCCACAGGTGCGTCCTCACTACTAGCAGAAATGTGGGACAGTAGCCCCAGATGGAGATCAAGGCTGGAGACGGTGGGGTACAGCCATGTGTCCACACCCAGAGCAGGGAGTTGGCATCATCCACGCTCCTGGAGCAGGGGTCAGGACAGCCCAGGGATGGGGGGAGATGGGGTAAGGGAAGCCACCAGGCCAAGTCAAGTCAACCTTGACTTGGACACAAACCAGCCTTTCCTTCCACCTCTAAAATAATCTTCATTTCACAATAGAAACGACGTGTGTGCGTGTGTTATGTACTACTTTTGAGACTCTCTGGAGACCTCATGGTCTGGTTGCGAAAAAAAGGGACATCTTTACTTTCCTTCATAGCGGGGGCTTCTCAGCCTCGGCAATGCCGATGGTTTGGACCAGATCATTCTTTGCGGCGAGTTGTGGTGTCCTGTGCACCTGCAGGGCATTGAGCACGCTCCCTAACCCTCAACAAGATGCCAGGAACTACCCCTTCCCCAAGCGTGACAACCAAGAAAGTCTCTGGACATTGCCAAACATCTCCTAGAGGGACGAGATCACACTGGTCGTATATTAAGGGACACTTTCAAACTCAGGCCCTCGAACTTCACATCTAACACACGTAAGAGTTTTAAGAAACAGGAATATAACAGTAATCACAGTGAGGGCATTGCTGTCAGACCCCAGGACAGAGCTGTTCTGCGCTCCCCGCCGTGAGGCCCTTGGCGAGTGCCTGCAACTTTCTCCTGCCCTGGGGGGTGTTCATCTGTAGGACGGGAAGGTGGAGAAGCAAACATCCCACGAGAGGGGATGCCACCCACACAGTCAGTGGGGAAGGCACGAGGCCTTCCCCAGGAGGGTCGGGGCCACAGAGCTGCTACCGTTTTCTAGCCAGAGTCCCCAGTGACTCAGCTGAAAGGGATGTCACGGCTTACAAAAGCGGGTGGATCCGGGTGAAGCAAGAACTGAAACCTTTAGGAGAGAGGCAGGGAGGTGATCTGAGCCCTTGACTGACTGACGGAGGAGTTTCACTTTCCAGAAATCTGCATTCCCCTGAACAGTCGCACCACACGTGTTAAGGGAGCCTAGGGGCCTCAGTACTCCTGGGTCTGGCTTGTCTAGAGGCAGCCAGCAGGGAGGGTCCAAGGGCCAGTGAGCTTCCAGGCTATTCCACGGAGCTCAGCCAGGCCCCACGAGGCCTCAGGCGGGCGGCCGTCCCGGCCGTCACAGCCCTTCTTGGGAAATTGCTTGGCCAAGAGCACATTGTCCAAGGCAGGTATTTTCAGGCCGATGGGAGTGGGTGTTGGCAGGAAGGAGCTGGCCGGCAAGGGAGTCATAGGATTGCAAAACAAGGAGGCGCCTCAGCAACCGTCCACTTGGCTAGTGGCAAAGCTCAGGCCTGGAGATGGCTCGGCATCCCAGGGACACCCCGAGAGCTCACGTCACGCCCACTCCTCCAATGAGGAAACAGAGACCCGAGAGGCAGAGTTACTCCCCTGAGAGCTCAACCGGTGAGCGAAGCATTTAGGATTTACACTCACATCGGGGCGTCCGGGGGGTGCCGTTGGTGAAGCATCTGACTCTTGATCTCAGCTCAGGTCATGATCTCATGGTGTGTGGGTTCGAGCCCCCCATCGGGCTCTGTGCTGATGGCATGGAGCCTGCATGGGATTGTTTCTCCTTCTCTTTGCACCTCCCCAGCTTGTGCTCTCTCTCTCTCTCCCTCTCAAAATAAATAAATAAGCTTTAAAAACTTAAAAAAAAAGATTTGCACTCACGTCTTCTTGACTTGCAACCTGGTACCAGTGCCCTGGCACCTCTTTCCACCTGGCTTTATGGAGAGGATTGGCTGGAGCCGTCCCGTGAGCTCGCGCTGAGTGCCGGGCTAAAGCTTGTCTGACGATAAGCCCAACCGTGTAATCCCAGCTGACATCTGACCACCTTCCGCTGGGCTCAAGGGAAAGAGGCACTTGGTTGCATGGCCAGTGGGTCCGGGGGAGACGCGAGGCACATTAGAGTCATTAAAAATCATTAGGATGGTTGGGCTCTGAGGTCAGAAAAGCAGGATAAACACACTCCAGAGGAACGAGTTCTGCCTTTCCCCGCAGCTGCTCCCACTCGTCCAAGCCCAGCACCCAGACAGCCAGGCTCCCAAGAACCTGCCCCTGGGCTCCTGGGCAGTGCTGCAGGCCCCCCGGGGAACGTCTTCAAAAGCACTTCGGAGATCTGCTTGGTTTTCCATTGTCTGCTACAAACGGACCACCCAAAGGGCCACCCAAAGCAACGTCCGTGGGTCAGCTTCCTGCGGGGAGCCCCCGAGGCCACTTTCCCACCTGCCTCGCCCAGAAGCAGAAGGAGAGATGCACTCTCTGTGGTTGCTGTCACCACAGCCGTCAGTCACCGAAGGGCAGGGGGACCACGTCTCGGGAACCGTGGCTGCTCCCGTTCGCTCGTTGCACCAAAACGCCTTGCACCTTGTGCGCGAGATCTTTAATCCTCCCCAACAGCCCTGCAAGGGGAATATCACCCTGATTATGCAAAGGGCCCACCGGAGGGCTGCAGCCTGGTGATGACTTGCCCAAGGTCACCGTTAGTAAATTGCAGGGATCTACACACCTGAGCTTACGGCTCCCACAGCCCCAAGCCCCTCTCTCCACCAGCCCTCACACGGAGTAGGTGTTGACCACTTGGTTGCAGAGGAAGTGAAGGAGTGAGTGAAGGAATCGAACACACTGGAGAACTTCAATTGTTTGATTTGCATTTTCAGAAAGGAGTGCATCCGTGCGGCTGTGAGGAGGCAAACAGACTGTTGATTAAATCGTCTCCTGGATTTTTTGAACTCCGTGAAAACAATCTCTAAGTAATTTTGTGACTTTTGGCCCATTCTTAACACAACAAAAACATTTTAGTTGAAGTTGATTCCTAAGCCAACTTTTCTTTCCTAAGAGATGGGGAAGTAATGTTCACTGAGCGTATACTATGCGTACACGCCATAGTCCCTACATCCACACGCTCGAACTTCACAGTAACCCTGCAAACAGCATGGTTACCAATTTCCAGAGGAGGAGACTGAGGGTCAGAGTGGTTATGTGACTCGCCTGAGAGCACACAGCTCGGCGGAGCCAGGGAGGTCAAAGGCCACAACTGGGAGTCCACACCTGACCCCCAACCCTGCCCACAAACAACCTTTAGCGCCAGCCAAGCTTCCTCTCCTAACTTGGCAACTCGCAGACGGGACTTTTCCGGCATCGCCCCTCGGCCAGTGGGCCTTCTACATATGTGCTCAGGATACCCGAGAAGCCGAGACACCCGAAATAAACAGAACCGAAGAGTCTCGAAACGAGCCATTTGGTCTTCAGCATCGGGAACGTGTAGTGTTATGAAAAGACGGCCTCTTGTGGTTTTAGCATGGACTACTGAATGGCAGGTGGAGGGTGGGGAGGAGATCTAAACCTTTGTGGTATTTAGGGCTGCTGTAGCCAGCCTCGCCTCTCCCAACAAAGGGGCCTCCTGCCACAGAGAAGTTTCCAGCGGAGTAAGGGAGTCCCAAACACTCAGCTCTTGCGGGGGAGGCGGGGGAAGGGGGTCTGTCTGTCTTGATTCTGTGCACCCAAGCACAACCACCCCCACGAACCCGATCCGGGAGATCCCGACCCTGTCCCGCCCCCACTCCTGCCCCGGGACCTCCAAAGGCCACCTTCCCAGACACCAGCCCCCGAGGCCAGCCCCATGGCCTGTCAGGGGTGTCCTCGGAGGCTGCTGGGACCTGACTACTCCCTCCTAGGCAGTGGGAGTCGCTGAGCCAATTCCCGGCCCTGGAACCGGGCAGACCATCCCCTGTGTCTTGCCACCTTCCTACCTTGGCTGCCAGGAGCCGGCCCCGTCTCAGAGATGCTGAATAGGCCATTTGTTGTGAGATCAAAGGGCCACCTGTGGGCGCCTCACTGCCTGGAACGGGCCCAGGCCACGTCCTGCCAGACCCCAGGCTTTCCCACCTTGGCCAGGACATCTCTCCACGCCTACCTCCTACTCACGTTTCCCTTTCTAACAACGTCTAACCACCTCCCTCGGTTAGACGGGTCTAACCGTCTAACCATGTTCTCGCGGGTCTCCATGCTTCCCCGTGCACTGTTCCCACTGGGTATGCCCTTCCTTGCCTTCTGCGCCCAGATAAGGCTTAGGTACCATCTGAGGCAAAATTCCTTCCCCGGCCCCTCAGGGCGGTTAGGGCACGTTCCACCATCACCGCCAGGTGCCCCCGGCCTTGCCGGGCAGGGCAGTCACCGAGGGCCCCCGGTCGGCGAGTAGTCCCCAGAGCCCTGGGCACAGCCGCCGTGTGATGGGCGTCAAATGCTAACGGACAGAATCGGGAGGCAGAGAACCCTTCCAGCACGTTCTCCTCAAACGAGACAGAGGCGGTAAAGAAAGAGTGAATGGGCACGACCGGGAACAGATTTACATACAGCGTTTAAAAGGCAACTCCACCTTGAGGCGCCGGGGGGCTCAGTCGGTTAAGCGTCCACTCTCTCGGGCCGTGAGTTCGAGCCCCGCGTCGGGCTCTGCACTGACAGCGTGGAGCCTGCTTGGGATTCTCTCTCCCTCTGTCTCTGCTCCTCCTCTCTCTCTCTCTCTCTCCCCCTTCCCTCTCTCTCTCTCTCTCTCTGTCCCCCCTCCCTCTCTCTCTCTCTCTTTCTGTCTCTCTCTGAAATAAACATTTAAACATTTTTTAACATAAATGAGTGAATGAATGAATGAATGAATGAATGAATAAATAAAATTTTAAAATGCAACCGCATCCTGACGCCACCCTCCCGCCCGGTCCCGGCCACAGTCTTCCTGGCGAGGACCACTACTCACTGCGCTGCTGTGCGTGTCCTCCAGTCTGTCCATGCCAAAAGCACGTCCTCTTTCAGCAACCGATCTGGTCACAAACACACACCCCCAGTGAAAGCACACCAGTGTCCCTCCCCGGCACTTTTGAGAAACACACAGACCCTCTGCCCTCTGGCCCGAAAATCTGGGCTCCGGCCATCCTGGATCCCCTCTTTTTGGCGCTGAGGTATTTGGCTTTTCCTACTTTTCTCTCTTCTTTCTCCCTTTCTCTCCTGAGTCTCTGATGCCTTCCCATGATGTCCCTGAGCCATTGGCAGTCGCATCAAGCCGGGCCTCACCCTTTCATAACCGCCAGATGGGGAGAGAGTGTGGATAGGTGGTGAGTGGGCATTTGGCCTGGGATGACCGGGGTTTTGGATCGTTTCTTCTGCCCATCTCACCCCACTCTGGCCCCCACACTCTCCATACCAGCCACAAAGCCCTCTTTTAGTCCTGCCTGCCACGGGCCCTTTGCATGTGCTGTTCACTCCTCGTGGGATGTTTCTGCTCAACTTTGCCTTCTTACCTTCCAAGTGTTGCACATGGCCTTTCCTAGCAGGAAAAGACCTCACTTTTACCGGCATCCCCGGCTCTTAGTTGCTTGATAAATGACTGATTCTCTCACTGGACTGTACATTCCATGGGGACAGCATTTTAACAGTCTGCCTACAATATGAGGCACATAGCATTGTGTAATGCCCACATGGGCATGAATTGCCACTCTACCTTGCAGGCCATCTCTGTGGAGTCAACTCTCAGAGATTCCAGAAGGCTTTAATGCACTGATCATCCCCATGTCTGTCTGCCTCTTTCACCTGTGGTCTCCCGGGGGCAGTGAGCATGACCTATCCACCTGCTCCCCCGCAGCCCAGAGCATCGAGTCTCGCCCCCTGGAGATGCTCCCTGAACTTGAACTGAGAAAGCCGCGGCTACTGTGCCAAAGGCGTCCACACAACCCTGATGTTCCTTTCTTGTGCGTTGCCCAGACCTGGCCCTTTCTGCCTCGTTTCATTTTTCCCTGGCCTGCCAGGACCTTTCCTACCCCAGCTCTCCCTGCCCCGGCTTCCTCTGAAAGGGATAATCCCAGCTGAGTCGGAAGTGAATTGTGGCTAGTCCGGCCCCGAAGGAATGGAGACCCACTTGCCCGCTTGGGAAATATGCGTTTGCCTTGTGGCAGAGGGGAAAGCCTCTTTGGATGAGTCACTTCCCTTCACGCCGCCTCCCGCTGGCCCCCTAGCTTGCACCCTACAAGATGAAGAGCACGGTTTTAGGAAGGAGACATCCCGTCACCTTTCAAATCCCGTCTCAAAAGCCGCCTGCTCCTGGAAGTACTTTGGGACCCCTGGGCTGCCCGCCCACCCGGTGTAGCACCCCTGCTTGCTTCCTGCCCCATCACGTTCGACTCCGGGCTCTCCTGGGCCAATGGGGCCCCTGGTCTTTATTCTGTGCCCTGCCCCGGGCTTGAACTGTAGACACAAACAGGTGGCTATGACCGGGGTCCTCCAGTAGCTGATGATTCAAGAGAAGTCAGGCCACCGCCCCTTACCACACAGCGTGATGGGAGCTCTAATGGTCTTGCCACCAGGCAGAGAGAGCAGAGAAGCTACTGAACGAGTCCAAGAGGGACACACAGGTTGGACAACAATTCTCGGAGGAAGTAACGTCTAAGGAGGGTTTTGAAGGGTGCGTAGGAGTCTGTGGAGCTAGTAAGAAGGTAAAACGCAGACCAAGATTCGGAGAAGATGCCAAAGGGCTCAGTCTAGCTGACTACAAGCGGTCGGGGGCAGCCCCATCATGTGAGGAATCCCAGAACGCATATGACGAAGCTGTCCCTGCTTCTCGTTCACGTTCCCAAGGCCCCAAGGAAGGTCCAGGCCAATGCCCGAGACACAGAGTGTTGACAGAGCCCATGTGCGCTGTCCACTTCAGTCGGGTCTTCTCCCTGCCGTCCCTGTCCCCTGCCAGAGTACAAGCTTCTGGTCCCCAGGGTCCGTATACGCGTGTACATCCCTGCGTGTCCTTACAGCAACTTACAGCGTGTGACACTTAAGAGACGCTCACTCAACATCTGCTTTCACCAGCGGTCGCTTGACACGCTGGGGTTGGCAAAGTACGGTGATGACGGTGGCGATGGGCACGTTTTCCCCGCCCTGAGCCCAGTGACCCGGTCACGTGCTAAGCACGCCGTATGCGCCACTCACCCGACACCATGCAACGCGACGACAGGCGAGGTAGGGACCACCATCCTTATTCTGCCGGTGAAGAAACCGGGGGTCTGACGTGTGACGCTACCCTTCTACCCCAGTGTCCGTTTCAGGGTTCGGCAAACCGAGGTCACATGCCTCGGTTGATTCAGGAACCACCCCCCCAAAGACCTGGTTTAGCGGACAGTGTTTCCAACTGAAGAGGGAAGGACACACGCTCATTTCTCCCCCTCGAGACCCTGTCACGGGGCATCCGCCAGGAACCGAGTGGCCGACCTGCCTCTCCTTCCCCTTCCAGCCAGCTCCCTCCCCTGGGGCTGCCAAGGCTGAGCGGGGCTCCCCCTGCCAAGGTCCCAACCGCCAGGAAGGGCCTGGCACCCACTCGCCCAGTCCCCACACTGCCCTGCCCCAGGGACGCGACCTGCCAGCCGGCTGCCAGGCGCCCCGTGAGGGGAGAACAAAGGAATCAAAGTCGGTCCCCACCCCACCCTCGGTCCCCGCCAGGCCTCAGCTCCACTGGGCCTGGGCTCAAACTCGGAGGCTGAGAGAGCCGCTCACCTTCCCGAGCCTCAGTTTCCACATCAGTGAAAGGAAAGAAAACCCCAGGGACCCTCCCTGGAGGGGAGGCCAGGAAGGTGAAGGGAAGGGAGCTGAATCAAGCCAGCCCAGCTGCGTGATAGGTTCCGGGGGGGGGGCGGGGGCACCTTAAAAATGCAGATTCCCGAGCCAGTCTGGCTCATCTGCGTATGCGGCCCATGAGCTATTTTTTTTTTAAGTGTATTTATTTATTTTGGAACAGGAGAGGCAGTGCGTGGGAGGAGCAGAGAGAGAGAGGGAGAGAGAGATCCCAAGCAGGCTCTGCACTGTCAGCACAGAGCCCGAGGCAGGGCTCGAACTCAAGAACTGTGAGATCACCACCTGAGCGGAAACCAAAGGGGGGACGCTCAACCGACTGAGACACCCAGGCGCCCCTAGGGAGCGCTAGTTTGAATGGAGTCTCCAGGGGATTCCGAGGGGCCCCAGGTGGGAGGCACCGAGGTCACGGGCACAGAAGAACTGGCAGCAACAACACCCGGACAACCCACCCGTGTCAGTCCTCAGGCTCGGCCGGCCTTAGCCCCTTCTCCGGCGGGGGCCTCCTCCCCCTCCCCCACATCCCATCGGGGAATGGATTCTGTTCTCTGGCCAGAACCTCAGACCTTCCACCCCCGCGGTGGCCGCTGGGATCGTGACCCTCATGAAGTCCTCGCCTAGACCGGTGCAGTAACCCCTAACAGCTCCCCCACCGCCCCCACCCCGGTCCTTCCATCCCGCCACCTTCCCCTTCCCAAAACACGGCCCTGCCCGCATCGCCCGCTTGGGGGCGCGCTCACGTCCGGTGGCGTCGGACTTGCACCGGCAAGGAGCTGAAGCGGAGCTTCCCCAGCCAGCCGTGGCGCTGAGCTGCGGGCCCAGGGCCGCCACCGGCCGCAGAGGCCCGCCTCCTCCCTCCGCTCCTGCTCGCCACCTGCCACCAACCGGAACCTGCCCGCCCCTCAGGGCCGTCTCAGAGGCCACGCCCTCTAGGAACTGCCCCTTGGTCACTTATGGGCACTGGGTACAAGCAGGAGCCGGCCCCGACATCTATCTCTCCGAGGTACAGTCTCTCCCCCGTGGGCCCGGGAGGCTGCGGTGACAGACGGGCCGCCCGGCCCCCCCAGATCCCTCCCTGGGACCCACCACAGGCGGCTGCGCCCCAGGACCCCCCACAAATGGCCGCCCCCCCGGGACCCCCTCCCCACCTTGGCACGCGCTGGGTGCTGCGTTACCCTTAGGCTTTTTCCCTCCTCCCTGTTTACGCCTTTGCAAGATGCCGCATCTGTCCACCCCCCTCAAGTGACCCGCTTTGAGGGTGCCCCGTTTCCTTCCAGCGCCTAAGGGATACACATCCTGTATCAAAACGGCCTTGTCAAACGGGCCACCTGAAATGTCCTGTCTCTCCGGGGCACATAACGTCATTTCTCCATCTAGCTCCTGGGCCAGCACCACCTCCCTAGAGAAATAGTTTCCGAGGCCCCTGAGAAGGCCTGCTGTGACCTCAGCTTCTGAGGAGGCCAGAAGCCCCCCGCCCCCCGTCTGAAAGCAAGAAAGCAGCATTGCCCCAGTGTACTGGGGACACTGGAGCCTATACCCTAGAGACTAGGGACTTGTGAGGGTCCCCAGTGCGATGCTAACCTCTAGAAGATACTTCTGCAGACCCCTCAGGTCAGGGGGAGCCCACAGGGGAGACAGAAGAGTGAAAAGGGCAGAGGTAAGAATGTCCCTGATGTATCCTCAGGCCCCTGTGGGGAGACAGACACCTGAGGGGCTGGTCTGCCCCCCGCCCCACCGACCCACTCAGCGCCTCAAGGGAGCCGTGAGAAATGTGAATGTTTCCAGAGCTCCCCAAGTGATTCTGATAAGCAGCCGGCCTGGGTGAATAGATGACTTGAAATTCTTACCAACCCAGGGCATACAGTTCTATGATCTAAGAATAATCAGATTCAAAGAGGACTCCAAGTTCCGATTCCACTCTGGGCCTTGGAACAGCCCAGAGGAATTTTGACGGGAGCACGTCATAACCACCTAAAACCTTCTCTTTGGTTTTCTCAGCCTCTCTGCACTCAGAAGATGCTTGCCCCAAACTCAGACTTCATAAAGATCAAAAGATCCCTGCGTTGGGGTTCCAAAGACGCACAGACCTTAATTGCGACACCCAACCTATCTCGGGTATAATTCCATTTAAGTTCTATGAAACAATAAATACATGTTTGAGTTAGTCCCAATATTTATTGGGGTTTAGCAAGAACCCACACTGGTGTATATCTCTGGGTTTTATCTGCATGTCCCGTATAGAGTTATTAAAACACCAAAATATAATTTTAATAATCAGTGGGATTTTAATTAACGTACCATAATGATTCCCATTCAATTGGACTCCTCAGATTCAGAAAGTAATTACTCATTCACGACACTTAATTTGAAGTGTTACCACAGATTTGTATCTCCTGAAGCCACAAGAAGTTAGATCATAATATTTCTTGTTGGAACTTATAGAGCGAGTTCACTTCAGAGAGAGAACGAAGACCGGGTTCCAAGGGAGGAGGGGAAACGCTGGAAAGAGCCGGGAACCAGCTGGGTGGCCTCAGAGGAAGATGAGTGTGGTCTCGGGAGTGAGAACACCACCCTGCTTTCACCAGCGCATCAGATTTCGGCAGCACGGCCCCGCATGCTCCCCTGACCGATGTCTAGAGGTCCCCAGTGTTGAACGCTTCCAGGGAAGGAGAGCTCATTACCACAGAAAGACAGGCGGCCCGTGCAACCTTGGAAAGTCACTTTTCCTCTCCAAACCTCTGTTCTCCCACCTGCCAAATGGGAGGAATGGGGTCTGCTCAGCCCGCCTTCTTGCTGCCACGAGTCCCGTGAGCAGCTGGCCGACAGCCTGTCTTCACAGACTGAGACCTATGCAGACACTGGAAGTGTTGAGGATTCATACTGGAAACGTTCTGGTGCCACAATTCCCAAGGACATTGGCAGAGGCCCCAGGGCGTGAGGTCCGTGGCGGGAAGCAGACCCTGGTGGCTGGGGCACTTCTGGATGTCAGGCCACGGACAAGACTGCCTTCAGGACCCCTGGTTGCCTCCAGCCTCCCTGCCACACCCCACCCCAGAGGCAGCTCCCACTGGCCCCATATGGCACCCATCTTGACCATGGCCCAGTGTCAGGGAACATGATGGCTCCAGGTGCAGAGCGAATGAGAGCTGAGCCTCCGGCCTTTCCAAGCAGGGGGCACACCAGAGCTAAGAGAGAGAGAGCCTGCTTCCCGGTGTGCCCCGAGAAACACGCAGCATGTGCGAAGGAGAGCTGGACAGGGGCGGCTACTGCAGGAGGGCTCAGGATAGACAGCAGGCAGTCGGGTCAACCCACGTCCCTCCATCTCCAAGAAGATGACTATTTTTTTTTAATGTTTTTATTTATTTTTGAAGGTGAAAGACAGAGCATGAGTGGGGGAGGGGCAGAGAGAGAGGGAGACACAGAATCCGAAGCAAGCTCCAGGCTCCGAGCCGTCAGCCCAGAGCCCGACGCGGGGCTCGAACTCACAGACCGCGAGATCATGACCTGAGCCGAAGTCAGACGCTGAACCGAATGAGCCACCCAGGGGCCCCAGGAAGATGACTATTTTAAATGAGATAAATATCACTCCACCTGCACAAAAAGTATCCCCACAATGACCACTTGGGGCCAAGGTCCAGAGAGGCACCTTAGTCGCTTCCGAGCGGCGCGTCTCCACCTGGAACATTCGGCCGTATCTGGGAGATGTCTGGTTATTACACCTCGAGGGCATCACTGGCATCTACTGGTGAAGGCAGCAGTGCTGTTCCACACCCTACAAACCACAGAACAAATACTTATCCGTCCAAAAGGTCAAGGGTGCTGAGACGGAGAAGCCCCAGTCTGCAGTGGCACAGATAATGGCAGAGTTAGACTCATCCCCGAGCCGTCTGCGTCCCGAGATCGTCGGAAGACACACAGCGCATCCCGAGGCCAGACGTGGAAGGCGTTGCAAACACCAAGGCTCTCCCTCCGCGGTGGAACTTCTAGCCCGGCAAATACTTAAAGCCGTGTAAATCCGGGCAGTATCTTGCACGGCTTCAGGCTTCACTGTTAGCGCAGACCTCCGGCCACCGTGGGTTGAACATTCCCTAGAGAACTGCCATGCTGAACCCTTTTGCAGTGGAACTTGGCTTCCCCCAGTTTTGACCCCCACAAAGAAGACAAGCCCCGCATGTTCAGCCAACTCTCCTTGCGTGCAAATCCGCACTGAACGTACATGAAAAGGCCAGCCCCTGGGAGGCTCTCAGGAAGTGGACGTCCTGTGAATTCCAGCAGGTGAATCTGACCATGAGGCACGAGAACATTCTATACCGTTTATTGTCAAGGGCTGGCCCAAAACCAGGTGCCTCGGGGCACACATTTTTATGTTCTTCCCAGTTTTGAAGGGCCCAAGGAAGGAAAATAAACAGAGTCGTTAAGAACTGATTGTCGTTTCACTCACTGAAAGAGTTCTCCCCCTGCAGACCCACAGGGCACACGGCAGGGGCTGGGGCTCTGGTGTGGGTAGGAGAGCCCTCCATTACGGCAAGTGAGGAGACTGGGGCACAGAGCGAAAGGATTTCCTCCAGGTGCTCAGTGGGCCTCATGGACCCCTGACTCTTAGGACATTCCAGAGCAAAACTACTCTGATGCAAGGTTCACCCTGATGTATTCTTTTTGTTTGGTTATTTATTTCTTTTGGGAGAGAGAAAGAGCATGCGTGGGGGAGGGGCAGAGAGAGAGAGAGAGGGAGACAGAGAATCCCAAGTGGGTTCTGCGTTGTCAATGAAGAGCCCGACGCGGGGCTCAAACCCACGAACCGTGAGATAACGATCTGAGCCAAAACCAAGACTCAGACGCTTCACTGACCGAACCACCCAGGTGTCCCCCTTAACGTATTCTTATAGGAATTTTTTGTGGCCCAAAGAATTAATAATATCATGGCCAGTTAATGTCTCTAACGGAAGGGAGAGAAGGGAGTGGAGGCAAGTGTCAATTATTCCCTTTTCACAGCAATTTCAAGGACACATTCCAGAATAATGATGCTAAAAGGACCTCAAAGGGTGTCCAACCCACCCCCCACTCACCCATCCTGCAGCCGAGAAGACTGACATCAAGAATGGTAAAGTTTCTTGAGCAGACACACAGTCATGGTCAAATGCCAGGCGCCCCAAAAGGAAATATTCACGTGGGTAAACGCAAGGAAGGTGACAGAGGGAGGGAAGGGCCGAGAGTACACAAAACCAAAGCAGAGACACAGAGCACTGGCTGGGGAAATCCCCCCATCACCCAAGGAAAGGATCAATAGACAGTACGACGAGCAAAATGATGGCAGGCAAGAAACCTCTGTCACGGTGACACAGTATGTGTGCGACAGGGATTCCAGACAGTCCGGGGCAGACAGACAGTCAGAACTAACTTGAGGACCAAGAGAAACAATTTCCCTGAGATGAATATCTTTCTTTGTGTTGTTTTCACGTTGTAAATATTAGACAAAATTAAAGAGCCCAAGGCGTTAAGTGACTCTTTTTTCAGTCTGAAGGATGAAAAAAAAAAAAAAGTACCAGCATCCACACTAACATAACAATGAGTTGGCACCAGAACTTTCCTCCACATTCCTGAATAACGGAACACGTCAGACCATTCTCCTCAGTTAAGGGGGTCGCAAGCCAAGAATCGACCCCCGCCAAGAAACCGCTCACTGCAGAAGTGAGGAAAGGGAATTTCCAAACAGCAAGGATGCTGAGGCTATATCCCTCAGTGCCTCTGGAGGAGAAAACACAGATGCCCTTCAAAGAAATTTTCTAGATAACTAAAATCTCTGTCAAAATGGCCAAGAGCTATGAATAACTGGGGATGTTGAAGAGAAACTAAATATTTAGCTTTGATGGGGGAAACCAAGGCAGGAGGAAATGGCAGGTAGAACTCAATGTCCTTATAACCTGCAGCCTCAAGTGACAGACCCTTGAGGCCAGCAGAGTAAGGTGTCTCCAGAACTCCCCACTGTGTTAATGCTAATGCTTTGCTAGAGGGAAAAACAACCTTAGCTTGACAAGAGCTAGGCCTCCAGGATCTGGGGAGTCTCCTTTAGCACATGAAAATCTCATTGGAAACTTCCCCTGGACTTTACCTTCGCCCCCAACTCCCAGGTATATAACCAATCTCTTCTCAGGGTCTGGGGAAGCTCTTCCTGCCCATGGGTCCTGTGCCCGCGCTTGAATAAAATCACCTTTTTGCACCAAAGACGTCTTCAAGAATTCTTTCTCGGCCGTGGACCCCCATGAACCCCACCTTCACCCCAAAACTTCATCAGCCTCACTGGTGAACAAGGAAATGCAAATTAAAGCCAGCGGGTCTCCTGTTTTCCGATGAAGTGGCTGTAAATTATTTGTTCGCCATAGAGTCAACGTTACTTATCCCTCGCCTCTGAGGCCAGATATGTTTCCCAACTGAGAAATGTTCAGATTCCAGAAAGGAAATTTGTCACGCGGGGAAGCCATGAGCAATCCTCCTAGCTATGGTCTGAAGGCTTGTCTCCCACAGAGTGGCGGGCCCCTCTCGCCACGTGGGGGTGCGAGGAGAGGTCAGCATCCCCGAACCCCACCCAACCGGGCGGGTACCCTGACCTCAGACCGCCATCCTCCACAGCCGAGAGGAAGCAAGGTTTGTTGTTCGGCCCAGACTTTGACTGCTTGTGCGTTTTGTGGGTTCTCCACCTAAGTTCTCTCTTGGAGAAATCAGGTGGGTTGAAGCGTGACCGCCAGGGCTGCTCAAATAAGTAAAAATCGCTATGGGGGGTGTGGGGGGGAGAATGACCAGAAAGCATAGCTTCATGTTGCGGACGGAATTACAGAAAAAATGGCTTGGAACTTGAGCTGAGCTGAGGACATGTGGCCATTCCCCTGCCTGGAGGACGAGGAAAAGGCCACCTGGGAGGAAACCAGCCACGGGCACCCTGTGCCAAGAGGACAGAAATCTCCGTCACGGTTTCTGCAAATCTAGTTCCTTCTACAGAACACAAAAACCGGACTTGGCTTTGATGGTACACAGAAACCCACAACTTTGCCATCGAGGCATGAAAGACACTGACTTTCTGGTGGCAGAAGGCATTAGTTCATCACCACTGGTTTATCCTCAAGATAAAAGAAAAATCTCCTTTCCCCCCCCCCCCCCGATCAAGCTAATCTTGCTAGTGATAGATCACCATCCGTCACACACTGTCCTCCTGTGCAGTGGTCACTCCTGAGGTCAGGATGAAGCATCAGCCACACCGGCTCTTGCCTCAGTGGACCGCTGGGTGCAGGACAGGTTCCTCTATGCTCTTATAAAATATCCCACACAAAATAAATAATTCTAAATCCAGGGGCGCCCGGGTGGCTCAGTCGGGTGAGCGTCCGACTTCAGCTCAGGTCACGATCTCGCGGTTCGTGGGTTCGAGCCCCGCGTCGGGCTCTGTGCTGACAGCTCAGAGCCTGGAGCTTGCTTCGGATTCTGTGTCTCCCTCTCTCTCTGCCCCTCCCCTGCTTGCACTCAGTCTCTCTCTCCCTCTCCAAAATAAATAAACATTAAATAATTCTGAATCCTGCCCCCTACACACACATACATCCCCTTAGAGCCTTGGGGAGCAGTGGAAAGGGAATTGTTTGCAGATTTGCAGAGACTTTGGGACTGTCCTTCAAGGAGTGAGGGTTAAATAATGCCTTTCGGACACACAAAGGCTGAAAGAATTGAGCACCAGCAGACCTGCACTTAGGAGGATTGTTAAAAGAAATTCCTCCCACACAAGGAAAAGGATACTAAATGAAAATCCGGATCCACACAAAGGAATGGGGAGCGCCAGACAGGGTAACTCCGTGGATAAATATAAAGATGTTTTTCCTATTCAAAACCCTCTCAAAGATAATTGACTGCTTCAAGGAGATATAAAAACGTGTTGTGAGGTTTAGAGCACGAGAAGAAGTGCAGTGTGTAACAAGTGCACAAAGGCCGGGAGAACACTGTTGCAGGTTTCATGCACTGTACGTGAAACGGAACAGTGTCACTGGAAGGCCGTGATAAATTAAAGATGCATATTAAAAACCCTAAAGCAGCAATTAAAATAACTCAACAAAAAGTTAAAGCTCATATACCAATAAAGGAGACAAAACAGAATGACAATCAAAGTACACCATCCAAAGGAGGGGAAAGAAAACAATGAATACATGAGACCAAGAGAACACCAAAGGCAATATGGTAGGTTGAAACACAACCATATCAGTAGCGGCATGAAAACTAATGATCTAAACACCACAAGTAAAAGGCAGAATTTGGGGGCACGTGGGCAGCTCAGTCGGTTACGCGTCCGACTTCGGCTCAGGTCACGATTGTGCGGTTCGCGAGTTCGAGCCCCGTGTCGGGCTCTGTGCCGACGGCTCGGAGCCCGGCGCCTGCTTCGGATTCTGTGTCTCCCTCTCTCTCTGCCCCTCCTCCCTCACACTCTGTCCCTCTCTCTCTGTCTCAAAAAATAAATAAACATTAAAAAATTTTTTAAGAAAAGAAAATCTCAACATCTGCTTTTCAATAATCGACAGAACCAAGTGGACAGAAAGTCATTAATAGTACCTGAACACTACTAGCCAACTTGACCTAATTGACGTTTACAGAGCACTTTACCCAACAATAGCAGAAAACACATGAAACAGTCCCCAGAATAGAACATATTGTGGGCCATCAAACAAGTCTCAACAACCCAGATCCTAACAGTATGGTCACTGACCACAAGGGACTTAAGTTGAAAGCCAGTAACACAAAGATATCTAAAGAATTTATAAGAATTTGGCAATTAAATAACGTACATCTAATAACTCATGGGTCAGAGGAGAAATCAAAAGGAACATTAGAATGTAGTATAAACTGAATGAAAATGAAAACAATCAAAATTTGTAGGATGCTGTTAGATAGCACTCAGGATGAAATGTCTAACTTTAAAGGTCTGTATTAGAGAAGAAGAAAGTTCTCAACTCAATAATCTTAGCTTCTGCCATAAAAAAAAAATACTTGAAAAAGAACAAATAAACCAAAATTAAGTAGACAAAAAGGAAATAAAAACAATCAGAGGAGAAATCAAAGAAATAGAAAACCAATAGAAAAAAAATTGACAAAACCAAAAATTGTTCTTCGAAAAGATCCATACAGTGGCTGAGACTCTAGCCAGACTGATTAGGGAAAACAGAGAAACAAATCAGCAATATCAGAGATCAGAGCAATGATATCACTACAGACTCTGCACATATTAAAAGTATAGTTAGGAAACATAATTAAAAAATCTTATTCCGGGGTGCCTGGGTGGTTCAGTCGGTTGAGCGTCCTACTTCAGCTCAGGTCATGATATCGCAGTTTGTGGGTTCGAGTCCCGCGTTGGGCTCTGTGCTGACAGCTCGGAGCCTGGAGCCTGCTTCGGATTCTGTGTCTCCCTCTCTCTCTGCCCCTCTACCCAACTCTGTCTCTCCCTGTCTGTGTGTGCGTGTGTGTGTGTGTGTGTGTGTCTCTCAAAAGTAAACATTAAAAAAATTTTTAGTATAAAAATATTTATGCCAACAGAATCAATCATTTAGATGAAATGGACAAACTATAAACTCACACAAGAAGAAATAAATTCCCCAAATGGCACTTTAACTAGTAAAGACATTGAAATTGTAGTCAAAAACTTCCCCAATAGAAATCACCAGGTCCAGATGGCTATACTTGTGAATCCTATTTGAACATTTGAGAAGGAGATAATATTAAACTCTCCCAGAAAATAGAAAAGGAAGGAACATTTCTCAGTGCATTCTATAAAGCCAGCAAAATCCTGATACCAAAATAAGATTAAGATATTAGAAGAAAATAATAGCACAAAACCCATATAAAAACAAATAAAAACTTTTTAAAAATGTTTTTAAACTTCTTTTTAAAATTGGATTCAAACTGAATCCAATAACATCATGGCCAAGTGGGCTCTTTTGTGGGAATAAAAGACTGGTTTAATTTCTGAAAATCAACCAATGTCGTTCGTCATATTAATAGGCCAAAAAATGAAAAAAGTATATATGATCATCTTCATAGATACATAAAAAGCATTTGGCCAAAGCAAGCATTCATTTTGGATTTTTTTTAATCCTCGGCCAACTAGAAATAGAAGAGAGCTCAGTCAGTTGAGCGACCAACTCTTGATTTCGGCTGGGGTCATGATCTCACAGTTTGTGAGTTCAAGGCCCACATCAGGCTCCATGCCATCAGCTCAGAACCTGCTTGGGATTCTCTCTCTCTCTCTCTCTCTCTCTCTCTCTTTCTCTCCTGGCCCCTCCCCTGCTTGATCTCTCTCTCAAAATAAATGAATAAATATTTTAAAATTAATTGATTAATTAGTTAATTAATTAAATTCTCAGAGACATGCAAAAGGCCCAGAATGGGAAAAAAAAAAAAAAAACACTTGTAAAAAGAACATAATTGGAAGATTAAAACTACTTGACTTTGAGACTTAGGAGGCTAAAATAATCAAGACAGTGTAGTATTGCTGTTGAGATAGACAAACAGATCAGACTCCGAAAATAAATCCACATAAACATAGTCCATTGATTTTCAACTAAGATGTAAAAGTAATTCAGCAGAGGAAAGATAGTCTTTTCAAAAAGTAGTGCAGATAATCATGTGCGAAAAAAGAACTTTAACCCATACCTCATCTGACGTACAAAAATTAACCTGGAATAAATGATAAACCTAACGTAAAGCATTACATTGTAATGCTGTTAGAATTACTATAATTCTAAAACTTTTATAAGACACTCTACAAGAAAATCTTTGTAACCCTTGAT
This sequence comes from Panthera leo, assembly GCF_018350215.1. Taxonomy (NCBI): domain Eukaryota; kingdom Metazoa; phylum Chordata; class Mammalia; order Carnivora; family Felidae; genus Panthera; species Panthera leo. Next base: position 140,623,624 of record NC_056684.1, read on the forward strand.
TAAGCAGTGATTTTTAGCTACAACAGCAAAAGCACAATGCTTAAAGGTAAAAAAGAAAGAAAGAAAGAAAAGAAAATCAAATTATCAGCAAAATTAAGAACTTCTTCTCTTCAAAAGACATTGTTAAGAAATTGAAAAGTCAAGGGGTGCCCGGGTGGCTCAGTCGGTTAAGCATCTGACTTCCCGCTCAGGTCGTGATCTCACGGTCCGTGAGTTCGAGCCCCACACATCAGGCTCTGTGCTGACAGCTCAGGGCCTGAAGCCTGCTTCAGATTCTGTGTCTCTCTCTGTTCCTCTCTTGCTCACACTCTGTCTCTCTCTCTCTCCCAAAAATAAAGATTAAAAAAATTGTTTTAAAGAAATTGAAAAATGAAGTCACAGAATGGGAGAAAATATTTGCAAACCACATATCTGATAAAGAACCAACACCAGAATTTGTAAAGAGCTCTTAAAACTCAATAATAATAATTTATTATTATTGTTTATTGTTATTATTATTATTATTAATGTTTAATTTAACAACAGGCAAAAGATTTGAACAGACACTTTACCAAAGCAAATAAAGGAATGTCAAATACACACCTAAGAAGACACCTACCATCGTTAGCCATTGGGGGAGTGTAAGTTGAAAACTGCAGTGAGCTACCCGCATCTATTAAATAGAATGTGGAAGATTCAGAAGCCTTCTCTTACCAAAAGTGGGTGAGGCTATGGAGCCCTAGAATTCACTCCTGTTCCTGGTGGGAATGTGAAGCCATACCATCACTTTGGAAAACAGTCTCACAGTTTCTGCATTGTCAAACACACACCTCCCATCTGTGGTCCACTGTCAGGTATTTACCCAAGAAAAAAGAAAATATACATCCGTGCAAAGACTCATACCTGAATGCCCATAACCATTTTATTTGTAATAATCCATAGCTGGACACAGCCCAGGCGTCCATGGCAGCTGACCTGACTAACAAATTGTAGGACAGACATCCAATGGAATACCACTCAGCGGTTAAAAAAATAAAAAAAATAAAAAAATAAAGGAGTTTTTCCTGCTGGAAACTGCATCACTGAATCTCCAAGTAATTATGCAGAGTGGAAGAAGCCAGATGTAGAAGAGTACAAGGGGTACCATTGCATTCAAAGAAAACTCTAGAAAATGCAAACTAATCCCCAGGACAGAGAGCAGACCAGGGTTGCTTGAGGGTGGAGAAGGGGCAGGAAGCAGAGATCGCAGAGGAGCTTGAAGAAATGTTGGGAGGTGTTGGATACCTTCTCTGTCTGGTTTGTGGTGACGGTTTCATGGGTACTCGAATGTCAAGGCTTATCAAAATGTGCACTCTAAGCCTGTGTGGTTTATTGCTTGTCAATTAGACCTCAATAAAGCTGTCATAGATGATGATGGACACGAGCTTTCCAGACCCACAGCCCCCACCCTTTCACCTGTATTACTAACCTGAGTCTAACACCAGAGGGAAGTTTCTAATGAATGAACCTGTCTGTGTTTCTTTTTTCTTTTTTCAATTATTTTAAATTGTTTATTTGTTTTTGAGTGAAAGAGAGAGAGAGAGACAGAGCGTGAGCAGGGGAGGGGTAGAGAGAGACACACACAGAACTCAAAGCAGGCTCCAGGCTCTGAGCTGTCAGCACAGAGCCGGATGCGGGGCTTGAACTCACAAACTGTGAGATCATAACCCGAGCCGAAGTCGGACATTTAAGCAACTGAGCCACCCAGATGCCCTGAACCTGTCCATGTTTCTGCCGGCCATTCCGTAGCACAAGTTGAAAAGAAGTCCTCAAAATCGCCAAATATCCTTGCAGCTGGCTCTGACATTTCCCCTGTGGTCCTGACTTGTGTTCGGACTGTTCACCCAAACAGCTGGACCTGGGACTCAGACACAGTTGCAGCCCCAGGCTTACACACAGCATGGGCACTGAGGTTCTGTCAGCTCACAGAGAACAGTGTCCCTGCTTTCTCCCAAAGTCAGATCTCCGGCCCTGTCAATAGGCAAGACGGCTGTGTGCAAAGTTGGTACCAAAACGCAGGCATTCGTACTCATGTATTTGTCGCCACAAGGGGACTTCCATTCCTCTCGTCAAGTCTTACTTTGGGCTCTGTCTTAATAATCTTGCTGACTGACTTTTTTCTTCATGCATTAGACCTAAGGCAATATCATATATATGTTTGGGTTCTTTTTTTTCCCCAATCCACAGTGGATTCTGGGGTGGGGGAGGGTTTCTGGGAGAAATGCTGGCCAGCCAGATGGAGGCAGCAGCACAGAACTACAAGGGATCTAGAGATGATGAAGGAGGCCAGTCCACACATTTTCCAAGTGAGGGGCCCAGAGAACCAGAGAAGAGGCGGATCTCCCCAGCGTCACACAGTAAGTTGGCGGCCAGGATAGGACACAGAAGCTTCCCTTGCCATTTAAGGTATTCAGAATCTTCTAGATAGAAAATTGATTTTTATAGTGCACATGAAGATAGGTATGATATTGAAGTTCAAGTATAGTGCTCAGCAATGCTTACAGATTGCCTGCTAACAGGAACATACAGTTGTATTTGTGAAGCAGCCTCGGAAGGAAGGAGGGAGGGTGGGAGGGAGGAGGGAAGGAAGGAAGGAAGGAAGGAGGGAAAGCAGGAAGAAGGTAGGGAAGGAGGAAGGGAGGGAAGGAGGAAGGGAGGGAAGGAGGAAGGGAGGGAAGGAGGAAGGGAGGGAGGAGGGAAAGAAGGAAGGAGGGAGAAAGAGAAGGCAGAAAGGAGGAAAAGAGCCATCAGCATTTTGACAAACTAAATTGGAGAGGAGTGACATTTTACCCTGTTTCCTTTGAGGACCAAATGGAAAGGACTATGGTGATGCCAAAAAAGACAAATATGGATTCTGAGAACATGGTGGCTTCACTGTGCGGGTACAAAACAGCACAATGTCTTCAGAGTTGAGCAGATCCAGATCCTGCAACAACCCAGCCCTTAGGGTCACTGGGCTGAGAGATTAGGGCAGAACTTCTGGGTCTCAGGTCTGGGTTAGGCCACCGGGGCTGCCTCTCGGCACCACCTGCGATTCCCCCCTACAGAGTTCACCGTCACTGGTGGCTTATGGGTTTGATTATTTGTTCAGCTCAGTTCCTAGTTCAGAAGCTCCAGGGGAGCCAGGACTGCTTATGGCTGTATCCCCAGAGCCTACAGGACTCAAGAAAGACCTGGAATGGAATCCTCTCTAAGCAGAGGCTGCAATCAGACCAGGATAATGAATGATGATGATGGTGATGATGGTGATGATGATGGTGATAACAATGATGATGATGACGATGATGGTGGTGATGGTGATGGTGATGGTGATGGTGATGGTGATGGTGATGATGGTGATGATGATGGTGATGATGGTGATGATGATGGTGATGATGATGATGGTGATGATGGTGATGGTGGTGATGATGATGACGATGATGGTGGTGATGATGGTGATGATGGTGATGATGGTGATGATGATGGTGGTGATGATGGTGGTGATGATGATGGTGATGGTGATGGTGATGGTGATGATGGTGATGATGGTGATGGTGATGGTGATGATGGTGATGGTGATGGTGATAGTGATGATGGTGATGATGGTGATGGTGATGATGATGGTGATGATGGTGATGATGGTGATGGTGATGATGATGATGGTGATGATGGTGATGATGGTGATGATGGTGATGAAGGTGATGGTGATGGTGATGATGGTGATGGTGATGATGATGATGATGGTGATGATGGTGATGAAGGTGATGGTGATGGTGATGATGGTGATGGTGATGGTGATGATGGTGATGATGGTGATCTTTTATTGAGCTTCTATTCTACACCAAACCCCTTGTAGGTACTTCAGCTCTGTTTCCTAGCAACAGTGCTTCAAAGTAAACATTGATCGCCTCATTCCATATGAGGAAAAGGAAGCCCAGTGTGATGGAGTGACTCCCATGGTCTCACAGCTAACTAAACCCAGTTCATTCCCCTGCCCCCAACTATCTGGAATGGGTCCTGCATGGAGCAGGTGATCAGAGACACAGCCACACGGGAGGGAACATTCTTGCAGCCTCAGCACATCACCAGCCAAGTCAGCGGGTTGCACAGGCCTGGCCCACCCGTGGAGGCAGGTCTCTTCCGCTGACCAGCCAATCAGTCTGCAGCAGGAAGTTTCTTCTGCTCCCCCCACCACCCTTATCTCCTGTCAGGGCTGCTCAGCAAGGTCATGATCACAACCCTTTATCAAAACATCTTCACCTCCTGGGGACACAGCCCAGCCATCTCACAACAGCAATTTCCTTTAGTTCCTTCCCCTACCACAGGCATCACAAATTAAAACCAGAAACCCCAAACTGAAACCTGAGGGAAACTTCCATATAGGGCCTGGCCTGTAACAGAGGCCACAGAGAAATATATGTAGTGAAACTTTTCCTTCTCCTTCATCTGGTGAGCTCCTACCCCACATAACCCCAGCTCCAATGGCCTTCCCCCTGGAAGATTTACTAATGCCTCCCAGCCCCCAGTTACCACAGTCAGTGTTCTGACGATGCCTTGTCCGCTTGTCTCCCTGGATTGTAATTATCTGGTTTTGTGTCTGTCTTCCCTATAACCTGGAGGGGATAAACTTCCTCCTGATGCAAATGTAGGTTAACCACTCAGAATGAATATAAGATTTAATCACAGTTGATCAAGTTACTAGCTCTGTGACCTTGGTCAAGATTGCCTTTCTGAACCAGTTTGTGTATCTGTACAATGGAAATAAAGTAGGTCTCCCTGTCACTGTGGGAATTAATCATTTCAAGTGCTAAATATACAGCAGCCACTTAACAAACGTTAGCACTGCCCCCTCCCACCTCCCACTTTCCCATGCCAATACCATACCTAGCACGTTGAGATTCTCACTAATGTTTGTTTAAAGAAATCTCTACATGGGTGGAATTAAATGAAATGTTGAGGTTCTACTCAATATAAAATCCCTAGAAGAACAAGGAGAAATCTGACCCAAAGAGCCTCCAGCGCCCTGCCAATGAAATGGGTCCATGCAGTTAGACCCTACTGCTCCTGTTTTCTCTTCTTGGACTCACAGAAAGACTACGTTTCCCAGCCTCCCTTGCAGTGATGGTAGGGCCATGTGACTAGGTTCTGGGCAATGGATGCTGGTCTTTCTAAGCTCTAAACCACTCCACATGGTCCTCCGTGCCTGCCCTCTACCCCTTCACCTCTGTGCCCCTGGCTAGAGGTAAAGGACTCTGAAGTAGTGAAGCGACATAATGGAAGGAGCCCAATTTCACAAGTCAATGCTAGAAGGAGCCAGCAACCCTCAGTGGATGCTAACAAAAGAAAAAAATAAACTTTTACTATGTTAAGTCACTGAAATGCCAGGTTATTTGTTATAGCAGCTAGTGCTACCCATCCTGACTATTAAAGAACTAGGAGACAAAAAAAAAAAAAAAAAAAAAATGGCATCAGCTTTTCTATCAGTCAAGCAGTGGTGAGTGAAGAAACAGATATATTAGGATGGATGGATGGACATCTAGTTATACAGGGCAAGCATTTTCTAACTATTGTCTGTGATAATGTGGAGGGCAGAACCCATGCCTCCCAAACTTATAGCTCTAGGGAAGATGTCTGAAAACAGAGCATTAATAATCTGTGTGTATCAGATACAGTTGGGCACAACCGGGAAAACATTATAAAGGGATAAACTCAGAAAAGAACTACCTGACTGGCTCTGTGCTGGCAATGTGGAGCCTGCTTGGGATTCTCTCTCTCTCCCTCTCTCTCTGCCCCTCCCCTGCTCATGTGCTGTCTCTCTCTGTCTCTCTCAAAATAAAGAAATAAAACATTAAAAAAAATAATTACCCAGTTGGCAAGCAGGTTGGAAGGGGAATAGAAAGTCCAGAAATGTGGGGCCCTACCAAGTTAAAAAAAGTCAACGCCTTCTGGTCCCAAACAGAAATGAAATTTAAAAATTGGAGGGGCAAAGGCCCAGTAAATCCTCTGCTTTTGGATAAAGTAACTTAAAGCAAAGATAGGATTAAGGGTGTGGCTCGGGAGGGACCTGGGGTGTGGTTACTGGTACGAGAGCAAAGCAAGCTGTGCAGAAGCTGCTAGTGTTCTTGAGGGCTAGGCATTGCGAAAGAAACCAAAAGTGAATGTTAAAAGCCTTTCGTTATTCAAGACTTAGGACACTTTTTGTTCTAGAAGAAAGCACAGGGGAACATCTTCATGACCTGGGGCTAGGTGACGATTTCTTAGATGCAGAAGGAAAAAGTGTAATCCTAAAAGAAAAACTTGATAGACTTCCTCAAAATTATAACCTCTGCTCTTCAAGACACTGGCAAGAAACTTCACACAAGCCAAAGGCTGGGAGAAAATACCTGCGAATTATGTTACGTAATAAGGAACACCCACAACCTGAAATGAGGAAACAACTCAACAACCCAATGGACAAAAGATCTGAAGAGGCAGATCACTGAGGAAGGTACTTAGAAGAAAACAGACACATGAAAGGATGCCCCACATCACCCGTGGTGAAGGGAATGCAAATTATCCTCCTAAATAGAATGGCAAAAACCAAAACTGAGTGTGGACAGAAAAAGGAAGTCACTGTTGCTCCTGCACTTTGTTGGTGGGGATGCAACATAGCACGGCTGCTTTGGGAGACGGTTTGGCAATTTCTCACAAAATGAGACAGGCACTTGCCATCTGACCCAGTAATTCCGCCCCTGTGTGTTGACCGAAGACAGATGAAACCTTAGGTTCGCATCAAAACCTGGATGCAAATGGTGGCAGAAACTTTGTTCACGATCCCGGCCCCAAAACAGGAATCTCTGTGAAATCCTTCAAGGTGACATCCAGACAATGGAATACTGCTTGGCAACAAAAAAGGATGAACTCTCGATTCACTCAACAACCTAGATGCATCTCAGTGCATTGTGCTGGCTGAATGGCATTTGACTCAAAAGCTACATGCTGTATGATTCCAAAACAGATCAGCAGGGTCTGGGGTGGGGTGGGGGTGGGGGGTTGACCAGAGGGGTTGAATACAAAGAATGAGGGAAATCTGGGGGTGATGGAACTACCCTAAGTCTTGATTGTGGTGGTTGTTACATGATTATATGTGTTCACCATAACGAATAGAGTAGCTGTCCACTAACAGGTGAATTTTATCATCCTTAAATTATATCTCAACTTTCAAAATACTTTTTATTAAGTTTTTTTAATGTTTATTTTTTAAGAGAGAGAGGAGGGGAGGGGCAGAGAGAGAGAGGGAGACCCAGAATTGGAGGCAGGCTCCAGGCTCCGAGCTGGCAGCACAGAGCCCGACGCGGGGCTCGAACTCATGAACCGCAAGATCATGACACCCAATCGGCTGAGCCCCCCAGGTGCCCCTAAAATACTCTTTTAAAAGCTCATGGTAGGTAATGGATATTGCTTAGCATTAAAAACACATGCACACATCACACTTAAGCCCCCACCGTTCCTTGAACAAGAGGCACACTTTAAGCCTGCACGGTCCCCAGAGAGGGCATTATCCCTCAACAACCACTTCAGATGTAACCAAGGAGGGGCATAGACCAGGAAGAACCTCTAAATCGGGGATCCAGGAGGAACAGAGATCCCCAGAGCAGGGAGTTTGTCCTGGACACCAGGATCAGGCCTTAAGCAAGGACAGTCCCCAGTCCCCAGGGCAAGGGCCCTTCACAATGTCCACAGGACCTGAGGATTTCAGACTTGCTCCAGATCCAGGAGGCTCCCATCTCCCCATCATCCACCTTCCTCCAGGAAGAGTTTTTTCACAACTCCACAGCCCCTGTCCCAGCGCTCTGTGTCGGACACAAGGGAGATGGGTAGCTTTGTCTTTTTAGTTCATAGGTCACACCCAGAGAGGACCTGTCCAGGACCTGTCTCATCAGATGATGACGTGAGCAAGAAATCAACTTTTGTTTTCTTAAGCTCCTGGAGGCTGGCATGCGGGTTGTTTCCATAACCAGTGCAGTTACTTCTACTGATTGATGCACATGGTCATATTTAAGGAAGCAGGTAGTGAGCTGGCCATGAGTGCGTCTAACGTCTGAGCCAAGTCAGAAGGCTGGACAACATCCAAGGAGCTTGAGTAACTTCTGCAGGTACACAGGTGGTGTGGAAATGGCCAGACGTCAGCGTGAGTGCGGTCAGTCGGGGCTCCTGCGTGCAGAGGCCACCTCCCTCCAGCAGCGACAATTTGAACAGATAGATGGATCCCAGAATGACCTCCTCCAAAAAAGACCCTGCCCCGCTGCAGAGAAGCAAGCCTGTGGGAGCCCAGGGACAGGGATCTGGGAACAGGTGGGCAAAATCTGGCTAGTCTGTGGTTCACTGGCTGATAAGAGCCACGATCCAATTTCTGAGGAAAGTCCCCACTAGCACAAGGCAGGGCCCAACCTGAAGAGACTAGAATGACCTGGGTTTCCAGGAAACACCTGCAATAGAGAAACCTGATTCCCAAACCTAAGACCCAGTTAGGAAACGAGAACCTAGGACAAGGCCAAAACCCAGAGGCCAAACGACTTACAAGGGCAGGAGCGGATTAACCCCATGAGAGGCAATTCTGAGCAAAAAGAGAGGAATGCTTCTGGCTCCCAGCCCCCACATGCCAGGTGACACTGGTCCCAGAGGCCAGCACAGGGGTGAAGCAGGAGAGTAGGGGTGAAGTTATCTCCGTTGGAGGTAGAAAAGCTCAGGAGACACAGAAGTCCAGCAGGACCTGCTGTTTAAAGTTTCTTTATCAGAGCTTTATCGTGCATATCAAAGTTCCCGAATTAGTAACAAGGGGTGTGAATGCACTGGTGGGGGCTATTTGGAAAGTGGGAAATCTAAAGATTAAAACAAGTCAAGGGAAGGGCGCCTGGGTGGCTCAAGTCGGTTAAGTGCCCGACTTTGGCTCAGGTCATGATCTCACGGTTTGTGAGTCAGAGCCCCACTATGGGGCTCTCTGCTGTCAACACAAAGCCTGCTTCGGATCCTCTCTCTCTGCTCCTCCCCTGCTCGTTGTCTCTCTCTCTCTCTCTCTCTCTCTCTCTCTCAAAATTAAATAGTGGGGCACCTGTTTATTTAGGTGCTGGCTTTATTTATTTAGGGCCGGCTCAGCCAGTGAAGCATCCGACTTCGGCTCAGGTCATGATCTCATAGTTCGTGGGTCCAAGCCCTGCATCGGGCTCTGTGCTGACAGCTCAGAGCCTGGAACCTGCTTCGGATTCTGCGTCTCCCTCGCTCTCTGCCCGTCCCCACTCACACTCTATCTCTCTCTCTCAAAAATAAATAAACATTAAAAAAATTTTAGTCAAAAAATAATAAAAACCGTTAAATTTTTCTTAACTTAAAACAAGCCGAGGGAAATCTCGCTTTCAAGATATTTGAAATATGTGCAATATAGGCCCGCAATAGGGACCAAGCCATAAATGGTTACCTATGACAGGACAGAAACTAGATTATGAGTTCCGTGGAAATGAAACCATGAATCTTTCTGTCCGTGTGTCTTACACACTGCTTAGCTCCCAAGGCACATGGACAGATAAGTGGTTAGTGTGAAAACAGAGGTTACAGAAAACACATTTTATTCCTTGAGTGATTTAAACAGCACTTTATGTCCTTACAGAGTGGTGAAGTTTGTAAGGTCCATCCACGACTACTGTGTCACAGGGTTTTCCCACAGCCCTCGGAGACACATGCCCATTATCTCCAGGTGGCCAATGCAGAAAGGGAGGCCTGGCAAGGTGGCGTGAGCCCAAAGCTGGCCTCTCCAGAGCAGGGTTTCTCCCCCTCTGCACTACCCACGTTTGGGACCAGGTAGTTCTCTGCCATGGGGGCTAGGCCCATGGATTATGGGAAGGTTAGCGGTATCCCCGGTCTCTTCCTAGTAGATGCCAGCAGCAACACCCCCATACAGATTGCGATTATCCAAAATGTCTCCAGACATTGGCAAATGTGCCCTGAAGGGAGGGGTGGGAGGGGAGGGTAAACCCTCCAACTGAGGATCAGTGCTCTAGGTGGATTAACTCACACCCCTGAGGAAGGTGCTAGGCCACAGGCCCTCATTTCAAACCCTTGGGGCCTGACGTAGATTAGAATCCAGAAGATTCTGAATTTTAGAAAGATAAACAGATAACATCGCAGTGGAGTCTGGGGCCGTCTCCCATCATCCCAGACATTACTATTTCTCCCGCAAAATGAATGAATATCGGCATTAAGTAGGATAAGTGAAGATTACAGAGTCCCACATCCGTTCGGGTCAGGGTTTGCCTCCAGATGAGTTTGCTATAAATGTGTAAAAGAATTGACTTTTGGAGCTTTTAGGATTTCAGAACTGTAGTACAGTCTGTGAGCCGCGGCCCCCTCCCCCCTCCCCCCCCCACTCCCCCCCCTCCCCGGGGGAGGTCCAGCGACAGGCCGGGGTCACGTGACTGTTACCATGGACAGCGACTGTTCCCGGACAGCTGTAAACACTCCCCACAGGGCTGTCTCCCACCTCTCCCAACTGCCCCTAACCTGCCAGGCCCCACGCTGGTGTAAGCAGCAACCAGGCCCTTGGCCGTGTCCCACCTGCCCCCCTGCACATCCAGCATCCCTGGCGACCCCCACACTGACGTCATCGGTCACGGTCTCACGCTATTTCAGGTTGTCTCCGGGTGGGGATCAAGCTTTCCACCAGACGCAAGGTTACAGAAGCAAAGATGGAGGAAAGAGAGAGGAAAGAAAGGGGGAAAGAGGCAAAGAGGGAGACGTCTTGCAGCGGAGTCCGGCTGGAAACCAGCTTCCGGAACTTCCCACGCGGGTCTGACCGTGCTCTCTGGCAGGGGGATGTGAGGATGTGACGCCCCGTGCACCAGCGCCTGCTACCGTCACTCTGTCCTGCCGCTGAGACCCTATTCTAAAACAAGCCTTTACAAGGTCAGGTCTGTTTACTCCAACATTTGTCCCCTAAAAGCGAGCTGCGAAAACCATCAACGTCACCCAAGGTTGGGGACACGGACTTGCCTCCAGCTGGAGAAGCGAGTCCTCTGCCTTTGCCACAGGGACCAATCAGACGACGAGACAATCCGTGGGGCGCGGGCGTCCATGGTATCTGGCCATCTGGGGGCCCCCGCTTCTCTCGGCCGCCTGTGGAGGCAAAGGGAGATTTTTTTCCAGAGCTTGGCGGAGTTCCATATGGTCGAGATCAAAGGTGTTGCTGGGTGCAGGGTTCTGCTTTATTTCCAAGCACTGCTGTTAATTAGAAAACAAGATCAGAGGCAGTATTAAAATCCAATTAAATTGATATGAACAGATTGCCAAGTGATGTTCACTAATGTATAATTGAGCACCATGCAAATTTCGGTGGCTGGCTTTTGTGTTTTTCCCCCACACTCTGGAATGAATGATGAGGCCCTGAAGTTTCCCTTCATTGTAAAAAACAAACAAGTTAATGCATTGATCTAGGGGGTATTGCCCTGGTGATTGATGGAAATGAGGGGAGAACAGTAAAGTGTGACTTTTTGAAGGGAGGGGCAAGTTTTCTTTGATTCGCTCGCTCTTTCCTGCCTTTGGTTCCACATCCATTTCTTATGCCGGGGCTCAGGCCCAGCTTTCTATTGGCATTCCGTCTTCAACAATCAGAGAAAGTTCCTCTGGATTTCAAGGATGGTTAAGAAACAAATTTTCCAAGCTTGAAGGCCAGCACCGCAGGTAAAAAAGAATCTGTGTGCAGTAGATTTCCTCTCAGTATGAGTTGCGTGTCTGTGCCCTTGCGTACTTAAAACAGGGAAGTTGTCCTGATTTGGGCTCATGAGCAGAACCTCCCAGAGTATAGAGTCTGGGAGACGATGGGGGAGGGAAGGCCAGTTTTACCAACAGAGGTGAGAGGGCCACCTTCTGAAAAGAAGCCAAAGAAGCCAGTAGCCTAAACATGCATCAGGAATGGCCTGTTACTGTTGCAAATTGTTTGCTCATGCACCTTTGTGAGCATGTTGTCGGGCGTCATGGGGCACCTGGGTGGCTCAGTGGGTTAAGCATCCGACTTGGGCTCAGGTCATGATCTCGCAGCGCGTGGGTTCGAGTTCCACGTCGGGCTCTGTGCTGACAGCTGGGAGCCTGGAGCCTGCTTCGGATTCTGCGTCTCCCTCAGTCTCTGCCCCAACCCTGTTCACACTCTGTCTCTCTCTCTTTCAAAAATAAACATTAAAAAAATTTAAAGGAAGGAAGGAAGAAAGAAAGAAAGTGTCTACCTATTCGCGATATGCTTGTAGCATTTGGGGTCTTGTTTTAACTCTCTAAAAAGAAAGGAAAGTCTAAACAGCTCACTCCCAGGATGGCAGTTGGTGAACAAGGCAATGAGGAAGGCTCAAGGATAGTAAGAGCCAGGTCTTGACCTTCAGGCGTCCAGAAAGGAGCAGGAAGCGTGAGCAAACAGGTAGCATGAGACACAGAGCAAAGGTGAGGCTGCTTCTCCGCCACCTGCCTCCACGACCTGAGTTTGTTCACAGAGATCACCTGCCCACCGTGCAGCACCCGGGGTGGTGAGCCCAGTCCAACATTTCATTCTTCCCACAACGGTGGAAACGCTCACCGTAGAAAACCAACCACACTGTTACCGCGTCACTTCTCGACGCCTGCACGTTCTGCCAACGCTCCGTGGCAGCCGGGAGCTTCCACAGCGTGCTGACCTGATACTTGCTTTGACAGCTCCCTGAACCTCCAAGCCTTGTGGCTCTGACATTCTGTGTTTGTGGGGCACGGTGAAGGAGAACTGTGTGTTCAGCAGGGAAGGGGGACACATCGTGCACATCCCCTCTGCTCACACACCTGCCCCGTTGTCCCACTGGATGCCACCTACAAGTTCCAAGATAAAAGTACTGCAAATTTTGAGAAGGCCAGAGCAGAGCGTGAAACCAAGCACAGGGCCTTCTTGAGCACGAGCCCTGTGCACCTGCCCTGGTCACATGGCCGTGAAGCTGGCCCCGGGCTTGGTGCTGCTGTCTCAGCCACGTCTCATGGACAGGCCATCCAACCTCAGGCCCAGAACCCTAGGACACCCCGAAGAGGTCCGTCTCTCCAATGCCAGGAAAGCCCCGTGACTCCCGGCACTCTATCCCATGCCAAACAACTCGATTTTAAAAATCCGTATTTCTTCCAGATGTTTGATCATTTCAAACGCCAGGGCCAAATTGGTTTGTACCCAGGCTCATTCCAAACGTGTTCTAAATCGATTTACCAAAATACGTTTAGGAAGATAGAAACAGATAAAACATTAACTCGGGTAAAGGGACGTGGCCATTATTGCAAAGCCATTCTGTTTTCAATGATCTAGACAGGACTGCACTGAAAACAGTTGGTGCCTGTTAATTGTAAAATGACTATATGCAATAGGCAGGGTCCCCCCTTTTTTTACTTAAAAGCACATCTTTCGGGGGACCTGGGTGGTTCAGTCGGTTAAGTGTCCAACTTCAGTTCAGGTCACCATCTCGTGGGTCATGGGTTCAAGCCCCGCATCAGGCTCTGTGCTGACAGCTCAGAGCTGGGAACCTGCGTCAGATTCTGTGTCTCCCTCTCTCTCTGCCCCTCCCCCACTCGTGCTCTGTCTCTGTCTATCAAAAATAAATAAATGTAAAAACAATTTTTTTTAAAAAAGCACATCTTTCAATGGACAGTTCATTTTTGAATAAATGAGAAGTACTTGAGAAAATTTATAATTCTTTTAAGCTACAAAGCTTTTTTATGTGTTTGTCCCATCGGATGCTCAAAGTACATTTTCAGTGCAAGCTATTTGAGCCCCTCCTGGCCGAGGAAAGCCTGAGAAAGGGGGTGACGTACCCATCATAGCATGTAAGAGACAGAACAGATTTCAAACCCACTTCTTTTTAGCTCCAGGATTTTCTATGACATCAGCCTTTGAGGTTATGAAGCAATCAATCACTTTGGACCAGAGGAATTTTTTGAAAAGTAAAAAAAATGATCTGTGATTCCTCAGAGTGCAAATCAGTGAGTCCCTCTGGCCAGAGCTCCATGCAGAACTGGGGGGTGAGGGGGGAGATCTGCAGGGGACAGGCAGCTGCACCCAGATCCTGGGTCAGGACCACAGTCCCGCCCCACAAAGTGGACCCATATTGCAATTATAGCAAGGTGCATTTGCCACATGCAGAAAGGAAAACATAATTGGCATCAACCACAGAAGATGGTTAATAGAGCTTCCAAACAAACCATCTAGAAAACACAGGCTTCCCTCTTTCTCTATGCCAGGCAACAGAGACTGGGGCAAACCTCACCTGAGTTGCTTTACTGGAATCAGCATACACGGAGGCCTGGAGACACCAGTTTGAGATAGTGGACCAGTCCAGGGTCATCTGTGTTGAGTGACTAAGGCCAGGGCAGTCCAGACAGCAGGGAGAGGCGTGGCAGGGCTCTCCCAGACTCTGCCCTGCAGGTCTCGGGCACTTAGACTTCACAAGGAGGCCACTGGCTTCTTCCCACTGATGAAGACCCCAGATCAATTCTTGGGCCCGGGCTGTGTCCCCAGAACCTCTCCTCACCTTCCACTGACAGTCACAGGTCGTGACAGGAGAACCCACTGGCGTCCCTGCCCTCAGAGCTCTTACTGCCATCTCCCAATGGGAACAACACAAGAGCGGCACGTGCTCAAAGGAAAAACGGGGGGCGAGTCAGAGAACCCAAAGTTTTCCTCTCAAAGACTGTCCTGGGAAGCCTGGTGTCTGCCTTCCTCTCTCCTCCAGCACTCCTTTCACTCGGCAGACATCCATTCATTAATCACAGGCAAAACGTTCAGCCAAGTCCTGGGGCATAAAGCTGTCTGCAGGAGCTCAGAGCCCCGTGGGGTGAAGGCTGTGTGGGATCAGCATGTAGACAGAGGGCTACCAGGAGGTGCAGACCTCAGGGCCCTGGAGGAGTGTGGTGCTCTATGCCCGCTTTGTCACCCCTGCCCATCCCGTGTCCTGCACCCCTTGTCTCCCAAGGAGGCCCAGCACTTGTCCAGACTGGACGAGGCACTTGGGAGGAGCAGAGAACAGGCCAGATGCTGACCTCAAAGGGCTGGTGGCCAATCCCAAGGTTTCCTTCCAATGAATCATCATGTCTTTGGGCTCCTTGCTCAAACCAGGGGTCAGCATGAAACCCGCACGTCCAACATTCAGTTTGTGGTACCCAAACAGCCCTCCTGACTGTAGGGTGTGGCCGGCCAAAACCCGTGGAGAAAATGGTCCCAGCTCATCAGCTTGCCCTCTCCTACGGCAGACGGGAGAAGCCGTCCTCGGCTCATCCCTCTATGTGGGACTCCGACCGCCATGCTTCTGGGGTGAGCAATGGTCTTTGTCATGGAAGCTGTTCACGGAAAGTCAGCCTGGGAACATAAATAGCTGGCAACAGTGCACGGGTCGGGACTACCCCCCGCTGGGCCATTTGTGCAGTGATCTCTGAGCCTCGGCTCCTAAAACCATCAACTGATGGGGCGCCTGGGTGGCTCAGTCGGTTGAGCGTCCGACTTCAGCTCAGGTCACGATCTCGCAGTCCGTGGGTTCGGGCCCCGCGTCGGGCTCTGGGCTGATGGCTCAGAACCTGGAGCCTGCTTCCGATTCTGTGTCTCCCGCTCTCTCTGCCCCTCCCCCGTTCATGCTCTGTCTCTCTCTGTCTCAAAAATAAATAAAAAACGTTAAAAAAAATTTTTTTTAAATAAAACCATCAACTGGGAACGCTAGCTTGGATACTCCAGAAGACGATGGCCATGAAAAGCAGCATCCTTCCTGATTAGCTCAAACAAACAGGAGCAAAGGGGTGAGGTCACGATTGGAGGAAGAGCTCACCGTGAAGAAGATACAACTGGACATTTCAGGCAGAAAGAAAACAAAGTTTAGCTGAAAATCTTGGGGCCTGGTCTGGAAAACAGAAACCCTGTGTCTCTATAGCTTTGCCTCTCCCTTTCCCTCACCACCCTCCTTTCGCTCTTTTCGTGCTGTCTCCTGGTCTCCCATCTCTGCTTCTCCCCACTCTCTCTCTTCTCTCTAGAGATCGGCTTTATCTGCTGGTACGTGGGCCACCAAAGGCAACTCTCGATGACTTTCAGCCCCTCACAGGCCAAATTCATGGAGATACCAAATTCAGCTTCCAAGAGCAATTTCCAAAAGGAAAACCAAACAAAACCTGCAGTCATATGAGGTGCCCAACCTGCACTGCCAGCTGTGGCCAGAGGAGAATGGCCATGTGGACGTGACCATATGCACAAGTTTGGCGTGTCGTGGGTCATCCATCTGCCATTGACAAAACGCCCATGGTAACAGAGCTCTGTATTTGGGAGCCCTCCCAGGCTGGCTCCAGAGGATGTCAATTCCTTCCGTGCCATTCCACGCCTGCCTGTATAAAGACGTTGGCCCCGAAATCTGCCACCACCTGCCTGGTGCCTCTCTCCTTGTCTCCTGGGCTTGGGTCCTGGCTCCCTCGTGTGATGGTTGATTCCTCTGCCCGTAGGTCCAGGCTTGAGTTCTTGGCTTGTGCTCCCCATGGGCAGCCATCCTGCACACAGATTTGGGAGGTGAATGCAAGGATAAGAAGAGCTTGGGGACGTCACACTGCCTTTGAACTGGCCTTTGACCTTGCTTCTCCCCATTTTACAGCTGAGGAAACTGAAGCTGGGGCAGCCAGATGAACTGCCAAGGTCCCGAGCTTAGTGCACTTCCTGGCACTCTCTGAGCCACGACATGACACATTTCCTTAGCCCTTTCTTATCAGCAGACCGAGCACCTTTCAGACCCGTGACCTCATTGGAGCCCATGACCTTGTGAGTCAGCATGAAGCCTTCCCAGCCTACGGACGAGCACACTGTGCCCCCGGAGGGCCACCTGGCTTGCCCCCCTGGTGTGGGCGGGGTGGTGGGGGGAGGCACTCGCATGGCCGTTAGGGGAGAGATTCATTGTGAAAATGCGCGTGGTGCTTTCCAGGTTAGAAAGTGCTATCTCATATGGGGGGGACATCTCCTAAGGAGGGCTCACCTACCTCCTTCCCTCGACTTGATCTGCAGATGCCCCCCTGGTGTGGGCGGGGTGGTGGGGGGAGGCACTCGCATGGCCGTTAGGGGAGAGAGCGGGGGTCCCCACCCCAGCCCCGTGTTGGGCACCGTTCACGCAGAACCTCACCTCGCCCTGCCCACACCCCCGAGGTCCGCGGCCTTAGCCCCACTGCGTGGATGAAGGGCTGAGGCTCAGGAAGGGTGCATGGGCAGCTGGGAGAGGGCCGTTTGTGCCAAAGACTGTGAGGACGAAGAGCATGTTCCGAGCACCCGGCAACTTCTCAGTTTCTGTCTGCTGACACTGCCAGAGTATGTTCACCTGCCCCCCCTTTTTTGGGCAGAAAAGGGGGACCCGTCGAGCTCAAAATGTCACTGAGAGCCAGGATCAAAATGTCCCCCGCACCCCAAAAAGACACACGCTACCACAGTGAAAAGGCTGTGTTTGCCACTGGGGTGAGGGTTTTGCTCTTTATTTGCTCCGGAGCTCAAGATGAATAGAAGGGTAAGGGCCGGGTGGGGGGACATAAGGCAGGGAAGGTGGCCCCCAACTGGGGTCCTGGCTGCACCACACGCTGAAATAGTGGAGGCTTCAGGGGAAAACGCAAGTCGAGAAGAGAGAGAGAGCCCCGCAGGCAGCTCAGCTCCAAGGACCTGAGAGAGCGACAGGCCACTGTGTTGTCATCAGACCCTTCTCCCGCCCCTCAGCCCGGCCCCGGGGACAGTGCTCACCATGGGGTTCAGCTTTCAGACACCATCAGTTTGGTGGCATTTGACTCCATCCTTAGAAATGCAGCCCCGCCCGATCTTTGGAAGCTTTGAGCGCTCACTGTCAGGGCAGGGGAGGGCAGAGGACAGGTGGGGCCCCCCAGGCAGGGCCAGGAGGAGAGGGGCACTCAGATCGGGGAGAGGGCACTGGGACGGAGGCTCGGGGCCTGATGCCCCGGGTCCTCCCCCACCTTGGAGTTCCAGCAAATCGAAAATAGAAAACAAGAGGCGTGGCGGGGCTCCAGCTCGAAGGAAGCGGATAGAGAAAGCGTGATTGATCTGGAAGAGGAGCCCCTGGCTCTCAGGGGAGGCCGTTTACCCCAGACAGGCCGCAGGGCATCAGGCAAGCAAAGAGGTGGCACGTGTGTTTTGTTCGGAGGGGAACCCGGGACTGCGATCATATAAAACAATACATCGCCCGCTCCAGGGTCTACACCAAGACCTACGTGTCACCAGGTGTGACCTCAGAGGCCACCAGGCCGATGCTCATGGTCATTCAAGAGAGGTAAGCGGTCAGTTGCACAAAGTGAGCCAGGTGTCTCTGCTACAGGACTTCTCAGGGCCTTTACTATGTGAATTTCCCTTGTGACTCTCCAAGGAGGTATACAAAATACAAGGGAGTCCCAGATTTACCTGGCCACCAAATCCTTCTTCCTGGTGCTGGTGTTCCACTCTGGGAATGGCCGTGAGTGAAGGGTGTGGAGGCCTGAGCCCCACCAGCTGGACGGCATGGGGGCCCGGCAGGGAGCCCGGGGGACTTCCACATGAGGAAGACGGATCCTGCTCAGGGGCGGCTGGGACATCTCATTCTTGGCGGCTGTTGGGAGAAGGCACGGCCCGAGGCCCCCACGGTGTGTCTGGCCCAAGCACGTTCTCTGCAGCCTCAGACCCTTGCACCCCTGCAGCGGGCCGTCGTGCAGACAGAGCAACATCTGGGAAGAAAAACAGATCCAGGACGTGAATGAGCAACTTCCAAAGAAGAAAAAATGCGTAAGTTCCAAGATGATACAAAACTGTCCAGCTTCCGCATCAATCAAATAAATGCAAACTAAAGCAATGTTCTTTTGGGGCGCCTGGGGGGCTCCAAAAGACAGTTGAGGGTCTGACTCTTGATCTCAGCTCAGATCTCGATCTCAGGTTCATGAGTTCAAGCCCCATGCTGGGCTCTGCACTGGGCATGAAGCGTGCTTTCATAATAATAGTGAAACAACATTTTGAGTTTTTTTCTTATCAACTTAGCAAAGTTTTTGTGGGTTTTTTTTTAAGATTACAGCTTTGATCCTGGAGCAGCAAAATAGGGGTCCCAAAACTGTTCATGAAAGCCCAACTTGGCCCTCCCCTTCTGATCGTCAAATTAACAATATGGATCAGCAGGCTAGAAGGGTACGTGTCCCTGACAAGAAATGTATCCTAGGGAACAGGCAAAGTAGAAAAAGATTCATCTATAAGAATGTTCATTGCCATATTATTAATATTATTATATTCTATATATAATATTATATATAATGTACTATATATAACCATATATAATATTATCATTAATATTAATAATTACTATTATTATAGCAAAACAGTGAAATCATCAAAAGATAAAATTATTGGAAATTATATATGAGTAATATGTACTTAATTATATTCTATTATATATATCATATACATAATATAATAATTGGAAATTACCCATAAGTAATATGTACTTAATTAACTTATATTATATATATTATATTATATATAATATAATTTAAAATTGTATATGTAAGTAATATGTACTATATTCGTACAAAAAGACATTTTGAAAAAGATGTGAAAGACTCACAATTGGGAATAAACTTTTTTAAAAATTTTTTTAACGTTTTTATTTATTTTTGAGAGAGGCAGAGACAGAGTGCGAGCAGGGGAGGGGCAGAGAGAGAGGGAGACACAGAATCGAAGCAGGCTCCAGGCTCCAAGCTGTCGGCACAGAGCCCGACGCGGGGCTCGAACCCACGAACCGTGAGATCATGACCTGAGCCGAAGTCCGAAGCTCAACCCACAACCGAGGGAGCCACCCAGGTGCCCCTGAGAATAAATTTGCAATGCGCAGTTCACTAGAGGGGTTAGCAAATAAACAGTTGTCACAGAATGACCCTTTAAAACAACAACAGCCAAGATACGTGTCACTTCACGGAAAAACTGTGTCGAGTTTCAGAGCTGTGTCCCACTGAGAGGGACTCAAAGTGGCATTTTCTGTTATTATTCACATCTCGTCTCCCTCCAACAAGTTCGAGTTCACAACACACGTTTGGAATCTGATGTCTGCCTCTGTTCTCCACATCTCCTACCCCTGGGACCCTGACCAAGTGTTCTTTGTCATGCCATCTGGACCCACCCCCCATCCTCTCTCATCTCCTCCATGCCCAGCCCCACGTGAGGTGCTCCCACCATGTCACACCCTCCTCACCGAGGGTAAAGGTCTCCTTCTGTTCAGACCTGCCCCCATCTTGAGGCTTCCACAAGGGCATCAGCTCAAAGGGCCTCCCTCCAAGATCTGAGAATGACTTTCACCATCCATGTAACCCACCAACTTTTGACATGCAGTGCTTGGTTTCACTTCCTGTTCACAGGCTAGCTCAGGGATAAGCCCCAGTTTGTTCATCTGCAAAATTGGAACAACATGATCTGCCTCATGGGAGACCTTCTAATTGCTGTGGCAGCACCTGGCACATTGCCTGGATCACAGTCGTCACCGAACGTGTATTAGTTCTCTACCTTTGGTCCCCTCCTGGCCAGTGTCCACACCTTGAGAATCAAGGGTCAAACTAAAACACTCAGAGACCATAAGCAATGGAAGGAGCGTCCTCTGAACTGGATGATCCGGGGACCCTGACAAGGTTCCACATCCCAACAGGGGCTCCAGGCCAATGAGTCACATTCATAGATGGTCTCAGACCTGGGGTGGGCCTCAGAAGGGACATGGTCCAACCTCCCCACACTTGACAGCCTGCCTTCCAACCATGGCCCCACCACCGGGGAAATGATGTGGTCCTCATCCACCAAGTAGGGACAGGAAGAGCCCACATTTCACAGGACTGGGGCCTTGAGGAGCCATTAAACAATGCCAGTAAAGATTTAAAATCACCCTGAGATACCACCACACATCCTCAAGAATGGCTAAGACTAATGATGCCGAGGTTGGCATGGATGTAAAAGAGCTGCATCATTCATGCAAAATGGTACAACCACTTGGGAAAATAGGTTAGCGTTTTCTTATGGAGATAAACATATACCATCACATGGCCCAGCAATTCCGCTCCTTGGTTTTTACCCAAAAGATCTGCACATGTGTTTACAATGTACAATACATATCATATACATAACATATATATAAACAATTCAAATATTCATCTATGCGAGAATGAATAAAGATGCTAGGGAGTGAGTCACTCACACGTAGATTAATCCACATGATGGAACGAGGTTCAACAATACAAAGGAATGGGTCACAGACGCATACGACAGCATTGATGAGTCTCCCGGGCACATGCTAAGGGAGGGAAACTAAATGCAAAAGAAGGAAAATGGTATGAGTCTATCCGTTTGAAGTTCTAGAAGAAAACCCAATCTACGATGAGACAATACAAAATCGTGGTTGCCTGTGGCTCCCATCAGGAAGGAGGGGATAGATCAATAAAGCACCAGCAGGGACTTTGTGGGGTGTGGCAGTGCCCTATACTTTCACTGGGTTGTTTCAGGAATGGGCACATTCGTCAAAACTCACCAACATGTGCACTTAAAAGCTTGAGGATGTGAAATGCACAATTATACCTCAATAAAAAAAAATAATAGTGTCCCTGGCACATGACAAGCAGTCCGTAACTACATTATTGTCATTGATGATGACTGTCCTAGCTCCACTGACTCACAGATCATCAGTCTTCGGGGGACCCTCGGAAATCCCTAACCAGGCGTCCCCAACAATTTTTGTGCGACGGACCTTTGGACGGGTGTGTGATGCCTACAGCCCTTTCTCAGAATATAGTTTTGCCCGCATAAAATAGAATACATATGATGACAAAGGAAACCAATTATTTTGAAAGTTATCAAATATTAAAAACAGATTTGTGATCTAGAAGCACCATGTGCTTCTTTATTAACGCATTAAATAACGAGCCGTACCAGAGGGTCTAATAACTACCATAATTTCCAAGTAGCGAGAAGTGTAAGTGGCATCTTGAAATTTCCCCCAGCTGCAATGGAAAATGAAAGGATCTGGGATTCCTCTTGGTAACCAAGTCACAGGCGCTGGGAGTCCCGTGCCTCTGTGACACCATCTCCTACGAACAGCGTCCCGTTTCAGTTAGACAGTGATGAAAACCGAGGGGCAATGCTATTTTCTCAGCCAGGTTCCGAGACCTGGCCACAGACCGAGGCCTCCCCGGGTGAGACCCTGCCCTAGTCCAACACTCCGGGCACAGGGGAGATGGGGCCACAAAGGGAGTTACACAACGCTACACAAAGTTTGAGCCCGGAACCGGCGTCCTGCCTCCCGATTTCTAGGTCAGCCCTCTGTCCTACAGGGATAAAATATATAAAGATTTACCCCAGAGCAAGGCATGGCTGTGTCTCGCCATTAATGAAAAGGACGGCATGATTTGTGGGTGCCGGGCCGGCGAGGCAGGAAGGCAAACGTTCACGCACACACAATATGCGTTCGTTTTCCCTCCACACTCTGACCCCGCCTGATTCAGCAGTGCAGGGCTCAGCTCGGGGAGCCCCCCCTGGACCACAGCCCCCGCCAGGCCCTGGCCCAGAACGTGGGCGACCCCCGCTGCCGCGGCGGCCAGCAGGCCCCGTCCACCCCAGGCTGGCAGGCTGGCAGTCAGCGGGCGCCCACCGAGCACGGGGCCTCTGCCCGCATTAACTCCCTGCTGGGATAATTCTTCTCCAGCCTTTTTTTTCCGGCCACCAAGTGGGCCTGCCACCACACTGCTGTTTTTCATCTTGTTAATTGAGTCATTTATTTCGTTAAAAGGTGAAACTTTATCAGGGTTTATGTGCCAAGTGTGAGAAGGTGTATTTAATGATACATCAAATGGCCGCGGCCTCAGGTGCATCTATATTTACAGACAGTACAGCAAGGGGGACAGTGGCGGGGCGGGGGGGGGGGGGGGGGGCGGGGAGCACGATGGAGCCGATCCTGCACAATTAAATTATGCTGGTTTTCAAAAGAGCTACAAGTTACACAGGCAATGTTGGATTCGAGGCGCACCCAGAAATGCACACAGTGGCCAGGACCTTGGCGGCTGCCCCCAAGGTATCCCGGTGACTCTGTCCTTCTCTCCTGGGGACTGGGGACCGAATCCAGGGGTATCTCCCTTTGCTCCTGACTCCCTGCACCCCAGCCGCCCATCCAGCACCACTCAGGCCAGGGACTTGTGAGCCCTACCCGGCCCTGCTGCACTCTGCCCCTGACACTGTCCCCTTCCCTATCACCCGTGACTCTCTCACCTCCGTCCAGACAGCCAGCATCCTTCCGGCACCAGAGGCCCCCAGAAGAGCTCAGCTAGCCCTCCCCGCCACCAAAGGCTTCAGTGTCCTTCCTCCCTTAACACCTTTGGGTGAAGTCCAGGCCCCCGGGGCCAGTGTTCAAAGCCTTCGTGATCTGGCCCCAAGCATCCAGCCCTCACCTCCAAACCAGTTGTACCCTCTCTGCCTGTCTCCCGGCCAGGCTCTGCACCTGCCTTAGAACCCCATCTTCCCCATCCTCCCCACCCAAAGGCAGCGCTTCTCAACCCACTAGAATCACTCAGGGAGCTTTTTAAAATACCACTGCCTCAGTCCCAGGCAAGACCACCTTCACCAGGCTTTCAGGGCTCTGGGTCCCCAGGTGGCCCCAGGTGCAGACAGAATTGAGAACTACTCCTTCTCACCTGTTCGCCCCCCAAAGCCTCTGTCCCCAAGTTCCTCGCCCCCCGAGGATGGGTGAGGGCGCTCCCCCGGGCCCCTTGAGGGCCTGGCCAGGGAAGGTGCTGAGTCGGGAGTCTTCATGGTATGCACATGGCCCACGGCCCCACGGCGAGGTGCCACGGAGGACAGCTCCCGTCAAAGACGCCAGCTCGGGGAGATCAGAGCTCTGGAACTGCCCTGGCCACTCTAGCAAGTCTGCTGGACAGAATGGGGGGACAGGACGAGCGATGGTGTGGGGGGCTGGGAGCAGCGAGCCAGCCCAGGCAATGGGGAAACTTCTCGTAGACTGAGAGGAGGTTGTAAGAGAAGGGAGGTGGAAGGAGCTAAGGCCCCAGAGTCCCGCCCAACCCTGCCACATCCCAGCTGGGTGACCTTGGCTGCCTCGTTCAACCTCTCTGAGCCTGTTCCTCACCCATAAAGGGGGAATAATAGGCCCCTACCTGTGGGGCTAGGGGCAGACTTGGAAGCAGGATCTGTGTGAATTGTGGACACAGGCCTGGCAGGCTGCAGCCTCAGAGACGATCACGTCCCTGTGCCCCCAGCCTTCCTCTAGGGCCCTGCTCCCTCTTTCTTCTCCAGATGCCCTTACGGCACTCAGGCCACCAGCCGGCTGCAGGAGGGCAGCTGCCTACCACGGACATAAGCCACTTCTTTCTTGCACCAGAAAGGACACAGTCTTAACTCTCGAGAAATGCCAGACATCCACCCAACACCCCAGGACGGCTGCCATGTTGCCCCAGGAAGTGCAGAAAGCTGGGTCTCCAAAGAGAAGAAATGCTTCCCATCTCCTCTCTCGGGCTGTTGGGCATGGCTTTCAGGTGGCTGAGCTCTCTGGGTGGGGTCAACAGGTGAGGTCAACAGGCAATGTCAGCACTGGAAGGGATACTGAGGCCTCACATGTGGGTAAGGCCTGACCATGGGAGGATCTCGGGCCACCCTGACCAACACTTTGCAGGCACTGGTGGAAAGGTTGGGCCCCCCGACGTCATTGGTCACAGGGCGTGGGTTGAGGAGCCCTGCAAGGCCCTGTGACACGTGAATCCAGCCGTCTCTGCTCTCGGGAGTAGCGTATGTGATCACACCTACTCCCAGCTACCGAGTGCCGATCAGGTGCACGCGGCTCTAGTCCTCCTGATACCTCGCCTTGGGGGCACTCGTTATGCCCCCACTTCACAGAGAAGGAAACTAAGGCTTCAAAAAGGAATCTGGTGTGCTTTCAGCCACCAGGTATGAGCGCTTCCTGCCTAGCACAGGAGCAGTGACACGCATTTGACCTGCAATGCCTTCTCTAATCCCCTCCGTGGGCTCCACCAGGGAAGGATATTTATCAGCCCATCCCACAGGGGAGGAAGGGATCGTCCCGTTTCACACAGCTGGAAAGTGGCAGCATGAAAATTCAAACCCAGGTCTGCTGAACTCCCCAGAAAGCCCACACGGCAGGCAATTACATGGGACACCCAGCCTGCGGAAAGCGAGGGAAGGGAGGCAGCGGGAAGGAGTGGGTGTGTTTGCCCCACAGTCTCAGACCACCGCTCGCTGCCCCACTGCCTTCATCAGGCAGAGTGTCTCTCCTGTCCTAGGACTGAGCTTCAGGATCCTTGCAAGTCAGGACTGCTTGTGCACATCGCCCACCGCACTCTTGCCTTCCCCATGACCACGTGGAGGCGTGACACCAACCTCACACCATCTTGCAGAGTTTATGAGCTTCCCGTGGCTGCTTGTGACAAATGACCAGTGCTGTGGTGAGCTTGATGACTTAAAACAACAGAAATTTATTATCCCACCGTCCTAGAGGTGAGAAGTGCAGATTCAAGGTGTTAGCAGGACTGCACTCCTGCCGGGCAGAATCTTTCCTGACCTCTTCCAGCTTCTGGTGGCCCCTGGCTTCGCTTGGCTTCTCTGTGTCACTCCAATCTCTGCCTCGGGGGCCACGTGGCCTCCTTCCCTATGTCTGTCTGTCTTTTCTTTTGTGTCTCTTTTAAGAAAGCCTATCATTAGACTTAGGACTCACCTTAATCCAGAATGATCCCATCTTGAGATCCTTACCTTAATGACATTGGCCTAGGCCAATATTGCAAATACCTTCACATCCTCAGGTTCCAAACAGACATATCTTTTAAAAATTTTTTTAATGTTTATTTATTTTTGACAGAGAGAGAGAGAGAGACAGAGCATGAGCAGGGGAGGGGCAGGGAGAGAGGAAGACACAGAATCCGAAGCAGGCTCCAGGCCCTGAGCTGTCAGCACAGAGCCCGACGCGGGGCTCGAACTCACAGACGGTGAGATCGTGACCTGAGTCGAAGTGGGGCGCTCACCAGACTGAGCCACCCAGGCGCCCCTCAAACAGACATATCTTTTGAAGAGGTTCAACACTCAACCTGTTACAAGGCCCTTAATTCATTTGCTGCCCAATCCCAACACTACCCATCTCCCCACAGCCTAAGCCCCACACTTAGAAGGAGGGCATGGTCAGTGGGAAGATCATGGGTTCTGGGTCCACTCAGACCTGGTTTTGAATCTCAGCTCTGCCGTTGGCCAGCTACGGGATGCACACAGGCCTCCTGACCTCTCCACATACCTCTATCTTCACCTCTCAAATGACCAAACTCTACCTCCTCGGTTTAGGGGAATTACACAATCTAGTGAATGTAACCTGGTTGTTTCTCACCAGAGGATGCCTCTCCTGTTTCCCTACATTGGCAAATACTCAGGAGGTCAGATGGGAATGGGATTCTTGAAGAGAGCCACATAGCTAGCCAAGGTCTGTAGGAACTTGGATTTTATAAGCAGCTGCAGTGTTTGTCTCCCAGAGACTCTTGACCATCCCTAAGTAGTATGAGGACAAACCTTACACCAACACGTAAACTCATGCACATGTTGGAAATCTATGTGCTTGGCGGGGGGGGGGGGGGGGGCGGGAATCTGAGTTGAGGTGATTTGCCCAGTGTTATAACAGGACTGGAAACCCTTGCTTTAGAAAATATCCCTTCCGGGGGTGCCTGGGTGGCTCAGTTGGTTAAGCATCCAGCTCTTGATTTCGGCTCCAGTCATGACCTCACAGTTTATGAGATGAGATGAGTCCCACACTGTCAGTGTGGAGAATTCTTGGGATTCTCTCTCTCTCTCTCTCTCTCTCTCTCTCTCTCTCATTCTGTCTCTCTATCCCCTCCCAATCATATGCTCTGTCTCAAAATAAATAAATAAACATAAACAAGAAAAGATCTCTTCCAATGTTTCCCAAAGCATCTTAGCTCTTGATAGCGTTACAGAAAGTCTATCTGGCCACAGCATTCCATGTGCCTAGATCTGGAGGGCCTTCAGAATGCCCTTTCTCACCTGACACTCTTATTTGTCCTTCAGGGTCAATGTGAAGTTTCCCTCCACTGGCCCTCCTATGGCTTCCCACACCATCCCACACCCACTAAGCCATAGTCCTTGTGTTGAGTGTATCCCCTTGTGTGTTTGCCTTGGCCAGAGCACTGTGAGCTTTTTGTGGGTGTGGACCCATGCCTGATCCACACTACACCTTTACTGCCTAACTCAGGCATGACACCTAGTAAGACCTTGTTATATCCTAAGGTCACACCACAACCAAAACCTAAGTTTCTTTGTCATTTGCAACATGATTGTTGTTCACAGGAGAAGGAAAAAGAAAAGGGGACATTTGTGGTCAGATTGGTGGCAACCACTGAGCTAGTTGAAACCCTTCATTTTCCACAGAAGAAACCAGAGGCCCTGATGGGAAGTCTCATACCCAGGATCATAAAAGAAGGTGGTGACATACCAAGAAATGTGACCCAGAAACATGATTTATGGTCCCCACTCCACTTTCTTGCTTGAGAGTAGGGAGAGGAGAGAGGAGAGAGAAGGTGGCTACCAACAAGGGGAGATGACTCTTTATGGAAACATTGGTTCTGCAATCAGCTGGGGGCCCAGGGCCAAAGGTTATCCTGGATCCAAGTCCATATTTAAATCTTCCACCAGTGTTAGTGAAAAGAATTTTCTCAGCAGTACTTGGGCCAACCTCTACTGAGAACTGAGTCACCTCCATGAAGGTAGTAGACAGTGTCTTTCACCACATGCTGGGTGCTCTCAGCAGGTGGGCTGCACCTGCATAAGGGGTTCAGAGAATTCAAGAGTCACTCAAAGGGTACCTGTGGAAGGGAGGTGCTGGCTAGGCCAAGAGGGCTGAAATTTGAAAGTCGGTTGAGTCAACTAGAAAAAGTGGGGAAGGGAAGAGTATGAAGGAAGCAGAAAAAGAAAGCAAGGAGTGGAGGTGATAGAGTGCGAGGTGAGGGAGGCAGACTCTGGGGCTCAAGCTTGCATGGGCCAGTTACAGGGTTTGTCCTTAACTCCACTACTAAGTCACCAAAGAGTCTAAACAAGGGAGGAGCATATCAAATTTCTTCTTCTTCTTCCCCTTCTTCTCCTTCTCCTTCTTCTTCTTCTTCTTCTTCTTCTTCTTCTTCTTCTTCTTCTTCTTTTGTTCTTTTTTAGAGATCAAGCAAGTTGCACTAAAAAGAATTTCAGAGTTAGACAGAAGAGTCCACAGGACTGACCTCACTTCTGACACCAGTCAAAAGTTTGGAGGTCCTCAAGCCCACTCATCGATAACACACCAAAAAGATTCGCAGAAGCTGATGAAAAGCTGGGAAGCCCATGGTTATGGTTTATTAGAGCTAAAGGACACAGGTTAAAATCAACTAAAAGGAGAAGCACAGAGTCCAGAGGCCAGGAAGTTTCCAAATGCAGAGCTTCCAGCTGTCCCCTCCCCATGGAGTCATGAACAACAAAACTCTCCCCATGTCGGTGTGTGCCAGTATAGGTGGAGTATTGCCTCCCAGGGCAGCTCACCCAAGCCTTGGCATTCAGTCTTTGCTGGGGCTCATGCTCATAAACCTGATTGGCTGCCAATGTGATTGACATGTCCCCATTCCCTGCAGAGGTCAAGCTGATGTCTCGTAACCCAAAGCCTTCACCCTAAATCACATTGTTGGTGTAGCCCAAAGCCCCCAGGAAACAAAGTACTCCTGTCAGGAATAATATTCTAAGGGCTTAAACATTGCCTCCAAAGAGCTGAGGGCAAAGGCTGGCCTGTCTTTGAGCAAGGCCAAATGTTCGACACAGGAATGGACTGAAGAGGGGCTGAGACAGAGATAAGAAGACCCTCTAGAAATGATTGCACAGTCCAAGTAAAAGATAGAGGTGGAGGGGATGGATGCCAACGGTGGGGAGGAAGACACAATCAGTAGAGGTTTGATCAGTTTCATTGGAGATTTAAGAAATTCTGACAACCTCCACTCCAACAAAGATGACATAATGGAGACTGGATTTACTATGCTGTGTGATACAACCAAAGTAACATGCTGGGGGTCATGCTGTATAGTTTATATATACATATATAATTTTAAAATAATGCATATCTTTTTTAGCATTTATTTATTTTTGAGAGTGATGAGAGAGCATGAGCAGGGAGGGGCAGAGAGAGAAGGAAACAGAGGATGCGAAGCAAGCTCTGCGCTGACAGCAGCGAGCCCAATGCAGGGCTCGAACTCACCAACCGTGAGATCATGACCTGAGCTGAAGTTGGACATTTAACTAACAGAGCATCCAGGTGCTTCCAAATAATACATATCCTGAGAGATATATACATATATCTCTCTCAAGAGTTTTCAAAACCATGAAGTACATTAGGCAATGGAAGGCAGCACTCTCAGTGAGATAAGAAAAGAATTTAG
The DNA here is from genome assembly GCF_018350215.1 of Panthera leo. NCBI lineage: Eukaryota > Metazoa > Chordata > Mammalia > Carnivora > Felidae > Panthera > Panthera leo. The sequence continues at coordinate 140,653,102 of NC_056684.1, forward strand.
GTGAGGTGTCACAATTGTCCCAGTTTACCGGCTTGACAGTTTCCAGGAGAGGTTGAAAACATGGAACTGAGAACAAGAGAGAAAAAGTTGGACAGAGTTTGCATAACAGAGTACTGAAGAGAAGACAGCTGGAAAAAGAGAGAGAGAAAGAGAGAGAGAGAAAGAGAAAGAGGGAGAACTCCCGAAATCTGCAGGGTGTTCCCAAAGCATCCAACTGAGTCTGGACCACAGCATATGTATGAGGAAACTATGCAAGGCTAGAGAAAGAATCATCCAATGGGATAAGGGACTAGTGCCTGGGGCTCACACAGAACCAGGAATAGTCCCTGTTCCCACCCACCAGACTGGAAAGCCTCACAATTCATGGCATATTAGGTACAGCAGTCAGAAAGGCTTGGGTTCAGTCAAGGAAAACAATTAACCTTAGATTGAATACTACTCTTATTCTACCTAACAAAACTTTTTTTTTAATTTTTTTAATGTTTATTTATTTTTGAGACAGATAGAGACAGAACATGAACGGGGGAGGGTCAGAGAGAGAGGGAGACACAGAATCTGAAACAGGCTCCAGGCTCTGAGCAGTCAGCACAGAGCCCGACGTGGGGCTCGAACTCACGGACTGCGAGATCATGACCTGAGCCGAAGTCGGACGCTCAACCGACTGAGCCACCCAGGCGCCCCTACCTAACAAAACTTGAAAGCAAAACATTCACTTATTTTCAAGTAAATTAATCACACCACATAGCAAAGCTCAAGAATATACAAATACAAAAATATCCAGCACCTAACAAGGTAAACTTCACATCTGGCATTCAAGCAAAAATTAACAGGCATTCAAAGAAGCAGAAAAATATGACCAATAAAAAGACCAAAATAAAACTTCTAGAGGTGAAAATATAATGTCTGAAATGGAAAATTCACTCTATGGGACAAATAGAAGATTAGACCTTGAAGAAGAAAAAATTAACAGTTTGAAGACATGAAATAGAAATGATCCACGATGAAGCAGAAACAGAAAAAAAAATTAATGAACAGAGAATTAAATGCATCAGTGAACTGTGTGGCAATTTCAAGTAGCCTAAAATATGTGAAATTGGAGTCCCAGAAGATGAGAAGAGGTAGGAACCGAAATTTTTTGAAAAAACAACAGCTAAAATGTTTTTCCAGATTGGATGAAAACTATATATTTTTTTAAGTTTAGTTATTTATTTTGAGAGAGAGAGAAAGAGCAGGGTAGGGGCAGAGAGAGAGAGAGAGAGAGAGAGAATCCAAGCAGGATCCAGATGCTTAACCAACCGAGCCACCCAGGTGCCCCTGAATGAAAACTATATTTCACAAATCCAAGGGGCTCAATGAACCCTAGGAACAAGAAACATGAGTAAAACTACACCAAAGAATCAAACTGCTCAAAATCAATAGTGAAGAGGAAATCTTAAAAGCAGTAAGAGGAAAAAAGGTCAAGACATACAGAGGAATAAAGGTACAAATTACAATACATTTCTTCTCAGAATTATGAGGGCTAGAAAACCGTGGGGCAACTTCTTTAAACTACTGGGAAGAGGGGCGCCTGGGGGACTCAGTCGGTTAAGCAGCCGACTTTGGCTCCAGTCATGATCTTACAGTTCATGAGTTCAAGCCCTGCATCAGGCTCTGTGCTGACAGCTCAGAGCCTGCAGCCTACTTCAGATTCCATGTCTCCCTCTCTCTCTGCCTTCTCCCTGTGCTCTCTCTCTCTCTCTCTCTCAAAAATAAATAAACATTAAAACAATGTAAACAAATAAAAATAAAAATGAGAAAATAAACTACTGGAAAGAAAAACAAACTGCCAACCTCAAGTTCTATAACCAGCAAAAATATCTCCCAAGACAGAGAAGAAACCAAGACTCTGGAAAAAATGCAAAAGTCAAAAAATTATCTTTATTAGACCGAAAGAAAAATCTTCCAGATGGAAATATCTCAAACAAAGAAGAAAGAGCACCCAAAACGGTCAATACCTGGGTAAATACATAAGATGTTTTTCTTACTATTTGAATCTCTTTAAAGATAGTTGATGATTTAAACAAAAATATTAAGATATGGAAGGTAAAATATAGGGCAACAATAACACGAAGGGCAGGAAGGGAGAAATGGAAGTATACTATTAAAAGGTCTTATACTGTACTTGAAATAAAACATCACTTCAAGTTAGGCTGGTAGAATCTAACTATATCAACAATCACACTAGGGGTGCCTGGGTGGTTCAGTTGATTATGCATAGGATTCTTGGTTTCTGTTCAGGTCATGATCTCACAGTTCGTGGGTTCGAGCCCCATGTCGGGCTCCATGCTGACTGTGCAGAGTCTGCTTGGGATTCTCTCTCTCCTTCTCTCTCTGTCTCCCCCATTTTCTCACTCTCTCAAAACTAAATATAAAAATAAACTTAAAAAAACTTAGAAAATAATAATCACATTAAATATAAATGGTCTAAACATCACCAGTTGGGTGATTTTTTTTATGCATGATATAATAAATGATGCTGGAATAATTGGATGTCTATATGGGGGAAAAAAAGACCTAAATCCATACCCCACACCATATAAAAAAAATTAACCTCAAATGAATTATGGCTGTAAATTGTGAAACCTACAATTACAAATCTTCTGGAAGAAAACAGAAATCAGTCTTCATGACCTCACTTGTCTTCCTCTGGACATTTTCTCAGGCCATTCTCCCTACCTGGAGTACCCTTTCCCTCACCTCTGTGTATCAAGACGTTACATCAACAACTGTCCTTCCAAATCTATAATTTTTCAGGATGCAAATCAAATATGATCTCTTCCACATTCTCTGAATCCTTTTGTAATTTTCCAACCCATTCTACTTTTTCAGTATTTCTCACTGTCAAGATTCTTGAGAAATATACATCCGAATTTTCCTATAAGACAGGGAGCTCCTTGAAGGCAGAGTTCAGGTCTAATTTGTATTCCATTTTCTCCCAGTGCTTAGCACAGCACTTAGCACAAAGTAGGCATTACCAGCTTTTACCAAGACCTTGCCATATGCCAGGAGAGTGCTGGGGATGACAGCACAGAGCCAGCTCACGTGTTCTGCTGCTGGGATTCCAAGAGCTGGAAGCATACCTGTTAAATAAGCCTGTTCAGTGCCTTTATGATCACTGCAAACATCAATCATTGAAACCACCATTATACTGTAAGTACTGAACAGTACAAATTTGGGCAGCTCAGTATCTTTATCACATGTGTCCAGTTCAGAAGCTAACGCCCATGCGTAATGGAATCTCTCAATCACTCAAGAATTGCACTGGTCATTTTCATAATAATTTCTTGGGGTTTTTTTTAATGCTATTTCTATTTGGTGCCATTATATCACTGAAATAGGGACTTGGCCTGAGTTCTGTATTGCTGGGGGGAAAATGTAGGCTTTATTACAAATTTACATCCAAGAAGGTGGGCTGGCAGGACCAGGGAGGATTTTTCTGGTATAGGAGGCTCCCAAGAAGGGTGGAGCCATTCTCAACCAGATCCAGAAATTAGCAGGGAGAAACTGGCATCCGTGACTTTGCCCATTAAGTGAAAAGTTGAATGTGCCAACTTCTACATGGACTGCCAGAAATGCTGCCCCGAATACCACCCAGCCTCTGCCTGAAGACATTCCAGTGCAACAAATGTGCAAAAGCCATGGCAATCCCAGACTCTCTGACCACACAGAGGGAAGATACCTAGCTCAGACCTGAGGGAAAGTGAGAGAGGGCTTCCTAGGAGAGGAGTCACAAAGGCTCAAGGAAGTCTATGGTCTAACCAGAAACAGACTGACACATGCATAGTTTTCTGGGCAAAGCCCAGATGCTGGAGAGCAGAAGGCCACTCTGGGCCCTTGGGAGAGGGGTGGGTGAAGCCAGGGGTGAGGGGTCAGGAGCCTCCTGCTCCAGCCAGATCATGAAGGACAAAAGGCCCACAGTGCAGAGCTCAGCATTTAGGCTTTACTTTGAAGGCAATGGGGTTAATGAGAAGTCCAAATACACAGCAGAGGGCATGTGATTGGCTGCCCTAATGGGGGGAGCTTGAAGGACCCCAGAGAGACCTGTGCAGTCTGCTTCAGAAGGAAGGCCATTCTGAAGGGGTGGTGTAGGCGGAAGCACCCAGATAATAATCAAATCCCCAGAGAAGTAGGTTACAAACTGAGTAAATGCTAGGAAGCCTGGTCCCAGGGGGCTAGGAGGGCCTCAGGAAGTCAGGAAAGCCTCCCCAAAGAAGTAATATTTAGGGGGGACCAAAGAGATATGAAAAGTAGGTGAGACAGGATAAAGCCTTCCAGGCACAGAGAACAGCATGTGCTAAGGCACTGAGGCAAGTGGGGAAGCTCTGGCATTTTCTAGGCTCTCCACACTCATCTTCCATGACTCCCCCACTCCAGTGACCCTGCGCATATCTGGTCTTTCCCATCTTCCAGTCTGCGTTGCTTGTCCTTCCCCGGGAGCCCCCTGGGGCCAATTCCAGGGACACCTCCTCTGTGGAGTCCTCAGTGCTTACCTGGCACTTGGCCATTCTCTGCTCTGTGTCCCCACAACACTGTATACGTGTCTCCTCTCTAGGGTTTATCATTTTCGAAACTATTTACACATTTGGCCTTCCCACTAAATTGCAAGTGTCTTGGTCCAGAGACCATCTTTTATTTCGTCTTTTGTTTTCAACTCTGGCTTTCCGCATCGTCTGGTGCACAGAAGGCCCTCGATGAGCGGGGTTTTTACATGAAGAGAGTAATCCAGGTTTCCGAACCTCAGCATGGTTGACACTTGGGGCCAACACTTCTTTGTTTTGGGGACCCTCCCGTACGTAGCATCCCTTGTTCTGGCTGCTAGATGCCAGCAACACCCTCCACCCCAAACCGGGACCACCAAAAATGTCCCCTGGGGCTAGAAATTGCTCCCAGTTGAGAACCACTGGATTAGTCCAGTCAAGGCTCTCACTTTTCCAGCAGGGAAACAGGGGAGCAGAGGTGGTCTGGCGGCCAAGCTTCTCCTCTCCCTGAAGAGCTTCCAGTCAACTGGCACACACGCAATCAAGAGGGAGCCGAAAAGTCAGGCGAGGGGAAAAGAAACGGTCTCCAAACACACAGATTGCCTTATCTGAAGTCTTCTGCCAACATCAACTATTGGACCGCGGAGTTGATCCCCATCTTGTAAACAAGAAGGGAGGTGGCTCAGAGGACGACGCCCTCCCTCGCAGGCACCAAGAGAGGCTGGCCTCCCTCCAGACCCCGGGAGGTGGCCACCCGGGTCTCCACGGGACACGCAGCCCTGCCACGCGGCCACTGAAGCTGCCAGGCGAGGAGCACCGAGCTCCTGAGGTCCAGCCCCAGAAGCCTCACCTGGGGCTGTAAGTGACAGACCCAGCAAGGAGCAAGTGAGGAAGATAGCCCCCCAGGAGCAGAAATGCAGGGGCAAAGCCTTGTCACCCTAGAGGTTTACCAACCAGGACAGGAGTTCGAAGGTCAGGCGTGTCCATGTGGGGCCAGCTCAGGATACGCTTGGCTCTGCACCCTACTGGGAGCATAACAATGCAGCGTCTCTGAACCTCAATCTCCTCACCTGTAAAATGGACGTAATCGGAGCACATCCCATAAGCCAACGGTGTGGAGTCCTTGGCACAGCGAGTTCTTACCAAGGACAGGGTAAGCACGCATATGTGTCACCATTGTACACACAAACCAGGTCCAGAAAGTGGCCTTTCCCCAAAAGATTTTAAATGTCTGAGGAATGGTGAGGAGGCTCTGTGACATGTGGCTGTGGGGTGGCAGGAGAGGAGAAGCCCAGATCTGCCTTCTCACTTCTGTTTCCTCGTTGACGAAGAGGAGAAAACGAAACCTCTCCTCCTCGCTTGTCAAAGCTGTGGTGAGGGTCAAACCAGATGAGCGTTTTCCTAACATTTGTGACTGTGACTCACGGTAAGAAACATACAGTAAAGCCTCAGATTGTGAGTAATGTGCTCTGCGAGCGTTCCGCAAGGCGAGCAAACATTTCTAACAAATTTTAATTTGATACACGAGCGACGTCTTGTGATACGAGTAGTACGTGATGGCAAACGTCACAGGATCACAATTGAGCTACTGGTTCTCTCTCTCTCTCTCTCTCTCTCTCTCTCTCTCTCTCTCAGGCTGCAAGATTGTGGGTGACTGTCTCCCATGCTCCGATGCTCAGTCTCAGGCCACTTCTAAGCACCTATGGACGGTCCTTTGCTTTTCCATACAAAAGTAAGCTCAGGAACGCTTTGCTTCATTCTAGGTCAGGCTGCCTGCAGACACAGACCCTTTCCTCTGCTGCCTCATTGCCAGTTCGATTAAATACAGTCTGTGACAAGAGTTTATTAATACTGTACTGTAGTCAACATCCGTGCAAGCATATACAATGGCCCCCATGCAGAAAAAGATTCCGTGGAGCCAATAGACAGCAGTGATTCCATTAGGGACAGTGAAAGTCGTCCTACACAGTAACCCTCCTCTCTCTTGTGTCCCTCACACCAGTCAGGAAGGTTTTCAAAGTGCAGGCTAATTTGTTCATTTTTCTTTATATTTTATATTTTCTTTATAATTTTGTATTATATTACAGGATTGCAATCGTTTTTATATGAATATTTTTGGGTTGTGGAACGAATCATCTGAGTTTCCATTATTTCTTGTGGGGAAATTCACTTTGATATATAAGTACTTGGGATCACAAGCATGTTTCCAGAATGAATTATGCTTGCAAACTAAGGTTTTACTGTATAGTAAAATCCAGAATGCACACAAATGAAACAAAAAATGTCCTGAAACAATTATCTCCCTTACTGTGTTTAATGCACTCTGACAAATCCTAATCTATTTGACTTGGGTTTTTGAAATCAAATCACTCGGGTGATCTCACGACTCACTAGTGAGTCACGACCCTGCATTAGAAAAACACTACGTTTTGCAATCAATGGGAGAGTAGTTGACAAAACTGTAGAGCGATGATCAAAAGTTTGCAGATTAGCATTATGGGTGGTGTTCCAGTTAAACATTGCTGCATAACAAGCAACAGTAAAACTTAGTGGCTTACACCGATAATTTATTATTGACTCTCACAAGTGGGAGGATTACATGGTCCAGCTGGGATTGTCGTCTGAAAACTCAATTGGGCTGGACATCCAAGATGGCTTCCTCAGATGGCTGGTGGCCGGCTGAGAGGTCAGCTGAGGCTGTCAGCTGTCATCGGCCTCTCCCCATAGTTGCGCATGGCTTCTCCGTGCGATGTAGACTTCTCGCATCGTGACAGCTGGGTTCCGAAAGAAAGCGAACCAAGAGTAAAGTTTCCAAGAAGCCAGAAGCAAGGGCCTCCAAGCCATTAAAGGTTCTGCCTGGAAGGGGTCAAAGCAGTCACAGCATCATCTCAGATTCAAGGGGGAAAAACAGACTTCACCCTTGCAAGAAAGGATTGGAAAGGTCACATCGCAGGAGAGCTGCGGGATGGGAGGCATGGCTGCTTCCATCTGGAAAATATAATCCGCCGCAATCGCTGATCGGGTGAGCCTCTCTCGCTCAGCTCTTCTGGGATGGCGGGCAGATCACTTTTTTCTGTGCTGGTCTCCAGGTTTTCGTCAACAGAAAAGGAGGACTCATTAAATGTGTCAAAAGACTTTCCAACTCTAACCTTCTATGATCAGGATAAAGTTGGAGAACACATACCCTGCCTTACATTTTGTGTATTTGACATAGGCTAAAATCACCCCTCTCGCTCACCTTGATTCTTGCTTTGTATCGGCCAAACCCTGAAATTCTCCTATGGGTGTTCAAATCACCTCTTTTCCCTGCCGCCAGCCTGGCGAAGTCATGCTGATGGGATCCTTGCGGGCTGGCCTCGGTTCTCACTCCTAGCACCTATCAAGACAGGAAGAAGGTTCTCTGAAGTACCCATTTGGCGAAAACCGATCACCGGTGCAAGGAGTATTTGCAGCAGGCGGGGAACCTTGCTCTCCATCAGGCCTGCGCCAGCCACGCAGGATAGAGGCAAAAACCGCTAGGATTTTATGAAGCATCACTTTGTCGGGGCTCAGAGGAGGTGGAAAAGAAACGCAGCAGCCAGAACTACAAAAAGGACGAATCTGCCAGACTTCAAGATCAATTCCAGCATACACCAAAATGACTGCTTTTCAGAGGGAATCGTATTTCCTGTCCACTGCATCGCGAAGCTAGAGGCACTTAAAGAATTTGAATCTGTTCTCCTTCTCTTCGGATACAGTCACTAATCTTGCCTCCTTGCCTTCTGTCTTTTTTTCCTGGGGAGGCAACCTACTCACCTAGCACATAAAATACTCATATTATGACACCCAGGCTTTAGAGATTTACATGAGAATCAGCAAACCTTATTTTAGCCCAATATAGAGAATGTGTGATGCATGGAGGGAACTCTGGGCTTATTCCCCAGATAAGTCATTTATTTCTTTCCTCAAAGAAAAATCCAATATCCTGAGATCAGATGCATATTGAAGCTTTGGTGGAAAAGAACCAGACAGGGCTGGATTAACATGTTCACATCGGCCTCTCCCCATAGAGTGATCTGTGAAGATGTGGGAGCCTCCGTGGAAGAATCGTCCCAGTGCCTCTGACCTGGTCATTGGCCACAGCATCCTGGGACGGGTTAGTGTCCGCCTCACCCGAGCAGTTCGGGGAGTACTTTCTGATTTGCCAACTCATGAGACATGCACGTTTTCTCTCCATGTTTCAAGAGGTTATTTATCAGCAAGCAGAAGACAGCAAGCCTGGCCTTCAGGGCTCTCGTGGACCCTCCTTCCTACCCGCTGGCCCTGCGTGTGCAGCCACGCCATCAGGCCAGGCTGCTGCAGGTATCTGGGCTCAGCACCCGCTGCCCCCTCTGCCTGTGACACCTTTCCTGCCCCATCCCTACTTAGGGGCACCTATTCATGAAACGCCAAACAGCACCTCGCACACAGAAGCACTGGTCCATTTTAACCGAATAACCGGACAGACGGAAAAAGAGCGACCGATCAGCCAGCAGCCAGGCTGCAGGCTTTATCTCCCAAACATCACCTTTCAGTCCAATTATTTGGAACGAGCCTCGAGAAATGACACCACCTTCCATGGTAGATTCTCACAGCAGAAACCCAGGAGTCTTTTCTCTGGTCCCTGCCTCTGTCTCTCACCACACATCCCTGTCACCCACAAGTTCGGCCCAAGCCACCTCTGAAATAGGTCTTAAAACCCCATCCAGGGGCACCTGGGTGGCTCAGTCCGTTGAGCATCTGACTTCGGCCCAGGTCATGATCTCACTGTTGGTGGGTTCAAGCCCTGCATCGGGCTCTGTGCTGACAGCTGGAGCCTGGAGCCTGCTTCGATTCTGTGTCTCCCCCTCTCTCTGCCCTTCCCCTCCTCATGCTTTGTCTGTCTCTGTCTGTCAAAGATAAATAAACGTTGGAAAAAAATTTTTCGTTTTAAAAACCCATTCACATTTCTCCTTCCCCAGAGTTCCACCATCTCTTACCTGGGTCCCCTTAAGCCAAGGATTTGTCGCCCGCGGCCAACAGCCTGCCGCTGGCACCCCCTTCTGAACCTCGTCCAAGAGCACGCACATCCCAGAGCAGCCCCAGCCCGAGACTGACAGACAGGAGGCCGAAGTCCCGGTCATTCGGCCGATGAGGGCCGTCTACACTCAACGTGGGGCTGGTTGAGGTGCTGGCAGCCTGTGTCCCAGCTAGACTTCCTCCTCTACGCCCCCCTGCTGCCTCTCCTGCCCTCCCACAGGGATTTGTCCCTAGTAAATGCCCTGCCCCTCACATTCCAGCTCAGCGTCTGCTTCCTGAGATCTAACCTGCAATGTGTGTGGAGGTGGGTAGGATGCCATCCAAGCAGCTGCGTGTTTAGTTCAGACGTCGGCCTGCTGCATAGCCCTTTTGGGCCGCTACAACCCAACACTACAGACTAAGGGATTTCAATAACAAACATTTACTTGTTATGGGGCTGGGGGCTGGAAGTCCAAGGTCAAGGTGCCAGCAGATTCAGTGTCTGGTGAGAACCTGCTTCCTGGTTCATAGACAGGGGCATTCTGCTGTGTCCTCACATGGCAGAAACACGAGGAAGCATGTCGGGGTCTCTTTTACAAGGACACTAATCTCATTCACCTCCCAAAGACCCTGCTTCCTGGGATTTGGGATTAGAGCCTCACCATATGGATTTGAGGGACATAAACGTGCCATCCACGGCACGTGCCGGGTTAAACTGCATTCGCAAAAGGGGTCCACTGCTGACAATTAGAAAATTATTAAAGCTTTTGCACCACACAGCACTTCCTCCTAAATGCAGTATCTCCAGGGAGAAAAGAAAGACAAGTTGGGGCGGGGGGGGGGGGGAACAAGAAGAAGGAAGACATCTGGGGCTTTCAACAGAGCACAGGACCCTGTGTGATGCTGTCTCCTCTCTGCCCTTTCTCCTAAATTGTCGCACACACACTTTCTGCATTCAGCTGGTCTCCCCCTAGACTGGAGCCCCTTGAGGGCGGGGACAGTGCCCATCGTTCTGCATAGCACGTGGACAAGTCCCAGACGAGGCAATGACGTGCAATGAGTTTGCAGGAGGTGTGTGCACACTCTTGGTCAGGTGTTTTGGTCTACATTTCTTTCTATCACTGCAGCTATGTATGTCTTGAAGTCAGGTAAAATGACTTCTCCCACTTTGTTCTTGTTTTTCAAACGCATTGTAGCTATCCTAGTTCCTTTCCATATAAATGTTCGAATAATCCTGCCTCAGTCTGCAAAAACCACGCTGGCTTCTGATAGGAGTTCCATTGGACCTGTCAATTCGGGGAGATTCTACACCTTTGCCATCTTGAGTCCTCCGACATGAACACAGAACATCACTCCATTCCCGTGGACCGTCTTTGATTTCTTCCATCAGGATTTTGTACTTTTCAGCAACCAAGCTCAGTCTGAGTTTTCTTAGATTTACATCCAAGTATTTTTTGGAGTGTTTACAAATGGTATTGCATTTTTTATTTTGATTTCCATGTGTTCATTGCTAGTGCACGGAAATAAAATCTTGTTTTGTATATTTATCTTGTATCCTATCACTTTGCTGAGCTCAATTATTAGTTCTAGGAGTATTTTTGTAGATTCCTTGGGATTTTCTTTTTTTCATTGTTTATTTACTTTTGAGAGAGAGAGAGAGAACAAGCCAGGGAAGGGACAGGGAGAGAGGGAGCCAAAGCAGGCTCCAAGATCCAGAGAGAGAGGGAGAGAGCACAAGCCAGGGAAGGGACAGGGAGGTGGGGAGCCAAATCAGGCTCCAGGCTCCAAGCTGTCAGCACAGAGCCCGATGCGGGGCTCGAACTCATGAACCTTGAGATCGTGACCTGAGCTGAAGTCCGATGCCTAACCCACTGAGCCACCCAGGAACCCTGGGGATTTTCTATATATACTATCATGTCATATGCAGGTGTATACTTGTTTTGATTACTACCTTTGATTTATAGCACATAATCCTAATTTATAATAACAGTCTAATGTTTCCATTTTAAACACGTTCATGTAAAAAAAAAAGTGAACAGATTTACAAGAAAATGTTAAATAAATAGCAGTAAAGGAAGTGCGCAAAGAGGGCAAAAGTTGTCAGCGCTGACACAGCATGAGAAACCTTGCGTTATGTCATGGAATGTTCACACCAGCCGTGCCCCCACCAGGTGCGGCCCACCTCCTAACAGTATCAGAGGATACAAGGAACGAGCACACAGGGACAGAAGATAGCATCGTTGCCAGTATTGAGTTTTTGCCAACATCTTTACGGCACTAGCTCAATGTTCCTTAAAAACCCAGAGATCGGTCGGTTAGGTCAGCTGCAGGTAAAACTTCGGGATGAAGGCTTTCCACGTTAAGTTGCCTGGCCCAGAGGGTCTTTGCCAGTGTGGCTGGTACACCAAAGCCCTCCTAACATACTCACCCAAGCTCCGCCCTCCCGCTGGCCACCCTAATCAGCTTTTGCGCCAACGGCTTCATCAGATCTAATAAAAATCTCCCCCTCCGAATAAGACGTCTCATGACATCACTCCCCTCAGGGGAGCTGGGAGGATGACCTTCCATTTGATGGAAGAGAAGGATTCATTTTGATGGTCTGCCCCTGCTAATGTGTGTTTAGACAGAGCAGGACGATCAATACCAAGGAGAGGATGCTGATTTGACTCACCGGAGTTGAGGAAAGGACGCTGCTTCCCCATCCATTTTTATAAATCACTTTAAAGGCCTATCGATCTTTCCCTGGGCACTGAGGGGCACCAACCCCCTGGGCAGCAGTCTGTCAAGCCCCTTAACCCTTTCTAGTATCCCGCTCCCGGCGAGAGCCATCGGCTTGCAGACACTTGGGCTGATGCTCCCTCCCTGGGCCCAAAGCCTGGCTGAACCAGTCCACCAAGTGTGGTTTTCAAGGCATTTGGGAAATAAGGAGGTGCCCTTCACCCCTACGCGCACATACACACACGTACACGCACATGTACACACACTGACGCACATCATCTCATGTGCAAATACAGAGACCCATGTAAATCCAGCACTGAAATAAAGCAAAAGCATGAAGTTCACACACAAGCAATAGGTCGTAAACCACCATTTACCAAGACACAGGGGCCATTCGCTATCTCTCCAACTGTATTTATTTTGACCCAATTTCACTACTTGGGAAGTTGGGAAACAGCGTATAATGGGGTTCATTCTGGGCCACCCCAAACTTCAGGGACAACTCTGATTTGGGTCTCTCCTTCCCCCGGCTCAGAGATGTCACCCACACATCTAACTAATGGCTCTCAAGCACAGTGCTACCAAACACAGGTGCACCATGGAGATAGCTTTTGAGATGTCCCAAGTTGTTATTAAAAATAGTCACTTAAAAGAGAGCTTTGGGTTATTTTTATAACTTCGAGCAGAGCTCATCCCTGGAGGAGTATCACTATGGAGCATTTGAGTCCCGGGCTGCTCTCCTGAGTCGGTGATTCCTCGCCCCAGTGGCCCGACACGTCTCTACTTCAGCCACTCCCCATGGCCCCTCATCTTTGCAGGGGATTGTGTGGCGTCCTGTGTCGGTGGGGTTGGGCTCTGCACGTGACCATGAAGCGATGGGGTCCAGCCGGCAGCTAGGAGCCTGTCTGAAGCTCAGGATAGGTGAGCCATCGAGGTACGAGTGCAGGGTTGTTTATGCGGCAGTGACAGGGCACCTCCACTGTCCTCAGTGACGGCCACTGTCAACATGGCCTCCAATAGGGCATCTGCTGACCACTGGAAAGTTCCCAGGTTGGGGTTCAGGGCCTCCCGGGAACACAAAGAAGGCCATGGGCAGTGAGTGGGGTGCCTGGCACTAACCTTGAACATGCCTCCTTCTTTATCTTCATAACAACCGGCTCCATCACTTTTATGGAACTAAAACCAAAACTTCTAGCAGGGACCGGAAATAGATCCTGCCAATCCCATGAGGAAAGGGAAGGGAGGGGCACAGGAGGGGAGAGAAGGGGGCTCTCTTGCCTGAGCCTCCTCCAGTCCTCAGTGCCCTGTCCACCACGGCTCCTTCTGTTCCCACCTTGGTCCCTCCCAGGTCACTCTCTTCCAACCTGGCAAACAGGGTGGCCTTCCCAAGGCACCAAGAAACAGGTCACCTCCCACCAAACCCTCAGTCTCCTCCCACGAAGAAGATAAAATCAGACCTCTTTCTTGGTGCAGTTGACTCCTCACCCCAGACCCTCCGGCCCCTGCCGGGGAACCGATCCAGATCCCCCAACGGTGCCCCCATACCCCCCCTCCTTCCTTCACGTTCCTGCATCGTCAGCCCCAACTTCAGGTGGAGAAACCGAGGTTTGGAGAGACTGAGTTGCTTGCCCCAAGGTCACACACCAGGACGTGCCCAGACCTGAAGCCCACGCCCTTTCTCCCACGGGAAAAGGGTCAGATGGTTAAGCTTGGCCAAGACGGGGCAGAAGCAGAATGGCCCGAGGTTCCCGGGCAGCCCCAGTCGGTCAGAGGCCCATCTTCTCCCCCGGGGTGACCTTTGCTGGGTCAATGAAGGCCTCAGGCTCTCACTCGGAACAAAGTCACAGCCTGGAAGGCTTACTGGAAGGAGCAAGGGCCAGGTCCTGGGTCTTTCATACAAACGCAAGGGCCTCCTGCAGGCAGAGTCTGCTTGCCTGGCTTGGGAAACTCAGAGAGCATTCGGGTGGGGGGAGACTTGATAGGAAACCCCTCAAGTTTCAGGGGTAACTCTGATCTGGGAGGCCCCGGGGACATGCTTGACTGTCCACCCCGTAGGATTAGAAAAAGTACAAGAAAGCATGCTGGGAACCAGGAGCTCTGAGCAAATGGGAGTTTGCTGTAACCAAGGCCGCCTGGCTGCCTGGCTGGGAGTGGGGGGGTGGGGTACGCAGCAAGAGGAAAAGGCTGGGAAGCAGCTTGAAAACGCTCTTATGGGCTGGCCTCCAGCAGAGAAGTGCTGATCTGCAGAATCGTTTGCTCCTAGAAGACTCTATCTGCCCCGTACCTTGCTGTGCGATCCCGAGTAAGTCCCTGAACTTCTCTGAACCTCTTTCTTACAGCTGTAAACTCAGCATATTGGGCTAGCCTTTTAGATCTTTCCAGGCATGAAAGGCACACGAAATATCAGCGCGTTCCCCCAGCTCCATGCCACGAGGCACAGGCACCCGCATCCTGGGAGGTGTCCCTGCTCCCATATTCAACCCAGACTCTGAGAACCACGTGGTTCCCGAGGTTGCAGAACGAGATGGGGGCCCGGGGCCAGGAGCCGAACCAGCTCCATCTGCCTCCAGGGCGGTGCCCTCCCTCCTTGCAGGCGCTGGCCTGAACCGGCTGGCCAGCCCCCCAAGCCTCCCATGCTGGTGGGAGAGCCGCCAGGCACAGCCAGTGTGTCCTCCACGGCAGCCCGTGCCAAGCGGCCCTGCCCAGACCGCACGAGGAGCTGGCCGTGGCCTGCCAGCCTGTTTCTCATTTAGAGCAAGCCCCGGCTGCAGCCCAGACATTCCAGAGGGGACATACAGACACCAATCCCGCCCATGGCTTGGGAAACTTGGGAAACGGGGCTGCAGGCAGCCCCGTGGTCAGAGAGTGCCACAGTGTCTTCCCTTCCCCGTTGACATTTTGAAAGTTGTTTAACCCCTCGAGGAGTTTGGGCCACACTTTTGGGGCCCTGACCCTGGCATTCAAGGCCCCCCGTGGCCAGGAATAAAAGTGAGCCCGCAGAGCAGGCCAGACTCCTCTCTGGATCGGCCCTCCCCTGGGTCTGCCCACCGGGCACACACACAAGGTTGGTCTCCAGCTCTCGGACAGCCTCACCTCCAGCTGGGAGTCCGGAGGCTTCCCGGTGGAGGGGGCGTTGAACAATACAATGCCGCTGATTATGTGTCAGCTGCTGGCTCAAGTGAGGTCCCCCACCCCCTCCCGGCAAGGTGCAGGTGGGATCGCTCAAGCTGTCCTTGGAAGAATCGTACCCTTCACACATCCTTGAGTGAGTTAATTATAGATTGCCGCCTAATGATATAAGTAGAGCTCCTGAATTCCGCCAAAGTGACAATCTGCCATCAACATAAAGCCGCTGCCCGTGCTGCTAGCCGGCCAAGCATCCGGGCGCGAGGCTCTGAGTTCTTCCTGGCCGCCCCCCTCCGCCTCCTGCCCAGCACCTGGATTATGCTTGCTTGGTGTGCTAGTCAAAATAAATTCTTTCTCCCTCCAGGGCTGCCATTTCAGCCCCCAAAGGTATGGCTTTTTCTTTTTTTTTTTTTTTTTCCCTTTATCTGTTTTTTTGTGTTTTTTTTTTTTTTTCCCCCTCTGATTTATAAACCCCTGCTAATGGGACCAGGGGCTTTGAAAACCGGTTCCCGCACAGCATGGCAGTTCATTACAAAATTAAAAATAGAATTATGGTAGGGTCGAGCAAGTCCACATCTGGATATATACTCAAAAAGCAAGGTCTTGAACAGATATTTGAACAGATATTTATAACAGCGTTATTCTCAATAGCCAAGGGGTAAAAGCAGCCCTACTGTCCGTCTATGGATAAGTGGATAAGCAAGAGGTGAGCCATCTAAACAATGGAATACTATTCAGCCTTTAAAAGGAAGGAGATTCTGATGCCTGTTCGAACATGGATGAAGCTTGAGGACGTTGTGCTGAGATAAGCCAGCCACAGAAAACAAATACTGCACGATTCCACTTGTATGAGGCCAAGATCATAGAGATGGAAAGAATGCTGGTTGCCGGGAGCTGGGGGCCGGGGCCGGGGGTGGGGGGGGTGGTGGATGGAGAGTCAGTGTTCCATGGAACAAAGTTTCAGTTCTGCAGGATGAAAGGTATTCTGGGGACGGACCGCGGGGTCCGTTATGAATGCGCTTACAGCCCCTCAGCTTGGAAATGGTTAAGACGGTAATTTTTTCATGTTTGTTTATTTATTTTGAGAGAAAGAGAGCGGGAGCTCGAGAGCAGTGGAGAAGCAGAGAGAAAGAGGGAGGGAGAGAATCCCAAGTGGGCTCCCCGCTGTCAGCACAGAGCCCTCCACGGACCCCACGAACCATGAGATCATGACCCGAGCTGAAATCAAGAAGTTGAAGTCAGTCCAACTGACTGACTGAGCCACCCAGGCGCCTCTAGAAGAAAAGCAAAAGAGAAAGAAAGAGAGAGGGAGGGCTTGCCAGTCTGAGCGCCCAGATCTAGCCATGCCTGAGGCTGGACTTACCCCCACCCTTTAATTAATTCCATTTTCTTCTTCAGCCATTCTGAGTAGGGTTTCTATCACTCGCGACCCTAAGAATTCTATTTGCTACAGAAACAGACCCTCGGAATTAACCCCTGCCAGCTTCCACCCACTGCTGTCCCCTCTCCCTGTGTGGGGTTGTGCGTGCAGCTACAACAGACAACCTGGAAACCTAAGTGCCTTGACACAGCCAGGGTTTATTTCTGACTCCTGTCCCGGTCCACCACAGGGGAGGGGAGCTTAGCGGGGGGCTGGCCGGTCTCCAAGCAGCTTTCCTTCCATCGAGTAGCCCACCAACTCGGGCCTCAGAGTGTCCGCTGGGGTCTGTGTGCCCCCCCCCGCCCCCAGTCAATGAGGGGCCAGAGCATGAGGAGAGGACGGAGACCTCCACAAATAACACCTGGCCCAGAGAAAAGAGACCCTCATGGGTGCACAGCACCGCCCGTCCACTGTGCCCTCCCTGTCTCTCCGGGCATGCCCGGCCCCCCTTGGTTTGCCTTCCCAGCTGGACCCAACAGTGTCTGCCGGTCTCCCCACCATCTTCCGCTTTCCTGGACCCCTCTACAGTTTCAGCCTGACAGTCTGCAGGGGCCTTGCCCTCCCTGAAAGCTGGGTGTGACTGACACAGCACCCGCCCTTGGAAGGTTTGTGGGGTGGAAGAGGAGGGGGCTGGGCAAAGGCCCGGAGAGCAATGGTTGCAGACTAATGCCCTTAGCACCCCGGACGCCCGCTGTTGAGCCGGTGGCCTCTGTCTCTCCCTCCCCCAACCCCCGCCTCCATCACTGCCCAGACAGGACCCTCAAACGGAGACCCAGAGGGGACTCACAGAACGTGGCCTGAACCCCGCTCATTTTACAGACGGGTAGGATGGGAGTTACGGGGCGCAGCTCAGACGCATACCCCGGGCCCCCCCCCGTCCGGGGCTCCTCCCCTGGGCCCAGCTCCCGAGCCCTGACCCAGGAGGCAACCTGCATTTACAGATCCCCTGCCCAGGGCCCCAGCCTGTGGAAGATGCTTTTCGCATCCCCCGGCTCTATTTCACATAATCAGTTCCCCGTTCTGCAGGACCGGTGCCGTGGCTGGTCCCTCGGGGAGAGGAGGTGAGGAGGGCAGCCGGCCCCGCAGGAACAGAGCTGGGGGGGGGATCCTGTCACTCACCTGCAGGTCCCGCCCAGGTCCCGCCCAGATCCCGGAGCTCCGCCCCGCCCTCCCACCCCACCCCACCCCACCCCACCCCACCCCACCCCCACCCCAGGGCCCACCAGCTGGGGGAGCGTGAGCTCTGGGCTCCCGCAGGACAGGGACACACGCGGCGCATCACGCACAGGCTCAGCCGCCAAGAGGGAGGAAAGGGAGAGAGAGAGAAAGAAACGTGGCCAGAGCGAAGGCAGCGGGGAAGAAAAGCCAAGAACAAAGCCCACTAATATTACTAGCTAAAGACCCGTTTCTCTGTAAACTTTAATTCATCCACTAAATGTCAAGCGCCGTTGGCTAGAGCACATTTCCACACTTCTCCTTGTTATTAATACGTACTTAGCGGCAGGGGGAATTAGAAGTTCCGTAATAATACCCTTCCCAAAACACTGCCGATGAAAATTTCTGTTTGAAATTTAAGGAGAATTCTATTACGGCTGCAACACATTATGTGAAAGGCCAGCATTGGCAAGATTCGCTTCTGCCGCCCCCACCCGTGGCTGGCCTTCCCCTGCCAGGACGGAAGCCTGTGGAATGTGGCCACGCATGGCCAGGGGCGGGGGACACGGCCGACGTGGCCCGTGGCTTTCTGCTCCCTCTCCGCCCCCCTCCGAGAGGCCTCCTCAGCCATCCCTGGGCTCCATCCTGCTCCCCTTGGCCACACAGGGAGTGCCCCGACGATGTCTGGGGACCCCTCCCCACCGGCGGGCAGGCACAGGAATGGGCCCAAGCTCTTATGTCAGCCCCAAACACCTTAGTGACAGGAGGCCCCCCGGCTCGGGGGCTCCAAGGGTGAAAAAGAAAGTCTACTCTTTGTCTATACTGACCTTGCCTTGGGACTGGGATGTCCGTCACTCATGCATTTTTTTTCTCGTTACCCCGCAGCTGTGAAGGAAGAGGACATAATTGAGTGCATTACACCTCACTGTGTCCTTGCAGGTCTCTGTCGTCGCTCCCCACGACCCAGAACTGGCCGGTCTCTCCCTCCCGTCCAAGTCAGAGCGCCTCCTAAAGCCCCCGTGACACCCGGTACCTCTTCAGCCAAGTTCCTTAACTGAGAACCTCAGGCCCTGCCCGTGTCGGCCCACCCGGGCCTTTCCTGCCCCCACGTCACTCATTCAGCCTCACCCTCCGTGCTCGGCAGGACCGCGTGGCCCATGGTTCAGGACTGTGTGTGCTTTCTCATACCTCTGGGCCTTTGCATATGTTATCTCTGGAACCCCCCTCCTCCTCTGCCTGGCCGACTCCTCCATCCTTTGGGCAGCCCCTCCTCCCCCAGGAAGGCGCTGCTCTCCCACTGCCCCCCAGGCTGGCTCTGCCCCCTCTGTGGGCCCACAGCCCCGTAGAATCTCTAAGGTAACCTCTGCATTCGTGCTGCCCGGTCCTGAGCCTGTCCCTCTCGCCAGCCCGGCAGGCCCTTGGGGTGGGGACTGGCTCCCCAACCTCTGTGTGGCCAGTACCTGCTACCCGAGAGTCCCCAGGTCTGGGGTCACCCAGCCTGAGGGGTGATGCCAACCCAGGCGGGGGCTGCTTGAACTTCACCTGCACCCCAGATCCTCATCGTCGGAAAATGAAGGTCAATCACAAGAGAAAACTGCTGAAGCCAAACATGAGGTCAAAGAGTTAGGTGCTGGCATTTTCAATGGAAAATGGATCCGAGTCCGGGATGAGCCGTGGAGGAGAGGTTTGGTCTGTCTGAGGACAGAGCTTCCGAGAGAGCATGGAAGGTGGCAAGCCCATGGCATTCCCTCCACCAGCCGCGTGGCCAGGGGCAAGGATGTGGCCACAGAGAGCTCTCAGGAACATATTCCTGGACCTCCCCGCTGGTCCTCAAGCAGCTGAGAAAGGACCACCACGGGAAGGCAAGGGACATGCCAGGGGGCCCCACGGAATCCAGAAGTGGACGGGCGATGAGCACAGGTGGCCCACACTTGCTCCCCTTAGAAAGTAGACTCAACCCCAGAGCCAGGGGCCACCCTAAACTGAGTTACGCATCTATCGTTTGGAAATAAGCTCGGTCACAAGGCCTTCAAGGAGGTCCCTGGCACCCGCGGATAGTGGCCTGAGATTTTCACAGAAACCAGTCTCTGAGCTGGTATTTCAGGACGACCCCCGTGCCTTCACCAGCTCTGGAAATGCGGCCGCCACGAGCAGGGCCCACAGCCGCGGGGCGAGGATTTCTAGCAGCAGTGGAAAAAGCCAGGGCAAGATTTAAAGCTAACCAACAAACCCAATTGGAAACAGCAGGGGGATTTGCTGTGAAAGTCGGTTTCAAGCTCACCCCATCCATAATTACTCACTTTGGAAGTGTCACGATTCTCCTGCCAAAAGTATGGCTTCCCTCCCCTTATTAAACCCCTTTCGCACCACTCCTTCTTCGCTCTGCAAAAATGGATTTCACTCAAAAAAGAAATTAGAAAAATAATTGATGTAATAACCATAACCTTGAAAATACTTCTGCCAGAATTTAAGAGCAGAAGGGAAAGGAGGCCCAAAATAAAGGCATCTCTCTGGAAATCAGAAACCTAAATTAGTTCTAAGCGCCGGCTACACCCACTTCCCCGCCAACTCTCTGAAGGTGAACACGAGCAATCTTCCTCCAGTCGCACAGGAGGCAGGACCGAGCACTGCCTCAGAATGCATGGTCCCCGCTGGTCGTGCCTCCCGCTTTGACAGGTGGGGAAACCGAGGCACGCGGATACGTCAGCTCTCTTTCCAGGCACGTGAAAGACCGCAGGTCCTCACGTCCTTCGAAGTCAGGTGTGGCCGTCTGACTGGCGTTGGCCCATGACCTATGAGCAGAAATGACGTGTGTCACTTCTGGCGGGAGCCCTAAGAGTCTCGGTGTGACCCCTCGTTCTGCTCCCCCGGGCGGCCCCGGTGATGGTGCAGGGCCACGTTACGGCGATTCTGCATCAGCCTGCGTTTCTGAGGAGCTATGGCAGACGGAGCCTTCCTGCTGAGCAGCGTTAGACGCGTAGCAAGAGCCAAAGTTCAGCTTTGCTGTGTTTGAGCCGCAGCGGGTGGGGGGGGATATTTGTTACTGCAGCGCACCTGTCTCACCCTAACAGATACGCAGCTCTGTGCATTGCCCTGGTTTTTCTTAGAAAGGTCCATCATGGCAGGTCCATGTTTCACCTTGACATGAGGAAAACCTAGCATATCGCTCGGCTTAGAATGTCGGTTGAATGGAAACTCCATGGAGAAAGGAGTCAAAAGCAAGAGGATGCAAAATGACATACCTGAACTAGGGAGATAAATGTGACACACGTGTGGGTGAAGACAGTCCACCCTCTAGGGATGACACACGGGCTCTTGATTCTAACCCCCAAACCTGCCCAGGTAACTACGAACTACTTACTGCCTCTTAAAGGCAAGGCAAAGAGGTCCAGAGCACTTAGGTGAATCCCCCAAGGTCACAGGTAGCATTTGAGCCTCCAGCCTGACTCCAAAGCCAGGGATGGCCCCCTGCCTGCCTGGGCACTCACACTCCGGGACGGGAGCCCCGGGGAGAAGCCCATGCCCTTACTGCTCATCTGCCCCTCCCGGTCGAACACGCACAGGCAGAAGCCCAAAGGTGAAATGGGCAAGTAGGAGTCAAATGTCAATATAAGGTCGGCCTTTTGGAGGACGTGGAGGCCGCAGGCATCAGGAAGTGTGCGGTCAGAAAGAGCACTGAGCCGGTTGTAAGAGTCCCGGCCTCCGGTCCTGCCACCTGCTCATCCCCGCTCTGGGCCTCAGTCTCTCCTACTGGTGGAGCAGACAGGCTGGACAAAACCACCTCCAGGACCTGTTCCAGCTCTCAAGTTCCACAGTTCCTGTAAACATACCTCTGGCTGATAAAGGAAAGCAAGTCGAACCCTTTTAAGAAAATCGCTAAAGCCCTAAAATTACGTGAAAGCCTTTGAGATCCGTGAAGGAAAGGCATTTGCTAAATCCCCTCTATTATTTCCAAAGGATATTTTCTATTATTATTATTTACCAAAGGAATTTCTGGACAGAGTTTAAGTGCCTCAGAGCCTACAAAATAACCATCTCTTCGAAACATAACAAAAGGTTCTGAATATTCTTGGCTGATGACTTTTTCTTTGAAACATGTTCTCCACTGAACAAAGGATTTTCTTCTTTTTCCCAGTTTTTCTAAGTTTAAGTGGAACACACGCATGCACAACCTCATCGCGGTTACCAACCTAGAAAACTTTTTAAGTTGGCCGAACAGCCTAAGGACAGACACATTTATAACACAGATGGTTCTCATTTAGGACATGCTCAGTATCATCCAGTATCCTAGGAATTGATTATTAGGAAGAAGACCGGGGTCCTGGGTGGCTCAGTCGATGAAGCATCCGGCTCTGGATTTCGACTCAGGTCATGATTTCATGGTTCATGGGTTTGCGCCCCACGTCAGGCTCTGTGCTGACAGCGTGGGGTGTGCTGGGATTCTCTGCCTCCCTCTCTCTCTGCCCCTCCCCTGCTCATGCTCTATCTCTCTTTTCCAAAAATAATAAACACTTTTTAAAAAAAAAAAAAAAAAAAAGGAAGAAGACAAAAATGGGATACATCTATTGAGAACAACGAGCCAGGCTTTGCGCCGAGAGCCCCGCATGCGTTCTCTCACTTAAACCTCTATGTGACCCAGTGAGATGGGGAGACTGAGTCTAAGAGACATTTAGTCTAAGCTGACCTAAGATCGGGCAGCTGGTAGGAGCTGAAGTTGGATTCCAACTGGGGTCCTGCACACTCTAGAGTCCAGAGTCTATGCAGTGTCTCGCTGAATCCTTACGTCCAGCCCACAAGGCAAGGAGCCCCATTATACAGATGAGGAAACTGGGAATGGGCCAGAGCAAGCCACTGGCCCATGATCACCCAGAGCAAGGGTCTGTCTGGGAAGCCAGGATTCAAATTCTGGTCCATCCCACTGGACAGCCCTTTGCCTGACTCCGCACTCTTTCCAGGTAACTTAGGCCTCAAGACGCGTGCTTCTCCTGTTTGGGTTTACCTTGTGGCCCGACACATTGCTAGGGCCAACTCCCAAAACTTCCAAGTCTTAAGTGAATGGAAGAACAAGGGAATTCTTCACAGTGCCAGTAAGCATGCGTGGCCAAAGGACATTTTAAATCTCCGGAGCCGGGGTAGAAAGCTCTACCGTTGGTAGGGCCTGCAGTCATGCCTGCTTTTGCCCGGAGACCTGGGCCCTGTCGATAATTCCACTGCAAGCAGCTGTTTGCAAAGGTTAACAACTCGACCCATAAAAATGTGCGGCGAGTTGCAACTTGGCTAGCCACCTCAGACCGGGAGAGAAGCTAGCGTTTGCAAAATATGGTTCAAATAATCCCTTTCCCCCCCCCCCCCACTTTTTTTTCTTCTTTAGTTTTAAGAGTGCAAGAAACATAGAAGTTTTGTGGTTTCACACTGATCTTTTTATGGTTCGAAAGACTCCAAAACAGAGTTGATTTAAAAAATGTCTCTGCATAATGCCGACCATTGTGTGGGCATTTTCAAGGAAGCATGCCATCCGGTGCTGGGACTTCGGGGACTTGAATGTTCTTCGTTGGCTTAAACAAAAGGTTTTGTTCTCAAACAAAAGAGACATCCTGACTCAACAACTGTCTGCGTTTTGACCTCTGCACCCAAATCCCAAATCTGCCCACAAGAGGCAATGTGACACAGGAGAGTGAGCATGGGCCTTGGGTCCAGCCAGGAAAACCTAACGCCTGGCTTGGCAACTTCCTGTCTTCAGGGCTCTGAGAATCTTAGGAATCTCAGAGGATCCTCGTTTTCCCCATCTCTATAATGGGCACAGTAAGGTCTATGTGTAGGGTTGTTGAAAAAACCCAAGAGATGATATATGTGAAGCATAAAGTAGACCCACCCATTCCTTCAAAAACTAATTGTTGAGTGCTTACTAAGCGCCAGGCATTATTCTCAAAATGGGAAAATCGACAGTGAACAAGACAGACCCAGACCCTGCTTGGGTACCTTCCAGGTAGGGTGAGAGTAAACGAGTAAAGACATAAATGAGATCACATTTGATGATGAAGGCTTGAAGAGCAGAGGGTAATGTGGTACAGAGGGAAGGGAGGAGGCGCTGGGCTACTTCAGCAAGGATAACCAGTGAAGGCATCTCTGAGGGGCTGGCGCTCGAACTGAGGCTGGGCGGGGGAGAGAAAAAGAGATGCCCATGGAAACAGGGCTGGGAGCAAAGTGTTCCGGATGAGAGGACCAGCAAGTGCAAAGGCCCTGGGGCAGCATGAGATGGCCAACCTAGAGCATGTGAGCTAACAGGGAGGAGAGGAAGAAAGGCTGCAAGAGAACGCAATAGCCAAATCAGTGGATGCCTGAAAGGTCATGACCAGAGGTGACATTGGGCTTTATTGTACATTCAACGGGCAGTCACTGGTGGGGTTTTAAGCAGTGAAACTGCAGGATTCATTTGCATCCTGACACTGCTAGGCGGGGACAGAATCACGGCGAGATACGCAAGAGAACAAGAAGACCAGTTGAGACACTTTCTCAGGCTAGCCAAAGATAATGGGCTATCACAGCTGCAATGGAGATGGAGAGGAGCGTATTAATTTGGAAATATAGTTTGGAGACGGGGCTATGGAATTAGATGGCATCTGAGGAAGGGAAGAAGGCCCAACCATTAAAAGCTCGCTAAAAGAGGGTGGGAACAGTGGCCAGTGAGGTGGGAAGAAACCGGGAGAGCACAGTGTCCTGGAACTACCACAGAGAAAGAATCTGGGGAGGGAGGGAATGGCCCCCTGAGCCAAGTAAGCATGAGGACAGAGAGCTGCCTGCTGGAACTGGCCAGATGCAGGTCCCATGGGTGCCCTTGACTAATACACACCATTTCTGTGAGGGGATGGGGAAGGCAAAGACTGTGAGTAAGTTCAATACGAGGTACTTTTTAAATTCCTCCATTAAGAATGGAAATTGGGCATCTTGTACCTTACCTACAGTGGCCTAGGTATTTCTTTCATGGTAATCAAAAATATCCACAATAATAACAACTTCTTGGGCCTCAGACCTCCAGTCTGTATGGTAGACTGAGCAGATGCTGAAAAGATTATCCACGCCACCCACCTCCCCTCCAAACAAATACAAGTTTTGGATACAATGTGACAATAAACTATTTAAATACAAAGTCAATTGCAAAAGCAAGGCAAAGAGAATCTCCAGGAGCTCAAAATGAGATTAAAACCCAAGCCAGAGTGGTTGATAAAAGCTGAAGACAAAAGTCTCACAGGATATTGGAACTGGTTACAGGAACTGAAGTCTAGGGGAAGAACGAGACATTAGGCTTAAATGAGGCAGAGTATGCTTCTGAGTCCCTTCATAAAGCCAGCAACCATGAAGCATGGCCCGCCAGTGAAACTCTAAGCTGAAACCTTATAAAATTTGTCCAGAGCTGATAAAACTCACAGGATCCTCAGAGAGGCAGATGCGAAGCTACTCAGAAGGGATCCCCTCAAAACCCAAGAGAACAGGGCTCCTAGAAAGCCGCCTCCTGTTAAAGATAAGCTCACAACAAAAATTACAATCCACAGGAGCAAAAGAAGGAAAAGCACCCTGCGGTCTAGTAACAGCCAAAAGACTTAGCAAATGAGAGAAATTCACCTCGAAAACTAGAAAGAAAAGAAAAAATTAAAACAAACTTCAAGCGTAGGTAAAAATCTTCAAACAGAAACGGGAAGAAATACACACAAAAACAAGATTGAATGGAAAAACAAAGGCACATCAGAAAACAACTAAATAGAGAGTCTAAAAATGAAAAATATAATCATTAAGAGAAAAGTTAGGGCCGCATGGGTGGCTCCATCGGCTGAGCTTCTGACTCTTGGTTTCGGCTCAGGTCATGATCCCACAGTTGGTGAGTTCGAGCCCCGCATTGGGCTCTGTACCGACAGTGGGGAACCTGCCTGGGATTCCCTCTCTCCCTCTCTTGCTGCCCCTCCCCAACTCTAAATAAATAAATAAACTTGAAAAAAAAGAAAAACAGACCAGGGTGTCTGGGTGGCTCAGTCAGTTAATGTCCAACTTCGGCTCAGATCACGATCTCATAGTCCGTGAGTTCGAGCCCCGCATCGGGCTCTGTGTTGATGGCTCAGAGCCTGGAGCCTGCTTCGGATTCTGTGTCTCCCTCTCTTTCTGACCCTCCCCCATTCATGCTCTGTCTCTCTCTGTCTCAAAAATAAACATTAAAAAAAAATTTTTTTTTTAATATGTTGATCTATTTTTGAGAGACAGAGCGCGTGTGAGGGAGGGGCAGAGAGAGAGGGAGACACAGAATCCAAAGCAGGCTCCAGGCTCTGAGCCGTCAGCACAGAGCCCGACAGGGGGCTCGAACCCATGAACAGCGAGATCATGACCTGAGCCGAAGTCGGATACTTAACCGGCTGAGCCACCCAGGTGCCCCTTAAAAAAAAATTTTAAGATAAAAAAAGTTAAATAGGTTAAGGAGAAGAATAGATACGTTGCAACAAAACTATTGAACTCTGAAACAGACATTTAAAAATCACACAGAATGCAGAAAAAAAATGAACACTTCAGTGGATAACAGGAAAGAGTAATTTACAACCTGCGTAACAGGCAGAGAGGCTCCTGTGCCTGCTTCAGCAGCATATAGATGAAAATTGGAACGGTACGGAGAAGATTCGCGTGGGCCCTGCAGGAAGATGGCATGCAGATTCATGAGGTGTCCCGTGTTACAAAAAAAGAAGAAGAAAGAAAGAGAAGCTCCAGTGTATTAAGTTGAACTCTCTGTAGGTCTGGAATGGTTGACTATCAACAATTTCATACAGTTTTACCTACAATGTCTCATACGCGTGGTGGAGAGGAAAACAATAAAGAATGTGGGAGGGAGACGTATCTGCAGAGCTGACAGCTGACAATTTTTCAGAATTGAAAACACATGGGTCCTCACGTTGACTCAAAACAGTAGAAATAAAGTGCAGTGGCTTTATCGAACATCTAAGACAAAGAGGAAAGCTTAAAAATCACCGGGGGGGGGGGGGGGGGATTCACTAGAGAAAAGAGATGGGAAGGTTGAACCATAGCAGACCTCCTACCATCATTTTTCAAGCCCAGAAGGCAATGATACAATCTTATAAAAACTTACAGGAAACAATAAGCCCACCACCCGAGTGAGAGCTGGAAAAGACGTTTTGGGATACACAAGGAAAAAGGCAAGACGTATCCACCCACAGACTCTCACTAAAGAAAAGTACTACAGCAATAAAGCAAAGTCCGAAAGGAGAGGAGTGCAAGAAGACATGTGAGTCTACAAAATGGTAAACTGTTGAAAACCCAAGTAAATATTGATCGAAACGAAGTGAAAGTGACAAAAAGAAGAGTGAGAATAAGGCAGAACTAGGGGCACCTGGGTGGCTCAGTCGGTTGAGTATCCGACTTTGGCTCAGGTCATGATCTCACGGTCCATGGGTTCGAGCCCCACGTCGGGCTCTGTGCTGACAGCTTGGAGCCTGGAGCCTGCTTCGGATTCTGTGTCTCCCTCTCTCTCTGCCCCTAACCCACTCGCATTCTGTCTCTGTCTCTTCTCAAAAATAAATAAAACATTTTTAAAAGTTTTTTTTTTAAATAGGGCAGAACTAAAATATCAAACAACATTAACACTCGTTGAAGGAAGGAAGAGTTTAGAATTAAAAGCGCTCTAAAGCCACTGAGTAGTTAGGGCAGAGGATACAGATAGTTGCACGTTTTGCTAAATATTCACCTCAAAGTTTTGAGGGCAACTGTTAAAAATATAAATGTAGAATGTATTTCTTCCAAACCCGTAGTTACAAAAAAAAAAAAAAAAAAAAATCAAATCAACCCTACAGACAGGTCTAAGCAAACTTTTTCTCTAAAGGGCCAGATAGTAAATATTTCAGCTTTGACACCTGTATGGTTCCTATCAACTGTTTCAGCTCTGCCACAGTAATGCAAAAACAGCCATGGACAATATGTAAACCAATGAGCCTAACTATGTTTCAATAAAGTTTTATTTACAAAAATAAGTGGCAGGCCAGGTCTGGCCCCCGGGCCGTAATTTGCCACCTACTGTAATAGAAGGCAAACGAAAGGACAAAAGAGAGCAGTCAAGAAAATTTTTATGTGTCAAAAGCAAAACAAAGCAAAAAGATAAGCACATTAAGAATCGCAATGGAAGTCAATGGATTACATTTATCCATTAGAATATCCACATTGCTGCAGGATACTGCGAAACCATGTACATAACAGGTTTAAAACACAAAACGATACCATTTACCGTTTATGGATAGGTTCTCTCATAGTACAAGTGCAGAGAACAACACATCCAATTCCAGATAGTGTGGTGCCCGAGGCAGCGAGCGAGAACAGATTTGGAGAAGGGTACAAATGGAACGCCAATACAACCGATGAAGATTTTGTTTCCGAAACAAGCAAAAAAGCCAAAGCCAGTCTAGCAAGACGTTAATACTCGTTTACTCTGGGTAGTGGGTATATATGTGTATGAGTTACATTACTCTTCTTAACTCTGAAAATGGTCCCTTTTTTAAGTCCTCATACGTCTCATTTGAACTTTAGCAATCAGTAGGGGAGTAGTATCACAAACTAGATTTCCAGATGAGGACTTTGAAGTTCCGGACAAGCAAGAGACTTGGAAAAATGAGGCCGTGATCTTCTAACTCAATTAAATGCACTCTAGATACGGCATGGTGTTTTGTGCGAACTTGAAGTCACCTGTTTTGCAAACACCCTACCTCCGTGATCCCTGGGACCCCTGTCTTTACCAGACACTTATTCTCTTCCAGTGGATCTTCCTGCCTCAACCCCTTCCCACTCATCCTGTGCTCTGTAGACATTTATGGTGTGAAAACACGGCTTGAATCACACGACACTCCACCTGTTCCGTGCCGGCTGTGGGCCTGAGGATATGAAAACAAAGGACACATAGTTCTCCATGCGGTTTAATTTCCAACTCAACCCACCTCTCCCTGGCCAAACGTTAACTTCTCAGAGGCTTCGTCGCTTGTCTTCGAAATGCTACCTGAGGTTTCTGTAAGAGCAGGATGAAATCACCTAGCAGATACCTGTTCTTACAGAAAGATTCCAAACTCCTGAGCATGGGGCCTTGTAGGTTCACCTAGATCACACAGGTCACATTTGAAAAAATCGGAGTATTGTTCTGCACACACGTGGCCATCCCTAGCCAGTCACACACCCTCCGCAGGCCTCTGCTTCCCAGGCATTCAAGAACAGGTTGGTCTGGACAATCTCTAACACTTTCATCTCTGCCTTCTTGGGTCACCCACTTGGTTCCCCGGGGACCCACGAAAGCAGAGCCTTCCAGGCCCGTCTTACGCAAACATCAGCCCCAGCCACGGTGAAGAGTGTGGTGTCAGTGTTGGTATTGCTCATGAGAAGTGGGATGTTGAGTTCCCTAGAAATGAAAAGGCTTATTTATCGAGGTGTGGGAAGGGGGGCCTGTGTTTTTGCTGCTGCTGCGGCTGCTGCCTACCACACCGGCCCCTGTCGGTTTCTGAATAGGCCCAGTTCCTCCCGCCACTAAGCCTTTGCACGTGCACCGCCCTCCCTTTGTGGAATACCCTTTTCCACCCCTTCACCTACTTAACGCCTACTCTGCTCTGTCACCAGGTCTCAGCTCAGTCTCGGTTTCCTCAGGGAAGCCCTCCCTGACTTCCAAGACTAGTCAGATTCTCTGATTCCGCATTCTCGTGGAGCGCTCTGTATCAGTCAGGTAGTGCCGTGATCATGCTGCAAAACAAAACCACCTCAAAACTTAACACAGCCACCATGTGCTGTTTCTAGAAGTCTGTAAGTCAGCTGGACACTTCTGCCAATGTGGGCCAGGCTCGGCTGATCTCAGG
This sequence comes from Panthera leo, assembly GCF_018350215.1. NCBI lineage: Eukaryota > Metazoa > Chordata > Mammalia > Carnivora > Felidae > Panthera > Panthera leo. The sequence goes on from NC_056684.1 coordinate 140,682,927, forward strand.
AGGGTTCACGCTTATATCTGGGGTTGGTTCCCTGTGGTGGCAAAAGCATGTAAGGCCTCTTGATGCCTAGACTTGGAATCGACACAGCATCGCTTTCACTGTGTCCCATTGGCCAAAGCAAGTCACAGGCCATCCCATAGGCACAGAGCAGAGAAATGCCTTCCACCTCTTACTGGGAGGAACTGAAAAGCCACATTGCACAGGGAAGGGTGGGGAATTGGGGCCTTGTTTGCAATCAGTGTAACACACTCCCTTTTGAAGTAAACATCACAATCATAACTTTCCCTTTGATTCGTGTCACAGTTATTTTCTGACCCACTAAACTATGCAGTGGGAGCAAGCAATAAACCTGTCTTGTAGTCAACCATTGTGACATTGGGGCTGTTTGTTATACAGCATAACCTAACCTATCCTGACCGGTACAAATGTCTACAGCTGCCCACAAACCCCAAACCTCCAGCTCTGTTCCTAGCCTATAATATCAATGAAAGTGCACATGTTTACAGGTTAGCACTCTGACCCTAACTGAGATTCTTAGTACAGTGGGCACTTTTATGTGTGCCGAGCATCTACAGTGTAATTATATTTCTTCACACACAGAGGTTCTCTAAGAACAGAGGATACTGGGAGAGGGATCAGGAGTTGGCACAAACGGATCCCTCACTTGATGGTTTTGATTCCACACCAGCTACTCATCTCCACAAACATTAACATGTGCTTACTGTTCCAGGCCTGTGCCAAACCCTAGGCATAGGAAGGGGAGATGTGGGGCGCCTGGGTGGCTCAGTCGGTTAAGCGTCCGATTTCGGCTCAGGTCATGATCTCACAGTCCATGAGTTCGAGCCCCGCATCGGGCTCTGTGCTGACAGCTCAGAGCCCGGAGCCCGTTTTAGATTCTGTGTCTCCCTCTCTCTCTGCCCCTCCCCTGTTCATGCTCTGTCTCTCTCTGTCTCAAAAATAAATAAACGTTAAAAAAAAAATTTTAGAAAGGGGAGATGCCCATCACTTAGTGGGTAATCGGGTCCAGCTCCCTGATGAAGCAGATGTTGAGCACAAGACTTTATACCAGTTGCTGGGGCAGAGCCAGGGATTGGTAACGGCTCCCCTAAAATATGTCTGTGTCAAGGCTAAATCCACCCAGTGTCCATTGATAACAACCATCCATCCACCCGTTCATTCAGTATCTTGAGCGCTTGCCATATGCTGTTCCGGAACACCTGTACTAGGCACTGAGGGTATTCTGGAGAACAAAGACGGCTGGAAGCCTGCCCTGTGAAGCATCCAGTCTGGTGAGGAGTGGACCAAGGCAGACAAGGCTATCCAAGGAGGCAGACCTCAGAGTCACCGCAACTGCTTTGGGGCCACCCTTCTTCTGCATTTGCAGCAGTATCTGTAGGAAGTTCTCCAGAAGCTGCTTCCACAGCAGGGTTTGGAAGCACTTCAGGACTGGAAAGGGTGCTGGCCTGGCAGTGAGGAGTCCTGGGCACCCCTCCCGGAGGAGGAGACCAGCGTCCAAGCCAATAGCAAACGTGGTTGGACCCACAAACCTCAGAGGAGCTCCGACGGGGTCTGCAGAGCCCTGCCGTGGACAGAGATCCACGGTGTATTCCCTGCCACACCCACATGCCAATAACAGGAAAGAGGAGAGCAATCCAGGGATCCCACCCTTCTTGGGGGTTCTGCTCCCTCCACGTAGACCACAGTGACGAGCTTCTAATAGCGGGTTGTAGCCGGTGCGCTCGACCAGCCACTTGGCTTGAAAAATAAATCAACGGCATTTGTTGCCAGAAAAGCCACAGCAGCCAAACCCTTTTTGAGGTCTGAGGGCCGCACATGCTTGAGGCTTCCAGACCTTGGGAACCAACGCGTTCACACTGCCAGAGGGAGGGCCCTCCAGAAGCATCCGTAAGAGCCTTGGTTGACACGGCGCTCTGGCTTACTCAGCTGACCTCCTACAGTCCCACGCCCCAGCCAGAGCCTGCTTCCGTGTGCTGGCCAAGGGCAGCCAGCCAGCAGGCCGCGAACCTGGGCGCAGGTGGGTACAGCCGGGGGATCACACGGGCGGCTCTAGCAGACTCCTGGGTTTCACGTGGCTGTGCCACGCCCCTCCCTCAGCCTTGGTCTCCTTGTGTACCCAATAAAGCCGTGACAACGGCCTCCCCCGGCAGGGTTCTCGTGAGTTTTTAAGTGAGATTCACGGCTAAAGCTCCTACCGTAGGATCACAACGTTTGCAGACTCGTAATGTTAACGCCTTCCCGACAGAGCACGCACCGAGCTCTTACCATGAGCTGGGCATGGGGCACAGCTGTCTTCACGCATCACTCCCCTCAATCACTTAACTGTACGGGTGGGCATTTTTATTATTCCTGTTTCATAAACACTGAGGCTGAGAGAGATTAACTGTGAGCATGGAGTTGGAGACAGGTCTTAAGCCTTGACTGCGGGTGAGCCTCTTACTGACTAGGGAGGCTACGAAAGAGGCCAAAGGACACACCCCGGGGGCAGGCTCCCCCGCACTCTTGCCCTTGAGCCTGCCTTCTCTTCTCTTGTTTCCGCGGCCCGGGCGGTTCCCACGCGCGTTCCCTTCCCAAGCACACCAGAAGCGTGGGCCTCGGGACGGTGGGACCCCAAATCCAACGCGCCCAGGCCTGTCAAGAGGAAGAAACATGCAAACGTATTAAGCAGGGAGGGAATGGATTTTTATGCTTCCACCAAATGTCTGATAGTGGGAACATCGCCCACGACAAGTATGTAGCAGCTCGAGAGAGGCAGAGAGCGTTTTAGGACACGGTGTGCGCCCGGCCTGGCCGTGGCGGCTCCGGGGGCGGATGACAAAGCAGCCCCAGAGGCCTCTCTCTCTCGTGGAGGCTGGTGCCTGACGCCGAAGGGGCTGAGAGGCACCGGCTGGACGTCGAGGCAGATCTCGCAGCCAGCCCTTGCCACACGCTTCCTCTGAATGTCTTCTCCCTCCCTCCTCGCTGCCCATGCCCACCGCCCTGCCTGAGTCAGCGGCTTCACATCCCCATGCTACAGATGTGGAAGCTGAGGCTCGCAGCGCTGACGTGATCAGGGACACCCAGTAAATAAGCAATGAAGCCAGGACTCGGCCCAGGTCATGGGCTCCAGGCTCAGCTCCTTACGGCAACCCCCTTCAACTCATCCATGAAGCCTAAGCAGGGAACTCCCGGGTGGAAAGGGCTGACGCCAGCTGGTGGGGTTGGGACAGACGCAAACGCTGGGTTCCATGGAGCTCCGGCCACTGGCCACACGCACGCCGTGTGCCTCTGCGGCAGACGTTCACCCCGGCAGTCCTCAGTCCCCACATTCCTAGGGGGCCCAAGAGCTCTTGGGAGCCTCGAGTTGAGCCACGGCGGTGACAACGCCCAGCAGCCTGCAGGCAACCTCAGACCTCAGCCCCGTGTCTGCAGGGGCTCACATCCCGGGCCAGGAGCTACGGGGAGCTCTCCATTCACATTATCTTGTGGTCCTTGCTTTTCTTCTAAATGTATTTATTTAAATTCCAGTTAGTTAACATGCAGTGTAGTATAGGTTTCAGGAGGAGAGCCCAGTGATGCATCACTTACATCTACATTGCCAGAGAAGAAGTCAAACTTTCACTCCGCAGATGACATGATACTCTACATAGAAAACCCAGAAGACTCCACCAAAACACTGCTAGAACTGATCCATGAGTTCAGCAAAGTCGCAGGATAGAAAATCAACGTGCAGAAATCTGTTACGTTTCTGTACACCAATAATGAAGCAACAGAAGGACAAACCAAGAAACCGATCCCATCCACATTTGCACCAAGAACCATAAAATACCTGGGAATAAACCTAACCAAAGATGTAAAAGATCTGTACGCTGAAAACTCGAGAAAGCTTATGAAGAAATTGAAGAAGACACAAAAAAAAGGAAAAAGATTCCACGCTCCTGGATCGGAAGAACAAATATTGTTAAAATGTCTCTACTTCCCAAAGCAAGCTACACATCCAAAGCAATCCCTATCAACATAGCACCAGCATTCTTCACTGAGCTAGACAAAAACAATCCTAAATTTTTTAAGGAACCAGAAAAGACCCCGAATAGCCAAAGGTATGTTGATAAAGAAAACCAAAGCTGGAAGCATCACAATCCCGGACTTAAAGCTGTATCACAAAGCTGTGATCATCAGGACAGTATGCTCCTGGCACAAAAACAGACACAGAGGTCAATGAAACAAAATAGAAAACCCAGAAATGGACGCACAACTATGTGGCCAACTAATCTTTGACGAAGATGATGCTTCTTTGATGATGATCTTTCTGAAGATCTCCAAGAGAGCACAGTTACCTCCCAGCACAAACTATTTCCTTGAAGTAATACGGGTTCTAAATCCCAGACCCTCGGACTTTGCATCTTGCTTGTTTGTGAAACTCATTGCATGTAACCTCACCAACTGCCATTGACAATTCGAAGCGTCTTATGCCGACACACTCACACACTGGGATATCTAACAAAATTGGAAATGCTGACCAGAATGCAGACTTCTCAGAGAGAGAGATGCCACCTCCCCATCTGCCTCTTTATCCCCAGGGTCTGAGTACTCCTGGCACATAGTAGGTGCTCAATAAATATTTCTTGAATGAACTAATGCATGGGAGAATAATAACGGACATTTGTATAAAGCATTACAGGACACATTCTACGGCACATTTCCAGCCATTGTCTTGTTCGAGCTCGATGACAGGTGGTTGTCACGTTCCCACTTTGCAGACGAAGCGATGGAACATCTTCAACGGAATGGCAGATCAAACCCCCTCTGCTTCCCCGATTCCTTTTCATCCATCGAGACTTAGATTACATGCCACCTCTTCCATGAACACTTCCCAGTCTTCCCCACAATTGATCTTTTCCTCCCCTATCTCCCAGAGCCCTTCCCCAAACCACCATACCTTTTCATTCACACCCTAGTGATATTAGGATTCATTGTGCGCATGCTCGTTTCCTCCGAAAGGCCACGTCTTATACTCCTCACATCCCCAGAGCTAACACAACACTCGACACACAGTAGGTCCTCAACCAAGGTATACTGGCTTAAATATGTCCTCAATAATCAACTTGTGGCTAACATGTCAGAGCTGATCTTTAAAAGATCTTCGATTGTCGGGGCACCTGGGCGGCTCAGTCAGTTGAGCAATCGACTTCGGCTCAGGTCACGATCTCACGGTTTGTGAGTTCGAGCCCCGTGTCGGGCTCTATGCTGACAGCTCAGAGCCTGGAGCCTGCTTCGGATTCTGTGTCTCCCTTTCTCTCTGCCCCTCCCCCACTCATGCTCTGCCTCTCTCTGCCTCCGAAATAAATAAACATTAAAAAATTTAAAGAAAAAAAAAAATCTTCCGTTGTCCCCTAATTTGTAGTCTTGCTTGTGTTATCCAGAGAATTAGCATCAAACGTGTCTTCTGTCTCCTAACACAGGGACTGTCCCAACCACCAGACTCCAACTAACACCTAGATTTACCTTCCTGTACCAACTCCAATGGACTGGCAACAGTCGCCTCTGGCTCAAGTAGAAAGCATACCACAGTCATTTAGCGATGTCTGCCTCTGATATAGATGGGAGCCTGGTAGAGGGCTATCAGCTGGCATTGGCATTAGATCATACTACTCACATCGATTAGCATTATTGTTTGTTGATAGATTCTGCAAGCAGGACGGGATTCAAAAGTGACCCATTCCACATCCTGTTGTCAAATTTTCCCCACCCAGCCCTTCTCTCCTGCTCTGTTTGTCTCCCCAATTAGTGTGGGGTGCTCCTCAAAGGCAAGTTCTGAGGCTGGTTAATTTCTGCACTCCCACCACCTTGCACATCACGCAAGGTCCCGGGAGCGTGGGGGGGGAGATAAGTAAATTAAGCTTCGTTCCACAGTGGTGGGTCCAGAAGGTAAGTGGGTAGACATGCAAATGGACAGTAGACTCAGATAACACTTCTCCAAACGTCCCGTCTGCATTAGCCTCACCAGGAAGAGGACAGAGAGAGCCTGGCTCCCTGGGTTCCGGGACACAGGACTCTCACCCACCACTTTACACATGAGCTCCCATTTCGGGGGTGTGGAAAGTGTGTGCCCATCTTTCCAGCTGTGGGTTGGCACATTAGCAAAATATCCACAAAATATAGGTTTGGGGAAATCATCCTATAAAATAAAATGAACCATTTTCCAAAATAGAAAATTGCCCAACCATTAAAGGTTTCTTTTTTTTTTTTTTTAACCATTCAAATATCCATGACCTTTATTCCCAACAGCCCTGTACCTGCTGTGTTGTAGAGAAGAAAACGTGGATTTATTTGCATTGTATAATATGCCTATTTTCTGTATGAGGTTCACATGCCAGCTATGTGTGAAGAAATATAAATATTCAGATTCAGTTAGAAAAGGATGGAGAGTTGGAATTCTGAACCTCCTGATTTCAATTGTTTATAAACTCTTAATCCACACTGTGACTACTTCAAGGTATTTAATAAGCAGACGAGTCTATAAAAAGACAGAAAGCATATTGTTTTTTATTAAAGATAACCCTACAATCTCAATCCTTTAAAAATATATTCTGCTTTTGCCTTTCCTGGAAGAATGGAAACATTCAGATTTTCAGGAGGGAGGAAGGGAAAAATGAAGTTGCATAAATTATAACAAAGAACTCCAAACAGAATGAAATATTTTTTTAATTAAGTCTGTTTCAGTTGTAGAAGGTACTACAAGTTGCCTCTTACAGATCCATTTGTCCCTGTGTCTGAGAACCACAGAAAGGGGATGATATCTCATCCTGGGATATAGAACTCATGTTTGTTGGATGGGATGCTTATTAGGACAAGACCTGGATGCTGCTGGGGTCCCCAGGGCCAGGCAGTGGTTTTAGGTCTCCTTGTGATCAGCTTTATCTCAGTTGGGGAAATTCACATTTCCATTTCCCTTGGGTGTGTTCAATCGAGCAGTCACTCCCTATTCTAAGTCTTGAGCGAAGCCCCTGCTCAGTGTGAGGCACGAGGCTGGGCTCTGGGAACCCAGAAACAGATGAGATCAATTCTTGCCCTCTAGACGCTGACTGCCAAGAGCAGATGCCCCCAACTCCACTGAGTATAATTCAAGAGGCGCAGTAGCAGGCTGGTGGGAGCTGGGTTGGGGCTAGGCGATGATACTGTGATCTATAATAAGAAATACATGTTTGGCCTTTGTCCCTATATCTGCCACAGAGCTTCTAAATCCCTTGGAATTTCCTGAGCGATAAGAGCCATAAAAGTGTCTTAATATTCATAACAAACCTCTTCCAACCACGCCTAAGTTTATGTTAATGAGATGACTTTTGGAAAGCACCTAAGGATGGGGGCTGGTTGCCAGGGGAACGCACCATGTGACTAGAGCATTGGAACTTTCAGTCACCCACTCTTGACCTCCAGGGAGGAAGAGAGGAGTTGGAGGTTGGATCCATCATGAATGGCCAACGATTTTATCAATCACACCTATGTAACAAAGCCTCCCCATAAAAATCCCAAAAGACAAGTTTGGAGGGCTTCCAAGTTGGTAAACACATGGAGATGTGGGGAGGGTGGCATGCTCAGAGAGGGTAGGGAAGCTCCGAGACCCTTCCTCCATACCTTGCCCTAGGTACCTCTTCCGTCTTGCTCTTCCTGAGTTACATCCTGTTACGATAAATTGGTAACCTGTTAAGTGACTAGACTTGCAATGGGCATCTGAAGTGAGGGGTGGGGAAGTCATGTTGGGACTGAGCCTTGAACCTGTGGGTCTGATGCTCTCTCCAGGTAGATGTTGTCAGAACTGAGTGGCATTATGTCTGGTAGGTGTGGGGAAACCTCACTTATTGTAAAATTGTATTTATTTTTGAGAAAGAGAGAGACAGAGTGTGAGCAGGGCAGGGGCAGAGAGAGAGAGAGAATCCGAAGCAGGCTTCAGGCTCTGAGCTGTCAGCACAGAGCCCGACGCAGGGCTCGAACTCATGAACTGTGAGATCATGACCTGAGCCGAAGTCGGACGCTTAACCGACTGAGCCACCCAGGTGCCCTGAAACTTCACTTATTGTAACGGTGATCAAAACGTTAAAGGTCTGGGGGCCTGGGAAACACATACACACAAAGTCATTTTCTTTCTCAGAGGCCTTCAAAGACCTCTTTGTATAGCTGATCGTGATTTTTTTAAAAAATCCATGGAGACAGTTCAAGATGTGGCATAGGAAGACCCTGAACCCTCACCGCTTCCCATGGAAATCTATAGCTGCAATATGGAATACTTTCCACTGAAAAAGAACTGAGAACTAGTTGAATAGTTCCCTCCTCAACAAGGGAATAAAAGACAACATCAAGATGGGTAGGAGAGTCACAGAAGTGGTCTTATCAAAAATCCCACCCCCAGTATAGCAACCCACACTAGGGAGGGGTCTCGCAGGTCCAGAGCCTCTCCCTGAGGAGTGAGCCCCACATCGGGCACCCCCCTTGGGACCTGCATCAGACAGGTGAGACCTCAACAATGTCTGGCTTTGGAAACCAATGGAGCTTATATCCAAGGGATATGAGGGCTGTGGGGACCTAGGGGCTAGGGGACTCGGGGGCATGCTGTGGGGACTATGGGGATCTGAGATACTACTTTCAAGGGGGCTCACACACAAACTCACTAGTCCTGGGCCCAGCTCAAAGGCAGCAGTATGCAAGTGGTTGGAGTATAGTGAAGAGATTCATTTGTTAACCTTAGAGCATCGGCTGGGGGGGCGGGGACCAACTGAGACTTCCTTGGGGTGCCAAGACACTGGCAAAAGCCATTTTTGTGCTTTCCCTCTACCTTGATGGCACAGACATGGGGAAACACGGCCTCGCTAAAGCTGCAGGTGAGCCCTTCCCAGGTCTCTTTCCTGGCCCTGCTAAGGTCATGGTAGGCTCTGCCCTCAGCACTCTCAGTCTCACTAAGGCTGGCAGGTGAGTGCAGTCATCACAGGGGACACCCCTTGGTCACCTGGTCCTAGTGGCCAGAGGGGCTTGCATTTCTGGACTCCATTAGACTGTAACAATCAGAGAGACAGCTCTTGCAACCCACCACACCCAGAACACTGCACAGACAGCAGCCTAAAACACACCCCAGGCTGCTGTGAAAAGGTCCATCTTTTTATCCCAGAGCTTCAACCTGAGTGACAGGCTCCAGGTTTGCCACATGTCTCGAGGTTACAGAAGCACCCTCAAGGAACATAGGCAAGCAGACACCATCCCTGAGCCCTCCCTCAGGCTAAGGGGACATGTTAGGCCAGATGAACTTGATAGATATATACAGAATATCCCATCCAAAAGCAGCAGAATACACATTCTTCTCAAGTTCACATGGAACATTCCCCAGGATGGATCCTATGTTGGGCCACAAAACAAGTCTTGATAAAGTTAAGAGGACTGAAATCATATCAAGCATCATCTCCAACCACAATGATAGGAAACAAGAGATCAATTACAAGAAGAAAAATTGGGAAATGACAAATACGTGAAGATTAAACAATATGCTACTTAATTACCAATGGGTCAATTAAGAAATCAAAGGGGAAATCAAAAAAGTACCTTGAGACAAATGAAAATGGAAACACAACAGTTCAAAATCTGTAAGACGCAGCAAAAGCAGTTCTAAGCTAAGAGGGAAGTTCAGAGAGACACAGGTGCACCTCAAGAAATGAGAAAAATCTCAAATTGCAATCTAACTTTACACCTAAAAGAACTAGAAAAAGAAGAACAAAAGAAGCCCAAAGGTAGTAGAAGGAAGGAAAAAATAAAGATTAGAGTGACAATAAATGGAGTAGAGACCAAACAAATAGGAATAATCACTGAAACCAAGAACTGATCTTTTGAAAAAATAAACAAAATTTACAAATTTTAGCTAGTTTCACCAAGAAGGAAAGAAGGCTCAAATAAGTAAAATCAGAAATGAAGGAGAAGTCACAACCGATACCACAGAAATACTAAAGATCGTAAGAGACTGCTATGAACAACTACATACTAACAAATTGCACAACAGAGAAGAAATAAATTCCTAGAAACATACAATCTTCTAAAACTGGATCATGAAGAAACAGAAAATCTAAATAGATGATCACTTTTAAGGAGATTGAGTCAGTAATCAAAAACCCTCCATAAACAAAAGTCCAGACCCAGACAGCATCGCTGGTGAATTCTACCAAACATTCAAAGATTTAATACCTATCCTTCTCAAACTCTTCCAAGTAATTAAAGAGGAGGGAACACTTCCAAACTTATTTTATGAGACCAACATTATCTGATACCAAAACCAGACAAGGACGCCATCAAAAAAAAAGAAAGGAAAAAAGAAAAAGAAAAAGACAGGAAGAAAATTACAGGCCAATATCCCTGATGAACATAGATGCAAAACTCCTCAACAACAAAATATCAACAAAAACCAAATTCAACAACACATTAAAAAGATCGTACACCATGATCAAGTGGGATTTATTCCAGGAATGCAAGGATAGTTCAATAACAACAAATCAATCAATGTGATACACATTAACAAAATAAAGATAAAAACACTATGATCCTCTCAATAGAAGCAGAAAAAAGCCATTTAACAGAATCCAACATCCATTTATGACAAAACTCTCAACAACAAAGTTATATAGAGGTAATATACTTCAACATATATGACAAGCTCACAGCTAACATCATGCTCACTGGTGAATGTTTTTTCTCTAAAATCGGGAACAAGACAAGGATTCCCATTCCCACCACTTTTATTCAACATAGTATTGGAAATCCTAGCCATAGCAATTAAGGGGAGAAGGGGGGAACCACCCACATAGAAAGGAAGAAGTTAAACTGTCACCATTCTCAGATGACATAATATCACATATAGAAAATCCTAAAGACTCCCTCAAAAAACTGTTAGAACTAATAAATGAATTCAGTAAAGCAGTAAATAAGATCACTATACAGAAATCTGTTGCACTTCTCTACATCAATATGGAACTATCAGGAAAGATTTTAAAAACCATCCCATTTACAAGTGCATCAAAGAGAATAAAATACCTAGAAATAAATTTAACCAAGGAGGTGAAGGACCTGTACACTGAAAATTATAAGACATTGATGAAAGAAATGAAAGAAGAGAGAAATAAATAGAAAGATATTCTGTGCTGGGGAGCCTGGGTGGCTCAGTCGGTTGGGTGACTGACTTCAGCTCGGGTCATGATCTCGCAGTTTGTGGGTTCGAGCCCTGCGTTGGGCTCTGTGCTGACACCTCAGAGCCTGGAGCCTGCTTCAAATTCTGTCTCCCTCTCTCTCTCTGCCCCTCCCATGCTCATGTTCTGTCTCTCTCTCTCTCTCAAAAATAAACATCAAAAAAAAAAATTAAGGGGCGCCTGGGTGGCTCAGTTGGTTGGGTGACCGACTTCAGCTCAGGTCATGATCTCACAGTTCATGAGTTCGAGCCCTGCATCTGGCTCTATGCTGACACCTGGGAGCCTGGAGCCTGCTTCGGATTCTGTGTCTTCCCCTCTCTCTACCCCTCCCTGCTCTCTCTCTCTCTCAAAAATAAACATCAAAAGGGGGCACCTGGGCGGCTCAGTCGGTTGAGCATCCAACTTTGGCTCAGTTCATGATCTCACAGTTGATGAGTTCAAGCCCTGCGTCGAGCTCTGTGCTGACAGCTCAGAGCCTGGAGCCTGCTTCAGATTCTGTGTCTCCTTCTCTCTCTGTTCCTTCCCTGTTCATGCTCTGCCTCTCTCTGTCTCAAAAATAAATTTGAAAACATTAAAAAATAAAGTAAAATAAAATAAACATCCAAAAAAACATTAAGGGGTGCCTGGGTGGCTTAATTGGTTAAGCATGAGACTTCCACTCAGTTCATGATCTCGCAGTTGACGAGTTCAAGCCCTGCGTTGGGCTCTGTGCTGACACCTCAGAGCCTGGAGCCTGCTTCGGATTCTGTGTCTTCCCCTCTCTCTACCCCTCCCCTGCTCATGCTCTGTGTCTCTCTGTCTCTCAATAACAAATAAATGTTAAAAAAAAAATTTTAAAAAGAGAAAGATATTCTGTGCTCAGAGATTCAAAGAATTAATATTGTTAAAATGTCTATATTGCCCAAAACTATTTGCAAATTCAATGCAAACCTTATCAAAATTCCAATGGCATTTTTCACAGAACTAGACCAAATTCTAAACCTGGTGTGGAACCACAAAAGACCCCAGCTTGTCAAAGCAATCTTGAGAAGGAACAAAACTGAAGATATCATGCTCCCTGATTTCAAACTACACTACAAAGCTACAGTAATCAAAATAGCATGATATTGGTGTAAAAACAGACACAGAGATCAATAGAACAGAATACAGAGGCCAGAAATAAACCCACATATGTGGTTCATGAATTTATGACAAGGGAGGCAAAAATACATAAAAGAGAAAGGACAATCTCTTCAGTAACGGTGCTGGGAAAACTGGAAGGTCACGTGCGTAAGATTGAAACTAGGTCACTACCTTATACCACACACAAAAATTAACTCAAAATGGATTAATTCAAAATGGATCAATTCAAAATGGACTTGAATGTAAGGCCAGAAACTATGAAACTCCCAGAAGACACATAAATGGTAAGCTCCTTGACATCGATCTTGGCATTACATGTTTGGATCTGACCCCAAAAGCAAAGGTGACAAAAGCAAAACTGGACAAGCAGAAATATATCAGACCAAAAATCTTCTGCACAGCAAAGGAAGCCATCAACAAAACAACCAGGCAACCTACAGATATGGGAGAAAATATTTGCAAATCCTGTACCTGATAAGGGGTTACTACCCAAAATACATAAAGAACTCAACTAAATGGCAAACAAAAAAAAAATCTGATTAAAATGGGCAGAGGATCTAGACAGATACTTTTAAAGAAGACATCCAGATGGCCAACAGGTACATGAAAAGTTGTTCGACATCACTCATCGTCAGGAAGTCAAAACCACAATGAGATATCACTTCACACCTGTCAGGATGGCCACCATCAAAAAGATTCTAAAAATAACAAGTATTGGAGAGGATGTGGAAAAACAGAACCCTCATGCACTATTGGTGGATATGTAAATTGGTGCAGCCGCTATGGGAACCAGTAGGGAGTTTCCTCAAAAAACTCAAAATAGGGGGCGCCTGGGTGGCTCAGTCGGTTAAGCGTCCGACTTCCGCTCAGGTCATGATCTCGCGGTCGGTGAGCTCAGGCCCCGCGTCGGGCTCTGGGCTGATGGCTCAGAGCCTGGAGCCTGTTTCGGATTCTGTGTCTCCCTCTCTCTCTGACCCTCCCCCGTTCATGCTCTGTCTCTCTCTGTCTCAAAAATAAATAAACGTTAAAAAAAAATTTAAAAAAAAATAGAACTAACTGGGGCCCGTGGGTGGCTCCGTGGCTAAGCATCCAACTCTTGGTTTCGGCTCAGGTCAAGAGGTCACGGTTTCGTGAATTCAAGCCCCACATCAGTCTCTGCTCTGACAGCATGGAGCCTGCTTGGGATGGTCTCTCTGTCCCTCCCCATCTAAAAAATAAATAAATAAACACGAAAAATAGTAGAACATATGATCCAGGCCTACTGTGTGTTTATCCAAAGAAAATGAAAACACTAATGCAAAACACTTTTGCAACCCTTCGTTCATGGCAGCATTATTTGCAATAGTCAAGAGAGGGAAACAACCTAAGTGCCCATTAATGGGGAAATGGATAGAGGACACGTAGTGTATATATACCATGGAATATTAGTCAAGCCACTTGCAACAACACGGATGGACCTTGACAGTATTATGCTAAGTGAAAGACAGCAAACAGAAAGGGGCCAGCTGGGTGGCTCAGCGAGTTAAGCGTCGGACTTCGACTCAGGTGATGTTGTCATGATTCATGAGTTTGAGCCCCGGGTCGGGCTCTGTGCTGACAGCTCGGAGCCTGGAGCCTGCTTCGGATTCTGTGTCTCCCTCTCTCTCTTCCCCTCCCCTGCTCGCTCATGTTTTCTCTCTCTCTCTCTCTCTCTCTCTGTCTCAAAACTAAATAAACATTTAAAAAATTAAATCCGACAGAGGAAAGCAAATATCATAGGATTTCACTTCTAGGTGGAATCTAAAAACAAACAAATGAACAAACAAAACAGAACTCACAGATACAGAGAACAGATTGCTGGTTATCAGAGAGGAAGGTATCGGGGCAGGCGAAATGAGCGAAGGAGGCCAGTTGTAAGGTGACAAACGGTAAGCAGACTGTGGTGATCACTTTGTAGTGTATACAAATAATTATTATGTTGTGCACCTGAAACTAATACAATGTCCTATACCAACGTTACCTTAACAAAAATACTGGTTCAGTGACTGCCACATGGCAAGCCCCACACTCCTCAGATGTCAGCTCATCTCATCACTGAAGACCGAGGGGACCGACCCTCTGAGACGTGAGCGAATTTCTCACGGCCCAGAACTTGTTTGCAGCTGACCAACACCCAACCCAGCGCTTCCAGCCCCAAACCTCGGGCTGCCCTCTTCCCTGCACCACATTCTGCCTCAGGAGATGAATCTGAGGCCTTTTTAGACGTCTAGCTGGCTTCCAGGCTTCAAGCGAATCAACACGTCTGCGGAGCGTGCATTGGAGAGAACCCGGGAACTAGCTGAGTGATCTGATCTCTTTATCTTGCAAAAGAGGAAACGGGGGGCCCAGAGAGGGGACTCGCCCTGCCCGGAGTCACCCAGCACCTGCTCCAGGCCACCTCCATGCTCTCCCGTCCCTCCCTCCATCTTTCAGTGACGCCTGGACGCCAAGTCAAAAACTCTCTCAACGGTCCCCGTAAATATTTTCCATGTGGTCTGCAGGTTCGCAAGATTCCTCTTCCGCCTCGTGGTTTTAGACGATTTACGCTTCCAGTCTCAAAACAGATTTTTATCCTAATAAAGGCTTTTATTACTATTATCCACCTGTCATTACAAGGCATTAGACAATTACAGAGCGCAGACTGGCTCTCCCGCCATGAACCTTCCCCTCCGCTTTCAGCAGGGGGAGGGGCGCACATAAACAGAACATTTCATTAAAAAAAAAAAGAGAGATGAATCTTTGAGTTTTTTTCAAGCCCTGCCAAGAGTGCTACCTACGCTTTTTAAAACTTTGTTGTGAAAAGTCATTGGCGTGAGTGGGGGGGGGGGGGGATAGAAAAGAAGTGTGGGCTAGAAGCCGTCTCCAGCCCCACTTTGATTGCCAGACGATTGACAAAATAATTTGTACCCGTCGATGCTCATGAAGGGAATTTTTACAATGGATTTGCCAAGCAGATTTTTAATTTTAATCAGTAATGAAAAAATGACAACACGGATCACAACAAGACATCAGTTGCCGAGCGGGCTTTGCAGTCCCTGTCAGGCAGCCTCCATCAGGCACCCGTACCTCCGTGAACATCAATCACCGGTTTCAAACTCCTGTACATCTTCAGGATTTAATTAGACATTTAAGTTCTTTACCCGCAATTTGCAAAATTGTCACTTACCAAAAGTGCAAGACGCTAAAAAATGTTCCGCGTGAGTCCCGGGCGCCTGTTTACATACACCCCGCCCAGGGGAGGCCCGCGAGGTAACGCTCGGACACCCCCTGTGCACCCTCACTCGGCTAACGGCTGCTGACCCACAGCTACAGATACTTGCAAAGAGCAAAAAAAAAAAAAAAAAATTAAAGGCCAGCGATTCAAGTAAAATGCAGCCCAAACTATTGTGGAAGGACCAGGGACAGGAGGAATGGAGGTGACAGGAGGAATGGAGGTGATGGACGTTTGCTCTCTTTGTGCAGACTTGCTCTGGAACCGTCTTGGCCGTGATGACTGGCCCTGGTACGGAAAACAGAAGGGCTTTAGAAGCAGGTTCAGGTTCTGGTTCCATCGCAGACCGGCTGTGTGACCCTGAGCCAGTGGCTACGCCTCTCTGAGCCCTTGTTTCCTATGAACTCAGAAATGGAGAAGTGAAAAAATACTAATAATAACCACCCTTCATTAATGAATTACGACAAGCATATAAAGTTCCTGCAGCGTGCTTTATAGACATAAATTCCCCCTTGCTTAAGGGACACTTAAACACTCACAGAGAATCAGGACACCTCCCACCCATCCGAAGAGGGACGTAACACAGGCGAGAAAGCACACGGGTGATGAGCGCGCGAGACAGATCAGGATTCCTATCTCTTGGGGCAGGAGGAAGGTTCCTGACAGCCAGCCTGGTTGGCAGGCACGGCGACCGCCCGTCCGGGGTCGCTGGTCAGCAGCTGTGACCAAAGACATGCATGACGTAGAGTGTATTTTGCTGTCTGGGGCTTTATCTTCTACCTTCAAAAGCCCCTGAAGCTGGGTTGCTTTGAACTCCTCGGAGCTTGGGGTTTTTCATTCTCTTTGGTTTTCTAGTCTGGCTGAAACCAGTATCCTTGGTTTAATTTTTCACTGATGGGAGAGTAGGTTGGAGGACGAGCAGGAAAGAAGCGCAGCCTTCTCCTTTAAGAGAACCTTGGCTTAGGGAGGTGCGTTATTGAAAAGAACATAAAAGGTGGATTGTGAAAGCCCTATTACTCACAGATAAGAAATGCACCCCAGGCAAACCTGAGAAGCACAAACTCCTTTTCTAGCTGAAGTTTCTTTCAAGTGATGGTTACCCCCCACCCCTAAGGGCGGAGGGACAGAGGCTTATTCTCACCTTGAACTCCAGTCTCCAGGTACAATGGACAAGCGCCCCCAACCGCAGGTGTTAAACCAATTTACTAGTCAAAACTGACAAGACGTGTTTTGCAATTTCGCCCCGACCAAGATTACCTGTCCTCGCCTGGGCGAATCCCCGCTTCTCTCCTGAAGGAGACAGACCAGCCGCTGTCTCATCCCCTGCTAGCCATCACTGCAGTCTTGTCTTCTGAGTGACCACAAAGGCCTTTCCCCAGAAGGATGCAACCTGTCCCGTCAGCCCTGCAGACTCACAGAACCCGCGTTCCATGATGCAACGTTGGCAGGAGCTGAGCCTTGGCAAGTCCAGGCTGGGGCTCTGAGGCCAGGGCGATCAACCCTGCTCCGGTGCCAGCATGCTGTGTGACAGCCGGCAAGCCACTGCCCCTCTCTGGGCCTCAGCTCCTCGTCTGAAAAGCAAAGCATCCGACTTCAGCTCGGGTCACAATCTCACGGTTTGTGAGTTCAAGCCCCACATAGGGTTGTCTGCTGTCAGCACAGAGCCTGCTTCAGATCCTCTGTCCCCCTCTCTCTGTCCCTCCCCAACTCGCTCGTTCTCTCTTTCTCTCTCTCAATAATAGATAAACACTAAGGGAAAAAAAGCATCAGAAGCTTTAAAAAAAAGAAGGAAGGAAAGAAGGAAAGAAGGGAAAGAAAGAAAGAAAGAAAGAAAGAAAGAAAGAAAGAAAGAAAGGGAGGGAGGAAGGGAGGGAAGGAAAGGGAGGGAGGGAGGGAGAGAGAGAGAGAAAGAAAGAAAGAAAGAAAGAAAGAAAGAAAGAAGAAGGGAGGGAAGGAAAGAAAGGAAAGAAAGAGGGAGGGAAGAAGGGAGGAAGGAAGGAAGGAAGGAAGGAAAAGAAAGAAAGAAAGAAAGAAAGAAAGAAAGAAAGAAAGAGGGAAGGAGGAAGGAAGGGAAAGAAAGGAAGGGAGGAAGGAAAGAAGGAAGAAGGAGGGAAGGAAGGAAGGAAGGAAGGGGGAGAGGGGGGGAGGGGAGGAAGGAAGGAAAGAAGGAAGGAAGGGAGGAAGGAAGGAAGGAAGGAAGGGAGGAAGGGAGGAAGGCCACTAAAATTCCTTCCAACCCCTAATGAGCTCTGATTCTTGAAGCCATGACCTTGGATGGATAAACATTAGGGAGAAAAAGTAAACAAACGCAAGTATAGAATCAGTAGACCCAGCCTCAAATTCAAACTCTGCCTTGAGTTAGTTTCTGCTTGTGTGTGTGCACAGGTAGGCTAGCCCTTGTACACCCCGAAGCGTTACCTCCTCCAAGAAGCCCTCCCTGTCTTCTCTTCCCTGGGCTCCATGGGGAAGGGCCTGTCAGGAGTGCCTGACCCAGATCCACCCGGTCCCCGTTCACGGCTTTGCCACAGATCCTTCCCATGCGTCAGCGGGAGCCATGCTGGGGACTCTCACTTCATAACGCCACCGTCTGTCGGCTTGCCCGTCCCTCACTGGGTGTCGCTTGGTTGCTCGCATCTCTTTTACGGGCCCAGGCACCAGGATCCTCGTTCCATTTCTGGATCCCTGTGGCCTCTAGCAGCCTGTACCTGCAACACCCCTGAGAGGGCAGGTCTGGGGTACCTGAGCTGCCCTAATTGCCTCCAGAAAGTCTAAGTGCCCAGAAGGTTCCAAACCCCTCGGCAGGCCCTTGGCCAGCGCCTGGCCCGACTCCCGGGGCCTCAAGTCCCACCAGCTCTGAGGCACAACTTGTATTCCAGAACTCCTCTGCGGGCCACAAGGAAATCCGGGGCACACAGTAAGTGCCCCTCAACAGATGTCTGTTGAATGAATGTTGGCTGGATATGTATGTGAGTCATTTCATGGAGTTGGAAAGCCAGCAAAGGCCAGAGGCGGTCTCCTAGAAGAAGCCTAGCCTGGAATATGAGCGCCACGAGAATAGAGATTTGTATCTGGTTTTGCCGCATCCACAGAGCCTGGCCCATCGTGGGCTCTCGATAAATATTTATTGACTGGGAGAACAAATGTAGGCCACCCCTTTGCTGCTGACAAGGGTAGCATCCTCCGGTTAAACACCTCCTCCCTTTCAAAAGAACCCCGGGACTTGGCTTTCCACCCGGATGCTGAACAGAGCTCGGGCGCCCTTCCTTCCAGAAGCCTCCCTCCCGCTGGAGCCGCAGCCTGTGACCAAGTGGAGAGGCAGAAGGGCTGGACTCGTCTCAGCAAAAGCGTGTTCATGGTCCACACCCACAAAAGACGCCCCTGGGCGGCATCACCCTGGGTGACCTCCCTGGCGCTGTGGGAACAATGGCTGGGCAGAGCGAGGCCAGCCCTCCGTGGGCCGGGGCGGGCTCACACACTTCAGACATGTGTGTGAGCGCCCTTCATAATAGGGCTTTGTCCTGGCCCCAGTGAGACAGCGTCTGCCGAGCCCTGGGAGGGTGAAGGCGGCGGCCCGCATGCACAGTGCCACCTTCCAGCTCCGGGAGGCTCAGTCCCGAGTCTTGAAACACAAGGACTTCCGGGGATGGGGTACGCTGGTCCCGGGACCTCACCTGCCAACGCTTCTTTCCGGGGCCGGAGGTGCACGAGGACTTTCAAAAGGGGTCTTCTTTCCCTGGCCATTTGGAAAGAGGGACATGATGTGGGCCACAAGGAAGAGGGAGGAAATCTCCGTCCACTGAGCACTTACTGTATACCAGGCCCTGCGTCATGCACTTTATTGGCCTTTTCTTGTCTTGCATCTGTGAGGTGGGCATCATCATACCCCGGATACAGAGGAGCAAACTAGGCTCCGAGCAGTAAAGGGACTTGTCCACCGTCACCGGGACCCGGATGTCTCTACCTCCAAGGCCTGTGCTCTTGGACCGCCCCCCCACACACACACCTTCCCCAAACACCCACCACCCTTCACCTCTGTCCGAGCAGTCCCCGCTGGGCAGACGGTGCCCCTGCACTTGGCAAGGCATCCAAAACAGGATTTATATTTTATAAAAGTCTGGGGACTAAAAATAGAGATTCTTTCCCAACAGAAGGCGACCGAAGGCATGATATGAGAGCTGCAATCTAAGGGTGTGGTGGCCGCCCAAGTGTCAGAAGCAAAAAGACCTGGGCTCAAGGTACTGCACCACCCCGCCCCCGCTGTGTGACCTGGGAGGGGTTTCCTTAACCTCCCTGAGCCTCTGCCCCATCATCTGTGTTTGGGGCAGAGTATCATGTCCTTCTGGTAGATCTGTTGTGAGGGTTATAAGAATGGTCTCGGCAAGGGGCGCCTGGGTGGCTCGGTCAGTTGAGCGTCCGACTTCGGCTCAGGTCATGATCTCTCCGTCCGTGAGTTCGAGCCCCGTGTCGGGCTCTGTGCTGACAGCTCGGAGCCTGGAGCCTGCTTCCCATTCTGTGTCTCCCGCTCCCTGTACCCCTCCTCCGCTCATGCTCTGTCTCTCAAAGATGAATACACGTTAAGAAAAACTTTAAACCAAAAAGAATGGTCTTGGCATATGACAAATATCCAGTGAACGTTTCCTATTCATATCCCTAGCAGGCATCATCCTCATGTTTCAAGACCCAATTCTGCTACTTATTGGCTGGGGAACTTAGTCTCTAGGTCTCAGTTTCTTCATCTTTAAAATGGGAATAAAGGTCTCTGCTATGGAAGGTTGTGAGGATGAACCGAGGTCACACACATTGATATTCTTGGTGTGGGACCCAGTGGGCACGGGCGCCAGCCAATCCTACCATCAAAACTCCCATTTTTCATCTGGCCGGTCAATCGAATAGGGCCAGCCCTCAAAGAAAACGATAATAATCACCCCGGGGTGCGTGCTGTGTCCCCCTTCCAGGGGCATCGATGGCCTGGGGAGGTAGCTTGCAGCCGCTCCCAGAAGCTGGCTGTGCTCATCTCGACCCATCTTGGCACCCAGTGGCTCCCTACGGTAGCTCGAAATTGTGGTAGAAATATTTACACCATGGAAATTGGCAAATTGCTACAAATCAGGAACTCTCTCCCGTCCCCCCGCCCCCGCCAGGAAAGCTGGTTTTTACACATTTTTTTTTTTTAATTTTTTTTTTTCAACGTTTATTTATTTTTGGGACAGAGAGAGACAAAGCATGAACGGGGGAAGGGGCAGAGAGAGAGGGAGACACAGAATCGGAAACAGGCTCCAGGCTCTGAGCTGACAGCCCAGAGCCCGACGCGGGGCTCGAACTCACGGACCGCGAGATCATGACCTGGCTGAAGTCGGACGCTTAACCAACTGCGCCACCCAGGCGCCCCTGGTTTTTACACATTAACAGCAAGCCACACCACCGATCACTTCATTTCCTCCGACAACCTCAAGATAACGCGTAACGACCGAAAGGCACCGACACCGTCCAGCTGGAACAGACGGGAGATTTGAGACAACAGAGGAAATCCCGGCCGTGGGCCCAGGAGGTCCATTTCACAAACGAGGAAATGCAGAGCCAGACCCCGCTTCTCAACACACTCTGGAGTCCTCCCGGGGAATGACGCCGGGCAATTAACATCACAGGGACCATCGGCAGGTGCCGAGCACGTCTACGCAGCCTGCCACGTGAAGGATCACAGCCCCGAAACTGTCAGAGGCAGAGCAGCGCCAGAACCCAGAGGACACTGTGCTCCGGAGAGCAGCCGAACCCTGGTCCATCCGACTGAGGTGGCCGAGGGGACAGGTCAGTCTCCCAGCCGTTGATTACCTGCAGGAACTTTCCCCATGCGCGCACACCAGAAACGTAGACGCTGGGCCAGGGAAACAGCCTCGCCCTTCCTCTGAGAAGCTGTCTCCCGGCCACAGGTAGGGAGGACGCGCCAGGAGAGAAAGCTGTGAACACTCAAGGTGTCGCTCCAGCCACCGCTATAAGGACACGAGGCAACCTGTCCTCGGCCCCACCTGCCATTCTGCCTGCTACCACCCCTGCGGCCACCCCTGCCAGACCCCTGCCTCTCCCTGCAACCCCTCCTTTGTCTCCGTTGTGATAGCTCATGTTTATTGAGCCCCCCAGGCGAGTGCTCAGCGCATCACGACACCTCATCCTCCCAGTGCCCAGGAGGTAGGCGGGGCCAGACTGACAAGCTGAGAAACCGAGGCTCAGAGAGGTTAAGTGATGCAGCCAACATCACTCAGCTACGTGACCTTGATAGAGTCAATGTTAGAGACCCCAGAGCCCAAGGAAAGAACCAAGCAGTAAGTATCTGTCAGGTGAGAGAATGAGTGACCTATGAGTTTCTTGGTATGAGTTTCTTGAACTACGAATTTTTTAAAGTCCAAATTTGATCTTGTTCCTGCCTTGCGTAAAGCCCTTCTAGGCCACCATGACCTCCACACTGAGCCCAAGCTCCTCACCCGGCGTTCAGAGCTCCCGTGGCTGCCCCGCCCAGCTGCAGCATTTTCTCCCACTGCTCACCCAGCATTTGAGGCCCCGAGGGTGCTACAGGCACCTTTGCAGGCCGCCATGCTTCCTGAGCTGGGGACAGGTGGCCGAGAGGACACCTGCACTGTATCTGCCTCGGCAATCTGCAAAACCTGGTTGGTCACTCACTCCCACCTACGTGCAGCCTCCTGTGATGGCTTCTAGACCCTCCCAAGCACAGTCGGCAGCTACTTCTCTGCTTCCAAGAGGAACAGTATCCCCTAAGTGGTTGTCCATGGACTTCCCACCTTCCCACTGGTCCTCAGGGTCCTAATGTCTGGGGTTGCGTTGTGTCCACCCCAAATTCCTATGTTGGAGTCCCAACACCCAGTTTCTCAGGATGTGATCATCGCTGGAGAGAGAGCCTGGGACTCCCAGTTTTTCAGGATGTGATCATCGCTGGAGAGAGAGCCTTTTCAGGGTTAAAATGAAGTCTTTGAGTTGAAAGGAAGTCACTGGGGTGGGCTCTAACCTAATGTGACTGGCGTCCTTATGAGAACGGGAAATTTAGACACAGAGTGACACACGGGGGGATCACCGTGTGGACACGAAAACAGCATCACTAACCCAAGGAACAAGGCCAAAACAAAGTTCTTCCTCGGCCCACAGAAGGAACTGACCCTGGGGGCACTTTGACCTTGGACTTCTGGCTTCCAGAACCATGAGACAACCCATCTCAGTTGGCTTACTCACCCGGGTGATAGTGCTTGGTCATGGCAGCCCCCCAAACTACCCCCCAAAACTAACCCACCCGGGGCCAGAACTTGCCTCCCATGTTTGTGCCCCACACCCACCTCAGTGCCCGAGTCTGAAGAGTGGGCGCTCGTGTGAGTAATGGGGACAGGTGAGTACAACATTTTGGGGTCAAAGTAATAGGTTTTTCCACCCAATTAACTGATAACTGAGGCTTTTTTCCTCTGCTGGCCAGCAATTTTCAAATAAAACACCGTGGCAAAGAGAGATAGGGCATGAAGCAGGGGGCTTCATTCAGCCAAGAGCATTTATTGAGTGCCTGCTGTATACCTAGGCTAAGCTTCCTTGCATGCCTAATGCTTTGGAGCAAAACCAAAGAGCTCCACTGTCATAGAAGACTTTTTCCAAGCCACACGCGCACACGCACACATGCGCGTGCACACAAGCACACACACACACACACACACACACACACACACACACACTGATGGGTAGAATTTTCTCAGTGTCAAGCCCTTCCTCTCCGAAATTTCTCTTAAACTTTTGACTTCCCGTGCTAGTATATCACCTATCACAGCTTCAAACTATATTTAGTGTATTTAATCATTTTAGGCTTAAAAATGCCAACAATGTTCGCGACATTCCACAAAGTACATCACGACCCTCTCTATTTTTAACCTGACAACCTCAGGAGTTTCCAAACTGCCATGAAAAAAAAAAACAAAAAATATTTTGTTTGTTTCAAGGGGATAAGTAGGAGTTTACACATCCATCACCCGTTCGAGAAGCATCAGTCAGTCCTACCACGTGCCGGGCACACGGGAGCAGGGGAGGCTACTCAGAGGAGAGGTCGTTTCTCTACAAAGACCTCCCAGGCCCACAGCGTGCGGGGCCAGCGCGACCCCAGCTGCTGGGCAGACGGGTGGCAGGTGGTCAGGCCAAGCAGGGCGATGAGCTTTAGGTACCCTTACTGCCCACACAGCAGAATCAAACCTCGTAGGAGCGCATCGGTCGGGAAGTGACCAGGAAGGGTCCAGAGCTGGTGGATGGGAGGGCGGGAGATCCCGATCCGGGGAGATCAGAGGGGCTGCGTCCCCGCATTTCCAAAGCCCCACGAAACAGCAGTTCTCATGTGTGCTGCCTGTCTGTCCACTGAAACCGTGAGCTCTTTGCGGACTCTGCCTGCGTCCCTGACCCAACCCCGGCACCAGGCGAGCTTGAGGCGGGTGTTTCCGGGCCCGAACTATTTACAGCCAGTGTCACAGCAGGGCAACAAGAGGGGGCCCGGCTCACCCTGAGCTCTTGGGGCTCTGCCTCCCCGCCCCAGCTCCGGGCCCCTGCACACCCAGGACAGCACCCAGCCCCTTCCCCTAGGGCCCCAAGTTGGAGGAGATGCCTGTGGTCCGCTGTGCACGACATGGCGAGACCTCGCCCACTGCTGTGAGGCACTCGCAGTTTTCACACCGGCAGGTCTGTCTGGCTCCCGTCTGACTCTTCGTGCTGCGCCAGGCTTCAGCACTCACAAGCCTGACGGTGGCAGTGATTGCCATGACGACAGCGAGCCCGGGACGGTGCACTCCCGGGGAGCCAGGCCCTGTCCTCGCCGACCACCCCTGAGGGAAATGTTGTTAGGCCCATTTGACGGATGAGGGCACCGAGGCACAGAGAGGAGGAAGAACTTGCTGGCTGCCATGCAGCTGGCAGGTGGCCAGGCCAGGCCCCCACCCCCAGGACTCTGACCCCCTCTGCGTGCACTGGGGGCCGTTGGGAGCCAGACAGCTTTGCCGTGTGGGAGTCTTCTTGGAGCCCCCCTCACACAGGCCCGTGGCTGCAGAAGCACCTCATGGGGGAGCTGGGCTTCCCCGGGGCCGGGAGCTCACGGGGCAGGGGTTCCCACGTCAGGCAGAGCAGATGAAGGTGATCGGAGGTCACGGGGCTTTGTGGGGAAGTCGGAGCCACTTTGGAGAAAAGTCACTCAGATGCAGAGACCAGCACCTGCTGGAAGGGGCAAGGGACACAGACAGCTTTCATCGGAGCTCCCTGCCAGCTAAACGCCACAACTGTTTGCGGATGAGACAGACACGCCGCCCCCACACGCCTGTCAAAAGGCAGAGGGAGGCTCCTGTACCCCCGCGAGCTGAGGGACAGCAAGTTGGGAGACTGGTCCGAACCCAGTTCCTGCCACCTGTGGGCTGTGTGACCCAGAGAACCTCATGGAATCTCTCTGACCCTCAAATTCCTCCTGCAAAGAACGGAGGCGGAAATACGTTCAAGGCTTCTGAGTAATTGGAAAGCGCTTTCTCCCACAGTGCTTGGCAGTTAGCAGGAGACGTAAAATCTCTTTTGTCTGGGAAGAAGGGAGAGACTTCAACTAGTTTTCCTTCTTCCCCACCCCCCATCTGCAGGGGACCAAACCCCCCAGCCGATCTGGCTGCACTGAGTCCGTGGGGAGGATGCCGGAAAGGGTACCTTGCATCAGGGCTCCCTGGGTCTCCCGGGAGTCCCTTGTGCCGGGCTCCGGGCTTGCCCCTTGGCCTCCGCGAGGGGAGGGAAGAAAGTGCAGAAATCCACTGCAGACCGTGCATGGATCCCTTTCCCAGCCTCGGAGACAGCGGGTCTCCAAAGACACGGTCCTTGCATTTTAGACATGAGGAAACCGAGGCTTAGATTGCGGAAATCAACCGTGGACACGCCAGGATCCAGACCCAGCGCAGCTGAACCCCAGCACCCAGCCGCACCCCCCAGGATCCGCGGGCGGCTCACAGCACTTCACCGTGCACCCACCAGGGCCCGAAACAAGACGCGCTCCTCGACTGGAAACAGGCAAGAGCCGCCCCAAGCCCTGTCAATCATCCGGCCGAACATACGCATCTCGAGGAACCGAACAGTTGTATGCTCTTTTTTACCCAAACTTCATATTTTGCATGTTCCTCCCTCAAACACCACAAACCGTCCTGTCGCCATGTTGCGTAAGCCCCAGAGATATTTTCTTTCTTATGTTTTACCCCACACAGCGGCTGTCTTCTGAGAAAAGAAATCGACCGAGGGACAAAATCTTGTAAATATTCCAGCCATTCACTTATCCAGCATAATTACCCTGCAAAGAGCAACATTTGGGCCTCAATTCACTAGCACACAACTAACCGCATTATGCAATTAGCCAACACACAATTAGCAGGGTTTTGCAGTGCATGCAAGCTGACGGGGGCACCACAGGCTTCCGGGAGCCCCCGCGTCCGCGGACAGACTCCACAAAGTGGCAACTGTCCTCAGGGAAGATGCCTGGAGAAGGGTCTTTTGGAACAGTGGAGGTGAGCTCCTAAAATTTGGGAATCCACTCCCTCCCCTCCATCCAATCTGCCTTCGCACAGGCCCAGTGACTTAGCTCCCGGCGGCTCTAACAATGCAGACGGGGTGTTCTAACTGACAGGCACGTTTCTGTTTATTCTGGAGTCTGGGAAGTTCGAGATCAAGGTGGCAGCTGATTCAGTTCCCGCCAAGGTCTCTCTTCCTGTAGACGGCCGCCTTCTCACGTGTCCTCGTGCGGCAGAAGAGAGAGCCCTCCTGTGTCTCTTCCTCCTCTTAGAGGGGCACCAGCCCTATTGAACTAGGGCCTCACCCTTATGACCTTCTTTAACCTTCATCATCTCCTCACAGGCCCTAACTCCAGACACAATCTCATTGGGAATTAGGACTTTTCGGAATGCCTGTTAAAAATAAAGAGTCCAGGGGCGCCTGGGTGGCTCAGTCAGTTAAGCGTCCGACTTCAGCTCAGGTCATGATCTCGTGGTTCGTGGGTTCAAGCCCCGTGTCGGGCTCTGTGATGACAGCTCGGAGCCTGGAGCCTGCTTGGGAGTCTGTGTCTCCCTCTCTCTCTGCCCCTCCCCTGCCCACGCTCTGTCTCTCTGTGTCTCTCAAGAATAAGTAAACATTAAAAATTTTTAAAAATTAAAAATAAAAACCTAAAGATTCCAGGGTCTGCCCCAGATGGACAAACTCAGAATCTCTGGATTTTTTTTTTTTTTTTTAAACACGCCTCCTGAATGATTTGTATAGACGGTCAAGTTTGGGAATCTCTCAATGACATGCCACCTGATGAGTTATTCCAGGAAATACTGCCCCTGCCTGGTTGCAAGCACCCATTTCCCAAGGCCCCGCGCTCCGCATCTGTTGTCACAGTGCTGGTGTTTCGCTTGCTGTTTATGACAATATGCATTCAAAACACGTCTAAGGGCCAGCCCACACCCTTAGCCCGCTCCGCCCAAAGAATTCTTTCCCTCCGGTTCCCACTGATCACGTTGTTCTGTTCAGAGCTGGTGTGCCACCTTTTTCTTGTCGACAGCAATGGCCACGAGACGTCTTCTCTACCAAATTAATTACGTCCGTCATCATTAAAAGAAATCCACTTAGCTGTGTCAAGCCTGGCAGATGATGGGCAAGCCCGGGTCGTACACCCGCATCAGCCACTGAAACTGGATACGGGAAGGGACCGAGGAGGAGAGGCTGGTACTGTGAGATGCCAGAGGCTCCAGGACCTGATGGCCTCAGCCAAGGTTGTGGAACAACATAGAGTCAGGAAAACCCGGGTCCAAGTTCTGTCTGCCTTTTGCAAGCCCTCGTGGCCTCGACCATCTCCTTCACCTCTCTGGGTCTCAGCCTCCACACCTGCTCAATGGGCATACTAACACTGCCTCACGGGGTGGCTGAAGCTGATGTACAGAGCGGGGAACTCGGTGTATCCACTGTTTCCAGACACGCCGGGCGGATGCAAGGATTTGGATTTATTTTGCACTCCAGGGTGGAGTTTCTTTGTGCTTAGAGGAAGAGGGAAACCTGCAAAGAGGGTGGGGGGAAATGACTATTTACAAACAATGTACTGACTTTCAAGGTATATTTAAAAGTGGTAAAACACCAAGAGAAAGGAGAGAGGGACGGGGCACGTCCTGAATCCTCGCTGGCTTCTCATCCCACTGGGATCTAAGGCTGACTATTTACCGTGACCGGCAGGGTCCTGGGCAGCTGGCCCTTCCCCTCCCCCACTCACCTGTGCTGCTCCCACCCCAGCCCCCGAAACTCCTAGCTACTCTCCCAGGACTTAGACCCCCACCCCCACCCCAGGCAAGGTCTTTGCCCTGCTGTGCCCTCTGCCTGATGCTTTTCCCACACAGAGCTGCCTGTTCACTCCCTCTTCCCTCCAGGCTCCGCTCAAAGCCCACCCCACCAGCCGGGCGCGCCTAGATCAACTGTCTGCCTGCCCCACCTGCAGGGACCCACCACCCTCCGGTGGCCAGTGTGTCGACTTCTCAAACCCAGACTTTGCTCACATCCTTGGCAACCTGAATACTGCCTGAACACTCAATAAATAGTTGATCAATACTGTTTAATTAATTAATCAGTCACACAGGCTTTATCTGACTTAATCCGCATGTCCAGCCTGACAGGTGGGTGTCGTTGTACCAGCTTTGTAGACGACAACAACGAGGCTCGGAGAAATTGAGCAATCAGCTGAGGCCCCACAGCCGGCAGGTGCACTAGGCACAGGCACCAGGAATTCAAATCCAGGTTTGTCCGGATGCCACGCACAAAGCTCACCACTTCACCCGCAGCCTAGAGGGGACAGTACATAACCAACGAGCACTGATGAGTCTGAGAACGTCCTGGACTAATCAGAAGACCAGTGCAACCCTCTCCTGATCTTTCGATCATAAACCACAGAGAATGAACCTTTGGCTTCGCGCTTTACACGACCTGCAGCGGGAGCCTCCTTCCCGGAGGATATGAAGAACTGGGACGCTCTGGGGTCTCCAGGGGCGAGCTCAGAGGTGCACACTTAGCATGGGGAGGAGAAGGGCCCTCTCTGTAAAGTTGCCAGAAAAGATGGAAATCCCGCTGGTCCGCATGAGGGTTTGGGAGGTGGGGGGCAGAACTTTGCTGAGAAAATCCCCTCTGCCCAGGCTCACACACACGGCCCCTTCCCCTCCCTTCCACCCCTCTTCTTGCCCTCACAACAGCCGTGCATGGCAGAGGTCATCGAGGCCACCCGGACTCTGTCCGCACACCTCCAGGGGGCACTGTTCACATGGTCTACGCTGTGGGAAGTGCTCCTTATAGCTGTGTGCCATGGCCATTCTGGGCATCATCCCGCCTTAGAGGCAGGGGAACGGAGGCTCAGAGACGGGTCCTGCCTTATCTGAGGTTCCCAGCTGAACCACCGAGGCAGGATCCAAACCCAAGGGCACCCAAAGGCACAGCCTACACATAACCTCATCCCCACCACAGCTCTCTACACTCCCGGGCTCGTGCAGATTATTTCATTTAGTCTTTGCCGCGACCCAGGGAAAGCTGAATTATGAAGCAGCAAGCTCCCCAAATCAAAGGACTGTGACGGGGACAGCCTCCGGTGTGACTGCCAACCTAACAAACCCAATATTTCATTGGAATCACAGCGATCCTAAAGGAGAGGTAAGACTGCTGCGGAAAGTTTACCTTCAGACACTGTACAAGTCAGCAGCAACCCACCAGGGTTGGGGGATACCAGGACTGGGGGATAGGAGAAGGATCTAGAGTAGGTAGAAAGGCCCCCAGTCTCCCCCCACCCCACACCCTCGCCAATCGGGCTCTGGGTGAGCGAGTGCATCGGCATGTGGCTGGGAAGTGGTGAAATCAGTCAGAGCCCAACCCCTCCTGACACCCACGCCCAAGCCGTTTCCCCTGCTGCAGTCTCATCTATCACTGTGACCCGCACGCCAGCTGCTGGGGTACTTTCTGGAACAGTCACAGTCCATCTCATCAGGGCCTTGTCCTCTCTTCATGAAGGGCTGTCGTCTGTCTCCCCTCCCCTCGCCCCCGTTGGGCCCTAGTGAGTGCCTGGTGACAGAGGGCAGCACGTGTGGAGCTGTGTGATCGCTGAAGCTCCATCATCTAGAAGGTCTCACGGGGCACTCACCCCGAGAATCCAGCCACCACGCCCTGAGGGACCCGAGGTACATGGAGAAGCCATGTGTAAATGTCCCGGCCGACGCCCCTCTGAGATCCCAGCCAGCAGCCCACAGCACCCCACTCGTGAGCGAGGAGGACTTCAAATGACTCAGCCCCCCAGCACCCGTCCACAGCCCCCGACACATCCTGAGCGCCAACCGCCCAGCTGAGCCCAGCCATCCCGACGATCAGGAGACGATGATGATAAGAGAATGCTTCTGTAGTCCGCCAAGTGTGGGACGGTGTGGTACAGCGACAGACAACCAGAACACTGGCCTTGTAAACGAGGAAGGGCCTTAGAGTTGTGACCCGACACATCCAAAGAGGAAGGTCAAACCACACGGCGCGTCTGACTCCTTCCTGGGAGCAGGTGCAAGGAGGTGGAGGCCATTGCTTTGCCCCTTCCTTCACTCCATTGTTTGTGCTCCTTCAGTGTATGATACCACAGGGGCTTCTTTCACTCGGGGAAGTAAAGGAAGGATATTTTCCAGCATGATTCTTGCACGGTTAGATGAAGACAACATAATCGTGTTCTGGAATGACCACTCAGATAAAAATCATGGTCTCCCCACAAAGAGTCTCCCTCCCTTTTTTCTCAGTCCCAGATCAACCCAAACTGCAACAAATATGAACAGCACAGCCTCTGAGATGTGACTCAATCTGTCAGATTTGCAGCCCTTCGTCGTAAACATCATAATGATAAATAAAAGCTAAACCTCCGAGTAGCATATTCCATCACGGAAAGGTGCAAACCCGCCAGCCCATCTGCCCACATGGGGTGGGGGTCGGCCTGGGGGGACATAAAACCTGCAGGAGGTGGTTAAATACCCCCCCGTCATCTGGGGGGACCCTGGGAGCCCCCACCAGAGCCTGGAGCCCACCAGAATGAGTGCAACAGCCCAGGCTAAGGCTGACATCCTTCCCACACATTCTGGTTTCTTCTCGAACTTCTCCAAGGCAACAGATTTTCACTTCCTTTTAAGATTTCCTTTTGCTCAGAGAAAGAAAGAGAAGGGCATATACTGAGTTCTTACATGCCAGGCACCACGCTAGCCATGCACGTGACATCTCCAAGCTCCATAATCACCGTGGGAGGTGAGTATTAGGCCTGGCAGCAGAGGGTGGGCTAGGGAATCCAGATGGAAACGGGTCTGAAGCCCCTCTCCGACTCTTGGTAGTTGCCCAGACTCAATGCTGAATAAATGAGTACTTGCTGGACAACCAAGTCAAATAAAAGTCTTGCCCTCATTCTCTCGCTCATCCTGTTCCAGACACATGCCCCACATCCCCGTGTGTACGTGCACATAAAAGGCTGAATCCTGCTTGAAGACTGAGTTCACAGTTCTCAAGGTGAGGCCAAGGCAGGTCCTCCTACTTGATGGACCCTCACCAAAACACAGGCTCACCATCACCCATAAGCAGAACAAAACCAAGCCCTGTGACCTGTCTTCCCCAGACTGGGAGAGCTGAAGAACGAGGGCAAGAGGCAAGGATCGGCCATCCCAGCAGACTGCAGGACCCAGGACGGTGGAGTGAGTGGGGGAGGTATCACAGCACCCTGGAGGCCCCCGGAAGAGCTGGATGTGGTGAGGGATAATAGAAGGTTCCAGAAGGTGACCAGGAGTAGCCAGAATGCAATGCGCCTCCTGTCGCCCTCGGCAGCTTTTGGAGAGAACCAGAGGACCCAATGGTCACAGCCCTGCTCCCACGGGTAGCACCACATATCTATGCAATGTGCTGCTCATGTCCACCCTTCCCTCCTAATGACATTACTAATTACTAAGTACCACTGACACATTGTGACTTGCACAGCTGCATCTTAAACAACTGCCCTAAAACAAAGTTACAGTGCTTATAACTCAGGGCCCGCCTAGTTAATAGAAGAAAGATTATTACCAGAGACCCAAGCCTCGCCTCCAAGGAGACTTCATCCGGGTCCCTCCTAACACAAACACCTATCAGATATCAGCCTGGCACAAAGGCACTCAGCATGTATCTGTTCAAAGAATGAACGAATTAGGCACCATCATATATTTGATATCACTTAATAAAGGATGTGGCTCATTATACTCCCTAAGCCCCAGTTTCCTAGGCTATAAAATAAGAATAATATTACCCGGGTAACAGCGTTACAAGATTAAGTGAGGTAACATATGCACAGGGTCTATGCATCTACCATAATCCATATATGTTCAATTAAGTCCTGAAAATATTTAATCACCATCATCATTGTTATTAGCTCTCATTTATTTAACATCTGCTAAATGCTAGAGGCTTTTCTGGGCTTCCTGATCCTCCTAATCATCTTTCAAGGTAGACAGTGCGATTACCTTTATTATGTAATATTTATGAGCTCTCAAGAAGCAAAAAGGTTAGTACAGAATAATACAACAACTTCCAGTCTGGGAGTGTGGCAGACCAAGTCCTCCCAGGCACCCTGTCACGTTGAAAGAAGACTGTCTTGAATAACATGCAGTTCTGACACATGGCTGGGCTGCCAAGGTACGCGGGGTCTCCAGATTCCCCACCCATTCGTTCCCCAAGCGTGAGCTAGACCTGAAGCCGGGATGAGCTGGCGATGCACAGGCGGCAGGGGTTTGCTTGCCTTGAGGGTGAGTACCAATAAGCATATGGCAAGTTGGATCCTGACCCAAAGGCAAAGCAGAGGAGCTGAGCCTGGTGGTTCCTTGCAGATCTGGGATGCTCAAAGGTAACAGAAGTGTCTCCAGGTCTTTGATGGCCCTGAATCACAACAGAACCACTTAGAGATCTCTGGAGGAAAGCATCCCCAACTTAGGCATCCCACGGGTTAAAGATAAGCCATGAGCCCCACAATGAAAAGTCACAGAAAGAGAAGGAGGCAGGTGTCCATGAGTGGCAGTGGCAACAAACACGAGACGTAAACACCCAAAGATGACAGAACGCGAATAGTCTGGCCCATAATCTATAACATGCAGGAACGGAATGGACAAGGAAAGAAAGGTAGGAATCACAAAGATGAAGAATCCGCAAAAGATTTTCAGGAATGACCAAACAGGTTTGAAGAAGAACCAAATAGAACTTCTAAATGTGGACACTTTAATTGATTTTGGAAAACCTCAATGGATGGTTGACTATATACAACCAAAAAGTAAAATGTATGAGTCCAAGAATAAGAGTCCGATTAACTTACCACGATGCAATACGAAGAAACAAGGAAATAGAAAACTTAAAGGGAAATGTAGGAGATATGAAACTAGAGATATCTAATCAGAGTCCCGGAAGAGTGCAGAGACAGGTCAGATTCGAAGAGATAATAGCTAAGAGCTTTCGAGAACAGATGGGAAATACAAATCCAAGATTCAGGAATCACAATGTATTCCAAGCGAGATTAAATATTTTAAATCCCCTCCCACATCCTGTGGCAAATCTTTAAAATACCAAAGACAAAAATATTTTTTAAGCAGCCAGACAAAAAGAAGGGATACTCTTCAAGAGAATGACAATAAGACTAAGAGAAAACTTTTCAGCTCCAGCAGTGTGGACAGAAGACATGTAAAGAGATGTATTTAGTGTCAATCCAGAATTGTGAATTCCACAAAACCATGAACCCGGCAAGAACAAAAATCAAATGAGGATACATTCAGACACACGTGGTTGGTGGTAAACCAGCAGATCTTCCCTGAGGGAGGAAAGCAAATCCTCACAAAAAGAGCAGTGTGATGTGCAAGAGGGCTGGTGTGCAAAAAAACGGATAGACACGTGTGTAAAAATAACGATACCGTGTGCCTAAGACAATAACAGTCTAATTTATGAAGTTAAAGGAAAATAACAGAGTTAAAATATTGGACAACAATAACAAGTAGGTCAAGAAGGTGATGATTTGATTTTGGATATTCCTTTCATTATTTAAAAGATGCTACGATAATGCTGTATTTAGTATGCCGTTAAGTTAAATATGCATGGTTCAGTGTCCGAGACTATCAGAAAAACGATAGAAAAAAAAGAATAAATTTCAAAACAGTAGAGAAAGGGGGAAATGGAATAATAAAAAAAGCAAATGGATAACTTTTTTTTAACTCAAGAGGCAAGAAATAAGAAAAGGGAATCAGAGAAAAAGTGGAAAAAGAAATCACAAAGCAAGACAATAGAAACAATAAAAAATAAATCAGTAATCTAGATAAATATAAATGAACTAAACTAACCAATTCAAGATTGTCCTAAAGATTTTTTTTTTAACTCGAGAAACACCCAGGTGTACCCACCACCTCGTTTAAGAAGTAAAACATTATCAGCAAGATCAACATCCTCCTCCCTGATCACAAACCCACCCCCCCAGAAATAAAACGATTATTCAATTTAGTACCTATTATAACCATCGAGTCCCATATATTTTACTAAAAATGTAAGTATAATTACACACACACGCAAAAACACACACGCACGTACACATTTTTTTCTACATATCACATTTTCACTCAATATTGTGTTCCTGAGGTTTGCCCATTTTGATACTTGTAACTTTAGTTCATTAATTTTCACTGCTGTATGATTTTTATAAGACTATGCCACAATTGATTTATCCATTCTCCTGTTGATTGGCATTGCTATTATAAAAACTGTTTACATTTGCAGAAGTTTCTCTCTAAGGTAAATATTCTTAGGTGTAGAATTTCTGAGTCATGGATTGTAAATACCTTCAATTTTCCTAGATATTGACAAATTGAAAGTAGTTATACCACATTGCCACATTTCTGGCAATGGCAGACTAGGTAATTAGGACCAACTTCACCACCGTAAAACCTAGAAAATATGGATTAGCTTTTAAATTAAAAATTAAATGCCCGAAGGCATTGGAGAGTTATCAAGATAGTGAAGAATTACGGCCAAGATCCAGGAGAAGAGGGAAACTCAATGAGACAAGCTCAGAATTTGGACAGCTTTTCCCCTAAAGGTGCCCACCGATTCTGGAAAAAGAGGCCAAGAGGTTAAAATTTTGACAAATTCATAGAAGTAGAGGGACAAAAATTAAAGTTCAAGGACCATTACTAAGGGGGACTTAGTAAACCACCCACACTAAAAGTGGTATCCATTTTTTTTTTTTATGATTTCCTTTTCTTCTTTTCTTTTTCTTTGCCTTTATGGAAGAATTGATTGGGCTTTGTTTTTTAACTGACTTTAGAGGGATACACCCTATAATATGCTGTCCTTCAAAAAGAATGAAGCCCAGTCTAAAACATCTCCACCCCAATTGTATTAAACACATCTGGCTTTGCTAGTCGTCTGTGCCAGAATTAAGCACTAAACCCAGGACTCAATTTATCTCTACATTTTTCCCGGTACCAGGCATACAAGGAACCAAAATTATATGGCTGAAAGCAAAGAGACACTACATAACATCGAAATTTCCCACAGGACCTCCAGAAAATGGAGGTATCAGACCGAGAGTTTTAAAATAACTAGCTTATTATATCCAAGGAAAGAAAAGAAAAGATTGAGGAATAAATCAGAGAACCAGAAACTATAAAAACGGATCAAAGGTCAATCCTAGGACTGAAAAAATGAATAACTGAAATTTAAAAATCAATGAATAGGTTCAATAACAAGATACAGCTGAAAATAATCAGTAAACTGAGAGATATGTCAGAAGAAATATCTAAAATGATGCATGGAGAGACATGAAGACAGGGAAAGGTGAAGGACTCATATGAGATACCACACAGAAGTCTAACATATGAAACTGGATTCCCAGAAGAAAGAAGAAAGAGTGAGGCAAAAGAAACATCTAAAGAGATAATGGCTGAGAATTTTCAAAAAGTGATAAATTACATTTACAAAAGTCCAAGAGGTACTATGAACCCCAAGCAAAAGAAACAGAAAGGGAACCCCACCTAGATGCATTATACCAAAGGGACTGAACACCAAAGACAAAGAGGAAATCTTAAAGAACAGAGAGGAGAAAAAAAAGAAGCATTTCCTTCAAAAGAGCAAGGATGATACCAACATCTGACTTCTCAGCAGAAAAACAAAGCCAGAAGACAACAGAACACTATCTACAAAGCATTAGAACCAAAATTTTCCCACACAGAATTCCCCCTCGCAAAAATATCCTTCGACAATAAAGGTTAAATAAAGACGTTTGCAGCCTGGGAGAAGTGTACCTTCAGGCTGAGGAACTATACTCAGGAGACCCACAAGAAAAGATAGACTGAAAGGCACCCTTTAGAAGAAAGCTTGGAAACGGAGGTAGAAATGGAAAAATGATGGAAAGGTGAGTGTATGGATAGATGTAAATGAATGTCAACTGTATGAAACATAATAATACCTCGTGGAGTGTGGAATAGAGAACTAAAATGCAACTATCATGTATAAGTAGAGAAGGTCGGGGGGAGTAAATGAAGTTCAAGTCCTCTGAAACCCCTGCCAAGAAGTGGGGAAAGTCCTGTTTTATATCAG
The DNA here is from genome assembly GCF_018350215.1 of Panthera leo. Lineage (NCBI taxonomy): Eukaryota > Metazoa > Chordata > Mammalia > Carnivora > Felidae > Panthera > Panthera leo. The sequence goes on from NC_056684.1 coordinate 140,719,140, forward strand.
ACAGAAAAAGGAAAAATCAAAGATTTCTGTTGTTATCTTTGAAGCAGCAGTTCTCAAAACGCAGTTCATAGAGCCCTAGGAGTTCCAGAGGTGTCTTCAAGGTCAAAATGATTTTCATAATAATACTAAAGCATTATCTGCACTTTTTTTTTATCCTGTTGACATGTGTGCTGATACTGCAAAAGCTACAGTGGATAAAAGTGCTGGAGACTTCGCACAAATCATACGAATGGCAAGAAACCACAATACCGGTCTTTGTGGTCTACACGGCAATCCACTTGCAGGGAAAAGGGGGGATGGGGTAGGCCAACTTCATTTGACTCTCCTGAATAGAATAGTTTTTTTAAGCATTCATTTTTATTAAATCATGACCCTTGACCACACGTTTCTAACATTCCATGGGCAGAGAGCATGGCTACTGCATCCTGAAATAAAATGGTTGTCTCAAGGAAGAAAACTTGTGTGATTAAGTTGCAAGGTGAATGAGCCACTTTTTAATCCAACCCCATTTGTAACACTGACAGACTATGGTTATTCTAATCGAACAGCACACCTATAGGAACTAGAAGCAGAATAGCAAAGACACCCCAAACCCAGCAGAAGAAGAGAAATAATAAAGAGCAGAGCAAAAATAAACAATATAGAATCCAAAAAAAAAAAAAACAGTAGAACAGATCAATGAAACTAAGAGTTGGTTTTTTGAAAAAATAAACAAAATTGATAAACCTCTAGCCAGGCTCCTCAAAAAGAAAAGAGAGATGACCCAAATAGATAAAATCACGAATGAAAATGGATTGATTATAACCAACTTGGATATCTGGCAGTCATCGTCTCAAAAATTAACAAAGTTAACACGTCACTTAAAGGAAAACAATTTACAGTGTATATTATCCATGCTATAATTTGAGTTTTCAAATTAGAAATTAGAAGTTAATATTTTGGAAAACTTATATTAGCCATCATGAGCTTAGTGGTTCCCCAAATATTTAAAGACTTTCCTGGTAAGATCAATGCTGATATAAATAAATGCAATTTTTATGCCATATAATCACATGTGTCACCGTTTGGAACACTTGCATAACTCAAAGAAATAATATTTTCCAAATAATCAAAGAAGTGTTACAAAATTATGCATAAGTAATGATCTATTCCAATGGCAAGAGAAACCAATGGATTTTAATGAAACAAAATATAAAAAGTTCACTGATACAGTTTTAAATACCAAATTGTAACTATACTTTAAGAAACTACCACTTGAGGAGTTTTGGAGTCAGATGAAAGAAGAAGATACACAATATTCTGAAAAAGCTATTAAAATGCTCCTCTTTTAAGGAAATAATAAAGATTAGAATGAAAATAAATTAGAGACTTTAAAGAAATGGAAAAGATCAATGAAACCAAGAGCTGTTCCTTTGAACAGATAAACAAAATTAATAAACCTTTAGCCAGACTCATCAAGAAAAAAGAGAAAGAAATCAAATAAGCAAAATTAGAAACAAAAGTGGAAAGTAACAACCAACAGCACAGAAATACAAAGGATTATAAGAGAATACTATGAAAAATTAAATGCCTACAAATTGGACAACCTAAAAGAAATGGATAAATTCTTAGAAACATACGATCTTCCAAAACTGAATCAAGAAAAATTTCTTTAAAAATTTGAACACACAGATTATTAGTAACAAAATTGAATCAGTAATCAAGAAAATCCCAACAAACAAAAGTCTGGGACTAGATGGCTTCACAGGTGATTCTACCAAACATTTAAAGAAGAGCCAATACCTATTCTTCTCAAACTATTTCAGAAAAATAGAAGAGGAAGGAAAACTTCCAAATTCATTCTACAAGGCCAGCATTACCCTGATACTAGATGTTACCCTGATAGGAAAAACTACAGGTCCGTGTCCCTGATGAACAGAGACACAAAAATCTTCAACAAAATATTTTGGCAAACCAAATTCAACAGTGCATTAAAAGGATCATTTGCCATGATCAAGTGGGATTTTTTCCAGGGATACAACGGTAGTTCAATATTCACAAATCAATCAATGTGATATATCACATTAACAAAAGAAAAAATAAAATATGACCATCTCAATAGAGGCAGAGAAAAGCATTTGACAAAATACAACATTCGCTCATGATAAAAATTCTCAACAAAGTGGGTTTAGAGGAAACATAGCTCAACCTCATAAAAGCCATATATAAAAAAATCCACAGCTAACTTCATACTCAATGGTGAAAAACTGAAAGCCTTTTCTCTAAGATTAGGAAGAAGACAAAGATGTCCACTCTCACCACTTTTATTCAATATAGTACTGGAAGTCCTAGTTGTAGCCATCAGACAAGAGAAAAAGTATAAAAGGCATCCAAATTGGTAAGGAAGAATTAAAACTGTCACTATTAACAGATGGCATGATCTATAAATAGAAAACCTTAAAGACTCCACCCAAAAATTATTTTAGTACTAATAAATGAATTCATTAAAGTTTCAAGATACAAAAATGAATATACAGAAATCTGTCGTGTTTCTATACACCGATAACAAACTATCAGAAAGAGAAATTAATGAAATATTCCCATTTACAATTACTTCAAAAAGAATAAAATACCTAGGAATAAATTTAACTAAGGAGGCAAAAGATCTATACTCTGAAGACTACAAGACATTGATTAAACAAACTGAAGATGACACAAACAAATGGAAATATATACCATGTCCATGGATTGAAAAAAGTTAATATTGTTAAAATGCCTATACTACCAAAAGCAATATACAGATTCAAAGCAATTTCTATCAAAATACCAATAACATTTTTTATAGAACTAGAACAAATAATCCTAAAATTTGTATGGAACCACAAAAGACCTCAAATAGCCAAAGCAATCTGGAGAAAGAATAAAGTTGGAGGTATCACAATCTCAGATTTTAAGATATACTACAGAGCTATAGTAATCAAAACAGTATGGTATTGGCACACAAACACACACATAGATCAACAGAATAGGATAGAGAGCACAGAAATAAACTAACACTTATATGGTCACTTAATCTACCACAAAGGAAGCAAGAATATACAATGGGGAAAAGACAGTCTTTTCAATAAACGATTTTGAAAAAAACTGGACAATTACATGCAAAATAATGATATTGGACCATTTTCTTACACCATACACAAAAAAGAAAACCTCAAAATGGATTAAAGACCTAATGTGAGACCTACAATCATAAAACTCTTAAAATAAAAAATCGGCAGCAATCTCTTAGGCATCAGCCTTAGCAACATGTTTATGGATATGTTTACTCAAGCAAAGGAAACAAAAGCAAAACAATTAAGACTACACCAAAATTAAACGCTTTTGCACAGCAAAAGGAGCCATAAACAAAACAAAAAAAGCAACTTACTAAATGGGAGGAGATATTTGTAAACAATACGTATGATCAGGGGTTAATATCCAAAATACATAAAGAACTCCTATAACTCAATACCAAAACAACAATCTGATTAAAAAATGAGCAGAAAACCTGAATAGACATTTTTCCAAAGAAGACAAACATAGCCAAGAGACATATGAAAAGATACTCAACATCACTAATCATCAGGAAAATGCAAATAAAAGCCATAGTGACATATCTCCTATCTCCTCACACCAGTCAGAGTGGCTATTACCAAAAAGACAAGAAGAGGTGCCTGGGTGACTCAGTTGGTTAAGCTTCTGACTTCGGCTCAGGTCATGATCTCATGGTTGGTAAATTCGAGCCCCGCGTTGGGCTCTGTGCTGATAGCTCAGAGCCTGGAGCCTGCTTCAGATCCGTGTCTCCCTCTCTCTGCCCCTCCCCTGCTCACACTATCTCTCTCTCTCTCTCTCTCTCTCTCTCTCTCAAAGATAAATAAACATTTAAAAAATTCTAAAAATAAAAAAAAGACAAGAAATAATAAACAGTGGCAAGGATCTAGAGAAAAGGGAGCCCCCCCTACATCACTGATGGGAATGTAAATGGGTGCAACCACTGTGAAAAACAGTATGGAGTTTCCGCAAAAAATTAGAGATAGAAATATCACATGACCCAGTAATTTGACTACTGAGTATTTACCCAAAGAAAACCAAAACACTAATTTGAAAAGATATATACACCTCTATGTTTATTGAAGCATTCTTTATAATGGCCAATATACAGAACAACCAGAGTCTCCATTGATAGATAAATGAATAAAGAAGATGTGGTACATATCTACAATGGACTATTAAATCATTTAAATATTAAAATATAATGAAACCTTGCCATTTGCAATAACATGGATGAACCTAAAGGGTATTATGCTAAGGGAACTAAGTCGGAGAAAGACAAATACTGTATAATTTCACTTATATATGGACTCTAAAAAAAAAAACAACTAAACAAACAAACAAACAGACTCTTAAACACAGAAGACAAACTGATGATTGCCAGAGGGAAAGTGGATGGTGGGATGAGTGAAACAGGTGAAAGGGATTAAGAGATACAAACTTCCAGTTATAAAATTAATAAGTCACAGAGATGAAAAGTACAGCATGTGGTGGGGGGGCGCCTGGGTGGCTCAGTCAGTTAAGCGTCCAACTTCAACTCAGGTCATGATCTCATGTTCGTGAGTTTGAGCCCCACGTCGGGCCTTGTGCTGACAGCTCAGAGCCTGGAGCCTTTCTTCGGGTTCTGTGTCTCCCTCTGTCTCTGCCCCTCCCCTGTTAATGCTCTGTCTCTCTCTCTAAAAATGAATAAACATTTTTAAAAAAATTTTTTAAGTACAGCATAGGGAATGTAGTCAATAATTCTGTAATTATGTTGTAATGGTGACTACATTTATTTTGAAGAGGGCTGAGTAATGTATGGAATTGTGGAATCACTACGCTGTGTACCTGAAAATAATATAAAATTGTTTCTCAACTATACTTCAATTTTAAAAAGTAAGATAAAATACTCCTCTGTTTTTTCCAAGCACATCTCTGAATAAGGCCAGATTTTCTTTATGTATTTCACCCAAAACAACAAATCACAACAAACTGAATGCAGAGGCAGATATGAAGACATAGCTGTCTTCTATTAAGTAATACACTGAAGAAATGGGCCAAAATAAAAAACAACACCATCTTCTCAATTTTTTGTTTCAGAAAAGATAGTTATTTTTCATAAAAATGAGATATTCCTATTTACTACTATGTACTGTTATTTTAAAATGAATTAATAAATGTTTTAATTCTTTTCAGTTCTCAATTATAACAACAAAATATTAATAGGTGTAATGCAAACAAATTAATTTGGGGGTTCTCAGCAATTTTGAAGAGTATAAAGGAGACTTGAGAGCCAATAGTTTGAGAATCATTGTTCTAAGGTAACCATTAAAACAATGTATAAATACTGTGAAGGGAGGGGAAAAGAGGATTAAATTAAAAAAAAAAAAACTCAGTGAATCCATAAGGCAAAAAAGGAAGAAAAAAATAACATAGATCAGAGAGAATAAATTGACTGTATCTGTCACATTAAGGCAAGTGGACAAAAGCTGTAAGACATGATTTTAGAAAAAACACGGTCTCATTGTATGCTGTTTACAAGATGCAAACTTAAAGCATAAGGATACAGAAAAGTTTAAAGTAAAAGGATGGTATGATATCTTAATAAAAACACTAACCAAGACAAGGCAGGTGAAGCTACATTCATATCAAAAAATTTAGATCCAAGGAAGAAAATGTGACTGGCTATAAAGAGGGACATTTTATACAATACAAACTCCAAATGCCAGGAAGATGTAATAATTCCAAATATGTATGTACCTAGTAATATAGCTTCAAAATACATAAAGCAAAAACTGACAGAGCTAAAAGGATAAAAAGACAAAATCTTTATCACAGTGAAAGATTTTAACACATCTCTCAGTAACTGGTCAAACGAGTGGACCAAACATATTAGCAAAAATATAGTTTTGAATAACTATATTTATTAACCAATAAACATGCCTTGACATTTGTAGAACCAATTTGACTTGACATTTGTAGAACATTGCACCCAACAACTCTAAAGTATACCTTATAAGCATTTACCAAAATTGACCATATACTCAGCCACAGATCAAGTTTCAACACACTGGAGAGGACTAAAATCCCACAGAGCATATTCTCTGATCAGAGTGGAATTCAGCTAGACATCAATAGCAAAATAAGTAGAATGCTTTGGGAAATTAAGGATTTAGGGGAATTAAGAAAATATACTTCCAAGGGGTGCCTGGGTGGCTCAGTCGGCTAAGTGTCCAACTCTGGATTTTGGCTCAGGTCAGGATCTCACACTTCGTGAGATCAAACCCCACATCGGGCTCTGCACTGACAGTCCAGAGCCTGCTTGAGATTCTCTCTCTCCCTCTCTCTGGCCCTCCCCTGCTCACTCGCACTCACTCTCTCTCTCTCTCAAAATAAATAAATAAACATTTAAAAAAAATACATTTCCAAGAAATCCTCTGGGCCAAACAACAAAACAACGGGAATTACAAAAAATTTTAATCGAATGACAATGAAACATCTTTATGATGGACGTGATCACATATGATGCTAACCTGTGAAATGCACAAAAGCCATGCTTAGAGAGAAATTGGTAGAGCCTTAAATGTATATATTAGAGAACAATAAAGGCTGAAAGACAATGACCCAAACTTCCATCTCAAAAGCTAGGAGAGGAAAATGGGAAACTAAACCCAAAGAAAGTGCCAGAAGGCGTGGCTGCAGAAGGTTCCGGGGTCTGTAGAGGGACGCTGCTTTGGGGATGTTTTGCGGGGCTTCGGGGGGCAGGTGGTCTGTGCCCCCAAATGTCAGCTCCAGCCACCTTCTGTCTTTTGCCCTTTATCCTTCTCTGCCAGATATTCTTGCTAACCTAGTCCTTATGGTTTTAATTTGCATTTACCCGATTACTAAGAAGGTCGAGAATCTCTTCCTATGTTTGGAGCCTCAAGCGGTTTCTCTTCGATGAATTGGAATTCAGACCTTTTTCCCATTTTTCTACTCCTTGTCTTTTCTTACTCTGAGTTGTAGACGTTCTTATAGTACGGAGGCCAATCCTTTATTTGCTGTATGTTGATGGCAGGAGGTATTTGCAATACCTCCCGTGAGTTTGTAGCGTAACTTTTAACTTCTTTTAGGGTAGCTTACATTGAACAGAAGGTTTTAATTTTAAGGTGGCCAAAGGTATGAGTGTTTTCCTGTGGTTTTTCTTGTGGGTTTGTTTTGAAAGTTCTTCTGTATCCCCAAAGTCATGAAGATATTCTATTATAGTTTCTTCTAAACGTGTTAATGTTTCTCTTTCCCCACGGATGCCATAACACACCTGGAAATTATTTGGGGGGTCATGTGAGGCTGATTCCATTTTTACAGTAGATGAAATTAAGGTTCTGATTGGTGAACGGACTTTTCAGGCTAGAAATGGCCGAGCCTGGAATCAATATTTGATTGACATATGGCCGTTCCCCTCCACCCCGCAGCATCCTTCCAGAATCCTCCAAATTGAGCTGTGCTGGGCTTCTGATCCTGAAATAGGTGCTAGGAGCACAGACATTAGTTGGACCCAGGCCTGCCTTGGAGTTCAGTCTGATGGGGCCAGGATACGCGCTATCGCAGGGAATGCCTGAATTATGCGTTCCCGAAGGCCAAGTACTAAGAAGCAAGCACAGGGCCAACTCAAAGCCCAGAGGCGAGGCTGGGGAAACCCTGCCCCAAAAGCCAAGACAACACAAAGAAAGTGCTTATTTCCTAGTTACAAGTGAGCAAAACAACCTTGGAAAGTCAAAGAAGCCAGCCCAGAATTATCCGTGGAAGGAAAGAGCAAGAATGAAATTGGAAGTCGGGCCGTTGGAAATGAAGTCTGGCCTCCCTTGCCCTTTTGGCATTGCTATACAGAGAGAAAGAAGAGAGCAGCAAGGACACCCGGTGGCAGCTGTGGGCAGCCCCCACCACCACCCCAGCTGCTGGACCCCCACCCCCAGCTCGGGGCCTCTGTCCCACGGTGCCCTGCAGCCACTCAGGGGTTCCCGAGTTACCAAGCAATGCCTGTCCAGGCCAGCTGTGGCCAGGTGTCTCCAGCCAGCCCGCCCCCCAGGATACAAACACACACACACACACACACACACACACACACACACATGCCCTACTCTGATGCCGGGTGCTGGAGCCTCATGCTCCAGGAGAACGTCTGCTCTGGGGCCCTGCACGCCGAGCTCAAATTCCTGAATCTTCGCCCATCCGCTTGTCCTCCTGACCCCCCGTCCGGGCTGCTCTGTGCTCAGTGCTGGGCGACCCCAAGGGCAGACCGGGCACGTGCCCGGGGCTCTGGGGACACACACAAAGCTCAACCTCAGAAGGCTGATCAGAATTTCGCAATCAGAAAACCTAAATCCCACCCACTGTCGCTACAAGGTCTGTGTCAATATGCAAAATGTGGGTCACAAGGGGTGAGGGGGCTCCTCTCTCGCACAGAGCTGAGATCTCTGAACGAGCTGAGCCGTGTGTCCACGGTGGCTCAGCGACGAGAAAGCTGACGACAAAGTTTTCCCAGCTCCATTCTGCCATAATCCCTTTCTCTTCTTTTCTGACCCTTCCTTTCTGCGTCCTCCTTCCTGTCTGTCTCCTTCTCTCCCCTCTCTTTCCCTCTGAGCTACGCATAATCATCTCCAACCCCAAAGCACTTCACATTTGGTGAAAAGCACTTCAGTTTCGAAGTGATTAGAGGTTGAAGATCCGACGTTTAAAATTTAAATTAAACCAATTAAAATTACAGGGCCACTTCACGTGTTTTAAGCAAATAATTATTTTTTACAAACAGATCTCAGAGGCTGGGCCCAGCCAGGTACTGAACAGGCGTGACAAGGTGCCAATAGCTGACCTCCAGGGCCAAGCGGCCTGACCCCACTCGGGTGGCTCAAAGAAGCTCCCCCATATTCTGGAAGAAGACAGCCCCCAGCCTCCAGCGGTGCTCCTTCCCGCTCCTGGAACCAGTCAGGACCCTAGACTTTCCCTTCAAGGTTCCCCAAAGAGTGGCACTTCCCGCACATGGAGGTGGCCGTCACTCACAGGAGGAAGCAGAGATTCTCTGTCAGGTCCCCGTGATCCACGCCCAGTGACACACCCACTGCCCTCCCCTGCGCCCAGCAGAGGGGAAGTGGACCTCAGGGCCACCAAAACGCAAAGGGGATCTCAGGTTTATCCAGCACGTTTCGTGTGTGGACGCAAGAATGAATCGGCAACGTGCCTGCCCTTGACGAGCTCAGCCCAACAGAGGCGTAAAACTATAAATTTCAGAAGGGGGTTGTCAATAATACAGAAAATCGCAGGAGGTGCTGGAATAGAACAGAGATGGGAGTGATTGACTTCTGGGGTCCTCTGGGTCGGCCTCATGGAGAAAGGGCTACAGAAGCTGGGGTCGGCAGGATGAAGGGGAGTTTTCAGGCGGACAAAGATCACGCATTCAGGAGACGAACACTGCTCTAGGCCCACGGCTTCGTGTTCCTGCTGCAGAACGATGAACTAGGATGAGACACTCAAGTCATCTTCTCTTACCAAGTGGGAAATTCAGTCTCAAAGGTTTGAAGCTCCTGTCTGGGCTGGAAAGTTCTAAGCTCGAGTCCAGGGCTAATTCCCAAGGCCCAAGTACGTTTCTTTTCCCTCTTGGTTGCCCTCGGAGGCCAGAGATCTGTGTTTCGTGTCTTTTGTTCCCTCTTCTTCTCTACTCCTGGCCAAACTGCAGCCTGGGATCAAAACCAACAAACCAAGCAGCGGGCCTGCCCCTGCCCCCCTGGGGGGGGGGGGGGGTTGCTGCCTCCTGCCACCCCACACCCACACCCAGCACGGGGGAGGGCAGCCGGTTGCCGGGCCTGGGAGGCAGCTGGAACAGAGAGCGAGGGAAAATAGTTCACGGTCTGTGTGGCAAGGGGAGACGGGCCGCCCAGCTGTGGCCAGGAGAGCCAGGAGGCCAAGCCCAGCCCAGACATTTCAAAAACAAACCTGGATCCAGCTTTCCATCCCCCCGGGGCGGGCCCCACCCTCCAGGAGGAAGGTAACTCCAGCCGCCCAGGTTCCTTTCTTTGGGAATCCTTGGTTTGTAGTTTCCTTTTTCCTAATTAGGTTTCGGAGGCCAGAATCTAGGCAGCTTCCGTACTCAGCCAGGTTGGACGTGTGCTGCCGTGTTGACTTAAAAATTCTCCCCGAAAAGGGATAGTGGGTGGGGGGCGGGGGGCGGGGGAAGCATTCGGTAAATAAGAATTCTCCCTGGGGCTGGGGGCAGGAGGGCTGGGGGCAATTATTCACAGGTACTAAGTTTCTATCAGGCAAGGTGAAGAACTTTTAGGGACAGCTAGCGGTGATCGATGATCGGTGACCATACAGGATGGTGAGAACAGATTATGTTACTGACTTGTGTACTTACGGGGACCGGTTAAAATGATAAATCTTATGTTATGGATATTTTTACCACAACAATTGGGGCCTGCGATGTCTTGTAAATGGATGAGACATAAAGACAGATAACAAAAAAAGAAGAAGAAAGACACTTAATCTTCAGTGATAATTATTTTGCCAGTGGGGACAGAGGGGGAAACACTTCCATGCTTTGGAAAGTTATTGGTTCATTGGCCCAAGGGGGACTGGAAGCAAGAAGCTATTTGGACAGTCGGGGGGGGCAGTGAGACAGAGACACCTCTGGAACATCTTCACCCTCTGGGGACACGCCTTAAAGGTGGAGATCAGCGGAATTGTTTCTTTTCTTTCAAGGAGCAGACTGATATCTGTGTCCAGGGGGCAGGACCTCAGCTCTTGGGCCCCTCCTTAGGACCGGGTCCTGGGCACAGACCAAAGCGGAGGTTGAAGAAGGTGGCACTTTGTATACAGTGGTGCAGGTTAGTGGAGCGTGCACAGCCGCCCCAACGGGAAGCCCTTCATTCCGATCCCAACAGCTCTGTGGTCTGACCTTGCCAGGGTCCCTTTGTCTCCCTGGTCCTCAGCACCCTCTCGTTGTGCATGTGGCCAAGATCCCTGAGTGGAAGGAGCTAGCGTGTGTGTGTGTGTGTGTGTGTGTGTGTGTGTGCGCGCGCGCCTGGAGCACAGTAGGGCTTCGACAAGGGCTTCGTCTCTCTCACTGTTGCTCCCAAGAGGAGCCCTGTGCCCGACCGAGGCACCATTTATTCTTGGGGACCAAGAGGGACCCTCACCGAAGTCAATGCTGGCAGGAGTCACTGGCAGGGTAGAAGCCTAGCTCTCTCCATCCAATGAGCTGTGTGATTCTGTATCCAGGACGGGGTGCAGACAGGAGGAGAGGGGGGATGTGAAATCCAGAGCAAACCACTGCTAAAAAAAAAAAAAAAAAAAAAAAAAAGAAAAAAGGAAGAAGTAAAAATAAAATAAAATATATATTTTTTTAATTTTAATCAAAAAAAGAGCAAGCCACCGCAGCGGGGCCCCACACCCCCCGGCAGTGAAGGGTTGGTTCAGCTTCCTGGAGTCAAAAGCTGCGGGTCAGGCTACAGCAGTTTGGAGGCCTGGGCTCTAGAATGAGTGAGAGGGGAGCTCGAGCGGCAGGCCAGCTGGCTTTTCTCCCGCAGTTTCTTCTTCCCTGCATGTAAGAACCATAAGCTCAGGAGGATAGCCGTCTGTCCCGCCCAGTTCAGGGTATAGAGAGTCAGGGGTCACATTAGCAGAAAGACTCCCCTCCTACCCATACCCCAAACAAGCTAGCTCTTTCTCAGCCAAGAACACTTCCCTTGCTTAAACAGAGAGGACAGGGACCGTTTTAGAAACCCACCCCGGGGCCTTCTCAGTCATTGCTACCCACTGCCCTTCTGCACGGTACCCACGAGGAGCCTTTGACTGAGAGAGTCCTGAGATAGGCTATCCCTTGCAAAGTGTTCCTCAATCTCAGGTAGTTTAGGAGTATTTTTACCCGTGGCGTCTTATGGGACTTACAGGATTCAAGTTCTAGGGACGTATTTTGGGAAGGGTGGCCTTCCTTTTTCCTAACTACTGCTAAATCTGGCTCAATGCTTGTTGTCTAAATGCTTCCCAGTGACACGAGCAGCCTTCACTGGAGTTCTTGGAGCCTCGGTTTTAACATCCATAAAATGGGGTATCGTGCGTAGCATCCACGTAGGCCATTGCTTCTGGAATAGAGGAAAATACTCTCAGAACACACAGGCCTGGGTTGCCTACAGCTCCCTGGGAAATAACAAAGCACCGCCTTTTTTTTTTTTTTTACTCACCACATGTTGCTTTTACTTATTTATGCACACATTCAACAAACATTTACTACCTGACAGACCGAGGAAGGTGTAATTACCCCCTTTGTGTTGTCGCTGCTGTTTGGTTTGGGATGAGGGTGGACCTGAACCTGCCTGGTAGCCCACAGCCATCCATTCCAGGGCCAGGATCAGAACCCTGGTCCGTCTGAACCCAAGCACAGTAGTTCTCCACCGCCCAAGCTGGCACGGGCTCCTGCCCCTGGCCGTGCAGGTGCCAGGAGGCATACAGCAAGGGAGAAATCAAAGGTCCCTCTCCAAGGAGGTCACAGCTCCACAGAGAAGTCTCTGTGGGAGCCTGGGAAGGACCCAGGCAGGTGGACAGACAGGTTTGGAAAGCTCAGAAGCAAAGGGGCTCCTTCAGAGACAAAAAAAAAAAAAAAAAAAACCACGTGAGTAAGGAAGGTTGACCGGGCAGGACCACGTGGGGAGGTGGGAGAGGTGAAGGAGGTGTGGGAGGACCACACCATGCGGATCAAGGGACGGGGCTGGCCACTGCGGGCACCAGGCTTCGTGGGTTTCTGATTCTGGTTGTTGGATGTCCCGGGGGTGCAGAACGCTCATCTGAATGCCGTGTAGAGAGCCATCACACAATGCCGGTAGGAATGTAAAATGGTGCAGCCACTTCGGAAAACAGTCCGGCGCTTCCTCAAACGATTGAAGAGAGACCATACGATCCAGCCATTCTACTTCCAGGTATCGACCCAGGAGAAATGAAACACACGTCCACTAAAACATGAGCAAGAATGTGAAGAGAAGCATGATTCAGGGGCACCTGGTTGAGCGTCCGGCTTCAGCTCAGGTCATGATCTCATAGTTCGTGAGTTCAAGCCCTGCATCGGGCTGTGTGCTGACAGCATGGAGCCTGGAGCCTGCTTCAGATTCTGTGTCTCCTTCTCTCTCTGCCCCTCCCCTGCTCATTCTCTCTCTCTCTCTCTCTCTCTCTCCCTCTCTCTCTCTCTCTCCTCCCTCTCTCTCTCTCTCTCTCTCTCTCTCTGTCTCAAAAACAAATAAACAATGAAAAAGAAATGTTAAAGGGAAGCATTATTTATAAGAGTCAAAAAGTGGAAATAACCCAAATGCCCATCTGTCTATGCCTCACGGATGAATAAAATGCAGTCTGTCCGTTCAGTGAAGTATTATTCAGCCATACAAAGGAATTAAGTATTGATCCATGCCACTGCATCGACAGACTTTGAAAACATGATGCGGAGTGGAAGAAGCCAACCACAAAAGACCACATGTATGATTCCATTTATATGAAAAAGTCCAGAATAAGGAAATCTATAAAGACAGAAAGTAGACGGGTGGTTTACTGGGCCGGACAAGAGGTGGATGGGAGCCAGTGATATTGAGTGATGAAATGTTCTAAAATTCATGGTGGTGGTGGTTGTACATACCTGTGAATACACTAAAAGCCATTAAGTTCTAAACTTTACATGGACTCATTGCATGGCATGTGAATTAGACCTCAACAAAGCTGTTTAAAAAGAACTTACAGAGCAACCTAATACTTCATGCATTAGCTTAGTTACACTTGACCTCGCCAAGAGGAGGTTTACTTTATCTCCCGCTTCACAAATGAGGAAAAAGAAGGTTCAGAGAGGTTAAGTGACTTGACCAAAGTCAGAGCTAGTGAACAGTCCTTCCAGTCCCGCCCATGCTCCAAAGTCCCGGCTTCTCCCAGGACTGTCACTGCAGCGTCACGGGGCTGTCAGGCCCAGCTGGCTTCCCCACCCACTGGAGGCCAAGGCTGGCGGTGCTTTTCTGCAGGCCCCCAGAACCAGTCGGTCCTCAGCCTACCTGGAGGCTCCACTCTCTGGCTATTCACCAACGACCCCCCAACCCCACCCCATCAGTGTTTCCCACTGTGGGCAACGTGGCCAGGGCAAGCTTTGCTTCTAGCCCAATCTTTATCTTCAAAGACGATTTCGGCTCCAAATATTTATGGCAAAATACAAGAGAGCACCTTCCTTCACTGGGGCCTGTGTTTGAAGTCATTTTCCCAGCGCACATGTATTTGATAGTCAAATCTCTCCGAGGGCACATGGAGATCTGGTGGCTGCTGGTGCCCCACGTTGGCGCCCACCCCCCTCCCCCCAGAGTTAGCCAAGAGCCCCAGCAACATTCACGGGGTAGCACGTCCAGAGGCTTCTAAGGATGCCACGCCCAGTGTACTCAGGTTCTGACTGTGTCTGCTGGGTCCATCGGCACTCTGCCAAAGGGTCCTAGGCAAGGTGTCCTCTCCGTGGTAGACACTCATCATTGGGTGAGACACAGAGCCGGGGACGGCCATTGGAAATCTAACAGCGCCATCATCTCCCCTTGCTAAAGCCATTCCCTTAACTGGAAAGTGGGGACAATAACAGTAACTTTAGGATTTTACAAGATTATTTTGTAAAGGGCTTAGAGCTTAGGATAGCACACGGTAAGAACTCAAGAAATGTTAACTAGGATTATTTTCTCCTCTACCCTCCTTCTCCTGCTCCTCCTCCCCTTCTTATTTTTTTTTTCCATTATTAAACACAGAATTCTGCAGATCAAAATACCTGCACAGTATACTACATCCCCAGTCATCCACATAAGGATCTCTGTTCCTCAGAGGACCCTGCAGCTTAGGTATCCTTAACACCCTCATTAGAGAGAGAAAATTAAGGCTCAGAGAAGGACAGTCGATTGCCCAAGGTCACACAGCTCAACACAGGTTGGCTGATTTGGAAGCCTAAGCTCATTTGCTATGGCCCTACTGTCTCCTTCTCCCCAAATGCAACCACAGTAAGTCTGACTTAAAAGTAACCACGGTGCACAAAGGATCGATCGTTCGTCTAGTCTGGGAGCACGTTTAAGTTGTGAACTGCCGATGAAGGTTTGGGGGACGCTAAAATCAGGACTGTCAGCACATTCCTGTGGTGGGGGAAGTCAGCCCCCGCGCATGACACAGCTAAGCACGGCCCCACCCTGCTCCCCACCCACCCCACCTCATCAAGGTGGCCAGGCCAGGTCAGGCGGAGCCAGGCCGGCCTCAGAGGCCCCTGGCAGGAGCATCCAACCCCAAAGGATTCTTCAGGCGAGGTGGCCTCGGTCCAAGGAATTGACCAAGGGCCCCACCCCAGCCTGTGCTCGTTCAAGATTGCATTTTTGAGGACTGGTCAGGACAAGGCTGGGGAAGTGGTGCCAGGTTGCCTTGGGCTTTCGGCACGCAATGGAAAGAAAGCTCTCAGGCCCTGGAGGGCAGGGGTGGGACCTCTCGTGTATGGAGAAGATTCCCAGCACCAAGCCAGGCGGTGAGCTCTACAGGTGTGCTGTTCAGGCAGGAAGCCAGCCCGTCCTTCTACCAGGGCCAAGCCCTGAGGACAAAGGCTCCAAAGGGGACAGGAGAAAATCCCAGAACAGAGGTACAATCACGCAATTTGGAGTCAGCAAGACCTCGCTTTAAGTTTGCCTCTACCGCACGGCAACTCTGTTAGCCACCTGACCCCTGAGACCCGGCCCCTTCCTCAGGAGGAAGGGGTCAGTGACGATCACCCACCTCCCACCCACCCCTGGGCTTGTTCTGGGGAAAGGAGACCATGCACTGATTCGACATTCTGTCCTCGCAGCTTTGCCATGGGCTGGGGACATGCCACCAGACGCTGGGATGAAGCACTTAACTCAGGCATTTCATACTTGATTTACAAACCACCCACTCTGCCAGGCTCACTTTCCCCGCAGCCTAAAATTCACCTGCTCACCCCTTCACTCACTTAGCAAGTTGCTCATTCTCTCGATTTCCAGCATCCAATGAAATGCCCAAGCACGGCATGACTGTCACTCCCCCTAGACCCCACTCAGTGACTCACTCGTGCATTTATTCATTTACCCATTCATTCAACAGACATGTTAAATGCCCAAGCGTTTTAGGCAAAAGCATCTCTCAACCTGGAATTTCCTTATGAATGAATGAATCCCAAGCTAAGGGGAAATCACAACTACGGTTCTTCCTACATATATCTCGGCAAATGACGCAGTGCTGTGCTGAGGTGGGTGAATTCCGAGCTCGTAAATTCTGGCTTTAAGAGATCCCGTTATACCCAACCTTCCGCTATGATTCTGCCTCTTGACACAGTGGCCCTGGATTGCCACCTTCTCTCCCCAAACAGAGACTCGCGTAAGAAATTCCACTTGAACTGGAAACCGGCATCAGGATTTCCCTTTTACAGGGATAGCTGTGATATGGGCACGCAGAGGGCCATCGCTCCCCCCAAAAGAGTGTTTCCCCAAAGTAACTTAATGGTTTCAACGAGCGGAAGGAAACCAGATCCTCGTGTCTTAAAAAAGTGTTTAAATCATCATAATAATCCCATTCACCACCTGTATCTGAGTCAGCACACCCACTTTTAAAGTCAGAATGCTGTGGGCCTGAAGGCCCAAGCATCCAATTCTATAAACACAGACAGAAGCTGCAAAGCCAAAAGGCCAGACCATCCCAATCTGTCACCCTTTCCATGCTGACAAACTCTGCACTCCCCCTTGGACGGATACGCCCGGAGGCTTGAGGTCCTGTCTGAGAGCGGGATCCTCACCAGGCGACCTGGGGCCCCACGCTCCCACTCACCCGCTCCCCCCACCGCTCAGCCAGCCCCTCCCTACCTGCTGTCTCCTTTGGGCAGACCAGGTGTGCTCCCTGACGGATTGCCCAAGGGGCCCCTCCGTCCTGGAGGCAGATGAATCCGGGTGGCGGGAAGCACCCACCGGGTCTTTGACAGACGGCAGGCACGTCAAAACTGGAAATGAGCCTGTCTTGGGGGGACGTGTGTTTTATTCGAGTGCAGGTCAGTTTCTTTCCTGACCACACCCTGCTCCCCCACCCCCTCGGCTGCCTCACCCCGGTTCCTACCTCCTCAGGGCCGGGGGCGTGAACGAGAACCACGTTTTAGCCAAAGGGCAAGAGAAAAGAACCAGGTTTCCTCCCATTTTAGAAGATTTCTCTGTGATCTGAAGACGAAATCAGAAGGGGGCCATGTCTCCAACTAGCTTCTTGTAATTCAGAAAGACAGTTGCAAGTTATTTAAAAGGAGACACAGAATCTTTAATAAATGTAATCCACATCTGATTACAAGGGAAGAAAGTGCTCTCTCTATATCTCCTCTCTTTCTCTTCTCTCTCTCTCTCTCTCTCTCACACACACCTTACAGGGCTGGAATATTGCAGTAACTATTCCATCTGATTTTTTTTAAAATAAGATTTACTAAAGGTCAATGTATCTCCTGGCCACATAAGCAGCAACATTCAAATTTCCCCAAGCCCAAGAATAAAAAGATGCTGTCATTAAAAATGAAAGCGTAAGGACATCTCTCGAGCCCATGGGGGATTTTAGAAAGAGGAGACATTTCGTTATCAACACGCAATCATGAGATTTTTAAGCGGTGTCTCTAATCTGCTTCCCCCTCCCACCCCCCCAACCCATCCGCCCCCTCCTCCCTTCATACCCCCCCCCCTTCACAGCAAGGTCTTTTTATCCTTCCAATTTTGCATCTAAAGATGAGGTGAATACCATTAGCTCAATTCAACCTCAAGTGTAGTCAGATGGGCCTGTGATTTCTGAAAAGCGCTTGCTAAGGTCACATTAAAATGTATAAGAGCATTTCGATTCCTGAGAAGGGGGCTTATTATCCACCCGTGGTGTAAAAGAGGAATGTCAGTGGCCGCAGACTTGGGTGAAAACAAAAGAGATACCAGGATTTCAGTCTTTTGTGAGCAAGCTTCTCTGGTTTCTTTTCACGGTCGTCCCAGCTCACCAGCCCAACAGATAGCTCTGCAGACTGCAAAACTTAGGCCTCTTGCAAAAAAAAAAAAAAAAAAAAAAAGGAAAACAAGTTTAACTGGCTTCCCCTCTACCCGTTTTTATTTAACTCTTCCAGCTAGAGTCAGCCAAGTCATGGCTGTTAAGTTATAAATGCATATTTTCTTGAGAGGGAGAGTTTGGTCTGTCCTGTTCGTATGGCTTATTTTTTTGTTTTGTTTTGTGTTGTCTTGTTTTTTTGTCTGTCCCTTCAGTAGATGGGAGTCAGCATCCAGCTGGAAAAGCATGAATGTTGGGGTCAGACCTACCAGGGTAAGAAGCCCAGTTTTGCTGTCACAGGCAATGCGACCCTAGACAACCACCCATTCACTTATTCAAGGTTCATTTATTCAACAGATTATCTGTTGATCATCTACTACATGCCAATCATGGCTCTCAGTTTTAAGAATACACAGGAGCACCAGACACACTGATATTTGCACTCTTGGAGGGACACGAGTTCTGCAAAGAAAGGTAAAGCAACAAGACAGGTGGAAATGCTAATAGGAAGTAAACAGAGTGTTCACAAAGAGGAAACTTGAAGAAGACCAATGATACACAGGGTAATTGAGGGATTTAAGATGAGTGGAAACTTCAGGCCAAGCCAGAAATTCGAAGGGCATCCCAGGTGCTGGGTACAGGAAATAAAAGGGTTTGTGTCATGGACATCTGTTATTTTGCCCACCAAACACCCAGTTCTCCCTACCATCAGCCATGCCCTACTTCCATGGCATACTCTTGGTCGGGGAGGTGATCAGCCAGGGTGCCTGACCTCATCCAGCCAAAGAAAGGGTACATGACCCAAGAGAGACTGTCAGAGCCTCACTCGGAGCTCACCTGCCACCTACCAAGTGGAGGAACATAAGGTAGAGAACAGTGGCAGCTGGCACACCCCTATGGTGGTGCTCTGATGAGAAGGCTATGTGGTTCTGCCTCTTCTATCTCTAGAATCTCTCTATTTCCTTCTTGTTTCCCATTCTGGTTCTTCAGCACTCCTTCAGATGCTGTGAGCCTCTTGGTCTTCCAATAAATGTTCTTTTTGCTCAAGTTAGTCAGAATTTGATATATGACTTGAAAACAAAGAACAATAACCAACATAAAAATCAATAACAGAGAGTGAATCTCCAGGAACCTGTCAGACACACATAGGGTATGCTGAAGCAACTATCCAGTCAAGAGGACTCAGATTTATATTCAGAGTGGGAACCTGGTAGCCAATGGCCCACAGAGGTGAAACAGCTGATTATAGTAATCAGCTTCAAGACTGTCAAAGAGAAGCCCCCAGACTGAAGGTCTACCATGAAACAGATTGGATTAGAACCAGAAGTGTTGGTCTGAACGCATAGTTTTCAATATCTATAGAGAGGTGTAACTATAGACATGAACATGTGTTTGAGTCTGTCCACTGAGTGGACCGGCAAACAGTGATACCCAGTAGCAATGAGCACACTTAGTGTCAGATCTTGGTTTCTAAATACCATTCTCCACTCAAAAGAACAAGAGGTCCTTAGAGATGTGTATGATTCCATGGGTGGGACAGTGAAAGGACAAGATATAGGTGTAACATCTTCTGCCAGAAAGTGACCAAGTGTTCAAGGCATGATGGGAACATGCAAGAACAGAGACCAACCAGAGATGGGAATATGCAAGAAACACACACTGACCAACTTTGAGGAATTTGAAAATCATCTTTATTCTGATTTAACTTATATCCAACAAAATGCACCTATTTTAATTATAGCTCAATGAGTTCTGACAAATATATGCATGTATTTTAATCAAGATACAGACCATTCCCACCCCAAAAATTCTGTCAAGTCCTTTCTTAATTCATCCCGCCCCAGAAGAAATGACTGATCTGATTTGTGTCACCATAGATTAATTTTGCCTTTTCTAGAACTTCTTATAAGTGGAATCAAACAGTATGTGTTCTTTGGTGTCTGCCTTCTAACATAAGACTAACATAAAGTGTTTGGGATTCATCCATATTGCTGTGCATATCAGGAATTTGTTCATTTCTAGTGATGAGTAATTTCTAATTTTTGAAAAATATAACTGGTTTATCCACTTACCTGTTTATGAACATTTATGTTGTTTCCAGTTTCTAGATATTATGAATAAAGCTTGTTTGAATATTCATATGCAAGTCTTTGTGTGGATATATGTATTTATTTCTCTGAGGTAATATATAGGAATGAAATTCCTGGGTTATATGATAATGTACAATTTAACTTTATAATACATTTTTGCAGTTTTCCCAAAATGATTGTACCATTTCACATTCCCACCAGCAAAGTATGAGAGTCTCAGCTGTTCCACATCTTCTCCACTATTTGTTATGTTTGACTTTTTCATTTAGCCATTCTAGTAAGCATATAGAGAAACCCCATGGTGATCTTAATTTTAATTTCCTATTGGCTAATGGTTTTGAGCATCTTTTCATGACCTTTTTAGCCATACATAGAACTTTTTTATATAGTGCCTGTTCAAATTTTTACACATATGTATTGGACTCTTTGTCTTACTGAGTTGTAAGAATCATTCTGGATACAAGTTATTTGCCAAACACACATGTTGCAAAGACTGCCATAAGTAGCATGCTTTCCATTTTCTTTTTTTTTTTTTTTTATTTTTAACGTTTCTTTGTTTTTAAGAGAGAGAGATACAGTGTGAGTGGGGGAGGGGCAGAGAGAGGGAGACACAAAATCCGAAGCAGGCTCCAGGCTCTGAGCCATCAGCACAGAGCCCAACGCAGGGCTTGAACTCACAAGCTGTGAGATCATGACCTGAGCAGAAGTTGGTCACTTAACCGACTAAGCCACCCAGGCACCCCAACATGCTTTCCATTTTCTTAATTGTGTCTTTTGAAAATCAGAATGTTTTCATTTTCTTGGAGTTCATTTTATCACATTTTATTTTACCGTTTGTGCTGTTTGTGTTCTGAGCACCCACTGCCAACTCCAAGGTCAGAAATAAATTGTCCTGTTTTTTTCAGAAGTTCTATAATCTCAGACTTTGTGCTAAGGCACACGATCTATTTGAGGTTCATTCTTGTGAACGTTGTGAGATGGAGTCAAGCTTTATTTTTTCCATGTGGCTAGTCTGTTGTTCTAGGATCGTTTGCTGAACAGATTATCTTCCCATGAAATTACCTTTGCCCCCTGATTAAAAATCAATTAATCATGTATCTATGATTGTGTTCCTTTAATCTATATTTCTCATCTTACACTGACTTGAATATTATATTTTTATAATATAAACGTTGAAATTAGGGGGGCACCTGGGTGGCTAAGTTGGTTAAGGGTCTGACTTTGGCTCAGGTCATGGTCTCATAGTTGGTGAGTTCAAGCCCCACATCAGGCTCTGTGCTGGCAGCTCAGAGCCTGGAGCCCGCTTCAGATTCTGTGTCTCCCTCTCTCTCTCTCTCTGCTTCTCCCCCACTCATGCTCTGTCTCTCTGTTTCTCTGTCTCTCAATAATAACTAAACATTAAATGTTGAAATTAAGTAGTTTAGGCTGTCCAAATTTGCTCTACTTTTTAAAAGTTATTTTGGCTACACTAGGTCTTTTGTATTTCCATATAAACTTTATAATCAGTTTGCCAATTTCTTTCGGAAACCTGATCAACTTACTAGAATTACGTTAAATCTATAAATTCACTTAGGTAAAAATGATATTGTAGTATAATAAGAGGTACACTGGATCTCTGTTCCTGATTTGGCACAGAGCTCCTAAACCCTTGGAATTTCCTGAGTGATGGGAGTGTCTTTTAGTATTTATAACAAACTGCTTTTGATCACACCTGCGTTTATGCCAATGAGGAACTTGGGGTGGGCTCCCTTGCTAGCCTCAGGATGGAACTGGTCATCAGAAAAACCAAGTGATAACAGGGCTGGAACTTTCAGCCCCACCCACTGACCTCTGGAGGTGGGCAGAGGATGGAGATTGAGTTCCATTAAAAACTCTTAAATAAGATTTGGGGAGTTTTCTGGTTGGTGAAAACATCAATGCACTAGGAAGGCAGTGCACCTGGAGAGGGCATGGAAGCTCCTCCCCCATACTTTACCCTATGCATCTTTCCCATTTGACTGTTCCTGAGTTGTATCCTTTATAATAAACCAGTAAACATGAGTAAAGTGCTCCCCAGAGCTTTGTGGGCCATTCTAGCAAATTATCACAATTGGGAAGAAGTCAAGGGAACTCAGCCCAGCAGAAATGTAAGTAGCCTGGGAACCCCATTTGTGGCTGGCATCTGACTGGGGAGCATGAGACAGCACCTTTAACCTGTGGGGTCTGCACTAACTCCAGGGTTGGGTGTCATCACTGAATTGAATCTTTGAACACCTGGCTGGTGTCAGAGAATTGGAGAACTGCTGTGGGGAACCACCACACATTTAGTGTCAGAAGTGTTGGGGAGAAAACCTTTCAGGTATCTCCACAACACTTAGTTTTAGAACGTATCTCTCCATTATCTAATATACTTCTCCATATATTTAGGTCTCCTTCAGAAGTGTTTTGCAGTTTTCAGTCAGTACCACTTTTGTTAATTATTCCTGTTTCATGTTGACAATTATTCTTATTAGTATACAAGAAAACAATAGATTTTTGCATACTGACCTTATATCAAGCAACCTTGCAAAATTGTTTACCTTGTAGCATTTTTTTTTGCAGATGCGTTAGGATTTCCTACACCCATAATTATATCACCTGCAAGTAAAGATGGCTTATTTCTTTCTCTGCCATCTTTATGCCTTTTATCTTGCTTTCTTACCTTATTGCACTAGCTAGTATCTCTAGCCAGTGAAAAGAAATTGTGAGAATGGGCATCTTTGCTTTTTCCCGATCTTAGAGGAAAAGCATTTAGTCTTTTACTATTAAATGATGTAAGCTGAATGTTTTTCATAGATGCTTTTTATCATGTTAAGAATGTTTCCTTCTGTTCTGGGTTTTCTGATAGTTTTTATAATCTATACTTGGAAAATATTGTCAAATTATTTTTGTGCATCTATTGAGATAATCATATTAGCTTCCTCCTTTTTACAGCTAAGACTGTGATTTACATTGATTGTGTTTTGATTGCCAAACCAAACTTGCATATTAACTGTATCTGGTGATTATTTCTGGATTTGACTCGATAATATGTTGTTAAGGATTTTTCCCCCTCAATACTTGTAAGGTAAATTAGTCTGTGTTTTTTTCATACTGTCTTTGTATCATGGCATCACAACATCAGTTAAGAAATGTCAACTTTTCCTCTATTTTCTGAAAAACTTAATATAATATTGGTATTATTATTTCTCCATCAGATGTTTGGTAGAATTTACCAGTCAAACCATCTGGGCATGAAGTTCTACTGTGGGAAGGTCTTAATTATTAATTCAATTTTAATAGACATAGGATTATTAACATTTTCTATTTTCTCTTGTGTCTATTTTGATAAGTTGTGTCCATTTGATCTAAGTTAATGAAATTACTGACATAATAATTTTCGTGAGTTCCTTAGTACACTTTTAATGTCTGAAGAATCTGTAATGATACTCCCTATTTTATTCCTGATTCTAGTAAACATTCATAGAATCTTACTTGATCAATCAATCCAGAGATTTATCAAACTATCAAATTCCGTGAAGAATAAACTTTGGATTTCATCAATTTCTTCATTGTTTTTTCATTCGCTATCTTGTTGATTGTTGCCCTTATGTTTTTATTTCCCCATTTCTACTTATTTTAGGTTTTAATTGCCATTCCTTTCCTAATCATTAAAGATGGAAACTTAGATCACTTATTTAAAAACTTTCCTATTTTCTAATATATGCGTTTAAGATAAACATTTTCCTCTGAAAAACATGAACATCACAGATTTTAATATGTTTAGTTTTATTTTATTTCTATGCAAAATCATGTCTAATTTCCTTTACAATTCTTCTTTGATCCATGGATTATTTAAAAGTATGTTGTTTAATTTCCAAATATTTGGAGATTTTCCAGATTTATTTTTATAATTGCTTTCTCATTTAGTGTCATTGTGGCCAGAGAATATACTCTTTAGAGTTATACAGACTTATTTTATGGCCCAGCACATGGGTCATCATGATGAGTGAGCCACTTAAAACAAACAAACAAAAAAAGCATATTTTCTTTTCTCCAGTTGTGTGAAATAGTCTGTAAGTGTCATTTAGGTCAGGTAGGTTGATGGTGCTGTTCAAGTTTTTGGCTTTTTTTGGTTTTTTTGTTTGTGTGTGTGTGGTTTTGGGGTGTGTGTGTTGTGTTGTGTTTTGCTTTGCTTTGTTTTTTGCTTACTGATCTATTTTCTATTCTATCAACTACTGAGAGAAGAGTGTTGAAACTCTTCAACAAAAGTTAAAGATGTGTCTATTTCTCATTTGGAGTCTGTCCATTTTTCCTTCATGTACTTGGAAGCTCTATCATTAGATCCACACACATTTTTTTTTAATGTTTATTTATTTTGAGGGAGGAGGCAGAGAAAGAGGGAGAGAGAATCCCAATCAGGCTCCATGCTGTCAGCATAGAGACTGACAGGGCTTGATCCCACAAACCGTGAGATCACAACCCAATCCAAAATTAAGAGTCTGACACTTAACCAACTGAGCGACCCAGGAGCTCCTAGACCCTTCGCATTCAAAATTGTTATATCTTTTTGATAAATCAGCATTTATAATTTACAAATGTCTCTCCTATCTTTGGTAATATATCTTTTCTTGACATCTAGTTTGATACTAACATATCTCCAACAGCTCTCTTGCTGTTGCAGCCACACATTTCATTTCTATATACGAGTCCCACAATATATTGTTATTTTTACTTAAATAATTATCTTTTCTTAAAAATGTAAATGAGAAGGATGCCTGGGTGGCTCAGTCAGTTAAGTATCCGACTTCAGTTCAGATCAGGATCCTGTGGTTCATGAGTTTGAGCCCCGTGTCAGGCTCTCTGCTGACAGCTCAGAGCCTGGAGCCTGCTTCAGCCTGAAAAACATGGTTTAATATTTATTGTAGTTAGTACAGATCTCCTGGTGACAATATTTCTTGGCTTTTGTCTGTTTATTTCACCTTCACTTTTGAAGGATACTTTTGCTGGATATAAAATTCTAGGTGGCCAGGATTTTGTGGGTTTTTTTCTTTTAACACTTTAAAGATGTCATTATAGGGGTGCCTGGCTGGCTCAGTCAGTAGAGCATGCAACTCTTGACCTCAGGGTTCTGAGTTCAAGCCCCACACTGGGCATGGAGCCTACTTTAAAAACAAGAAAAAATATAATTATAGTATCATCTGGATTATACTATTTCTGAAAGAAGCTAGAGGCCATTTTGTTAACGTCTGTTGGTCTATATGTTATATGTCTTTTATCTCTGGAGGCTTTTAGGATTTTTCTCTTGTCACTGGTTTTAAGAAATTTGATTATAACATGACTTGATGTATTTGTTTGTTTGTTTGTTTTTATCTTGCTTGGGATTCACTGAGATTTTTTTGAGAAATTTGATTATAACATGATTTGATGCTTTTTTTTAACCTTGCTTGGGATTCACTGAGATTTATTGATATGTGGTTTCATGTTTTTCACCAAATTTGGGAAAAGTTTTATTCTTACTTCTACAAATATTTTTTTTCTGCCCCATTGCCTCCCTCTTCTCTATCTTGAACTACAATTGTACAGATATTAGACTGTGTACTATTGTGTCATGGGTCACTGACACTGTTCATTTGTTTCAGCCTTTTACTTTTTGTTCTTCATTTTGGATTGTTCATATGACTCTGTCTTCAATCTTTTCTTCTGCAGCTTCTGATATACTTTTAATGTAATTTTTAATACGTAAATTGTACTTTTGAGCTCTAGAATATCCACTTGTTTCTTTTTTTTATCATTTCTATTTCTCTTCTCATGATGTTGATGCTTCCTTCAAATTCTTGAGCATATTTGTAAGAGCTCCTGTATAGTCCTTGCCTCATAATTCCATTATCTATATAATTTTTAGTCTGACTCTATTAATTTTCTTTCTCCAGGTTATGGGCCACATTTTTCTTGCTTTTTACACCTGCCTTGTCATTTTAAACCAGATTCAGCATATCACAATTGTTACATTGTAGTGTGGGTGGATTTTGCTTTCTTTTATCAAAGAGTGTTGAGTTTTGTTCTGGCAGGCAAATAATTCACTTACAAATGAGCATTACTGTCTACAAACTTGTTAGAAAAACTTGTTAGAGTCAGTCTAGAGTTGATTTAGTGCTATGGCTCATGTAGCTCTATTCTTAAGGCATGGCCATTCTGGAATTGCTAGTGAATTCTCCCAGTATTGAACAAAGTCCCTCCACTCTGGTTGGTTGTGAGGTGAATGATTCACAACTCTGTATGAGTTCTGGTAGTGTTCTAGTTTACTACTCTGCAGTAATTGTTTTTTCTCCCATGGAGACTAGAGACTCCGTGGAAACTTTGCCCAGCTTCATTGTCTCACCCTGTGAATATGTAGATCAGCATCGAATCAAAGACTTATGAAACTTCTGAAGATTTCTGGAGATTGTTCTTTGTGCAGCTATCTTTTCTCTTGTACTCTGCTCCACAAATTCTGACCATCTCAGTCCTCCATAAACTCTGACTTTTGTTGCTTTACATCACCAAATCTGCTGTGCTCAGCTTGAGTTCCCCCCTCCTGCATCAGGATCATGAATTTACTCCAGGAAGAAAACTAAGGTAATGACAGACCTCATATTATTTGTCGCATTCCTTCTTGTGATTACAGCCCTCCTCTGCTTGTTGTCAAATATCTGAAACTGTTGTTCTACATGCTTTGTCTAATGTTCTAATTGTTTATGGTGAAAGAACAAGTCCAGTACCATTGATTACTTTGCGGAAAGACCAAATAAGAAACCATTTGAGAACCAATAAGATAATGATATGAACAGATATGAATAGATTATATCCATTGAATAAAATAGAGCCCAAGAGTTTATTCTGCTGTCAATAAAAAATAAGTGAGCATAAAAGAGAGCTCTCTTTTAAAGTAGCATGTCAACTAATGAATGTACAAGGAATAATAGAATTAGAAAATCACCACTTGGCGCCTGTCATGGTAATAATTAAGTCAACTAGAAAACATCAGTAGATAATAAAACCTGTAATAAATATTTTATGAAGAGTGGGACATTTAAATAGTTTCCAAGTACTGCCCCCCAAAATATGTATTAATTACGAAAGAAGAAGGGGAACTTTATAGTGGAGAAAATTGACAGAATTACCAGTGATAAAAGTTTATAAAACAAGTAACAGGGCACATCAAAATTAAATATCACTTGATAGTACGAGTCATGGACTGTGAAGTGGAAGATTTAGGCAGGGAAGTCAGGTAAGAGGTGAGTGCAATAGTCTAGGGAACAAATGTTGAACCTGCGTGTAATGGATTGAATTGTGTTCCCCACACAAACACACAAAATTGAGCCCTAACCCCCAATGTGATTGTATTTGGAGATAGGGCCTATAATAAAGTGATAAAAGTTAAATGAAGTCATAAGGGTAAAGTCCTAATCTAATAGGATTTGCATCCTTATAAGCAACGGGAGAGACACCAGATCACATTCTCTCTCTCTCTCTCCACCTGTGAAGACACGGTGAGGAGGCAGCTGTCTGCAAGCCAGGAAGAAAGGCCTCACCAGAAACCAAATTAGCCAGAATTTTTATCTAGGGCTTCCAGATTCCAGAACTGTGAGATATAAATGTCTCTTGTTTAAGCCACCCAGTCTGTGGTATTTTGTTGTGGCAGCCCAAGTAGACTGATGCAGTGTGAAAGCAGATGAAAAGAGCCACCACTTCTGTGACATCCCTGACCAAGATGCATACCCTAAATCTAATCACCAGGAAGCATCAGATAGAGTCAGACCTACTCCAGTCTTAAGGTCATTACAGAGACATGACAACCAAATACAACACACGATCCTGCATCCTTTTGCTATATAGGACATTATCGGGACATTACCAAAATTGAATGGGGTCTATAGACGGACAGTATCA
Organism: Panthera leo; assembly: GCF_018350215.1. Classification (NCBI taxonomy): domain Eukaryota; kingdom Metazoa; phylum Chordata; class Mammalia; order Carnivora; family Felidae; genus Panthera; species Panthera leo. The sequence goes on from NC_056684.1 coordinate 140,747,276, forward strand.
GTAATAATTTTCTGATTCTGATAGCTGTATTGTGGTAATATACAATCATATCCTTTTTTTTCTTTATGCACTAAAATATTCAACAGTAATGGGACATAGCATCAGTAACTTATTCTCAAATGGCTCTTTGTACTATCTTGTGACTTTTCTGTAAGTTTGAAATTATTTCAAAATAAAAATATCCCTTGGAGAATTTCAATCATTGAATATTCGACAGATACAGATATAATAATCCTTATCACACCCATATTCAATTCTACAGTTTCAGTCGATGCCAAACTCTGATAAATTTGGAGAACACAGTGGATTTAAGCTTAATCAAATAATGAACCCAATTGCATCAACTATTTCTACATCGGGTCCTTCTTACAGGAGACTGTTAGAGGGGTTTATTCTTTTTGTAGTCTCTTAAACTGTACACTCAACTCACTTATTTTTGGACTTTTTGTTTCCTAATAAACACACATGAGACTATTCTCTAAATATGAATTTATCTGCATCTCCAAAGATTTTATGTGTAATGATTTCATTATAATTCAGTTCTACGTATTTTATCATTTCCTTATGATTTTTCTGTTCAACTCATACACGATGTAGAAGTTTGATTTTTTATTCAACATTTCCAAATGCATGGGAAATAATTTTCTTTTTATTGCTGATATTTCATTTTATCTCATTTTGATCAGAGGATGTGGTTTGAATAATGGTTATTATTTGGAATATGTTGTGACTTCCTTAACGGTCTAATACATTATCCTTTTCTGGTAAATATTCAATGTGTGCTTGAAAATAATGTATGTTCCCTGAAGAGCAAGCTTCTATATGTTTTCTGCCAGATCAAGATTATTTTTGTATATCTGTAGTTATTGCTTGTATGTCTGATCAATCCATTTCTGAGAGATTGGTATAAACCTTTCATCATTGTCACAAATCTTATCAATTACTCCCTCTTGTTTTGACAGTTGTTACTTTTTTGTATTTTGAGGCTGTATCGTTAGGTACATACAAATTAACTATTGTTGTGTCATATTGGTGGGTTTTCTATTATCAATATGAAATAACCCTCTTTAAATTAAATATTCTAATGCTATTCATACTAAATTCTGTTTTGTCTGTTAGTAAGAACACTACACTACCTTCCTTTGGGTCAGTAAATGCCTAGTATATCTTCTCTATACATCTTAATTTTCAAGCATCCTCTAAATTTTTAAGTATGTCTATTGTAATCACATATACCTATATATGTTTAATCTTATCTGAAATCTCTGTCTTTTAATTATGAGTTTAACCTATTTACATTTATTGTGGTTAGTAATGCATGTGGGCTTATTTCTACATTCTTGCTTCCTTTTCACTTTTTTTTGTTTCTTCTCCTTTAATTTCTTTTGTTGGATTAATTAAGTTTTCTATATTTCTTTTGTTTCCCACTACGGGCTCAGAAGTCATGCCTTCTATCATTCTAGTGCTTACCAGTAAATTTTAGTATTGTTTATCTTGCATCCCACTCCTTCCTTCTGGAATATTTTTTTTCTTATTTAAGTAATTTAATAATTATGTTAGAGAACATCTGCAGTATTAGTTTCTATTCTATGCTCTGATTTTTCTAAAAATATCTTTGTCATCCTTGCTCTTAAATTATAGTTTGGGTTGGTATAGAATTATAGGTTCATAATTATTATCTCTCAACTTCAAAGGTATTCCATTTCACTCTGGCATATGATGCTGTATGTGAGAATTTGGATAACAGTCTGACTGTTGTTCTGTTTAAGGTAATCCATGTTTTATTCCCTAGTAGCCTTTAAGATTTTTCTCTCTCCTTGATATTCTGTAGTTTCACTATAAACTGTCTAAGTGTGGTGCTTAGTGGGTCTTCCTGCACTTCTAAAAATTTTTTAGCAATTAATTGTTTTAAATACCACCTTGCTGTCCTTTACCCCAGTCTCTCCCTCTTGACTTATGTTGGAGCTTCATTTTCTATCTTCTATGAACCTTAAGTTCTCTTTTATACTCTGTTTCAACAATTTGCATCCAACTAGATTAGATTTGTGTTGAAGCTTCTCATTGTACATTCCATTTATCTCATAATTTCTATTTCTTTCACACCTGCTATCTCTTCCATATGTTTCATTGTATAATGCATTCCTTTCTCACCCATTGACAATCATTCTAAAATATGTGCTATAAAATACATAGTATATAATTTGGGGTAGCTGATGATTATGGGCAAATGGGCCATGGCAGTGATTGACTAGATGAGCTTTAATCTCACTTCTGAATCCTGAGAACTATATTTTCCAGCCTCCTTTGCAACTAGGCCAGGGTCCTATGAGTACTTTCTGTCACTGAATGTTGGGTGGAAGTGATGCAAGGTAGAATTGTGTGTGAGGTGAAAAGCGTATGTGGGGATGTTGGGGTGACAGGATAGAGACAGTAGTGAACATCTATTGTTTTCAGGTGCACACCTGCCTGTCTAACATTTTCCCAATAATGCTTTAGAAAATTACCTAATCACCATTGTATGCAATCTAGATAGGACTGTCAGAGAGTCTTTTTTCAATTTTTTTAAATATTTACTTAATATTAAAAGAGAGAGAGAGACACAGAGCACAAGCGGGGAGGGGCAGAGAGAGAGAGAGAGAGAGAGAAGGAAACACAGAATCCGAAGCAGGCTCCAGGCTCTGAGCTGTCAGCACAGAGCTCGACGCAGGGCTCAAACTTGGGAATGGCAAGATCATGACCTGAGCCAAAGTCAGACGCTTAGCCAATGAGCCACCCAGGTGCCCCAATCAGAGAGTCTTGAATTCACCTGACTAATGCAGAACTGGCTATATAATTTGTGTTTTTAAAAAAATCTGAAGAATTTCAATATGGTAGCAGCAGAGCATTAGACCAACTGTGGAGCTCTTCTAAGAGCAGGGCTGTATGCCCAGGTTGCACACCCAAGAGACTCACCTAACCTAAACCCATTAGATTCTCCCTCCCCCAAATTTATATCTTCACCACAATGACATAGGTTTAGGAAAATTCTGGAACTAATTTTTCCTAAAAGTCACCATTGGTTTCTGCTACCTATATCTCCAGAGAATTGCTGATTCCTGTCTTTTCCAAATCTGTATCATTTGCTTCCTTTCAATTCGAAATCAGCCCCTACTCCATCCTCCTACAATTAAGCCTTTGGCTTAACTTAACCCTGATTAATTTCTGAAGGTACATCCAAGAATCCTAAATGAAATGAGTAATTCCATTTAAGTCCCCTGAACCTCAGTTTTCCATATGTAAAACAGGAGTGATGGCATATACCTCCAAGGACTCTAGCTATAATTTTAACCGATGAAAGACTGAAGTACACCGTGCAATCCCTTGCGTGTACTAGGAGCTCATTAAATACAAGTTTTCTTTCTTCACCTCCATCCTTTACTAGAGGCAACAAAATTCCAGTTCCTCCAGTTATTCAGACAGGACATTATTCATCTCAGCCCTAAGCCTAGAAGTCAAGTTTTTCAAATCCATCAGGTACTGTGAGAACATCTCTTGGGTGTACCAAGATGGGACCCGCCTAGGACCTCTACCAGGGTACTAAAAAGAACCAATGGTGAGTGTAGTGGACTCTCAATATATACAGTTGCCCTGTATCTAGTCCCCTTCCCTGAGAGCATCTCAGATTTTTGGAGGAAATCAGCTCTGACTGTAATTCCAGAATAAGCCTTCCACTTTGGAAGCCTAGAGGACTAGATTCTGACTTTCTCTGCCCCTGGTAAATGAGGGAGTGGGCAATATGACCTATACGGTCAGCCAGTCAGGGCTGCTTTCAGGGATTTGAGCTTGAAACCCTCACATCAGAGTGATGTGAAGAGGGGGTGGAGGGGGAGGGTTGTTGCAGCTGAGGCAGCAAAATAGGAGTGGTGTTGTCTTCCTGGCCAGGCTGCTCCAGTTGTGAGATCATATCTATATTTTGTGCTTCCTGCCCCTTGTCTCTTTGGGTTCTCTTAGTTCTGCCCATTCCCAGTTTGGTCTGGGGGTTCTGTCTATTTCAGGAGCTCCTCCATACCCCAATACATGATACCCTTCTACCAAAGCTCCATTTGCTTAGATTAACCAAGTATGCTTCTATTTCTTACAATCAAGACCCCAAATTACTACAGGGAGCCAAACTCTATGTCCCCCCGAAAAGCCAGTCTTGGGGAACCAAGACTAGGTGGAGACTCCAAAAGGATAAAGACTAGAAATGGGGGAGTGGAGCCAGGGTCAGAGGTTGGGTGGGATTGGATCAGACCCCAAGTAGAGGAAAGCCATGGCCCAGCCAGGTACTTTGTGGAGGTGAACTCATTGCATACCACTGGAGTAGATACTATAATCTCAAATTTTCAGAAAAGGAAACTAGGGGCTCCTGGGTGGCTCAGTCGGTTAAGCCACCCACTTGGGCTCAGGTCATGATCTCGCGGTTCATGAGTTCGAGCCCCGCATCAGGCTCTGTGCTGACAGCTTGGAGCCTGGAGCCTGCTTTGGATTCTATGTCTCCCTCTCTTTCTGTCCCTCCCCCACTCACACTCTGTCTCTCTTTCCTTCAAAAATAAATAAACATTAAAAATAATTTAAAAAAAAAAAGAAAAGGAATGGAAACTAGACCTCATGGAGTTATGGGATGTGCCAATAGGTAGGAAAACTGGAATTTGAACCAAAATCCCTGTAACATGTTATTGTGCCCATTTTTACAACCAAAGGGCCCGTATTTCCAGATGAAGGGTAACTCAAATTTATTAAGCAACAGCCAAGCGCCGGGTGCTACCCTTGGTTGGGTTCTTCCCATGCGTGATGTCGTTTAAACCAAATAACTCAAGCTCCGTTTCTCTGTTTTTCTGATCACTACGATGTTGTTATATTTGAAATCTACTATTTAAATATGAGAACATACAGTACCAGAGGGTGTTCAAAGTTAGCTTGAGTGGTTCCATGCTGTTGGGAACTCACTGTTCAAATGATTGGACGCTTCTGACTCCACTCATTGCAAGTTAGGGGTTGACAGCAAAACTTGATGCAGAATACAAGAGACACTGAAGGATACAGCAGAAAAACATGTGAATTTAAAGATGAAAAAGATACTTAGACTCTCCATCAAATGCAGTAATTGTTTAAAAACTTAAACCAACAAAAGAATATTTCAGGGAGGAGTATTCTATCAACTGACATTGTTTGAAATTGTCAATGCATTGGGGTGATAAAAAGCCAAGCCAGTTGGAGTCGGTTCTGTTTGTTTGCTCAAATTCCCAGGGGCGCCTGGGTGGCTCAGTCGGTTGAGCGTCCAACTTCAGCTCAGGTCATGATTTTGAAGTTCGTGAGTTTGAGCCCCACATTGGGCTCTGTGCTGACAGTTCAGAACCTGGAGCCTGCTTGGGATTCTGTGTCTCCCTCTCTCTCTCTCTGCTCCTCCCCTGTTCACACTCTGTCTCTCTCTCTCTCTCTCTAAAATAAATAAACATTAAAAATTTTTTTTAAATTCCCTGCAGACAGTGTGTCCCCTTCTTGCCTGCTCCCCCAAGCCCTGCTCTTGGAACATCATTCCCATTTTGCAGATAAAGAAAAGTGGGCTTTGGACAGAGGTTCAGCAAAGTGAAGTCACTGGTACGGATCGAAGGCAGAATTCAAAGCCAAGGGCATAGGGATGCCAAGCTCACCTTCTTTCCACGCTGGGAGGCTGCCTGCAAGTCTGAAGATGCCCAGGCAGAGGCTTCTTCCTGTGGGTGGGAGAGGAAAGCCCCTGCCCCTGCCCCCCCCAACCCTGCCCTTACTGCCTTTGAGAGGGGTGCTCCGTGGACCCCTCCCCCAGAGAGCACGCCTTTCCTATAGGAGAAACAAGCTTCCAGAACACAGCTGTGGAAGAGCTGGGGTCAAGGCCCAGGCCTGCTGTGATGTCACTTCGAGGTCCTGCCTGCACCCCCTCTCCTATGTTGTGCCCCGAGGCCACAGGTGGGACTGCAAGCTGGAAGCGGTGGCCCCACAAGGGTTCAAGGGCCCGCCCCGTCTCTGACGCGAGTGTCAGCATCCATATCCCGTGTCTTGAAGGATTCTGATGCCTGCCATCTGGAGGGAGAAAGCCGGACCCGGGGCGACAGGCCAAGAAAAGCGTTGTCGCTGGAGCCTCCCGGGAGCCAAGCTGCACCAGGAGGTGCCTCAGCATTATCATTTACACTGAGGAACCGGGTATTTAGAAAACAGGGCTGGTAGCAACCACGCCATCTGTGGCCAAGCTTTCCCGGCCCACCGCACCATATTGTGGAAGACGCCGGCTGAAGGAAACAGCGTCCCGTGTCGCGCAGTGTTTGTTTGGTTTGGGGCTTTTGTTGTTTTTTGTTTTTTGTTTTTCCAACAAATTCAAATGTGGCTTCCTCACTTCGCGAAGCAGGCTGAATGGCCCTGCAAGTCAGAGTCGCTGGAGGGAGAGAAGGATTTGACGGGGTGTGGGATTTGTACTCGGGCTCTAGAAGAGGTAGAAACAAAACAAAACAAAAAGATCTCACAGCCACGCACGGAGGGCTTAGTCTCTGTCAGGCACTCGGCTAATTGTGAGTATGTATGTGCATTTACATATGTATATATTATGTGTATAAATAACTCCTTTCATCTGCACAGCCGTCTCGAGTGCTAGGGACTATTACGTTTCTTTTGCATGAACTTGGAAACCAGAGCCCAGAGAGGTTGAGTAACTCACCCGTGGCCACACAGCTACAGACAGGTAGGGCCCAAGCAGGGGGCTGGGTTTAGTCCACATCCACCCTGGCTGTCCTCTGGAGCCTTTCTATCCCTAAGACACACAGAGGTCACTTCCAGGGTTTCCAGCAGCTTCCACTCTCCACGGGGTCACTCTCTTCTGTGTGGTCCTGCCATATTTTCCTCCGTGAGCTAATCGCATCTGAAGCCATCTTCCTTACGAACTGCCTGTTGTCTCTGTCCCCCCCCCCCCCACCAGACCCTCCGTTCCTCGCAGGCCAGGCTCCTGTCACACTCATGGCCCATCACCCCAAGCATCAACTTATCTATAAAGTGAGCGTAAGGCTCACGCCTATGCCTGGCCCTCCCCGTCTGTAAAACGGCATCCAAATATCTGTCTTCGGGATTCTGGACGGTGCATCGGGAAAGGTGTGCAGCACCAGGGTGGGGGGGTCCCGCCTTTGAGCTCACGTCACCCTGGCCGTCCACTCTCCTGGCACTTGTCACACTGCTCCCAAGTCTTCCGCGCACCCGGCTGTCTACCTTCTCCCAGCCTCAGTGTCCCCATCTGGAACACGGTCCTCCCCCCACCCCCCCCCACAACACTCACTCACACACACACACACACACACACACACACGCACCTCCGAAGCCCTGTCCAGTGCTGACGCCCTTTGGCGCAACTCCTGCAGCCCTGCAAGGGTCCGGGCCAGCCTGGGAGCCCCGCACCAGGCAAAGGTGACGAGAAAGCACGGTAGGCTGATAAATAATGCAGGTCCCGAGGTACTGTCTCCCCAGCACTTGCCAGGCAAGCTGGGCCCTCGCGGCAGGCAGCCGCCCTCGGGAGGAGCCGGCCCATTAAGGAGCGATTATCTCACCACTGCTAAGTGGCTGCAGGAGCTATCGGGTTTGGAGAGTGGCAGGCAGGCTTTGCTTCTGGAGCACATGGTAAAATTTGGTGCAATTAGCAGCGAGGGAACACACATTTACTACTATTATTATGTTCTCTTGGCACCCTGGCCCTGTTGCGGGCTGCCTTCTTTCTTTAATTTCTTTCTTTTTTTTTTTTTTAAGGAGAAAAAAAAATGCTCTTTGGGAACTGAAGCAAAATAAAAATGCCAAGAATTAAAAATGCAAATTCATCCAAGATGTTTTCTGCCCAAGACGGCCATGGCCACATGGCTCGATAACATTTTAAATGTTAAAAAAAAAAAAAAAAAGGGTGATTTTCAGTAAAAATCAAATTTGCCAGAGCCCGAGTTTAAACGAATCCCATACAGCACCCGGGCACCAGGCCAACGTTCACGAACAAGTCCCTTCAGAAGGTGATGCTCTATTAAAACGAGGAGAAAACACAAACTTCGCATAGACAGCGCCGGTCCTCGGGACCCAGGAAACGCGGCTGGCTGGGTGTGGATCTGGCTCAGCCCTGGCCTTGAACAGGACACTTCCCTCCTTGCGCTTGGCTGTCCCATCCGTAAAATGGTCATAAATAAAATCTACCTTTGGGCTTTCACTAGGAGTAATCATGTTATTTAGAAAAACAACAAAGGTTTTTTTAATAAACATTGAACGAATACCTTGCCCATCAGTAAGTATCTGACATGGAAAAGCGTAAGGACAGAGACTAGGTGTAAGCTGCTCCCGCACCCCATCCACCCCCAGCTGCCACAGCACCCAGCAAAGGGTCTGGCTCCAGATAGGTGCTCAGTAAGAGCTTTGGCAGTAACGGGCCTCGAGAGAGAGTCGAACGCCCACCTGTGCTCAGCCCCCAACCCCGTGGTTCAAAGATGAATAGAGACCCATCTGCCCAGAGGTGTCAGGGTCCAAGGACAAGAACATACTCCTCTCCCTCCTTCATTTCTGAGTTCAGTTAGTTGCAACGGGCAGGAAGTGGTCTTAACTGCCAGGCACACCTGGTCTCAAATCCCCCTTCCCTCTTACTGGCCGCGAGACCTTGGGTAAGGCACTGAACCTCTACATGCCTCAGTCTTCCCATCTGCAAAATGGGATGAACACTGTAAAAATGACCCACATAAAGCTTTGGACACCTGCTTGGCCCATGGCGAGGGCTCAAGGAAGGGAGGCTGTTGCAGCCACTGTGCTAATGTCTTTCCTCAAAGTAGCCACTGCCCTGGTGTCCCTCGGTCAAAAATGAATCCTACATCTGACCGAGATGCTCTCTCTCCCTTAAACCACAAGGTAGGGAACATGCCGGGGGATCAGCCTCTGGAGACACAGTGCCTCCCAACTCACCATGATCTCTCTCGCCCCAGATTAGCCCATTGCTCTGCCCCTAACCCAACACCCACCATGCCGACTCATCCAGAGCCAAAACCGACTCTTACCTCGGCCTTCAAGGCCCTGTGTGTTGTTCCCACCACCACCCTCCCCCTCCCGTTACCTCCTGACCTCATCTCCCACCAGCGCCCCGCCCCCCGGCCCCTGCTCCTTTGCCAGCACCCCTGCACCCTCCCACCCCCAGGCCATCCTTTGCTGGAGGCCACTCCCCCAGGTATTCGCCGGGTCACCTTTGCACTTCACCACTTCACCCCCCCCCCCCCCCCCCCCCCCCGTGAAGCGGCTTCCCTTGTAACAGCCCCACAGGCCACGGGCACTGGTCAACAGGTGACCAATCATGGAACACCTGCTGGATGTCTGCTTCCCTTCTCTCCCCACTACTGTGAGCTGCGGAGGGCAGGGTCTCGGCCAACCGAGTTTCTCCGAAGACCAAGGGTCACGGGAGAGAAAGGAAAAGTGATCGGCACCAATGGGGGCACTGGAGGCCTCCGGATACGGGGGACACGCCTCACCTCTCGGGTGGGACATGCAGGTTCAGAGGACGGAAAGGGCCTCTTCACGGCCACAGGTGCATCATGCAATCTGCCTTCGGTTTGCTTAAGAGCTGACACATCGGGCAAGCCGCATCCACAGGTATAACCACAGGAGCTTTATTTTGCCTCCTACTGTCCCTTTTAAATGTGCTCAATGGGAAGAGCTCATCCCCGGCCCCTGGATGATCCTCAGAAAGCCTCTTGACTTCACAGGTCACCCAGGCAAGAAAAATGCTGTTGTCACTTTAGGTCTGTGTCACTTGTCCGTCGACCGGCAAATGGATAAAGAAGATGTGGTTTATATATACCGTGGAATACTACTTGGCAATGAGCAAGAATGAAATCCTGCCATTTGCAGCAACGTGGATGGAACTGGAGGGTGTTATGCTGAGTGAAATAAGTCAGGCAGAGAAGACAGATGTCATATGTTTTCACTCGTATGTGGAACTTGAGAAACTTAACAGATGACCATGGGGGAGGGGAAGGGGGAAAAATAGTTACAAACAGAGAGGGAGGGAGGCAAACCATAAGAGGTTCTTAAGTACAGAGGACAAACCGAGGGTTGATGGGGGGTCGAGGGAGAGGGGAAAATGGGGGATGGGCACTGAGGAGGGCACTTGTTGGGATGAGCACTGGGTGTTGTATGGAAGCCAATTGGACAATAAATTATATTAAAATATAAAATAAAATAAAATAAAATAATAAAGAAAAATAAAATAAAATAAAATAAAATAAAATAAAATAAAATAAAATAATCTTGTGCCTTGTTGTAATCTGAACTTCAGATGATATTTTTTTTTCAATATATGAAATTTATTGTCAAATTGGTTTCCATACAACACCCAGTGCTCATCCCAAAAGGTGCCCTCCTCAATACCCATCACCCACCCTCCCCTCCCTCCCACCCCCCATCAACCCTCAGTTTGTTCTCAGTTTTTAACAGTCTCTTATGCTTTGGCTCTCTCCCACTCTAACCTCTTTTTTTTTTTTTCCTTCCCCTCCCCCATGGGTTTCTGTTAAGTTTCTCAGGATCCACATAAGAGTGAAAACATATGGTATCTGTCTTTCTCTGTATGGCTTATTTCACTTAGCATCACACTCTCCAGTTCCATCCACGTTGCTACAAAGGGCCATATTTCGTTCTTTCTCATTGCCACGTAGTACTCCATTGTGTATATAAACCACAATTTCTTTATCCATTCATCAGTTGATGGACATTTAGGCTCTTTGCATCATTTGGCTATTGTTGAGAGTGCTGCTATAAACATTGGGGTACAAGTGCCCCTATGCATCAGTACTCCTGTATCCCTTGGGTAAATTCCTAGCAGTGCTATTGTTGGGTCATAAGGTAGGTCTATTTTTTTTTTTTAATTTTTTTTCAACGTTTTTTTATTTATTTTTGGGACAGAGAGAGACAGAGCATGAACGGGGGAGGGGCAGAGAGAGAGGGAGACACAGAATCGGAAACAGGCTCCAGGCTCCGAGCCATCAGCCCAGAGCCTGACGCGGGGCTCGAACTCATGGACCGCGAGATGGTGACCTGGCTGAAGTCGGACGCTTAACCGACTGCGCCACCCAGGCGCCCCGGTAGGTCTATTTTTAATTTTCTGAGGAACCTCCACACTGATGATATTTAAAGTCACATCGTGTCTCCCCCAGGGCAGGGCCTGCCCGCCCGTGAGATACAGACCGCTCAGGGCTGAGTGCTGACCTGCCGCTTCTCTCCTCTTCCCTCTCACCGACTCCCCGTGCGCCCCCCTCCTCCCTGCTTCCGCCGCTCCCCCTCCCCTCCCCCACAATCTAGGTTATTGGCGCAGGAGAAGGTCGCGAGAGGAAAAGAAATGGAGTGAAAAGTTCTCACCCGCTTGGCACTGTTGTAAGCCGGCTTCTCGCTCTTGGCCTGGAACAGGTATACAGCCAGCCCGCCACGTGCAGCAGAGATCAGCCCCCTGTAGTGCCCGTGACCAGCCAGCGGGACTCTGCCTGCCTGCTGGTCGCTCTCCTCTCCGCAGCTCCAGGAACCCTCAGCTTCTCCCTAGCGAGTATGCAGTCGGCATTAGCTGCCCGGGTGGCACCCAGCCCCTCAAGGTGGGCCCCACCCTGTGCCTGTCAAGGGACGCACACGTGCATCCCTGGCCCTGGTTTCTGGAAGCGCAGGCCGACAGCTGTGCTGAGTGCTGGCTCCTCTGAGAGCCATCAGATGGCTTTCACTTCTCTCAGACGCAGGCTGGACGACAGATCACCTGCGCCCACCCTGCCAGGGACGCACACGAGGTGCCTCTCCCCAAACTCGAGAAGGGGGAGGGGTCTCCTCATGCCCCTCCACGTGGAAGGGGGAGGAATCTTTCCCCAAGATATCTGCCTTTATTCCCCAAATCCATCTGGCACCCTCGGTGTGAAGTCTGACACCCCGATCGATTTCCCTTTGGAAATTTGCCTCTTGTTCCGGGGCTTTGCTCGAGAGGACGATCTCTATTAGACGTCGATGCTTCTGCGGAAACTTCCAGTTTCACAACCTGTCACAATTTTCTGTCGGTCGGCGTGTTTCTTTGGGAGAAAAATTTAAAAAGTAGCTGATGAGAATGTTTAGGACACTAACGGAGCAAAATGATTTTTGCAGATTTTCTGAAGTTAAATAAAATACGACTCCGTGGAGATGTGGCCTGAACCAGAGCATCCAAAAAGCCCCTTTGGTCTCTGCCCATGAAATGTTATCTTCCCAAGAGGGAGAAACGACAGCTTCAGGAAGGCCTCTCCATCTCCTTCCTCCTGCCCACCCTCCGCTGGAGGGCAAGCAGTGGCCACTTCTTGGGGGAGCAATCGATCTGGACACTGGACACTTCATTTGACAGACAAGGGAACTAAAATAGTGGGAACACTTTCTTCCAGCTGCATAGCTATTTAGTGGAGGAGCAGGGATTTGAACCCACAGCTATGGGGTCTTAGAGCCTGCGCCCTTTGCCCTTCTCCGCCTCTGCCTCTGGGGAGAGGGCCAACAGGCCAAGAGCCCCCGTCTGTGCGATTCCTATTTTCCTGTGGGTGTACCCGGGCCTCCAGGCCTGCGGGTGATGTCCCCCTGGGGGTCCCGCCATCAGAAGGAGGAGCTGCTGAGAACAAGCACCACCCAGCTGAGCTTTCCGCCTGCACCCCACCGTGGGCACCCCCATTCAGACGACCAGCCCTCTTGGCCCCCCACTGGGCAGTCCCTGGCCGGGCTGTGGGGCTACCAAGAAGGACAAATCATGGTCCTGGCCTTAAGGGGCCACATGCTAGTGGTGACGTTGGGCAAGTAAACCGGTAAGGCCAGTTGGTGGGATCAGCGTCATCTTGGTCACCACTGGAGGTGTGGCTTGTCAGGGTAGCCTGTCAGCAAAGGGCAGGTCTGAGCTTCAGTGAGCAAGAAGGGGACCTAAGTCTTGCCAGATGGAGAAAGCAGGAAAGGACCTTCCAGCAGGGGGACAGCACCTCCAAACTTGACCACCAGAGCCCCCTTAGTAGCAGAGGAAGGCAAACCGCCAGGATCTAGGGATGGAGCCCCAAGTGGACCACCAACCCCCAGGAAAGGGCCTCCAACTCCATTCCACACCTGTGTGCTTGTTCTACTGGAAAAACAATGCTTGAAAGGCCCTGGGTGTCTGGGGACTTGCATGTCGCTGGGCCCGGTCAGGCTAAGAGCATAGGAGCAGCCGGCAAGAAGTTTTAGGCAGAGGAACAACACTGTTAGATCGGCACTTCCAAAAAAAAAAAAAAAAAAAAAAGACTTTTTGGCCACAGCGTGTCCAGGGGGAGACTGAGACACTGAGTCAGGGAGAGCAATGAAGAGGCTGTTGCCAGGGGCCAAGTGCAGTCCCTGGGCATGGACCTGGGAGCCAGAGTCCGGGGTGTGGCCAGAAGAAGCGAGGACAGAAAGGAGCCCACCAGATGTGCGTCCTGGGAACGCTGATATCAGGACATGCGCCACTGCTTCTCACTCCCGTTCCTCCACCAAACCCGAGCCCAGGTTTCATGCCAGAGGAGCCTCCCACGCAGGCCGGCCCTCCCTGGTACAGGCTCTCATGGTGACATGTCTCTCTACTTCCCAGCACTGATCAGAGGGACGTTTCACATCTACTCCAGGGACTTCTCAGGGAAGATCTCTTCCCAGCAAGATGGCAGACGTCATTATTTGGTTGGTTGCTCCCTTCGTTGGTGAGTTTGTTGGTCGGTTGGTTGCTTGGCTGGTTGGCTGGTTAGTAAGTTTGTTGGTTGACCGAGCGGCGACTTGGTTGGTCAGTTTCTTAGCAAGTTGGTTGGTGGGTCGGTCAGTTGGTTGGTAGGGTGGTTAGTGTGTCAGTTGGTTGGTTGGGTAGTTAGTCGGTAGGTTGGTTGGTAAGTTGGTGAGTAGGGGGGTTGGTAGGTAGTTCGGTTGGTTGCTTGGCTGGGTGATTGGTAGGTTGGTTGGTTGGTTCGTAGAGTGTGTTAGTTGGGTGGGTGGGTGGGTGGGCTTGTTGCTTTTCTTTGAGCCACCATCATTTAGCACAGAGTCATGTGCATAGTAAGCCCGCAATAAATAGCTGTCGAGTACTCTCACATCCATACTATCTCATTTGATCCTTAAGGTCTCTCGGTCCCATTGGCAGGGAAAGAAGTAATAACCTCCAAATTACAGATGTGCGGGCTGTGAATTCAGCCAGACCAGCCTGGGTTCAGAACCAGCAAGTTCTGGAGGCAGAGCCAGGCCCTGCAGAGGTCTGACCGTCAAAGAGCTCTTACTCCCGATGAATGAGAGGAAAGCCTTCATGGCAATGTCAAGAAGAAAAATGAGGGAAAATAGCATGTTTGCTCCTTATTACTAATCGTGCGGCCTCTGGGGTTTCTTAGTCTGTATTTTTGGTCCGCTGGTTTTACATAAGCACATTTCCCTCACACCACTCTGCAAATTCAGTTAGCCGGCCCTCTCTTCTGTGTCCTTACCACACACCACTACGGTGCAGTGCAAGTGGCAGTGAAAGGCCAGCCACTTCGAATAGGTGCGCATCTACCTATTCATTGATTACCTCCCGCAACAAGGAGCTCCCTACCACCGCTGCCAGCTAGAGGCGGGCCTCTCAGCCCCTACTTTCCATTTCCGTGGGGAAGAGCGAGACTCCAAGCCCCCTGGCCCTGTCTTCCCCCTTGGACTGCAACACGAAGGCAATGGGTGTTCCTAGATGGGAGCCTGCAGGATGGGGGACCGTACCCACCCCCCCCAGGAGACCTTCCTGGCTTCAGTGAACTCCAGTCCCTGCTCTTCCACCACGAAGTCCGAGGGCTTGATTGAGCAAGTTATCTGGCCCACACCATCCTCGTGGGATCAACCACAGGATGCCCTTGGTGGCGTCTTGCAGATGATGCCCGGAACCGGGCACACAGCGGCGATAACAGCCGATGCTCACCGGGGCTGACCAGTAACCCCTCTAAGGGCTGACCAGACACCAGACGCCCCTCTTAGCACCCTCCACTCATCGTCGCCTGCCTAGTCCTTGCACGCTTCTCACGCGGGGGGCTCTGACGCCACCATCCCCACTTTGCAGGTGAAGGAAACGGACCCACAAAGAATGAAGTCACTTGCGCAGGATTTCCCGATTGGCCAGGAAAAGATCGGGCTCATGGCCCGGCGCAGAAGACAGAGACACCGACCAGGGCCACTGCCATTACTACTGCTAAGTGGGTTTACCTACTGACATGGCAGCTGCCAGCCCTTCTTTGCTATCTTGAGGCGGCGTGAGACGACGGTGTCGGGCTCCCGCTCTCTGAGCGAGTCACAGCCCCTGGCACGCCGCCTTGGAAGCATGACTGACGGGAGAAAGGAAGAGAAACCTGAGCTTACAAAGTCAACCTTAAGAACGCTGTTTCCCAAAGTGGAAACGATCAACAAAGACCTCCAGTGATGTGCTGCCCCTGCCAAGCCCAGCCACCCAGCGAGCGAGGAACGCACATGCTCGCACACACGCTCCCTGTTGCAACTCGCCCTCCAGCTGGCCTCCCCTCTACCCGGTTCCGGGACAGGAAAGTGAGCCTCGCCTCTTTCTCCCCAGCACGGGGGCTAGGAATCGCCACGGCTGCTCAAGGAGGGGAGAATCCGCTAACTCGAGCCGGTTCCAAGAGAAACAGACAGGGACCGGCCGCCGTCTCCCGTGGCTTGTGAAAGCGAGATGCACTTTCTCTCTTTCACAGCCTGTGTGTGAATGCGCGTGCACGTGCGTGTGATCGTCAGTGTGTATGAGTGTACGTTTGCGACAGTGGGAGTGCGTGAGTGTGCACTCTTAGTGTGTGATGGGGGGTGTCTGTGTGCGTCTGCGAGTGTGAGGGGCGGGGCAGCGTGGGCCAGGAGCCCCCGTCTGGAACCTCATTGCCGGGAACAGTGAGCCCAGATCTACACCCCGGTTTCTTCGAGTGCATCCCTGGGGAAATTCCCCCTCCTCCTCTCACTTCCTTCCACCTACTCCCAAACCCCTTGCAGAAGAAAATCCTGAAGCCCTCCCAGCTGCTCTGCGCTAAAGGTGTGGAATGTTGATGTGCAGAGATAAGGAAAAGAAGTTCTCTGCATGAAGGTGGAGACGGTGCCCTAGACCTGCCCACTGAAGCAGTCCAACAAACCCTGGGGGGTTGATCCAATCACCCCACCTCAGAGAGGGAAGGATCTGGAGAGCCCGCGCCAGCCCATTTTACAGATGAAGGGGAGAGGGAAGGGAAAACCCAGTGCAGCCTGGGGACCTATGACATGCCAGGCACCTTCCTACCTGCTGTCTTCCTGAATCCTGCGACAGACAGCCCTCTAAGACAAGAGGCCACGTGCAGGGCAGGACGCTAGACCCCAGGAGCTAAGCCACTTGCCTATGAAAGTCACCAGCAAAACCGAGAAGGGACAGATACAGAGCCAGGTCGCCCTTGCCAGGTGGAAGGAGACGCTTCTTACCTACAAAGTTGGCGAAATTAAAGAAGACATTGTCAGCATGCGGCCTAGGAAGGGAGGCAGAGTATTGCAGGCTCCCGAGTTACTCGTGGGATAGAGACGAATACAGGCCGTGGTTTCGTATCCTCCCTTGTGCCTGGTGGTGGCACACAGAAAAATAAGGGAAGGGGGCAACAACAAACGAGTACGATAATAACGTTTTTACACGTGAGTACCACAATACTGTTTTTTCAGTTGTTATTAACATGAATATTATAAGAAGATTTTTTTTTTCAGTTGTTATTTCTAAAAGTCTCACGCTCTACTTCCTGTGTCAGGCACAGGACGTCGAAACAGTCTGCCCGGAGACACACAGCTAACAAGCAGAGCTGAGATTCAAGCACATAAAACTATCAAGGCAGATAAAATGTATAAAGCATATATCTAAGCATATACAATATTAACATGTATTATAGAACCTATAAAAACATCTAGAGCATATCTGTAACATATAAGATTTTGGCAATTGGTATTTATATGATACATCATTTGCACGTGATTTATATATAATATATAAATGTATCTGGGAGCATTTTACACATATATAACCCGTGTGTAATTTTGTATGCATATAAACTTACAAACATTTATATATATAATATTTCCAGCATATAAAACTTGCAAAGGGGAGTGTCATAACAACATAAACTGGCTGGAAATGTCCCTGCCTACCTTGGAATGTAGTGAGTCCCCCATCACGGGAAGTGTGCAGGCAGAGGCTAAGGGATTGCCCTTGGACAAAGGGAAGCCTTGTCGGAGACAGAGAGGAGCAGAGAACTGTGTGCCGATGAACTTGATGCTCAGTCCTGGTGGCTGGCCTGCTGGGGTGGGCTGGGGAGGGAGGGAGCCCCTCGCGGGTCCTCTTGAAAGACAGGGGTGGGGGGTGGGGGTGGTGGGGGAATGGGGGGGGTGTGTCTGAGCCCCAGGCGGATGGAGATGAGCAGAGGAAACATCCAGAGCCGCCAACCTTGCCTTCCAGTTCTGAGTCTGGCTGGGACAGTGCCAGTGAGAGACGGTCAGCCCAGCTGCCTCAGCCACCTGCAGGGAGGAAGCAGCTGACAGTGACCCCAGATGGGAACCCTCTCCCTCGCCTTCCCTGGCATCGCCCTGCCATGCTCCCCACTCTATAGCGCCAGCCACAGAGAAGGAGTTCATCCCCACGGAACATCAGAGCGAAGGGGGTACAGAAATGAAACCGGCTTCAACATACAGCAGGCTCTGCTCGGTACCAGGGCTTGTGGGAAAAGACGCTGGGACCTGCCGGTTCCTCACTCTCTACGGTCTGATTCCCCGGGGCGGCAGAGCCAGAAAGACTTGGTTCTAGATCCCAGCCAGGCACTTACTGGCCTGAGTAAGTCATTTGCTCTGACTGAACCTTACTTTTCTCCTCTATAAAATGCGATAACACTAGACCCTATCTGCTAGGACTGTTGAGCTCGTACCCCGAAATGCTTTTATGAACCTTGGCTAGCTCAGAGCCCGACACACTGCGGGTGCCCAACGGACGTGAGGTTCCTTCCCCTTTTCCCGAGGACGTGTGAGATGTGTGAATATGACGGCTCTAAAAGCAGACCAGAATCCGAAGATGTGGTTCTAATCTTATGCCTGCCTCTGTCTGCTTCACAGAATCTCTCCAGGCCTCACTTCCCCTCTGAGAAACGAAGGGCTTAGACCTCAGAGCTTTCCGCAGACCACCCCAGTAGATGAGTCTGTGATGAAGGAAAGGTCTCTGGAATCAGCATCGTAAAAAGCAGCACGGGGAATCGGACTCACATCAGTTTCTGAGACCCACTACACAGGATGGTGCCTCATTCAATGACCTCCCTTCCTTCTCTCCACAGCACTCCTGAGAGGCAAGGGGGTGCCGGGCTTATTCCCATTAAAGATGGGGAAGCAGGGAGGCTGCCTCACTCCAGGTGGTAGGGAACCTCCTACTCTTGGCTCCCAGCTTGGTGCAGTCCCCACCCCCTTTCCTCAGAAAGATAAAATAAAATCATCATAATAAGGCCGTGACTCAGACACCTCTCTCGCCTCCAGCCACAGGGCAGGGTCCCGGCACCTCAGCTCTGTGGCCCCATCCCCAAAGTCTTGTGGTCACAGCCTTTACTCAACTCCGCATGTCTCTGAGAGTGACAGAGGAAGACAGAACTCCCGTAGCACAGTCTTCCCTCCCTCCCTTGCCACAGTCAGAAATAAAAGCCCTTACTCATTTTTTGAAAGACAGAGCCAAGGCGGGGAGTCACTGTTGGGTGGGGGTGGGGACCAGCCTGTTTGGGGAGGGGTGGGGGAGGGCAAGGAAGATGTAAGCCTTGTGAAACCACGCTCTGTATTTTGCTCGCTCCCTGTGTCTCCTCCCAAAGCCGTTCCTTATTTGGGGAGCATTTGACTACGGTCAGGGTTCCATTTGCATGAGAAGTTCTTGGGAGGGAAAAAGGACTTGTCACATTTCTCCCACAAGAGTGTGTTCACACCAAGAACAAGGGAGATGCCAACAGTGGCCTTTGCCGTCACCAGAAGTGGCAGCTGAGTTGAAGAATTTCTTCCTCTAGGCACATTTTCCCCTGTCTCCCTATGAACTGACTTCTCCCTGGGGAAAGTGGATCTCGCTGTCACCAGCACAGCCTCCAGCCTGCCCTCCCCGCTCAGAGCTCCGGCTAAAATCATGTCCTGTCTCTGCTACAGGTTTATGAGGCCTTGTTTCGAGGATGACAGTCTCTCCGGGTGAGAACAGGAGAGCCAGGGCCAACTGTTACAAAACAGGCTTCTTGGAAGGAAGCCGGCAGGGATGGGGAGGGAGACCCACAGTCAAACTAGGACAGCATTTCCCAAGAGGAGCCCAGCAAGACTCCACATGATTTCAATCAGGGAAGGACACCCGGCTGTTAGCTACCCCACCTCCCAGCCAGCAGCAGAGGCATCCAGATGTCTGCACAACATCCTGTCTCCCCCAGGTGCCCAGCCTCCTCGCACTGCTAGCCTTTCGCTGCCCCCGCGGGGCACACCTGGAATGCGCTCCAGCCCGCGGTGCTCTCCAAGGCCAGTCATAATTGCTCAAAACGCTCGCACATGGGTGTAGTTTACAGACTATTTCACCACTGTGATAGCATTGGACATGAGGTGACGAAACTGCCCAGGCCCTGAGCTGCTCCTGGGCTGCTGCTCCTAGGGGGACGTTTCAGGGTGTTACACAGGAAGTGTCATGGCAGCCCTGTTTATGCTCAGTGGGGGATGCGTTTCCAGGCGGAACTCCCGGCAGGAAATGAAATAAACGTCTCTTCCGCTCAAGGCAGGGTTTCCAGGCCGCTGCCATCAGCACGACAGGGACAAGTGCAAGAGGCAGGGAGCTGCTGGGCTGAAATGTCGCTGCGCTCAACGGGGCCTGGGGTGCAAAGCTGGTCTGAGGGCAGACCCGGGCCGTGGGCTCGAGGCCAAAGCCACAGAGCTGATCTGAGTGGCCCAGGACGGTTTCCCCAGCCCTTCGTGTGAGTGCAGACAGGAACCCTTGACCCAGTGCCCCCCAGGCCCCCACGTGGTGACTGCAGGGATTCTGAAATATAGTTTCTGTCCAGTGCCCACCACACCTGGGCCGTTCTCGCTAACCCTGACTAGCAGCCCATCCAGTACTCTCATTCACGCACACCCAGGCCCAGTGGGTCCTATCTGACTCCAGCCACGATCCACACCCCCGGGGCAAAGCCACGCAGGCAGCCCCCTCAGAGAATTCCAGCAGAACCACTGCCGTGGGCACACCTTTGCATCTGTCATTTCCTCTGAACACCTGACCACCCTGCTCACAGAAGGTCTTCCCCTGGAGGGGAAGCTCAGACTGTACCCTTTTTCCGCCTGGCTGTCCCCCACCCCCTCCACAAACAGGGCCCTGTCCCACTCATGGACCACATTGTCCACATCTGGTCCAAAGCAGTGACGTCTGGGTCTCCTTTTTATTGTAACAAGCCCAAGACCTAGACCTCCTGAATTCAGCTCCCAAGGGGTCAGTTTTATAACCCAATCTCTGAGTAAAAGCCCAAGGATAAAGCAAGTTCAGGGCAGCATGGGCTCAGTCCTTTGTTCCCCAACCAAAAGCATGGTGCATTTTCCACCTTCGGCCTCAGTTCTCTCCCCTCCCGTCTGCCCCTCACTCTGCCGGTCTGTCCTCCACTGGAGGTCATTTTGCAAGGCCTTGGCTACAGCAGCATTCCCTTCTACTCCAAAGTGGGATAGGCTCCAAAGATCAAAGAGGACCCAATGGAGGACCCAATGGAACCTGAAGCTTTTAGACCAGAGCCCTCGGCCTGGGGACTGTGGACAGCTTCAGAAGGTGCGAGGGCCCCTGTGTGTGACTGTGCCAGACTGCATTTTCCGGAGGGCTTTTGTCACGTTCTCACAGTGTTCTGTGACCTCAAGAAGGCTCAAAACCAAAGCAGAAAAAGGGAGGAGGAGAAAGCTGGGAGTGTCTATCTGTTCATCTGTTAGTCAACCAGCCCTTCAGCACTTGTCACCGAGGGCCTGCTGTGTGCCAGGCCCTGTGCTGGGCCCTGGGCATACAGTGGTGATTAAACACTGTCCTTGTGGACTTACAGCCTCTGGCGGGGACAGATAATCAATTGAAAAAGCACACGTAAATGTAGAAAACCAATTCTGCCAAGAAGAGACCCTCAGATGAGCCCAGGAAGTGCGAGCAGCCTGCTGGGATGAGGGTAGAGGTTCGGGGCTGGCAGATGGGCTGTGGCCAAATCCCAAAGACCCTGGAGTAGCCGTTGCCGAGGCAGGCCTTCGGGGGGCTTGGTGTGAGGAGGGAGAGGCTGGCAGGCCATGGCAAGTAACCCTGTGGGGGCAGCGATGAGTGGCTCCAAAGCATGGTGGGTTCAGGCACCTGGAGAAGGTCGCTGGGCTTCCTGTTCCCATGTCACAGGAACCGCCATCTTCCAGGAACCCGAGAGCGGAGGCTTGTGGGAAAGCCCAGGACCCAACTAGGGAGTTTGTCACTCGCCCTCCAAACCTTCTCCAGCCAAATGTTGGGTCTGTGAGCTCCTCACTGATAGGGCTTGTCTAGCAGAGTCCCGGGCCCATACCAGACACCGGACAGTTGGCTTTATGAAAAAATTCCCGGGGGTTGGGGGAGGGGGGAGGGTGGCTGTGGTCCCATCGGTGCCACCACAGACCCCCTCCTCACCTGAGGGCTGGATGGCGACTGAGGAGCCGAGGTAGCAGGTTCTGTCTCTCAAACCGAACCCAGCCCCCAAACCACAGGACACGGAACCAACGTGGAACCGGACAAATCACCAGTCAAGAGGTGGAGAGATAAAACCCATAGCTGAGCTGGCGTAGCTGTTTCCCATAGGCAGAGCCTGCGTTTTGGGGTCAGAAAATACGGCCCCATCAGATGCTGGAGAGTAACTATCCATTAGAGCCACAAAATGCCAATGCACTGCTCTCCCCACAAGGAACGAGCAAACTTATGATTTGGGGAGAGGAATAAATTGCTTTAAGTATGACATGTACAGATGGCTGTGCCCTGCCAGAATGCCCTGAAGAACCCATTTTAAATAAACACCTACAGGGCATTAGAATGAGCGCCGAGGAAAGGCCTCATCCAAGGGATTAAAGCCCAGCAGTCAGTGTGCTGGAAAACTTCCTCTCCATCCTGACCCCTTCCACGCCCTTCTCCCAGCCACCAAAGCCACGTCTTCACCACGGACTTCCCCTCTCTCATTCTCTCCCACCTCCTTATGCCTGTGCGTCGTCATCTCCCTCCTGAACTGCTGACCAGGGTCCTCATGGACCTCCCCGTCTCCAGACTCTCCCCTCTGTTCCAGCGTCCTCCTGGCTACCACACTGAACACATGCAAATCCAGCCTAACGTTCCCACTTCAAAGTCCAGCAGTGCCTCCTTAATGCCTCCCAAGGTCAAGGCCAAGGCACTCTGCCCAAGGCTGAACTAGTAAGAGCACCCCCCACCTTCTCGCCAGTCTTTGGCCGTAGCCCCAGCTCGTCCAGCCTCTCGTTTGAGCATCACATAATTTGCTGGTTCTTGGGTGTCACCACCGGGCAGCCCCCACATTCCTCAGACTCGCTGTGGTCAAGACAAAACGGGTCACCTCGGCCGCACCCACCCCAAATTGCTCTCTTCTCCCGGTCCAGTAAACAGTCCCCCTTCCAGATATGTGTGCATGCACACACACACACACACACACACACACTGAAATATTACTCAGCCATAAAAGAAGATGAGGCGGGGCCATTTGCAACAGCATGGACGGATGTAGAGGGTATAATGTTAAGTAAAATAAGTTAGGCTAAGAAAGACAAATACCAGGGGCGCCTGGGTGGCTCAGTCGGTTAAGCGTCCGACTCCAGCTCAGGTCATGATCTTACGGTTCATGGGTTTGAACCCTGACTCGAGCTGTGCACCGACAGCCAGGATCCTGGAGCCTGCTTCCGATTCTGTGTCTCCCTCTCTCTCTCTGCCCCTCCCCTGCTTGTGCTATCTCTCTCTCTCTCTCTCTCTCTCTCTCTCACACACACACACACACACACAAATAAACATTTTAAAATTTTTTTGATGAAAAAAATTTTTATAAAAGAAAGACAAACATCGTCTGATCTCATTCATATGTGGATTCTAAAAACACCAATAAAGAAACAACCAAACAGCAGAATCAGACCTGTAAATACAGAGAACAAATTGATGGCGGCCAGAGGGGAGGAGGTGGGCGGATGGGCAAAATGGGTGGAGGGGTGAGGGAGATACAGGCTTCCCATTATGGAATGAGTAAGTCACGGGAATAAAAGGCACAGCACGGGGAACAGAGCCGGTGGCATTGTAACCGTGTGGCATGGTAACAGATGGCAGCTAGACTTACGGTGATCGCAGCGGACCAGAGAGAAGTTGAATCACTCCGTTGTACACCTGAAACTAATGTAATGTTGTGTCAACTCCACTCAGAGAAAAATAAAATATAGTCCCCCTGCTAGCCAGCCGGGACCACATCCAAGCGGGCGGTCCGGGACCTGCGGGTCTTGCCGCCTGAACTCCTAGCCAAGCTCATCCCCCGCCCCCCCGTCTCCACCAGCCTGAAGCCTGCACCCATCGTGCCTCCCACCCCACAACCTCAAGTGATTGCTCTGGCCTTCACTGACCCGCTTCTCCTCCAAGGCAATGCCAGCTGCTGCCATAAACAACCACAGCGTCCGGGGGTTAACGGGATAGAATTTTCTCGCTTATGTGACGGTCGGATACCAGCGCTCCCGGCTGCAACGGGAACTCTTCCCGCACGTGGTGAGTCAGAAACCCACGTCCCTTCCATTCTGTGTCTCTGCCAGGCCCCGAGGCTTCCGGCTTCTCTGCTTGCAGACGGTGAGGAAAAGTCACGGGGCTTCTCCTCTTCTGTAGAGACCGGCTTTACCTCCAGCATCACTGATTGATTGAGAGCCAGTCATCTGGCTACACCTGGATGCAGGGGCTTCTGGGAAATGTAGTTCTTCTGGGATAGCCTCGCTCCACGGGGCAGCACCACGCCGCACGGGAGGGATCGTGAGTCGCTCGGCGGACCACAGCCATCTGGCCACGCCACGCTCGCTCGTGCATCGGAAGGCCAGTCCAGCATCCTTGGAACCTGCATAAGGTGTCCTCTGAACAGGTGTGGCTCGGCTCCCCAGCTCCTCTCCTCCCACATGTCTGCCCTGTGCTCCCAGCCGGCTGGAAGCCTTGAAGGTCTCTCCCTCTACAGGCGCCGGCCTTCTCTGCCTGCCTTTGCTCCCGCGTTCTCTCTGCAGGTGCCAGGAAAAGTGAGGATGAGCCTACAGACAGCAGACCAGGAGGGGGGGCCCTTCCAAGCCCATCTGAGACCCGGAGGAAGCTGGATTCCAGGGCACAGCCCATCGTGCCTAACTGCACTCCTGGTGTGGCCAGGCTGTGGACTGGACCTTCGTACACCTCCCTTCGCTGGAACCTTCCAGCAGGCCTAGAGGAGGGGACAGTCGCCGCATCCCCTTTCCAGATTAGGAAACGGAAGCCCTGGACGGGAGGGGGCTCCGTTCAGTGCCACGGACATTTGCTAGGTGGCTGTGACGTGCTAGGCAGTGAGGACACACTGGGTCCCCTCGCCCTGTGCCACCACCTCAGAGGCTCAGCCCAGAGCCCCGATCCCAGGCCTCTCATCCCAAGGCAGCCTTTCTGGCCTCTGCCACGGGGCATCGGGGCTAATAAAGAACAATCCACCAGACTACCTGCCACGGGTTCCATAAGAGTGGGCTGGAGCCGTGTCCCCCACCAGCTCTCTGACACTCCACAAACTTGGGCTGCATCCCGGGGCCACGGAGAGGAGGGAGGACCACACACAAGTGGCCTGGAGAGAATCGAGGGGGACCCTGCAGAGGGGCAGGGGTTAAAGCTTACCTGGAGGCTTGAAGACTAAGCAGGAGTAATCTGAGGAGAGATAGAGGAAAGTTCTAGATGGAAGGATCAGAATGAATAGTGTGTAGGGGAGCCCAGGGAGGCTGGAGGGGGCCAGAGGCCAAGCCTGGGGGCAGTGTGTGCAGCCACAGCCCTGGAGCAGGAAAGGCCTGGAGGGAGGCTGGCTAGCTAACGTCACCTTTCTAGAGCCGGCCACCGGGCTTTGGCCACAGCAGCAATGTGGTCATCACAGCCGGATCTGCAGAAGACAACAGCCAGGGCGCCTCTGACCCCCAGGGTCCCAGCCCACCTGGCGCCTATCAGTTCCCAAGCCGCCACCGCCCCCCTTCACCTCAGAAAAGGAGCCTGGGCTTGCTTGAAACAATCCCAAATCAATAATACATCTTAATCAAATAGTAGCAAATCTCTAATTGAAACCAATCATGGAATCGCATTCTCCTCCCTTCCAAAGAGCTGTGCTTTTGATTAAGAGAAGGCAGACGGCATTATTTCCCACCCAGGGACCCATCCAGGTCCGGCTCAAGGCCCCCTTCCCTGCTCCCGGCTGTGGAAGAAAAGGCAGCGGGAGGACTGTGGGCTCCGGAGAGGCCTGGGGTCCAGCGCTGGCTGTGGTGTGGGCTTCCCCGTGTGGTCCCCAGAGGGCCGAATGCTCTTGGGGGCAGTCCTGCTACGAGGAGAGACTCCCTTTCCCCAGACCTAGGCTGGGTGGTACTGTCTCTGCAGCCCCAATGATAAGCAGGAAGGGAAGGAGGGCGGGAGGAAGGAGGGAGGGAGGAGGGAGGGATGACACAGGGCCTGGAGGTGCAGAGAGGGTCTCCCTGTGGGAGCCCGGAAGTGGCCAGGAGGCGGGGAGCTGGGAACCCCAGCGGAAGGCCAGCAATTGGACCCAGCTTCTGGATCTCAAGGCCACTGTCACCTCCCCCTCCCACCCCAGCCTTGAGCAGCCCACACCCTGCGGGGCACAGCTGTTCGTCACCTTTCCAGGAGATGCCGGTGGGCTAGACTGAGTCATCTACCCTTTTACCAGAGACCTTTGTGGCCAGCCATTCATGTGACCCTGGCTCTAGGGAGGCAGCCCATCACCTAGGGACCCGAGCCCCTGTCCCTGCCCAGCCCCTGCCCTGGGCTCACCGTCCCCATCTCCACGGGAAGCCTCCCGGGGACAGGCAATGTGTGTGTCACCACATGGTGCCACTTTGTGCAAATGGGTCTCCCGGAGCCAGGATCCTGCTCACCGGGGCCCCCTCAGGACCTCTGAATCTTGCCTCCTGAGAGTCAGGGGGTCCACCTGCGCCCATGGAGTAAACCATGGAGCACCCATGGAGCCTACCACTGTGTCTGCATTCGCCCTTCCCCCTCCCTCTCCTTGGCATTCCTTGGGAGGACTCCCCCACTGTATATGGTACCCGGGGGACAATTAGTCATGGGTCCTGTTTCCCCCCTTCTGCCGCAGGGGCCGGGTGGCCAGAGCAGTTCGTCCAGGGATGGCTACAGGAGGCAAGAGAGGCCACTCACAGGCTTCCGCCGGGATTGCTAGGCTTGGAGGATGCCGGCACCGTCTTACCCGCCAGATGAAGCCAAGAAGTGGACAGCAGAACCGGCAGGTGCGTGAGGGAGTGGGGAGGCTTGCGGGCACCGCTTGAGGCCCTGGACCCCGCTGCACATGGAAGTTCCCACGGATATCTGTCACCCGGAACAGTAAGGCCCTTGGCCTCCGACCCAGACGAGTTGGGTTCTGTCGCCGTCGTCACAGGACTCCTACCCAACACGGGCCATCGAGGGGCTCCTCGTCGGGTCTGAATGGAAACGCCACGGAGATGTGTGTGTATCACGGAGCCCGAATGCAGGACTAGGAATGGCCCACCGGCAGCACACTCACAGTGAATTCCAGGGTGTCGCTGGTTCCCAACCCCGTTGAGGTCGCGGACTGCGTTATAATGTCAAAAAGAAAATCTCGCGGGGCGCCTGGGCGGCTCAGTCGGTTAAGCGTCCGACTTCGGCTCAGGTCATGATCTCTCAGTTCATGGGTTCGAGCTCCACGTCGGGCTCCGTGCTGACAGCTCGGAGCCTGGAGCCGGCTTCGGATTCTGTGTCTCCCTCTCTCTGCCCATCCCCTGCTTGTGCTCTGTCTCTCTCTCTCTGTCTCTCAATAATTAAATAATTAATTAATTAATTAATAAAAGTATCTTGGGCGCCTAGGTGGCTCAGTCGGTTGAGGGTCCGACTTCAGCTTAGGTCATGATCTCACGGCTCGTGAGTTCGAGCCCCGCATGGGGCTCTGTCCTGACAGCTCAGAGCCTGGAACCTGCTTCAGATTCTGTGTCTCCTCTCTCTGCCCATTCCCCCTTGTGCTCTGTCTCTCTCTCTGTCTCTCAATAATTAATTAATTAATTAATTAATAAAAGTATCTTGGGCGCCTAGGTGGCTCAGTCGGTTGAGGGTCCGACTTCAGCTTAGGTCATGATCTCACGGCTCGTGAGTTCGAGCCCCGCATGGGGCTCTGTCCTGACAGCTCAGAGCCTGGAACCTACTTCGGATTCTGTGTCTCCCTCTCTCTCTCTCTCTCTGCCCGTCCCCCACCTCTCAAAAATAGACATTAAAAAAAGTTTTTTCATAAAAAATTTTTTTAAAAAAGAAAATCTCGCAAAGCCCCACAAAAAAACACAAAAACAAAAACAAAAAAACGCCGACACTTTTCGTATCCCCAGAGAGACTGAGAAAACACACGAAGAATTCAGTAAACCCTTTAGATGACTTTGTGTTTTTTCTCCATCAACAGTATTCACATACGTCGGAGAAAACGCGTCACAGAGACACACGTGAGAATGTTCATTTTCAATGCTGAGAAATGCCGGTGGCGTGGGGACTTGGGAGGGAAGAAGTCCCCGCAGGTCTGCGCCCCCCCTCCCCCCTCAGCACCCCCACCACCCCCGGCCCCAAGCAGCGAGCCAGAAACTAAATTCCCAGCTCCTCTGGGGCAAGGTTGCCAATCTCAAGCTCCAGTCCCTCCTCTGGGACACTGGGGAATCACGTGACTCTTCTCCCTGTTCCTAGAGGCCCGTGCCACCCCGTCCAGCTGGCTCAGCCACCACCGGGTTCAGGGACCTATGTCTGACACGGGCCCCAGCACTCACGTCCGTGTAAGGCACTTCTTCAGGGTTTGTGTCTTCAGCTGGTTTCTTCACGCCCCCCCCCCCCCCCCCGCCCCACTTAGCATGCTTGACGTCAGTGACTCTCAGCGTTAGCCTGCGTCAGATCAGCTGGGAGATCCCGGAAATCCGGAATCCTGGGCCTCATCCCACACTCGAGTCTGCAGGCCGGGGTGGAGCCCAAGAATTCACATCCCTGACAAGCTTCTGGCTGCGGCCTTCATCGTGAGCTGTTGTGGTTCACCCCACGTCCTGCCTTCATCTGCGCCCTCGGTAGCCCGCCCACTGGTGTAAGAGGGTCACTTGGGGTAGAGAAAACCACTCTGGTTGGAGCCTCCATGGCCCAGCGGCTTCCTGTGACACTTCAACCTTCCCCCAGGAGCGTCCTGACCGCTTCCCACCCGATACAGTGAGCAAAGGCGGCCGGGCTGTCCAGCGTGTCCCCTGCCCACACCCAGGCCCCATCTCTACTCCTGTAGTCCGACAAACTGACTTAGCCAGGCCCAAACACCCTCAATTCTTCTGTAATCTGGGGTGGCTAAAACTCCCCTCTTTGCGTTGGCAAGCGGGAAGATCAGAGCCAAATTTCTAGCAAGCGTAAGGGCCCCGTGGTGGCATCTCATGAACTTAGTTCAGCCCGGCTTCCATTTTCTTTCTCCTTTTCTCTATCTTCTTATCCTAAAGTCCTCCTTATGGATTCTTTCCTCTGGCACAACTCATCACATGCCTCTAGGTGCGAGTGGTAAATAACCGAAGAGTGATACGGCAAATCTGGCAGGACGGGGACCAGGGTGTCCCCTCCGGAGCCCCACTCCGGCCGGGGCTCCTCCGCCCACGCTCGGCCCCTCGAACATCCCTCGCCCAGGAGGAGCTGACGATCGCGGGGGTCTTCCGGACCAAACCCTGGAGAGCTTTCCAGAGCTGTGCCACCTCCCTCATTTTATTTTTCCCAAACATTGGAAATTGCTCTGAAACCCGATCGCACGCAAGCGGACGACAAGCCAAAGCCTCCCCAGCCATCCATTTTGCCGGTTATTCTGGGAGAACACGAAGAGCTCAACGGAAGGCACAGAAGTGCATTTCATTACCCCAAGAAGACACCAGGAGCGGAATATGATTCACAGAGGTCACGGAGTTCTGACAGGCGCATTTTGCTAAACAATTACCTGTTTTGTGCATTGTCGTTAACTACGGCATCTTCCATAAAATGTCCAAATGTTACTGAGGATGGAATTGGACCTCGGGGCCCTATTTCCTGCCACATTACAGGGCGGTAATTAACTCAGCTCAGAGGTCCTGCTCTCCCCCTGGCACCTCCAAGTTCTGCCTTTTCCAACGCTCCTTTCAAGAACGCCTCGAGAGGTTACAGATTCAGAGCTCGAGGACCTTGTCTACAAAATGCTCCGCGCCGTCCCCAACATCACACCGCCAGGCAGGCTGGCACACCTTCACTACCCCCCACCCGAAGGATCACCGCCCGGGGCAAAATGGTTCTCGGAGATTCTGTCAAAGGAGCACACACTGATCTTCCACGGGAAATCCTGTCCTCTTGGCAACGTTGGGACCCCAGACCCTACTTCTGGATGCCTCTGAGAGCCAGTCAATGGCTGGGGAGCCACCAAGCGTGAATCCCATCTCCTGGGAGGAGCAGTCCTTCTTCTATGACAAGAGCGCGTCCCCGTGTGCCATCTTCTCCCACATGCACCCCACATTCCGGCCTCACACGAACGCCAGGCGGTTTTCTGAAGGCACCATGTCCTGGAGGTCTCTCCGCCGCCACCCCTGCTGCCCCACCTTCTTCTGCCCCTTCATCTCCTCTTGACAAACCCCACTCATCCTTCAAGAACCCACGCCGTCATTAACTCCTCCGACAGCCTCGCTCCAACCCCCCTCTGCAAACACTTGCCACGTTCTGCTGTCTCTCTTGGCCGCTGGGGCTGCGTCAAGCTGAGTCCCAGCTGAAGGCCAATTCTAAGCTCAAACTCGTGGAAGGAGGCAGCGTGGCCTGGTGGCAAGGACCCTTTCCCTCCCAGTCACGCTACAGTTCTACTCAGCAAATACCACGAATACAGACGCACGCGCACAGCACGCCTACTCATAAATCACACTTTGATCTGCTTTAGCGATCGGGTTCCAAGTCGGCTTTCCTTTTTAAAACAATAACAAAGTTGTTTTGTGCTTTAAAAGAAAAAAAAAAAGTTACTCTACGAATACGACACCGGTTTCCAAGAGGGGTGGAATGAAGGTAGGGACCACGCCCCGGGTGGGGCCCCACGGGGCTGCCTGGGGAAAATGCAAAGGGCATCCCCGGCAGAGGGAACAGCACATGCAAAGGCCTCACCGCTGCATGTGGATCGGCTCTACTGGGCGGCCCCTGGCCCTCTGCCCCTTCTCGAGGCCCAGCAACCACCCCTCCAAACCAGACCTGATGGGGACAGCTCATCACCTATGCTACGCTGGGGTACTCAACAGACCTTGCTGGTTTCGGTGACTTCTCAACATCGTTTACTTAAACTCTCCCCAGCCACACCCTCGTGAGTGCGTGACCCACTCCCCTCCAGGACCCAGACCTACACCACTTAAACCTCGATTCCTCTGTCCACTCAACCACCAGAAAGAAAAGGATGCGCATTTGTAGCGTGCCCACACGGGGCCAGGCACTCTGCCCGTGTGGCCTCGTTTGACCCTTGTCACAATTCTGTGATGCAAGTGTCACCCACCGTTTTGGAGAGGAGGAGACTAAGGCAGAGAAAGGTGGAGTGGCTGGTCTTTTTTCTTTTAATCTTAGAGGGATCTCTTTTAAATGTCCGTCTCTCGGGGCGCCTGGGTGGCGCAGTCGGTTGAGCGTCCGACTTCAGCCAGGTCACGATCTCGCGGTCCGTGAGTTCGAGCCCCGCGTCGGGCTCTGGGCTGATGGCTCGGAGCCTGGAGCCTGTTTCCGATTCTTTGTCTCCCTCTCTCACTGCCCCTCCCCCGTTCATGCTCTGTCTCTCTCTGTCCCAAAAATAAATAAAAAAAAAAAAAAAAAAACGTTGAAAAAAAAAAATAAATGTCCGTCTCTCAACGAAGCGCCATGACTAAGAACCACCCGCCCCGACCTGATTCATGCACAAGGAGATTCCTGAATGAGGTGCACTTCCTGGGGGAGGGGGTGTGACCAAATGCGTGGTGTTGGCGATTTTTTCTTGTTATCTTTGTCCTTTTATATGTTGCTTATGTTTTTAAAACGATGAACATCCATCACTGATAAAAATAATACCGATTCTAAGAAGTTCAAAAACGGGGGCTTCTTATAGCACAAAGTAAGTCCATGAGGAGTGCATTGTGCGTTCCCCTGTCACGACAGCAGGGCTGGAAGTCAAAGAACAGTGTCCAATGGCACTCTGACTTCAGACACCAGTTCAGCCCACCGAGTCCACCCCTCCCATTAAAACAAGCCAGTGAGCTGTGGGCATTTGCGTTCATCTTTACTCAAATGCAGCTTCATACTTAGGAATTAAGAATAATTTGCGATCTAGAAATTTGGGGGTATCACACACTAGGGTCATAGGACTTGTTAGGGAAGGTGTTTCTGGTCTGGTTTCCAGGAATTGAGAGAATCGGAATTTCCCGGTGAGCCACAAAGAGCCCCGTGACATCCAGATGGGGCCCCTCCCCCAGGATATACTTGGAGCCCCTGCGGGGAGGAGGTCAAGTCCAAGGGTCCATCCGCCTGGAAGCATCAGGATTCTGTGTTTCAGCCCATGGAGAGAACATCTACCTACCGATGATGATCTCGTGTCTCAGGCTAAGTCCAAGAAAGGGTTGTGGCCGCTGGACCTAAACTAAGGAGGATTCGAAGTTACATTTGGGCTCGTGAGCAAGAGCAATGATTGGTTAGTCAGGTCGGCCATGGCCACGAGAGGCACCGGGACCATAAACTCTGGGAATTTCTCAGTCTGGTTCCAAGTCCTCAGACTCAAGAAACTTAACCCAAACCTTTGTTGTATGACTTCCTCCAAATAATTAAAATCGCTCGGAATACCGCAGAACGGCATACTCCTCCCCCGTTCACCTTTCCTGCTCTCCTGTGAACAGCTGAATTTTAGTCTCGCCATTCTTGCTTTCAGTCAGGTTTAGTAAGTGCAGCTGTTGTACAATAAACTTCACCAACTTTAAATGTCCAGTTTGGTTAAGTGTTGACAAATGTAGCCACCGCAATAACCACCACTATATTCATGGTCTAGAACACCATCACCCCTAAAGTTCCCTCGTGCCCTTCTTCCCACCCTTCCGATTCATGGGTCTGCCCTCTATCACTGCGGCTTTACCTGTTCTAGAATGTTCCGCAAGTGAAGCTAACACACATAGAATCTCTAGCTTCTTTCACTTGGCATCTCCCATGGAACGTAACGCGTTTGTTTTGCACGGAAGGGGAGCTTGTCACTCTATTGCTGACTATCCTTCCATTGTTTGCTTATCCATATCATCACCGATGAACATTAGAGTGGTTTCCAGGCTCTTCGGTTATTATGAATAAATTTAAGCGAAAACCTTCGTGCGAACTTACGTACTTCTCTTAGGTGAGTACCAAGGAATGCTGTTGTCAGGGGTCCACAGTAAAGGCGTGTCTAGCTTTGTAAGAAAGTGCCAAACTCTTTCCAAAGCTATGAATTGTTTTACCTTCCGTTACATTACGATGTAATAATTTTACATTCGTATGAGAGTTCTGGTTGCTCTTTATCCTTGTCAGCACTGTGGTTATCATTTTTTTTTTCAATTTTTAGCAATTATACTTAGCTGGTCATGGTATCTTATTCTGGTTTTACTTTGTATTTCCCTAATGGTTGATGGCATTGAGTACCTTTTCCTGGGCTGGTTGATGGCATTGAGTACCTTTTCCTGGGCTTATTTGACATTCATATATCTTCTTTAGCAAAGCGTTTGTTCAAATATTTTGCCTATTTTTAGGGGCGCCAGGGTGGCTCAGTCAGTTGGGCGTCTGACTTCGGCTCAGGTCATGATCTTACTGCTTGTGAGTTCGAGCCCCATGTCAGGCTTTGTGCTGACAGCTCAGAGCCTGGAGCCTGCTTTGGATTCTGTGACTCCCTCTCTCCGTCTCTGCCCCTCCCCTGCTCATGCTCTGTCTCTCTCTGTCTCTCAAAAAATAAATAAACGTTAAAAAAATTTTTAGAAATCTTTGCCTAATTAATCCAAGGTCATGAGGATTTTCTCCTACGTTTTCTTTAGAGGTTTTATAATTTAAGCTCTTGCATTTAAGGTTGTGAACCATTTTGAGCTAATTTTTTTTTTTGAGATGGGAAGTAAAAGTTGAGGTGTTTTTTTTTTTGCATATGGATATCCAATCGTTCATTGAGTCGCTTGGGACCACAGTCAAATCCCAAGTGAACCTGTATGTCTGGGTCTATTGCTGGACTCTGTATTCTAGCCCATTGATCTATAAATCTACCTCTCTGCCAATACCAACAATCTTGATTATTGCAACTTTACAGTAAGTCTTAAAATCAGGTCATATGAATACCCCCAATGTTTTTTAATTATTTAGGCTATTCTAAATGCTTGTTATTTCTACATACACTTTAGAATCAGCTTGTAAACTTCTACTTTTAAAATTTCTGCTGAAATTTCAATTAGGATTTCTTTGACTCTATGGATAAATATAGGGAGATTTAATACTGAGTCCTGTGAGGGGCGCCTGGGTGGCTCAGTCGGTTAAGCGTCTGACTTCGGCTCAGGTCATGATCTCGCCATCTGTGAGTTCAAGCCCCATGTCAGGCTCTGTGCTGACAGATCAGAGCCTGGAGCCTGCTTCGGATTCAGTGTCTCCCCCTCTCTCTCCCCTTTCCCCACTTGTGCTCTGTCTCTGTGTCTCTCAAAATTAAATAAACATCAAAAAAAAATACTCAGTCCTGTGATCTGTAATCATAATGTATCTCTTCCTTTATTTGAATCTTCTTTAATTCTTCTCAGCAATGTTTTTCAGTGTTCAGTATACATACACATGTTTTTGGTTCCATTTCTCCCTTAACATTTCTTTTTTCATATAATTATAAATGGTATTGCTTTTAAAAGTTTAAATGACAGGTATTCACTGATATTATGCAGGAAGTGCAATTTACTTTTGTGGTGCCTGGGTGGCTCAGTCTGTTAAGCATCCAATATCCTTGATAACAGCTCAGGTCATGATCTCATGGTTTGTGAGATTGAGCCCCGCATCAGGCTCTGTGCTGACAGCTCGGAGCCTGCTTGGGACTCTCTCTCTCCCTCTCTCTCTCTCTGTCTCTGCCCCTCCCCTGCTTGCTCTCTCTCTCTCTCTCTCTCTCTCAAAATAAAGAAATAAACATTTAAAAAAAGACAATTCAGTCTACTTTTGTATACTGACCTTGTATCCTGCAACCTTACCAAACTCACTTGCCAGTTCTAAATGGATTTTTGTCAAATCATTGGTATTGTCCATGCAAAAATTAATGTCATCTGGGAAGAAAAAGTTTTACTTCTTCCTTTCCAATTCATATGTCTTTTTTTTTTCTTATGACATTGTCTAAGATATCACCTATAATGATGAATAGGTGTGGTAAATGCAGATATCATTGCCTTGTTCCTGATCTAAGGGGAAGGGTTCAGTTTTTCACCACTCAGTATGATGTTAGCTGTAAACTTTTGTAGATTTAGGAAATTCCTTTATAAATAGTTTGCCGAAGGTTTTTAACCAACACTGAGTGTTAAATTTTGTCAAATGTCATATATTTGTCAATATGATTTTTCAAATAATTTCGTCAAATAAGCATACATTTTTTTGTCTTTTTAGTTGGCTATCATAGTGAATTACATTAATTGATACTTTAATTCCTGGAATAAAACCCACTTGGTCAGGATATAGCATCATTTCATATAATGAATTCATACTGAATTCAACTGGCTAAATATTTGTTAAGGATTTATGTCCAAGAGAGATATTAATCTGTAGTCTTCTCTTCTTGTAATCTCTCTATGTGGTTCAGACATCAGGGCAATGCGAGCCTCATAAAAGGAGTTTGATTACTCCCTCCTCTTCGATTTGCAGGAAGTTTTAGTGTACAATTAATTGTACTTCTTTCTTAAATGGTTGGTGAAGCCAGCTGAATCTGGCAGTTTTGTTTTGTTTTTGTGGGAGGTTTTTTAACTACAAATTTGATTTCTTTAATAAATATGGAGCCATTCAGGCTATCTATTTCTTCTTGAATGACCTTTGGTAATATGCGAATTTCAAGGAACTTCTCCATTTCATGTAAGTCGAGGGCTTCATTGGCATAAATGTGTTCGTAGCATTCTCTTATTATTGTTTTAATATCTGTAGGACATGAAGTGATGTCCCTTATTTCATTCTTAATATTGGTAACTTGTGTTTTCTGTCTTTTTTCCTAATCAGTCCAGTTAGACATTTATCAGCTTTATTGATCTTTTGAAGAACTATATCTTTAATTGTCTCTATAGCTTTTCCTGTTTTCTGTTTCAGTGCTTTCCACTCTTTATTATTTCTTCTTTTTTATTATTTTAAGTTTAGTTTGTTGTATTTTTTTTCTAGTTTCTTAAAGTGGAAGATCACTGATTTGAGAACTCTTTTTCCTTTTTTTAAATTTTTTTTAATGTTTATTTATTTTTGAGACAGACAGAACACAAGTGGGGGAGGGCCAGAGGGAGAGGGAGACACAGAATCGGAAGCGGGCTCCAGACTCTGAGCTGTCAGCACAGAGCCCGATGCGGGACTGGAACCCACGAACCGCGAGATCATGACCTGAGCTGAAGTCAGATGCTCAACTGACTGAGCTTCCCAGGCGCCCCGAGAACTTTTTTTCTAATACAAACATTTAATTTTTCTTTAAGCATTGCTTTAGCCGTGTCCCGCAAATTTTGATGTTTCGTTTACCCGATTTGGGTTTTTTTTTTTAATTTGTTTGTTGATTTAAATAACAATTCCGTGTTTACTGATGTATAATTGGCATACAATATCCTATTTGTTTTAGGTATACGTCATAGTGATTTGACATTTTTGTACATTATGAAATGATCATCACAATAACTCTGGTTCGTATCTGCCCTCATACAAAATTAATACAATATTACTGACCTGCATTCTCTGTGTTGTACATTCCGTTTCCATGAATTGTTTGTTTGACAACTGGAAGTTTGTCTCTCCTGATCTAAACCACTTGTTTGGATAGCCCAGATAATGGTCGGCCTTGGTGGATGTTCCCTGTGTTCTTCTGTTGATCGATGTGTTCTATACAGGTCAGTCAGGTCCTTGTGAGCTGACGGTGTTAATTGATACTTACCTTTGATGTGCTTTTTCACTTGCTGTCTGTCTGTTCTATCAAGTGTCAAGAGAGGAATATTAAAACCTCCAACTGGGGGCGCCTGGATGGCTCAGGCAGTTGAGCGCCTGACTCTCAATTTCGGCTCGGGTCACAATCTCACAGTTCCTGGGCTTGAGCCCCGCGTTGGGCTCTGAGCTGACAGTGCAGAGCCTGCTTCAGATTCTCTCTCTTTCCCTCTCTCAAAATAAGCAAATAAAATAAAATAAAGAACTCTCCAGCTGTACCTGTGGATTTGTCTGTTTTTGTTTTTAATTGTATTAGGTTTTGCTGCATAGAGTTTAAAGTTCGGTTATTAGTGACATACGTGTGTAGGATTATCACAGCCTAAATATACACTGGTGTCGGGATGCAGGTGAGGTTTGTCATGGTCTTTTTTATAAGTGATTCTCAACTCTTGTCTGAAGCAAATGCCCTGAAGTTCAGTACCCTACCCATTCCTGCTTTCCAAAGCAATTACCAAGAAAAACAAAGATTAACAAAATTAACACTTAACTTATTCTACCAATCTATTTACCAATATAAGACTAGAAAACTTTGAAAACCACATGAGTTCAAGAGCACGTTGATAATTCACTAAAAACGAAGTGCCCTTCACCCCAAATGAAAGAAATTTCAACTCTGTCTATGCATTTGATCTCTAAGATTTTTTTTTTAATGCTGATTTATTTTTGAGAGAGAAAAACAGAGTGCAAGCAGGGGAGGGGCAGAGAGAGAGGGGGAGAGAGAATCCCAAGCAAGCTCCATACTGTTAGCACGAAACCTGACGCAGGGCTTGAACTCACAAACCGTGAGATCATGACCTGAGCTGAAATCAAGAGTCAGCCGCTTAACCGACTGAGCCCTCCAGGCGCCCCCAGAATGTGAAATTTTAAGCAGCTTGTGACTGCCCGGGAGTCCTTTTCCTACCCGCCCCCCACCCCGCCACACCCCGGGGGTCACGGACCACACATTGAGAGACATAACTCCATAGGAGGGTCCCTTAGAGAAACCGTTTTGAGATTAAAGTACACAGAAGCACCCTGCTCGCCCTGAGGTACAATGATTCTTTCCATACTGCGTAATACCCACTGTAGCCCTTTTCTCTCTGACAGCCAGGAAGCTCAGAGCCAAACTTGCAAACCAGACTTTGGAAAACCCACGCCTTGAGTGTTTTCATTCTACTTAAACTGGCGCCTGCCTCAGTCTTCTTATTACGTTGTTCCAACTTACTCGTCTCACCGGCCGTCTCTCGTTTTCTTATCTGTGTACATGGGGGACAAGGCACCGGCGCGGAGGGATAATCGCATGCCTGTCAGTGCCTCCAGCTGTTCCCACAGCCCACGCGTGCTAACTTCCTGCCCACAGCTCTGCATCCTGCCGGTCCACTCGGGACCCCCCCCCCCCCCCGGCGGCGAAAAACACCCTCGCATACTTACGAGCCTGACTCGTGGAGGAGCCCCGAAGGGAGCTTCCCGCCAGCCTTCCCGACATCGGAGCGCCTAGGGATTGCAGACCCAGCCCGGGCCGGGTGGGCACGAGGTAACTGAGCAAATGAGAGGCGATCCTGACGGGGCCACCTCACAGCGGAACCCGGAGCTGTCTTGTGCATTCCACCAGAGCAGTTAGCAGGGTCCGGAGTCCCGGCGAACATGACATTGTGATCTCAGTTATGTTTTATTTATGGGGAGGGGTGGCACAGCGAGGGTGTGTTAACAAACAAAGATGATTGCTTCTGAGCCACTCTCTCGTCCTGAGGTAATTAACACAAAGTTATGCACCGGTCGGGGGATTCAAAGAGCCGACCTCCTTTTCCGTAGGAAAACGATCTGCAGCACCCAGGCCAGAAGGGTGGAATCGGGAGGAAAAGGGACGTGTTTTATCTTTCGTTAAAGGTGCATCATTAACAGGCACTGGCATACATTGTCCTTCCTTTAAAAAACAAAAAATCCATATAACATTAAGAAAACTACAGACTATAAAATGTCAGGGGCAGAGATGTGTGCGTTTGCGGCCGCTGGCGACGTGGGCCGGGGGCTCCCTGTGTATCTCGAAGGGCGTAAATTAGACATATTGACTGCAGCCACAACGGCGTTGGCAATCAGCTCAGTGTTGCAATGTGTTGTGCAGACCATTTGCTTTTGAAAAAAATTAAAATATGAATCAAACTTGTATGACAAAGAAGCTCAACATCCCCGGGGGCGGGGGGGGGGGGGGGGGGGGAGGGGGGGCGGGGGGAGGGGAACCAAACGCATCATCGAAAGGTCACAATTCGTAGACAAATTGCCCTTAGAATGTATTACTTGTTTGCAAAATGTAGTGTTGATCATTGGTAACCGCTAAATGCTTGGGCGCCTCTGACAAAATAAATAAATAAATAAATAAAAATATATTTATATATTTTATATATTTTATATATTCATATATAAATAATTAAGTAAATATAAGTAAATAAAGCATTCTGCATTCGTTAGGCGGGGAACAACATACAAAAAAGTACCCGGCGGGCCAAAACCTAGCTGAAGGAGGGCAGGGAACGCCAGGCAGATGAGGAAGGACCCGGGCAAACAAAAAGAGAAGAGAAATGAGCATCAGCCAAGCTGACTCACTCTGGCTCCTCCTGCCGGAGGTGACCGATGACCTATAAAGCATAAAAGTCAGAGCATCTAAACACGAAGCGGCCAGGTTCCCGAACGTGCTCGGAGATGCCGTGCAGTCCAGATAAGCGTGCCTCGGACCCTCACCCGTGCCAGCTTCTCAGACTTCCTTCCACCTGGCTCTGACCTGGCTGGCGGCGGGGACCAGGCTCGGGTCAGACCCACACCTCCAGGGCCCGGCAGAGCGTCGGTGGTGCCCCCCACCCATCCCTCCCGTCTCTCCCGCACTGGGCCGCAGCTATCTCCTGGGGGTGGAGAGAACATGGCCCCCAGTCTCCGTTCCAATTCTAGCTCCCCCCCCCCCCACCCACCGCTACCTTGATTGGTTTCGAAAACCGGGATTAAGCCAATTGGCTTATGGCTTTCTTCTGGCCAAAGAACTGGTTCCGGAAGA
Source organism: Panthera leo (assembly GCF_018350215.1). Lineage (NCBI taxonomy): Eukaryota > Metazoa > Chordata > Mammalia > Carnivora > Felidae > Panthera > Panthera leo. Next base: position 140,786,734 of record NC_056684.1, read on the forward strand.
GCCATGTGGTCCATTTCCAGGTGAGGGAAGTTAGCTAGCGGATTCTAGGAAAGGGGGCTTCTCTGTCTTCCCGGAGAGAGCTTCTGGAAACCGGTGCCCTCTCTCCTTCAGGACCACGTGGGGTGAGGGAGCAAAGGTGGGGTGGGGATGGGAAACGGAAGAGAAGGAGATACGTTGAATCCACTCGTAGAGGACTTGAATGCCACGCGGAAGCCGCGGCAGCTGCCCCTGAAGTTCTAGGTTGGGGCCATGTCACTGCTTTCTGGTCAAGGGGGTGGGGACGGAGTGGCACTCACCACTCCCAAGCCAGCCCGGAAGGACCCTGCGTGCGGGCCCCCATACCTTCCACTGCAGAGGGCGCGGTGCAGAGGGCCCCCCGGGAGACTCCAGCGACGCTAGGCGGTAGAACTTTCCACAGTGGCGGAGAGGCCCCGGGTCTGTGCCGCGCGGCACGACGGCCATCTGTGGCTATTGAGCTCTTGTCACGTGCCTCGTGTAACCGGGGAACCGAATCTTTAGCTCCGTTGATGTTTTAGTTAATTTAAATGTAACTAACTGCCAGCTACTTCGTCGGACAGCGCAGTTCTAGAAGACAAGACGTCGGGAACACAAGACGGAAGGGGCCGGAGCCCTGAGTCGCCACACAGAAAGCCATCCGCTTTACGGGCCTGGGACGACACCGAGTTTATTTCCCCGAGTCGCTGGGGTGGCGGGAGGGTGGCGGCCACTGGCGTGAGTGGCCCCGAGAGTCTGACTCGTGTCAGCGGGAGGACGGAGGTGCTGCCGTGATCCACGGTTTGCAGAGGAGGAAAGAGGGGCACAGAGTGGTCTCACGTATAGAAAGAGGGTGACTGGGATCCCAGCCCAAGTCGGTCTGGCCCCAGAGCCACCTGAGGCTGAAACCAAAGGATGTTCCTGGAAAACCCCAGAATGAAGGCAGTGGCTCCATTGGAGGGAGCCCCAAAGAGTTTCACAGTATAAGGTTTGGGGGGGCTCCAAGTCCTCAGGGAGACCGTGGGGCTCTAGGGAAGGCCAACCAATCCCCAGGGCCCTCCAAACGGCCCAGGCTGGGCGCTGCCCAGGGAGAAGGGACGGGGGCCCTGGGTGGACCGTGCAGACATCAGGAACACGAAGAGCGACAGGGGAGTGACAGGGAAGAGACAGCGGCAAGGGAGACTCAGGGATAGACAGACGGACAGAGCAAGACAGTGGGGGGAGGGGGAGGGGAGGCCGCGCTCCCATCTGCCGGGCCTTCTGAGCCCTCCTTCGAGTGAGGGGCAGCCCAGGCCGGGTCGGCACCCCACCCCCGGAGCCGGCCCCCTCCCACGTGCCAGCCACCCCCCGCCCAGCTGCCAGGCGCTCGGGGCTGTGCCAAGTGGGTGTCTCTGTGACTGTGCCAGGCGAGGCTCCCCGGAGGCGCACACATGGTGGGGGGGCGGGATCGAGCGAGGAGCACAGCGCCAAGAAGAGGAGGAGGCAGGCCAGAAGCTGCCGGGGCCTCTGCAGAGTGTGGGGGAGCCTGGGGGCGGGAGGCAGCCGGCAGAAGGGCCCCGAGTGGGGTGGGGCGGGGTCAGGGGCTTGCTAGGAGCACAGGACCCCAGCTGGGAAGCGAGAGGAAAAGCAAATGGAATTCTGTTGGCGCCTTCCATGCACCAGGTACCTTATCTACGTTTTCCTGTGTGATCCTTATACCTCGGCCCCGTATGACAGATCCGGAACTGAGGCTAAGAGATTACAGAGCCCAGGCATTTAGCTGGTAAGAGGCAGAGCTCAGTTTCCTACTCAGCCTCAAGTGTGTCCGATCCTAAAGAGTGTGGACTTCCTTCCGCCACACTGAAGTGTCCGAGTTGATGAGAAGACAGGACGCTCGATTTTTAAACCGTGCAATTTAGTGATATCAGAGCGGCCACGAGGCAGTCGTGGCGGACCGTAGACCGGAAGCTTCAGATACGACGGGGGTCTGGGCAAGAGCAGAGCCGTGTGAGCAGGGTGTCCTGGGACGGCATCGGGGGTGACGGGAGTTACCTACTTCATTCCCCGCTCTACCACCTTCTCAAAAGTAGTGAAGGGGCGCCTGGATGGCGCAGTCGGTTAAGCGTCCGACTTCAGCCAGGTCACGATCTCGCGGTCCGTGAGTTCGAGCCCCGCGTCAGGCTCTGGGCTGATGGCTCGGAGCCTGGAGCCTGTTTCCGATTCTGTGTCTCCCTCTCTCTCTGCCCCTCCCCCGTTCATGCTCTGTCTCTCTCTGTCCCAAAAATAAATAAAAAACGTTGAAAAAAAAAATTTAAAAAAAAAAAAGTAGTGAAGAGGTGGGGCGCCTGGGTGGCTCAGTCGGTTGAGCGGCCGACTTCGGCTCAGGTCACGATCTCGCGGTCCATGGGTTCTAGCCCCGCGTCGGGCTCTGTGCTGACAGCTCAGAGCCTGGAGCCTGTTTCAGATTCTGTGTCTCCCTCTCTCTGACCCTCCCCCGTTCATGCTCTGTCTCTCTCTGTCTCAAAAATAAATAAACGTTAAAAAAAAAATTTATAAAAAAAAGTAGTGAAGAGGCAACAGTAAGATCACATATATACGTGGATGCTGGATTGAACCCCGACTTTAACCCTGGGCTTCCTGGAAGTTGTGGCAAAAAGGGAAACACAACCAGTTACCTGACTCAAACACAGAAGTCCCCCGTATCGGCAGCGGATAAGTTCCAAGACTCCCAGCGGCTGCCCGAAACCATACATAGTACCGAATCCGATAGACACGGTTTTTTTCTGTATCTACGTATCAATGATAAAGTTTAATTGATAAATTAAGCACAGTGAAAGATGAACCACCATACCTAACCATAAAATGGAACAATTGTAACAATTTACTATAATAGAAGTTATACGAACATGGTCTCTCTCTCTCTCTCTCTCTCAGAATATCTTAATGTGCTGTGATCACCCTGCTTGTGACCATGTGAGATGGTTAAATGCCCACGTGGGGGGGCAGGGGGTGAAGCAAGGTGGGTGGGGGAGTGTCAGACTACTCCTGACAGTACAGAGGCTCACCAGCTTCCAGACCGCAGTTGACGGAAGGTAACTGGAACCTTCGAGAACAAAACTGAGGACAAGAGGGACTCTGGTACAAGACAAAACCCACGGACTTATCAAGAGAGATTTTTATTTCCCAATGCCAAGTCCTAGAAATCATGGATAAGACTTCCAGATGAATAAAATGTCACAAACCCTTATCTTATTATATTGTTATACACACACATTTATCTAACTATATATGCAACATATGGCTGTATGGCAGTCTAGTTGTGTATATATATATAACAATATAGTTACAAACTGTATAACTATATAATTATACAGCTGGTGTGTGTATCCATTGGTGCAGATATAGTTATACACACAGGACTATATTGGTAGAGTTATATAATGCACGGTTATAGTATATGGTTATACAAACTGTGTGTGTGTGTGTGTGTGTGTGTGTCTAAATCCGAAAGAAAGGGAATCACTGAAAGTGAGAGAAATTGAGTTGGGAGAGCTGATTCCGTAGCTCGTGGGTTTCAGACCCGGAAGGGGACTGTGTAACCAGGCGCTAGAGTTCGGCATCAGCCCCTGGGAAGCTGGGCACCCCCTGCGTAAAGCCTGGATTTCCGAGAGCTGCTACCGTCAGCGACAACAGAGCAAGACACGCTACACCCTCTGGGGATGAAGCGTGTGGCCCTCCTGGGGCTTGGGTGGGGAAAAAAGCGCCGGAATAAAGCACGTGCGGGACCCAGACCCGCTCTCCCGGCCGAAGACCCCGGGCTCCCACAGGAGCGGGAGGTGATCTGAAGGACATTCTTATAACCCGACCTCATCGGACCCACCCCGAGGGAAAACCCACAAAGATGAGCTCACAATCTGAAACCACCAGCCACCAGGGCATCAGATCCACGAGGAATCCTCGACACGAGAGAACCCGGAGTAGCGGCAGCAAAACCGTAGAACCGATGGCCACGCGGCCGAAAGCATCCTAAACAACTCGCCCGTTGGTTCTCCTTGGCCGTGGTGGAGACAACCGCTAGGTGACAGTGATTGATTCTTCCTGTGGCCAGCCCTGGAAACGACCGTCGCTGGCAGATGAGAATAGAACATCACAGCGAACCTGGTGGTGAGGGCTGACGTGGGTAGAGCAGAGCTTCGGTGAATCTCTAGGCGTGCAATGTGCTCCTTGGAAGAGAGAGCCGAACGTCCAGTTCAGAGGGCACGGAGGGTCCGCGGCTGCTTTCACCGATAAGCGTGGGCTAACGCCGGTGAGAACACCAGACCTGGTCCTCTGAGAAAGGGGGCAGACTTGAAGCCCAGTCACAGTGGCCCAGAGCTTTCCAGGTGCTTGGGTCACCGGATACAGAGGCACATGTGCAAATAATAATTAAGCGCATCCCCGTCATAACCCTGAGTCTGCCTTGATCCGCTCAGCTGCCATAACAGAATAGTGTGGACTGGGGGGCGGGGAGGGAGAGGGGGGGCTCGCACGGCACACATTTGCTTCCCAGAGTTCCAGAGGCTGCGAGTCCAAGATCAAGGTGTCGGCGGGTAGACTTCACGCTGAGGCCTCCGAACTTGGCTCCCGTCTCACTGGGTGCTCACGTGACCTTGTCTTTGTGTGCCCAGGGAGAGTGAAAGAGCAAGCTTCTGGTGCCTCTTCTTATAAGGGGCTCCGCCCTCATGACCTCACATAACCACCATTATCCCCCAAAATCCCCGCCTCCAAATACCGTCGCACTAGGGGGGTCAGGGTTTTAACATAGGAATTTGTGGGGGACACAAACACTCGGTCCGTAACAGGGCATCCCCATTTTACGGGCCAGGAACTGAGGCACGACCAGGTTATGTGATTGGGCCAAGATCTCCAGCTCATCGGTGTCGGAGCTAATCTGTGAACACGGGCAGTCTGTACCCCTAGTGTCTTCGGTCACTAACGGTGCCTTGCTGTTGCTCTGCAGATGTTTATTTCTGAATTCCCTTGATAACCTGGTGAGAGAGGCATCACCAGCAATCAACCAGCAGGCACCTCCAGCTTCCCAGGCCAGAGAGAACCCCGAGCCCCTTCCCACCTGCCCCATGATACCCCTCACCTCCAGCCTCCCCCTAGGTCCGTGAGTTGCCATGTACCTGCTGCTGGGCCAAGAACGCACCGTCATCCTTGATGGCCACCTCTCTTCCACACCCGCAACCAATCCCTCGGCACGTCTCTATTTCCTTCTCTCCATTTCCAGAAGGAGTCCTGAATCGGACCTCTGCTGGCCACCTCCGCCTCTTTTGATGTAAGTCCGAGCTAATCTCCTGTCTCCTTCCCCGACCCTTGCTTTACCTCCTGCCCATGACAGTCGGCCCACCACATGCAGCCAGAAGGGGCTCACTAAAATGTAACCCAGAATCATGGGGCGCCTGGGTGGCTCAGTCGGTCGAGCGTCCGACTTCGGCTCAGGTCATGATCTCACAGTCTGTGAGTTCGAGCCCCGCATCGGGCTCTGTGCTGACGGCTCAGAGCCTGGAGCCTGCTTCTGATTCTGCGTCTCCCTCTCTCTCTGCCCCTCCCCCGCTCCGTCTCCCCCTCTCTCTCTCTCTCAAAAATAAATAAACATTAAAAAATTGAAAAAAAAAAAACCCTTTTTGCTTATTTAATCAAAAAAGACACGTTTGCTTCTGTTGTGATCAGTGCTCGGTTATGGGATGTGCGGGCATTTCCATATTGTCCAGTGGTGACCGTGTGCCCCACTTGTGCACCTCCTGGGGAAAGATTAGCCAGAACAAATGGCTCCAAGAGACAGCAAATGCTGGGAAGGCGTTTGGGAGGGCCTAACTCCCAGTGTCCACTCGAATGTTTTCAGTTGCAAAAGCAATAGGGCAAAGCCCCCTGAAACGTCGGGGTAGGAGAAAATACCTCTGTTGAGGCTTTCCTTCCAGCATTCGCATCTGAGAGACATCGACACCGCGTCATGCGGCGATCGTGTGGAATCCTAGCACGCGCACGGTCTCCATTCTTTTGAAAGTGAACATTATCTCACGCACGGTTTTCCTAGTATTACATAAGTCTTCAACCCCTCATGTTAGGGGGATATAAGCATCCCATAATGGACCTTCTCATTCACCCACTCCTTTATTGTTGAACACAGAGCCTGCTTTGAAAATTTTGCTATTATGTGTCATTCGCTGGCATGTTTTCTCCTCTTGAATCATAAGCATTGTGTCTATGTTTCTTTTTTCCCTTTGCTCCCGAGAAGCTTAGGCTCCAATACATGATTTAAGTGTAGCAACATATAGTCTGTTTCTCTAGGCTATATTCTTACGCAGGTGTTTACATTTTACTCTGTCTTTTCATCTCTCTGCTCCTGATGTTTTACTGCTTTTTTATATTTTACTACGTTTCCTACTGGCCTGCTCACAGCCTTGTGGGGGGAGGAAGGATGGAAATTATTAATAAGGAATTGAATGAAATGTTGAGGCAACCTGTCTATAGGTCTCTCTCAAGAAATCGCTAACTAGTATACTTAGTATCATTTCTGAGGATTACATCACCAGATCAAAGAGTCAGGATATCATTAGGCTTTTGGTACGCACTAATCCAGGGCTTTTGAGAGAAAAATGGGAGAATGTGGTTGAAACATGATATAGGGAACAAACCTGAACTCGCACGGGTACCTCCAAACAAAGGTCGTGCTGAGCGCCGAAGGTGGTGGGAGACCAGCCTCCCCTTTGGAGCCTGCAGTGCATTTGGAGCCAAAAGAAGTTGCATGTGGCCTGTCTCACCAGCGACATGCCAGCACCATTATCATATCTGGGGACTGGGACAGGAAGAGTAACCACCACTTCCTCCAGACAGGAGCCTTGGGTTCCCATCCTGGGATGTGTCCTGAAGTGGACATTTCTTACCCTAAAAATGTTTAATTATAAGAGATGGCAGAAACACAAATATATGTTCATTACAGCCTGTGAGGAATAAGCCATAGTAAAGAAAGACAGTTTAGATGGTGGCAGTATGAAATGGGCCGAAGACTGGGTTTCCTCATCTGTAATGAAGAACACTAATGTCCCCTCCAGCTTCCTGCTGGAGCCCATGCTCCCATCCGAAAGAAAGAATGCTGATTGTTCACTTTCTGCCTCCCCAGCTAACTAGAGTCAGCCGGGGCATGACTGTATCCAAGGCCTATGAATGGGGGCACTCTGTAGGAACCCCAGGACAGTTAAGGGAACAAATAACTGATATAATGGTGGGTGTCTTATCCTGCCCGCTGAAAGGGAAACCTCTGGAAGGCAAGGGTGCACCTTATTGATTTGTAGCTCCCCAGAAGAGTCTGTGACACAGCATAGGTCCTTGATAAATGTTTATTAAATGAACTATTTGTGGGTGGACGGATGGGTGGATGGATGGATGGACAGATGGATGGATGGATGAGTGAATGGATGGATGGGTGAGTGGATGGGTGGATGGATGGATGGGGTGAGTGGGTGGGTGGATGGATGCGGTGAGTGGGTTGGTGGATGGATGGATGGATGGATGGACAGATGGGTGGGTGGATGGATGGGGTGAGTGGGTGGGTGGATGGATGGATGGATGGATGGATGAGTGAATGGATAGATGGGTGAGTGGATGGATGACTGGATGGATGGATGGGTGAGTAGATGGGTGGATGTATCGATGGATGGATGGGTGGATGGATGGGTGTGCTATACCTTAGGATTTGGGAGAGGATTCCCATGTTATATGGGATAATACAGGATGACCTTTAAGAGTCTCAGCCAGCTATAAAATTCTGTTTGTCCGTGGGCTTCACTGTGCTTTTCCAATATCCATGCATCTTCCCCTGTCATACCCACTGCAAGACGTGCCTTTTCTCCCTCACTGTCCTCATCATCGTGGTGAATCTTTACTCATCTTTTAAAGAGCTGCACAGTTTCCCTACTCCTCCCTCTCCCCAGCTGATCAGCTGTCCTCCCCCTGCGTCCTTCTCACTGCCCACACCACCCCGTCCTGCAGTCTGGTTTCATAGTGCATCTGTCTCATTGAACAAGGAGTTGCTTAAGAGGAAAGACCAGGCCCAAGACCTCCCTCCGTGCCCAGACTTGATATCTAGGTCAGGCCTTGCTTGGGGAGTGAAATAGACTCCTGATCTCAACCAGCTTCAACTTCTTTAGAGCATCCTAGATGGTCTGTAACCAGGATCCAGTAAAAATTGGCTTGAAGGCTATGCCATGCAGGCAGCTGGTAACCCAGACTTCATCTACACACGAGGTCAGAATCCTCGTCTCCCTGGCTCGGAGGTCACAGAAGTTTCGTCATATATTTTAACATGTTAACATTTTTTTTTTAATGTTAATTTATTTATTTTGAGAGAGAGCGAGGGAGAGAGAGAAACCCAAGCAGATTCCATGCTCAGCGTGGAGCCCGACACGGGGCTCAGTCCGTGAGATCATGACCCGAGCCGAAATCAAGAGTCGGACGCTTAACCGACTGAGCCACCCAGACGCCCCTCACATTTAACATTTTTTGAAGTTCTATCCACCTCGTTTTCTCTCCAAGGCAGAAGGCAATGTTTTCTAACTTTGAGGAGCTTACAGCTCTGGACTCAGGTGTTCAGCAGCCTGCTCTGATGCCCCAAGTATGAGGAGGAACTCCTTGGAAAACGTCCAGAATCTGTGACCTGCAGCGTGGCTGAGGACACCTCACTGCGACCAGCAAAAGCCCAGGAAACTCACTCTCGCCCTGATCTGTGTCATCAGAATGGGGAACATTTCTGACATACACATGCCCTCCGAATGTCGGTATTCTGGGCACACAGAGGTCATCGGGGTCCAACCATTCAAAGGCAAAAGGTGTCCTTCCAGATCGCCTTAAGTCTCCATTTTACGGGTGGAGAAACTGAGACCAGAAAAGGGAAAGGACTGACCTGGGGTGGCAGGGCTACTTATGGGACGACGGTGAGAATCAAGTAGAGCCTTTCCTTTGCCCCCACGGGCAACCCCCAAACGTGGCCTTCTTAGAAGGGCTGAGGGAGGGACCAGGTTACAAGACAGCAGGGGAGCCTTTCATGTCTGTCCCTTGCCCGGTTTTCTGGGTGGGAAAACACACAAAGTCTCGGACACCTGCATTTTAAAGCCAGCTGGGAAAAGACTCGGAGCCCAGGGCCCACGGGAAAGAAGAGAATTCGTCTCTGGGGATTCTTCTTCCTTGAGCCCCTAGAAAGCAGGGCAGGTCTTCTCCTGAATGGCTACCATTTTTGGTGCTGCGGTTCAAATCCCACGTCTTGTCCTCCAGTGCTTAGGCATGGCCTCGGGAGAACGGTGACCTCTTTGGGGTGAAAACGGGACACAGAGGAACGCGCGGCCGGGTCTCTCCTCCCATCTCTGCGGGCACAGCCCCCACAAAGCATGGCTTCATGGTGTGTGTTCATTTTTTTGCAGCGTCCTTGCCAAGATTCCCCGGGCTGCCTGGGTGGGGACCTGGCTCACGGTGGTGCCCAGTGAGGTTGCCGAAATGACTCGCGTGGAATGTTCTTTGTGTCTTTAAGAGCAGGAAACATAAGAAGAGCGGACAAGAACCCAGGGGACCTTTGATCCCTTTTCACCCAGAGCCGTGGGCTCAGATGCTCACTCCCGAGGAGGGGACGGAAGGGAACTGTGTGCCTAACTGGCTGAGACCCGGAAGAATGCCTTCTTCCTTCTCCACCTTGGCTGCTCCAGGCCGGGCACTAGGAAACATCAAGTTAAAAGCTCTTTCCTTCTGAAAGGTCTTGTTTCCTCTTCTGGCTCTGTGAGATTATCCCCAAAGAACATTTCCTCAAGTCCGTTAACATCTGCCACATGGGACGGGAAGGTAATTCTCTTAAGAGTCACAGGTGGTCAGAGATGCTCTCCAGTCCAACAACCTCGCCTCACTGATGGGGGACCCGGGGGACCTGCCCGAAGGCACAGAGCCATTTGAGAAGGGCTTCTGTCCCACTCTGACCTCTCAGTGCCACACTCAGTGGCTCTCACTGGGGAGTCGGAAAATGTTAGCTGAATTAAACGAGACCTTTTAGAGTGGGAGAGAGCCAAAGCATAAGAGACTCTCAAAAACTGAGGACAAACTGAGAGTTGATGGGGGTTGGGAGGGAGGGGAGGGTGGGTGATGGGTATTGAGGAGGGCACCTTTTGGGATGAGCACTGGGTGTTGTATGGAAACCAACGTGACAATACATTTCAAAAAAAAAAAAAATGAATTAAACTAGACCCAAGTCTTGCCATTCCCAGACAAGTACCTTTTCTTCTAAACCACTCGTTCTCAACTGTGGCCGGATAGGAAAATCACCCGGATCACTTTCAAAAACCGTGACGTCTGGATCCCACCTCCAGAGATCCTGACAGAAGCTGGTGTGGGTGGGGCCTGAGCACTGGGACTGTCAAACCCTCCCAGGTGCTTCCAATGTGCAGTGAGGACTGAGGACCCCTGATCTAAATCACGCGGCTCCGCAAGATAAACAAAGAGAACTGTTGGTGTCTCGGGCCATTATTTCCTGTCTTCCCAGATGTGGGCACAAGGGGTTGGGTCAAGAGGAAAATGGAGAAAGACCTTCAGTCCCCCCCTTGGAAATGAGCTGTCCACCCCCCACCCACCCCTAAAAGACACAGAAGAGGACCAGGCTAGGAGATCAAGTTAAATGTCCAATTTATTTTTATAACTTGGAACCAGAACAAACTTGGTTTTGAACAAGCGTACAAATGAAATGGCAGACACATGCTGAACTCAACATCGTGACATTAAGGGGAAAAAGAGGCCCAAAATCTTGTACAGAGAATTAAAGGAACAATAAATATTTTACTAAGCAATATTGAAATGACCTCCTGTCATCTCAACATTTTATCCATAATAAAAAAAAAAAAGTGCCCGTTTCTTAAACTGAGCACAAATACCAAGCAATAATAAATAGTTCCAAACTTGTAGTAAAAGACAGAACCTCCAAGTAAACAACAGAAGCTCATACAATAAGTAATAGAAAAGGTAATAAAAATATTTTGCCTTGCCAGTACAAATGCAAACAACTTAAATCAATGGAACTTTGCTTTGCAGGGTTTGAGATACAAAGAGCACCAAAATCACGGGTTTGCCTGTGTGCAACCGAACCTTCGCTACGTCGCTTCGGACCGGGATGAAAGGCTGGCTTCCTTACTTTCTGACATTTTGCTTTAGAGTAGTTCAGCCTCCCCCTCTCCCCGTAAAAGACCCTCTAATGGCAAGTGGCAGGTTCCAATTTGGGGCAACTTTGAACAAAGTTGTGGCAGTATGGAACCCGGCCTGAGGTCGGCTGGGTCACCCAGGCTCGGGGCCCCTCTCACTGCGTCATCTGCTCCAGTGTCAGCTTCTTAAACGTGAGAGAGAAGCATAATGCGCTTTTCTCTGCGGTCGACAGAGACACAATCTTTGTGCTTTAGGATGGCTTAGTCCTGGCATTCTGGTGACTTTGTGTAAGCTGGTGAGGGCTGGCTAGCTTTCGCAATGACAGGAGGACCACCTTGGAGGCTCTCAAGTACCTTAACAGGGCATCCGAAGGGAAGGGCAGCCCCTGGGTCTTCAGGTCGGGTCGGGCAGGTAGGAAACTGACATCTCAGCTTTCTCTCCCCTCCTCCCCATTTCTGTTCACTTTGCAAAGGTAGGTGGCAAGGAGGGAGGGGCGTACTGAACGGAAAAGCTCCCAGAAGAAAGATTTCTGCATTTGGTAAAGAAATTGCCCAAAAAGATGCTTGGTTATACTTTCACAACCTGAAATAATGGTTTTTACAGTTCCTGAAATAAAAAAATGGCTTCCTGATATAGGTATTTTTTTTTTAATGTATTATTCCCTCATCCAAAAAACCACCACTTTATTTCATCTTAAAGCTACTTGGCTTTACAAAAAAAAAAAAAGAAAGAAAGAAAGGGAGAGAAAGAAAGAGAGAGAGAAAGAAAGAAAGAGAAAAGGAAGGAAGAAGAAAAAACAAGAAGAGGACGAAGAAAAAGGGGGGTACAGGGAGGGAGAAAGAGAAGAAATTAAATAAAGACGAAGAAGACAAACAACGGGCTGATAGAGAGGGATGGAGAGGAAACGCAGAGGAAGGAGAGAGAGATATGGAAAGGCACCGAATTCATCCCAGGCCCTCGGCACTCGGAAACTGACGGAATGTAGGTTTCAGCGAGAAAAGCAGCAGAGCAGGTAAGAAAGACAACAGGCCAACACTCTCCGCGGCATGAAAGGCCCTGGCTGTGACGGGGACTCCTTCCTGAAATCCAGTGTGTGCTGCTCTCAACAGCAGCTCACGTCACCTGTGCCTAGCTGATTCACCAGCTCTTGTTACATCTTCCGTTTGTCTGGTTCAGGTTTTCCCAAGGACTAAAGAAAGCTCGGTTTGCATTTCTTTCTGCTCTTACGGGCGGGAGATGTGGTGGTGACCGCCACGATGGACGGTAGAGAAGGAAGATGCTCTCGCTCTCTCCTCGGACCCCTGACATCTTACAGATGGCCTCTCAGAGAACAAGAGGACCCTGCGAGATGTCACCAACATCTTTACGAAAACCGATTTTCCCACTCAACGCGAATAAAGGATTTCCCATCCGGTCTGCTGTGGCCACACCAGGGAGCCTTGATGCAAGGTTCGGGGCGTTCGGGGAGAAGCCCTGCTCGAACAGTCCTTTGTATAGGCCAATTTCGACAAAAATATATACAACTAAAAGGATCTGTGAACCAAAGCATTTGACGACTTCCTTTTGTTTCTTTTCCTCAAAGGTTGTCAAACAACCCTCTTTCTCCTGTACAATAGGACTTAACATACAAATTTTTTTTTGCAACATTTTATCCTGCCAAATTAAAAAAATATATTATGGCAGCCTGTTTGTTTTTGTTTTTTTTTTTCTTTTTATTTCCAAATTCACTAACAAAAAGGTACATTAAATCCCTTTAAAAGGACAAGCTTACAGTTAAAAAATTACAAGCTCCAGTAAAAATACAGCAAGTGCCTACATCATATGAACCAACCAATATATCCATTCCAGAGGGGGCGGGAAGAGAAAAATAAGGTCAAGGTCAGAAATGTGATTTTTTTTTTCTCTGCAAAGCAATAACAATATTAAGCACTTTTTTTCTACATACTTTTTCTACATGGTGTAGCAATCCCCTTTTAATCCCCAAATACAAGTTTCTATACATTTTTTTTTTTGAAATAAAAATTCAACACCCAAGGCAGAAAAGAATTTACTAAAACTCCGACTTTACAGTTACTGTGACAAGAACAAATTTATAGACCCACCATTTAAGTTTTACTGCAACATTTTCAAGGAAAAGAAAAGGGTTTTTTTTTTTTTTCTTGTTTTGTAAAATGCCCAGGCATTCTCAATTATTACAAATACTGGTCCACTTTTACAGTAATCAAGAAATTTTAATATATATAATATATACTAAAACCCCGTCACCAAAAGAAAACAATATACACGCAGCCACTGTGGCATTTTTTTTTATAACCTATTAAGCAAACTTTGAAAAAAAAAAAAAAAGATCGCTCCAACACACATACACACGATTTTTTTTTACCCTTGTATGTATCCAATACTGTAAACGTATTTTTAAGACAGAGTGCACTAAATTTAACTTTAGAAAAAAAATTAGCCATTGTTCCTGAATTGTTTTTGTTTGTTTTGTTTTTCATTCAACGATATCAGCGTGTAACTTCTGTCACTTGAGTTTTAATTCAGCAGTAAATCACCTCCACGCCAAATCTAAGCAGCGTTGTCCCAAAAAACAAAAGGGGTTGAGGATAATTCAGCTAAGGATGTCCACGGTTGTGCTGGGTTTATTTCTTCATTTGATTGGGTCCTTATGGCATTTTCACGTCCTCTATCTTCAGCCAGGATTTTTAAAATTTAATCTAATTAAAGGTAAAGGTGGCTTTGTTTGTATCTAAAGAATGTACTTTTCTTGTTTTACTCTTAAAAAGTCTTTTCGTTTCCAAAAACAAAAAAAAAAACAAAAAAAAAACAAGGTTTGCATTTGTCTCAAGAGACTCAAATAGGAAGATCAGTTTTCAAGGCACTCACGTCAAATTGAATGGCAGTAGAAAAACTGTCCAATAAATTATTTTATTTTGTTCTTTATAGTGCCAGTATTGTGAATGCCATGCTTAGCAACACTGACACTCGATCTCAGCCGTCCCTTACAGTTTAACCCACCTCTGGGCCAGAGAGAAGAATATGCTGCAATTTCTTGTTTAGAAGCCATTTAATTTAAATGCAAACAAAAGCTTTAAAGTGCGGGTCAACAGAATTCCAATGTCTAATCTTAACAGTCCAATGTTTAGAACCTTCCAACCTAATGGGATAGAAAAAAAAAAAAAAAATTGGAAAGTAGCGCTGGGCACCTTCGGATGGAACTCTTTCCCTGCTTTTCCAGTAAAAGGGAACAGAAATTTGCAAGATTTTCCCCCCTGTCCGTACAATGTCATCAGTGTGCATTAAATGAGAGAATACTAACTTCTCTCAATTCACCTCGTCCAGGGCACTTGTCTGCTTGAGACACGGTCATAAATTATCACTTGTAGCAACATAGGACTTGGGACTTTTTGTAGTGGGGGTGATAGAGACAGAGAGAGAGAGAGAGAGAGAGAGAGAGAGAGAAAAGCCATCAAGCCAGAAGAAGCCTGAAAGAATACGGTGGCTTTCTTCCTGTGTCACTGCAGATCACCGTCTACCCAAAAAAAGGTACCCTCCGCCCATTTTATGTAGCCTAATCTACAGCAAAGAGCCAAGGCGGCACCCCAGGGCACACCCACAGCCCAAGAAAAGGACAGTATCTGCTGATGCCACACCACTGGAGAATGCTCTCAGGCCATCCCCCCCGCCCCCTGCCCGCAGCTCTCAAAAACTGGCATTTCTCCGGCAGTGTGGAGTTTTCGGGGTGGGGGCCCCCACCACTCAAACGTTTCCTTGTATCATGTAAAGGTTGCAGAAAAGGCCTCTGTTACTCAGGACATCATCAGTGCTACATCTCCATTCCAACTCTGAAGCAAAGTGCTACGACCTTAAAGATTGTTATCCGCTGTACATCCACCCCCCCCCAAAAAAAAAACCCAAAAAACCAACAAAAACAAAAACAAAAAAACAAAACAAAACAAAAAAATGCATGCCACTTTTTATTTCAGGACCAAAGAAGGAATTAAAAAAAGTAAACTTTAAAAGTCATTTAAGTGTTGGCTTCTTCACAAGAAATTACACATGCTTAGCTTAAATTTCAAAAAAGCAGCGCCCTCCCCCCCAAATTATAATTTAAAAGATAAGCTTCCCTTCTACACTGCTCGGGAGTCATTGCTCAGGCTACTACTGGGTTTAAAAAAACAAACGAACAAACAAAAAAAAAAAAAAAAAAAAAAAAACAACGAAGGGATGGATACCCAACAAAATCTCTTAAAAGAATTTAAACACAAAGAATAATAATAAAAAGTACCTGCACATGCCAAAAAAATTACAAAACCCAATAAATACAGAAATTATTGCACAGTTAAAAGGCTCCACAATTTTTACTGCCTCCATCAACCCTCGGGTTTCCGTAGGACTTCGTAGACACAGGTTAGGTTGGAGCGCCGCCTCCCCCGGGGCCCCCCGGGGACGCGCGGGGGTGGGGGGTGGGGGCCCGGGGCGGGGGGGGGGGGGGGGGGGAGGAGGGGGGGTGCCGAAGTGGCGCAGACGCGGAGGCAAGTGTCAAGGTCAGCATTCTCGCGGTTGGCAACGGTTCCACTGTACAGGTGCGGGGCGCCGGGGCCCCGCGCGCTTAGCTCCTCTCGGCCTGCTCGATTTTGACGTCGTTAGTCAGCAAGTGCTCCCCGTGCCACTTTTTCATGTGTTTCTCCAGGGTGCTGTAGACGCTGAAGGGCATCTGGCAGATGTCGCAGCGGTACACCTCCTTGCCGATCTGCCCGTGCGTCTTCATGTGGCGCGTGAGCTTGCTGCTCTGCGCGCACGCGTAGTTGCACAGCTCGCACTTGTAAGGCCGCTCGCCGGTGTGGCTCCGCCGGTGCACCGTCAGGTTGCTGCAGTTCTTGAACACCTTGCCGCAGTACTCGCACGTGTCGCTGCGGCGGCCCTCCTTGGAGCTCGGCCGCCCGGGGCCCGGGCCGCCCAGGTGCGGCGTGCTGCCTCCGCTGGCCGTGCCGCTGCGGCCCGACAGCCCGCCGTCCAGCAGGTCCCCGGGCGGCGTGGAGAAGCGCAGGCTGCCGTTCTCGGACGAGTGCTCGGACGACGTGGCGAAGGGCGACTGGCGCGCGTCCGTGAAGCCCAGGAAGGGGTCCTTCATGAAGTGCCGCGACGCCGCGTAGCCCACGAGCCACTGCGAGTACACGTTCTCGGACGGGATGAGCGTGGCGGGCGGCAGCTCCAGGTCCTTCTCCACCTTGATGCGCTTGGCGGCGCTGTTGAGCCCGGGGCTGGGCAGCGGCGCCGGCTTGCGCGGGAACAGGCCCGGGAAGGGCTCGGCGCCCGGCGCGAAGCCGCCGCCGCGCCCGTTGACCGCGCCGCCCGGGCCCGCGTCGCCGCAGCCGCCCGCGTCGTCGTCGTCGTCGCCCGCGTCGCCGCCGCCGCCGCCGCCGCCGCCCGGCGCGCGCTTCAGGAAGGCGCCGCGCTTGGGCTTGTCGGCCAGCAGCTCGCCGTACTGCGGCAGCGCGCCCAGCCCCACGTTCTCCATGACCTTGCCCAGCACCAGCGCCTTCTCGTCGGCCAGCGCCTTGGCCGCGCCGCCCACGCCGCCCGCGCCCGCCACCCCGGCCACCCCGCCGCCGCCGTTCTCGCGGTTGCGGCTCAGCTCCGAGTCCATGCTGAAGCTCGACTCCGGCCGGCTCTCGTTCTCCAGCAGCAGCTCCTCCTCCTCCTCCTCCTCCTCCTCGTCCTCCTCCTCGGGCTCGTGGCCCAGCGACGGGTCGCTCTCGTGGTGGCGGAAGTCGCCGTCGGCCGCCTTGAGGCCCTCGCCGGCCAGCTCGCTGGTGCCGGGCTCCGGGGAGCTGGCGGCCGAGAGGCCGTCGTCGGAGCGGCCGGCCAGCGAGCCGGCCTTGTGCATGTGCGTCTTCATGTGGCGCTTGAGCTTGCTCGCCTGCGAGCACGCGTGGTCGCACAGCTGGCACTTGTAGGGCTTCTCGCCCGTGTGGCTGCGCCGGTGCACGATGAGATTGCTCTGGAACTTGAACGTCTTGCCGCAGAACTCGCACGACTTGCTCTTGGCCGGCGGCTGCGGCGGCGGCGTGCCCCCGGGCGGCATGGGCGGCAGCGGCGGCGTGCTCAGGAACGGGGACTTGGGGCTGGGCTGGAAGGGGTTCAGGAGCCGGTGCATAGGGTTGCCGCGGCCCGGCGACACGGGCGGCGGCGTGGAGCTGTTGCCCGCCAGCTCGCGGAGCCGCCGCGAGAAGTCCATGGCGGGCGAGTCGATGGCCATGGGGTTGAGGCGCATGACTCGGTCAAAGGCACTGGGGTGCTGGGCGACGAGCCCCATCTCCTCGGCACTGAGGCGGTGCGGGTCCAGGTGGTGGCGCGGCGGCGGGCTGAAGAGCGGCGGCGTGCCGGGCAGGCGGCCCTCGCCGAAGCCCGGGTGCTCCCGCAGGATGGGGCCCGTCATGCGCAGCAGGTTGAAGGGGTTGCTGTCGCCCAGGAAATTCATGAGCGGGGACTGGGCCACGGCCTCGGGCCCGAGCGGCGGCGGGATGGTGAGCCGCGGCGTGAGCGAGCTGCTGGCCGGCCCGGGCTCCAGGTAGATGCGGAAGCCGTGCGTGTTCTGCGCGTGCTGCAGCAGGAACCACGCGCTGTTGAAGGGCTGCTTGCATGTTGTGCAAATGTAGCTGGAAGGCTCATCTTTACCTGGGGAGACACACGGACAGAAAGGCAGAGAGAGCGTGAGAAGCGGACGGGGCGCGCGCACCGCGGGGCCACGGACCTGAAGGCGCGCGGTGGGGATGTAGGGGGGCGGTGGGGGGGGGGGGGAGGGGCGCGAAGCGAGTCCCGGATCCGCGGGGCTCTGGAGGGCGGCCTCGGGGCCCCTTCGGAGCAGGCCGAGGCCGGCGACGTGTTCGACGCTCCGGCCAAGACTCCACGGGGCTGGAAGGCTGAGGCAAGCTGGCTCTGTGGGCAGGTTGCCCCCGCGGAGCCCAGATCGGCCACACGACCTCAGCGAGCAGCCCCAAATTCCTAGGCTTCTGCTTGCTTCCCCTAAAGAAGAGGCGCTCTTATCCCCATTGCCTCAGAAGCCAAATGAGGCCGCGTTGGTGAGAATGACTGATGTCAACGATAAAACAGCAGGGACACCACAACCGTGAGGGACCAGGGTTTTATCCACCAAGGCCACTGGTGACATTTGGATCTCGATGACTGTGTTGGGGGGAGGGGGTCCTGTGCCTTGTAGAATGTTCAGCAGCATCCCTGGCCCCCACCCCCTACAAGCCAGTCACACTCCCTTCCCCGGTTATGAGGATCACAGAACTCTCTAGGCGTTACCAAGTGTCCCCTGGTGGGGGCCAAAACCGCAGCTCAATGCCCCCCCCCCCTTTAGAACCACTGGTTAGTCAACACTTGATCCAAGGAGGTTCTAAAACACGCAAGTCACTCAACTGCCTGGCAGACGTTGTTTTGAAGTGACATGGCTGATCCCTCTGCATCGTTTGGGATTTTTGCTATAGGACCTTCTAGGGTTTCACACACCACACTACATGCAGAAAGCACCGTCAAATTTAAACGTGGATACGAAGGAACAGAAGGAATTCAGCATAAGAAGATCGCTGCTGTGTGGCGGCTGCCCCCCCCCTTCCTCCTATGGCCTCACACACGGAGGCCCCCGCCCCATTCCTCCCATGGCCCTAACCACGGAAGCCGGCCTCCACCGGCCGCTGGGAGGGCGCTGGATAGGGGGCCACTGGCCTCCATGAAGTCCTTTGCCAGAATGCTAACCGCACGGGGGAATGTCAAATCTGACGGGGTGGTCAGGATGAATGGTGGCAAGTGTGGATTTGTTACATACTGGCTCCCGTGGCGTCGGAAGCAAATCGTAGCGGACACTTGTGGGCACTGAGCCAAAAACGTTACTGTCTTTGTCCATCATCGGGGCCGTCACAAAATGGAGGCTGAATGTTTCAGCCAGAACCTGTCTCGTGGCCGCCCTCCTCACCCTGCGGGTCAAACTCGCTGCCTTTTCCGTCTGAACCTCTGCTCGGGCTTCCCATAAAGGCGCAGGTGCGGGCGGGCCCTGCTTTCTACCCCGAGATTCGCTCGCTGGCCGGGAGGGAAAAGAGAACAAGACATCACAGCCGCGATCTTGAAAAACCCCTTTTAAGAGCTTTCCTGTAGCTGGAAGGTCTTAACGCTGAGAAGGCAAGGTAGCCGCAGACTCCCCGGAGAAGCCAAAGGTGCAGACGAATGTCCACGCCCCAAGTCAGGAAGGTGACGTGAGAACACAGCGCAGTGCAGAGTGGAGAAGACCCCTCCATCTCGACCTTTCCCCCAAAGACTTGAGGACTTCTGAAATCCCATGCAGAGATTTATTTTTTATTTTGACTCGTTCGAATTATGTTTCCGGAGGACTTCATGCTTAGCTGTAAAAACCAAGCGACTCGAAGACCCAACGGCCTGAGCCCTACGCAGGGTAGGCCGGACAGCTTCAGGGGGGCAGCGTGCGCACACCCCACGGCGCCAGGCGGAGATCCTCCCAGACCACACAACCAACTAGGCCAGAGCACCCCCCACCGGCAACCAAGACGTGCGTTTCAGGTTTGGTGTCCTCCAAGAATCATCAGTCCACTCTCGTCTCCTAGTCTGTACACACATGCGTGGCGGCAAGGACACCAGCGGGCAGGGGGAAGGACGGAGAAGAAAAAAAAGAATTCTGAGCTTCAACTTCACTTCGCTTTTAAAGCCAGCTCAAGTACATCTGCTGAGGCAATTCTCTCCCTCCGGTGTGCCCAGTACGTCTGGGTAATTCGGTTCCCCGTGTTGGGAGTCCCTGAGGAGATTTTGCCCACCTGGAAAATGGCAGGGGGCCTCCCAAGGCCCTGGGCCGCCATGTTTCTCCCAGGATGCCGTTCAGCAGGACCAGCCCTGGGCCTTCCCTTCTGGCACACGTCCCTCAGCTGGCAAAGAAGACGCCATCTCCCGTCCTAGCTTATTAGTTAATGTACTTGGGAGAACAGAACCCTTTGCCTCACACTGCCTCACAAGGGAGCTGGCCAGAAGCCATAATATTTAGAGTCCCGCTCAAATCCTTTTCTAGAGCAAGGCAGAATAAATACGTAATAAATAACAAGAAGATAAATAAAATGTCCCTTTCTGACACGGGAGCTAATAACGCAAATGAAGTGCCACATCCCACAAGGTCATAGATCTTCAAATTAAAGAGCGTTTCTGTACCCTTCACCTTGGCTTCGGAAACTCTAATTAATCGATTTATGGCACACAGCTGTTCTTCATGTTTTTAAGTGGGGCCACCTCCTTCCGCCTCCCCCCCCCCCCCATCTCTTTGTTCATCATCTTCGTTCCTTGGGCTTCAACTCCAGAGCACTTCCTGTTTCTTGTTCTGATGGCCACACGTTTTCTAAAAGTTCCACCGCCGGTGCGGGATGGGGATGTCAGAAGAAAACGCAGAACTCCCTGGCAGGCCAGGAATAAAGACTGCTCTTCAGCCGAAATGGCCGATGAAAACATTTTTGTAACTCAAAATGGCAGCTGCTGGGAAGCATGTAGCTACATGTTCTAAAGAGCTCAGATGTTTCCACTTCTGAAAAGGAAAGAAAAGGGAAAAAAAAAAAAAAAGATGCCCGCTAAAATTCTGGAGCGGCTGAAAGAGGGGGTCACCTGTCCGTAAACCACCGTCAGGTGGGGAAGAGCTAGGCGTCTGTCACATCGGATCTCAGGGCCACTCCTCACGCCGGAGGAAGCCCTTTCTTTTCCCGCACCCCTGAATGAACCGCTGTGGTTCGGTTCCCAGACTTTCCTTCTCGCGGAGGCAAGACTGCCAGGGACGGCCTTCCCGGGATCTGACAGCTTCTGACTTTTCTAAAAATCTCACAGCCCTCAGAGGCCCTCCCTAGACGAGTCCCTTTCCACTCTCCCCAACCTTTTTTTTCTTTTTTAATAAAACGTTCGTTTCCACATTACCAGTTCACGGTTCTCTCTTGCCTCGAAGTAGCCTTGAGCACTAGGGGCTGCTCGCTTTTCACAAGTGAACAGTGTCAGAAGTCTTTGAAGAGCCACTCGGAACATTTTTCTATTCGAAAACTCACTAAATATTTCACACTCGCGGCCTACCAGTCACGGACAGCTCATTTTTTAGACGCAAGGGAAGACCCTTGTCCAGAGGGCCGGCCCCCTCCCCTCCCCTCCCCTCCCCTCCCCGGGACCGGAGGTGATGATCCCCTCCCTCCTCAAGCTCAGGGCCACCTGCCCAGAGGTGAGCCGGAGGCTCCGTGAGGTGATGACTTTGCCAGCAGCCCAGACAGGACCCACTTCCCACCACGCTGCTGCTGGGGCTGCTGAGGTTCCGAGTGACAGGTGGATGCCTAGATTATTCTGAACTGACGTCAGACCCGGCCTAGAGACCTAGAAATGTCAGCTGTACTTGCATCACTAAATCAGGCTTGGCAACTCAGAAGCCAGGGCCCGTGTCTGTCCTTGCTTGCTTGCTTCCTTCCTCAGACATTTTTACTCCTCAGTTGGCAGAAACCCAGACTGGAGCTTCTTCGCTTTAACGGCTCTAAAGGCAGTCCTTATGTCTTTCTCAAGTTCGAGACCCTCCCTTCCCACGAGCCTGGACGGCGGCACGGGTTCACACCTCTGCCTTGACATTTCCAGCTCAGTGGAGTCGATCAAATCACAACCTCCTTGAGCCTCGGTTTCCTCATCAGTAGAGTGGGAATAATACGCCTGCCTCCAAAGAGGGCTGGAGGTATCCAATGGGACCCCGTATGTGGACACACACCGTAAATCGTGCACCACTGTGCAGGAGTTTGTAGGTTTTGGTGTTTAGGGTTCATCCTCATACCTGGCAGGTGCATCCACGTTTCAACGATGCCTTTCTGTGTAAGTCTGGCAGTAATGAAACCTGGGAGGAATTGTAACGCGGCCTGCCTAATGCATTAGAGGTTCCGGGGAAGTGAGAACTTGCAAACGTCGAGGAAACATCATTTTTCATTGTGCCTCTTGGGAACCGACAGGCAACTGGACTCTTGCAGATGAAATGAGAGTCTCCCTCTGCCAGGAGGGCTTTTGTTTTGTTTTGTTTTGTTTCGTTTTTAATGAGCATTTAAATAGTTGTTCCTCCTTGGTATGCCGGTTACTCTAATAACACCAATAAAGGTATCGGGGATGTTCAATAAAAAAAGCGCCGGGGTGGCTCAGTCGGTTGAGCGTCTGACTTCTGCTCAGGTCATGATCTCACAGCCTGTGGGTGTGAGCCCCAGGTCGGGCTCTGTGCTGACAGGTCGGAGCCTGGAGCCTGCTTCGGATTCTGCTGTCTCCCTCTCTCTCTGTCCCTCCCCCCACTCTCACTTTGTCTCACTCTGTCTCTCAAAAAAAAAAAACAAACATAAAAAAAATTTTTTTTTAAAAACCCACATCTTTAATTGATTATTCAACGAAAAGGCCATAACTGAGCGTGCTAGTTTAACAGGTCCCTCTAAAGGCCAGCTGATACCACCTGGAAGGGCACTCGGACCTGTGGAAGCCGCAGTGGGTCACTGCCGCTCAGAGGGCGACAGCAAGGGTACCTGAACTCCCAGCTCGAGCAGGGCCATGTTCTCCAAAGCCGGCAGCAAAATCAGAATCCGGGCACCCAGACCTGGGTCTTGGCTTCACACAGCCCTCCACAGTTTGCAAAGTGCCTTACAGCTGGTTTGGCATTTTTGCGTGCATTAGCGCATTTCATCGTTACTCACACGGCCTCCGAGGAAGGCCAGGCGAGGGCTGCATCCTGCCGGCACGTGAGGAAACGGAAGCTCCGAGAAAGAGGGAGAGTCCCACAGCCAGCAGGGAGAGGGCCGTGCCCGTCCTCAGGGTTTCAGACCCCAGGCTCGGTCCCGGCCGTCTCTCCAGCACGCGGTACCACCGAGGGATGGATGGTTCTTTGTACGCTTGTCAGGGCCTGTTTTACAATGAAAATGCCCAAAAAAGAGGTTCACCTGCCACGCTGCGTGTCCCTTCAGGGAAGGGTACCGATCATCTTATGGAACCCACTCGGGGCCACCGCAGGCCTTGCCCCTGGAGGGAGACGTTTCACAAAGCAAATAAGCCCATGGCGGGAGGCGGGGGTGGGGGGAAGGCAACAGGACCCAGGACCCAGATGCAGGGGCAGGATGCTGGATCTCAGGGTCTTCCTACAGCAGGCCCTTCCCGTCTCTGGACATCAGGGTGCACTTGGGTCACCAGCCAATCACCCAGTCCTCCTCCAGTGTCTGTGACTGCTAACAATACCGTCCCCACAGTTCCAAAATGATAATAATTATCATCACTATTTTCCCTCCAATGTGCAGACCCCTTCTTAGTTTAAATACGGTCGGTCTCCCCTTTCATGATCCCAGAGAGAAAATGTCAGCTGGCCACCCCAGCGGTTTTCGTGGGTTTTGCCGTCTGTATTATTATTTTTTTTTTTTAATTTTTTTTTTATTTTTGGGACAGAGAGAGACAGAGCATGAACGGGGGAGGGGCAGAGAGAGAGGGAGACACAGAATCGGAAACAGGCTCCAGGCTCCGAGCCATCAGCCCAGAGCCTGACGCGGGGCTCGAACTCACGGACCGCGAGATCGTGACCTGGCTGAAGTCGGACGCTTAACCGACTGCGCCACCCAGGCGCCCCCGGTCTGTATTATTTCTAAGCATGGCCATCTACAAAATCTACAACCACCCCTGCTCGTTCTGAACGTGCTCTGTCAAACCTCAGCCTCTTGGAGCAGGAAGGTACGGCTACGGGCATAATGGCAGCAGTAACTTAACCGCCATTAAATCCTTACACGAGCCTGCCACAGCTGACTAGAACGGGACCTCAGCCGAGGCTCCAAACAACCCCCAACTAAGGACATGGTGTCCCAGGCACCGTGTCACAGATGAGGACACGGAGGGCTGGAAGAAAGAAGGCGGTCAGCCCCACGGCGTGCTCTTGAGTTACGTGCTGACTGATAAAAGCCTGGTCAAGGGAGAGAATGTACAGACCCCGGCCCTGGCCCAGGCACTTGGACATGGTAATGGGGAGGCTATGCCTTGGTTACCTGACCTTTCATTCCAGCCCGTGTGCTAACTCAAAAGTGGAGATGTGCTGCTTTGGGCTGGCACCGCGGTAACTCTGTGAAGTCACGCTGATGGGGGAACAGATGCACTTTCTTGGTCCTGGTGGTGGTGATAAAAGCCATACACTATCCTGTACGATCTCCCGGGTGCTCAGCCAGCCTCGGCTGGCTCGGTTAGCGGAGCCCACGCCCTCCGCCAGTGCCCGTGGCAGACACGGCCGCTCCATCCCTGCGCTCTCCCTCCAGGCCTCGGAATCCTCTCGACCCTCATCACCACGTAAAGCGTGCCACTGTCTGGGATCTGTGGATCCCGGGCCACAGAAGCCCGGTAAGTGGGGAGCCCGGTGAGACGGGGCTGAATTCAGTAGGCAGCAGTGGGTGTCCTGCTGAGGGCAAAGGCCACACGGGCTCTTCATTCATTCACTGCACAGACAGGAGCCGGGCACCCTTTATCCACCAGGGACCCTCCCCAGGCGGCCAGAGCTCACGGAACACCTGATGCCCCCTCTCAGTCATTTGATGAAAAGTACGAGCACTGCTCCGTAGGCAGCCGTGGTGCCGGAAGAGGGGAGAATATTTGGGCTCGGCTGCATTTGGGTTCAGAGCCTGCACTGTGGGGCTCTCGTCTGCAAGGCCCCATTTAGTCCTCGTGTTTGCACGCCAGCTTGCACCCGCCCTTCCCTGTGCCCAGAATACTTGCTTTTGCTTCTCTACCTGCAAAACGTCTTGTGAGAGCCAGCACACCCCCACCCCACCCCCCCGCCGCCAGTATGTTCCCACAGCATCCAGGGAATACTACCTGATACTGATCACTCGTACTATCATAATCTGTCCTTGACCTTGGAGTGTTCAACTTGCCTGCGATCTGCACGTGCCAGTGTTGGACTTGTGCTCTTAGGCAGATGCTCACGGCAACTTTGGAAAGTGGGTTTTAATCCAGACTTCGTGTAAAAAAGAAACTAAGTCTCATCACAGGTAAGTTCACACGGCTTATGGTTCACAGACCCCAGATCCACACAGGGTCTGAGCCCAGGGCCTGTGCTGTGTTCAGACACACACCTGGCTGCCCCGTCCATGGAACCACAAAGGCCACTATCACCGGCCCCGGGGAGGGACCCGGAGCAGGCACGCAAACCACTCTACCTGCTGGTGAACACCAGCAAGCTGCGGGCTTCATGCAGAAGACAGCACGCGTACCCTGGCTGAGAACGGAGACCTTACACGGGTGGGAAAACTTCACGCAGCCTCGCAGTGTTGGGGGACAGTCCGCCGACCCTGCCGGCATCCTTGCGGCCCAGGTAAGCTGTGCGCTTCATATGCCTGGAGTTAACTCGGGGCTGGGTGACTGGGCCTCCAGCCTCCCCCACAGCCTCTATCGTTCCCCTAGACAGCTGGTCGTGCACAAAAACACTACTGAATCTTGCTTCCAGCAAAAGAGGCACACCTGGGAAGTTAGTGAACCCAAGGAAATCTAACTGTGCCCCAAATGCTCTAGAGACATGCCCTTCTTATTCATTCATTCATTCATTCTCCATTCGGCCATCATGCACCAGATGCCAACCTGGCAGGCACTATTCAGAGGGACCGGCTGTGACCCCTCCCTTCCAGGAAGCCACAGGTAGGGGGCTGGGGATGAAAGGAGGTCTTCAATATCATTTAGCCATATGCCCCTCCCCCCTCCTCCCTTTGCTCTACAAATGCAGGACCCATCTGCCACATGCCAGGCCCCGTGCTGAGTGAAGGGACACAGAAATGCACATCTGCCCGCATGGAGCCCACAGTTGAGTTCAAGAGCTAATAATTCCACACGTTTCTAGTAAGGCTTCGGGCCACGAGGTCTACGGTGTGACATGTGGCACGGGACCCAGAGGAGGGAGAGATTGGCAGTGTGGGGGGATCAGGAAGACCTCTCAGAGGGGGAGGTCCTAGAGCTGAATTCTGAAGGAAAAATGAGTCTATCTTGCAGAGAAAGGAGAGAAAGGGGGTGCCAGGCAGAGGAAACGGCATGCACAAAGGGTCGTGGGACCCCAGACTCACAGAGGCGAGGAAAAGGATACGGGACTGAAAATGTGGTTTTGGATCAATCTGAGGAGGCTCTGAAAACCCACAAAGAAACTGAGCTGGCTACAGCACAAATTCCATTGCTAGAAATTCCATCACGGCGAAAGCTTTGATATATATATTTTTTTAATATGAAGATTTCTAAACCCACACTCAAGGCCTACTCGAGTCAGAAACTGTTCCATACAGCAAAATGACAGTACAGCCAAAGGACACAGGAGAACCCCTTAGATGGCTCTTTCTGAGACCAGATCCCCCCTTCCCCGACTATGAAACCGTAAGATGTAAAGAAAGGAAGCCAGGGGGGCCTGGGAAATGCAAGGAGGAAGTTTAAAATCCAATCTGTGAGGACCGCTGGCCCGACAAGGTGGCTTCTAAATCACTCTCTCCAGCAGGAGTTCTATCATTCCGGCAAGACTCCCATCTGAACCCCCTGGACCCGTGAGCCAGCCTCAGGAACAGGGCGGGCCACGTTCTCAGCGGAACAAAGTATCAGAACTCAACTACAGCTGCTGACACCACGCACCCCAGATTCCACCCCCCCCCAGTCTCGATTTCAACTGCTCGATTCTGTGGTCAGACCAGGTGTGCACTTCAGGCTCAGGAAACAGCCACCCAAGCCCCGAGACAAAGCAATACTGCTGACCGCGGGGGCATCTCGGGGAAGGGTGAGAACAGCACTGTGTGCTAGTCAGATGGAAGAGCCAGAAGCAGGACACACAGAGTGATCTGAGACGTGGCAACTCACTTACAGCACCCTCAAAAAACTACGGCACATTCCTCAAGATCATCTTTATAGAACTCCCCCCCCCTTTGCATAAGGCGCTCAAATCAGCTGGAAATAGTATGTCTTCCCCAAAATAGACGAACGCGTCGTCAGATTCCCTTGAAATCTTTCTGCAGACTTCTCTGAAAAGGACCTACAACAGTGGGATGTGGTGGGCGGACAGATAAACGTATTTTGGTGGTCTGGCCCCCCCCTCCCAACCCCCCCTCCCCCAAATATGAGGTTTTCTGAAAGGATTCCAGCACTCTGGGGACAGGAACTTAGCAGAGGATGTGAAGAGGAAGAAGCATGGTGCAAATCCTCCTTATCATTTAATGGAAAAATAAAGAGTGAATTAAGAAACGAACAGGCTGGGGCGCCTGGGTGGCGCAGTCGGTTAAGCGTCCGACTTCAGCCAGGTCACGATCTCGCGGTCCGTGAGTTCGAGCCCCGCGTCAGGCTCTGGGCTGATGGCTCGGAGCCTGGAGCCTGTTTCCGATTCTGTGTCTCCCTCTCTCTCTGCCCCTCCCCCGTTCATGCTCTGTCTCTCTCTCTGTCCCAAAAATAAATAAAAAACGTTGAAAAAAATTTAAAAAAAAAAAAAAAAAAAAAAAAGAAACGAACAGGTAAGAAAAAAAAAAAAAATCAAGGCACGCGCCGCGGGTGTGTGTTGAGAGCCGTTGTGAGCAGACGTGGGCACACCTCGTGGTGCCTCACGCACGCGTTCTGGCTGACACAGGAAGTCTCTCTTCTCCATTATTCATGACTTCCTTCACCAGGCAGGAATAAGGCTTCCTTCCTTTCCTTAAATCCACAAAAATCTCCGCATTCCACCCCAAGAAGTATTGCAGGGGCAGTAAATCTCGTTTTAATGGAGTGTACGTTTAGCTCCGAGGAGATAATTGACGTTATGGAGAGCCTCGACGCCGAGTTATATAGGTTAGCGAATGCAGAGGGGACTCATTACCGACACACTACAAACAAGTAGTAATATATGTATATTGTTCAGAGTGGCGTTATAGCAAAAGTGTTCCGGTCCACGGGGATTGATAAAACACAAGAAAACAGCAGACATGCACTTGTAAATTTGTCTCATTTGTCTCTGAAGTTAAAGGTTATTCCCTTGTTCTGAATTTGTAATAAAAACACGCTAGCCCAAGGTTTGTGGAGAATGTTTGAATATTTAAATTGTGTATAATGATAGGCAATTATAGGATAAAAACTGGACCGCGCGAATGGGGGAGCGCTGTCTGGATCACCAAGTGTTTTCCCACCAACCAGTCATCTGTCTTTACTGTGCCGCCCTCCCTCCCCCCACCCCTTCCGAAGGGCTGCAGGGACGGTTACCCGGTCCCACTGCCACTAACCGGCAACCAGCCACGCTTGGGTTTGCCTGGGTGGGTGGGTTCCTCCCCTTCTCCTTCTCTTCTTTTAGTTTTGCTTTCTTCAATATGCACAGTACGCCTCTCCGACCACAGGCTGAGACGGAAGCCATGGCCCCTTGAGGACAACGGGCCACAACATCGTCCTTCCGCAGCCGGTCAGCGCTTCCCCCCGGGTGCAGGGGCAAGGCCAGGCACAGCGAGGGGCCCGCAGGCAGCGCGGGAACCTCCCCTGCCCCCCGAATGGGGCACCCATCTCCCAGGCACCCTCCCTGGAGAACAGCGCGGTGGGGCTGGCGGGGAGCCCCAGCTGTGGCGCGTCCCCTGGGGGGGGGGGGGGGGCACCGCCGCACCCTGGCTGGGGCCGAGGTGCCCGCCTGGCCCCGTCCAGGTTAACCAACTGCAGTGTTTGAGTTACTCCAGCCAGCTTGTCACCGAGCACAAAAGTCATCAGCGAGTGAATGTTCTTTTCTGCACCACAATTAAGACGAATCAATACGACGTGCCACAAATGGTATTTTACTCTCAATAAGAACTCGGGCTGAGTTTATTCAGAATATTTTAGCGCTTCCCCGGGGGATTTTGGGCCGACGCAGATGGCAAATAAAGTACTCAGCCTAAGGCTACAGCACATTATGGTAATTCTAATGTCAGATGTACTTTAATATACAGCTCTATTTAATCACCCCATTATTTCACATTTCCATATGAAAAACCCGCGGCACTTCTGCAGAGCTTCGCCTCCGCCACGGTGCCAGCTTCCTCCAGCCCCGCCGGCAGCCGGGGAGATGGTCATCCTCGCCAGGCGCCGCACCGCGTCCACAGTGCGGGGCGCTCCGCGCGCAGCCGAGCTGCCCGGTGCCGCCAGAAAATCAGAGGGTTCAGAGATGTAGCAAGTGCCTCGGAGGTTATGGAAAAGACAGACCGAACCCTTCCACCTCCCAGACACACGGGTTCTCACACACGCGCGCACGCACACCTGCGAAGGGGAGAGAATGACGGGCACGCTTACAACATGGCCCCTCTGGAAACACCGGCTGCCTCGGCGTGGTGGCTGGGCAGGCCCAATGGCCAGAGCCAACCACGGCTCGGGGGCTGGGCGAGATGGGGCTCCTGCCGGTGGCACACCCAGCAGGTGCCAGCTGGTTCTCGTAGCGCTGCCCCCCCCAAAAGGGCACATGAAAGCGGCAGCAATGCCAAGGGGCAGGGGGCCGTGCTAGTGACACAGGGGGTGGGCGGAGCAAGGGGGGCGCGCAGGGGACCAGCAGCCCAAACCGACTGTACAATCTGGGGCCAGGAGGCCCCCAGGGTGGTGCTGTCCGGTCTGCACTGGAGAACCCGAAGCCGAGAAGCCCAGGCCTCAGGGGAGGTGGAGTCCTGTGATTCCAAATGGCTCTCGCACCTCCAGGCTGGCTCTGGTGGCCAGCTGGCGGAGAGAAGCCGGCGGAAGCATGGGTTTTGGCTGAGCCCAGGAAATCGCTCTCTCGCGGTCACACGCATCCTTGGCCACGCACCGCCCCAAGGAAGGCCGGCACGAGACCCGCTGACCACCCACTTCCAGGTCCCTCGAAGATGAGTCTGCCGATGGGCGAAATGACCTGGCACCTGACCCCTCCTGGCTGCCCCAGTAATGAGTCAGCGTTCAAGGCCACAGAACGGGATTCCTGCAAACGGGGAACGGCCTGTGTCGTCAAAATGAGGTGCTTGCCAGTGAGCAGGCGACGTCTGATTCCTACCACGGGGGCAAAAATCTCTAAGGGAAGGGGGGGAAGTGAAGAGAGAGAGGGAGGAAAGGAGGCAGAGAAGGAAAGAAGGGAGGGAGGACAATTGTACAGAGCAAGTCCTGGCATATGATGCCAAAACCACTGGCAAGTTCCTCTCGATTGTCGCTTCACTAATACGGTGATCAGTTACCTAACACTAGCAAAGCTGTCTGATAAGCTCAGCACAGGAGACGTTTTAGAGGAAACAGCTTGATTACGTGAAGGCACAGACTCTGGTCATTCTAACCCCTGCAAACAAAGCTGTGAAGGGACAGCTAACCGCCCCTCATCGGCCACACCGGGGGCCATCCCTCAAACCGGGAGCATCCGGGGACTTCTTTTTTTAAAAACTCACTCTGGGGGGTGAAATTCAAGTGGGGACTCATTCTCCATTTCCAAGGCCTTTGCTCCCACCCTATTATTGCTTATTTGTAAACCTAAAAATAGGTCCTAATAATCCCCAGGCCTTTTTCTGCTTGAGAGTTTGGGACAAAAAACAAAACAAAAAACCCTCCAGTGAGGACTGGCGATGTCTTGAGACATTTCTGATTGCCACGACTGGGGGAGGTGAGGGTGTCACTGGCACTGGGTCAAGGCAGGGATGCTGTTCAACACCCAACGACAAGAAATCCTCCAGCCTTGTAGGCGCTGTGGGCTGAACTTGCAAAACAGACAGCCAGGGAGAAGTGGGGAGTCGGGGTAAAGGCAGAGAGAGAGGAGGGGTGGGGAGAGAGGGTGGAGAGAAAACAGAGAATCAGAGAGAAGGAGGAGGGGCCGACATCGTTTACTTTTTTGGCAGTCAAGGAGCTGGTGGCAACCCAGTCAGCTTCATTATTGCAGAAATCATCTGAATCCCACAGTCGCCGGGAACGGCGGGTCCGGGGCTCCCAGGGAGCTCTGTGCCTCGTGAAGGGGGACGCCAGGCTGAACGGGCAGCGGGAGCAGGGGCGTCAAAGGTCCCGGCACCCCCTCGCCCCAGTCCTCCTCGAGAAGCCCTTTCGCCTGGGGGACGCCTCCCTCCAGAACTGGGTTCGGCCACCAGAGCAGGGACGTGAGGGGCTGCCCTAGATTCGGCTGCTCAGATGTGAGCCCTGCGACAGCGGCTGCAGGAGATGAAAACCCAAATATACTTCCTGAAGTCAAAGAGATAAAAATACAATTTCTGCTGTGTATGGCACTCTTTCACGCTGCAGCAATACTTGGGGGGGGGGGGGGGGGGGGGGACATGAGCGGCTGGGTTGGGGGGGGCAGGAAGATGACCGCACGGGCTTAAGCAAATTCCTTTTTTTAAAAACCACGATCCAGAGAGATTACATAAAAAGTACAATTAAGGACCGCTCAGAATCCCGAGGCCTTCGAGAACGTGCTGCCTCCAGAATATTTTTAGAACAATCACTCGAGTGGTTCTTCTTAGTTGCAGAAACACTCCAAATCAGAAAGTCAATTTTTCCTCTGTTTGCAGAAGTGAGCTGGCTCCGCTGGACGGCATGCGTGTGTTTTGCTTGGCGGCTGTTCACAACACTGCCTTGGCCGCGTTTCCTTGGAGCGCGCACGGTGAACCTGGCGCTCGCTCACAGTAGCGCTTGCATTTCAAACGCCCCGGCCACGCTTCCCTAATAACAGCCTGGGAACTGCAAAACCCCTGTAAGCCCAGCCCTCCAAATGGGGAACAGAGCAGGGCTTTCGGGGCCCCTCCCGCCACAACAGGGGCTGGAAACGGGGGCTGGGGCTTTCAATAAAGATGTCAAAAGGTGGAAAACGAAACAATGCTGCCACATTCTGGGGACGGGTGCACGCTTCCTTTTCGTGCGCCCCCTGCTCCCCACCACACACACACACACACACACACACACACACACACGGGCAGAGGCCCAGCCCGGCCGGCTCCTCCTACCCATCTGCCCTCTAGACAGGTACCAGGTTGTCTCCGAGCCTGCTGAAGTTTGTGCAGGAAGGGGCACGAGGGCTTCAGAACCGCACTGGGGGATGTGGGTCCCTGGGCCTGACAGATCCGGTTCTCCGGCTTCTAGGCTCGGCTGAACGTGAATGAGTTACTCAAGTGTGAGCTAAGCTCCCCTCTCCCCAAGTGGCATGAACCCCTGTACGCGGGTCTACAGCGTGCGTGTAAAGAACCCTGCACCTGATCAGTGCTCAGCAGAGGAAGCTACTGCTAAGAATGTGAATGAGTGAATGAATGAATGAGCAAAGGAAATGAATGAGTAAGGGAATGAATGAATGGCAGCAGGACAGAGCTCGGAGGCAGGAAGAGCAGGACCCCTCAGGAAGCTACCCCTCCTCCCTTCACTGATCGGTAGCCATGATCCCGCACCCCTCCCCCAACCGGGGGGATGGGGCAGCGGGGGTCATCACTCAAAAAAGGGACATCCAGGTACAATTTCCACCCCTCCCCGGAATCAAGAAATGTAGTCATTCTGGCCTCTCAGCACTGCCTGTGCTTCACACGTTCCTTCTTTCTTTCTCTCTGTGTTGTTTACAAAGGTTTCATTATGTTTTCAACTAATCAGAAAGGCCCCGCTAATACACAATTAACATGTGATTATAAAAAAAAAAAATTAAAATAGCTTCCAGAAGAAGGAAATGTAATTAAGTAGAGAATGCTTTTCAATAAGTGCTTGCTTTAACCCATTGTCAGAACACAGTCTACGGTTCGTCCACAATGCCTAGAACAGATGCCAAGGGCAGAATGTTAAAAGCAAGTTGGAAAAGAAAAAAAAAAAAAGGACATTATTTTCTGGGGGAATAATAACCATCGGCTGGGCAGAACATGCTAGAGAACTCAGCTTCTGCCCGCAGAGGGGTGAACTCCCCCATCCACTTCACCACTCCCTTCTGCAAAAAAAAAAAAAAAAAAAAAGCTTCCCTTCTAAGAAATAAGTGTGTACACCCAAATCTAGGATAGGAAGCATAACTGAGTGAAGAAACAATGGTCAAACACACAACATTTACAAACTCCACTGTTAACAAGAGGCTTCAGTCCAGACCACAAAGACAGATTGATGGCACACTTTTTAATCAACCCTATGATCATTTTGTTTCAAATCATTTGGGCCAAATCTCAGAAGGGATCGGTCTTTAAAAACCCCAAGTCGAAAATGGGCTTTTTAACCTCCCGCTCAAGAAGCAAGCTGAAAAGCAAGGGATTTTATTTTCCCCCCTTTCCTACAGCCGCCTCAAACCAGGGCCTTACGGCCACGAGATCCAGCCATTTTCTCGGACCCCGCGCTTGTCAACATGAACGAGGGCACCGCGGGTTTTGATGGTTTCTGCCAATCAATACGGCCCCAGAGCAAATTGCAAATTCAACAGGTTCCCAAAGGAATGGGAACTCTGTGACAAACGTGTATGTCCCTGCACACGAAGCATCTGGTCTCCACCATAAATCTCCTAAACATGACAAGGAAAGAAGCAAAATCAGGAAACTGAGGGCTGGGGGTAGGGCTGCCACACGGGGTGCCTGTCCCCACTCCTCCCCCTCTGGAAGACAAACATTTCCAGTCCCAGAGTGTCCCCAGTGGCAGAGGAAGCTGTCAGTGCATGGCCTGCACCGGTTCAGAAAACACACCCAGGTCTGGTGGGCCAGGCCTGCCAAGGAGCTGGGACTTCTGGATCCCTGTTCTACAGTGGGGGGCAGAGCCAGGGGCCTGGGTGTAAGGCTGGTCCCCCAGGAGTGCTGCCCCATGTGTACTATGGGTTTCTGGTCCAGGCTCAGTAGTTACTAGCTGACGACCATGGATGAGGCACTCAACTTCTCTGTGCCTCTCATTCAGTCCTCATCGGTAAAATGGCCTCAACAGTAAGCTCATCTCTCTCTCGTTGGGGGAGAAAAATAAGACTCAACGGGTTTATTTACGAGGCCCGGGGTCCGAAGGGAACTGCAGGAGCCGAGACCCAGGCCTGGACGGTCTGGCACAAGAGCCCATCATCTCCGCCACAGAGCCGACTGCCCTTGATGACGGTGACCCTCAGAGAGCCGACAGACTTGCATCTCGGGCACCTGGTCAGCAGGGCCCCTCTCCACCCCCACGGCGGTCCCCGAAGTACGGATTTTCACTGAGGTTCAAAGACGAGGAAGCCGAGGCTGAGGATTGACTCACGCCTGCCTGAGGCCACCCAAATCGTGAAACTAAGGGTAGGTGACAAGCAAGGTCGCCCAGTCCCCAACCCCAACCAGTACCAGATGGGGAAACCAAGGCCGCCCGGTGTGGAGAAAGGACTTCCCAAGGTCACACACCAGCCAAGCCCTGGTTCCTGATTCAGGAACCTTCCCAAACCGCCTCAGGCACCAACATGGCGGACCCAGGGCTCCTTCTGGAAGGGAAGGAACAGAAGCTGCCAGTGGCGCCCCCGTCACACCCTGCAGGTCGTCTGCAGAGCTCCCCCAGAACCCGCTTCCCAGGTGGGACCAGTACAAAATGGCAGGTGATACATCATGTCCACATCCGCGGCCCAGCGTCCTGACCTCACCCTGCCCCACCACACTTCCCTGGGACACAGCACCCCCAAAACAATTGCCCGTCCCCTCAATCAGACGCTTCCCGAGTATCTCCGCGTTTTCAGTAACCTCTGCTAGGCTTGTCACCTCGGATCCCGGACAGAGAACCCAAGGCTCAGAGAGGTCTCTGCCTGAGGCCACACGTCCCGGGGCCTGTAACCCAGGTGGCACTCCAAACAAACTGTACCTCTCTGTGTGACAGCACCTGCCTCCCCCTCCTCCCCAGGGACAGCAGGCCTCTCTGTAACAGGAGCCTCGTCCGGTCCATCCGGGCCCCTTCATCACGCGGCGCCGGCTGACAACGCACAGTAGGAGCTTGCTTTCCCGACACCTGCTTGACTCCATTGAAATGCCTGCCCGCCGCCCAGAAGAGCCGTTAACATTCTGCAGTTGGCGCACGCCCCTCGCGTCTGCACAGCGCAGCAAGGACTGACAATTCTTGCTAGATAAATATCTGGAAAGAAGTCGGGAAACAATTAAAACTAGAAGCTAATAAATGATGAAGAAGCCCATGAGCCAAGTCCTGGCCCACTTCCCAGGCTTCATTCATGCATCAAAAAACCCCAGCGGTCCGAGGCTTCAAGAGGGCAGCTGGGCAGTGGGGCTGTCCGACGTAACATAAATGGGAATTAGATATGATCGAATGTACTCACTGCATTCCCAACAGCAGCCACTCTCCCCCGACTCCCCTGCCTGTGGCTCCCCAGCCAAGCCCCTTCTGGGGAACTCTGGGCAGATGATCTTGTAACCAGGCAACCACGAGGAAAGGTTCCAAAGTTCCTCCACAGGAACGAGGAGGCCGCGTTCTGCTATGGTGGCTACTGGGACACAGCGCCGTGACCCTCTCTTCTGAACCTTAAGAAAATGAGGAGGGGGTGCCCTAGCTATCCCCCCAACACGGAGGCTTAGATGCTCTGGCCTTCCCTCTTCCCCTACAAGGCAGGTGGGCCAGCCAGCTCTGCGAGGAGACAGCCCCGTGCCCCCTCCAACAACGACCATGGCCATCCATGCGTCCTCAGCCAAAGGTCCCAGGACGCACACAGCCTTTCCAGGCTCCTACTTCGCAGCGGCCCCTTCCCTCTGGCCACGAACCGTTTGCAGCTGTTCTGGCAAATGCTCCCGAGATTCCAGGAGACCCAAAGCTTCAGAGGTTCAGAGGGCTCGGCTGCACTTTGGGGAAATATGTGCCCATGGCCGAGAAGACATACCTTGTGTCCACAGGACAGGGAGAGATGGCAAGGGGATCTTGGGGCCCCTAACGACGACACAGAAGCCCTGTGTGCAGAGAGCGTGTGCACCCATCTACTCTGAAAAATGCAAATGCTTCTGAAGCCATATTAGATGCCTCAAAAGCCCAGCTAGCTCTTTCGATGGGCATCTGGCATAAGCCGGGTGTTTTCACATCCAAGGTGCCACTGGGTCCTCTGCAGTTAGGGAGGTGTTGTGATTATCACGCTGAGCATGGTAATAGCAAGCTCGGAGCTGGGGGGGGAACAAGGAACCTTCACCAGGAGCCTACTCTGTGCTAGAACTTGGCCTGAAGACATGGACATAATCTCGGGAACTTCCTTCTCACACCTGGGAGTACACCCAGACCCGAGATGCAGAGCCAGAAGCCAATGGCGGGCCTTCCAGCCTCCCTAGCCCGTGCTCTAAGAAGGTACCCGACACTGCCTTTGCCAATAGTCATCTCTTTGGCGCCTGTACAGGATTACAGATGGAGGTATCAGGTCAGACACAGTAGGCAGATGAGCAAGAAGGAGACCAGAGGCAGACAGGCACATGGGCAGAGGGCCCAGCACGTGCCAGGCACCGCCCTGGGGCCTGCAGGAACCCCCCTCACCCCTTCTTGCCAGTCGGCCGAGGTTGTTACACAAAGGGGGGTCCAGACACTCTGAATTCAGGGCTGACCTGTCATTGTGTTTCTTCCCCCAATAACCAATAGTGCACTTAAGAAACAAAATGAGTGGAGCTGGGAAATTAGAAATTGGAAAGAGAATTCCAACCCCCCTCCCCCAAGAAGCAAGCCTCCAGGGAGGACTTGAAGACCCTGTTGAGGCGGGGTGGGTATCACCCGTGTATCTAATGAGGTTCCTCTGACAACACCAAGATGCACATGCACACTTGCACACACGCACACACATACACACATGCACACACACACATGCACACACATACACACATGCACACATACACACATACACATACAGATGAATGCATGCACACACATACACATGCACACATACACATACACAGATGCACACATGCACACACATACACAGATGCACACATGCACACACACGCACACATACACAGATGCACACATACACACAGATGCATGCATGCACACACATGCACACGTGCACATACACACATGCACACACACGTACACATGCACATACACACGCACACATACACACACATACACACAGATGCATGCATGCACACAATGCACACGTTCACATACACACATGCACACACACATGCACACATACACACACGGAGATGCACACGTACACACAGATGCATGCATGCACACACATGCACACGTGCACATATGCACACATATACACACGCACACATGCACACACGTGCGCACATATACACATATGCACACACATACACACAGATGCATGCATACATACACACATGCACATACGCACACATGCACACGCATGCACACATACACACAGATGCATGCATGCACACACATGCACACGGGCACATACACACATGCACACACGCACATACACACGCACACATGCACACGTGCACATATGCACACACATACACACACGCACACACGCGCACACACATACACATGTGCACACACATACACACAGATGCATGCATACATACATGCACACACATGCACACAGGCACATACACACATGCACACACATGCACACGCGCACATATGCACACACGCACACACATACACACACGCACACGTGTGCGCACACATACACATGTGCACACACATACACACATGCATGCATACATGCACACACGCACACATGCGCACACACGTACACACTACACTTGCTCCTCTAGCTGCATTTAGAGAGTGCGAGTCTAACACGTCTATCTGAACGGAAAGGACCACAGCCAGAGATGTGGTGCGCAGCAGCAGAAGAGGAGATGCAGGGACCAGGGCCACCAACTCAACAGATGTCCCACTTCGGATGCATGCGCCCCAGCCCCAGAGGAGGAAGGCCTGGGCACCACGGAGGCCCTGACTTCCGATTTGGAGCCACAAGCAGAGAATGGAAATAATGTCAATGAAAGAAGGTGCCTCCCGAAGGCGCCTCCCAATGGCGCAAGGGTACTGAGCCCTTTTGGGAAGCTGTCCCCACGGATGGGCTGACACAGTCTGTCATGTAGCCCTGCCACATCGAAGGGCTGGATGGTTTTCTGGGAAGTGCCAGGAGGAGCTAATGAAATCACAGGTGCCCGGCTAGAAACTTCTCTTTCCAATCAGCAAAAGTCACCATAACTTTGGAAATCAACGTGACAGGGTCTTCTGAGTTTTAAAGAAATATCACGTACAGTTTTGCTGTGGGCTTTTCTCTCCTGGAGTTACACTGGGAGCATTTTCCCACATCGCTAGAGACACCGTGAAGTCATTATTTTTGGTTGCTCTGTGTGTCCCACCATACGACCGGGAGACTGCACCTTCTAGCTATCCTCCTCCCTCCTGGGATCTACTTGCTTCCAGAACTTTCCACCATTACAAGGAGCCTGCAGGTGCGTGTACACGTTCTCCCGCACATCCCTGGCGAACCTTCAGGATGGCGCCCCATATGCAGGTCCAGGGGTATGAAGCATCTCACTACGTGTTCCCAGCTATCCCCGGGGCCCCCGTAACCCTGCACCTCTAGACCATTCACCCTGACAGGGTGCAAGAACAGCTGGCTGACCCCACGCCTGGGTCAGCACACGTCAAGAAAACTTCCCATTTGATCACTAACTTTGGAAAAGCGCCCCCGGCCGGCCCGGCAGGCATGTGGTTCTCCTGGTCCCTGCCGGGTGGATGCCCACCGCCGCGTCTGGACAGCAGTCTCCCCGGCACAGCCCAGGAGCTTGCCCAGCGCGGACAACACACCCGTGCGCCTCTCTCCCGACTCCCAGGCTGCCAACTCCCTCCTCAGGATGACGCCGTGCACGGGGCCATTGTCCACAAACAATCATTTTTCAAAAAACAAACAGAAAAGGCGAGTTGCCGATACTTTTGCGCAGTGCTTCTCCGCTTCCTGAAAATGCGAGATAATGAATAAAAATGTTCATTACGGAATTATTCACTTTCCTCCCTGATTCACGTCCTGGTAATTACCGTGACCAGCCTAATAAAAACTGCTACAAACCGAAGGTCAACTGGCAGTTAGAAGTGTTCGTTTTCATTTCAATGTATTCATCTCTGGCTCCTAATGGCCTCATTTTCTCCCGTGCTCCTTAATAAATACCACTGAATTACAGGTTAAATAGCTAAATTAAATTATTGCAATTACAGCGTGCAGAGCCCTGAATCTGGGTTTACCTTTCCCAGTTCAATTAGAGGCGAGGTTTCAACAGCCACGGAATTCTGATCGCTGTCAATATTCTCAATTGCTGAGAATGTGCACGGACGCCCAGATATTTGGTGAGAGGGTTTATTCCCCGGCTTGTTTCTGAGGGGCTGATTGGAGCTCTCGACTGAAACAAAATCACACAATCAAAAGTGGTTTTTGGAAAGCGACCACAAGGCATAATTGATTCCTTTCGACTGAAAAGGGAAAAGACTTAGCAGGGTTCTGGCTAAACGCTGTGTGTGTGCATGCGTGCGTGTGCGTGTGCATGTACACAAAAGAACACACCCCCCGTCTTCTGAAGGGGTGAGTACATTTCAATAAATCTGGATCCCCGCTCCTTCATGCCACTGGCCCACAATTATTCTACAGGTCCACATTAAAGAGCTTCCTCATTATTTAAATATATTCTAACGTTTGTTGCTATTGCCTCGCCACAGGATTAATTATCCGGCATCCCTTATAAGACAGAGTGTCTTAATAATACGGAGTGCCTGGGAAGGAAGGAAGAAAAAAAAAAAAAAAGCCTCGCCTGTTCTGTTTCCCCAAATCCCAAGATGTGAGAGTCTATTTCTTGTGGAAGAGCTCCCCCTTACTTCTCTGTCCCTCTGCTTCTAAAGGCACCAAATCCCACCGCAGGCAGGGCTCTTGTCTTTTTTCTTTTCTTTTCTTTTTTTTTAAACCATCTTATTAACACAGCACGGGTGAGCAGTGAAACCCCACTAGGCCCACCCGTGAGTGTTTAGAAATCTGGGCTGTGGCAGGGATCCACGTCACAGGGGAGAGAGAGCCCGCCCACTTCCCTGGCCCCCAAAGCCAGGCCCGGTCAGACTTGAGGGGTGAGCCAGCTCCACCCTGGTGGGCAGGGGAGGGCCCCGCGGAAGTCCCATTTGGAACTCTGACATCCCTGCTCAGAAAGCCCAGAGCTGAGCCGGTGCCAAGTGTGAAAGGCCAGCGCCCACAGCCGGAGGCGGGGGACGCGGGTGGCAACTGAGGCCCAGGCACAGCAGCCATCGGGCAAGGGGTCTACTCAGCACGCTCTGCTCAGGATCCCCGATCTGGAAGCCCTTCAACCATGACAGGCCTATTTCTGGGGTCCAGGCGTTTCATCTGCTCCCCAGAAAGGGAGATGACCCTCTGCCCCAGCCCAGGGAAGCCACCTTGCATGGGACCCTGACTAGGGTGGAAGGCCATCTGTTTTCACCCCACGTGGCCCACTCCTCCAGACAGGGTCATGGCCAGGGAGGGCCCTGGGCTCCCCTACAAATGCACTTGCCCACGTACAGGGCAGGAGGCTGGCACGGACACTTCCGGACCGACCCACAATGGAAACTGGGAGACCACGATGGTTGCACTCAAGGACAGGGCCTCCCCCAGGCCTGGCAGAGAGCAAGCTTTGGTCAGTATTTGCTGACCCAAACCAAATGCAAAGCACCCCCTCCCTCCCGATCCTCGGCCAGCTGCCTCAGGCAGCCCTTGGAGCCTTTTTCCTCCCAGACCAGACTCCGCTGACACAGAGAAGTTGGCACAGCCAGGCCCAGCATGGTGGGGAGGAGCCCCGGCGTCCAGGCAAGTCAGAGAGTGGACACACATCACCCCAACTTTCAGACACCCAGTGGTTTCCTAAGGGCAGGATCCACACCGCAGAGCACCCAGTTGCCCAAGGGAAGTGGCCAGTGGCCCATGCAAATATTTCTACAAAGGAAAAAAAACTTGAGCCAGAGATTTCTAGTCCTGGAAGCCAAACAAGACTCACTTTAAAGAATGTCTGAGAAACAAATTGACCATCAAGTGCTTAAAGCCAATCAGTAGTTGCAAAGCTCTCACAAAACTGAGGCGCCTGGGTGGCTCAGTCGGTTAAGCGTCCGACTTCGGCTCAGGTCATGCTCTCGCGGTGTGTGAGTTCGAGCCCCGCGTCGGGCTCTGTGCTGGCAGCTCGGAGCCTGAGCCACCTTCGGATTCTGTGTCTCCCTCTCTCTCTGCTCCTCCCCCACTCACGCTCTGTCTCCGTCTCTCAATAGTAAATAAATATTAAAAAAAATTTTTTTTAAGAAAAACTATCACAAAATGTATGCTTCAAATACTAGGGGTTTTGGGGAGTTGAGGGGCCACACGGTATCAGGGCAACCTTCCCAAATACTAGGCACACTCACACTAGACCCTTCTTCAAACCTTCAACCGCCTGATGAAGCAGGAACCATCTTCGTTCTCATCAGCACGATCATCATCTCACTGTGGGGGTGGGGTGGGGGCGGGGTCCCTCCAGTTTACGAATGAGAACCTAAGGCTCAGGGAGGTGAGGTGACTTATCCAAGGTCACACAGCCAGGGGCCCCCAGGGGCCTACCAAGGACTGCCTCCTGGGGAAACAGCAGACCCCCACACCGGGGCCCCAAACATCCTCATCTGCTGCCAGCAGCCTTCTCTACCCTCTCTGTCCTCATTGACGGGCACCCCACATCGAGCCACTGCAGCTACTCCTGAGTCCCGAAGAGTCTCCTGCTCCCTCACACCCCAGGCGGTCCAGTCCCTCTGCCTCACACGGTCTCTCGCACTCTGTACCACCGGGGAATGTTTCTGCCTCCTTCACGTCCGGCTCAGACCCCCTTCCAGAGCTCCCCGCCTTCCTTGAAGGTCCCCTGGCTCTTTATGTGGCACCTCTGGGCACCGCACCTGTCTCGGGACCCTGGTGCCTCCAGGGGCGGGGGTTTCAGGTGCCACCCAGTGGGACGCACCCACAGCACCAGTCAGACACGCTGGCCTCTGTGCGAACACCCGGGGTCGTTTGTTTGTTCTTGTGAAAGCTTTCTATGGGGTAGAGCCCAGGAGGAGCTCACCAAGTCTGCTGGCGTTGGTCAGAGAGGGTGCCGGGGAGCACTTGGCTGGTCAGCCGACTGTGCCTTGGAATGAAAAGGAAAGCCCAGGGGCTCCCCGTCCTGAAGCCGTCTCAGTCCACTGGGGCCGCCCTGACGGCACCACAGACCGGGAGGCTGGCAAACAGCAAACTTTTATTTGTCACGGTTTCACAGGCCGAGAGTCCAAGATCAAGGTACCAGCAGATGTGGGGTCGGGTGAGGGCCCCCTGCCTCGTTCCCAGACGGCAGCCTTCCTGCTGTGGCTGAAGAGACTGGGGGTGCAGGGATGCTCTGGGGTCTCTTACAAAAGGGGGCACTAATCCTCGTGACCTAATCGCGTCCTTGAGCCTCTGCCCCCTAATACCATCACTTTGGGGACTAGGATTAAACACATGAACTGGAGGCAGGGGGACACAAATATTCAGACCACGGCACCACGTGACAGCTCAAGGGATGGAGGGAGGACTCACGGGGCCGAGGGGAAAGCAAGAGCGCCTCCCCCAAAGGCTCCCCCCAAGGCCAGGGCAGGGCCTGCATCCTTCCAAAGCCCTGGGCAGACAGAAGAAGCCACCTCTTGGCCACTGGAGGCCACGTCCAACAGCCCTCATGAGTGCAGGGCAGTGTGACCCCTGACCCCAGCCTCGCTCAGGCCAGCTCACCACGGGGGCAGTGGGGCAGCAAGGCGGAACAAGCCTGGGGTCTAATGCAGTTCCACCCCTGCTAAGTGACCCAAACAAGACCCTTCCCCTCCCCGGACCTGGGTCTCCGGTGGGGCAGGGAGCTGGACCAGACAACTTGGCCTCGTGGCCCACGTGCTCTGGGGGAGGGGCAGCCACTGGAAACTGCGTCTGCAGAGAATCCCACGGGGCCCCTTCACCCCCGTCGTCGGCCGTTCACTAGCCACACCCCGCTCTGACAGAAGAAAGCCCCAGCGGGCCCAGGCATGAGGCGGGGCCCCTCCGTGTGCTATCTCAAAGATCGCCCATTCCCAGAGAGATTCAGAGACTGGAGAGGACCAGAGAGCAGGACCGCTGCCCACCGGCCCCCTTCTCGTCCCCTGCGGCCTCGGCAGGGCAGAGCAGGTCTCCACGGCAGGCACCAAATGGAGGGTCCGCACCTGTAAATCCTGTCTACACCTCAGCAGAAACAGCGCACACATCCTCAGGATGTGGGATGGACAGAACACACGGTGCTGTGTCCGTGGCCTTAATTTCTCAAAAGCAAGTTCAAAATGGGTTCCTCCTCGGTTTGTTTGTTCAACAAGCATTTCCTGAGCACCTACTACGCGCCAGGCACCGTGGGGATCCTGACAAGACGACCGCCTTCAAAGAGCTCACTCTTTCATTCATTCTCTGCTCTTTCATTTCACAAACGGGTCCATTATATGCACCTTCTGCAGCAGGCTGTCTCAGGTGGGGGATAGGGGCGCGTTATGAAGGGACCTCCCCCCACACACACCCCTAAAAGCATCACTGCAGCCCAGCACCGGAGGAAGTGGCCCTCTCTACCTCTCGAGGACAACCCCAACCTCTCCCACTGCCCCGGCCCCAGCCCACAGAGCACGGACCCTCTGGGACCCTGCTCGAGTCACATCCTAGCCTTGGAATGGAAAAGGCCATCTCGGGTATGATGACAGGGGGTGTGCAGCTGAAGGGGGACAGCCACTGTCCCTGGAAGTTGTTGCAGACGGCACCCATGCTTGAGCTGTGTGGGAGGCCCCTGGTGGACTCTGGGGGCCAGCCACTTGTCAG
Organism: Panthera leo; assembly: GCF_018350215.1. Taxonomy (NCBI): domain Eukaryota; kingdom Metazoa; phylum Chordata; class Mammalia; order Carnivora; family Felidae; genus Panthera; species Panthera leo. The sequence continues at coordinate 140,830,655 of NC_056684.1, forward strand.
GCATCTGGAGCTAAGGCATCTCCCTCCCTGGCATCATCGGCACAGAGGCTGAGGCAGCTGTGAGCTGCTGGCCTGTACCTGAGCGGCCCCGAGTATCTCCTGTCTGCAGTGACCACAGGTGCGGCACGGGGTGGGGGACGGGGTAGCCGGCACAGCAAGGCAGGTGGCAGATTCAGAAGCTTGCTCCCCTGCCCCGGAATTTCCCCCCAACAGTGCCCAGGAAGGCGGGTGGGGCACTCAGTGACCCCTCAGCTGCCTTCCCAACACATGAGGGCACCGAGCACATCCTCCGTGCCCAGGCCAGTGCTGGGCAGCTGGGAGCTGGGAGCAGACATGAGCCGACAAGACTTCTAAATCCTTCTTCTTCATGGGCAATGCGCCTCATTCCCAGGCAGAGCACGAGCCTGAGCCCAAGCGGACAAAACTGAGCACCAGTGTCCTAATTCCATCCTTGGGTCCCTGAAGGTCATCATGAAGGACACTGTTCAAAAATGTTCAAGGGGGCGCCTGGGTGGCTCATCCGACTCTTGATTTCATCTCAAGTTGTGATTTCATGGTTGGTGGGATGGAGTCCCGAGTCAGGCTCTGTGCTGGTAGCACAGAGCCCGCTCTGGATGCTCTCTCTCCCTCTCTCTCTGCCCCTCCCTTGCTCACACACACGCACTCTATCTCTCTCAAAGTAAGTAAATAAACATTTTTAAAACTGTTCAAAATGTTAAAGAAATTTATGAATGTATCCAAAACAGGGCCGCAAGGGCAAAGTAAAACACAGTCGCTTGGCTTAGAACCTAAATTAAGCCCACTTGGTGCGACAAGACCGTTACTGCCACTGCCTCACCGACAGGTACCTGGGACCAGGTGGGCAGAGTCTCGGATCACCTGCGGGCAGGTGTTCAGAAGATGTGCCTCCAGTGATATTGCTTTTAAAGGGAGGATGCAATGATCATTACTTAATGGAAACGCGATCTTTCGAAGCAGCGGGAAGGGAGAATTAGAATAATGCAGGTCCGTGAAAGTAAGACCATCTGGGCAGCTGAGAGAGAATTCCGGAGTTGCCAGCGACACACAGTGCTTCTACCCGGTGGCCAGAGGTTCTCCCCACCCAGGATGCCAGAGCCAGCTGGGCCCCCAGAGAGTTCCTGTCTACTCTGGTGCCCTCATTCGGGTTTTCTACAGTTTTGGAAAAATTCAAGGATCGTCCCAAAGGCTGCACCACCCACTTCTGACAGTTGTTAGTTAAATGCAACCATACTACAAGGCATTGGCCACTCTAGCACTGAAGGAAAGAAGAAAATTAATTCCTTGCACCTCCTGTGTGCCTGTCCTGTCCTGGTGCTTTGTGAACCTCCATTTTGCAGAGGAAGAAAAAGAGGCAAAACGTACGTCTATGCAGTCCTCACAGCCTCTGTGGAACGGGGGTCAGGAGTGAGTAAACAACCAAACTGAAACGACGTGGTAAAGGGGCTGCCTGGGTGGCTCAGTCGGTTAACGTCCAACTTTGACTCAGGTCATGATCTCGAGGTTCACGAGTCTGAGCCCCACGCTGGGCTCTGTGCTGACAGCTCAGAGCCTGGGGCCTGCTTCGGATTCTGTGTCTCCCCCCTCTCTGCTCTCCCATGCTCGCACTCTGGTTCTCTCTCTCTCTCTCTCAAAGGTAAATAAAAACATTTAAAAAAAAAAAAAAAGTATGTGGTAATATGTGGAATTCACAGAAATTTCCTATTTTGCCTCCAACAACTGCTGGTCTTCCTTCACGTATCTGTTTTGCAGAAACAAGTTGTTGAAGGAAGATCAACCCCACAGGGACAGCCTGGTCCCACAGGAGGGGAGCCCACAGGGCTGCCTTCCACCTGCAGGCTGAGGCTTTGGGAGGCCAACGCCCGGGCCAGTGGCCCCCGACCGGATATGCATGTAATTCTCTCTCTCTCCAGGGGCAGAATGAGGTCTGGGAGATGGTCTGGACAGAGGAGGTCTGAAGGAAGACGGATCAGACTCTCTACTTAGGTTTTGTCTCAACTGCCTCCAAGGTCAGTGAGAAGATGCCTGCTTTTTGTGTGTGCTAATGTTAGAACGATCCCTCGGCATCACGTTTATTACTCCTTATCTTGGAGATCCACAAACTACAGGCCATGGACTGGCCACATGCTTTTGTAAATAAAGTTTTATTGAAACAACAGTCGTACCCAAGTGGGTACATACACACTGTCCATGAATACTCTCGTTCTGCGATGGCCGAGCTGATTAGCTACAAGAGAGGTCACTGGCCCGGAGAGCCTAAAATATTTACTATCTGGACTTTCATGTTAGATAAAGGCCTTACCTGAGCTAACAAACCATGGGAGGAAGTCTCCCAGGATTGAGGTTGATGCAAAAATCTCTCTATCCTGAACCATTTTTCTTTCCTAAGCAAAGCAGAATTCACCCGGGTTCCCCTGTGGCCAGGCTGCCAGGAGGCTCAGAGCCAAATTCTGTGCTCCACTGAAATACAGGTTCCCGGACGAGCTCTCTAGTCCCTTCCTTGCTTGTATGACTCCCATCCTTTTATGGCTGTTTGAAGGCTCCTGCCACTGGTTTACTTAAAGTAAGAGATTTCACATCCCTTTATTATGGAAGTAGCTACGGCATGAATAACAAAAGAGGGCATGGGAACAGGATGGCACTCCAGCTCAGGGGTCCCTCTGCATCACCATAAGCCTTTGCAGACGCCACACTCAGACCTCACCTGGGTTAGACCCCCCACTCCTTCCCTTCCTACCTAAGCCGCCTCCAGCCAAGTCCTCTGGACTCGAATTCTTGCATATGATGCAACTGAGCAAGCTTCAGGCACTCACTCCAGTCACTTCCAGTCCCCCACCCACTCCTGGTAGCAAGAAGGCTCCAAACACACCCTTCATTCATGCAGACCCTCCTGGGTGCCAAGTCCTGCACTGAGTGCTGAGACCCAGAGGCAGACACGCGAAGCACACCCTGTGCCCTGGGAGCCCTGCTGTCCCGCACAAGGAGGATACAACCTGACCAGCTGGGCCCACAGGCGTGTATTGAGCGCTGCCTGAGGGAGCTTTTCGCCGAGTAGGGTCCCGGCTGCCTGGAGACCCAGGGACTCCCTGGACAGAGTCTGGCCAGGCTGGAGGGCAGAGGTACCCAGGGCCCATTGAGAGAGCGAGAAGCCCATGAGGCCAGGCTCAGACACGTGACAGTAACCTGCCCTGAGCACTGAGGTTCTGGCCGAGCAGGGTCCCACAGCTCCAGCTGGAAACGCGCCATGTGTTAATGGGTGATTCCGGGCGAGTCACAGAGGCCCCACGACCCCGCCTCCTCATACCAATATCACAGTAGCAGCCTCAGGAGGACATGAGATAACAGGTGTACCAGGCCTGGCACAGAGTGGGCGTCTTATAACAAATGGAAGCTACGACAGAGGCCTGGCTAGCATGGTTGAGCACAGCAGGCAGCACTGGGAGAGGAGTCCAGCGGGCCCTGGAGGCCAAGAACGCAGCCAGAGGGAGTTCACGCTCCCGTGGGGGACTCTGAGCCCTTCAAAGCCAGAGCCGAAGGACCTCGGCCCTCGTCCTTCTGGGCCACACAGTTTGAACTTGAGCTCGCCCGGGTGCCCCATCCCTTCCCTCTCCGGCAAAGCCAGGCTGACAGCTGGGGTGTCAGCCACAGGCCCTGAGCCCTGGATCCCAGGTGCGGGCGGGGACCAGCCCCCACAGAGCCCAGCGTCTCTGGGGCTGCTGGCCTGATAATCACCACGTTATTTACTTGGGAGTCTGTTTATTAGGAACTTGCTGCCACTGGCTGTTGGCAGGCTCTAATATTTACACCTAGCTTTCTCGAGGTCTCCAGAAGTGCTGAAGTCCTAAAAGAGCCATTCCTTCACGGCCCAGACGGGGAACCAACCAAAGCAAGACCAAGTACGGGGTGGCCTTTTACAAGAGGAAAGAAGGTTTTCACGTTCCCTGTGGCCCCAGACTTCACGATTCTGGTTATAACGCTCGCCTGGGAGGCGACACATGCAGCTGCCTCCACCCTGTCCAGGGAGGCTGGGGGCAAAGCCCCTTTCCAGAATTTGGCCGGGCCCCATTTTGACATGTTCCTGGCCCAAGACACAGTGGGGTAGCACGGAGGTGTGTTTGCTGGAAGAATCAGTCTGATACCCATCCACGACGCTCATGTCAGAGATACACAGGTCGAAAGACACCGTCCCTGCCTCAGCCAAGGTCCGGTCTAGAGGGGAGGTATGCGTGCATATGCACACACACACACACACACACACACAGGCACAAACACTGCAGCTGGCAAGTCCAGCGTGGACAGGAACAAGGACGCCCAGGCGGAGAGAGGGTGGGGGCAGCTCCACAGGGGAGCCAGAACGTGTCCCGGGCACAGCACAGTGACAGCGGACGAGACTCAGACAGCTGCACGGGATAGGCTCTGCACTCAAACCGTGCCTCACGAGAAGGACAGAAGGGCCGGGACCTCGCGACCAGCACGGAGTCCTCTGCTGCCATTTCCCAGCCATGCAGTTCCAAGGGGAGCCTTGACTCTCTGAGCCTCAGTTTCCTCATCTGTAAGACGCAGCTGCCATCCCACCTCTCTCAGCTCACGTGCACACTAGACCCCAAAACTCTGCTGCTTGTTGTTCAAAACACACAGCCTCACTGACATCAGCAGGGAATTCTCAAGCGACCAGAGAGCAGGCCACGGCCCTGGGGTGGAAATCCACGGAGACCACAGAGGCCATGTGACAGAACAAGCCAAGTCCCAGGCCAGGACAAGGTCAGTGCAAGGGCTCCCGGCTGGGAGCGGAGAACAGCCACGGAAACCCCGTGGCACTGGGACAAGAGGGAACGAGAAGCTCACCCATCAGGGCTCACCGTGATGTCAACAAGGTGCCACTGGCACACACACCCCTGGGGAGCCTGGCCGGGCCTTGTGGGGGGCAGCCTGGGCCTCAGGCCGGCAGGACCCACTGCTCCCGGAAGCTAGATCAGAGGAAGGCCCAGGCAGGACCTCAGAGACCGCAGCCCAGGGTTGAACTGGCCAGGTCGACCATGCCCTCTGCCTAAGTCTGCACGTCGACTTTTCCTCAAAGGCATACCAGGATGGAAATGAGATTTCAACTTCTGGGCCGGTGTGATCGATGAGTAGTGGCTGCCTCACCCGTCCGCTTGAGGCGTCCAGCCCCCCCCCTCCCCCACCCCGCCACCAGAGGGAAGAGGTGCTGTGATCAACTAGTGATGTCTGCCACAGGTATAGGGGGCAGCATTGGAGGTGTGCCTGCTATATCCACACAGGACCCTAACACATCTCCGGACCACAGCATCCCCTCTCTTCTGGGAAACAAACAAAAACAGACACAACAAAGATTGCAGAAAAGAGGAAAGCTGGGAGAGTTAGTGCAAAAGAATGGCTGAAACCAGGGAAGGGGAGGAAGAGTTGCCTAGAATTTCCATACATCACTGGGCTTTATCAGCCACAGTAAATGCAAGGGCACAGTTTTCCAGTCCACCTTGACTGCAGAGGTGTTTACTAAGAAGGCTCTCTCCAGGGAGAAGTTACTGAGAATAGAGCTCTCTACTCAGCTAGCCAGCTCCCTGGCTCCAGCCCCTTTGTTCGAGGCCTGGAACAGGCCCCTAAGGAGCCCCAGCGGCTCATACCCGAACACCAAGAAGCGGACAGCTTGAGGTCTGAGTCCACGGTAAGGTGTGGGTGGCCATTCAAGGAAAGAAACAGACACAGGCCAGCAAACTGGGAAGCCGGTACCTAGCAGGGGACTCCAGGTGGCCCAAGCAGAGAGACTGAGGGCAGGGCTCCCCTCTAGGGACAAGAATGCCCCCAAAACTGAATCCAGGCACTTACTGCTGCCCCCACAGAACAGCTCACACTGGTCCAGGAGAGGGGACTTGGACACTCCCAAACCTGGGGGCTCCACACCTAGGATGTGGGAGGTCCCTGATGTGGGAGGGAGCCCAGCCCTCGCCAGCACCGGCTCAGCTCGGCTGTAAGCAGCACTGCAGACTGCTGGGTCACCGTGGAGAAGATTCCTTGTCCTCTACCTACGGTGACAACTGTCATCATGAGATCAGTAATCACTCCCCTCGCTGGGGAGCCAGGCCCAGCCATGCCAGGCCCTGTATTTAGCACTGGGCACACACCCTGCACCGTCTCCCTTCAGTGAGCGAGGAACCCTGGCTCCAAGATGGAGATGAAGGGCCAAGGTCACCCAGTGAGGAAAGGGCAGAGCCAGAGCAATCTCAGGCCTGGTGGGTCCCCGGCAGGGCTCTCTGCCCACCAGACTCTGCCTCTGAAAGCAACCTCAGGGCAGTCTGTGGGCACCCAAAGGGGTAAGGATCCCGGGATCCTCAGGAGAGCCCGTGGTGGCACTTGGGCACCTCACTGCCTCCTGGTCTGCTCCCTGGCCCTTTACAAAGCACCACAGAGCAGCTGGCCAGGAGCCTGGTCCCAGACGTTCGCACACATATGCATATACACCCATACGTGCACATGTACATACACACACACACACACACACACACACACACACACACTTCTGGACACATGCGGCCATCACTCTTACTCCCCTGACCTCCTTAAGGTTAATGAATGTGCCAACGGAGAGGTCCCACAGCTGACACGCTGGCCCACCTCCCGTCCAGGGGCTCTCATCATGCTCTTCCCTGCTCTCTGGAGCCCCCACTGCTGGTGCCAACATTCTAAGTCCTTGTCTACTTTCTGAGAGACGTAATGAGTAACACAGTCTGCTTTCTGGCCTGACCTTCTCATCGGCTACAGGGGCTTGTTCTTATAAAAAGAGGAAACTTCGGCTGAACAGGAGTAAATGAACTTGACGTCCAGCCCCCTCCAATCTCCCACACACATCACCCCCCCAAAACGTGATGGTTCCAGGGGCACCTGGGTGGCTCAGTCAGTTGAGCATCTGGCTTCGGCTCAGGTCATGATCTCGTGGTTTGTGGGTTCGAGCCCCGCGTCGGGCTCTGTGCTGACAGCTCAAAGCCTGGAGCCTGTTTCGGATTCTGTGTCTCCCTCTCTCTCTGCTCCTCCCCCGCTCGTGCTCTGTCTCTCTTTCTCTCTCTCTCAAAAATAAATAAACATTAAAAAAAAAAAAAAACGTGATGGTTCCCAACTCAGAAACCACACTTTGTATCCGATTCCAAATCCAAGAGCCTGTCCCCTTCGGGTCAATGACTTCCACTGTCCTGCCGTGCCCCGCTCATCTTCCGTCCTCCACAGATGCATCCCTCAACACTGCTCCTCCTACCAGAGGACTCACCTGAGCAGCGGGCAGGGTGCAGCATCTTGCTGAATAAAGAGAAGCAGAAGCAAAATGGACCCTGTCCCCAAAAAGGTCCAATTTCCAAAACTCAAGCGGCACACCCCAAGCAGGAGAGACAGAACTCCGTCCGGGTTGGTCTGACAGCTGTGTCTTGCTGAACTGCAAGTCTCAGATTTCTCACATACGCAAAGCTGCAGTTTCCCAGAGGCACTCCCTCTCCCCCCCCCCCCCGCCCCCTGCAAGCTGCATCTGGGGCCAAAGGTCAGCCCACCTGTGGCCCAGGCCTGGTGGGTCATGATGGTCAAGGTGAGAGGCGACAGCCAAGGGAAGCTAACCCCAGCCTCACCACCCTCTCCCACTTCCCCCGCATCTCTGGCTGCTTTCCCCCAAAGCAAGAAGTCTCTGGGTCTGTCCCTGCCCCACCAGTGACACCTCCCTATCTTGGTCCCCGACTTGGTTATTGGAGGCATTCTGGGAAGGATACAATAACACCAAATCTACAGACCAGTTTCTTTGAAGGAACAAAAAACCTAGCCTGTCTGCACCCTCACCCGGGCAGGAAACCCACCAGGAAGAGGGGACCCCGGGATTCTGTGCCAGGGCCAGGCATGGAGCAGGGAACCCACTCCACCCCACTCCCATCTGCTTCCAGTTCACGTGGGCAGACAGACATGGAATCTTTGCAAGTGGACATTAATCATTTGCAGCAATTAGATACCCAAGACTCAAGATTCCCTCCTTGCAGAGGGAACGAAGGAAGCCCTGGGGCGCTAGGCAGCAAGGCTCCCGGACCTAGGTGTGCCCACATAAAGGGAAACAGAGGCCCCATGTGCTCGTGCTCTCTCTCTCTCTCTCTCTCTCTCTCTCTCAGGTGCTGCGTGCAAGTCTCCACAGCGATCAGAGTGCAGAGGTCCGCGATGTGAAACGCCCAGTGGATTGTCAGCAATGAGGTATAATTGAAAAGGATTAACATGAATGCGATGTTTCCCTTCCAAAAATTCGAGGAACGCCACGATGGCTCTCATCTGGGCTGGTATGACTCATGTTTTTAATAGAGGAACTTAATTTTCACTTCTGAGGAATTTGGACTCAGGGAAACATTGTCTAAGAAGCGCTCGTTTTACTCCACCGACAGTAAGTTGCAACACCCCCGAAGTAAAAATAAAGGTCTCCAGCCTGTCCCTTGTCTCTCAGAACCCACTGTGAGCCATGGGGTGGTCCCCCGTGGGCCTGCCCAGAGGTCTGAGGCCAGCCAGGCAGGCCCTAACTCAATGTGGTGGCCTGGAGCCAGTACCTGCCTGTCTCTGGGGGCACTCCGCGGGGGTGCCCGCTCGAAGGGCATCCGGTAATGCTGCACAGGGGCCCGGACAGGGCGTGCTGCATGAGTCGGACATGAGGCTGTCCAACAGCATGAAGGGTGCGAGGGCACAGCTAGGCCAGGCATCTTCCTCTTGATCTGGAAGGCTCTGGATAACACAGCTCCCAGCGCCTATTAGAGAGGTACGCCCCCATCATTCCGACCCTACGGGGTCCTCCTCCCAGCAGAGCTGGCTCCGGGGAGACTAAGCCCGAGGACATGGACTCCTCCCTCTGCTCAGGGCGTGCTCCTCACGCTGGGTACGGGCCAACAAAACCAAGGCTCGGGGGTCAGAACAACCTGTCGCCACCCCCTAGTGGGGGCTGCCTAGTTAGTGGGAGTAATGAGACATCACAGAAGCCCCAGAAACGCCCATCCCTTCATGGATCCCTTCCTCCTGGCCAAGTCCGCATGCTTCCGTCCACATCCCCGCCCCGAGTCTCCACAGAGACCCTGCCTCCCGGGGATGTCCCAGCCCACATTCTACTCCGGATTCCGAGGAGAGTCAAGTTTTGCATAAAAACGGAACCCAGGATGAGCATCTGGGGGGCAGACTTCTTGAAACAGCAGTACCGGGCAAGACAGTCTTTCTGCCTCTGTACCTTTCAGACGCATCTTCTTACTTTACACGGCCCCCAGCAGGTCCCAGAGCTGATGGGTCATTCCTGAGGGGGAAGGGGGATCACGGGAGCCGAGAAGCTGGTCTGAGGCCACAGCGCCCAGGTACCACCGTCGCCTGCTGAGGAGCCCCGCAGGTGAGAATTTCCCCATCGAGCATGCCAGGACGGAGGCTGCACCAAAATACCACTGTTCCTGGGACGCTCGTCGCCGCGTCCCGGGAGCTCTGTCACCCAGCCGGCCACGGCAGGATGTCCCTTCTGAGTGCGTGCGGCACACCGCTCACGGAGGTTTCCACCGGACCCCACGGTGCCCAGGACGGCACCCAGTGCCCCAACCCCCATCCTGCAATGAAGAACAGATATCCAGATCCCCTCCCCAACTCCTCCCCACCTCTGCTCCGGCCAAGGGAGAGGCACTCGTTTCTAAGTTGCAGATAATGTCACCCACCATTCATCCAAATGTGTCACTAACATCCCATTAGACTGTAATTATTTTTTAATTAAAACTAAGAAAACTGGCATGCCTGTGCCGACTTTATGCATCTGTTATGGGTTAAAATAGCTTTTAAAAAATGTTTCGGAGACCGCAGTCTATTGTGGCCGCGGCCTCTGCCAAAGAAAACGCAAGCTTGCTTATTTTCTCCATGGGGCGCAACAGCGCCTGTGTGTGCCGGAACAGAATCGGCTGGCCGTGAAAAGAATTCTAAATAAAACACAAACATGGAATTTGGCAACGCCACAGAAGCAAGCTTAAGACTAATTCCAGCATGCGGACGGCTCTCACATAGTAAGTCTGGCTCCAGCATAAATGAAACCAGGCACTGTAAAATACCAAGCAAGTTGGAGTTTCAACTTAAAGGGACAGAACGCCGGTTCCAGGTATAAAAGCTTATTAAGCCGGCTCGCGCTGGCTCCATAAATCCATAGGTTATTAGCTGTTTGCTTTCAGCCAATCCCTCCTTAAAGAGATGCATATTAAGAGAGAGAGAAGGAGAGAGAACAACAAATGAAAACCATCACTTTGCACTTGACTTTTAGTGCAGCGGTTCTGGAAATACTGTGCTCATTATCTCGATTAGAGGAGAAAGACTTTCTGAAAACTCAAATGCACACAGACCCTAAAGTGGGGGGGGGGGAGGGGGGATGACAGGGGGACGGGCCAAGGGACGCAAGGTAAGAATGCCCATGCCGTGGGTAGGACGGGATGAAAACGGCCTCCCCGGAAACCAGAGATGTCGGGAGGCGGGACTCGGCCACAAGGGGAAAAGCCACGTGGATGCTGGAATATTTCCACCCAGGGCAATGGCGATGGTGATGACTGTGATAGTAATAATTATAGTTATAATGACAGTAAAAATGTTAGGTAATACCTGCCGCCATTCGCCACCTTTATACACCAGCCGCTGCTGAAGGTGGTAGAAGGTAACCGGGAGAGGTTTTCAAGTCTAATAGTGCAGTTAAGGGTTCTGAAGTCAGGCTGCCTCAGTTTCCACATCTGTAAAACGGGAGCGGCAGTGCCTTCCTTGCAGAGGCCGGGTGAGGGGTGCTGAGGGTGAAGCCCACGCTAAATGGCTAGCCGGCTGCTACCCGTCCCACCAAGCTGCCACCACCTCGTTTCACAGACCAGGAAACCGATGTCCTAAAGGCTAGGTCCCTCGCCAAGGTCAAAGAGCCGGTACATGTCAGAGCCGGGATTTCAAACTCGCCATCTGGATCCAAAGCCCGTGGTCCTCACGCACGCCCTCCTGGGCGGGTCACACCAGCATGGCCACGTCTTCTGGCACTGTGAACAGTGGGTCCTGTCTGAGGCTGGGGCAGGCTCGGGGATGCGGCCTCCCCTGGAAGGGAGTGAGAAGACAAACTCACCCCCAGAGAGATTCGCCCTCAAAGCCTCTCACAGCAGGCCTCGGTACTGAAACACGATCGCACTCCGCGATCCAGGGAGAATTACAAAGTTCAGGAAGGAAAATAATCCAAGTGCCTCCATCATAAACACCCTGCATTGGGCGAGGAGGGGAGGTGACCCTTGCTGTGCCGATAAGTGCCCTGCGCCACCACACACATGCATGCACACACACACCGTACCTGCTCGTCTACACTCACGTGTACGCGTGAAAACACATACGCGTGAGTGTGTATATGCGCGTACCCACACACGCGCTCACACGTGCACACGTATGAACACGTGCATGCATACACACACGTTCACATACCCGCCAACGTACGTGCACACACCCACACGCTCACATATACACACACACTACACACGTAGACGCACAGGCACACACACAGAGACACTCACACATAAACACACAAGCACACAGGGCCTTTTATTACGGGGTCTGTGCCAGGCCCAAGGACACTGGCAGAGGCAATGGGAAAAACCAGGGAGAAAATTACATGAGGCAATGTTTGGCTCCAAATAAAAAAGCCATGGAATGTTTTCCCTCAAGTCTTGGGTATTTTCTTGCAGGCCCACTCAGACCCGGATCAAGCAAGGACGTCAGATCAGGTCAGCCTTGCCCACAAGGAACCCCTGACCGCCCCGACCCCCGTGGCGAGCCAGCTGCAATCCTCCTGATGCTAACAGCCCCTGGCCCGGTGGGGCTGGGACGGGACATCCCAGGCAACCGGCACCCACGGAGGCCACAGTCCATCTGCTCGTGGACCATCTCCCCATCAAACACACGCTCAGCAAACCGGGGCCGGGACTCGGTCCTGACCCTCTGACTCCCCCCGCCACACGCACACCCCACCCCCGCCCCTGCTCTGCAAGCCTCTGCAGCCTGGCTGGGTGACATCACACTCCAGTGGGCTCCAAGCTGCTCTTCCTGAAAAGATGCACGTCTTAGAAGATGCAGACTAAAAATACTCCTGGCTTCTCAGAGCCAGTTTACAAAAATAATTATATTTTCTTAAAAAAAAAAATAGATTATAGGCAAGTATGTGTCCAGCTATTTTTAGTTCCTATTCAGCTCTGCTAATTTTTTCTCATAATAATCACTGCAGACTTTTTTTTAAAGCCACCCCCCCCCCTTGTTAATAATTGTGTTCTGATCTGGCACAGGGACAGGACTTGGAGTGGGGGGAGGGGTACACAACCTTCTATAAAACATGGAAGTCTGAGTTTTGCCCAAAGGTGGCGGCATCTGAAAATCACCAAATTCCTGGGGGCAAGGTGGCTATCTCACTGAAGACCAGCTCCAGGCTCAACCCAGTACATCTCTGTCGCATATGCCTGAATCGGTCCCGAAACTTGGTTGTTCACAAGGGACACCAAAATGGGGTTCCTGCCCTGAAGGGGCTTCCAATCCAGCAAGGGGTATGTTGTGGGTTGAAGAGTGCCCCCCCACCAACAAGATGTCCATAACCAAATCCCTGGAATCTGTGACCGTGATCTCACTGGGAAGAAGGATCACTGCAGGTGTAATTAAGTTCCAGATTTGAGATAAGATCGCCCTGGATTATCCGGGTGAGCTCTAAGTGTAATGACAACTGTTCTTTTAGTTTTAATTGTCCAGGAGAGGAGAAGACAGGCCCCAAGGATGAGGCCATGACCACAGCAGCAGAGCTACAGGATGTGGTCACAGCCAAGGAACGCCGGGAGCCACAGAAGCTGGAGGAGACCAGGAACTGATCCTCTCCTGGAGCCTCCAGAGGGAGCAAAGACCTTCCAACACCTTGAGTTTGGACTTGTGGCCAGCAAAACTGCGAGGTGACAAATTTCTGTTGTTGGAAGCCACCTCGCCTGTGGTCATTAGCTACTAGGAACTAATACAGGGCAACAGAAACCACAGCCTTACATAATAATCCTCACTGAGCCCCAGAATCACTTCCCCCAGCCCCCTTGCACAAAGGACCCGAGGCCACCCCATCACAGAGGCAGACCCAGGAAGACGTCCTACAGTGCAACTCAGGGGGCCGCCCGTCCCATTCCTCCCAGCCCCGCGGGGGAAGCAAGGCTGGCATGATGATACCCAAGAGATGGGGACCCAGAGAGGCTCGCAGAGAGGCAGGGCGGGACCCAGGACACCAACGGGCTCTCCCTTGCTCCCAGGTGTCCCCACTCTAAAGTGTGCGGCTCTTCCTGCTACACCGAACCCAAACCAACACCCTGAGGACACAGCAGAAAGGAAAGTGAAAACTGTCCACTTGCAGAATTTTCTTCCCCAAACTCTCAAGCTAGCAAAATGTTTAGCTGACTGCTAAAAATCAGCAGCCTGGGAGACAGGCCGTCCCTGGGAAGAAGCACTTAGAAGAAAAATAAGAGACCCTCACCCCAGGGTGAGAGACCCTCAAAGGAAACATCCTGGGGGACGTGGCCCGGCACGACGGCCACAGGCGCCACGTCTGAGCCCAGCAAGAGCTGGCCGCATCCCAGACCCTCCCGTTTTACCAGGTAACTCGGGCCAGTTGTTGTCCACACCCGAGTCTCGGGGGCGGGGGGGGGGGGGGGGGGGCGCACAGTATCAGGTGAAGAAGTGTAGAAACCAGGACTCTGGAGCACTGCTGAGGCGGAACGTGAAATACCAGCTCCTCAGTAAGTAAAACTGAGCACAGAATGACCACGTGGTCCAGCGATTCCTCTTCCCCGTGCACGGAAGCACCCTTCTCGACAGCCAGAAACAAGCATCCCTCGCAGGATGAATGAACAAACACAACGCGGCGTAGCCACACGAGGCACTATCATTCGTCCGGCAATTCTGGGGCGCCTGGGTGGCTCAGTCGGTTAAGCGTCCAACTCTTTTTTTTTTTTTTTTTTTTTTTAACGTTTATTTATTTTTGAGACAGAGGGAGACAGAGCATGAACAGGGGAGGGGCAGAGAGAGAGGGAGACACAGAGTCTGAAACAGGCTCCAGGCTCTGAGCGGTCAGCACAGAGCCTGACGCGGGGCTTGAACCCACGGACCGTGAGATCATGACCTGAGCCGAAGTCGGACGCCCAACCGACCGAGCCACCCAGGTGCCCCATAAGCGTCCAACTCTTGATGTGGGTTCAGGTCATGATCTCACGGTTCGTGAGCGCGAGCCCCGTGTCGGGCTCTGCACTGATGGTACAGAGCCTGCTTGGGACTCTCTCTCTCTCTCTCTCTCTCTCTCTGCCCCTCCCCTGCTCGCTCACCCGTGCTTGCTCTCTCTCAAAGTAAATATCTTTTTTTTTTTTTTAAAGGAAGGCAATTCTGACCTGTGCTACAACATGCACGAACCCTGAGAACATCGAGCTGAGTGAAATACACCAGTCACAGAAGGAGAAACATTGTCTGATTCCTCTTCCATGGGATACTCACAAACGTCAAACTCGTAGAGACAGAAAGTAGAATGCGGGACGGGAGAAGTGGGGGACTTAGCTTTCAATGGGGACGGAGTTTAGTTTGGGAGAACAGACGTTCTGGAGCTGGCCGGGGGTGGGGGTGTAGCACTGGAACGCAGAACAATGTGAATATACTTCATGTTGCAGAACCATACACTTAAAAAACGGCTAAAAGGATAACTTGTGTACGCTTTACCACAGATTACAAAAAAAAAAAAAAAAAAAAAAAGATCCAGCAGAAATATCTTCACACCCTTGTGAGAAAGCATCGGCGGAGATGACACTTACAGAGCCCGTGGCACACGGTGGGCCCACAAGCAGTGGCTCCTTTTGCTATCAGATCGAGACTAAAATGAGGGGCACCTGGGTGGCTCAGTGGGTTGAGTGTCCGACGCTTGATTTCGGCTCAGGTCATGATCTCAGGGTTCATGAGTTCGAGCCCCACGTCGGGCTCTGCGCTGATGGTGCGGAACCCGCTTGGGGACCTCTCTCTGTCCCTTCCCGGCTCAGGATCGCGCGCTCGCTCTCTCTCTCTCTCTCCCTCTCTCTCAAAATAAATAAACTTTCTAAAAGAAGACTAAAACGAGGCACTTGTTAACAAAGCACACGCCAAGCCCAGAAAGGGTGCATCAGGAGGCACGGGCTAAATACAGCTCTCAGGGCCGACGTGTGCATCCGGGGCCCCTCCCATCAGCCATTCCCCACCTCCTATTAACAAAGGCATGGATTCAAAATGTCTGGATTTACGAAAAGATTCCAAACGTCCCTGTCTCTGCAGGTAGTGACTCCATTTCTGCGTTAGCCTCTTCCAAGAAGTCCCAAGTCCTCTGACCCCTTCGGCTGAAGTCTTCGGCCTGAAGTACAGGCGCTCTTATTATCCAGGGCTCCGGCCAGCCCCGCAGCACTCCAGGATAATTTCATTAGCTCACGCCTCTCCCTCTGGGGCTCCCACTCACACCTGCCAGGTAGCAGGCCAGCAGGAGGGTGGTCTGGGAGCCAGAGAGCAAGGACAGGAGCAGGCTGTGTCCCCTAGACCCAAGGAGACCTGGGTTCAAATCCCACGTCCACTGCCGACCAGCTGTGCAATTTCGGGCACATTCCACCACCTCCCTGGCCTGTCTCCTCCCCTGCAAACTACAGAATAGGCTGTAGGGAAAGAAGGTGCTGGGAAGCTTGAAATGTCTAGGAAGGCCCTGCGGAGGGCCTGACACGCAGTGAGGGCCCAGAAATGGTAACCCGACCATAACCGGGTGGCCCCACTGCCAAATGTAAGAAAGACCCTGCCAGGGCTGACGTTCCCACGCCCACTGACCACACACCCCGGTCACACGCCCAGCCCCAAGAAGGGGCCTGAAGAGGTGAGCAGGTGGCACTTCTCCTCAGGTGTGATGGCAGGCTGTGTGCAAAATCCCACCCCGAGGGACCCCTGCCCGCCAAGGGTTTCTCCCCACAGATTTTTGGATTAAACCGGCCAGCCTTGATTATGTTTGGATAAACTATATTTCACGGCTTAGACTATTTGGGTTTGATTGTGAAATATGTACAGCACACAGCCCCTCCACCTTGCCTGGCCCTCGGGTTTAAAAAGTCAAGCACAGTTTGCTCCCCTCCACCAAGAAAAAAAAAAAAAAAAGACAACACCTCGAGCTTTAAGGACGACACAAGTCTGTTTCTCTCCGGTGAAGAAAAACTGCTTCTAGGGGACTGTGTACCAAAAATGAGGCAGTAACTAACAGCGTTCTGTGTCTCCTCTTTTCTCTCACAGACACGAACACGACCCCTCCAGGGCCCGGCCGTCTACCAGCATCTCCGGGGCACCTACAGGACCACGGCCACCCGGGCACCGGAAACCCAGAGATGCGGAGTCACACAGACCCGATAGAGGCTTCAATGAGGCCACCTGCCGTCTCCCAGACCCCCAGCCAGACCCCAGAAACCCAATTTGAGGGCGAGGACATAAGAAAAAATTTTACCCATGCCCCAGGCTTCAACCTTCCCTCTGGTGGCCTGAGGGTTGGTTACTCTGTGTCCCTAGCAGTCACTCACAGCTCAGACCTCTCGGGGGCAGCCAGAGCTGGAGGGGGCTCTCTGGGTCAGCAGGACCCCTCCCAGCTGACACCCACATCCACATTTGTCACTGGGCACCCGCTGGAAGAAGCTGCCTGGCCTCCAGCCTCACCTTCCCCATCAGGAAAATCCCAGGTCTGCAGGGACCTCCCTGCTCCTGTAAGCCTGGTCCTTTCAATTTTCTCCAGCAGAGAAAGGGTATCCCAGAGCACGCGGTTCACGTTCATTGTGCACCCCTACCACCGTGGCAAGACCCCCAACTGCGCTCATTCCCGGACCCCCACGCCCTGCCCCCGATCAGGCAGCAGCACGGCCGGCGAATGAAGGGAGACCTTGGGGACGCTCCCAGGCCCATGTCCAAACGTGGTCTGCTCTCCCACCTCGAGCTGCATTCCCGCTGCCCCTGTTTGAGCCACTGTGCACCCCAACGGGAAACAGGAGGGGAGAGCTACAAGCTGGGGGCCCCACGGTCCTCATGAGCAAAAGGAGAGGGGGGCTGCCTCTTCTTAGGGGCGTTAGGAGGATGGGGTGGCCTGAGCAAAGTTTGCCAAGTGACCGGTGGGAAACACTGGCAAGTCACAGGAGCAGGGCCAACGGTAATCTCCCAGGCAGCAAGCACACTTGCAAAGAAATGGCAGCCACGTGGGCATCGGGCACGGGGCACCCGAGGGTTCTCGACAGCCCGGCGGCCTCCTTCTTGTCCCTCCCCTCTCCCCTTGCCTCCGCTTCTGCACACGCTGGTGCTCAGCCGTGGCCACCCCATCGCAGTGGCCACGCGGCGGAGCCTCCGGATGATGAGCAGGTACTTCCAGTGACTCCATTTCACAGGGAAGGAAACTGAGACCCAGCCCAGGGTCACATATTCCCACCCAGGCACCTTGAGAACAAGGACGGAGCACGGTCCCACAGGGCCCACGGCTCTCCGCACAGTACGCGTCCGCAGTGACATTTCGTTTCAAGCACGAATCGGCACCACAGAGCCCCGAGAAGGGGTGCAGAAGCCAGGGATCAGAGCACAACCACAGAACGTCTCAAGCCTAGGGCACACGGAGGCGTGTCCCAACCGCAGATGGCAACACTGAGGGCCCAAGAAGCTGAACGTTCAGGGCTCCTCGGAGCAAAAACTCTGCCGCCGAGTCACATCGTCCGTTTCACGCGGCTTCAGCCGGACGGTGACCCCCTCCCCGGTTTGCAGTCTGAACACTCAAGGAGGTAACAGGGCCTAGCGGGCAGAGCATCAAGGACCCAGAGCTCGTGTCGCACGCAGCCTGTGCCCCGGTGACCCACCCAGATGAGGAAGGCGTTCGACGGGGTGATCTCTTGCGACCCCTGGTCCTAGGTCAGCAGCCAGGAAGTCAAGCCTCAGGTCCGCTGAGGCGAACCCACGTCTGGACTCCTCCGCTCCACGTGGAGGGCCCCAGCCTCCTCGGCCACGTGCTCTGAGATGTCTGATGTCGGTGGCCAGCGCCTCACATCCACTGACTGCTTTAAGGCGCTGCATCCAGTGCCGCATTAAAAATTAATTACACATGCTATTTTATTGCCAGTGCATAATGTAATGAGCACCAGCTGTGCTAAACAGCCAAACTCCTTTTTAAGACAGCTATAAAAAAAAAAAAGAAGAAAGAAAGAAAAGAAAAAGAAAGGAAGAAAGGAAGAAAGAAAGAAAGAGAAAGAAAGAAAGAAACTGCACTTCCAAATGCCTCTCCTGTCAGAGCAGGGAAACAGCAACATCTTGTACGGATTTGAACAGAATTCTTTGATTTAGCTCTGCCTTCAGAACGTCCGAAGGGCCGGCTCAGAGTGAAATGGGATCTGGCGTGGCTGCAGTGGTCTCCTCTCCGGGACGCTGCTGGGACCCCTTTTATCCGAGGACAGTCATGCCGGTAGGTGCCCCTGCCTCAGTCCCGCCCCCCTCCCCCACTAGGCAGCACTGAGCTCTGTCTGGTCCCTGGAGACCCAGCGCCTTTGGATCCCGTAGGTGTCAGAGCAGACGCGACTTCCCGGGTAGAGGGCTTTCCTGGGGTGCTCCCAGGCCCTGCTGCCCTCTGCCCCCTCCCTCCATCCCCGGGGCTTTGCAGCTCTCCGTGGCTTCTCCTGGTACCTCCCCCAGTCACGAAAGGAGGCATCTGGGCTCTAGAGACAGGCGGTCCAGGGCAGCCTCTGCAGCGGTGTGATCCCGAGAGGCAGGAGGACACCACAACAGAACGCGGAACAGGCAAGAATCACTCATGGGTTGTAAATGCTGGCCCACCGGCCCCCTCGGCAAGGTAGACATCGCAAGGCGTACAGATGACTCTTTAAATTTTTAATGACTCCCCTGCGAGCCCTTTTTCTGCAGCGAGCCAGCCCCCATTGACACCGGGACCCGGTCAGCCCAGGCAGACTCACAGCAAATGCAACTTCGCGAAGGAAATCGCAAGAGCACGTCGCGAACCTTCCCCAGACGGAGTGCTTCTGTCCACACGCGTTCCCCCAACGCTCACTTCTCTTCTTCACCCCCATACTCACCCCTCCCTCCAGAGTCTCCAGGGAGGCCCTCATGCCCTACTGGGGCGCCCCTGCACCCCCTGCACCAGGAGAGAGGCGGCGAGCCGGTGGGGGCCTGGCTGGTGCTGCCACCCCGGTCGGCATCACCCTCTGGCTTCCCACTGATCCTCCGGTGTTAATCAAACCCAGTCCAGAATGAAACTGCAGCATGCTTCTTGTTCTGGTATAAAAAGTGCAAAGCACAGACCATATCATTAACATAAAACTTCCAGAAATAAGGCCACTTTCCAGACAGACTGTATTAATTGCATCAAGCTTGCACAGCTAGGGTGGTCTAGTCCACAGTGTCCCATTGGATGGCTCCGGTTATAAAAACCGACACAAATGAACACTGGGATATAATTGAAGGAGGACACGATACCGTCTACTGTTAAACCCTACTATTTACTTACAGGTATTTTTGTATCTTTATTGTCCCTTTAACCCATGCCAAGAAACCCCAGATTAGTTAAATAACACAGCAAGCACAATTTCAGTAGAAAAGTAAATTGAATTTAACTTTACAAGATTGCCCTGTGATTTCAGCATCTGCTAATGGCTGCAACTGACTCCTTCCATTAAATCCAAACACTTCCACTCCCGTGAGACCTTGAACTTCACCAGGCGCGTGTATCAATCACTGTGGCTGATGACCGTTTGTGGCTTTTAAATACGCAATGACGTTCCTCGGTTCCCTGTCCACCTCACGATGCTGGTACATGATCTGAGCCAGCCAAGAGGCTGAAGGCCTCTAAGAGTGGAAACTGGAGGTCCAGCTTGAAGGAAAACTCCACACGGCGCGGGACACGTAACGACGTGGTGTTGTAAAACCCGTTCTGCTCGAGCATGAATCAGAACTTCCACAGAGCTTACTCAGCGTGAGGCACTGGGCTCGGCACCTGGCATATATGACCTCATCCGATCCTGAAAACAATCTTGCAAGGCATGTACATGTACTATCATTACCCCCATTTTATAGGTGAGGAAACTGAGGAGCGAGGAGGGAAATGACTTGCCCAAGGTCACAAAGCCATAAAGGGCAGCAGCCTTCACGCAGGCAGTGGGTACGTTCTAACGACTGCCTGCCACTCTTAGAAACCTCAGAAAGGGGAAAGGTTCAGGGGAGCCAAAGCCCAGAGGTTTTCAAACCGTTCTCTGAACACCCCACCCCTGCCCTGGGAACCTTAACCAAGTCACGTGCCCAGTCATCCACAGCAGCCTGTAACTGAAACTGCAATGATCAGTATCGTCTGTTTTAGAAGTCAAACGTGGAGTCTCATTTTTAAACGTCATGTCAATAGATGATATGATGCCTAGGTAAGTGTATATAGGCATATATATTTTTTTATTACAGAAGAGGAAACAGGCCCAGAGAGGGAGACTGGCTTATTCAAGGTTACCGGCCAGGTGGCGCAAAGGCCGGGACCACAGGCCGAGGACGCCACGGGCGCACCCTGGAGTGGTTCCTACATGAAATTTCTCGGGGGAGAAACTTCAGTTTCCAGGAATGCCCAGACTCAAAGCCCCCCCCCCCATTATTTCAGCAGAGTCAAAAAGCAACAAAGAGCCCAAATCCCTTCTCCCCACCGTGACCATCAGGAGGTCTGGGGTTGGGGTCCTGGGAGGCGGGGCTGTCTGGGACACCAGCAGCCAGAGAGATACACAAACACACAAACCTGTGTGGCTTTCTCCCCCATAAAATCACATCCTTCTATAAATAACTCTGAACGCATTCACGGGCATGCAATTAACCTGTGTGAAACACGGTTACTCCGGGGTTTTCCGTATTAATTTGAAGAGATAGGTTCAGTGCATCCTGATCTGCAAAGAGACAAAACAAAGTGAGGACGGTGGCCCCTCTCCGTCTTTACAGAGGACTGCTTCTTCCTAACGGGTTACTGTGGATTTAATGACTGCATTCCAACTACTAATTAAATAGGCACTAAAAACACTTCAGCAAACAGCCCAGTGCCAGGGACAGAAGCCACAAAGGGACAAAAACCTTCGGAGCAGGATATTTTCAGGTATTGAAACTGATCAGAAAGGATGGGGGGAACAACCCAGAGCAGACTAACGAACGGGGACCCGACAGGGAACGAAGACGGTGCTGGAAGTCACGGCCCAGCTAGCACCAGAGGCCGAGGACAGGCCTCTGAAGAGGGTCAGGAAGGGGGGTCCCAGAGACCCCAGGAACAGAGCCCACCCTGCCTCACCCTCCTCCCTGAGCACCGACATCAATTTGGGGGCTGCTCACGGACTCTAAGCCTTCAGAGTATCAAGCTCTAAAACCCAAGAAGGCCTCTAAGCCAGCAGAGCCAGTACGAAAGATGAAGCAGGTTCTGGACGATCAGCCAGGGTCAAATCCCACCTCCGCCCTCCCATCCCCTGCAAAGCGTCCTCTCTGCGGGACCCTGATCCCGCTCTCCCCATCTCCACTCATGCAAGCTGCCAGAGGCCAGGGGTCCACCATGCCTGACTCCTTGGCTTGCCCAGTGCCACCAACTAGGTGCCCAAGAAAGGGCTTTTCGTGTAAGAATGAATGAATGGACGTGAGCTATCAGACCTCCACATCTCCGAGCCTCATGTCTTCATCTGTAAAGTGGGGAGAGTGACGTCCTAAGGTTCCTATGAGAATTGAATCCAAGAAGGCACACGAAAGGCCCAGCGCACTGGCTACACAGCAGACCCTCCACGCACAGTCCCTAGAAGGAAGTGGGCGGTAGGGCGGCTGCGGGCGAGCGTGTGAGCGCATCCAGCGCGAACACCCCTGGATGCAAGCAGGGGCACGAGGCTCCGTGGGAAGAGGGTGACCTGGGTGGGAGGCATCCCGAAGACAGCCACTCAGCCTCCCCAGACCTCTGCTTCCCCATCTGCAAAATGGGGATGTAACAGCTCCCGCTCAGCACGGCGGCAGCTTCTAAGCAGAGCCAGAGCCAGCAGAGGGTTAAGCAAAGCCCCGGGTGCACCTCTGCCGGGGAAATCATGTTTCTGTACCGCAGACCTTGACCGAGTCTAGTCATAAACACTCAGGCTGATCTTTGATAGCGCGACCCCCCGCGTGGTTGCAGGGGCTGCAGCACTAATCACAGGAAGCCACGAGAGCAGGGCAACCGCCCAGACGAAGCAGGCATCGCTCGCTCAGCAAGCAGGGATCACAGCACGGACCTACAGAGCTGGGGCGGGAGCCCCAATCCCCCAGGGGCACTAGGGTGGCCGCAAGCAGGGGGCTGGCTTCTTTGCCAGTGGTGCCGACCCCTTCCCGGACATGTTTAGTCTTTGCTTTGTGACCTCCAGGTATAAGCCCACCAGACATCGGAGCGGGAGCTGCTGAAGGCTGCAGGCCACCTGACCAGCAGGAAGGCCTAGGGACTTCTGGCCCCTGCAGCCAGGGCCACCTGGCTCCACCACGGACAGTCCCTCCAGACAGTTTCAATTAAAGCACAATCTGTCCGGTAACAATCGTTTTCCTTTCTCTACCCAAATCAAGGGAAAGCCTGTAAGACGCCTGGGGACAAAGTTGAGACCAACTGAATCTGCCCCAGCTCTGCACCCACCCTTCTCCTTTCCTGGCCCCTGCCTGGAAACCAGGCCTCAGGACCCTCACCACCACCTGTGTCTACGTCAGCATCCTGGCACCAGGCCCTGACCAGGAGAGGAGGGGGCGGGAGGCCTCGGCCTGCCATTTCCAGGGACCCTGGGCCACAGCACGAGTGCGGGTCGTGTTCGGGAAGAGAGATGGGGAGGGTGATGGAAAACAGGTCTTTCCACTGTGCTGACCCCCCGTCTGCCCATCTGTATACTGCGCAGCCGCAAAGACCTGCAGAGAGGCGCACAGTAGGCGTGTGCACAGCCCCACCCCACAGGAACCCCACAAGGCTTCACCCCCTCCCACCGCCACAGCTGAAGGGCTCCTTCAGAGTGACTCTTCTGTCTCAGAGTTAATGGGCAACACATTCTGGCCAAGAGAAACTCAGCATTTTGGACGGCTCCAGCGATGGACACGGGCAGCCAGGGAGGGAATCTTCTCCCAGCGCTGCCTTCGGGGAGGGGGGCAGTGACTGGGGTGGGGGAGAGGGGATGGCCGTGGCGGGGGCAGAAGAAAACCTCAGATGTTAAGCGTTATCCAATTAAGGTTTAGCTAAACAGCCCAAAGAGATGAAATCTGGAAGCTGAAGGAATGCATTCTGGGAGTGAGACCCTCGCAAAGGGCGGAGGCGTCCGGGGACCTCCTAAGTGATGGGGACAGGGGCACCAGTGTGCAGTTCCGCTGACGTCCTTCACCACTTCCCCGGTGCCCCACTGGGGTGGGACCACACATCCTCCCTGGGTCCCCACCTTGCCCAGCCCACCTGGGAGAGGCAGCGGCCGGCCCTGCCCAGGGCACACCCCGCCACCCCTGGGACCCCGCCCCCCCCGCCACCGCGGCCGTCTGTTACCTGACAACTGACACTGGCATCCAAAGGGAGCCTCCGTCTGACCCTCACCCTGAGTCCCGTCACCCGAGACCGGGCGTGCGCTGCAGCACGGCAGGGGGAAGCAGGGCGGCGGGGCGCCCAGGGTGCGCAGAGGTGGAGTGATCACGGATGAGTGAGGGTGGGAGGAGGCAGCTATGGGGGCCGTCGCTGGCAGCTGGGCAGGCCTGCACGGCCCTGGAGAAAAAACAATAAAAAAGACTGGTCAGTCGGGCCCTGGACCGTACAAGGGACCCGGGGTGCGGGACAGGGGCCCGGGGCAGAGGGCTGCAGGCCACCCTTCCAGAGTGGGAGGCCCCGGGGTGCCAGGCTTCCCTGCAGGGAAGGCACCTGGGCACAGGCTGGGGGAGCGGGTAAGAGGCCATGGGAAGTGGGGGGTGAGGGGTGAGGGGGTCCTACTTCCACAGCTGCCAGGTTGGGCCGTCTTGGGACCAGACTCCCATCCCTGGGTGGGCGGGGGCAAAAGAAGCTGTCAGGGCCCCTGTACCCAGGAAGACCCCCACCCGCCATGTGGGGGCTTCTAGAGTGTTCTGGATCTGTCTTCCTCTGGGGATTCGTTCCCAGAAATCTGGGCCACCCCCCCTCTGGAAGAGCTGGGAAGCGCCAAGCCACCACCGTTGGCCCTATCAGGACGGGCTGTGTGTTCAGGCCTCGAACACCTCAGTCTACCTCTGAGCACCTGGGCACCAGTTAGCCTGCGGCCTGGCGGACGGCCAGCTGGTGTCTCTCTCCAGCCCAGCGTCCTCTTTAGCAACTTGAGCAGAAAGCACACGGCACACAAGCCCCCAGGCCTTTCGAGAGGCTTTGAACGCTCCCCCCACCCCAGGAAAACCCGGGCACTGCCCACCACCCCTCTTAACACCTCCGCCCTGGCTGGGACATCTCCGCCCCCCCCCCCCCCCGCCCCCCAGTCTAACAGCCACGACGCAGGGCCAGGAGCTTGGCTTGCCTCCGCCCAGCCCCACAGCTCGCAGGCTCCCCAGCAAGGCCTGCGTTTGATTTGGCCGTTTATCTTAAATGGCTAAGAGACCACCAGGGCAAAAGTCTGTGTGAAGCCCTTGCCAAAACCACAAGTGAAGAAGCCCGAATTCCCCGGGTAAATAATCGAGCAGGGAAGCATCAGGGAGACAAAAAGAAAACATCAACGAGATGAGGGGCAGCTGGGCCCTGGGCCAGCTCTGCCAAGGAGGCCACCCGAGGCCGCTCACCACCCCGCACGGATCTGCAGGGTGGAGGTCTGCCCACTTTGTGGCCCCCACAAGGGATTCCCCCATCCAGGAGAACCACGGGACCCTGCAAGCCCACTCCGAGCCAGGATCCTGTCAGTCCTCATCCTGAGTGAGCTTCCCAACACGTCCACGGGGCAGGGCTTGGGAGACCCACTGCGCAGACCAGGAAGCCGGTGACGTGACCACAGAAAACTGTAGACGCCAGCAGCCAGCCCCGCCAAACCCTGGCCGCCTGGCTCCGGGAACCAGAACTCTCTAGCTACAGCACCTGCCTCTACAAAACGTGTGCTATCCAGGGCTGGGGGCCTCAGGACCCCTGAGAAGCCCTGCAAATGTCCTGCCAAGAAGCCAAAGCCACGTGGACTCCCCTGGGCCAATGAGGACCTCGGATGAGGCTAAGCTCGGGACCCGGGGCGTTGCTGAGCCCAGGACGGTCCCAGGAGGGCACGGCCAATGACCCCACACAGTTCCAGCCACACATTCCGTGCAAGCCCCCAAGTAAGGTAGACACCTAAGGCCAGCGTCACCTGCCTCCTCCCAGAAGCCTGCCCTGGCCAGTCCTTGCCTAAACCCCCACCCCAGCACTGGACACTGCACATTCGGCCCTGTCCTCGTCAGTCTGGCTTCGCCCCACGGAAGGCTCCCGACAGGGCTTTGTGCAGAGCACCTACCACAGCAGGCAGTTCACCACCAATACGTCACTCAGCAGGGAAAACTGTCCCCGTCCCAGAGGGGGTGCTGGAGCTCCGGGAAATCTGAGACTTGAACCCAGTTGCATCTCCAAAGGCCGGATATGTCCCGCCAGCCCTCGGGCTGCAGCTGGGGTGGAGTGACTGGGGTGCCCTGGGATGCTGAGAAGAAGGGCCGCGTGGAGCAGAGGGAAGCTGGAGGGTCCCTGGGCTCAGTAAGGCCACGGGAGGCTGAAAAAGAGCAAACCCAGGCCTCCAGGCTCTGGGTGAAGCAGTGACACAGCCACCACCATTTACCATGGCTAAGAAAGAGTGACAGGAGTGTCCGGGGCCTGATGACTGTCTTCCCAAGCGGTGACGGAGCAGGACCTGGGTCTCCAAGGTTGCGAGGAAGGGTCAAAGGGCAGGTCCAGCCACAAACCTCTCCTTCTGGAAGGGCCAGGCTTAGGCCAGGGCCTGTAAAGGCAAGGTCGTCCCCCAACTCAGGTAGCGGTGGGGGCCATGCTGCCCCCTGGAGGGGCTTCCAAAAGCCTCCTTAAGAATTCCAACCTCACTGAGGACCACCTGCTCTAGGGGCTGGCTCAGAGGAGGCAGGGAGAGGACAGCAAGAGCGAGTGGCTTCTAACCCTAAGCTGCCCACAGAGGACACTCCAGATGCTCTCCGAGGACCTCCGACCTGGGGGGATCCCCCTCACCCGGAGCAACTTAAACCTGGAGCTCAGTCCAAAGGTGGATACTCCAGAAAACCTCTTCTGAAGCTAGAGCAAAAGCGGAAGGTGACCCCGAAAGCCACCCATCGTGTGATAGTCAATGTCCACAGTAGGCAAATCCATAGAGACAGAATGTAGACAAGAGGTTGCCAGTGGCTGGGGGCAGGGGCATGAAGGCTGGTGGGTGGACAAGAGGTGGCCAGTGGCTGGGGTTTCCGCTGGGGGTGATGAACGGTTCTGGAATTAGTGGTGGTGATGGTCGCACAACGCCGCGAATATACTCAAAATCACCAACTGCACACCTTAGGCGAGGACTGTCTCTGGCCTCAGCAGGCTTCCCAGGCCACCTCCCAGCCCTCACCGGTCCTCGAGGAAGAAGTGTCTGCATTCAGAAGTGCAGACAGGAAATCGAGAATGCACCTGACAGAGCACTTGAGGCAACACGCTGGCAACACAGAGGAAGCCCGGAGCTCAGAAGCAGCCTTGGAGCAGAGGGAGCAGAGGCGTGGGTCCAATCCCCTCTGCCATTTCCTGGCCACGTGACCTGGGGCGAGTCACCTTCTCGGAGCCCTGCCTCTAAAGGAAGGTCAGGGCAAGCCTGGCCGGAGCCTGGCTTCTAGCGAACACTCACTGGATAAACGGCTACTATGGTCCATTTATTTTCCACTCTGGAACTTTTCCTGCTCCCTGTGGGTCTTCCCACAGCCTGGCGGGGAATGCCTGCCGGGTGCTCTCCTGGCTCTGGAAAGCACCCGCAGAGCCCTGCAAGACACTCTTTTACAAACGATTCTAGGTGGGTTCCCCCTCTGGGATTGGAACAGCACCCAGGTATGTGGCACAGGGACACCAAGACGCCATGTCAGCTTTATTCAGGATCCAGGTGGCTTAAAAATAAAGCCCTGGCTGGCTCGATTCCTTGTCATGGAAGTTCACTTTCATTAGGGGAAAAAAAAAAAAAAAAAAACAACGAATACACGTATCATAGTATTTAGGACCAGTGACCCCCACCCTCACAAATGAAGAAATGGAGGCTCACAGAGGTTAGAATGTTGCTCTAGAGGCCCCAAAAGGTCCAAAAATAAGATCCCTAAAAACGTTTCTTAGGCTCCAAATCAGGATGTAAGGCAGTTTGCAAGGCATCCTTTCCGTGGGGGTCTGGAACCTGCCGCGCTCTCTCCTAGAGGGGCCCTGCAGATAGATGTTCCTGCTTGGTACTCACACATGCGCACTACCCCCGAGCACGCCCACGCCCACCGGCATGTAGACACAAAAAAACGCGCCCGGAAAAGCCCGAGCCTGGTCGTGAGGGGAGCATGCACCTTTCCCAGTGCTGAATCCTCGGGCGCCCCTCCCACGCGGAGGGTTCCAGATTCCCGGCGAGCGCCAGGCGCTCGGGAAGACGCGGTGCAGGAGACGTGTATTTTTCTCCCTACTGGTGCTTTTCAATTGATACATTTTTTAAGCCAAGAACTCCTACTGATAGCGCAAAAATGAGTCATAGATCAAGGAGGGAGACAGACAGGGAGCGAGCGCTGGTGAGTGAGGGCCACTAGCAAGGAAACCTGACAATCCCCGCGCCCCCTCCCCCCCATGCCAAGACATTAATTCTCACAAGTCGGAGAAAATTACTATGCATGAATGCAAAAAGCATGATCAGGAGTAATTAACATGGCTTCATATGCAAATTTTATTAATGCAGAAGTACAAAGTCATTATGCAAATGAAACTTACGTCAACTCTCTTGACAAATATTCATCTCTGAGGCTCAAGTTTCTCCCTTTTTATTTATTTATTTAATTCCCCCCCCCCTTTTTTTTCCTGGGTTCTTTTTTTTTTTAAGAGGGGGTGCGGGGGTAGTGCTGGTGACCGCTTCAGCAGCAGCAAGCCATGAGGGCTGTTTGACAAGTTTGCAAAGTTGTTTTTCAACCGGAGAAATTTATTCTTGCATTGTTGATTTTTTTTTTTTTTTGTACAAGACAGCTCATAGGAGAAGAGGAAAAAATTAAAAAAAAAATTTTTTTTAAAAATTAAAAAAAAAAAAAAAAAAGCTCTGGGCAGCAGGCAGCCAATCAAAACGCCAGAGCCTGTAATGAGGGCGATTGATGGCTGTTTGGCTTTTACTGCAGGGTAATGAACTAGAATCCAGTCTGAGGAGGGGGGAAAATATGAATATTCATGAGACTGTGCTCCTGCCTTTGATGATTAAAGAAATTTTTAATATTCAAATAAGCGCTTGCCAAGTGATTAACAAAGAACATGCACGCAGAAATATGGAAATGTGAGCCGGGAAAGATTTGAGAGGCGAAGAGACTGCTGGAAAGGCAGCCCCAAATTTCATAAACAAGATCGGCAGATAACCCAACTCGCACGCGGGCAAATAAAAACATTTCTTTCGGATCGCTTAAATATTTTGCCAGCTACTTTGTCTTAAGGATGATCAAAATGCTATGTATGGGGGGGGGGGCGCGGGGAGAGAGACCGAGGAACCGAGTAAAGTCAAATGCACTGCTCGCATGTAAGAAACATCCCAATTCTAGCCCCCCTCCCCCCAACACCGACGGGAAATCAGGACTCTTTTTCCGGTTTGCTAGACAGAGAGGATGGAGGGAAGCCAGCTCAGGCTTGAAAACCCAATGCTTGAGGTTCAGGCCTGACTGTTTTGGGGCACCCACCGCCCAACAGTGATGGGGCCTGGGTTGGCACATCAGGACGGGTGGTCATGAGTTGCTTCTAGGCTGGCCCAAAGGCCCGAGACGGTGGATGGTGAGATCTAGAGAGCTGAGGGGCTCCCCTGGAATCGGACCCTGGTCAAAACACATAAACAAGGTGGTCACGGCGAATAAACGGGGGCACGTCTTGGGAAGTTGCGAGGACTCAGCCTTCCCACGGGGCCTGGCCTGGGCATCCTCAGAGCCACCGAGGGGAGAGCCCCACCGATGGCGTGCAGGCTTCATTAGCTGTGCGCTCGGGCCGCTGGCTCATACTTTAACAGCTCCACCATGGGTTCACATGGAAGCACATAATAACAGTATTAGCTGGTAAAATGATCCTGCAGTTAAAATACATCTAATTAGCAGCCGATGACATCCATTTTGGCAATTTCCTATTTGAAACAAGTGGAGCACCACCTTAAATGAGACAGGCAATGGCTACTCACCCCACAAGACCCAGCCTTCCCACCATTTGTCTCTCTCAGCTCTCTCTTTGGGGGGGGGGGGGGGCGAAGACAGCAGGAAGAGAGAAGGATTCTAAGCAGCCTTCTTTGTTACTCAATTTCAGAGCTACACCAGTTGGGGGTGGGGGGGGACGGGGCACTCAGAAAATAAATTCCCTCACTCCACAGGTATCATTTAATGTCCTTTTCTTCATTTTTAACCACCAAGGGCTGGTAACCAGCAAACGCTAGAACTTGCTTTTTCATTTCGTTATAAAATACATCATCATCATCATCATCATCATCATCATCATGAACAACAAAGCAGAAAGGGAATCCAAGCATTTACGTGAACGCCATGTAAGTCACCATGAAAACCCACAGATGTCAGGACAGGTCCCCAAGACAGGCCAAGGGAGCAGGCTGTGTGTGCAGCCCGGCTCAGCTCCGTGCACCAGAGCATTTGGGGGATCGAGAAATTCTCTGCGGGGAGCTGAGGCCACCAAGTCCCCACCTCCCACTTTTGGATCCTCCTTCTAAGTCAGGCCAAGTCTGAGTGCCCATCACGGGTCTCTGGTCCTTGCTGCAACGGCTTTGAGTTCGGGGGTGCACGTGTTAGCGTCCTTTAAAAGACAAGCAACAGAAAGGGGAAATGAGGTCTCACAGGGTTTGCACAGCTGTGTTTAAAGACATCCTCCAGGGCCATCACATGGGGGCCATAAAAACAAAGCTCCAATGGGAGCTGGGCCTTTACTCTGGCTTCCTGCTAAAAACGGCAGCCCTTTCACATGGCTGGGAGGGTGGGGATTCCTTCCCGTGCAGGTGAGAGGGCCTGCCTGGTTTCCCGACGGCCTAGAGAGGGCTACTGCGGGTGCCAGGCAGCGGGGAGCGGTGGGCTTGCCAAGGGCCTCCAAGAACATCTCTGGGCTTGAGGCCAGTCCAACTGCCATTTCCCCAGTGACCATCCAGAGACCCCTACATGCCCTCATGGCCCTCGTGGACACCAGGGTGCCGAGAAGGCTGGGCCACCGAGCGGAGGCCAGAAGCAAATCCCTTCCAGCACCCCGAGACAGGCCACCTTCCGCCTCACGCCTCCCCCTTCGCGCACTCCTGAGATCTGTCACAGTGAATCACCGCTTCAACTATTTTTCGCTCCCCAGCATGCTGAACATTTAATGCATCCCCGAAAAGGGAGAGGCAAGGCAAAGCAATGACCGTGCCCTTCGACAACACTTCCACCAAGGTTTGGAAAGGGAAGGTCGTCCCCGGCCGCTGCATCCTGTAGTCAGAAGCAGGCACACACGCCCACCCCATCTCCGGGTCCAAAAGCACCTGTTTCAATGGCCACCGACCCCAATTTCCTCAAGATGCAAGAAGCCGAAACACTCTGGGGCAACGCCCCGGGCCAAGGATCTGTAAGGGTTACATCACAGATTTCAAAACCTTCTATGGCCCTTCCAAAAGGCCCGGTAAAGTAGCAAAGGAAATGTCAGGTGCTACTCGGGAGGAAGGATGTGTCTGAATCATATTCTGCCAACGCTTCAGGGTAAACTGACCAAGTGCTCGGGGCTGACCACTCCACCCCCAAGTGGACATCTGCCAGGGAAAACGTACAGCTTCAACTCTTCTGCTCATCATCCAGGGAAATCCCTAGAGCCCTCTCAGCTGCTGGAATGCAAATAAACCGCCATCATTTGTCCTCTGGCCGGGATGCTGAGGCCTCTGAACCACAGCTTTGAGACGCACACAGAAAAACAGACAGGAGTCCTCTCGGGTGACCTCAGCAGTCAGGGTCCACCAGATCGGGGCCCACGCTCCTGGAATGGGCAGGCCTGGGCACAACAGAAGGTGAAACCAGATGTTTCACCCGTTAGAAAAATGTGCATATGCACATCTAGTAGACAGAGATGATACATATATGCATATACACACAGACATGCATATATCAGCAACGTAGGCCACGTTCAAATGTCTCCATGCATACCGGGGAATCCACAGAGGCCAAGGACAAAGAGGAGTTGACAGATTCTCTGAATCTCACCATTAAAAACAGCTGGTCAATACCCAGCAGAGAAATTTGCCCCTTTTCCCCAGATTCAGACTTTCTGATCAGAGGCTGGGTAGCTGCTTCAGTCTTCCAGTTTCTGCCCTGGACTGCGATTTACCCAAGATCCTTCAGTCATGGCCTATTACGTTACACTAGGAGCCACTGACAGTACATCACGCACACCTTCCCAAAGCACTCCTGGAGACAAAGCGCATCCTATGAACTGAAGTAAAAAGCTGGATAAGTCATCTGGATTCCAAACATCTAGAATTTGGGACTTGGGGTCAGGACCCCATGCCCCTTTCCCAGATGGGCACTTTGTGGCCAGACTCCAATGATAGCCTTGGCCAGGCATCTCTTAGGCGTGTCCCTCCCCATGAACACTCCCCGTGGAGTGCATTAGTTTAGAGTTGGTGGGGGGACAGGGAGGGACCTCAGTCAAGACAGAAGCCACATGTCACAGGAGGGAAATACACCACGAGATGACTCTCCAAGATTTGGTGCCTACAGTGAGTTTTAAACTAAGGACACTCTCCCCCCCACCCCACCCCCATCAGCATCCACTGTACCTGACATCTGAGGAATGACCTGGAAACACTGAATCCTGACACTTGTTAAAAAGCTGGTCCTCTACAGAACATGTTTAAAAACTGGTGAGTTCAAAAAGTTGTTGCGGTTTGCAGGCCCCACAAACTCCCAACACTGGCTTTGGCTCAGCCCCCACGCACAGAGAATGCGATGTAGTAAATAGAAGGGGGAGGTCTGAACTCTGAGCATCCCACAGAATCGAGAATGAAAACAACTCAGCACAGCCAATAAAAAAGCACATCAAGAAAACAGAGTGCCCAGAAAGGAGGTTACTGCAAGGACTCCAAGCCAGAGGCAGCCAGGAAAAGGGACAGCAGTCCCAGGTACAGACAGAGTCGTGGATTTGAGGAATGTTGAGAGCATCATCAACCTTTATTAAGACTGGACTCTAAAATCCCTACCTGCACAGTAAGGGAATGTGCAACCATGAGGGCCAGCAGGGTTTCTTGTTTTAGAGGGAAAGAAATTGAACTTGGTGAGTAGGTGGGGAAGGAAGGAAGGAAGGAAGGAAGGAAGGAAGGAAGGAAGGAAGGAAGGAAAAAAGGAAGGAAGGAGAAGAAAGGAAGGGAGGGAGGGAGGGAAAGAAGGAAGGATGGAAGGAAGGAGGGGAAGAAGGAGGAGGAGGAGGAGGAGGAAGAAGGGAAGGATGAAAAAAGAAAGGAAAATAGGAGGAAAGAAAGAACAAATTGTAGAAAAGGAGTCACTGCTATAGTTTAAATGCATTTGTTGGTTTCGCTTACATGTGTGAGAATTACGTGCAACCATGTCTAACATCAATAAAAAAATCCAGCTCTCCCCTGCCTTTTGCTGTTGATGGAGTCTTTTGTTTTTCTCTCCTTTTTCATTCTTCCTACCTCCTACTAATGGACATAGAGAATACTGAGGCGCGCTGCTTTGCATCCCGTAAGAACAAAATCTTTCTGTGGCCTCTTTATGTTTCCAAGCCAAGTCTGAAATGTCACTGCCTAAAACATTGAGCAGGCCTGTAATTACTTTCAACAAAGTAGCTCCTTTAAACGGAGTTTTCTGCATGTAGACGGCATGTAATATACATATTGTGAGCCTTCCTTTCAGCATGGGTAGCATTTGACGGCTACAATCACAAATTTTCTTCTAAGGGAGCAGGCTGACAGCCACCTTCTTCCTTGTTTTTTGACGTGAAATCCATTTTCTTCTCCTGACACACTGACGGTGATATGCAGTGTGTGCACAACAAAATTTGTAAAAATTAACACTTCGCGGGATTAATTGAATAAAGATTGTTAGCACATTAACACGGGGAATGCTGCTCCTTAGGCTTCAATCTAGCCACGCTCCCCGAGCCACTGCCAGTGTAACAGAGGTTTACAAGCAGCTGAGGTTTATGCCGCTATTTAATGTAATTAAAGAAACCGGTAGCACAGTCCTCCATGGAAATATCATTTCTATTGCAGGGTATTCCCATTAGAAATTGGGGGAAATCATAGCACGCGGACTTTGATTTTGTTGTAATTTTTTTTTTTTTTCCCCTTGGCTGTCTTTGAAACGGAGCCGATGTGCTGGGGCCTCAGACAGAACCCACTGCAGAAACCCAGCAAAGATTCCCGGATAAGACAAGCCTGGGGTAGGAGCGTTCAGCGTTGTCTTTTTTTTTTTTTTTTTTTTTAATGGTTTTTGAAACTGCTCAAAAAAAAAAAAAATGTTGTTTTTTTTTTTTTAATCTGTTGTCTCGGCTGCAATTCTCTGCCCAGCAAACAGCATATCATGACAATGACTTTTCAGATTACCCCCCGCCCCGCCCCCCCCCCCCCCCTGCAAAGGACAGGGTGGATAAAGATGCAGAAAAAGGGAGGGGTCTCCCTGGCCACTCTTCTATATAAACAATGATAGCTCCAGACCCGGATCAGGACTAGAATCTAACGGTAACCTCAGAGGAAGAGCACAGAGCAGGCACTGCTCAAGAAGGCCTCAGAAACGAAACACACACAACCAACCAGAAAAAAAGAAAAACAGAATCTTTACACCACATCATCCAAAATGGCAGAGAAAATGAAGTCTTGGGGCTGAAGGGATGGGAGCCTGACTCAGCTCTCCAGGCCTAAGCATCCTCTCCTATCCGAAGGCTGCCTCCTGCCCTTGGAGCCGCCAAGTGCAGACGAACGTGAGACCTGTCTCTAAACGTGCACCTGCTCCGCGCGTGTCCCTGTGCCACGGGGGTGACTGCATGGGATTTTTTTTTTCTTCCCCAAGTGCATTTTAATGCTCTTATGCTACATCCTAATTTCTTGGGGGGAGGAAAAAAAACATCAGTGTCACTAAAAAAACGTCACTCTGTTTTGCAAAATCCAGCAGCTTCCTTGGCAGCAAGAAAGGCTGGCTGGCATTATCCCCTCATTTGACAAAACTACTATTTCTGGGCATGTGCTCAAAAACAGGTAGGAAGCAAATGCTGAGAAATAAGGAAGTAAAAACAGGCAACAGATTTTTCACTACCAAGAATGCCAAGCGTAAACACGATTTATTTAGCTGTGTTTAACGTGCCTGTCCTCTATGCAACTAGGAGCCCACTTGGGTTGAAGGAAGGGTGGGGAGGAGGGGACAGGAAGAGGGAGCAGGGGACAACGGGGACAGAGAGAGGAGGCAGGCGGTTCTGTAAGAGGACTTCCTAAACGGTTCGGTTCAGTTTTAGGAGAACAAGATTCTTCTGCCCCGAAATACACGCATGTGTCAAAAGAAGGCAACATTAATATGCCAGTTAATTAACGAGCCGCCACTAACAAAGATACAAGACCCAGCTCCTGCAAACAATATTCACATGGGCGTCGCGCAATCTTCTTGCCCACTTCCCCAGTCTTTCTGCAAAGCCTTGGTCTGGGGGCTGGGACAGAGGCTGAGGCCCCTCAAGCTGGTGGGAGGGGGTTCTGAGCTTCGAAGTCCAGACACGGGGGAGAGGGGGGAAGTATCGCTGCCCTCCCTGCCCATCCTCACAGGGCCACGTGGAACTGAGCGAGATCTGTATTCAATTAAGGAGCACCAGACAGCTTCTGGCTCCTTGCCTGCACCAAAGCAGGCTACGGGTATCTGCTGTGCCCCCCCACCCTACCCTGGCTCTAATGCTAGGGAACAAGGGCTCTATCAAGTCCCCGGTGGAGAAGGCAGAGTGCCACGCTGCCCCCCCCCCCCCCCCCGCCAACCCCCAAACTCAAGCCTGGGGTCTGAGTCCTGCCGGGGTGAACCAACAAAATACATAAAGCAAGCATCTGTATTTTCTAACTGGTGAGACTAAACCAGAGGTTTTGGGCCCTGCCAGAGGTCCTTCCTTTTAAAAATCTAATTCAGGTTCCACTCAGCATTGGCTGGAAAAAAGGAACCAAGCCTCATCAAAAGATAAACAACAACCCAAAAGTAAGATGGAGACCCAAAAGGACAGTCAGGGCTCCCCGTTTCCCCAGTGAAGGTGCCATTTCAGAACAGCCAGCTGTGTGCTCTGGGAGCATAAATGCCTATTTTTGTTAGCTTTGAGAGGTGGTGGCCAAAAAAAAAAAAAAAAAAAAAAAGGAGAATTTCCTCACCAGTATGCACCGACTTCCTTCCTCCTCTGCACCTAACAAGACTGTGCACTTAAATGCTGCCTGCTGTATGCATTCCTCTGCACCCCCAAGTCTACACCCCCTCTGCCCAACCCCTGTCCTTCTGGGGCCACACTGCAAACGTCAGTAAAGATACCTCTTCTGGTATATTCAGGTCAAGAGTAACAGCTAACCCCACTCCGTGTTAAGATTCTGAATCACGTGACAGTCCCCAACAGGAACAAAGAGCTGGGGTGGCGTGTCAGTCCCCCAAAATGAATGGCAATCGGGGAGAGGTATTTCCTACTGGTATTAGGTTACTAAATTGAAAATTCAAACCCTCCCCCTTAGACTCCCCCCTAAATCCCCTAATTCTTCCTCCTTGCATTGAAAATGACATGCTACACAAGTAGCTATTTGATTCCTTTCCCTTTTGCAAATTAGTCACCCTGCCCCCGTGGACTGAACAACATTAGAGTCTATACTTTTGCGATGTCTCTGAAATCAGCAATTACTTCACTCTCGCGGAATGGTTGGTTTTCGTATCTGGATACGGTGGCAGAAACATAATCAATTGGAGATCCCCATTTTATAGGTGAAGAAACTAAGACACGAACTGATCTGCCCGGGGCCGTTTAGGAACAAACACATCTGAGACTGTGTGAACATCCTGATTCCGGTGCTTCCACGAGTTCAGTGGCCCCTAACACTCCAGTGGCAGCAAAAAGGGGTCGAAAGGCTAACCGGGGCTCAGGTGCGCTGCTCCGGGAGGCCACGCTTCTAGAAAATCCTACACAGAAATCTCGATTTCTCAAATAAAACTGAAGATGTTTAACTGCATCTCCAAAGGAGGCCTCTGCGGGATCCCTCTAGATAACAATTCCATTGGTATTTCAACAGCATCAGGGCTGACAAAACCCCCCATTCCCAAGCAAATGTCCCACACGTGGCTCCTGAATAAAGCAGGGCAAATCACCTGCACCTCGCAGACCGGCCTAGTGGCTTAGAGACCACAACACAAAGCAGGCCACCCCGTCATTCAGACACAAACTGGTGTGTGCCCTCAGAAGGCACGAGGGCACCCAGGCAGGGCTACAGAATCCTCTCTTCCAGGAGGATTCTAGACCAGAGAACTTCCGCTGCCCTGCCCCAAGGCTTAACCTAAAACTAGAGGAAGAAATCACCCATAATTTTTATCACTGTGGAGTCGTCAAAATAAAGAAGGCAGAGATAAGCTGGCTTCCTCCTCCTCCTCCTCCGTGTAATAGCCATTAAGTCAGCCAACCACACAGTTACCTGCCAACAGGAACAATTCCCCCCATAGGCACCTTGTTTCCAAAAATCCTAAAATGTATCACATCCCTCTAAAGGGACTGCAGAGACCTAGGATAGGGCCCCTCAAACACACACACACATAATTAGTGTTTCATCTTTCTTTCTGTAAAGGAATCCGGTAACATAAATATTAATCAAACACGAGAATCTGCCTTTCCAGTCTGGGACCATTACGAGTGCCGGATTGTGATCTTTACAGATATTTACAGATATTCAAAGGCAGATTCTATCTTGTTGGAACTGTTATAAATGGACGTCTGAGAAATCACCGAGCAAGTTCAGGCAGATATGAAAACCTTCCTGTCCAGGACTGCCAGCAGCTTTGAGTTCCCAAGTGTTGAATTTGTTACCTTTTCTGTAGGCCTTTCAAAAAATAAATTGACAAATGCCTTCAGATTCCTCCAGAAGAAAAGCAAGCTGCTCAAAGTTCGGGATAGCTAAATCTGAGATTTAAGATTGACTCTTACTCTAAATGCCATGAAGGCATTGTTTACAAAATAGTTTAGCCTTTGATAGCACAGAAAGTGCGATATTCTGTTATGATTTGGGTCAGCCCAAATCATAAATAAATATGTATATACATATTTTTAAAAATTACCTCGACTCCTGTTACAGCAAATGTATTCCGTTTGGTTCAGACCTATTTCTGAATAATGGAAAATAGAGACGTGGTTCCAACTGTAGCCTAGAAAAGCTGTCACAGTGAAGGTAAACTTTTAATCTTCTATAGGCAAACAGCATACATTTTTATTTCTGGAGTAACAGCTTTGGGAAAATGTTTGAACATTTTCTTAAGAGCTTTGTGGTAAATACATTGGGCGTCCAACCACTGCTTTTCTGGGTCTTTAAGGGTCTGTTGGAGTGCTTTAAACAATTGGAGGCCAATTTTTAAGAAGCAAAAATAAAGAGAGACTCCTAGCAAGGTGACCATTTGCATACAAATTCTCTTTCGGGGGGTGCTTATTGTAAGAGAAGTCGGGCTGGAGGAAGGACTGACATTAATTCCCTGTAATTCCACGAGGCTTTGTGCCCTACTCTACTAGAGGGTTCCATTCCCACACAATTGGGAAAACACTTTTGTTCTTGAGTGTTTTAAAATCCCAGCCCCCAGGAATTCCCTCTAGAAAAGCAGGCTCTCCCTCCTCCCCCCACCGGGGGGTGGGGGGTGTGGAAAGCTACAAAGAAAACCACTTTGGGACGGGACTGTTTGCCCTGGATGGACACAAACGCACAAAGGAACTCTTTGAGGCTCCCTGCAAACGGGCCTCACCTGGATCCGGGGAACTGCCGGGCTCTGTCGGGCCAAGGTGGGCTGATGCCGGGCTCGGTCGGGCGCGACCCTTTCAGAGCGTTGGCGGCGGGCGGAGAAGGGATCCCGGGGCGCCCCCGGGACCCAAGACAAATGCCCGGGAAGGAACGCCACCCCAGACAGGAGCCCCGCCCCTCGCGCGCTGGTTTTGAGGCTGGGGCCACTGGCGGGAGTTTTCAGGGGTCCTGAAATGCAATTCCCCACGCCCGGGAAGGTCACTAGTCAGGGCGCGCGCCTGGGGGTCCGGGAGGGGAAGGAGGGTGGAGGAGGGGCGGGCCCGAGCGCACAAAGGGGCCCCGGGCCGGCGGGCTCCCCGCCCTTGACCTTGGGTCTCCGCCTCCATCCATCTCCGCCCGCTGCCAGGGAAGGGGGCTGGCCCGGGGCCAAGGGCGAGCTCGCAGGGCTGCTGCCGGGCGGGGGCCGACAAGGGGCCGCGGGGGGCGGGGGGAAGGGGCTCGGAAAAAAAGACTCGAGGGCTGCAGAGGGCTCCGAGGAAACCTGCATTCCAACTCCCCCGGCTCCCTCTGGAGCCAGGTCCCGGGGAGGCTCCGATTCACTGCACGCCTCCCACCCCCCCCCCCCAAAGCAAAAGTTGCTGGAATGCACCGAGGAAGCCCCCTCCCCTGGGCTAACCCTACGACTCGCCCACTCCCCGCCCCCCTCGGACCCGGGCCGAGAGGGGGAGGGGAGCTGTCAAGGGAGGAAGAAAGAAGCGCGCCTTCCCGGCGAGGCCAGACGCGGGCAGGGTCAGCTGCGCCTCCGCCCGCCCCTCGCCGCCCCGCTCGGGCAGCTGGCCCATTAAGCCCCCGAATTATGCATGGACCTGGAGCCCCCTCGGCCCTCCCGCCCCAAGAAGACACAATCAACGTGCGCGGCGGGCCAGGGCCGGGAGAGCAGAAGAGACGTGGCTGATGGTCGCCTAACCGCGCGCCCCGGGGCGCAGGCTGGAGAGGCCGCGGGCGAATCTGCGAGGCCGGCTGCCCGGAGGGGACCAGGCGCGCCCAAAGGCCCGGGAGCGGCGCCTCAGAGCCCCCCGCGGGACCGCAGCCGGCCGGATGGGGGGTGGGCACCGACCGCGGAGAAGGCCCCCCGGTGCAATCACGGTGTTTGGAAGTGAGAGGAGGGGAGACTTACGGACCCCAACCCTGGAGCCCCCCCAGGGGCGGGGCCTGAAGTCCCCGACCGGCCTGTCAGGAATTCTGCCCCTGCCCCCTCCCACGTGGAAGGGAATGATTTGCTAAAGGCGGCACCGTCAGGGACGGAGGCGAGGAGGCCAGGCGTGGGGAGGGTCGCTGGAGATCCCGAGAGGGGGCAAGATGAGTCTTGAAAGTTGCAAGATGAGTCTTGAAAGTTGCAACCGTCGGGGCACAGGGGGCATTGCGTTGGTGGTGAGGCAGGTGGCGCCTGGTTTCATGGGAGCAGAAGTTCAGTCTCAGGGTTGGTTGGATTCTGATGTCCAACTCCCCACCGCTCCCATAGTCTTAGAAGGCGCCCCCCCACCAGGGACCCCCAGCACTAGGCAGCCCCGAGGGTCTCGCGTCCTCCACTAAATGCCATTTTCCGTGTCCCGAATGGCTGTGCTGTGGGAAAGCAAGTCCCGGACATGGGAGTGTGGAACTTGTTTGCTATCTTGGGCCCTGTTTGTTTCTGGAAATGAGTTCCCTCTCGCTTTTCCTTCCCCTCAAAAGCAAAAGCCAGGTCAGGAAAATTATATACTTCTTTTTCCCAGCGAATAAAGGCGCCTCCTTTGCAGGGAAAGTTTTACAAGCCAATGATGTCAATGATGCAAGGAGAAGACCACACTGTTTAGGTTTCTTAATTGGCTGGCTTTGAACTCTCGGTGGGAGGGGGAAGGAATCCACTCTGGCTCCCTTGGAGAACTTAGTTTTGTGGGGTCTACCGACCTCAATCAAACGTTTTAGCCAGTTGCTGGGGTGGGAAGGGGTCATCAAAGCTTTGTCCTGTTTCTCCATAAGGGAAACAAAGAACCCTAGATGGCTAGAGAGGAAGCCCAGGACAGGCAGTCCCTGGCCACCACCCCCCCCCCTCAAGGGGGGGACCCCTAGAACCCAGCTGGGGGACTACATTCTCCAGATGCCATGCTCTGCCCGGAAAAGTCTTTAAAACAAAGCCAGTGAGTGCTTTCTCTATGACTTTCAAGGATTCCTTTGGTACCTGAAGTCAGAAAAGCTGAATTGTGCTTTCTGGACACTGCAGGGTTGGACAGATGTCGTCACCGGAGCTTCCTCACAATCCAGGCACGGGGGCTAACAAGGGGCAGGGCTCTGTCCATGGGGGTTCATCATGGGTGGGCACTGACCCACACACCTGTTTGTACCTTTGAGTCTGGATTTATCTGCCTGCATCTAAGGCTGTGTCCACACTTGCAACCAGAAGGTTATGGAAGGTGTGCGGGTACCCAGCCCCGGGGCGGTCAACAGCCCTGATCAAACGTTGCCTTGGCTCAGAAAACTAGGTGGCTGTCCTGAGCTGAGAGGTTCACCCCGCCCTCGGCATTGCATCTGAACAGCTGTCTTCTCTCCACAGCAGGAATGGGGGGTTCTGACTTCTCACCTCCAACAAAAGGCCATTTTGTTGATATCCTTCTACCCAAAGGAGCCTGGGGTCCCAGTTTTCATGCAGTTGGGACCAGCAGCAAGCACTCTCCCAACCTAACTCTCATCAAGTGATTCCTCGTTCTCCTGTCACACATTCATCCCCCCACCCCCACCCCAGCACAGAATCATCCTTCCTAAGCCATCCCCTCTCCTCCAGATCAAAACCAGCAGACCACCAGGAGGGCCCTAAGGAAACCCACTTAAAAACAAAATACAAACAGGGGCGCCTGGGTGGCTCAGTCGGTTAAGCGTCCGACTTCAGCTCAGGTCATGATCTCACGGTTCGTGAGTTCAAGCCCCACGTCAGGCTCTGTGCTGACAGCTCAGAGCCTGGAGCCTGCTTTGGATTCCATCTCTCTCTCTCTCTCTCTCTCTCTCTCTGTGCCCCTCCCTGCTCACACACACTCTCTCTCATTCTCTCTCTCTCAAAAATGAATAAACTTAAAAAAAAAATTGTTTAAAAAAATTAAAAAAACAAAATACAAATGAAACCTAGGGGTACCCGGGTGGCTGAGTAGGTTAAGCGGCCAATTTCAGCTCAGGTCATGATTTCATGGCTCATGAGTTTGGCCCCGCATCAGGCTCTGCTTGGAGCCTGCTTGGGATTCCCTCTCTTCCTCTCACTGCCCCTTAGCCATTCTCATGCGCACACGTGTTCTCTCTCCCAAAACAAATAAATAAAAATGAAAAAAATAAAACAAGGGGCGCCTGGGTTGCTCTGTCGGTCGGGTGTCTGACTTCGGCTCAGGTCATGATCTCGTGGTTTGTGAGTTTGAGCCCCACGTCCGGCTCTAGGGCTGATGGCTCGGAGTCCGGAGCCTGTTTTGAATTCTGTTTCTCCCCTCTCTTTGTTCCTCCCCCACTCACGCTCTGTCTCTGTCTGTCTCTCAAAAATAAATAAACATTCAAACTAAAAAATAAAGTAATTACATAAAATAAAACCTAGAAGCCTTGCCCTCTCCAGAAAGGCCTCCAGGTCCCTGGGTCCAGCTCGGAGCCTCCAAGTCCTGGTCACCTGGAGCCAGGAGCTCCTTCTTGGGCTTAATTTGGGCAAGGCCGAGGCCCCTACACCCTTAGGTCAACCGGTCACCACCTAGGAACGCCTGGGTCACGGCTGGCTTCAGGTTTTGTGGGGCCTGAGGTTTATACCATTCGGGAGGGAGGTCCTTTTAACAAAAACAACGAAAAAAAAAACACCAAACCACACCCACAACATCAGGGTCAGGGCCTGGAAGACATACACGAGTGGTCCCGAGCCCACACTCGGTGACCCTCTCCGTGAAGGCAGCAAATCCTCCCAGAAGGCTCTCTGCAGCTTTGAGCAGAACTAGCTCTCATTTCGGCCACCAGTGTCTTCAAAGAAAGTTACTTCCTAAGCCCAAAGGAGGAAAGCCTTTCGGGCCGCTGGGTGGGAGGGTATAGGTAGGAAGCTTCCCCTCCCCCACACGTGCGGGGGTGGGGGGGGGGGCCTGCAGCTGTTGGAAACCACTGGTAGCTCCTTCTCCTATTTCAGCTCAGGAAGCTCAGGCCCAAAGAGGGGGAGGGTCCGCTCAAGGTCACACCGCCCGTTAGCCGCAGGGCATGGACACGTACCCCGGGTCTCTGGCCCGAGTCCACTCTGCCTGCCACTCCCCCCCGCATTCAGTAGGCCCGGCTCAGCCCCTAACAAGGCGGCTTTGCACAGCGGTCGGCACAAAACCCACCGACGTGCACAGGACCGGGGTGGGGGCAGGTCCACCGTCCCGACTTCTTCAGCTCCCACGAGGCCCCAGGTCTCGTCGCGGAGCTTGCCCCTCAGGGTGGAGATCACTCGTCGTCTGGCTGGCACCAGAAGCGGCCTGTGCCAGCCGCAGTTACAGACCCTCGTGGTCCCCTGGGCTCCCTGTGAGGAGGTCACTGGCCGGGAGTCGGGAGGCCAGCGCCCAGGCTCGACTCTGCCGCTGCCTCGAGAAGCGTTTATGCAAAAGCCTCTTAACCCCTCTAGGACTCGGTCTCCTCATCTACAAAACGAAAGTAGTAACTGATTTATCACCTCTCATGGGGCAGAGACAGTGGATGGGAACAGAGGATGAACTACGACCACGGGATGCACAGCGGCGCCACAGGAAGAGCATGACTGCCTGAGTTCACACCCTGGGCCCCTACTACCAGCTGTGTGACCCTGGGCAAATTACTCAACGTCTCTGTGCTTCAGTTTCCTCTTTGGTATTGTGGGCTTCATACCAGCACCCTAGCTCCTGGAGGTGTGAGGAGGTTTAAATCAGTCAATAGTTGCCAAGCCCTTCAAACAGCGAGTGGTCCACCGTAAGTTCTCGTAAGTGCGCGTTAAATTCAAAACCCAAATGTGAAAATGCAGTCTTTTTGTTTCTTCAGGGAAAAGATGAACCCGAGGGCACAGGGGTGACAGCCGGACTGCCCTAGTTATAGTT
Source organism: Panthera leo (assembly GCF_018350215.1). Lineage (NCBI taxonomy): Eukaryota > Metazoa > Chordata > Mammalia > Carnivora > Felidae > Panthera > Panthera leo. The sequence goes on from NC_056684.1 coordinate 140,873,964, forward strand.
TACTGACAGAGCCCCCTCCTAACAGTTTCTACAGCTAATGGTTATGCATCAGTCAGGAACGAAAATTGGCAAAAAAAAAAAAAAGGCTAGCTGTCAAGTGCCTAATAAAAAACTTACGCCAACTGCTAACTATTTACTGTCAAATGAAAAACCCAATAATAATAATAATAATAATAACTGAGGCTGAGGGTTCCCCACCTGAGAGCCAGCGCCTTCCCTCGCTCCCTTCCTTAACTTCCTCTCCTCCTTCCTGAATGGCTCTGCAAGCTTGGAAATCACAGATAATAAGGGCCCCAAACCTAAAGGAAACCTGAGGAAAAAAACCAAAATGACCCTGTAGCTAACTAGGACTTTTTGTCTGTCTTTATTTATTTATTTACTTATTTACTTTATTTACTTATTTATTTATTTATTTATTTATTGTTAATGTTTATTTATTTTTGCAAGAGAGACAGAGAGAGAGAGAGAGACAGAGCATGAGCGGGGGAGGGGCAGACAGAGAGGGAGACAGAATCCGAAGCAGGCTCCAGGCTCCCAGCTGTCAGCACAGAGCCCGATGCCGGGCTCGAACCCACAAACCGCGAGATCATGACCTGAGCCGAAGTCAGACGCTCGACCGACTGAGCCACCCAGGCGTCCCTTGTCTTCTTTTTAATTCAATACAATTTTCAACTACAATTCAGTGCGACAGTCATGTTTACAGCTGCTGACACTCTGCAGCCGTTGGTACCATTTACCTCCAGTCTCTGGCCCCCCGTTTACAAGTGAGGAAACTGGGTCTCCGCAAGGGAAAAGGGCTTGCCTCCAGTCACACGGCTTGGTGTGGCGAGAGGGCACCTGACTCCAGATAACTGGGGTCTGGGCTCAGCCCTGCCAGTAACCAGCTCCAGGTAAGAATGGGAGGGTCAGCAAGGAGATCCTTCCAGCTCAGGCCAAGAGGCCACAATCCCCACACGGATCCCTCCGGTGGTTCTCCATTATTAATAACAGCTAACAACTCCACAAGGACCTAGTGCGTGCGTACGTGGTCTAAATCAAACCTTGCAACAAGCCTGAAAGGTACCTCCATGCTACAGGAAATGGGGACTTGGAGAGGTGAAAAACTGGTTGAAGGTCATGCAACAAGTCACTGGCAAACCCCAAATCCCAGCCCAGATCCACCCATCTGCATTCCTATCTTATTGCCTTCTTCCCCACTACCCACCTCTCCAAAACCTTCACCACGAAGTACAGACAACAGTATGATGTTACCACAGACCGTGGGTCAAGACCTCTGGGGCCTGAAGGCCCTGGGCCATATCCGCAAGTGTCATACCCTGGGATGCTCTTCGAAGACCTTGGACAGGGTCTAGAGGTAGCGCCTGCCCCCACAGGTCTCGCCAGCCAGGCAGCGTTGGACTACGCTTCCCTAGAAACCTCCATTCCCTGGGCTACCTGAGGTAGCCAGGCAGCGTCGAGGCTGACTCCACTTTGCCGTGTGACCTTGGGCAAGCCCCTTAGCCCCTCCAAGCATTAGCTCAAAGTGGGGTTAGAAATACCTATTTCAAAGCGGGGTTAGAGGTACCTGTTTGAAGGTTGGTATCTATTTCAAGACGACATACGCCAAGAAAAGCACCTAGCACGATGTGGGTTACCAGGTAGGCCCCCTCTTTCTTCCCCATCGGCCACCAGCCCTGCCCAAGTTCTGGGGTCAGCCCTACTATGCCTAGCCCCAGGGCCATGTCTCTCAGGCAGCCCCCTCCACCATTCCTTGGTGCAGACAGAACTAATAATTAGCTGTCACAATTTAATAATACAAAAATATAATCCATGCGACAACACACGCGGATTTAACTAATCTTAATTTGGAGGCAAAATAACAACTCTAAATATATCAAGCGCAAGTTTTTAAAGACACCCTGCAAGTGGGGTTTATCTCCATTTTCCAGCACAAGCAAGTTATTTAGTTTCTTCCACTGGCCAAGCTAATATTCTCCTTTTCACATTTATCTCTCTCTCTTTTTTTTTTTTTTTTTTAAAGTCTGAAGTGCACATTTGCAGAGCGGCATGTAAATCCTCTGGCTGATCAGAAGCCCTTTTCTGCAACACATTTTGACTAGTGATGGGTCACTGGGACCCCAAACCAAGTCCCCTGCCTGTGTCCCGCCTGCTACGAGGACCCCCTCCCACCCCCCCCTCCTGCCTCCAGGCGCATCCCTGTCCCTTCTTAGGTTCTAGATGAAGATGTGCAGAGCGGGTGGGGCCATCGCAGCAGGGAACTGCCTGCTCCTTCCAGCCCAGGGGGATCTGCCACCTCCTGTCACCCGCTGCCTGCCTCCTGCATTTCTCCAGAAATCTGACATTTGGGGTTTGGGGAAAGGACGGGGAAAAAAGGCAAAAGGCAAACCTATGACTGACAGCTGATGGCTCATTCCTCCGGTTACAGCTCCATTTGGTTATGGAAGGGGTGATAACACGTAAAAACGAATTACCTGTGATCAAGAGCCTTCCCTCCAGTGGCTATAAAATGGGGATTTCTAAGGAGGAATCGGTGTAAATGGCTGAGAGAGATACCCCAGGTGAGTTTTCAAGATTCTCACTGAGGAGCAAACACCTCGTGCTTTCAAGCAGGGTCCACGCTCTTTTAGAAAGCTTTTTAGAAGCTTCCGCCTGTCAGGCATCTGGCTGCAGGGGGACCCTGCATTAGGTGGGTGCCCTAGAGGCCTCCGTCCGTCCCTGGCATGGGACTGAAAAGTAGGTACGGGGAGGAACCCGAGGCCCAGAAAAGTGAGGCGGCCTGTCTGGGTGGGTTCTGGAATCGCACCCCTCCCGACCGCCACCAAAGCCCATGCTGCCCACAGTCCTCCCCAGAGTGACCCGCTATCCGAGCGGTCACCACGCGACAGTAACGTGACCAAAGATGACTGGGGGAGAGGGACACACAACAGCTGTGCGGACTCGGTTTCCCACGGCGGAATTCTCCGAGCCCAATGGAAGTTTCTCCCCAGTTCCTGGAAGGCCTACTTTAGCACCGCTAACAGCAGGGAACGATGGAGCTGGGGTAACAGCACCAGCAAGGGAGGAGGAGGAGGAGGAGGAGGAGGAGGAGGAGGAGGAGGGGGAGGAGGGGGAGGAGGAGGAGAAGGGCGGGAGGCCGCAGCACGTGGGCCGGGTGCCAGGCACGCATCATCCGCGCCCCACAGTTACTGTTGGGTGAGGAAACTGCAGCTTGGAAGGTCAGGTCACCCGGCCAAGGCTGGCAGGCAGCACGTGGCCTCCCTGGTGCAAGCTGAGAGCCCCAAGCACCCCAAGCCCCCTTCTCCCCACCCTTCCTCAAGTCACCCGTCCCAGATAACGGTTCAGAGACTCCCGCTCTTTGCAAACCACGGAACCCACCTCCTCTCCCCCTCCCCCCACCCCAGGATCTGCTACCCTCACCTCCCAGCTCCATCAGAACCCTCCGCACAGGTGGGAGAATGTAGTGGGAAAGGGACTTAGGAAATGTGAAGAACTCCTACAGAGGCAGACGCCTGCCCTGAGTCGGGTCTCCAGGCCGAAGCCCCCACCTCTGCCCAAGCGCCCCCCCCGCCCCCACCCATCTGTCCCCAGATGGGCCTCAGACACAGGCACCATGGACCTCCCCTGGCCACAGCACACGGCCAAGGTGCAGGGCCCAGGGCCGTAACTGCACACATCAAGAGTGAGGTTGCTACCTACTCATACTCCACCATGTCCCCCAAGGGGGACAGAGAAGCAGCCCAGAAGGCCATGCTCCCACCCCCTGGGGTTCTGTCACCCCTTGGCCAGGTGGGGAGGCTCTGGGCAGGAGAAGAGCAACAGGTGCTTGTTTAGTAAATGAATAAACGAATGAATGAATGAATGAACGAAGAATGAACGCCCTCCAGGATACAAAGTCCAGAAAGTTCCTCCTGCCACTCTCCTACTTCTCTATCATTAAAAAAAAGAAAAGAAAAGAAATAATTAACTACTCCTTTTATGCCCATCTCCAAACTGCAGTGTCCCAAGGAAAGGGCTGATCCAGAGTCCTACCGGGGTGCAATGACTGACCGAATTTCAACCCCCATCTCACCCTGGGGGGGGCCGGCCGTGCGGGTGGAAGGGAGCCCACATATTTACAGGCCAGCCCCGCCCCTCCATCTCGGGATCCCCGCCTCTGGAAGCATGGAGGGCTAGAACCCGTCTGGACAACACACAGACTGTTGGTTCCAGGAAAGAAAAGGCACTCGGGGTCACCATGAGCACCTCACTCGCGACAGCCAAGCCAGAGACCAACACCCAAGAGGTTAACAGCCACCGGCTCACCGGCAACCGGCCTTGGGAAGCACAGCGGGGCACGGACGGGCTCGAGCGCATCCCTCCCCGGCACAGACGGGAAGCAGGAACAGGGGAGGCCCGGGCGAGGCCAGCGGTGCCACGGGCCTGGGCAGCAGCTGTGCGGATTTCCGGAAGCCCGGGCGGAGAAGCGCCTGTGATTCCTAGTCCCCCTCTTAAAATATAAAGACTCAATTATCTTTGAGCAGCTTGCTTTACACATGAATTGACACATTTATTTTACAATAAATAACTGAAAGTTATCTGTGTTTCCTTTACTGTTAATCTACACAGAGAAATAATAAACAGGGCTTGTCTACAGAAATGCAAGTAATGCAAGTCCTCAGAATTCAATTAAGCTAAAATAATTAATGCTCCCACCATATTAAATTCCTTTACACATTGGAGCCACTGAAGTTTTATTCTTTAATCTTTTCCTTTTTATTAAATGAAGAAGAAGAAGAAGAAGAAGAAGAAGAAGAAGAAGAAGAAGAAGAAGAAGAAGGAGGAGGAGGGGAAGAAGGAGAAGAAGAGGAAGGAGAAAAAGAAAATTTGGTGCCCAAGTGGGGAGGGGAAAAAGGGAAAAGGGAGACTGGAAAGAAAGCATGATGTCTTTAGACATCGTGGTTGTCTTCAGCTGACACAGCATGGAGACTGTTTTGTGCCTTTGATTAAAATAACATTTTAAATGCTTTGAACAAACATATCTCTTTAGACTTCTAAGGGATTATTTTACATATTTCTTCGAGAATGAAGAAATCCATTCGTCCTGTTGCTGAACAGAAAAGGCCAAGAATATCTTTCGTCACACATAAAATAAAAATACTGTAGGCTGCTGCAGTATTAGAACCCGAGAAAAGGGGCGCGGGGAGGGGTGGGGGGATGAGGACAAAGCCGCCTTGCAGATTAACTTTTGCCTTTTATGAAATCACATTCAGTGGCTTTCTTAAACAAACCTGCCCACAGTGATCAGCAGGCTCTCGCTGGGAAATACCTTCAACGTAAAACGAGGATTCGGATGGTTTTTGGTGAAAGCAAAATGCCTTTCCATCCATTGAAACAGTAGTAGGGACCAGAGTCTCATGGGCAGAAGCCCCCCCGCCCCCCGCCCCGTGCCAGAAAGGTCTGTGGACACTGACGCCAGGTGTTTATTCTACTGGAGAAAACTACGCCCCCAGTGTCAAAGAAAAGAAAGCCACGGGAACACCAACAACACCAACCTAAGGGACCCAGCACCTTTCTCGACCGGAGGTTCCAACCCTAACGAAGGCAGCATCGCTAAGCTCCACAGGGCATTCTGAGAAACCGGGGTTTACGTGACCACGGCCCTGAGCGCATTTGGACATTCTCCTCAAAGCCCTTGGCAACTTGACAGCGTGAGAGGGGTCACTCCAGGACCCCCACCAGAAGGCAAAGCCCACAGGCCAGTAGGATTTGACGGGGTCTCCCCAGCACCCGGCATGTGCCAGTGGGAGTCTGCACACAACCACAGTCTCTTCCCAAGAGAGAGCTCATTCATCCCATTTTACAGATGGGCACATTGAGGCCCAACCTCTCCAAGCTGCCAGGTGGCTTGCTTGCTGCATCGCCCTGACTGCCTCCTGGGAGATGGGACCCTCTGCCCCAGCAGGCCCACCCTCCGAGGAGGAGCACCCAGAGCCTCGGTCCCTCCAGCACCTCCGCTAGCTGCCATGCCGAAAACTCAGCCGGCACCTACTCGCCCACTGAGGCACCAGAGGGGACCCCGGTGGGAAAGTTCCGCTAGCAAAGCATTTACGGAGCCCCTTGCTCATTCAGTCCTCATACCAGGCCCATCGGTATTTTCACCCACTGTTAACAGATGAGGAAACTGAGTCCTAGACTCGAAGCAGCTTGTCCAATGTCAACCGGCAGGATCCGAACCCTCATCTGCAGGCACCCTGATGCCATCTTTCTGTAGGTTCCAGGGAACACGGGCAACCAAGGCCTTCTTTCTCTGCTGGGCCTCCCAGGCTCAGAAGTACGAACCAGAAGCTGGCACGGAGCGTGGGCTCCCCGGACGAGGCTCTGGTGTGCCGTGGCCACGGCCCGGAGGGTGCCAATTCACTGTGGCGAGCAGACCCAGCTGGAGGACGCAACCCGACCCCTGCTGGTCCAGGTGGTCAGCTGGGTGGGCATGCCGAAGGGGAGGGGCGCAGTGCTCCAACACGTCCCCACAGCCCCTTCCTTAGACCTCCTGGAAGGATCAGGCAACATCAGAAGGGGCCTCTGAGACCACCTCTTTTTACAGATGGGAATCTGAGGCCAGAGAGAGGAAGAGGAGGAGATGAGGGCTCCTGTCCCAAAGCGCCTGCCAGGCCCTCCCCTCAGGCCACATCTCATCCCACCTCACAACAACCCTACGGAGATAGGTCTCCTCAGCTCCATTTCAGAGATGGAAAAACTGATTTGTCCAAGTCGTGAACACAGACGCCAACCCAAGACTATCTGGCTGCACAGCCAGAGACTGAGCCAAGAACACCAGCAAACCGAGGGCCAGTTAGCCTTCCGAATTTCCATTCCGTACTCCCGGCCACCTATGGACTAGGCCCCACAACACAGTCTCACTGCCAAAAGCAAAGCCACCAGCGGCCAGCTGTGCCTCTCTAAGCCCCAGGCCTGTCTCGTCCTGAGAGTCACCCAGACAGTGGCCCCTCAGAAAGGGCCAGCCCTGGCTGGTGGTCCTATCCCCGTAGGCCCCAGATCCTCCCGGTACCGGCCCCCGGCACAGCGAGGGGGGAGGCAGGCGTGGGACCCGGGAGGTGGCTGCAGCGGTGCCCTGGCCGGTGCAACGCTCCATACCTGCAATGTTCTCCTGCTTGGGGCAGATGCCTTTCGTGGGCGAGACCAGGTGGTCATCTTCGTCGGGGGTGACCTGGATCCCGATCTCCACCGGCTCGGACACTTTCCTGAGCTCGGAGCGCGAAGAGGGCGGCGGGCTGCCCTTATCCAGGCCTTTGTCATAGCAAGCACCCAGGCTGCCGCCACACTGTTTCTTCTTGTGCTCTATAAAAACGAGGATGTCCCCCAGGGGGAAGTTCATCTGACACTGTCCACAGGTGAGCAGGTCAGGGTCGGGGCCACCCACCATCAGCCCCAGGCTGCTGGGCTCCTCTATTTCCAGACCCTCGTCTTCCTCGAGGATGGCGGCCTCCACATGGTCAGCCTCTGCTGGAAGAGAGAGAGGAGAGGGGGGTAGAGAAGACAGAGATGGGCTTAGGCAATCACAGGCACCCCTCGGCCATCCCAACCCTTCCCCACCAAGAGGGGGCCCCTCCGCTGCAGGATACTAGAGTTCACCAAGTCCGTGCATGACCCCTGGAAGCCACAGATGGGCAAACTGAGGCCCCAGGAGCAACTCCGCAGCTCCCGTTTGTTGCTTAACTTACTGCTGAACTGACTGCTTTGTAGTTTATTTGCTGTCGATTTCCCCCCCTCCCTGCACCCCCCCCCACGACATAGCATGTAAACACATACACGTGCGCGTGCACAGAACACCCATCCCGCTTTCACAAGAGGCTCAGTGTCACGAGCCCAGTGCTTCAAGCTAGAGACGAGTCTCTCCCGCTTTACATCCTCTGAGAATCACCCGGGGAGCTCCGAACACCACCCCCCCACACACACACACACACATATACACACAGTGCTCAGACGGCAGCCCAGACCAGTTACAGGGAGATCCAAAAGTCAGATTGTCTTTTTGTTTTTTTAAGACTCCTCAGGTGATTCCAGTGGGCAGCCGAGGCTGAGAGCTTCCAGCCGGTTCCCCCTGCCGGGGCTGGCTCGGCCGCCCCTCCCCCCTTCCCTTCCAGCGTTCATTCATGTCCTCCCCATTCATGGGAGCCTTGCTTGTATTCCTCTACCTCAGACCTGGCTGCACCCCAGACAAGAAAGCAGAACCCCAGACGGGCGTCAGGCAGCCAGTCCTTAGGAGAGAAAGAAGCCCGCATGCTCAGAAAGCAACAAGTGAGTGTTGGTTCAAAAAGAAATGCTGAAGAAAAACACAATGCCGGGGAAAGGACGCCGAGAGAGTCGGCTGGCTGAAAGAGGGAGCCGGCTTTCCTGCCAAACACCCTGCTCCTGGTCAGCCCTCCACCACTTTGTAGATTTCCCAACACTCATCAACTCCCCCACTGTCCTTTTTGTTGGTTGGTTTTATTTTCACTCCCAGAAAAAGAAAAGGAAAAAAAACAAAAAACAAAAAAAAAACTGTTCAGGCTCCAAACGCATTTCTTGGCAGATGACAAGCCACACTTTCAATGGGCTGTACATTTTCACGTTTCTTTAGCAGCAGATATATTTCCTTTTTTTTTTTCTTTTTTTTTTGTAGGGGACATAGGACCCAAATATTTTGAAGCCAATAAATGCCTCAAAAAGCAGCAACACCCAGGGGGAAAACTGGAGGGCTCGGCAGCCGAAAGTGTCATAAATAAGGGAAGTGGGCAACGAGGTTGCACACTCCCTCGGGGTCTGAGCAAACTTGGGTTGTAATTTTTCAGGAGCCAACGACTTAGTCGTAAAGACAGAGCAAGTGTCGGGGTCCTCAGAAAAGCCAAGGGACAGCCAGAGGTCTGCGACCCGAGGAGGCAGGTAAATTTTCAGTTGTATGGTATTTAGTGAGGGATGATGAAAACCACAGAGGAACAGAGAGAAGGAATGGAAGGGAGGAAAACACATTCCGTGGCAGTGAAGTTACTGACGGGCCAGAGCCAAAGAACAGATAATTTAAGGAAAAAATTCTGTGGCATCTTCTATCCTCCATATAAATCACTGTTCTGTATTTTCTAAACACAGCTTCTTCAGGGCCTGTGAGAGTCCACGGGTGATGCTGAATCTAGAACGGGCAGTGTAATCCACAGAACATGGTCGAACCCGCGTGGACAGGTTGATACGCAGGTGTTGCTGGGAAGGGAAGTTACGATTTGAGATCCTGCCTGTGGTTACAGAAAAACAGACAGATTCCTCCGTGAATTACACGGAGACATGCATTAGACCCATGGCAGCACAAAAATACCACGAGGATGAGGAAATCCTAAATCTGTTGCCGGCATACCTCTAACACAAAGAACCTAAAAGGTAAGAGAAACAGTTTTCACCAAGCCAGCCCTGGGAACCATTAATTACACTCTAAAAAAAAAAAAAAAAGAAAGAAAGAAAAGAAAAGAAAAAAGAAAGAAATCAAGAATTTACTTAAAAAGGAGTTGGATACATAATTAATTTACCAATTTATTTTATGAAAAGATGCTTTGGTATGGCTCAAATGTAATCACAACCCTCACGCCCGAACGGTGGTTGTAGGGGGGACCCAGATTCCTGCGAACGGTTTGTCAGAATGTAAAAGGTAATTATTCGGTGCTTCTTTTCCCTTTAATGATCTAACATTGAGCAATACTGTTTATATTGAAAAGCTCGCACCTTTAATTACCAATTACATATACATAATTTCAGAGCCAAAGGAGAGGGCTGTGAAAACAGTTCTTTAGAAATATAAGGATGTATTGTGCGCCATTTCTAGAGAGGGAGCTCTAATAAATGGGAGGAGGATGTCAAAATATTGTTTTGTTAAAAAAAAAAAAAGGAGAGAAGCACAAAGGAAATGAGATGAAAAGCAAAAAAAAAAAAAAAAAAAAGTACAAAATGAAACAGAGCATTCCGACAGACGGGGCAAGCTCCAAGCTCCGTGGTGGGAAGGGTGGCCGGACCCGGTCCTGTCTGAACTGCCACTCGCAAGTAGGCCTGGCAACGTTGCTGCGTCACCGTCACCGAGGCGGCCACCCTTCCAGCGTGACCATCCTCGCTGAGGACCAGGAGGCGTTTCCTGCCGCTCAATAGTTTAATCTTTCTTTTCCTTGTTGTGTTTTGTTTTGCTTTTCATTAACTTTTTCGGCCCTGTCTGTCCGCTCCCCTGGGAGGAGCTCTAGAAAGCTCCAACACCTCCTCTCTACTCCCAGGGTTTAAGCTACGTAATTTCAATTCGTCCCTTTAATTCAAAAGAAACACAGACTTCTTTCAGAATTAGCAAAGGTCAAGGAAGCCTGCCTGTCCCCAAGCTCCTGACTCTGCCTACTATCCTTTGCTAAGGACTGGGTACCAGCACTTTTTTCCTTTCTCTCTCTCTCTCAACCTCTCTCTCTCTCTCTCTCTCTCTCTTTTTTTTTTTTTGGCAACATCTGGTTTTCTTTCCTTTATTTGGCTCTCTCCGCCTTTTCACTTTCCTCATGCAGCAGGCCCTGTGAATCCCCTGCACCGAGTTTGAAAGTATCCAAAATCCTTCACTGTGCTGCAGTCGTGACTCTGGGCACCGCCCCTCCTCCCAGCTCCCCCCCTGCAGCCAAGCCTCCTGGGCAGCCAGCCCTGCAGGGTGTCCCACAGAACAGCTCTGAACCCGGACTTCCCAGACCCAGGGCCCAGGGCCCAGCTAGCGGCCTCCTAGGGAGGGCCAGGGGCAAAAGAAACAAACAAATCTTCCCTCCCACTGTCAGTGTTGAAAGTCAAACTCAAAGATGACAGCTCTAAGAATGGGGTTTCCTCTCTCCAGCCCTGGGGTGTGGGGCCCTGCCGGGTGAGATACTTCCCAGGAAGGTGGCAACGTGACCCCCAAAGTTCAGGGAACAGAGTCAGCATGAACCCCTCAACTGTCAAGTTTTGGGTCGCAGGGGGTGGACCGAGACAGCTGGCTGAGCCTGGAGGCTTGTGCTCACAGCCCTCGGAGACACCCCCAAAGACAGGCTGTGGTTTCATTTCCGCCGACAGGCGGATACCAAGCCGGGTGTGTGGGGTGCGTGTGCACGCGCGCGTGTGCGTCCCTTCTTAGAACCGTATCAACGCTGGAAGAAATAAAAGGAGAAAAAGCCACTTGGCCACGCTCAAGGAAGGGCAAAGGGAGACACGTCTGGCCCTCCGGGAACCCTCCTTTCCCTGTCCTGCGGGCACCTGGGGCCTCAGGGCCCCACACAGCTCCTTGACCCCATGCCTCTGCTGGAAGAGCCTGAGCGGCCCAAACGGTCACCCAGAGACAACAAACCACCAGGAGAGAGAAAAGACACACAACAAAAACAGCTTTTCGAATTCCCAGACCCACCCAACAAACCAGCCCCTCAGGCTGCCTTGTCCGGCAAACTCAGGCCTTAAGGAAAGGAGGCAGAGATGAGGTCCTTCCTCTGGGAGGATTTCTGCTTTCGTGAAAAGCTCCCCAACTGTCAGGCGGCTCTGGAAAATACTGCTTGCTGCTCTCACTATTATGAGCCGAATAAAGTACAGGGATTGCTAAAATGTTTGACTTATTAAGAGGAAAAACAAGTGGACGCAGGGTCAGCTGTCACATTGGGGTGAGTTCTGAACTACGAAATCCTAAAGCTCCCAGACAAATACATATCCTGCCTCTCTCTCTCTCTCTCTCTCTCTCTCTCACACACACACACACACACAGAGTTAATTTTCTTTTACAACAAAACCACATTTTATTTACAAGGGTAGGCCTCCTCCCAGCTGATAAACGCATTTAGAAGCAATGAAATCAGGGTTCGCAAATAATAATGGTTATTTGTTGTCAAGTAGATGGGGAAGCGCTTGAGCCTAAGACAAACTCCCTCATGCCTTAGCTCCGCTGGGAAGGAATTTGGGGCAGAAGACAGAAATGGAAAGACATCGTTAACACCGACCCGGCCAAGCAGCCAACAGGACCCCCCAGCAGCTGCAGAGGCTTAGCAGGGCCTTACCTGGCCAGTGATTTCCCCCACACGCAGGGCTCCAAGGGCCCCACCCGCCCTGGTCCATCTGTAACAACTGCCCATGCACCTGCCCTTTGGGGGATTCCAGCCAAGGGGCCGACCGCCTGCTGTCCCCAGAGTGTGTGTGCATTGCTTCACATACAGCACACAGGCCCATGTCGCCCTTACCCTGCACCGATTCAAATCCAAATCCCTAACCGCTAAGCCCCAGTCCAAGAGAAACCTATGAAGAATTATTGTTTCGGTGATGGGGGAGTGGGTAGGAGAAGGATGTGGGGGGAGGGGTGCCAGGCTCTTAAAATCGTGTGCCACCAACGTCACGGCCGCCATCATGATGTGTACGCGCGTTTACGAGAAATGTTCAGCATCTGTCCGCCAGAGCTCTGCGTCCGACTGGAGACTTTACACCTGCTTCCTACGAAGACGGAAGCCATGCTCACCAATAATCTGTGAAGGGATCTTTTCATTCTCCTCCCCGAGAACGTTCCGGGAGGGGCTGAGACTCCAGGCGGCACCGCCACCGCCACCAACACGCACACTCGACGGAGCGCAACACTTTCTGAGCTGCCATCAATTTTTAATTTATTGGATCCAAGAGAAAATAACAACCGTGGGGAGGGGAGGAAGGAGACGGGTGGATGGGAGAGAGAAGGAATCAATTCTTGGTGGAGAAAATAATCTATGACTAGATGGCGCTTAAAGGCACGACAAGAGGTTTTATGAAGTTCTCCGAACATTGGGAATAATGAAGTGCCCGGCAGAGGCAGCCGAGATAAGAGCAGAACGTCACCCCAGCCAGGCATGCGTTAGGAGGAATGGCCTCACGGGGCCAGGAGGGGTTAGAACACGTCTGAGGGTGGGAGCCCCAGCCCCATCTGCCCACCGAATTCCTGCAGCCAGCAAGGCCGAGGGCGGCCTCTGGCCCTGGGAGGACACAGCCTGGCAGGTATAAGCAGGCCGCCTGGCACAGGTGAGCTCCTTCACCTGACCCCCTGCCCTCTCGGGAGGACTGAGCAGTGCAGCCGGTCCAGGTCTCAGAGCTGCTGGCCGAGACCCTGTGCCTCTCCCAGATGCTCCAAAGGCCTCCTGTCTACCGCCCTCAAATCCGCTGTCAGGGCGGGCGCACGCGGGGGCCACCACCCCACCAGGCCCCTTCTGCTCCACACCAACCCCAGCTGGAGCCTCCAGCGAAACTGTCGCGATTTCTGGCAGCAGGGTAGGAAGACAGGGAGAAGACTGTGAAGACACTGCCTTGTTGGGCAACCCGTGGACATGACCTGGGGTCTGGCTGACGGGGCCTGCAGGGGAAGGCCTGAGTCTGGCCTGCATTCCAGGAAGGCGGGGATTCCTGTTGGGGGTACAGGAAGAATCTCAGTCACCCAGCCCTGTGACAGAGGCTGGATGGGGAGGTCTGAGGGTGGGAGGAGGACCCCCCCACATGCACACACTGCCCTACACACCCCAGCCTGGTGTCAACAACAGCTCCTTGAAAAACACCCCAACTTGCACTACAGACCATCACCCGACCTTCCCTTCCCCCCACCGCATCCACCTCTCCAGAACTCCAAAAACTGAGCTCAGGGGGCCTGGTCTCACACATTCAAAGGCAGCCAAAGAAAAAAAAAGGGCGAAATGAATAAAGAAAACAGCGTTCAGGTGCGCTCACAGATCCTGTCCATGACTAAAAGGTTACTAATAAAAAGCCAACTCCACAAAACCAGAGAATGGAGTGACCTATGTTTTGATAAATAAAATAGTTGCTTTAAAAGAAAAAAAAAAAAAAAAGAAAGAAAGAAAAAAGATTTACCACCATAGAAACCCTTCCAAGCACGTTCAGCAGAGTCCACAGAGCTGCAAATGCCTTAAATCTGCAGAGCCACAACAGGGCTCATAATGACAGGATATAAAAGCACGCTTTGAGGCCAAATGAAGAAATTTGTTTTATTTAATGCTATGCTTTTTCAAAGGTGCTAAGCAGAAGAAAAGAAGGACCCTTACAGGACACCAGCCTGTAAGCCTTTAGCCGGAGGACATTCTCTGAGGCTGAGAGCGACAGAGGAAGGACAGAAGCCATTTTCAACATCTCCTTTCCAAGGTAGAAATTTAAACATGACCCCATGAAAAAAAAAATTTTTTTTTCTTAGCAGCACATCCATTTCTGAAGCACACGCTAATCACAGCAACACTGGCATTCAACTTTCTCGAGTCATTTATGCGCGTTGTTTTAGTAAAGAACTCACCAGCACATTCACAAATGTATTTGTATTTCTGCAGTTCAGTGGAAGGAGGTCATAAAAAAAAGTTGTATACAACAGAGGATTTTTTTTTTTTTTACTTTGAAGTTACTTAATTTTGTGTGGTCTGGGATTTCACTCTAGTAAAATAACTCGGGCTGGCTAATTCAACACCCAAGCAGATTATCAGCTCTCTTGGAGGGAAAAAAAAAAAAAAGAAAGAAAGAAAGAATGAATTTCTTGAATTTCAGCAACTACACAAAAGACTTGCGTGTGTCAAAATGCCGGACGCAAAGTCCCGGTGAACGCAGCACCATTAATCAAACCTCGATCTGGTGTCACTTTTGCCAGTAAAACCGATGCTGTTCCCCACCCCCCGCGCCCCCCCGCCCCCGCACTGGCTCGTGCAGTAGACGAAAAAAGTGTGTCCCTGTGCTTTCGCGGGTCTCCAAATAGCCTGCTGTTGGCACTTTTTATACACGCCTTGGGGAAAGTACTGCTCAAAAGAGGCAATCAACAAACAGCTTTTCTTGGGGAGGGGTAGAGAAATGGGGACCAGAACACGAGGAGATCTCACTGCCTCCCTGGAAAGGAAGAGAGATCTGTGGGAAGAGGGAACGGGGTGGGGGGGGGGCCCACAGGGCACGCAGGACCCCAGACCCGATCATTTGAGTAAATGGAGAGCACTGCGAAGCGACAAAGCCATACTCAGAGCAGCTGGGTGACATTCATTCATTCTCAGTATCTCTCTGTGCCCTCTCCCCATGAAAAAATACGTCAGTGTGCCTACAGCTAACACCACCTTCAGAGAAGGATGCTCAGCCGGCATCAGCAACTTGACCGTGTGGTGCTGGGTGCAGTCCCCAAGGAGCGTTTATTTTTGCTTGTCCTCCCAGATGTGACCCCAGCATTAAACCTGGAGTCCCAAGTCCTCAGAGAGCTTCCGCTAAAAGTAGGCCCTAACGGGACAGCCAGAGGGGCCTTCCTCTAGCCACACGGGATGCAGGAGGCCGTCCCCAAAGGTCAAGAACCCCATCTCTACCCTCCCCACATACATCGTTTTTGTCAAGCACCGTCATATCTGCAGTTCGTGTTTAGTTACAGCTCGTGAAACTCTCCCAAGTTCCAAGGTGAAGGATTGGCTATTTCTAAACTGAATTTTTTTAACGATATTCTGCAGGCCGAAGGCCACTGCCCAGCCCAAGGCTGTGAGGTGACTGTGCCACTTCATCTTGAGTTGTCAAATGAGGCGCGATATGCTCGCGACTGGCTCAATTCAAACATTGAATGAAGTAGAGAAATCTTCAGATAAATTGCTGGCCCTCCGCACTGGAGAGTGAAGCCTCTTTCTCAGCTGATGACAGCACTAGGCTTTTGTCTGACCTAATTTATTTCTCTTTCAGGTTAGAATAAAGCACTCCTTCCAGTCTCAGGGCAACCTCTTCTGCCCATATACTGAACTCAAGCACAAGACTCGGGGTTAACTGTGCTGTCTGCAGATTTCTTGAACTTGGAGAAGACATTATAGATCCAGAAACCCCGTGATCAAAAGCACATATATGCCCCAGCACTAAATTACACGTTTAGGAGAGAAAGAGTCTCGTTAAGAGCCATCCATTAAGGGCACTGTTGGGGGTGAAAGGTATTAGCAACGCTGGGTCTAGCAAGCCTATACTCCTTCCAAACAAAGTTTTACACATTATTTGAGTTGGCATTTGATATCTTTGGGGAATGGTGCTATTTCCCTTAGTACAGTGGGAACATTACCTAATAAATGGAATTGAGAATCCAAGTGTTATAAAACCTGAGCTAAAAGGATTTCCATTCATCAAGCTGTTTTAGGAGCATGACTCCCAAAAGCAGTGATTCTCGACTGTTCCCCGGGTCTCTGACATACAACACAGAAATGGACAAAATGATGTATACTCTTCCCAGAGTCCCGCCCTCAATCTGATCACGGATGCCTTAAGAGCCTAATGGAATTTGCAGAAAGTCAAGACCACAGACTAATAGGGGGAAACGCACCCGTTCGAACTAACCATTCTAACTGTTTAAAAAAAAAAAAAAAAATCGGGAAAAGAAAAAAGAAAAAGGTCCCCCATCTGCCTAGTGAGGGCTTGTAAATCAATGCCAATAGCTTGAAAATGATTTCTCAAACTTATATTCTCATTTTTGTCCCACTCGAATCTCTGCAGGAAAATCAATATTACAACTTCACACTTAAGACATTTTGCAGCAGCAATGCAAAGTGCTGCGGCAGCGGGTGGAAACCCACGGAAGCTCGCTCCTGGCCCATTGTAGCGAGGCGCCAAGGCATGACACGGGCACCGAGCTCCCCCTAGCTGCCAAGTGGCACCAGGCACGGCGCGGCGTTTCAGGCTTGCCATCAACCAGAAGCCAATTCAACTGAAAGTTTGTTTTGGAAAAGTATTTTATCACAACAAGCAACAGAGAATGCAAAGCAATCAGGAAGGGAGATGAAAAAGGAAAAAAGGAAAGGCTGGTCGAAGACATGCTCTAAGCTCAAAGCGTCGAGAGCTCGCTTGTGGTAAGACGCTAGAAACTGGTGCGCTCCACAGTCAGCAGCTGGCATCTGTAAACGAACCGCTCTGCGTGTTTCCATCTGACCGGAGACCTAACGCCAATAAAGCTGGCCTTCTCTTCCGTCAGGAAGCCCCCTTTGGTCCCGCACTGTGGTCAGCGAAATGTCCCGCCCCAGCCGTCTGACCCCAGCCTCCCTCCATGTTCCTAAGGCTTCACCAAAGCCACCGCATTCGCTCCGGCGCTTGAGAAATGATTCGTTTTCTGTTACGAAATATTTTGAAGGCCAGACAAAAATCGCCAAGGCCAAAGTCCGGGCAGATAGCAAGCTCCCACCCTTAAAGGAAGAAATATGCATATGTACATAATATTCAGGGAGGGAAAGAATACCCTTTAAAAATATTAAGGGTTGTTAAAATACGCTCACGGCTGTTTTCTCTCAGGTGTGAATTACAAATGAATAAAATCAGCCTGGCATAACACCTCTGATGAACACATTTTTATTCTCCCGTGGAATCAGAGCAGCTGACTTATATCACACTTCTAATGATATGGGGTTCCCTTCTGTGCAGAGTGGGAGACAAACTTCACTCCCCCTACCCGCCACCCCCCCCAAAAAAAGAGGGGCCCATGGCTGGTGAAATTTATCGGAGGCCCAATCTTGAAAGACTGTGGACAACTGGAGATACACTATACCCCAGAGAGTTAAGGTCATTGTGAAGCCAGCCACCTCCAAAACACACAGCCACAGCAAAACCCAATTTAAAAGGCAACCGTGAAATTAACACAGTTAGCCTAACTTCCCGTGTCAAACCTTGGGTCTCTAGTTGTTTTGCAAAATCGTGAATTCATACAGAAAATCACTGATCTTCCAAGGAAACCTGTTGGTAGGTTGTTGAACAATCACCTTCGCTAGGGTTGTATAATTTGCCATGGACATCTTATTTTCTCTGAAAAGCCTTGGAGCTCCTTCATGGACTGGACTGCATTTCATTCCCCCTACTCTCCCTGTCTGGCA
Organism: Panthera leo; assembly: GCF_018350215.1. NCBI lineage: Eukaryota > Metazoa > Chordata > Mammalia > Carnivora > Felidae > Panthera > Panthera leo. The sequence continues at coordinate 140,891,816 of NC_056684.1, forward strand.
CAGCGGGCTCACAACCCTTCCCTCTGCCTGGTCAGCCACTGCCCCCTTCTTCTTCCCTCCTCACTGTTGTCACTGTGTTGTTTTGTGTTTGTTTTTATTAATAGCTGTGTCTGTCCTCCGGTTCTAAAAGCCATACCCATCTGGGTCAAATATTTTGAAACAAACCAGAAGCCCAGGTTTCCATCCCCAGCTGTCCCCCACACTGGTTTATACTTCTCTCCGTCCCTGTCTGTATATCTAACCAGCTCACTACAGAGCTCTTCTACCACCACCACCACCCCCCCCCCCCCCCGCCCAAGATTATCTGCTATTTCTGTGCTCTTCCCGTTTCCCAGACCAGCAGTTATGCTAAGTTGCATGGTCTCTAAAGAACCACGGGCTGCCACCCCACTGAAGACACACCACATTTGGGGCAGTTCCTTTCACATTTAAAATCTAAAATGCGAACCCCGGGTCAGGGCTGTGACAGCACTCATTTTGCTGGCCAGGGCTCTCCAGCACCCTAAACCCACAACTCCTGCATCACTGTGTAGAGACACTTCCACAGGCCACGCAGCCTAAACTGCATCTAATTCTTGCCATTCCCCTTTCTGCCCTCCCACCTCCCGGGGTGACACAGGACAAACAGAAAAGCCAGCTGCTTTTTGATCATAAATAGCCTTGTCTGAAAACTGGTTGGACCACTCTCTCTGCTTGACCCCCTGCACATGCCCTGAGCTCCATGTGCCCCTGAAAGGCAGGCAAGATTTCCTTCGCCCCTCTTTTCCTTTGCCTCTCTCTTCTCCCTCCAGCCCTGCTCCAGTGGCAGCCAGCGGCTGTCTGTCCCCAGCACCACTCCGAGCAAGGCTGAGAGACAGAGGGGGAACAAATGAAGGATGGAAGGATGTTGCACCAGGCACGCCTTGTCCCCCACGCCCAGCTGCCACCAGTCTTCCTGACCAGGGCTTTCTCCTGTTGTCCCAGGAATGCCAGAGGAGGAGAGAGCAAAGGCAAAACAAACCTACCTGCTTCTTCCCCCTCTTAAACACAACTGCAAACACTCCCGACTCCTTTCGCTGCTTCCAGCCTGGCAATGCAGCCCTAAGACTGCTCCCCACTGCCCGAACACCCCCCCTCAACTTCCCCCTCCTCAAAACCCCTCACAATTACACAGAGGGTATGGAGGGGCAAATTGCCTCCTAGAGACATTAACCTCTGCAAATATAGACATTGTAACCACCAGTCCACCATCTAAAGAGGGTGGGGGGTGCAGAGGCATAAGCTGATGGCTACTGGCTTGGTAAAAGGACGGAATGTCAACCGGCCAAAAAGGGACCTTAATCAAACCATGCTCAAGTCTGGTTGTAAAACATTTTGTTTTAAATGCAACCAGTGAGTCTTCAATGGTGCAAAATAAAAGGGAAGTTCTGTTCCCTCCCACCAAAAACGCATCCCTCTCCCAAGGCGAACCCCGCTTTAAAATCTATTCCCCTCCCCAAAAAAACAATAATAAATCCACAAATTCTTACTAATGTATCTGCTGTAACAAAGGAGAGACGGCAGCAGCAAATGCTCCGAGCAGATGGCTCCTATGCTGGGTGTTCAGGGGAGGGGAGAGCCCCTTTATATATTTATTTATTTATTTAAATTTTTTAAAATATAACATAAATATTCGGCTCTCGGCCGCCCCGCAGCCAGTCCTCGGCTGCGGCTGGGCGCGCAGCCCTCTCCACCTCCGCGCGGGCTGCCCGGCCCCAGCCCGACGAGGTGCTCGGACGATTCCAGGAACACAACCTCTCCATGGTCTCGATGGCACCCTGAGGATGTTTTATTTCTATTGCAATTAAAAAAAAAAAGAAAGAAAGAAAGAAAGAAAGAAAGCAACGGCGATCTAGGTAGGCACCGCGAGAGAAAGGACCGCGGGGAGATGTTCGCGCGCCGCGGATCAGCGGCCCCGCGGGCTGCGCCGGGCCGGGATCGCTGCGAGCCGTCCTTCCCCCTGCAACTGTGCGGGCACTCGGGGCGAGCTCCCCTGCAAACACCGTACCTGGCCGGCTCGCGCTCGCTTTTTCCCCTTTCTAAATAAACCCAACTGGGGCGCTGGAAACTGCTGCGTCTCTGCCCCGCTGTCTGACTTTGCCTGCCCGGCCCCTTGCTGGAAATCCACACGATTTCAGCCGGCGGATTTCCACGGCGACCTGCCTTGTTTATTTAGAGAAGCGAGATGAAACATACTGAGATAGAAAGATGGGTAAGAGATTGATAGGTCTCTCTCCTTTTCTTTTTTCTTTTTTTTTTTTTTTTTCTTTTTCCTATTTTACAAGCACATCCCTGTCTTACCAATCCTGGCTGGCAATCCTTCTTTTTCCCCGTGGCGGGGTTTTTTTCACCAGCCCCCAATCCCCCCACCTTTTTTTGGAGTGGGGGATAGAAGACAAGATCATCCCAGGAGACAGACGGAGGTGGGGAAATGGGGTGTGGGGGGGGGGGGGGAGGCAAGAGCCCAGCAAACAGCCGCGCAGCTGGATTCTTTTGCAAATAGCAAGAGGAGGGGAGAGAAAGGCGGCGGCGGAATGCTAGGAGCGGCGTGGCCGGCGCCCTGCCCGGCCGAGTGCAGCGACCGGGGACTCGGAGCCGCCGGCGGCCCGTAGCCCCGCATCTCCCCTAGGCCGGAGCGCACCCCGCTCTCCTCCGCCCGCGCCGTCAGAGCGGACCCACGCGCTCGCCAACTTTTCCCCACTTCCCGGCTCCCCCCTCCCCCTCCGCTCCCCCAGCCCCCTCCCCCTCCTCTCCAAACCCCGCCACCAGCGCCGCCGCCGCCACACACGCCGCTCGGAGGGGCGAGCGTCCAGCCGGGCTCCGCGTGCACACACACCTCCTCCAGCCTGCGCGCCCCCTCCCCGGCCCGGAGCCCGCTCCGCAGGCCCTCGAGCCCGAGGCGCGTCTGCCTTCGCAGCGCTCCGACTCTCGGGGCTGCAAAGAAACTTTCCTATGCCCCCCCCCGCCCCCCACCATGCTCTGGGCCGACGCAGCTGCCTCTGCGAGACCGCGGGCGGCCCCGGCGCTCGGCCCGGCAGCGCCCGGCTCGGTGTACCCAGCCCCGGGCACCCGGAGCCCCATCCTCCGGCCCCTGGCGCGCACGCAGCGGACACTTACGGGTGATGAGCTCCCTCTGGGACAAGTGCTGCGGGTTGCCCTGTTTGCGGCGGGACATTGCCCCGGCATCTATTCTGGCATCGCCCGGAGAGCTGCACTGATGGGGGGAGCCGGGGGAGGGGGTCCGAGCCGCCGCCGCTGCCGCTGCCGCTGCCGCCGCCGCCGCCGCCGCCGCCGCCGCCGCTGCCGCCGCGCCTCCTCCTCTGCCCGGGTTGGTGTTTTGTGTTTTTTTTTTCCCCCTTCCTCTCTTGCCCTCTCTTCCTCCTCCTCTTCTTCTTTATTTTGCTCTTTCTTCTATGCTGTTTTTTGCTTTGTTTGCAAAAAGAAAAAGAGAAGGAAAAAAAGAAAAGAAAAATCTCTCGATCTAAAATAGGAGAAAGAGGCAAAAAAAAAAATCTGCTGTTGCTTGCCGCGGACTGGCTGGTTTCTTTAAAAATATATTCTTTTCAAGGAAAAAAAAAATCGCTTACACTTCTTCAAACTGCTTGGCCTCCTGGACTTCCAAATGTCTTCTTGAACTTAAACCGGATTTTGCACCGGCTCCTGACACTTTCTTTCAGGGTCTGGTAGGTGGAAAGCGCACTTCTACCAGGAGGTGGGGGGGTGGGGTGGGGGGGAGGGAGAAAAATGCAAACAAATAAAAAATAAAAGAAGGGAAAAAAAGCAAAGAAAACTTGGGGACTTGTCTCGTACCCCCTCACCCCGCCCCCTCAAAAAACCCAAAGCAATGTAAAACTGCCCGGGTTCGGTTGTTTCTGGGCTTTCTGCGGGCTGCCTGTTTTTTTCTCGGAGACTGACCCTTCCGAGGCTCTGGGGGGACTCCAGGAGCGGCTCCTTCCCAGTTCACCTGGCAGGCTGGCGCCGGCCGGAGAAGCTGCCGGGTCCCCGCGAGCGCTCCCCAGCGCTCCCCTGGCGCCGCGGGCCCGGGGGGAGCGGGGCTGAGGGGCGGCTCGCCCAGTGCGCCTGGGTCGGTGCGGGCGCGGACTGGGAGCTATAGATTGCAACGTGAAGATGGCGGAGTCCGGGTTCTCTGGGAGCTCTCGGTCTCTCTATGGCTGGGGCTGCCTCTGTACAATGGGATAAAATTCAAGTTCAAGTGCGGACGTGACGTTTAATCTGCACTAGAGACAAAAAGACCCAGAGAGTCGGAGCACTGGGGGCGACTAGCGGTGGCTTTTTAACATTGTACCCTGTAAGAGAACAAGAAAGCACACACAGAGACACACGCGCGCGCGCGCGCGCGCACACACACACACACACACACACACACACACACTCGCCCGTGCGCACACTCGTCCAGGCCGGCCACACGTGCAAACAGCGTTTTTGGGCGCTCCTCTTCTCCCTGTGCACCCGCAGCGCAAAAGGGGAGGGGTAGGAGGGTATTTTTAAATAAAAGAAAATCCTGTTCATCCCTCCTCCCCTCCGGGGAGCAGGACCCCCTGAGAAGGAAGGAGGAGTAAGGAGTGCGTGGAAGTTAGTTGAATCAACGCTAGTCCCCACCTACCCCGCCAAAAGCTCTTTTGGACTGAAGGGAGGAAGGGCTGTGTTGAGTGGACTGGGGTCGACAAGGGCACATGGTCAGTTTATTTCACCCCCTTGGAGAAGAGCTTAGCTGTTTTTACTTTTGTTTTATTGGGGGGGGGGGGTCGGGGTTAAACTTCCAAAAAATGTCTCCTATAGAAATCCTTATATTACACACTCTGGGAGAGCCACGCCGACAAAATAAAAGACAGTAAGAGAAGGAAAGAATTAAGAGCACAACTGGGGGGAAAGGGAACGTGAGACCTTGTGTGAGTCCCATTCCGGAGGGAATATTCATTCACCCGAATCTGTGCCTTTCCCCCATAAACTCATTGAGGTCAAACACGGGTCCCACTCCCTGAGGCCTGGGTCTGTGGGAAGCCTAGGGGTCAGGGGACAGGGTGATCCGCGTGAGAGAGGGACATGCACGGGTTGGCCCAGAAGTGGGCGTGGCCGGATCGCTGAAGATACTCGGGTGGGTGACCCCCTCCGGTCCCCCAGTCCCCTCTCACCCCCCTGACAATTACTGACACCTGCAAGTAAGCATCCCACCCCCACCCCCAGTGCGCCTCCGCCCAGGGCAGGACTTGAAATCTCCCGTCAGACTGGGAAGGACACAGCTGCCTTGTCAGCCGTTTGATCTCCAGCCGGCGAGGACAAGAGGAGTTGTGGGGGCCTGTCCGTGGCCTGGGGACAAGGCCAGGCCTCGGCCGCGTGGACATCTCCCTCACCCCGCGCCCCATCCCTCCGCAGGCCGCGGCCAACTTCGTCTTATGTGATGATCTGCCTCCATGGCTGGGAGCGCCACGCGCTGGACCCCTCTCCCATCTCAGGGTTCCTCTGGTCTGGGCCGGGAGGCGGCCAGGGCGGGTCGGGGCCTGGCTCAGGGCTGGGCTTCGCGGGCGAGCCCAGCTGCACCCACCCCACCCCGCCCCCAGGCCGGGCTCTGGCGGCTGCACTCCAGCGACTGGCTGGGCGGTGACGCCTCCCGGCGCGCCGCCTCCCTCGGGGCCTTTTCCTTGGGGGACACATGGAGTTTTAGCTCGCCCCCAAGGTCTTGGGTGGGGCGAAGGCACCAACAACTTAGAGCGCAGTGAACTCCCAGTCCAAACCCCCACCCCTAATTTAATAACAATAAAATGTGCCCTAGCATGCAATTTTATGGACTGGGCTGAAGGGTCTGCGTCCGAGGAGGTGAGCACTGGGCAAGGAGGGGGCGGGTAGGAATCGTCATTCCCCCCACCTCGACTACACACAGCTGCCCTCCACCCCACCTCCACGTGGCCCAAAGTCCAGAAGTACCTACCTCTCCCTCCTCCCATCCAGCCCCAACGTGAAAATCTTTCCAGGAAAGTGGCCTAAATAAAAAATGCTCACACGCACCTTTAATAAACTTAAGAAAAGCATAAACTGTCATCCCAACCGGCCCAGACTCCTAAATTTGGGAGTTAGCTCTCAGTCTGAGAACCGGCGCGGTGAAGTCCAGAAAGGGTTAGCGCTTTGCCCAAGGTCACACAGCGCCTGGGGCAGGTCTGACTCAAATCGCCGAGGCTAGCCTGTTGCTCGGCACCGCCGGTGGCCCGGCGCCCAAAATTCCAACCTGCGACCCTGGCCCTCTTGGGGTTAATTACCAGGACTGGGGACGCGGTCTGTGGCCTGGGGGGGGGGGGGGCTGCGACAGCCCTCTGCAAGAAATGGGACCCCCCCCCGGGGACCCCCCCCCGCGTACTGCGCAGGACGCTCAGGAGCTCCGGCAGGAGCTCCGGCGGCGGGGTCTGTGGACCCAGGCACCCCTGCCCCACCCCTGGCAGGAAGTAGCGGGCAGGGGGCGGCGCGGGCCGCGACGGACCCGGAGAGCACTTCCTCATTGGCCCCGCGCTGCCCCGACGGCGGGAAGAGGGACGCGCGGGCGGGCCGGCGCAGGGCCGGACACGCCGCCACCCGCCGGCGCGCTCCACCTCGCGGCGGCCGGGGAGAGGCCGCCCTGCCCCTGCCCAGCCCTGGGCTGGCCCCTTCGCCCTCTCCTCCCCCCCCTCCTCCTCCTTCTCGCCCTCCTCCTCCCCTTCCTCGTCGTCCTCCTCCTCCACCTCCCTCCTCCTCGCCCGAGAGGCGGCCGGGTGCAGGCAGAGAGCAATCCCAGCTGCCGCTCCAGTCTCCTTTTTTTTCCCTCTGCCCGTCTGGCACGGGCATCATTAGCGCTGAAAGCTGTTAATGTCTGGTCTCACAGCTCCCCCTTTAGTCTTGCTGCGCTCTCTGTCTCTCGTTCCACGCAAGATCAATAGCCGCCTCTCCCCCGACCTTACCCTCTCCCTCGACCCCGCCTGGCTTTGGCAGCTAGCCCCCCACTAATATGTCCCCTCTCTTGATGCCCAGAGCACAGACGGTGCCAGAGGGGATGGCCGAGCTTGGGCCCTACTCCTTACTCAGGACCCTAGACAGGCGGGGTGTCCAGTACCCTTCTGAGAAGGTCACTGCGCGCGCGCACACACACACACACCCCACCCCACCCCTTTATCTACCAAGCATTTCTATACATGAAAGTCTGTCCTGTCCCCAAAAAGTGTGTGTGTGTGCGTGTGTGTGCACGCACTTATGCGCACAGGTGCTTAACACAGTAACATATAAAAAGAAAAGTACAGGTACAAATGTGATGCTGAAGTAATATTACCATACCTCAAACTCATTTCTCCAGCACGTGCTGTAGGCCTACTGTGTGCCTGGTCCAGACTGGGGGCTTCGTGCAGACTGGAATTAGATGGAAAGAAATGCCATATTTTCTGCAGGGAAGGAAGGAAGGAAGGAAGGAAGGAAGGAAGGAAGGAAGGAAGGAAGGAAGGGAGGGAGGGAGGGAAAGGAAGAAGGAAGGAAGGAGGGGAAGGGAATGAGAGAGGGAGGGGAGAAAGAGAAAGAGCAGATGTCAGAAAGCTTTCTGAACTCACAAATATTTCCCTGCTCTTCTTTTTCTAGCTTCACAGTGCATTCCAGCAGATAATCCCCCATATTCTTAGTCACTTTAAATTTCTTTATAGAGGAGTAGTTCAAAAATCATAAATCATTTCATCAAATCAGAGTGCATTTTTATTAACCTTGTGTGGGGTTCGGATTCCCTGTGTGTGCGCATGCAGCATTCCATGCAGTGGGGGCAGATTAAACACACACGTGACCCCCTAAGCCAAGGCTTCTTGTTTGAAATTCTTTGAATGATTCTCAATATTTAGCTCTTAGCCGAGGTGGGGTTCTATTTGAGATCCTACAATGTTATCTTTGCCTTCTGAGCAGTTATATTTTATATTACGTCTTTACAAAAATCTGGAAAGAACCAAGATAAGTCGTGTCAATAGAAATGGGAACTCCCAATGTTTCTGTAGAAGGAAAATCCACATTTCATTTGTTGTTGTTTTTTTTAAACAGGGATCCACCCTCTAAAATGTAGTCAAATAACTTTGTAGCAATACGAAAACTGAGCAACACATCTTACCAAATTACTTTGGGCTTCATTTCGGGTGCTTAAAAAGAAAAAAAAAAATCTGCAAAGAAAAGGCAGATCTTTCCATATTCACGGGTGTAAAGCAAACTCAGAAGCAAACTGCCTGTTAATTTCTTTACTTCAGGATCTATAAACACTATTGACTAAAGATGAGGACATAGAAAACACATCAATCTGATCAGTGGATTGATTGACTTGTTTTAATTTTTGAGGAAACTGTAATCGTGGTACTAATCAAATCATATTAATATACATATTAAATTTTTGTAATGTTTATTTTTGAGAGAGAGATAGAGCATGAGTGAGGAGGGGCAGAGAGAGGGAGACACAGAATCCGAAGCAGGTTCCAGGCTCCGAGCTGTCACCACAGAGCCCCACGCAGGGCTCGAACTCACAGACCTCAAGATCATGACTTAACCAGCTGTGCCACCCAGGTGCCTCTTAATATACATATTAATAAAGCTCTCAAAATGGCCCTTATCTCCTTCCTTACAGTTCTAGAATCTCTAGGAGCTCTCAAATCCAGAAGCATAAAAAGACAAAAGAGGCCTTTTGTGCTTCCTGGCATATCTTCTAGAATTATTTTAAGACATTTCTGAAAATTACAGCAAACCTCTAAATGCCATAAGGACTCAATTAAGGCTGTGCTGGATTTGGAGGGGTTTTTTGCATTGTCACTTTATTGCAGAGACAGGACCACAACACTTGCCTTCCAGCAATTGTTCGCTCGATTCTTTCCATGTAATGAATTTAGCAACATTGCTTTTGTTAAAACATGGTTATCATTGCACCTCACTTGTTTCTGCAAGAAACACTTGGGCTTGATACCTTGGTAAATTTCCAACTATTGCTTTAAGGACATGAAGCATAGGTAAGCTCTAGGAAAACTGAGAAACATCACTGCCTGCTGTCTTTATAGCTGCAGCCTGCAGGGGGTTAAACCAAATTCACTGTTCCTGATTCATGTATTATTTTCCTTAAAAATACTTACCCAACTCTCCGTATATGAAAAAGACTCACACCCACATGGAATGTTCCTAGCTCTGTCCCTGTCATCAGAAATGATATTGAATGGCTCAGTACTAGGGGATCTGGAACTATTTCTACTGCTTTCTCACCTCATTTGGAATTTTCTTGCCTTGCTAATTTTAATTCTGAGTCATCAATTCAAATTTGGTAGGGACTGGCATCACCCAGTTGGTCGACTTGGGAAAAAATATTGTTCACGAAGATGATCAAACTCCACCAAATCCCACCCCCCACCCCTACTTATACAGAGTGGCTGAGGGGTGGTGTGTGTGTGTGTGTGTGTGTGTGTGCGTGTGTTGCACAGAAAGGGGCTCTATGCTGCTTTCCCTCTAGTCACCGAGCCTACAAATTGTGTAACTGAAAATGCAAAACACACATGCATGCGTGCATACACACTTGCACACGCTAGTCTGAATTTAGTGGTCTAGTGACCGTCGATCTACCCTATTTGGAGCACAGACAAGGAAGAGATAGAGAGTTGAAATGGTTCATTTGGAGAAAGAACCGGGATCCAGAAGGGAATTTTCAGTTCTGAGTCTGGCTGTCAACCGCTGTCGTCAGGACTGGCACTACAATGAGGTGTCTGGTGATAGGAGATGGGGAGGAGCTGGGGTTGGAGACAATAATGATCACCTTCCTAACAAGGGTTTTATGAGGCTGTGAGGATTAATTAGTTTGTATCCTTAAGCAGTTTGAGAAAGAGGAAGTTTCAGGAAATGCTAAACTGGAGTTGTAGGTGAGCGTGACTCAGTTGCAAACTCCACCCGCACCCCCCCCCCCCCAATCCCAGGCTCTGAATACTCCTGTCTGTGCCTTGATGCGGTCTACAAAGGAAGTGGGGGAAAGGGAAGTGAGAGGGAAGTACTCGCTTAGGGAAAAACAGAGAAGGAGAGAGAGAGAGAGGCATGAGTCAGGCTAGCATCCCTCAGAAGGAACAGCTAATGAAATGCTGCAAGGGGGCGCTTACCAAAAAAATAAAAATAAGAACCAGCCAACACCTTGTTTCAGATATGCCTCCCAGACCCGGAAAAGAAAAAGGGATCTGGGAGGTCTCGTCTGTTGTTTTGTAGTTTCAGAAACAGTCCACAAATGCTTTCCAGTGAATTCAACAAAGGTACTTTGTATGCTAGAAAACACTTAAGTGGATTCCCCTCTGTTTCATAGAGAAGGGGTCAGGGTGCAGGACGACAAGCAAGCCTCTGCGACAAAGTTTGAACTGCAGGCACATAATTGGGGATGGAATAATATAGAGTACACGGAAGTTATAAAAGTTGTTTCATTGTGCGCATATTAAACCATTGCATCTGCTTGAAGACACTCTCTCGGCTCAATTTACAAGGCACACAATTTGCTACAACAAAAGATAATTAATGCCACCCAGGGAAAACCGAGATGCTGGGTTGCTGTGCATTCTGGCATTAGTTTAATCTGGGTCCTTTAAAAAAGATGATTTCACTGTGACTTTAAGCCTTTGGGAACACTGAAACGACAATGGCTTCTAAAATATGGCTGTGGCAGTAACATTTCCCATTTGAACTCGTGACAAAGCCCCTCGTCCCCTCCCACATGTGTCCTGGAGTGGAACACGAGACGGGAGCATAGGCGCCCACCTCTCTCTTACCTGTCTCCAATGGGCTGCAATCTAAACAGGACAGATTTACGGTCATTTTTTTTTTTTTTTATCTGAATTTGGACCTCTGTATTCATGCGGGTAGATTCATCAGCTGTTGGGAGTTAGCTCTGGCATCTGCAGTTTCATTATTTGTATCTGCTTAACAGGAACAATTAGAGAACTGAAGAGTGAGGACGCCTGCTTGGGGACCATTTCGGTATTGTACCCAGACCACACATTCCGGCTGGGAAGGAACACAGTAATGCAGAAAGCATTAGTGGATTTAACACTCTGCGTTGTGTTCGGGGAATCGAACTGTCAATGTTTCTGGCAAGAACTCATACTCCAATTGAAATCTATCAAACACCTTAATTAGCTGCGGGTACCTACAGGCACCCAACCCACAGGCAGGTTGGAAAGCATGAGAAGGAAAGGACTAGAGCCGCAGAGGCAGCACGGGCCCCTCGATCCCCCCAGGGCCCCGAGGCCTCAGTTTCCTGACCGGGATCTACGGGCCACCGTTCGAAGCCGGGCAAACCCTGGCTCTGACGGTGGCAGCCCCGGGGGGCACGGTTGAGGATGTTTGGATGGTGCGACGGGTGTTGGCAAACGGGACGGGAAGAGGCCACGGTGACACAAAGCTGTTGCCGATGGTAACTGGAGTCTTTTCCTCAGCCAACCGTTCCACCTGGACCTCAGCACAAATTATTGTTTTCAATTACCACCTGTGTATTCCTTCCCATTCAACTTATTGATGTAAAATTACAGCTACACCGGTATAAATAAGTTATGCTGCAGTTGTAAAATGGAAGAAATTTTGTTGTAGCAATTATGTTCAGCAAGATGACAAAATAAATTTCCAGAGCTGTGCCTGCAGTAACCTGGGGAATTTAAACCTCATAATTTCCATTCATTTCAGATAATTTGGAGTAATTTCTATATGTAATAACTTTGTAATGAAAAACACAGCGGTACTGAAGTGATTTCGCTCCATTTTTTTCTCCTATGGTATACATGGCACAAAATAAGTGATAAAAATAATATTTCCTTTTTATATGTGTGTGTGTTGAGTAATTCCTTCAGCAAAAAATCATAAACTAATACCCAGACTAAATCTCTGTCCACAAAATGAAAAATAAATTGAGTTAAAGAAAGTGAGAAAGTATGAAAGGCTTTGGATGTTTTATTGTGAGTTTATTGAATTGTCTCGCTCCCATGCTCCTTCTGATCTCTGAGGGTTACGGTTCCCGAGTAAGGGGCAAATGCACGTGAGCCCCCAGACTCCTGGGCAGAGGCTGCAGGAGACCCCCGAAGCGAAGATGGCCACGCCAGTTGGCACTCTGTCCTCCGGAAGTGTTAGGAAACACCGTCTCCTCCGCGATGCGCTGGGCTGCTCCCCGCTGCTGCTCCCCATCAAAGTCTTTAACTTCAACGTTCCCGGTGACTACAGAGGACCTGCCGGGCTGGGCAGTGGTCACACACAGTGGCACAGGTTCCCTAGCTGCACCGGTGCCCTGCCCGGCCTCTGGTGGTGACAGCCGCCACTGACGTACATGGCCCTTGAACATCCCACGTAATCCGGCAGAAGCTCCCCACGAGTTGTTAGAAGGTGACAAGGACATTGGCTCCCAGCGCCACTCGACTGGCCTCAGCCACCGCCACTGCGCCCATCGAGGGTTCCTTCTGAATGAAAAATGGACATTGGGTCTGGATGAGGCATCCACCCCCTGAGCCCTGCCTGCCAGGAGTGACAGCCAGGCCAATTGTCAGCCCCCTCCCCACCAGCCAAGAGGGCCGCCTGCTGCCCCAAGTCCCCCCGCCCCAGGCCCCCACCCTGCACCATCCTGCGCTGCATGCAGCCGGGGGCACACACCTGACGTCTCACACCACGTGAAAGGCACCCAGCGGCTGGGTGGCCTGAGGAGAGGGCGTTTATTTCTCTGCCGGGTGATCTCCCTCATCAGACAGGGCTTCAGAACCCGTGGGAGCAGAGGTGAGCGGGCCTGGCCCAGGCTCTGGCACATGGCAGTCACTTCGTAACATTTCAACAACACACACCGAGAGGGTGCCAGCTTGCTAGACACAACGTGGAGGGCTGGGGGCCCAGATGGCGGCATCGTGTGACGGTCAGTACCCGGGTTCCTCATTCAGACAAGCCTGAATTTCACATGCCGCCCCTGCTCTGAGGAATACACAAGGAAAAGCAGACGTCAACGACACAGTGACAGGACTATGCCAGATCTAATAGAGCCCCCCAAAAGTACTCCAGCCCATGTGTCCTAAGTGCCATGGGAGCACAGGAATGGGGGGCAGGGGTCTTTGGTCACAGATGACAGAATTCTCCAAGACCTTCAAGGCCTACTCGGTCAAAGAGCGATGGTCTAATGACATTGTTAGGTCATTTGCCTGATCTAATCCTGGGAAGACAAGGACCTTCATTCCCAGGAAAGCCAAGGCCAGCCACTAAGAGGCAGGGCCAGAATGGACCCCAGGCTGTCTCCACGTCCAACCACACCAGTCTCCACCCAGACTCGGTTTCCAGCCCTCCTGCAGGGCCACAGCAGCGAGCAGCTGGGGACACCACTAGATGCGGAACCACAGTAGCAAAGGCCAAGTCAGCACAGGATGAGGACAGAGGAAGAAGGAGAAAATTTTGAAAGAAACCAGGTCTACGATGGGATTAGCAGAAGAAGCTTTTTTTTCCCTTTCATTTGGGATGGCAACATCCAGGGAAAAAAACATGACCAATGGCTCTGAAACCAAAATAACAGAGGCAGAGAAAAATGGGATGAAGAAGGAGAGAGAAGTAAGATCTGGAGTCCCAAAAAGGACTCACGGAGGCAATGAGCCTCTGCAGGGAGAGGGAGTGGTGTAGACAGGGGTTCTGCTGCTGAAGTTCTGGAACAGACAACTCACTCAGAGTAGTACAGAGCGTCACGGGGGACAAAGTCCCTCCACTTCCCTGACTTGAGTCTGTCCTTCCCGCAACCTTGTGAGATATGCAGGGCAGGGCACAAGCAGCTTGGACGTACACCTCCGAGAGGCGCAGGTCCAGGCCTCACTGTGCCCACTGGTGGCTGGTAGACCTCAGGTCAACAGCCTCTTTTCTTGGTCTTGGCGTCCTAGGTCCTCCTGTGTTACATCTGAGACGATCATGAAGATTACCTCAGGTCACCGATCCGAAAGCCCCAGGCACAGGGCCTGGCCCGCGGTAAGCATTTAACAACTTATATACATTATTATTTTGGGGCCTCGTGCTGGGCTCTGGAAGAGAACCACATCCAACCCGACCTGCGTGCATTTCAGCACTTCATCTCAGGAAGGAAGAGAGGAATCCTCCCCAGGTTTCATTCATGAACGTATTCAACTAATCCTGATGAAGCCCCTACTATGTGCCACGGATCCGGCTAGCCTCTGGAAACACCCAGAGGAAAACCCCACAGTCTTTATCGGCAAGTGGGTTGCCACACAGCGCCGGGCCTTGATTTCTTCCAAGCAGACAGCCGGGACGTGCCTCTTCTCCCCTGCCCTCGGTGGGCACACAGGTCATCAATGAATGAGCCAGCTAGATCTCACTACAAGACTCATATATCCACAACCTGGAACGGCAGCTGGAAGAGCCAAGCCCGCAGAACAAAGGCCGGGAGGAAGCCTCTCAGAATGTGAGTGGGTGTCACTTGAGAGATGGGGACCAGAGTGCCACCAGTGATTCCCTCTTTAGTCTCGAAATTCCCCAGGATCGGCACTTCTGCCCCCAGAAGTTAAAAAAGTTGTGGCAGCAGTGCTTGGAGGGTGGGGGTGGGAACATACAAGCCACCTGTGGGAAAAAAAAAGAGTGGATAGAGATACCAGAATGGCGGCCGATACTGTGCTAGGGTTATGGGATTAGAAGGGCTTTTAGAAGAACTTGATTTCCCAAACCTCCTAAAACGTCACTGAAGACTCGCCATACATTTTTTATATAGGTTTGTGAAAGAATTAAAAAAGCCAGCACTGGGCTGTGAAGAGCTCCATGGGGGCATCTGGCCTTGAGATGCATGCAGGGTCACAGAAGGGCCCCATCCTGGCATGGGGCCATCCTAGGTGCAGGGGGACTGTCGGACTGGATGAGACCCTTCCCAAGAAGCTGCCTCTTTTTTCCCTCATTCCCTTCCGTTCGGGGGCCTCCAGCATGTGAAACGGCTCTCAGAGCTAAGATTTTCTAAGGTCCGCAGAGGCTGGTTTGAAACGCCACCTCCCCCCACCCACCAGGGATGTGGAGCTCATGCTCTTGGCCCCGGTGGAGCTCAGGCTTCACACACACACACACACACACACACACACACACACACACACACACAGCTTGGGCCTCAGCCTCGGAAAGCAGCCTGGCTGGGCTCTGTGCTGGGTGCACACTAAGTGTGGGGTACTTTTAGACACTCACAATGAAGAATGTCCTCTTGAAGCTTCCCCCTCCTTCCCACCTTCTGTCATCCGGGGAGATAATTCATTTATGCAGCTTTCACAGAAGACTGACATTTTCGACTTTTTTAGCAGAATAAATTTATAAGGTAAATTAGGGGGTGGGAGCCCTAGTGTCCTAGGCAGATTCAAACTGGTAATTACAGAGGGCCTAATTATGTATTCACCACGGAGCCTTCTGGAACAGGGAAGTCTACAGGATGGCTCTTATTCTTCCTGCAGAGGACATTCGCCCCTGGAACCTTCACAACCTGTGTTCGAGATGTTTTGCTTCCAGCCCTGAGCAGTCGTGGGGAAGTGCCCTTGTCATCAGTGCCACTGCTCTGATATTTGCAGAGAACATCCTCACCCTTGTCAAGGCACCCAGATTTTCCCCAGTAATCATGAGGTCAAACAGCTTTCAGGCCAGGGGTCCTGATCTGGATAAAATAAAACTCAAAAAAGGGGCATGTTTAAAAAGAAACAAAACCTTGCTCTGCCACATTTTTGCTAGATTCCTTATAGAGTTCTGTATCTACATCTACCGGCCCAAGGTATCCAAATTATCCTTGTCACAGCTGCCTCCCCTGCTTGCTTGGGAGCTCCTGGGGCGAGCGAAGTGTATCTTACTTCTCAGCTTGGGGTTTGGCCTCAATAGAGTCACTGAATGAATGAATGAATGAATGAATGGCAAAAGGGCACAATGGCCCTTAGAAGAGAAAGACCCTGGGCCTCGGCAAAGTGGTGACTGGGTAAAAAGCATTTCTCTCTCCTGCATCACGGCGTACCACGGTGTGTGGACTGCTACATAAGCACATTTGCCATGCAAAGCCCATCTCTCTGTGACCCGTTCTGCCTCATTTTCCCATGCCCTCTCTGCTCCCAAACATCTGACCTTTCACTTGGTGGATACGGATTGCGCTCTGTGGTGGGGTGAATTGTGTCCCCCAAAAATATGCTGAGCCCCAACCCCTGTGCCAGTGAATATGACCTTATTTGGAAATAGAGCTTTTGCAGCTGTGATTAGTTAAGGTGATGTTATATTGGATTAGGGTGAACTCTTAATCCAATGACTGCTGTTCTTTTAAGAAAAGGAGTAGACACACAGGGGAAAGGTCATATATCCAATGCCAAGGAAGCCCAGCAGCCACCAGCAGCTGGAAGAGGCAAGGAGACACAGGGTTTCAGAGGGAAGCTAGAGTGTTCAGAGGGAGCACAACACTGTCAATGCCTTGATTTCAGACGTCTGGCCTCCAGAACCGGGATACAGTAAATGTCTGTTGTTTCCAGCCCCCTAGTTTGTGATACTTCGGTCACGGCAGCCACAGGAAAGTAATAATGCTCCTGCATGAACGAGGCACAGGGGAGCAGAGCTGAACAACACAGATGAGGACCCTGCCCTCAGGGGGCTCAGAGGCCACAGGCCCTCCCTACAACTCATGAATGTTGCATTTGCAAAAATGTTAATGAGAACTGTTGGCCTCAAAAAAGGGTAGTAATGACTGGACTAGGACTATCTGGAGGCCAAGGTGAAAGCAGACTCATCCTTCCACCCAGAAACCCACTCGTGCATCCCTCGCCAACCTCTTGTCCTAGCTCGGAGCTTGGTGCATCCTTCAAACTCCGACCGTAGTGGCAGAAGCTGGGGAAAAGCCACATTTTGGTGGAGGAAATATCCGGGAGCTTCCAGCATCCGTCCAGCAGCCTCCGATCACAGCCCCCAAGGAAGCACACTCAAAACAAGCCAGCACCTCTCTGAAACTCTTCCGCCGCTGGAGGTGTTAGCTTGGTGGGTGGTTGGGTTTCATTTTTCACTTTGGGGTTTAACAAGCAAAGAATTAACCCCCCCCCCCCCCCCCCCCACACACACACACAACAGGGACCGACTGCTAAGTGGTAGTGGTAGTAACTGACCATACAGTGCTCAGGAAGACGGAACTGGATAAAAGACAGGTCTCTTGCGTTTCTGCTGAAACCGCTCTGGATGGAATCGAGTCAAGAGGCACTGCTCTCTCCCCCAACACACACCCGTGGTATCATTCAGGCAAAGAGACCCAGCCCTGCTCCTGCACATGTGGAAGACCAGGGAGAGGCCTCTCTACCTTCCTCGTCCACCTACCCTCTTAAGAAAGCGGACGCCAAGGGCAGGGCGGACTCCGGATGGCTCCACCGCCTTCGGTCCTGCGTGCGCAGCCGCGGGGGAGGCGAGCGGAGAGTTCACACTTCTGAGAAGTGCTGGGTTCACGCCCAGGCACAGGCGTCTGCACCTTTGACCAAACGTACGCCCGGATGGCAAGCTGATGTCACTGAGCTCTTGGAGGGGCTGGTCTCCCTGCGAGGCCGCGAAGCTCCGGAGGGAGCGGAGAACTGACACCGGTCCGTGCCCCTCCTGGGGCCCAGGCCCCAGCTGGACGTGCAAATCCACTCTTCCGGCACGTCCGCCCTGTCAGTGAGACTCCGTATCCCAGTTTGCAGAGGGGACACCCGAGTTTCGGCGCCAGGCCAGCGCCGCCCTGCCCGCGGCAGCAGAGGCGGGGCCCGCAGGCTGCTGTGCCAGGGGCTCGGGAGTCATTCCCTTCCACGTCCTCATGTCCGTCAGGGTGAGCCAGGCTGCGGTACAAACCAACCCCTGGCCGTAAGGCGTCCACACGCCGACGGCCTAGGCTCCGGGGCGGTTGTCCGGCCGCTCCAGCCACACCTCGGGGCCTCGGAGGCCACCGCCGAGGAAGGAGGACGCGGTAGCGTCGCGCCGGCTCTCCGGGGCCTCAGCCCGCTCGCACTCAAGCCCATTGGCCAGAGCTCCTCACGTGACCCCGCCTAACCGCAAAGGAGGCTGGGAGATGCGGGCGCGAACGTGGGTGGGATCCCGGCGGCCTGTGCCTCTCGGCCACCGTATCCAGGAACCGCGTGAGCGTCCTGACTGAAAGGGCAAAGGGGGATTAACTGGAAATGTATTCACCAATTTGCGGAGCGGGAGTACGGCTCCGTGACAGTGATAACACGCAGGATTTGTGACATGATTGGACTTAGGCTACTCATGCTGAGCCAGTCGGGGTCTCCCACCCCCCCAGCGCCCGATCCCCCGGTGTTTACTGATGGCGCTGAGTCTTCATCCGACTCTTCCTGTGCTTGGCCGCGCCACACGGAAGAAATAAGGGCCCTTCCGGGTAGTTCAGAGGCCTAACTTTAGGAGAATTTGCTCCTCGCTGTGCAACCTGCCGCCTGCAGGATTTGGAGGTGACGACCAGTCAGCTCCCGGGCAGAAGAGGCTCGCGGACGGAGCCTCTCCGGTCCGGAAATGTGTCCGTTTGCCGCCCGTGCCAATCAAAAGAGACTTTTGAACTCTGGAAGGTGTGAGGTAGGTGTGTGGGATAATGTAAAACACCCAGGCTGCACTTCGAAACCCTCAAAATAGTGTTTGATGGATGGATTTAGAACAGAGAACTTTACAGCTGGGAGGAACCGACAGATGATGCTGTCCACCTACCTCAGGAGAGAGTCTGAGGCCAGGGGAGGAGGCACATGCCCAGAGCGGGTGCCCGAGGCCTCTAGGTGGGCCTTGATGCCCCTGATCCCAGGGCCTGGGGCTGCGGCCCCAGCCATTCCCCAACTCTCTCTTCAATGTGCCATCAACAAATAAGAAACAAGATGTTGAGAAACCATAGGACTTTGTCTCCATTAGGCCCGACAAAGGCTTGGAACAGGCCCATGAATCCCAGTCACCTAGGACAACAGCAGGTGACAGGGAAATGATGGGCGTGGTGGGAATCTTCAAAGATCAAGGAAGGCAAGGGGCAATTCGGTGCTTCTCTGAAGACGCACTGAGATAATGCAGGAGAAAGTACCAAGCTTAGCATCTGGGTGTGGAAGGTGTCTGATACCCAGAAATGGAATCCAGATAAATGACCAATAGAAGCAGAATGAAGCAAGTTCTAAGGAGACAAGGGTGGGGAATGCCGTGCAAAAACAAAGGCAAGATTACCAACCAGAGACATTAGGGAAAAGCCTCCCCCAGGGTGGAGGCCCCTTCGTCTCCCTTTCAAGTCTCAGCCCAGCACCACTTCCTCCAGGAAGACTTCCCGGATTGCTCAGCTGGTTTCAGGCCCCACGGTGGGGCTCCCACCAGCCCGTGGGCTTCACCCATCGCAGTGCATCACGCATTGGGCTGTCAATCTCTATAGACCCATCTCTGCTGCTGAACTCCACGCGGTCAGAGATGGCATCTTCTGTCACCTCTGAGTCCCCAGAGTGCTGCAGCAATGACAAATCCTAGGCATGGAGAACATGGCTCTTGTATTTGTGGCTTTAATTAAAATATACTGTACTTTCTCCACATTTCCCGCAGGTGCCACCCCAATTCTCCAAGAAGAACAGATTCTTGGAAGGAATTGTCTACACATACTCAGATGAATTACTGTCTTCCCATTCCCTCTTGAAACCACTCTGTCAGCTTTGGCTCTCCAGCTGTGCCCAGCTGCTCTTGTCAAGGTCACCAGTGACCTCCATTGCCAAATCCAATGGCTAGCGCTCAGGCCTCACTGTACCAGACCCATTGGCAGCCTATAGCAAGGCTGACCTCCCTCCTCTTCAGTGGGCTTCAAGGAGGCCACATGCCCCAGGTTGTTTCTTCTTGTTCACTGGTCAGCAATCTCTTTCCTGGCCCCTCATCTCTCGACCTGTGCACATAGGACAGCCCCAGAGTCATCCCTCAGACCTCTTCCGAATTCTCACTCACTCCTTTGGTGACATCCACCTGTCAAACGACTTTAAATGCTTCCCACATGCCAATGTCTCCCTACTTTATATCCCTACCCCGAACTCTGCTTGCACATTCCCAACCACGTGCTCTTAACTCCTCACTGGGTGTCTAATAATAAACTAATAATACCTTTCCAAGACTGAGTTCTGAACTCTCCCCCAAACCTGCCCCTCCCACAATATTCCTTAACCCAGTAAATGGTCATTGCTCAGGCTAAAACCCTCAGAGTCTTCCCTGTCCCTTTTTCTTTGTCCCACACCCAACATCCAAGCCATCAACGCATCCCACTGGTTCTGCACTAAAAGACCTTCCAGACGTGCTAATTCTCACAACCTGCACGGCCACCTCCCTGGACCAAAGGCCTCCTGTGTGGTCTTTCTCTCTCCATCCTTGGTTCTATTCTCAATAGCCAGTCTGACTTTTGGAACATAAGCCAAATCACAACAGACTTCTGCCTAAAACCCTCGGTTACTCAGGGCAAAAGCCAAGGACCTGACAATGGCTTAGATGGTCTTAAGTGGTGTGGGCTCCATTACCTTGCTGACCTCATCTCTATCACTCTCTCTCGCTCTCGCTCTTCACTGGCCTGATTATTGTTCTTCAGCACACCAGGCACGTGCATGCCTCAAGGCCTTTGCACCTTCTGTTTTCCCTCTCTGGTATACTCTTCCCCAGATATCTTCATGATGTGCTGCCCCCACCCCCTTTTCAGGTCTCTGCTCATATATTGCTTTCACAGAGAGGTTCTCTTGAACCAGCCTATTGTACATTAAAACACTGACAACTTAGATGAAATGGACAAATATCCTTGAAAAACACAACTAATAAAAATTGACATAAGAAGAAACAGAAAGCTGTAGCAGTCATGTCTGCTAAACATTGAATCTGTAATTTAAAACCTTCCTCAGGGCACCTGGGTGGCTCAGTTGGTTGACCACCTGGCTCTTGATTTCATCTCAGGTCTTGATGGGATTTAATCCCATGTCAGACTCCACATTGAGTATGGAGCCTGCATGAGATTGTCTCTCCCTCTCTACTGCTCACATGCTCTCTCTCTCTCTCTCTCTCTCAAATAATAATAATAATGATAATGATAATAGTAAATAAATAAATAAAACCTTCCTCCTTCCTCTTTCCTCACCTTTCCCCAACCAAACAAACAAGAAAAAAAAAAAAAAAAAAGACCCAAATGACTCTACCGGTGAATTCTACCAAGCATTAAAGGAAGAGATAACACCAATTTTATGCAATTTTTATGCATTTTTTTAGAGAAAGAGGGAACACTTCCCAACTCCTTTGATGAGGACAAATAACACTAATACCAAAACCTGACAAGATTGTCACAAGAAAAGAAAATTACAGACCTTTATCTCTTATGAACATAGATGTGAAAATCCCAAACAAATTATTAGAAAATTTAATACACGTATTAAAAGAATGATACATCATGAACAAGTGGGATTTACTCTAGGAATGTATGGTTGGCTTATTATTCAGCAGTTGATGTACTGATGTGGAGTGATTTCTAGGACATAACATTACAGGAAAAAATGCAAGCATACTATAGTATACTACATTTCATGTAAGAGAAAGGGAAAAATAAAAAAATATGTACATGCCTGCTCATTTGAACAACAATAACAAAAAAAACAGGAAAGAAATGAAAGACTAGTGAGGTTGGTTACTGTATGTTTGCTGGGGCTGCATTAACAAAGTATCACAGATTGGTTTGAGGTGGGGGGCACTGAAACAGCAGGGATGTATATCCTCACATGTGAAGGTTGAAAGTCCAAGATCAAGGTGTTGGTGGAGTTCATTTCTTCAGAGACCTCTCTTCTTGGTTTATAAATAACCATCTTCCCTCTGTGCTTATCTGTGTCCTAACCTCCTCTTCTAAAAGCAAAGAGTTCTGTTGCATTAGGTCACACCCGTATGACCTCACTTAACCTTGATTACCTCTTTAAAGACCCTATCTCCAAATAACAGTCACATTCTGAGGTACCAAGGGTTAGGGCTTCACCATATGGACTTGTGAAGTACATAATAAGTCCATAACAGCTACATGCAGAGCTTGAGTGAGAATGCAGTGGGAAGAATAGGGAAGATGGGAGGTGGTGGAATGCACTTTTCTGACTATAATATTTTGTATAACCCTGACCATGTTAATGTTTCACATACTCAAAAAAAAAAGATAGAGAAATAGAAAAAGAAAGAAAGAAAGAAAGGAAGGAAGGAAGAAAGAAAAGAAAAAGAAAAATCAACAAGGTTGGGGAAGAGGACCTAAATGAGAATATAAACAACACAGAGCAATGTTTCAGACAACATCACAGAACAATACAAAGGGGAGAACAAAACAAAGGGGAGAACTAAGTAAATTTCGAACTCAGTATTTGCATCATGTGCCCCCAGACAGCAGAAAAAGACTTTAAACAAATCCTGAATTCTAATTAGTGGCCTTCCTTTTTGCAAAGAAACGAATTAGCAATTCTGAAACTACTCTCTGCATGTTCCAGAATGGAACAAATATACAAATATATTGTTGATAGTGGGATCCAGACTCTTCACTGTCAAGAAAGGAGTTACCAATGCAGAGAGGGGATATATAAAATGGACCATAAGGCATTGTTTGGATTTGGTTATTAATATGAACTCATAGTTTTAATACATACAGATAGCTAAACATAGAAGTAAATATAAATGTATATGACTGTGTGTATGAGTGTGTGTATGTATGTACACGTGAAATTCCCCAGGTCTCTGTGCTAACAGACCTGAATAGCAGGGCACCTATGTATAGACCAGATCTCGGCATATAAATGTCATTCTCCACTAAAAGGAGTAAATGGCAGGGAAAGTATGAGATGAGCTTGATACATCTTCCTGTAGCAAAAGGCGAGGAGGTACCTCAAAGTGATGGAAACATGTGAAAAGCACAGAGCCAGATGGGGGGGGGGGGGGCTTTCACTGGACCAATCTGAGACAACCTGACCATCAAAATAAATAATGGCAGCAAGGGATGATAACCTACAGAATAAAGTAAGAATCTACGAGGCCATTGTGACTCATAAGTAAAAATAAATAAATAAGACCCAAAACTCTTCCTTACAGTAGAAAGCCAACTAAGAAAAGTAGAAGGAATGACCTATTTAGAAAATCACCATTTGGTAACAATGATGACAGGAATAAATAAATCAGCCAGGAATTTATCAATGGATGCCAAAACTAATGGATAAAAGTGTGAGGAATAACACGATATTTACATAGTCTCAAAGTGTCTCCCCATGTGATACTTCTTAATTACAAAAGGTGAAATCGTAACTACACTGGGGACACCTGGAAGACACCATCTTAACCAAATTATCAAAGATAACATCACCACCACTACCATTAAATGACAGTGTATGCCTCTTGATATGGTGCACTGAGGACATGTCCCTTCTGTGATTTTCCCACCAAAAGTGCCCAACCTGAATCTGAATATAAGGAGACATCAACAAGCCCATTGTACAAAATAACTGGCCTATGCTCTTCAAAATGTCAGCATTGGGGCACCTGGGGGGCTCAGTCAGTTGAGCATCTGACTTTGGCTCATGTCATGATCTCACGGTCCGTGGGTTCAAGCCCTGCGTCGGGCTCTGCGCTGACAGCTCAGAGCCTGGAACCTGCTTTGGATTCTATGTCTCCCTCTCTCTCTGCCCCTCCCCTGCTCATGCTCTGTCTCTGTCTGTCTCAAAAATAAATAAACATTAAAAAAAATGTTTGGGGTGCCTGGATGGCTCAGTCGGTTGAGCGTCCGACTTCGGCTCAGGTCATGATCTCACAGTCTGTGGGTTCGAGTCCTGCATGGGACTCTGTGCCGACAGCTCAGAGCCTGGAACCTGCTTTGGATTCTGTGTCTTCCTCTCTCTCTGCCCCTCTCCCACTCACGCTCTGTCTGTCAATAATAAATAAACATAAAAAAAAATTTTGTAAGTGTCAGAGTCATGAAATAGGAGACTGAAGAGATGACAATGAGTACAATGGATGACCTTGGGTGTTCTTCTACTATAAGGGCATTATAAGGACTACAATTTAGATAATACTTTTATAACGATATCGGTTTCCTGTTTTGATGACTGCACTGTAGTCAGGTAAGAGAAATCTTCGTTTTTAGGAAGTAAAGACCCTGATGTATTTAGAGATAAAGCAGCGTCGTATCATATCTACATTTCATTCTTAAATAGTTCATAAGAGAGAGAGAGAGGAGAGAAAGAAAGAGAGAAGTAGAAAGAGAAGAGAGAGAGAGGAAGTAAATGTGGTAGAATATTAGCATTTGGGCAACCTGGATGAAGAGTGTCTGAAAAGTATTTGGTACTATTCTCGCAAATTTTCTGTTAAGTCTAAAATTATGAACTGAGGGCTGATGGGGGATTGGAGGGAGGGAAGTGTGGGTGATGGGTATTGAAGAGGGCATCTTTTGGGATGAGCACTGGGTGTTGTATGGAAACCAATTTGACAATAAACTTCATATATTAAAAAAATAAAAAATAAATTTATGTCAGATAATTCATTAATCAGTGAGTGCAGTAGATTGTAAAACATTCCTATCACTTCCTGTCTCCTCCCTGTGCTTTTTTTTTTTTCTGTAGCAGTTCTTAACAAATCAATATAGCACGTCTCACTTATTTTGTTTATTGTCTGTCTTCACCTACCAGAATATAAGCTCCATGTGGCCAGAGTGTTGGATCTCTTTTGTTTACTACTGTGTGCCCAGCAATTAGAACAGTAATTGCGACTGAATTTTAATGGTAAGTATTTGTTAAATCTATGTGTTGCACAGTTGTGTTTCATATATATTTGTCGAATGAATGAGTGGGAAAAATGAATGTTAAGCTGAACCTGAGAAATGAGGTCCTCTCTAGCCAAAGACATCTCTCAGGTGAAGGTCTCAAGATTAATACTTAAAAGCAAACAGGGGCGCCTGGGTGGCTCCGTCGGTAAAGCATCTGACTTGATTTCAGCTCAGGGCATGATCTCACAGTTCATGAGTTCGAGCCCCCCATTGGGGAGCTGTCAGCATGGAGCTAGCTTGGCATTCTCTCTCTCTCCCTGTCTCTCTGTCCCCCCGCCACTTGCTAAATAAATAAATAAATAAATAAACTCTAGAAAAAAAGAGAGAGAGCAAATATGAATGGGGAGATCCTGATAGAAAATCCCCACAGGCTGTCACTGGAGCTTGTGCTGTGAATTAACCTGGTTTTGATGAACCTACCCCCACCTCCAACGGGAGTGAGGCAGCTGTTGGTGTGGCCCCAAGAGAAATGCCTGAGACATGGCTCTCCTTAGCCCCCAAGGTGAAATGGAAATCAACTATCCAGCAGCCACCAGAACCCACCAAGACCCAGGACTATGAGTTAAAACCCCCTAAATATTATCTCTGAGAATACTCTGCTTTTCCTCATCAACATGACTGGAGGACAAAGGAAGATCCCAGAACACCTGATTTATAACACAAGTTTGGGAACAACTTGGGAAGAGGCAAAGGAATCCAAGGCAGTTACATATCTGTATACCTGTTCCCTCATCTCTCTCATTCTTTCTCTCTTTCTCTTCCTCATTCTTTCTCTCTCCTCCCTTCTAGAACATCTGTGATCTGCTGTTGTGCTTTGGCAATTCTAGTCAATGTGTCTTCATCATCCCAAGCCTTTATTTTATTTTAGAGCAATAGTTTCCCGACTTACAGAAGCATGAGAATCTCCTGGGATACTATTGATTCAATAGGTCTGAGGTAGAGCCCAGGAATGTATGTTTTTTTTTGTTTTGTTTTGTCTTTTTAGAGAGATAAAGAGCATGAGCTGGGGAGGGGCAGAGGGAGAGAGAGAATCTCAAGCAGGCTCCACACTCAGTGCAGAGCCTGACAGCAGGCTTGATCCCACCACTGTGAGATCATGATCTGAGCCAAAATCAAGAGTCAGATGCTCAAGAGATGAACCACCTAGGCGCCGGAAGAATGTGTTTTTGACAAGATAAAGGGCCAGGATTTGAACCCAGGAATCTGGTTCAGAGCCCATGCCCTCGACCACTGTGCTATGCAATTCTGATTCTCTGATAGAGTCACAGAAGTACACAAAAAAGGGACTACAAAGATGTCCATTGCAGGGTTTTTAATATTACAGGAGACTAGAAATTAACTAAATGTTTACCAATAGAAGTGTGATTAATTAAATTATGAGGTAATGGAGTTTTGCTTTCAGCTAGGATGAAATTGCTTTCAGGAGACCAATGTGCCTTTGAAGAACAAGTAGAACATCAAGATAAAGTTTAAAAAACATTTTTTAAGACATCAGGACGACGGAGGGCCATAAAGCCGTTCTCAACAAATTTGAAAAGATTGAAATAATTCAGTTGTTCTGGGACCCTGGTGGAATTAAGGCAGAAATCAGAGGGAAAAAACCAGAAAACCAGAAAACCTCCAAATGCTTAGAAGTGAAGTAAAAGACTTCTGATAACCACCTGGTTAACAATAAATCAAAATAGAAATGAGAAAATATTCTGAACGAAATGATACCAAAAATAGAACAAACCAAAACATGACACGGAACTGAAGTCGGAGGGAATATATGGTCTCACAGGCAGATGCGACAAAAGAAGAAACACTGAAAGACAGAAACAGGAAATAATTAAGAAGAGAGCAGAAATTAATGAAAAAGGGGGAAAATGTAATAGAAAAATCAGCAAAGAAAACAATATTCCTTTGAAAAATATGATTAAAATTGATAAACATTCAGAAAAATCAGGCAAGAAACAAACAATGAATTCCCAACTTAGAAATGAAAAAAATGGGCATCACTACAGATTCCATGGACTCAATATGAACATTGTCCAAAGCATTTGGATATTTAGATAAATTGTCCAAAGTTGTAGAAAAATGAACGTGTTCAAAATTGACATGAGAAGGAATTTTAAATGTGACTACTATATAAATATATTTAAATTATTTAGTAATTTAGGGACGCCTGGGTGGCTCAATGGGTTAAATGTCCAACTTTGGCTCAGGTCATGATCTCATGGTTCGTGAGTTCGAGCCCCACGTTGGGGTCTGTGCTGACAGCTCGGAGCTTGGAGCCTGCCTCGGATTCCGTGTCTCCCTCTCTCTCTGTCCCTCCCCTACTTGTGCTCTGTCTCTCTCTCTCTCTCTCTCAAAAATAAATAAACATTTGGGGCACCTGGGTGGCTCAGTCAGTTGAGCATCTGACTTCGGCTCAGGTCATGATCTCATGGTGCCTGAGTTCGAGCCCCTCGTCTTGCTCTGGGCTGACAGCTCAGAGCCTGGAACCTGCTTCAGATTCTGTGTCTCCCACTCTCTCTGCTCCTCTCCTGCTCACACTCTGTCTTTCTCTCTCAAAAGTAAAATAAAAAAATTTTTTTAAATAAATATACATTTAAATAAATGAGTGAATGAATAAATGAATAAATAATTTAGAAATTTAAAATCTTCCCAAAAAGAAATGTCCTGGCACATACAGTTTCCCGGGTGAATTCTTCCAGGTATTCAAATGAGAAATAGTGTCAATATTACACACATTTTTCCAGAGAATAAAAAAAAAAAAAAAAGAAGAAATACTTTCCCATTAATTTTACAAGGCCAACATAATCTTGTTGTCGAAAGATGTGATAAGAATGAAAAATTACAGGGGCACCTGGGTGGCTCAGTCAGTTAAGCGTCCGGCTTCGGCTCAGGTCATGATCTCACAGTCCGTGAGTTCGAGCCCCGCGTCGGACTCTGTGCTGACAGCTCGGAGCCTGGATCCTGCTTCACATTCTGTGTCTCCCTCTCTCTCTGCCCCTCCCCTGCTCATGCTCTGCCTCTCTCTGTCTCAAAAATAAATAAAAACATTAAAAAAAAAAAAAGAATGAAAAATTACAGGTCAGTTCCTCTTATGAACATAGATGCCCAAATCCTAAACAAAGTGTAAGCAAATTGATTTTACAAATCAAATGATTTATAAAAAGAATAATGCATCATGATCTTATATCATTTACTTCAGAGAGGCAAGGATGGTTTAATATTTGAAAATCAACCCATTTGATCCAGTACATTCTCAGAAAATGCAGGAAAAAATATCATTTGATAAAATTCAACATCCTTTCCTAATTAAAAAAAAGAAAAATCTTACCAAACACAGAATAGAACTAAACCTCCAAACACCGGTGAAGATTATATATTTTAAAATCTGTAATTATCATCATCCTTATCTTTTCCCATTAATATAGAAAAGAAGACAAGGATATCACTGCTACTATTTATATCAGAATGGTTCTGAAGATCCTAGATGGTGTGATAAAGAATGAAAAAGAAATAAAGGATGTAAGAATCAGAAAAGATAAAGCTGTCATTTTCTCAGACACAAATATTAAAATTAATAAGGGAAGTTAGCAACATTGCCAACTACTAGCTCAACATAAAGATATCACTCTTATTTCTCTATAACAGCAGCAAACCATAAGATAACATTTTGAGGGGCACCTGGGTGGTACAGTCATTAAGTGTCTGACTTCGGCTCAGTTCATGGTCTCATGGTTCATGAGTTCAAGCCCCACGTTGGGCTCTGTGCTGACAGCTGGGAGCCTGGAGCCTGCTTCAGATTCTGTGTCTTCCACTCTCTCTGCCCCTCCTGCCCATAATCTGTCTCTGTCTCTGTCTCTCTCAAAAATAAGCATCAGAAAAAAAATTTTTAGGGGCGCCTGGGTGGCTCAATAGGTTAAGCATCTGACTTCGCCTCAGGTCATGATCTCACAGTTTGAGTGTTCCAGCCCCACATCAGACTCTGTGCTGACAGCCTGGAGCCTGCTTCGGATTCTGTGTCTCCCTCTCCCTCTGCCCCTCCCCCACTCACACTCTGGCTCCCTCTGGCTCTCAAAAATAAACAAAAATTCTTAAAGAAAAAAGAAAATAACACTTTGAAAATGCTGGGCTCCATGCTGGGTGTGAAACCTATTTTAAAAACAAACAAACACAAACAAACAAACAAAAAATGCCACTCTAAACTCTGCCCAAATCCCTGGCTGATCGCTAATTTTATATGCATGGAGGAGAAACCAAGGAGCCCAGCAAAAAAAGCAGGCAGAAATCAGAGAAGAGTCTGCCTTTAAAAGATAGAACTACACTGGAAAAGATTTGTAAGTTCGCTGTATTTTTTACTAAAGGTATCCCCCCACACGGAATGCTCAGGCAGCAGAAAGTTGAATCCTTACTGGCTTTAGAGGTCAGAGCTCAGGAATGGCAGACAGCTAAAATTTTAAGAGAAAAACCAAAGGAACAAGGAAGTCAGAGACACATTGAATACCAAAATGTGGGCATAAACTCTGTTCAGATCCTTGGCCAACCACCAAACTATGCTGATGCAGCGGTGTGCCCAGGGAACCAAGCTGAAAATACAGCGAGAATTGGAAAAACTGAGGATGGAAGTGATGGTGTTTGAAGATTGAGTACCTGCCAGATCAACTGCCTTCTAGAAAAAAAAAACCAACAATCCTGAAAAAACGTAGCAGAGTCCAGAATCACTACAATGTATTGTCTATAAAGTCTAGTTTTCAACAACAAAAAAAGTACTAGACAGGCAAATAAACAGGACAACGGGACACACATGCAGGAAAAATAATCAATCAATAGAAACTCCAAATGGGTACAGCCATCAGGTTAGCAAGCAAAGACTTAGAAGCAGCTATTATAGTTATTGAACATGTACAAAGGGAAACGTGGTATTTTAAAAGATTAAGCAAAAATGTGAACTTAGTAAGTAACCAAACAGAATACTTTAACAGAGAAGATGAAATTATTAAAAAGTCAAATATTCTATGAAGGAAAAGTGTGTAACTTAAAAATAAAAATGTAGTAGAGGTGCTTAGCAACATATTGGGGATGGCAGAAGGAAACATATCAGTGAACTTGAAAACAAATGAATAGATACTATCCAATCCAAAGCAGAGAGAAAAAAATTGAGGGAAAATGAATATCAGAGAACTATGGAAACAATATCAAGAAATCCAACATATGTATAATTGGAGTTCAAAAAGAGCAATGACAGAGGAGGTCTGAGAAAAATATTTGAAGAAACAATGGTTTAAAAGTTCCCATACTTGGTGAAAAGTGTTAAGTTACAGAGCAAGGAGCCAAACAAACCCTAAGCAGGATGAATACAAAGAAAATGACACCTAAGTATCCCATAATCAAAAGGCTAAAAGCCAAGATACAGAGAAATTCTTGAAAGCAGTCAAGAAAAATGGCATATTACATAGAGAGGAAAAAGAATAAAATTAAATGCTGACTTCTCATCAGAAACAGTGAGGACTAGGGGCATCTGGGTGGTTCAGTGAGTTAAGCATCTGACTCTTGATCTCACCTTAGGTTTTGATCTCAGGGTTGTGAGTTCAAGCCCTTTGTTGGGCTCCACACTGGGCATGGAGCCTACTTTAAAAAAAAGAACAGTGAAGACTAAAATTCAAATTTTATTCAAATTTTATTCAAATTACATATTCAAAGTACTCAAAGAAAAATAAAACTCTCAACCAAAAAACTGTCCTTCAAAAATGACTGCAAAATAGAGATAAAAAAATTATGTAATTAGTTCCACTTTACAAGAAATGCTAAATGAAACTGAAGGGAAATGACACCAGATGGTAATTTCAATCTATAGGAAAGAATAAAGTGCACCAGAAATGTCAAATATGTGGATAAATTTTAGGATATATATTTTTTCTTGTCTTAATGTCTTTAAAAGGCATATGATTGTTTAAAGCAAAAGTAACAACACTGCATTGTTGAGTTTATAATCAGTACAGAGGTAATATATATGATTATAACATTAAAACATTGTTTCAAGGGTTCTACATTTATCTGAAATTTTTCAATATAAACTCTAAGTAGATAAATAAAAGATGTCCATTGTAATCTCTAGGACCTTAAAAATTAAAATGGTAATACATAGCCATGAAGCCATCAAATGAATTTAAATAAAACATCAGAAAACTTTATTAACCCATAAGACAAAAAAAGAGAAACGAAAGAACAAAGAGGACACATATAGAAAACAAATATCAAAATGATAGACCTAAACCTTACCAAATTGGTAATTAGGGTAAATAAAAATGGATCACACACTAAAATGAAAAGGCAAAGACTCTCAGACTAGAAAAAAAAATGCAAAACCCTGCTAACTGCTATCTGCAATAGATATACATTAAATGTAAAGACATAGTTTGAAAGTAGATGGTGAAAGATTACTTTAAAAATTACAGTGATATAGGCACCTTGGTGGCTCAGATGGTTAAGCATCCAACTTTGGCTCAGGTCATAATCTCACGGTTTGTGGGTTCAAACCCCACATCGGGCTCTCTACTGTCAGGGGGGAGTCCACTTCAGATCCTCCATTCCCCCCTCTCTCTCTCTGCCCCTCACCCCACTCTCAAAAATAAGTAAACATTTTTTAAAAATGATGGTGCGTCTACACTATAAAATGTCACATAACCATTTTTTAAGGGTGTAACTTTCCATGTATGTACTAATTTGAAATGTCCTTGGGGCACTTGGGTGTCTCAGTCCGTTACGCCTCCGACTCTGGCTCAGGTCATGATCTTGTGGTTGATGGGTTTGAGCCCTACATTGGGCTCTGTGCTGACAGCTAGGAGCCTGGAGCCTGCTTTGGATTCTGGATTCTGTGTTTCCTTCTCTCTCTGCCCCTCCCCTGCTCATGCCCTGTCTCTCTCTGTCTCTCAAAAATAAATAAAAATTTAAAATTTTAAAATTTTAAAAATTTTAAAAATTAAAAAAAGAAAAAATAAAATGTCCTTAACACACCTCAAAGGAAAATAACAACAACAACAAAAATCATATAGTATGATATTAAATTTCAGAATGATCTATTTATTATACATTTAAGTGTGTGTATGTATGTACACACACATTCATTTTAGATGGATGGGTAGATGAAAAATAGTTTTGAATGAAGCACAAACATACAATAAATGTGAAATTCAAGAGTCCCAACCAATATGAAAATTTTCAAAGAAAATACCTAAGTCAGTGGCATATCATGGCATATCAAGTGTAAGTTTATGAGTATGGTCTACCCTGTGTATAGGCAATTATCTACAGATAATTTTAAAGCAATAATAAAACAAACAAAAAGTTGATCTGCTTGTTATTAACACCATGCATTTGTCATTCTAAATAATGACAATAATAAAATACTTCTGGCAAAAACCCAAAAATTTTTGTTGGTCTAAACTCTAAATAATTGCTGCTATTACATTTGAGTTTTAATAATATGTAGACAAGTTTCAAATTAACACATTTTATTACTTACCCTTTATTGAATATTGCATCCTACAAGGAAGTTAATTCCAAGAACTTCTAGTTAAAAGATTTGTACACAATACACATGAACTCAGTTACATGTGTTCATTTGGAAAATGAATGCATAATGGTTGGGAATTGTCCAGGCTTGCCAATTGAGAGGTCTAGCATTTTCATTTGATAAATGAAAATTTTAGTTCACAAATAAAATATTTTACTGAATTTAAAAGTATTTAATATTGATATTTCTTTTTTAATTGTTTTAGAATGGAAAAACAATCAAGAAAACAGTACTTATTACTGATTATTGTACAATTGTTATTGAAAATAATTTTATTATATGGAGGATGTAAAGTGTTAAAAAATTACCTGCTTCAGGAGTTAAACACACTAGGTATGCTGCTACTGACCACTTCACAAGGGTACTATAAGAGTTCAATAAGAAAACGTATCCAGGGGTGCCTGGGTGACTCAGTCAGTTAAGCATCCGACTTTGGCTCAGGTCATGATCTCACGGTCAGTGAGTTCGAGCCCCGCATCAGACTCTGTGCTGAAAGTTCAGAGCCTGGAGCCTGCTTCAGGTTCTGGATTCTGTGTCTCCCTCTCTCTCTGCCCCTCCCCTGCTCACGCTCTGTCTCTCTCTCAAAAAATAAATAAACGTTAAAAAAAATGTGTACAAAGTTCATGGCACAGTGCCTAGTATATAGTAGATACCCAATACATGGTCACCTTCGTTGTTAATATGCATAACTGACTGGTCCCCTGTCCATCTTCCTCAACCTCTTATCCCTCTATTTCCAGACTTTGAGAAGTCGAGATTCAAATTGAGATCAAAGTTCCAACTATGCACCAAGCCCTGTGATTAGGGTTTTAATGATCTGATTGTTTCTCACATTATCTAATTTATTTTTCACAAAAAAACCCTGTGAGCACTATTTTTATCCCTATCTAATTTGTCACAAAACTACAGACGGTTCAATTTTTCTCAAACTTATTCAGCTCATTAATGGAAGTTTTATGATCAAGCCTAGTTTTTCTGATATCAGTCCTGCACCCATTCTGTGTACCCACCCTGCAAGCTGTATTCTTCATCATCGTCATTGTCATCGTCATTGTCATTGCAACCACTGATGAACATCTATTCTATATGTACATGCTGGTGCTCCTGTACTTTGTTTTCTATACCCCATATAAAGCCATTTTTACCCACATTTTACACCTACTTAGTTCTTCATTCCTTCCCTCACTTCATACCTGTCATCTGAGATCATTTCCTATCTGCTTAAAGTATATTTTTAAGAGTTCCCATAGTGAGGATCTACTGGTGGAAGATTTTCTGGGTTCTATTTCTCTAAAACTAACTGTATTTATTCCCATTGCTAAAAGATATTTCCACTGGGTATGGAATTGGCTGATGTTTTCCAGTACATGTACAAGGTCATTCCACTATGCCCTGACTCCAACTGTTTCTGTTGAGAAGTCACCTGTCAGCCTGTCCCTCTTTTATGTTAAATCTCTCCACTCTCCTGCTTACAAAATCTTTTCTTTGTTTTAGGTGCCCTACAGTTTCATTGCATTATGTTTTTCTTTTAATTTGGTCTGCTTAGAATTTCTAGGGCTTCTGAGGATTGTTCTTTCCTCAGTTCTGGAAAGTTCTCAGCCGTTACCTCTTCATATTATTGGCTTTGCCCCATTCCCTCCCCTCCCTCACCTCCAGTATTCCTCCTCCTCTCCCTTCTCTCCTCTCCTCTCCTTTGTTTTTGGAGTTGTAATTAGACTACATCTCCCTCCTCACTCTATCTCCTAGCCTCATGTTCATATTTTCATCTTTGTCTCCTTATCCGGGTTAATTATCAATAATTTTACTTTTCCGTCTTCAAATTCGCTAATTCTCTCTTAACCTTTGTCTAAACTCATATTAAATCCATCCATTGAGTTTGTAACTCCAGTGATTATATATATGTTTCATTTTTAGGAGTTCATTTTCTAATCTACTTTTTACTTACTCATTTTAAACCTCCTGCATTTTCTTGGGATGCCTGGGTGGCTCAATCAGTTAAGCACCAACTCTTGGTTTTGGCTCAGGTCATGATCTTGTGATTCGTGGGTTTGAGTCCCAAGTCAGGCTGCACACGGTGTGGAGCCTGCTTGGGATTCTCTCTCTTTGGGATTCTCTCTTCCTCTCTCTCTACCCCTCCTCTTCTCTCTCTCTCTCTCTCTTTCTCTCTTTCTCAAAATAAATAAATAAACTTAAAAAAAATTAAACCTCCTCTTATTTCTTAAATATATTAAATGTAATTTTTTCATTCATTGTATAATCCTAATATCTGAAGCTTTTCGGGGCGCCTGGGTGGCTTGGTCGGTTAAGCATCCGACTTCGGTTCAGGTCATGATCTCACGGTCCGTGGGTTCGAGCCCTGCGTCAGGCTCTGTGCTGACAGCTCGGAGCCTGGAGCCTGTTTCAGATTCTGTGTCTCCCTCTCTCTCTGCTCCTCCCCTGTTCATGCTCTGTCTCTCTCTGTCTCAAAAATAAATAAACGTTAAAAAAAAAAAATGAAGCTTTTCAGTTTGGTTGTCTCATTCTACGTTGTGTGTGTGTGTGTGTGTGTGTGTGTGTGTGTGTCCTGTTTCCTTGTATGTCTAGTGATTTTTATTTTTTTATTCTTTTTTATAAATTTTTTTTAATGTTTATTTATTTTAAGAGAGAAGGAGAGAGCAGGAGAGGGGCACAGAGAGGGAGAGAGAGAATCCCAACCAGGCTCCCCCACTGTCAGCACAGAGCCCAACACAGGGCTCTATCTCACGAACTATGAGATCATGACCTAAGCTGAAATCACCAGTTGGATGCTTAACCGACTGAGCCACCCAGGCGCCACTGTCTAGTGATTTTTAAATCAGAGTTGCTCATTTTCATGGAGCTTTATAGAAAGTGCTTAAAGCCTAGGATGGACGTGGTTTCGTTTTGAGAGAATTTGTGTTCTCGCCTCTCAGGTGCCTGGGATCACTACCAGGAAGGGGCCACTTTAAGCTAAAGTTTTGGCTTGAAGTTCTTTGGGTTCCCAAGTTGTGTTAATTCAGGCTACAAACTGTCCTTGGTGACAAATTCTCAGAAGAAGCTTCCTTTTCACTTCCACCCGGCCCCGGGTCCAAGACAGGCAGTGCTCCTTGTGGTCTCAGGAGGGGACATTGATTTCCAGTTCACTCTTACTTTTACTTCCTCATCTCAGAATATATGAAATCAATGTGCAATTGTACCTGGTTCAACAAACATCCTCAAGTCCGAGCTGGCTTCACCCTCTGCTCACCTTCCTGAGTCTCCGTCTCCACTTATTTCCTGGCTGAGTATACCTTATTTTCTTGCCAACTCATAAATGCATTTAGGGTTCTCTCAATCCAAGATTTTTAGTTGCTTCCAGTAAGAGAATTGTCCTTTTGGCCCACAGTGTTGCTGGAAATGGAAATTCTGGGGCCTCAGCTTTTCTATCTTCAAAATGGGCCACTATCCCTGCTCTCCAGGTTAGTTGGAGGACCACATGGGCCAACAGTTTTGTAACTAAGCTGTAAACAAATGTTCCTGCTGTGAGAAAACAGGATGGAACACCTCAGAAAGCAATGGGGATGCACAGGAAGGCCCAGTGTCCAGGGCTTCACGGGAATCCAACCCCAAGAAAAGTCCGTCATTTCATGCCACAAAGACCCTCTGCATTGCTTGGTTGACCTCAGCATCTGATGCCACAACACTCTGTTCCCTACAAGCAAAGAACTGTGGGAACACAGGCTTCAGAGACAAGGTGGCCTAAGAGACAGGCTTTGAAGGGGCTTCAGACAGGGTCAGGAAGAGACTGGGAGAGAGCATGTCAAGCAGAAGGAACAGCACAGACCAAAGCACAGAGGCCTGCAA
Organism: Panthera leo; assembly: GCF_018350215.1. Lineage (NCBI taxonomy): Eukaryota > Metazoa > Chordata > Mammalia > Carnivora > Felidae > Panthera > Panthera leo. The sequence continues at coordinate 140,928,037 of NC_056684.1, forward strand.
AGGCAGAGTGATTGTGGGGAACCATGGGTCATCCCATGAGGGGAGTGAGGGTGAGGTTAGAAGGGAAGGGGGGCACTGGATAGTTGATGCCTCAAATGCCCGGCTGAGTAATTTCCTCCCCACTCTTAGACACCAGGGAGCCCTGGCAGGTTTGTGAGCAGGAGAGTGTCACCATCAAGCAAACTGAGGCAGCAGCTATGTCTGCTTCATTCATCAATTTATGTCCAGCACCTAGGACTTTGCAGGTACCCAACAAACATTTGATGAATGGCTGGCAGGCTGGCTGGCTGGATGGGTGAAGTCTTTGGCCTGACCTCTTTAAACTGAGGCCATACAATGCATCTTTGCTAGTTTAGTTTGGCTTTGTTTGTAGCTACATATTTGGATGGGAGTTTAAATAAATTTTTTAATGTTTATTTATTTTTGAGAGAGAGTGCAAGCAGGGAAGGGGAGAGAGAGAGGGAGATAAAGGGTCTGAAGCGGGCTCTGCACTGTCAGCACAGAGCCCAATGCAGGGCTTGAGTTCACAAACCAGGAGATCACGACCTGAGCCACCCAGGTGCCGCATGGGACATTAAATAATTTTAAATAATTTAAATTATTATTTTAATAATATATTTAATGATATATTAATAATATATTTAATAATATAATAATTTTAATAAACATTTCTAAGCATGAATTCAGGGGCTTCCTGAGGGATCCATCCTGTTCATTGGTTACTCGCTGGCAGTTCCAGATTCCTCGTTGTCCTCAAAGAGCTTCTCTAGACATTCCCAGGCAATTCCCTGGACATCCAGACACTTTTCTGACTCCTCCCATTGTTGCTGCCTTTTCAGCCTAGCACAGCTCCCCAGTTAAGTGTTTGGGAAACAGTCCAGGCTGAGTCCATTGGCCGCTGTAATTGGTCCAAACATGGCCGTGGGATGAAAGATGGCTAGCTGGGTCCTTCTCCAGCCTGTTTTCTGGATGGAGCTTATGGAGAAAGGTCATCTTTCCTCTAGAGTCACTAAACTGGACGGGTGTGATTCTGGAAATGCCTGGGGTCATAACCTCCTCCCAGATCTGTTTTGCACACACATGGAGGCAGCATGCAGAGCGGAATTGAGATTATAAAATGGACAGAGAGAAAAAGATGGGGCGGGGGGGTGGTAAGAGGGAGCAGTACTGTCCAAGCCCCCTACCTCCCATCTCTAAGTATTCTGTACCTGGGCCCTGGAGGACATTTGACCACATTAACTCTTTCCCCCTTAAGACAATTTGAGTTGGAACTATGTCATTTACAATCAAAAGGATTTCGAGGAATTCAGAAAACCGAGTGCTGTGTTACTTTGACAATATCTGTGGACTTCTTTGTTTATTTATTCAATCAATTGCAGTCGAAATGCACAGTTTTTCATTAATTTCCTCTGGCAACTAGTAGCACAGAATTTTTCCAGATACCACATCTACTTTCTTTCAGCTGCCTGTAACCCAGGACCTCAGGCCAGGTGCTCTGACCACCAAGCATTCTGTGTGTGTGTGTGTGTGTGTGTGTGTGTGTGTGTGTGTGTGTTGTGTGTGTGTGTGTGTGTGTGTGTAGCCACTGAACTTTCCCAAGGCCACTCTGGCTCTGAACCCCACACACACATGCACACCACTCCCATCACCATCACTGCCACCCTCACTATGCACACACACACACACACACACACACACACACACACACTCCACTTAGGGGGTGGCAGCTCACCCAGAGGAGTTGCCTGGAGCTCCACCAAAGTGAGAGGCCTGCCCTCTCCAGGTGCATCTAGCATGCTTCCGCATCAAGGTGAACTTATCATGCCTTCTTCTCTCACTGCCCAGGCACCGAGACCGCCATCTTGCAGCTGAAAACACTAAGGCTCGGAGAGGTTCAGGTGCCCCAAATCCTTCCACCAGCAGGAGGTGGAGCTGGAAACCGAGCGTGGGTTTCCCAGTGTGTGTCCAGGATATTTTTTCTGGAGACTATGAGATTCATAGAAGAGGCTGAGGGCAGAAGGCCTTGATGCGGGGGCACCCATTCTGCTGAGTTGACCTCAGGCAATTACCCAACCTCTCTGAGGCTCAACTATGATCTCTTTGGGGCATGGGAAAGTGCTTGGTCAGTGCCTGGCACAGGTTTAGCTATTATTATTTATACACGATGAAGAACAGATTAGTAGGATGGAGGGAGCGGTGACAACAGAGGGGTGTGTGGAACTATGAAGGGTATCACGAGGAGGCTCCTTTGTCCCGAGGGAGAATTCTGTCTCTGATAATGGCGTTACTAATCTACCTGTGTGATAAAATGCCATAGGACTATACCAGAAACATGCTCCAAAGACCAGCGCACTCAAACGCTGGTGAAATCTGAGTTAAAGTCTCTAGTCTAGTTCATCGTATTGTGCCCACCAATTTCCTGGTTTTGATAATGCACATAATTATGTCAGATTTCACCATTGGACCAAGCTGGGTGATGGGTCAGTGGGACCCCTCTATGACTTTTGCAATTTCTTGTGAGTCTATACTTATTTCAAAATAAAATTGTTTTTCAAAGAAATCTAGGCAAAAAAAAAAAAAAAAAATACGGAAACTGCCTGCAACTTTGCCTTTGTAGATACCATCCAATGTAATTTTCACTCATCCCTACTTTGAAATTACAGTGGTTGATAGATGTAGTGGTTGGTTAGATCTTATTATTTAATGCATTCAGAACAAAGCACATGCATTTCTATATCTCAAACTTGATTTTAAATATCTCGATAATTGTATTTCAATATAATCCATTTCTTTTCATTTTTTAAAGTTTATTTATTTTGAAAGAGAGAGAGAGAGAGAGCATGTAAGAGTGGGGGAGGAGAAGACAGAGAGGGAGAGACAGAATCCCAGGCAGGTTCCGCACTGTCAGTGCAGAGACCGATGTGAAGCTTGAACCATGAGATCATGACCTGAGCCGAAATCAATAGTTGGACAGTTAACCACCTGAGCCACCAGGCGCCCCTAATCAATTTCCTTTGTAATCTTCTGGTTTTATTTTATGCATTAAGAAAACGTGGTTGTAGGAAGGGATCCTTTGGCTTCCACAGCACAGAAAAGCTTAAGAACCTTGCCTGGGTTATGGAGTGTAAGCTGACCACCATGGTCCAGATGAGGAAACTGAGGCCCAGACAGGGGCGTTAACAACACCTCGAGGTCTCTGATTTTCAGACTCACGTGGAAGGAAATCTCTGTTCCAGGAGAAAAAAAGAAAGCTCCTCTCATTGCCACCGGCCACCTCTAGATGAGTGTTTACTCTGCCAGGTGGAGTCCATCTGGGTCCACTCAGGGGCCGCGCAGTGGCTTTTGAGACAGAGAACAATGCCACATTGTGGCCCTGGCTTCAGATGAAAGAGAAACTTGGCCTGATTGCCCAGGCAGCAGCGACTGTCCTCTTAATATTAATACAAGGAGGGTGTGCCCCTGGCCCACACCCTTGCCACTTTCACCGTTGTGGCGGTTGTGTAGAATGCGATCCCACTGCCTTCTAATGGATGGTCAAAGGCCAGCATGCCGGGCACTTTTATTGTCAGTTGCCTCAATAATCTTTAACCTCCCACTGGCCAAAGGGCTGAAACCCAGAAAGACAAAACAAACATGGGTTGGGCACCAGAGTAGAATGACTCAAGAGAATCAGAACTGGAGGAAGATGGTGCACCCCCCCCCACCCCCGGCCATGCCCTCCCAGCACCCCCATACCGCAGAGCTGGTCTGAATACTGGGGAACAAGTACTGAGGCCCACGTCCTGGATGCCATCACCATGTGTCCCTTGCTGGTGGTGGAATGCAGGATCCTGAGTAGTGGCTATTCGCTTGTCACTGCAGGTTCAGGGAAAGAAGGCAGATGCCACCCCAGCCATGCTCACACCCCTAGCCTGTGGCCGAGATGCAAGGCTGGCTGGGCCTGCTCCAGGAGCAACACTTCTGCTGGGGTCAGTCAAGGGGGGGGAAAGGGGCTGGGTGAGCAGTGGGAAGGGTGGACATCAGACAGGCCCAGCTGACCCAGGTCCACCATTCATCTGACCATCCTCCTGGAGCCTCAGTTTCCTCCCTGTCAAATGGGAACATTAACATCTCCTCTCAGCCTCAGCACTGGCCGCTGCCATTGCTGAGCAGTTACTATCACCAAGGACACACTGCTTCAATTCTCACAACACCCAAAAAGTAGGCCTCACTATCCCCATTTTGCAAATTGGAAAACATAGTGTAGAGAGCGGACTTGCCCAATGGCGATGCCGAGAGCTGAACCCAAGAGTCCGAGACTCAAAGCTGCCTTCTTTCGACCCCATTGCACATGACGAGCCCCCTCAGTAAACATGCACTGAGCTCTCTCATGGTGGCTGTGAGGTAGGGATCATGGGTCCATTTGGAGGATGAGGACCATCAAGTCCAGTTCCTGTGCAAGTGAACAGGGGTTCCAGTTGAATCCTGGGTCATTTGATTCCATGTCCTCTTACTTCCTATCAAACTGAGGCTGCCTACATCCAAGATCAATTACTGTCACCATCATTAAAGGTTTAGACACAGAACTGGGTCTGAATCTTTTTTAAGGTGCAAAGATGGAGACCCAGGACTCCCTGATGGGCCCTGGTAACATGGAGTTCTTATCCCAGGCAGCCACCTCACTCTCTGAGCAGAGCCATTGTCACTGTGCAGGAGAAGGACAGACAAGTAGAACTGGGCTGAATCTAACCCCATGTCCTGTCCCCAAGGGGCAGGAGCTGACGACAGAGTGGGGGGCAAATACACTAGAGATAGACAGGACATCATTAGCCTGGACTTGATCCCTTAACCCCTTTATTTCTCAAAGCTGGACAACTCCAGGTCTCTGCTGTGCAGGCATAACTCCCCCCTGTCACCATCCAGGGCTGGGGCCCCAGCCAAGCCCTCACCAGCCCTGCTAATAAAGTTACCTTCTGTGCCTGGGGCAGAAGGTCAGGAAAAGCCAGCAGCAATTTGAGGAAGGTTATGGTCTTGGGCTCTGCACCAGGGTGGGGCTTGGGGAGGAAGAAAGATAGGAGTGGGCAATAAAAGATAGGCAGAAAGAGACAGTGGCGGGGGGGGGGGGGCTGGCACAGAAGCATGGCCCCCAGGGGTGCCATCTCTTTATAACCCTCAAAGGGCACATAAACAGGCATTGGCAACAGCCATATCTCCCCCTCTGATCTGTAAATGATCATCCAGAGTCCACTACTGGCCTCAGAAACACAGCGGTGGTGGCCACACGGTGGGTGCCAGGCTCCTGGACACAGGAAAGCCCAGGATGGAAGGGCTCTCCTAGGCTCTGCTGACAGGCTGGGAGGCCCTGGGCCACTCCACTTCCCTCCTGGGGCCTCAGAGCCTGTGGCTGGTGAGCAAGGGGACCTGGATATTCCCAGTGGAATGTAGTGTCTCATAGGCCAGGGACACCCCTGTGTGCGGGGTGGTCACAGTGGGGTGAATACTGTTTTTTTTTATGTTGATTTTGTTTTTGAGAGAGAGAGAGAGAGAGCACAATCAGGGGAGGGGCAGAGAGAGAGGGAGATACAGAATCCAAATCAGGCTCCAGGCTCTGAGCTGTCAGCACCCAGCCCGACGTGGGGCTGGAACTCACGAACCGGGAGATCATGACCTGAGCGGAAGTCGGATGCTTAACCCGCTGAGCCATCCAGACTCCCTGCACTCACTCCCTTTGGATGGTGCAGATTGTCAGGGGTCACCCTTTGTAGCATAAAATGGGGCTGGACTGCAAGGGCTGGCAAGGGAAACTGATGCCTGCTATGTGGCCAGCGCTTTGGGCATTTTTGCAAATAACTTAGCAGCATCCCAAACAGCCTGTAGCATACCACAGGCACACGCTAAATGGCAAATACTGCTTTTGCTCATTGCAATCCTTGCTCCGGGCCTGTGAGATGTGCCTTACCATCTGGAGCCCATGAAAATGCACTGAGCAGGCCTCCAATCTCAGGGGGCTCCCTTGACCTACTCACCCCACCCCACCCCCACCCACTGCGGTGCTCTGGAAAGCATCCTCAAGCATTTGCACCAAGGCCAAGGCCTGGCTTCCCACAGACGGCTACCAGCTGAGGGCTGAGCATGCAGGGTCCTCATACCCACATCAGAGGCTTTCTCTCTCTCTGTGATCTCTCTAAAATATGTGGAAGGTCATGGATGTGGACTGAGCCTTTTCGTGACACCCTGGCCACCGGAGATCAGGTGACCGACCCTGCTGACCGTTCTCCACATGCCACCACTTGCCCACCCCACAAGTCAGTCTCCTCCCTCCTCTGTCCTGCTCTGAGGCCCGGTGGCCGGCAGCCCGCACTTCCTGGGTGGCTCTGCCCGCCTGACTTCCTGTTGGGTGAAGCTCATAGGAAGCCCCAGCTGGGGATGAGATGGGTAGTGGTTGAGGCCGGCGTATTCTTGGCTTTCTTAGCTTTGTCTTCGCACGACTGCAACTTTATCAGGTGACATCCACCCCACCCCCACCCCTGAGCCGGGGCTCCCAGCCTCCCGCTGCTGCTGCCGGCGCCTGGTGCAGTGACGTTCCCGTTGGTTCCTTTAACCTGGCTCACGCCTCCGCAGACCCTCTCGGTGCCACTTTCCCTTCCTGAGTGCAATTCTGCTTTACTGCAGGACCTGGGCCGCCTGAGGACCAAAGCCCAACCTCAAGTAGGCTGACAGGCTGGTGGCCACCCAGCTGTCCTTGGCCATCACCCCAGGCAGCAACAGGTGGTGACCCTGCCAGTCGTCTTTTTAGGCTGTGTGTTGGCTGCTGCTTCACCCCAGCCAGCCTGTCTGGGGAGGGAAGAGAGAACAAGAGGCAGCCAGTTTCTGGGGCGGGGGAAGCAGAAGGGATACGGTTTGCTGTGACAAGGCACACACGTGTCTCCCTAAGACCAAGAGGACCCAGAGCAAGGTGATGAGGTCTGAACTCACCCGAGATAGCCACCTTGGAGGAGAGGGGGTGCCTGCAGGCAGCCAGAGGCCATAGGAGCCTGGCCGCGGGCTGGACCAGGTTGAATAGAGCCGGCCCTGCCTTGCCAGCCACCCTGCGGTGGGGCAGCGCCCCCACTCACACATGCGCCCCCCTCCCATGAGAGCCAGCGTCTGGACAGGGCCGGCCACCCAGGGGACCAAAGGGTCAGGGGTTAAAAGAGGGCAGGGGAGAGGTGACATGGTGCAGATGGGGCCAGAGAGCGGGGAAAAGGCAAGCCATGTTGCGTTTGGGCCCCGCCCAGTTGGGACTGGTGGGTAAATCTGGGACATACTACGTAAGGCCCACGTCCCTCAGGTTTGAAAACCCGAAGCCGAAATTATCCCGGCCGGGATGCCGGGGTGCCTCCACCTGCCTCCCCGTGCCTCTTTCCCCTCTGTGTTCTATCCCCTCCTGTGGACACAGTGTTGCATCACCATCCTGTGCCCAAGCAGCGACATTAGAGCCACATGCTTTCTTATCATTGCTGCTAGGGCGTGACCACACAGATTCACGCTCGTGAATCAGTCTCGTTGCTGCGACATAGCCCATGGTAAGGAGGGCGCCACGCAGGAACGAGAAGGGTTCGAACCTGAATGTCGGAAGACTTGGGGTATGAAGTAGCTGTGTACCTGTCTCCGATTCTTTTTTTTTTAATTAATTTATTTATTTTGAGAGGAAGAGAGAGCGAGAGAGGGAGAGAGAGAGAGGCAGAGAAAGGAGAGGGAGGATCCCAAGCAAGCGCCCCTACGTTGGCACAGAGCTCCATGCGGGGCTCAAATTCATGCACCGTGAGCCGAAATCAAAAGTCAGAGGCTTAACTGACTGAGCCACTGTCTCCAATACCTACACATCTAATGCACACCTATCGTATGTCGGACACCTCCAAGCCCTTCCACACACGCGACCGCATTCAGCTCTCAAAGTGACCTGGTGCCTCCCCTCACTGAGGTGTCCTCGTCTTAGACGGAGCATTTGGGGGATCAGTGTCCAGAACACTTTGGAAATGGAGCGTCAGTGAATGGCCGTCTCCCTTGATGGGCTGTGGGCAGGCTGTGGCACAGACCTGGCCTCTTTATTTTGGTGCCCCAGCTCCCAGGAGAAAGCCCGACGTGGGGCGGGGGGGAGGGGGGAGCATGGGAAATATTCGCCGGGATCGTGAACACGCTTATTTTCCTTTTTTGATCAATGATTTGGGGGGCTCATGCTTTTCAAATAAGAGGCTAACACAACGTACAGGTGATTTGCATGTTATGGAAACCGAAATACGAGGATCTGCGGCAGCACCCCCTGGCAACGTGAATGAAGTCTGGGCGAAAGAACAAGACTGGAATTGAGGTAGCCTTCCCCTCCCGCCATCACCCATTTAAAAGCTCATCAAGGAATCAGGGAATTTCAGGGCGGAGGCAGCAGAGGTCACGGTAGATGCGTTCCTGCTCTTGCCACAAGGGGGCACCCCTCTAGCCGGCAAACCCTTGTCCAGGCTCGGGTCCCAGCTGCCCTTGCTGGTGGGAGGTCCAAGGACTGGCCACCCCTACAGAGAGCAGGTGGGGGTGCAAGGGGACTGAGGCGGGTGGAAGGCCCTCCTCTCGGAGGACCCCCTCCATGGGCTGGTTTGGACCTAGTGGGGAGGCAGACAAGCAGAAAATGGTCAGGCCCGCTGAGGTCAGGAGGTTTCTCAGGGCCCCTAAGGGAGGCCCAGGGCAGAGGCCCAGGGCAGCTGCAAGGTGTGGTCTGCTCAACTGTCACACGAGCCCCAGCAAAGGAGCACCCCCTCCCCCAGTGCTGGGGGATTGTCGGGGGGGCCACAGGAGGGTGACCTTCCGGAGTGAGAGCCTGGGTCGGCTGGCTGACCACACAGATGGGCGGCCAGGCCGGGCCTTTGTGGAGGGGTGAGAAAACACCCCTGAGCTGAGCTGGGTTCTCACCTCCGCCCACCCGTGTGGCCTCTGCTTCTACTTCCTCCCTGGACTGTCCTCAGGCGGCGAGGCCCTGGCAGGTCATTCTGCTGGAGGCCCCGGGCGGACATCCAGGAGGATGGACATGCTGGCCCCGGCCAGGCACACCGTCCCCGTTCCGTCCGTCGGGGCTCACCGTGAGGTCACGTTGCGAGGACAGGACGCGGCCCCCTGCCAGCCCAGAGCGAGGAGGCTTCTCTGCTGCCCCGGGCCCTCTGCCAGGGTGATGCTGGGACCCCGGCCACCTCCTCAGGTGGCCGGAGAGTAGAGGCTGCAGGCCTCTCTTCTCGGGAGACGGGCCAGAGTACCCGAGGGTCAGCCGGCTGAATGAGGGCACCTGGCTCTCCTCAGCCCTGGCGGATGCTACAGTCACAGGGCACTGCCACCAAATCCCAGGTGACTGGCTGCCCTCATGGTGTCCTCACCCACTCACGGGCGATCAGCAGATTCCAGGGCGCAAGCTCACCACCAAGACCCGGGCATACGGCCAAGCGCCTGGGGGGCCTCTTCGCACCCGGGGTCTGTGCCCAGACACGCTGAGTGTGCCACTGAGACTGGTCCACCCAAACCCTTCCTTTTGTGCACCGTGCACTGACCACTGCTTATTGAGGGCACTCCTGTGCACATGCACACACTCACCTAGTCAGATATGTGTGTGCACTGGCATACTCCCACACTCAGACACGCACGCACGCTCACACATGCATGCACACACACACTCAGACTCACACATGCATGCACACACGCTCAGGCCTGCACACACACACTTACACTCAGGAATGCACACACACACACACACACACCCCAGAACACCGACAGCCTCAGGAAGAAACAGGCTGCAGGTTTCCATGTTGTACGACGTGTCTGGAACCCCAGCTCTCTCCTTCTCCCACCCCCAGCTCCCGCCTCGCTGGCCCAGCCCCCGAGACACAGGACGTCTCTTCTCTGTCCCAAGACCTACCCCTCCGTTCAGGTCCCGGTATGAGCAAGCCCCTCTCCTTCCCCAGCACCTCCCTGGAGCCCTGACCTGGTTCCTGGGAAGTCTCTTCAGGAATCGAAGGGGCTCCATGCACCCAGACACAGACCCTGGCTTCAGGCTGGCACTTGGGTTCAAATCCTGACCTCACCTACCCTTTGCTTCCTGTGTGAACACAACTCACCCCCCACTTCTGAGCCCCCACTTCTTTGCGTTTGTTTTGTATCTCAAGTACCTGCATAGGTGGATACACGCCTGCAGCACCTCTTCCGCTCCAGCCTAATTCCAGCTGACTTCAACTGCTGCTTCCTCCGGGAAGCCCTCCTTGATCTCCCCGGTCAGTCAGTGACTTTGACTTCTGGCCACATTGCCCCTGTCCCCTCCTGTTCCTATGTCTGTCTCTCGTTAGGCACTGTGACTCCCCGAAGGCAGGGGCTCGTATGACCCTGGCACCCACTGTTAGAAGCCACTCAAAGCCAGGCCCTAGAGACCCTAGTTATTGTCCCTGGAAGGCACTGGAGGGAACAGAAAGGAAACGGGACAGCAGGCTGTGGAGGGGTGCCTGCCTCTCCCGGCAATGTGGAAGACACGGCTTTTTCCATATGTTTCTCTCCCCTCCTCCTTCCTCCCCTCCCCTCGGCCCCCACTCCCCGCAGCATTTGCCTGAGGAGCGAACTTTGGGTTTGGCAGCGACCCCAGGACTCCGTGTTTCTCAGTTCCTTCCAAGGCTCCAGGAAGCATCTTCCTGCCCAACAAAGTTTGGATCGCGGGGACTCTGTGAAGGGGGCTCCCCTTTCCCAAGGTGGTTTTCCCTCCCAGGCACCCCCGTTTCCTGCCTCCTACTCTCCGGGGTATTGGAAACAAGGTCTGGGAAGCAGCCAGCTGGCCTGAGCCAAGAGCCCCCAGCCAGCCTTGCCCTGGGAGGCTGGCCCCATCCGAGGGTGCCTCCTGCCCTGCCTTCGTCCCCTGTGTCCCAGCCCTCCTCCTCCCTGGGACTGGAGCCTGACCCCCGGCCCCTGGCCACTTGAGGCTCATGCTGCCTCTGTACCCCCTGAAAGCTCTCACCTGCTGCAGCTCTGACCCCAGACCCTGGCCTCAAAAACCACCCCGTTTCAAGGAAGAGAGCAGGCCACAAACTGAGACATTGAGGTTTGAGCTTGGCCTGTTATGTCACCGTGAGACAGGGGCCTCAGCGTTCTCATATGCAGAATGTGGACTGTGGCCCCGAGCCAGAGATTCAGGTGAGCTCGCGTGCCTGTTCCCATCCCTCCCACGCTGCTTCTGTTCCTCCCACAAGCCTCCACCCTGCCCACCCCTGCACCCTGAGGCCGGCCAGGCCCAGCCTGGACCCCCCCCCCCCTTCTTCCCCGTTCTGGTGTCTCCTTCTCCAGGAAGCCCTCCTGTTGTCCAGCCTCAGAGATGGTCCTCCCCTTGAGTCCCTCAACTTAGCATCAAGCCCCAAGCTTCCCCAAATTGCCTCCGAGAGGAGTTTCGCTCCACGCCCAGCAATGTGTGCTGCCCACAAGGGTTTGTTCAGGGTGTCTGAGGCCTCAGGGGGTCCAAGGAGCCCTGATTCCACCCCCCTTGGGGCTGCAAATCACCCACCTCTCAAATCTCAGCTTCGGTTTCCTCCCCTGTACAATGGGTATAGAAAAGGTGCTTCCAGAGTGCAGGGAGGACTCAGCGAGGAAGGCACCAGGGTGCTGAGCCCGGCACCGGGCACCTGCAACTTAGAAAATAAAAGCCCGGGCAACTGCAACTTAGAAAATAAAAGCCCGGGCACCTGCAACTTAGAAAATAAAGCCCGAACCCCCAGGCCTGTCTCACTTCCACCTTAAAGAAAGGTCATCTGGTGGTCACCTCCTTGAATCCCCGTCCCAGGCCAGTCTGTTATGATAGACAACTCCAGCAGCCCACCTGCCTGTCCCCTCTTCTTGTGAACTTGAGCTCCCCCCCCACCCCCGGGGACCATCAGACACGGCCCCAAGATGGGCTCCTGTGGGTCTAAAGTTTGACCAGACGCTCAGCGCTCACAAAGGAGCCCAGACGGCCAAGCCCAGGGCAGCAAGAAAGCCCCGCTGGCCAGGTTCAGCCCAGCGTCGCGCGCAGAGGAGACCAGAGCATATGCACTGGGTCTGCCTTGGCGTCTGGCTGAAACCAGGGGACTGGCACGTGGGGAGGGAAGCGGGGGACAGGCCTGGCCACTCCTTCTCTGCTGCTCGGGGGCCACAACTGCTGGGGAAGACGCATCGCAAATACACGAAGGCGTGAGAAGATGTACCTATTAGCACAGAGAAGGGGCCGCCCTGGGGTCTCTGCCTGCCTGCTCTGCCACAGCAAAACACCCCCGAGTCGGGGGGCTTACCCAGCACACATGCATTTCCCGTGGCCTGGAGGCTAGAGTCCAAGATCAAGGTGGCTACAGAGTTGGTTTCTTCTGAGGCTCTCGTCGCGTCTCGTAGGTACCGTCTTGCCACGTGCCCGCGTGGCCTGTCTTCAGTGCGTGTGGCCAGAGGGAGAGCTTTCCAAGGCCTCTCTTTTTGAGGACACTAACCCTATCCGATCAGAGCCCCACCCTCATGACCTCACGTGACCCTAATTACCTCCCCAGAAGCCCCATCTCCAAATACGACCACATGGGCCCGTTAGAGCTTCAACGTAAGAGTTTGGGAAGAACACGTGGGGCACCTGGGTGGCTCAGTCCGTTAAGCATCCGACTTCAGCTCAGGTCATGATCTCACACTTTGTGGGTTTGAGCCCTGTGTCGGGCTGTGCTGACAGCTTAGAGCCTGAAGCCTGTTTCAGATTCTGTGTCCCCCTCTCTTTCTGCCCCTTTGCCACTCGTGTTGTCTGTCTCTCTCTCTCTCTCTCTCTGTCTCAAAAATAAATAAACGTTAAAAAAAATTTTTTTTTTAAAAATTGAAAACAAGAATTGGGGGGGTACAAACACTCAGGCCATACTGCCTGGCGACAGTGGCAGAGTCACGCTGGTTCTAAACTGTGTCCAGCTCAGACACCAGGATGCCTGCCCCATTGTCAGGAGAGTCAGAAGGGAACACGAGAGAGAACTGTCCCCCAGAGCATCCTTAGTCAGCATCTCACTTGTCCCCTGGAATTTCAGCCCGGGGAGGGCAAGGGCTGACCACTTGGGTGCTCGGGATGTCCCCACAGGCCTCCTCCCAGGTACACACACAGGAATATCCCTGTGCACGCATACCCATGCTTGCACGGGGATATCCAGGCCTGTCCTTGAGGACACACGTGTTGTTTTATGGTCATGTGGACACCGGAGATCACGTGTGAACACACACACCATCGTCCCCTACGCTCTCCCCTACATTTGGCAGTTTTATGACAGCGTTTTCCGCCAACTTTGAAAACCTGTCCTTGTCCTAGCGTTTCAGGATTCCTAGCTGGCTTTTAAGAACCCAAACTTGCAGAAGCAAACAGGAGCTTGAAAAGGAGTGTGTGCGGATGGTGTCTGAGTCATCAGGAACTTCGACATCAATCAGTTTAACTGGCAGGTTCAAGGGCCCAGCGAGCGTCTCATTATCAGAGTTGCCTAGAATGGCTCCCCAGGTGTCAAGACAGAGCCCTGGGGACAGGCAGGTTTTCCAGTGACCCAGAAACCCGGCGGCCCTGCCTGGGGAGGACTGGGAGCCCCATTAGTCCACCCCCTGTGCCCCGTCCCCGCTCCAAGACTAATACAGAACACAGGCGTGGCCCGACTGTCATTTGAGTCCAAGGTCCTCGTGTATTAGTCGTGTGGCCCACAGCGGATTACCTAACTCCTCTGAGCCTCAGTGTCCTCGTCTGTAACGTGGGGATGATCGTGAAAATTACATGAAATGATGTAGCTAAGGTGCCTGGCGTGCAGACTAGATGTCAACGCTCATTATTGCTATTGCTGCTGTTGTCATTGCTATCAGCCTGGAGGTTTGGGGGGCTGGGCTCCCAGACTCCATTTGCCTGAAAGATGAAGAAGCCTCACAGGGAGGAACCATCTTGAGGAACAGGTGCAGGAGGCCCAGGGCTCAGCCCTGGAGAGGTGAGCGGAGGCACAGGGCCCGGGTCCCCCCACTGCTCCCCCATGGCTGCATCCTTGAGGTCCAGAGCTTTGCCTACACGTCGGGGACATTGGGGCGACAGTCCACGCCCGGGGTCACGTGGAGTAGGTGGCCCGGGCTCCGGCAGCCACAGGAGGCAATGTCTGAGGGTCTCCCGGGGGAACCAGACCTGGAGAGGAGGAGAATGACAGGCACTCAAGGACCCCTGGAATCCTCTAGAAGCCCTCTCAGTTGGGAGAGGGGGGGCTCTTCTTCCGGCTACAGCAGGCGGAGCAGAACCATGGAAATACCGCCCGGCTCCTGGATCCTAACTCAGTGTCCCCTGATTTTGTGGAATGGAAAACATTTTTGTTTTTCCTTACTGGGGGGGTGAGGGGGGAGTGAGTTGGGAAATTCAGTGTGAGCTCCCATGAGGACGATCCAACCACCTCCCACCCCTCTGTGTTCCCGAGGATGGCCGCTACGATGCCCCTTTTCCCATATAGACCTTAGGGAAGGATGATGTTCGCTGGCTCAATAAATGTTTACTGCACACTCTGCACATGCCAGACCCTGGTGATTCCGCGTCGAGCAAGCTAGACCCCGTGGCCCTGCCCCAGGAGCTCACGGGGTACAAGGAAGTTATCGACGATGTTTTGGTTCTCGCGTTAGACGGTGGACCCCGGGGTTTGTGACTTACAAGCATAAAACATAAACACACTGGGCCAGTCGCGAGTGTGTGGCGTAAACCAAGGACCCTAATTATCTGGTCCTGTGTTCCCCAGGTCCTCACAAGAATTAAAACAGAATGAAATGCCGCCTGTAGGGAGCCTGGCTCCCAGGCAGCACTGGATGAATGCCTCCCCCATCTTCCTTCCTGAAAAATATGACATTTCCCTTGCTTCTACCAAGCAGAGTTGTGCCATCCTGGTGAATTTTAGAAGAGACAAGAAGCACGTCTGCCTGCTGAAGAATCTGCGTTTGCTCCGGAGCCCCTCAGTCCCCACACGGGCCGGAGACAAGAGTCTACTGCAGCAGTCCGTGCCGGGCCCACCCAGCGCCTCGGTGGTCCCCGGCAAGGCCACTTGTGCCCAGCAAGCCCTCAGCACACCGACAAGTGCGACACCAGCCACAGGAAGCAGCTGCAGCCCCGGGGGGGTGACGAGGACAGGAGCTGGGACTCCCCGTCACCGTGGCCACCGCACTAGTCAGGCTTCTCCCGGACAGGCAGAGCCAGTATCTGTTGCTGAGGGATTTATTATAAGGAATGATTATTTATTGTATTATTTTATTATAAGAAATGATTACGGAGGCCGATAAGCCCTAAGCTCTGCAGTCAGCCAGTGGGACCCTCAGGAGAGCTGATATTCTGATACCAGTTCAAACCTGAGGCCTGGGACTCAGGAGAGCCAACTGGGGGGTTCCCATGTGGTCCAGTAGGCTCAAGGCCCAGGGAGAACTGATGTTTCAGTTCGAGTTCAAAGACAGGAAAAAGCCAACGCCCCAGAGTAATGGCAGTCAGGAGGAAGAATTCCCTCTCACTCGGGGAAGGGTCTGCCTGTCTGTTCTGGTTAGGCCTTCGACCGATTGGGTCTGGCCCACCCACACTGCTTTGCTCAGTCTACGGACTTAACTGTTAATCTTATCCAAAAAAACACCCTCACAGGAATACCCAGAATAACGTTTGACCAAGCATCTGGGCACCCCATGACCCTATCGAGTTGACATACAAATTAACCATCACAGCTGCCAAGAGCCCCTTCGGGAGCTCAGCATCAGAGCCCTGCTTGCCTGGACCCATAGCCTGGGCCTGGCAGGACTGCACTTGGCCCCGGCCCACACCAAAGACGGTACGGGAAGCCACCGTGACGGTCCTGGGTGGTGCACTGAGGGTGCCGACGGCTCTATCATGCCCTCTCCTCTGGGAGTAGGTCGGCGCATTTGGCAAATAAAAACACCAGTACAGGTCAATTTCGGTACATTTACTTAAAAGTACTTAAAAATGCTAAAATTAACTAAAATCACTTACAAGCAAATTTACCAGTAAAGGTAAATTTCAGGTGGATGACGAGCAACTATCTAGGCTCACGTATATACCACTTGCTACATTCGTGACTTCACTGCTGTTTTTCCTGTACTCTGATGCCCGTTCTCCTTCAGCTTTCGGGGATGAACAGAGAGACCAGGAATGGGGCCGGGATCCCCACCCTGCCCTACTCTGCATGAATCACCCTTACGGCGGCCCCACAGCGTGGGCAGGGCCTCCGCGCGGTTTCGTTTCCCACGTCAGCCTTCCCCCCGCCCCCCACCTCCCCCGGCCGAATTCTCTCTGTCTCTGTCTCTCTATCGACCTCTCTCGCCTCGGCCCTAGGTGCTTCGTTCCCTAGGCATTCAGCGCTCGGAATCAGACCGTGTCAGTGAGCACAGGCTCATTGCTCCTGCCCCCTGGCCAGCAGCCTAAACAGCTCCGGTGAGAGCCCCTGGGGTGTCTCCTGCAGGCCAGATGCTCTGAGTGCAGAACATGAAGAGTCTGTGACAGAAATGTCAGTACCCCGATCACCTGTTAGGGGAGAGGCTTCTGTTTCCGGGACCTACACACCTCAAACTGTCAGGCGGACCAGCCCGGCCAGTGTCTGACCGGCCCTTAGAGGTGAGTATCCTGGACGGAGAACCGGCAGAGCCCGCCCCACCCCCACCCCCACCCCCACCCCCGGCCCAACCTCCTTCCCCAGAAGGTCCCGGCGCGACCTTGGGCAACCTACGTCACCCTTAAGCTCCTTTCCTCCTCCTCGGCGACGGCCAGAGTCCCGCCTGTCAATCAGTCCAAAGTTTGTTCTTTACTCCCCGATTCTGCGATTCTGTATACGGGGAAGGCAGACAATCTGGCAGGGGTCAAGATTAGCAGGATGGAGAGACTCAACCAACATCCAATCTGCCTCGGAATAAACATGCATCCATTTGTTCAACAAATAGCAAAGGTTTGCTCATTGATGGTGCTTAGAACAAAATCACCCACATGCTCGCAATGCTCGCAAATGCTGACTTTCAGGGATGCCAATTGCACGGTGAAAATACTGGAAAGGTGGTGGGGTCTTCTGAGATGAGATATTGATGGGGCGAGCGTCTCTGGCTACTGCCAGAAATGGCCGAAGGATCTTGACAGTGGATGGACCCACGTCTTGCCGTCTCATCTGTGTCGTGGGTAGAGGAACCGATGGCAGAGAGAAAGAGGGTCACAGAGAGAGAGGGGGATGAACAGAAGCCACTGACCTTCTGCCTCCTGCCTGGACCCCATAGGACGTGAAGTGAATCCTTGCCGGGCAACAAGCGGGCGATTGACCAGCTCCCCCATCTGCAGCGAAGTCCAGCACCACCTTGGTGCTGCCACATTTGCCCCCAAATTATCACCAAGCTCCCCGCGAGGATAGCTTCCAAGGTCTTCAGCCCCTCCACCGCGGTAATAAAAGCCATTCAAACCCCCAAGATCCACTAACCTTCAAACTGAGAGAATGCTGTTTTTTAAAAAAAAAATTTAAAGCTTATTTATTTCTTTTGAGACAGAGAGAGCGAATGGGAGGGGCAGAGAGAGAGAGAGGGAGAGGGAGAGAATCCCAAGCAGGCTCCGCACCGGCAGCACTGAGCCCGACGCGAGGCTCCAACTCACCAGCTGTGATAACATGCTGGTTATCACAGAGTCCAATGTTCAACTGAATGGGCCACCCAAGTGCCCCCAAACTGAGAGAATTCTAGCAAATCACCGACACCCAGTATCTTAGCCCATAGGGTACAGATGGGGAAACTGAGGCTCGGGGAAGGAAAGCGCCCTGCCAGAGTTGTGCAGGTGGGCGGTGTGGCTGAGAGAGGACCGCCTGCTACGGTCACTGGATGAAATAAAGAGATCTTTAAAGGACTCTCTGGCCCCATCACGTGACTCCTGCCCCCCAAAGCACCAAGAGCCCAGTTTGGACGGTGCAGAAAGCAATGACTCCATCACCACAGCCGGCAAAGCCATTTTCACCGGCCCTGCTTTGGGCCACCGGGGACTCTTACGTCTGCAGGCTCATAAGAGTCGCTACACCAGGAATTACTAATAGTATGGCTCCAGGAAACGAGACATCGATTTCAATGGGACTCTCCCTCCAGTTTTTAGATGGGGAGAGCTGGATGATGGAAAGAGTCTCTGCTGAGACCACACACACATCAAGCTGGCTTTGGCAGTGTCTGGGACCCAGGCTGCAGGTGGAACCCAGCTAGCCCCTCCATCAAGCCCTGGGTCTCTGTGCCTGATAAAAGGACGGCCCAAACGGATGGAGGAGACGAATTCCAGGAATTTGATCTTTCAACACCTAAGGAGCTGGAGCCTGGGGCAAGAAATTCCCTCCTGCCTCTTTAAATGCCTTCTAGGACTTGACATCTTTATGCCCCCTTCTGTGGGCTTGGGATGGATGCGTCCAGAGAGGCGGGAAGCACCTGCTGTGTCTCAGGCTGGCAGCCCCTGGGGCCCCAGAACTCTCCTGGCCTCGGGACACTGTGCCTGCCCTCTCTTTCGGGGCGCACATCACCCCATCTTACACCTGGCCTTTGATGTGTCCGACTGCCCCACCAGACCATGATGTTCATGGGCAGAGACTAACACAGAATAGGGTCAAGTAAAGATCAGGTCATGAGGGTAGACGCTAATCTAGCATGACCTTGTCCTTATCGAAGAGGAAAGTTGGACACAGACACCCACACCGGGGCAATGCCGAAATTAGCCTGCTGCGGCTGCAATCCAAGAGCACCAAAGATGGCCAGCAAGCGGCCAGAAGTTTGGGGAGAGGCCAGGAACAGAGTCTCCCTCCCCGCCTCGGAAGGAGCCAGCTCAACAGACACCTTGATCTTGGACTTCCAGCCCCCAGAGCCGTGGGGATATAACTTCCCGTTGTTTGAGCCTCCTTGAGCGTGGTTCTTTGCTACAACAGACCTAGCGGCTGCGTACCGATCTGGGGGGGAGTTTGGTGGGATTCGGCGCAGAGGGCAGTGAGGTACCTGCCCGCATCCTGCCTCAGAGGAAGGATGGGCTCCGAAGTTGGACGTCGACGCGAACATGGTCACCTGTTGAGTGCTGCCGGGCAGCAGCCACGCTTCAGCCCTTTCCGTGTTTCCTCACCTGCCCCTGCGAGGCAGGCCCTCGACTCGCCCTCTCCGCAGGGGTGAGAAAACGGGTCAGCGGCCGGCCGGCTGGGGAGGAGGCGGGATTTGAACGCAGGCAGCTCAATCCAGAGGCCACCGTCCGGTGAGGCAGGCGTGCGGGTCCCCGTGCTGCCTCTTAGCGGCTGTGCTATTTGAACAAGTAACGCACCTGTCTGAGTCTCGGGCTCGCCGTCCGCCAAAGGGGGCCGCCGCTGCCTTCCTTGGGAGGTGGTGAGGGGAGGACTCAGGTGCCCGGGACCGAGCCTGCGCGGGGGCTTCCTTGGGGAGTGAATAGGGCACGGGAGCCGATCGTGATCGTTCCCGGACGAGGCGGGCGCGCTCAGGGCCACCTGAGAGGCGCAGCAGGCGGCAGTGGACAGGGAGTGGCGGGCAGGGAGCAGCGCCTGCAGGGGGAACACCTGGCAGGGGGGCTGCTATTTGCCCAGACCCTGCTGCCCACGCCCTGGCTCTCGATCCCAGGACACCTCTTGGCAAGCTCGTGGGAAAGGGTCTCTTGGTCCTTTGCCACATTCGGGAGAATTCGGTGCTTGGACGTGCGTCCTCTGACCTCAGCATGCCGGGTACCCCCTGCCCCGCCTCGGGGCCCCTGTGGAGGACGGAAGCGCCCATGCCCCCCCCTCCCATCTCACCCGGGACCCGGCAAGGAGGGGCTGGCCCTCTCCCCGTGGCCATCTCTCTGGCCCCCGGGCATGTTCGAAGACAGCTTGGGAGGGAGAAAAGGGGGGATGTGGAGGGAGAAAAGGGGGGATGTGGAGGGTGGCGGGGGCCTCTGCCTCCCCTCGCACCTGCTGTCCCAACTTTAAGCTTCTCCCTGCCCTCAGTACTCTCAGTAACGCTCTGCCCCGTTGCTAATACGGATCGGGGGGGGGGGGGTCTCAGCAGGGAGGCTTGTGCCCCCACAGTGCTCAAGTCCTCCTGGTGGCTTTGCTGCTGCAGGGACCCTCCGATCCCGGCAGAACACATGGCTTCCCCCCCACACACACACGGTCCTGCCCCTCACTGCCGTAGAAGCTGCCATTTCTTCTGCCCAGGACACCCCTCCTGCCCCTCTTTACCTGCTGAAACTCCGCTCTCCCTCCATTCCCCCACCACCACCACGCGTGACCTCTGCGAAGCCTCCCCAGAGCGCCAAGGGACGTCCCAGCTTGGGTCCCCCACCCCCAAAACTACTCGACACCAAGGAGAGGTCACGCAAAGTTCCCTAAAATGTGCCAAAGGGCATGTGCCTCTCCTGCTCACAAACCGTCCGTGGCTCCCACTGCTCGCAGAAAGGCTCAAGTTCTCGCCTGGCCTGCCACCTTCCCGGGGCTGCCACCAGCCACCCCACCGCCCCTGCCCACGGCTTGGGCTTGCTCTACATCCCCTATGGGGCGGGACGCACCTGGGTGTAAATTTCTGCTCTGTATAACCTTGGACATGTCACTGAATGTCTGTCCCCAGCTCCAAGTGGGAAAGATTCAAGGCGTGAGATTCTGAAGTCCCTCACACTTCTATGCCTCCGATGCGGAGGGAGCCACCCGAGTCCCTTCACAGGGCGACCACGCACTCAGGACCAGAGCCTCCCTGGCCACCAGCAGCTACCGGGAACATCTGTGAGGGGCTCGCATGTGTGACCCTGAGGTTTGAGCTGCAGAAACCACTAACCTTTGGAGTCTCAGAGAAGATTAAAATAGGAAGCTGTCTCTGCCTCCCACACGGGGTAGACAATTTTCACAGTTCACACGGCACTTTGGCTCAGAGAACCGCGGCTGCCGCTCCGGCATTTTCAGACGTGACAATCAATCCTCAAAATCGGATGAAAACGGAAAGGTGAGTGGTGGTGCCAGCAGGCTGTCTGCTTCCCAAAGCCTCCACCTGCCTCCCAGAACATCCCCCCGCTTTGCCTCTGAGCAGCTCCGAGGGGTACCTGCACACACACGGGCAGACACCCGCACCACGAGCGTGCGTGCAAACGTACTCGCGGAGAAGCACGTGTAAACATGCGCAGGCTCTCACGAACATCCCCCGACCCACAAACAGCCGCGCACACACACGCACGCACGCACCCTCAGCCGCCCACAGGCACGCCCAGTGGCCAGGCACGTGGCAGGGTGCTGTGTGCACGCTCGTGCCCGGGGGCAGGGTGTGTGTGTGTGTGCGCGCGTGTGTGTGCCTGGCCCCCGGGCACGAGCAGGCACACCGCTCTCCCCGGCAGTGCCCAGCCTGACCCTGTGTCCATTCCCCCAGAGCTCCCTCTCCTGAGTCTCATCTGCCTCTAACCAAATCTAGGGGGACAGCTGTCTACAAAGACACAAAGCAAACACACCCACACACCCTCTCGGTTAGCTAAGATACACACACACACACACACACACACACACGTAAGCACACGCCGGCACGCAGATGCACGTTCATAAGCACCCGCTCCGAGGCGCACTTGCTGTGAAGTGTGCAGAGGTCAAGCTTCCGGGACCCCTTTAAGGCCCGGAAGGAGCAGAGGGCAGGTGGGCACGGGGTGGGGGGCGGGGGGAGAGGGCCGCAGAAGTCACGGCTGGGGAAGCCGGGCCCCGGCGAGGCTAGTTCCTAACCACGCCGAGAGCTCTCTGCCTTTGGGCGCCCAGCTGGTGTCCCATCCTCCTGCGTCTGAAGAAACTGAGGCCCGGTGATGGGGTGCCAGCAGGTGGTGGGGAGGACTCCAGGGCCCGGCCTCCAGTCTGGTCCAAATGCTGGGGCTCCGGGAGGGGTCCTGTGCTCGCTGGACACAGATACTGACTGAACCCCTCCTCCGTGCCGGGGCCCCGGGGTGTGGAAATCAAAGAGGCGATCCTTGGGGGTCTGGGTGGGGGCACAGGTGTGCGGGGAGGCGGCCACCCGGCAGAGCAGAGCAGGGAAGAGGCGGGAGGGGCGTTCAGGAAGGGGATGGGGACGGGGCTGGGGAAGCTTTCCGAAGCTACAAGTGGTCTGGCGGTGAGAGCGCGGGGTGGGTGGGGCAGGCTGCTGGCACGGCTTGCCTGAGAGTCGGGGTGGGCTCCTGGCGCCCAAAGCGTGTCTTCTGGGCTGCTGGCTCCGAGCACCCAGAGGAGGAACTTCCCTTGGTTCCTCGCCGACAGTTTGCTTTCTGGGCAACCTTTCCCATCTCTGAGTTACACGCCCGGCGATTTCAGGGTGTCGTGCCGACATTTCAACTCGTCCAAGCTGCTTGTCTCTTCCGCGTTTTCTTTCCACGCGGCGAATCAGAGGGTGGGTGTCTGGCCAGCCCCGGAGCCCGATGAACAGGTCTGGCCTTTTCTCGGGGAACATTTGAAAAGCTCTTTGGCAGGACCCCAAATACACATGGGAGGGGGCTGCCAGGCCCACTGGAAAAACTCCAGCGGGGGAGAGAAGAGAGTTCCAGAAACCAAGGGAACTTTCTGAGCCTGCAGTCTGAGGAAAGCACCTGCTGGCAGGCTCCCCCTGACCGTGGCTCAGTCAACCTGAGAAGCCCGCGAAAGGCGACCCCTGGCAGTCGCAGTGGGCCGGTCCCCTCTGGAGCTGGGGGGGCGTTTGTCTGCCTGACGATGGCTCAACGCTTCGATCTCGTTCCGTCCAAAACTGGGCTAATGATCAATAGCTCAGGGGGGTCCCGCGCTTGGTGAAACATCCGTGCTTTCGAAGATGGAAAACACCATCTGTACATAAGGGATTATTGTTTTCATCAGTGACAGGACGAAGGAGGAACCTGAATCCCTGAGTCACTACGAGGAACAGAGCCGCCCAGCAGACGAGACCCCCTGCAGCAAAGCGGGGGGGCCCCCTCCTGTCTTCACGACGTCACCGGATCGGGGGGCACCCCCGTTTGCGCAGATCTCCGCTGGCTCGCGTGTGCGGGGCTGTTAGTCACCCTTGCAGGGCAGCGCCTCGCGGGGGCTGGGCAGCGCAGGGTCATCTGGGAAACCGCTTCAGGGGAGCCAGAAACCAGCCTGGAGAGGGCCCGGGCTTGCAGCGTCAGAAAATAGAGAATGAACATAGACAAAGCTTTCGGGAAGTCTTCGCTGGGGAGAGTCAGGCGGGGTCGAGATAAAATTGTGTAAAAGATCTCTGAAACATTGATGGGAAGGAGCCAGATTGGCAGGGGGGTGTGGGGGGTGGGGCACAGAACAGGTGACAGTAGAGGAAAGGGGTAGTTCACGGATTGTATAAGGTCCCTGAGACAAGGAGGCAGGGCCCGATGTGCCCGGTGTGGAACAGACCCATCTCAAGGTCACTGTGGATGTTTAACAACATGAACCCTGTTAGAACTCAGCCGGGGCGGTCGGCACATAGGGAAAACTATTCTTGTGTTAGATGATACTATTTAAGAATGGGAATAAATGTTCATTTTGGCCAAATGCCTTTTAGGCATCAATCGAGATAATCATATATGGCTTTTCTCTCTCTCTCTCTCTCGTATAATCTATTGATGCGATTTCTTCTACTAATAGATTTTCCTCAACATTGAGCCATTCTTACGTTCGTGGGACAAAGTCTACTGGACTTTGATGGATAATTACCATGTCATTGAATTTGACTTAGGAGTGTTTTAAGAATTTTCCTGTGTTCGCAAGTGAGACAGGTCCATTGTTTTTGAGGTTAGCTTTGATAGATTTGGGTGATGAGATTGCGTTAGGCTTGCGAGATCGTCTGGGGGGCTTTGGGTCTATTCTATGCTTTGGAAGCATTACACATCCGTTCCTTAACTATCCAAAATAACTTATACATAAAACTACCTGAACTGCGCCTTCTTTTGAAAGTATTTTTATTAAAATTTCAATGTGTTCTGTAATCATTGAAGTTTTTGATATTTTCACCAGATTTTTGGTAACTTATGGTGCTCCAGATAATTGTCTATTTTCATTGAGATTTCCCAACCATCAACGTAATTATATATATTCTATATATATTCTATACAAAAAGTACACCACTTCCCTGCAATTATATCTTCCCGGCCATGTTGTATGTATTTTTTGTCTTTTTATTTAATTAGAGTCACCGGATTATTAAAGCTTTTTTTTTTTTTCTTCCAAATCAACTCACATTTCTCTGTCAGCTGTGTTTTTTACTGCATTACATTTGGCTTTATATTTTTGTATTTTATTGCGGTTACTTTTCCTCCTTTTCTGGATTATTGAATTGAACGCTTAAATCACACATGTTTTGGCTTTCTTTTTTGATAAATAACACATTTAATACCGTGAATCTGTGAGATTTATGTTTTTTTGGAACACCATAGGATTTTTACGACCTCACATATCCTTGGATCTGGCCATGCTTAAAAATAAGGTAAATTCTTTATTTCTGTGCACAAAAGGAGACATTTTATTATTATTATTATGAGAGTCTTTACCTTTTATTAGATGTTTTGCTTACTTGTATCTGTTCTGGGGGTGGGGAGGAGAGGGATTACAGAAGGAATGTTTGGGGGTTATGGGTTCATCCACTATAGTGATGATCCCAGGTTATGATCCCAGGGTTGTGGGATCAAGCCCCTTGTCAGTCTCAGTGCTGAGCGTGGAATGTACTTGAGATTCTCTCTCACTCTCACTCTGTCCTTCTCCCCTCCTTGTGCTCTCTCTCTCTCTCTGTCTCAAATAAAAATAAAATAAAATAAAATAAAATAAAATAAAATAAAATAAAATAAAATAGACAAGCAAATGCACACCCAAGCTTCTGTTTCTATATCTGCCAAAACCAAGAACAACAGAACAAACCTGACTGCTTGCTATATACTTTTAGTCATTTGTCACATGCCCCCTTCCCTCTCTGCCCCCAAGTCTTGGTTGTTTCAATTTGGGGTTAACAGATCCAGCCTTTTCTTCAGGTAGTTTTTAATTTTATAAATCTTTTTTTCGGGAAATTGTTGTGGCCTTTTTCATTCCACCGTATTGTTCTATTTAGAGCAGCATTTGTATCTAAACCCATATGTTTAGTTGGCCTCCACGCTTCTGGCCAGCCCCTTTAGGCCTCTGATGTCCACCCTCGCGGGCTTTATTTTGATTCCCTCTCCCTTGGCTGTCCATCTTGGGGTAATCGTTTTCCAGGAAGGTAACAAGAGCCATACTTACCCTGTCTTTGCCTCCCTAAGGATATGCCCCCTAACATTCGTTCATGAAAGACGCTTGGCTGATACATGGCTCCTGGCCCCCAAACTTTTCCACTCAAAGCTCTGAAAAGAGCCTGTATTTCCCTCTAGCATATATTCAGGCTGGGAGTAGGATTCAGATGTGAAATCCGGAACAAGCCCGTGTTGTCTTCCTTTGTAGGTAACCTTTTAATTTTTTTTTTTAACGTTTATTTATTTTTGAGACAGAGAGAGACAGAGCATGAACGGGGGAGGGGCAGAGAGAGAGGGAGGCACAGAATCGGAAGCAGGCTCCAGGCTCTGAGCCATCAGCCCAGAGCCCGATGCGGGGCTCAAACTCGCGGACCGCGAGATCGTGACCTGAGCTGAAGTCGGACACTTAAATGACTGAGCCACCCAGGCGCCCTGGTAACCTGCTTTTAAATACCTCTCCGCTCAGTGAAGGAAACTTGAAAACCACAAAGGAAAATAACTGATCACCTGTAATCATACCAAACGTGGATAATGAGATTGTTAACACTTTGATATAAGCCTTTTTGATCTTTTTCTCCTGCGGAAGACACAACCACGTACACAAAGCTGAACCGAGAACGAGAACTACAAACAAACAAACAAAAAGTATAGACAATGTGTGGTTAAACTTTTTCCAGCTATTTGGAAGAGAATTAGCAAGTGAATCTGTTTCTGAATACAGTGTTTATTAATAGCAAACGACTTGCCCCTTGAGCTCATAAAATTAATTTTGAACAAATATTTAAGGAATACGCATGGGGGTGGGGAACAACAGTAATTACTAATTCGTATGTACTGACCACATGCCTCACTGTTGAGAAAAAAAGGCATCTGCTGTTTTGCGTGGCGATGCCAGCATCTGCCTGTGGCTGGAGTCAGAAACCTGAGAAGTCCGCCCTCTGACGTCCTCCTCCCTCGCGCCTGCCTACACCTGCTCAGTGGTGAAGTCCTGTCCTGTCCTGTCCACCTCCTCGAGGCCTCTTCAGCCAGTCCTCTTTCTGCCTCGTTCTAGCTGGTGCCACCCCAATCTCCCACTGGGACCGCTACCCGGTCTCGTCCGCTCTGCTCTCCTCCTGCTCGCTCCCGGTACGTCGCATGGCTCACAGATCTCTGATGCCCCACCAGAGCCCCCGGGCCTTTGCATGTCATGTGCTTTTCCCTCTTCCAGAATCTTCTTGCCTTCCATGACCATCTCCTTGTCATCACCCCCTCTCCGGAGCCCCAGTTGCCCCTAGAGAGCATCTCTCCGTCCCACTTCAGCAGGATTTCTATACCTTGCTCGAGGCCCACCTCCTCCAGGAAGTCTTCTTTGACTTCCTCTGGACCCCTCAGCACGTTCTCTTTCTCAGAAATGCATGTTGGTCTCGAGGATGGTTTTAAAAGGTGTTTTCTCAATGACCCGTACATTTGCCAAACCCGAACTCAGCGTGTGTGCTTTTTCCAGGACAAATATGCTTTGGGGAGGGGTGTGCAGAACGCAACCTTTAACGGACTTGAAGCGTTTCTGGAAAGTCTAGGATATGTCGTTTCCAGATCGTTCGTCCTCCACTAAGAGCAAGTATGACAAAATGGAACCAGCCAGACCTGCTTAACCACTTACTACCCAGGCAAGCCACGTCACCCCTACAGCCATAAGTTTATCATTGTAAAATGAAGATAATATTGTCACCGGGAGCACTTGCCTGGAGAAGGAGGGGCAGGAGTTAGTGTGTTTATAAAGAATGAAATCGGGCTTTGAAATTACCAACTCCGTGAGTTCCGATAAAAAGTCCCCTATGATTGGCTCCGTGATTGGTGTCCCTCCACCGCCAGTGTCCCTGCTATGGGACACTCAGGGAAAAACCCCTCCAACTCGGCCTGAGAATTTCAGGCATTACCATGTAACCGTTTTCCCCTCTTATGGAAAACAGATGGGATTAACAGATTGTAACTATTGTCTCTTGTTCTTAAGCAAGGTACACAAGGATCTGCGTGTCCCCTCAGAGAAGACAGGAGCTGTAGCTGCCACAGGGAAGCAAACATGTGAGGTCTGCAAATACCCTCAGAGTTCCTCTTTGTTTAGAAATCAAGCTCGCTTGGTGTATCAGTTAGGATGGTGTTCAGCCACACGGGACTGAAAACCCAAAATAACAGTGACTCAAATGCAAAGAGAAGTTTATTTCTCTTCCACCCTGAAGAGATCCAGAAGTGGAAAGTACAGAACTGCTATGAGGGACACAGGCCATCAAGAACCTGTGTGTTGATGGCACCGCCGTCACTAAGGTGTGACCCTTGTGATCTAAAATGGCTGCTAGAGTTCCAGCCATTACCTCTATGTTCCAGACAGCAGGACAGAGAAAGGATCGAACAAGGGCATGCTTCTAACTTACTAAGTAAAATTCCTGGCAGCCCCACAGGACGCTTATGCTTACCCTTCGCTGGCCATCAGTTATTCGCTTCGCTGCAAGGGGAACTGGGAGGCAG
This sequence comes from Panthera leo, assembly GCF_018350215.1. NCBI lineage: Eukaryota > Metazoa > Chordata > Mammalia > Carnivora > Felidae > Panthera > Panthera leo. The sequence continues at coordinate 140,955,752 of NC_056684.1, forward strand.
TCTTTTGGATAGGTAGCAATATACAGGCTGAAAATCAAGGTACTGAAATGGCCCTATTTAGGCCAGCTGGCAGAAAATTCCAGGAGGTCCTGAAGAGGAAAGCATGGTGAGGAACGAGAGATCTTGCAAGGTGACCTTTGGTTTCTTGAGAGGGGCAGGGGCTGCGGCTGGCTCGTGGTCTGCCTCGGCCACCCTGGGCCAAAGCGAACAGGTCAAAAGCCCGCTTTGGGCGGGGGGGGGGGGGGGGGGGGGGGGGGGGTGCGGCCCAGCCAACCTACTGGGACAATCCTTCTCCAGTGGCCGTGATGACGACCTCCGGCCTCAAGGGGGAGTGTCTGAGTCAGATTCCAGGGGTGACTCGGGGACCAAAGCCTGTGCTGAATCCCCTGCCCGCTGTTCCCGCGACCAGAGGAGGCTTTAGGAAGAGAAGCCGCACGCGTCACTCCTGGAACCACAGGGGTGATGGACTCATGTGATTACTGAAACACGACACGGCCGTGTGTTGATCTTCGTGGCCCGGACTGCTGAAAGACACACGATCGTTTCCGGTTGGCAATGCGGAGCCTGGTCTGAATGCTCCCGGGACCTGAGCTCCTTCGGGTGGGGAGGCCTCGGCTATCAAGGCAGGAGGGTGTGACGGGGCCGCCGGGGACAGGCTGGCACGTGCCATACCATCAGCATTAACACTTTGTCCCAGACACACCCAGAGCTTGTGGCGGGGAGCCTGGGGCTGAGGAGGGCACTCGCGGGCCACACGCGTGTGCACGCACATGCACGCAACCCGCACGCTCACGGACACACCGCCCTCCTCAGACGGGGGAGGACTTGGCCGAGGTGGCACAGGCTGGAAACCGCGCTCAGGAGGAGAGGAGGAGGCAGAGAGTGCCTCAGAGTCACAAATGCAGGGAAACGAGCTCCGGCCACCGTTTGACCGGGAAGAGGAGGGCCGGCGATTCTTCCTGGAGACAGATAAGCCAGTCCCCAGGGAAGCGGGGCCCATCAAGGGCCTCCCTGATGACGGTCGCACCGTGGGGCTTGCCCCGACCCCTGGGGCCCAGCTCGGAATTCAGCAGGTGAAATCTGCAGGGAGGCAAACGTGGCCAACCTGCTTCCAAGCAGAGGGAGGATGAAGTGAGACCACGTGTGACCACTGCGCACATTGGCCTGTCCCGAGAATGTGCCAGGTTCCTCCCTGTCTGTCCTGAGGGACCAGGCAAAGAGCAGGACGCGCAGGTCGGTGGAAAGAAGGCTGCGCCAGCACCCAAGGACCTGACCCTGGATGCTGAGGAATCTTGGGCGGGTCACATCATGTCCCCGAGACTCTGTGCCCTCGTCCGCCATGCAAGGCCTCTGGAACGACGGTCCCCAAGTGCAGTCACAGCTGAGAGTCCTGCTCTCTGCACGGAGGTGGGCGGGACGGCATAAGCCCTAATGGGGGAAGCCAGGAGGGGGCAGGGCGCGGGGAGGAGAGAAAAGGGAGGGAAGGAGGAAGCATCCAGGACATCTGTGCCTTTGACTCTAAATTTCAGTCTCCAAGTAGCCATTCCTCCCCCTCTGTGCCTGTTTCCTCATCAGCAGAATGAAATGAAAGTCCCTCCCTCGCAGGATTTTTGTCAGGATGGAAGCATAATGCTTCGCCACCTGCCAGCCACTAAGCACCAGGCACAGGTGGGCCTTTCTAAAACTTTATTTTTAGTTAACCGGATGGAGAATGGAGAAATGCAGACTCCGGTCTGGCGACCTTGGGTGAGCCCTTCTCTCTGGCCTCCGATCCTCATTCCTCCGGCCGGAGGCTGGCCGGCGGGATAGGCCCCAAGGCTCCCGGCATTCATGTCTCCTCTTCTGTGAACCGGGTTCTGCCTTGGAAGCAGGTGGCAGAGGGTATGCCCGGTGCGGGATCCCAGAGCGTGCACTGAACATGGGCACGTGTGATGTCACCCGCTCTCCCTGTCTGCCCTGCGGGGGGGTCGAGCAGGCGGGGGGGGGGGGGGGGGGGGGGGGGGGGTTGCTGATGTTGCGGTGTTTAGGATTGCCCGCTAGTTATTACATTTGTGTCTTATTTGACCCTAAGTGCCATGTTGATGAGTAAATGTTCCCAGAGGATGCATCTGTCTTGCTTATCCTGGCCTGAGCTCCTTTACGTGTCCATCTTGGCTCACTCGAGTTGTAATCCACTTTAGGTAGACGGAAAGAAGTGAGTCCTGTGCCATGTGTCCATTCTGACTCCATCGCCGCCATTTTTTAAACCCCTGAGGGCCACCCTCCAGAGGGATAAAGCAAAACATTCTGTGGCATTCTGCCGGGGTTTCACAACGTGTGGTATCGTCACATGGTATTTGATGGGACGCTATGCAATGTTCTGGGTCGCATTCGTGGGGGTCCCAGCCACCCTGCTGGAGCTCCGGTAAGGCTGGTGGGGGACCTCCCACCTCTTCACAAGATAGGAGAGAGATGCCACTACCCAGGTCTCAGATGGGACCTGGGTAGGAAACCAAGAAGCCTCAATTTGGGGGCGTGGTCGATGCAAAGAGTTTGAGATCCTAGGGGCCGGGGTCGGTCAAGCCAAGGCCAGTTACCTGAGGGAAGAGCCCGGGTGCCAAGAGCAGAACTGGGTCTACGAGTAGGATCGGTGAGGAGGGAAGGCCTTTCCAAAGAAGGGGTGCTGCCTTTGTGAGACTCCGACAGGCCAGGCCAGAGGCAGAGCACCAGGCCCCCCACTCTAGGTGGACACAGTTGGGCAGAAGTCCCCAGAGGAGATCAGCCACCATGATAGGAAGTGACATTTAGAAAATGCACTTGGAGGGGCTCCCGGGTGGCTCAGTCGGTTAAACATCCAACTCTTGGTCTCGGCTCAGGTTCTGATCTCAGGGTTTGTGAGATCGGGCCCCAAGTTGGGCTCTGTGCTGACAGTGCAGAGCCTGCTTGGGATTCTCTCTCTCTCTCTCTCTCTCTCTTTCTGTCCCTTCCTCTCTCTCTCTTTCTCTCTCTCTCTCTCTCTCAAATAAACTTTAAAAAAATGTTAAAAAAGAAGAAAACATACTTGGAGCTGGATAGTTAACTACACAAAAGGAAAAAATGTTTCGGAAACATTAATCTCCTAATACTGTTCTTCATTCTTATTCTTTCATCTGCACCCCCACCCCCATGACTCATGGACCGTCCCTCCCCGCCTCCAACTCCTCCCGCCCCAGGAGCTCGGCTCTGTGCACGGAGGCCTCGAGTGTCGGCCTGGCTGGCACCACCAGGACCAAGGAGCTGAATGGAAATTCAACTTTAACCCAAGTTCCAGCCTCTCGAGCAAACTAAAATAGCACATGGCCTTGCTTTTGGTGGACAGTCATCAATCTGGCCACGTCAACACCCACTGGCGGTTTTGTGTATCTTTGTTTAAAAAAAAAAAAAAAAACCCGGGGCGCCTGGGTGGCTCAGTCGGTTGGGCGTCCGACTTCGACTCAGGTCACGATCTCACGGCTTGTGAGTTCAAGCCCCGCGTCGGGCTCTGTGCTGACAGCTCAGAGCCTGGAGCCTGCTTCCGATTCTGTGTCTCCCTCTCTCTCTGTCCCTCCCCTGCTCGTGCTCTCTCTCCCTGTCAAAAATAAATAAACGTGAAAAATAATTTTTTTTGAAAACCCAAGAGCAAATCAAATATTAAAGTTGTGTGTGTGCAGTAACCTTTTACTTCCAAAACATGGGGCACCCGGTGGAGGAACAAGGGGTGAATGAAGCCAAAAGAGAACCACTGGCCTTTGTCCATGGTCCAACCCCTACTGAACCCCGGGGTCAGGCGAACAGGAGCCCCTCCCCCACCCTGCCCGGCTCCAGACTGTGCTCGAAGGCTGGTAAGACTTCTACTGATATATTGGTTTAATGAACAAATGTGGGGCCCACATTTCACCGTTTTCTGCTCCTGCTGATTAATGTGGGCCCACGGCCCTGTGCAGTCACCCCACTACACGCACACATGCACACACACACATACATGCACGCATGCACACACACACACACACACACACACACACACACACACACCTGCTCAAGGATGTGGGGGACTGCCCCTGGAGGGGTCTCACCTAGGCTTGTACACAAGAACAGTAGCTGTGGGACAGGCATGTCGTGTGCCCATCTTTTTCCTCTGGCTCCAGCCCTCCCACCACCTTCGAGCCCACCTGCCTGGCATCAGCACATCCCGAAAGGCATCCGCCGCTTCTTCAGGTCGCCCCCGGGGTCCCCTGGGCGCCACTGTCCTCTAAACCCCCATGGCGGCATACCCTACATGCAGGTGTTAGGACTCTGACGGGCCAGGAGCATGAAACATTCTCCAGGCTTCTCAGGGGATTCTGGGAGAAGGTGAGAGAAGAGAAAGGTTAGTATTACCTTTCCCACTTGGAGGGAGGCTTGTGGACCCCAGCCCCATCTGCCCTTTCTGGTATCTGAGTAGTAAAGTCTCAGAATGAAGGAAATGTATGCTTTTCCTAGGTTACTCATCAGTAGTGTGCCGGCAGGAGGCAATAATGGCCATCCAAGCACTATCTGTCCACTCCCCGAGTGGTTATCTATTGACCTACATACACCATGCTCAGTGCTTTCCGGAGATGAATTAGGCACAAGTTTTAGAGCTTAATCAGGTAGAGGAATCAAACAGTGATGTGATTTGGATCAAGCAATGAAATAATACAGGAAAAGAACAAGGTTGGAGACAGGGAAATCAGAGTTACTCACCGGTATTTATAAACAGGAGATAAGAGGGAGGAGTCTAGATCATTCAGGATGTAACGCCATAAAATTCGCCAGTGACGTCGTAGGCACGCAGGTTTCTTGGCTGGGTGACTGGGGGGGGTGGCGGGGACCTTCACAGACATCAGAAAGCCAGGAGGAGAAGATCTGGGGAGAGGGGATGAGGTTTTGGACTTGCTGAATTGTCGGCATCTGGAGACGTCGGGTGACGAGAAAGTCTTCTGGGCCCGGCGGGCTGGCAGCTGAGACCCCAGAAATCGCGTCACCGGCTGAGCCAGCCAGCAAGTGCCTCCCAGCCAACGCTTTGGTGGGGAGCTGTCTGGAGACAGACCGGACCGTGGTACGGTAAGGAGGATGTCAAAAGCTACACCAGAGAATATGGATTTCAAGCAGGGGAAGGTATGAGCCAGCAAGGGCAGACACGAAAGAGGTTTTGTCACCCATTCGTCAAGGGCCGTGGGGCAACGAGACCAGATGTGGCTGCACAAAAACACAAAGAATTTGATAATTCATGCCACAGACAAGAAGAGTCTGTTAAGGCCCGGGGCAGGCAGCCCGGAGTTACAGGTCAGACAGGACTCTCAGGTGGGGTGGAGGGGTGGAGGGGTGGAGGGGTGGAGGGGTGGAGGGGTGGAGGGGTGGAGGGGTGGAGGGGACTGCCCCTTGCCAACCGACGGCTGGTGGGGTCAGACACATACCTACAGCGACGCCCTGCATCAGGAGCAAAGACGTCGCCACGGAAAAGCCGCGGTGTCTGGGCCCAAATGTCCCCAGCTGGGCTCCTGGGGGGATCCCTATGACCCAGACCCACTCTGAGTACCCACCCTGTGGTACACGTGTGACCCAAAACCCAGCGTTGCTATCATCCTCCTCCTGGGGGCCAGGCCCATCCTATGCTGTGGAGTCCTCCCCCACAGCCCAGGCCATCCAGACTGCCCCTTTCATTTGCCTAGTGAGGAATCCAAGGGACAGAGAAGGAAGGGACTTGCCCAGTTCTCACTGCGGGGACCCAGCAGATGCTTTGGAGTTAGAAGTAGGGGGTGAAATGAGTTATTACTTCTTTAAAAAAAAAACTTTTAATGTTTATTTATCTATTTTGAGAGAGAGAGAGTGCGAGCCGGGAAGGGGCAGAGAGAGAGAATCCCAAGGAGGCTCTATGCTGCCAGCATCAAAGCCTGATGCAAGGCTCGATCCCATGAACCATGAGATCACGACTGAGCCGGAAACAAGAGTCAGATGCTTAGCCGACTGAGCCACCCAGGCACCCCAATGAGTCATTATTTCTAAAGTGCTCACAGAACAAATATCTGGTCAATTAAAACTCAGTTGGGACTCCCAGACCCAAGTTTGCTCCGTTAAGTACGTGGGCTGGTTCCCACGTACTAGCAATGGTGTGTAAGAGGCACCTGGTTGTTTTCCACACATGGCATGGCCCGTTATTTCCTTGTGAATATGATGGAAACCAGTCATGATGCCTACCATCCATCAGGGCAAATGTAAAATCAAGACCTCTCTGCTCGCAGGGCCCAGTCTAGTTGTGTCTGTGACCACGTGACGAGACCAAGGAGTGCAGTGGAAATCTCCACTGGCCCAAACTCTCAAAAACACATTAAAAGGATCGTACACCATATGACCAAGTGGGATTTCACCCCAGGGAGAAAGGATGATTCGACATCTATAATCAATCAACGTCACATGAGTAGAATGGAGGGTAAAGACCATATGATCCTCTCAATAGACGCAGAAACAGCATTTGACAAAGTACAACATCCTTTCATGATAAAAGCCCTCAACAAACTGGGTATGGAAAGGCTGTACCTCGATATAATAAAAGCCATGTATGACAAGCTCACAGCTGACCTCACACCCAGCAGCAAAAGGTCAGAAGCATTTATTCTAAGAGCAGGAAAGGCAGGATGCCCACTCTTGTCACTTCTATTCAACACGGTACTGGGAGTCCTGGACAGAGCAATCGGGCAGGACAAAGAAATAAAAGGCATCTAAATCGGAAAGGAAGAAGTAAAATCGTCTTTATTAGGAGATGATATGCTCTTATATATAGAAAATCCTAAAGTTACCACCACAAAACTGTTGGAACTAGCCAAAGAATTCAGTAAAGTTATAGGATATAAAAATCAATGTACAGAAATTGGTTGAGATTCTATACACAAATGACAAAATATCTGAAAAAGAAGCAAAGAAAACTATTCCATTCAACACGAGAACAATAAAATACTTCGGAATAAATGTAACCAAGGAAGTGAAAGATCCTTTCTGTTCCATTGCAATACAATGAAAACTATATGACTGATGAAAGATATTGAAGAAGACGCAAATGGGAAGATAGCCCATGTTCATGGATCAGAAGAATTAATATTGTTAAACTGTCCATACCAGGCAAAGGCATCCATAGACTCAATACAATTCCCATAAAAATTCCAGATGCCCCAAATTTCTCCTTGAAAGACACCTCATGAAAAGTTACTGGCCCATCACACACACCTTCCAGAGGACCCTGCAGCCATGACTACTGCCCTGCTCAGCCCATGGAGAGCACTGTGGGGACAGCATCCAGAATACACTGCCCACATGGGGAGATGTCCATAGCAGTGGAGTCCCCAAGAGCAACAATGATGGGAGACAGCAGGCCAGGGAGAAGGACATGTGAATGACTGTCTTTGGGTTGGAATGTCCCCTGCAGGGAAGGGACTGTGTCCCCTGCGGGTTCCTCTGAGCCTGCTCCTGGGCCTGGCAGGTGGCAGGTGCCCAGCAAGCATATGTGGTGGGGGCTGGAGGAAGGAGTGGGTGGAGGAATGTTTGCGGGGGGATTGGCGGGGCGGGGAGGCAAGGAATTGCGTAGAGAAGAGCAGATATATTCCAGGCAAGAGGACCCAGATCTCTGGCATCGGAGGGTCCGGGGGTGGCTGCTTCTGTGACCCTTAGGGTGGGGAAGCCCCTGCCCAGTTTCGACATGGGGCTTGGTCTGACTGCCTCAGGCTGAGCCAGGTAGCTCTCCTGGCTCCCCTGGGCATCCTGTCCCACAACCCCAACCTCAGGGTGCTACTTTCCTGCTGGTTTTCTGCCTCCCCCACCAGGCTGGGGCCGCCATGGGTGCAGGGGCACAGGGGTGGGCCCATGGGGTGGGAGTGGGGGCAGTTCAGTACCATTTGTGAGAGGAATGAATAGGTTTTCCCGGAAGTTAGGGGGATGGGGGCTTGGGGTGCAGCTGGATGAAGAGGGGGAAGGAGTGGGGCTTCCTCCTTCCCACAGGCCTCCTGAGTCCCGAGTGTCTGGGTCCCAGCGAGGAAGCCAGCAGACAGCCGCGTCCTGACTGCCGGGAGCGGTGACTCAGCCGCCATCTGTTATTGAATGGGAAGATGACAAACCAGTTGGCTTGCTCCCCCCACCCTTCTCTTTAATATGGCAAATCGAAAAATGTGCCTTTCTTGATCTATATTTTAATGATTCTGACTTGCTCGCTCTTACTTCTCTTAATTCAGCGGTAAATAAAGCTGTGATTGGCCCAGGAATCCCTACTGGGGCTTCTTTTGATTCTGCTCAGGGGGGGTTGGGGCTTTTTTTTAGGGGGTAGGAGGGTTTGGCCAGGTTAGACCCTTCCTGACTGCCGCTGGGAGGGACCGGTTCAATCCCACAGTTGCTGTTTGAATCACCAAGAAACGGGGCCTGGGAAAGCCCTCTCCCACCCCAGCCCACTTCAAAGAGGACAGGCCACGGTGGCCGGTGACAAGCCGGCCCTGCAGCGTGAATGAAGCCGGAGGCTGCACTGTCCCAGGCTGGCTATTCCGCTGACCCTGCACAGCCCCCTCCTTCCCCGGGCGGATCCCTGAGCTCACGTGCTGCGAGGTCCTGACATTGGGGACTGCAGTCGGGGGTCTCGTGCATAGATTTTCTAGCTGTGGGACACCATGTTCCGATGTTTAAGAGCAAATGCTGCCTCCGCCACTCACTCTTCACGTGACCTGAGCGGTTCCCCATGCGTGGACAGGCCTTCGGCTGGGGTCGTGTACGGGGAAGACAGCGCCCGCCCCCACCCCATCCTCACAAAGCCCTGAGGAGCTCTGCCTGGGCCCCAGGGGAGGGAAGCGCCCAGGAGAGGCCAGCTGTGGCCCGGTATTGTCACACTCTTCCTGTTGTACACTCTTCCACTGGGCTCTGTGACCAGGAGAGCCCCTCTCGCGCTGGGCCCATCTCTGATCCCCGAGCCCCAAGCAAACTGCAGTAGCTTCCGGCTCGGGAGGCTACCGAGAACATGGGTTCAGAGTGTAACAAACCAGGGTGTGGATCCGTTTATCAGCTGCGTGACCTGGGGCGAGGCGGCCCTCCGAGACTCAGTTTCCCGATCTGTTCAGCCGGGCCGAACCGCCCATTCACCACGGGCAGGAGTCGATGATGCAATGCAGGGCTCAGCAAACCAAAAGTCAGTTAAGAGACTGCTGGGTTTTCCTCGTTGATGACAAGTTTGGCCCAACTGCCCTGGGGCCCCACCCCGCTACACCTGTGGAGCCACCAGACCCCTGCCTGGACAGAGGGCTCATTGGGGCGGGGGGGGGGGGGGGGGGGGAGTTGGGGGGGGGGGGTGCTGCGATCTGGCCACGTGCTCTGCCTCAGTCCAAAAGCCACGCTCACGTGACCATCGTCAGTGGATTGATGAAATTAAGCACAGATGGCTACTTTGTTGTTGTTCTTTGAACTGACAGCTGCTGGTATAAAAATAAATTAAATTAAATTTCACATAAGTCAGACTTTTTTGTATTTTTTTTTTAAATGATCTAAGTTTTTTTTTTTTTCTGTTGTTGTCGTTAAATTGTTTTCTTTCTTTTTACCATGCAGAGGCAGAGAAAACTCCAGGGCGGCAGAAACAAGAATTACAAGGAGAGCGCTCCAGTGTGACCCCCAGATTTGGAGAAAGGTCTCCTCTATCCTGCCCGCAGCCCCACGCCCTTCACAGCTTTAAAAGCCACTGGAGCTGCAAGGTTAAAAAAAAAAAAAAAAAAGTCTTGGCACCTTTGTCTTAAGAGCCACAGGCCAGGGAGTCAAACAGGACTGGGTTTGAATCCAGATTTAGCCACCTGCTATCCCTGTGCCCTCGGGCAAGCCATTCAACTTCTCCGCACCCCCCGTTCTCCCAATCCCATCCAGCTGAGGGGTAGTGACAATGCCTCCCAGGAAGGCACCTACAGCCTCACCAGTTCTTGGCGTGTTATTAGTTGCACACCCTTGAGTAAATAGAAAATCTTTCCTCGTGGAAGGAGTATTGTGAAGAGAAAAGCCACCGTCCATGGAAAGAAACCCCCAGCCCCACCCGTCTCCAGCTGGCGCTCGAAACCCACCAGCTCAACCCCTCCCTCTCCCTTCCCCACATCACATCCTGTGCTCTGGGTCTGCGGGCACAGCCACGGGCCTGCACAGAAGTAGGGGGCCTTGGCCTGGGTCTGGAGCAGACGGCCCTCCATCCCAGGCTCTGGGGTCTCCCTTCCCCTTCCCGTGGCTTCCTTCTTGGACAGCCTGCTCCGGGCCCCAGCTGACTGGTCCGGGGGGTGAGCGTCTGGCCCAGGCAGACCGATCTCTGGGGCAGGCCTTTCCCTGGGGTTTTTCTACAAGAGGGAAGGTGGGGAGAATCGTAGTGTTGGCTGCTAAGCCTCGAACCTTCGGCAAAGGTAGTCTGAAGACAGAGAGGATGAGAGATGGGGAGTCAATCCCGGGGGGCCTTTCAGACCCCGGGCCATTCTTTCCCGCTTCTCTACTGTATCCTGACCCTTCCCACAAGGCAGCTGGTCAACCGGGCTGTGGCCTCTTTCTGCCCGAGCAGCTGGGTGGCTGTCATTGGGACCAAAACGTCCCGTTCATCTTGCCCTGACCGGTGGAGGAGAGGATCTGCGTCGTCGATGAGAAGAGATGGCAGAGCTCTGAAGGCCAGCGAAGGGCCGAGATGCTCGGAAGAGGCCCATTATGACAGGGAGTATGACAGCTTCCTGGCAGAGGCAGTGCTAAAACAGAGGCGGGCAAGCCAGAGTGGCCTTGGACATGCACAGACAGGGAAGGGACTTCCGTGCCGAAAGAACCACGTGAGCAACAGTGGCGGTGGGGGGGGGGGGGGCGGGGGTCGAGGGCAAGGTAAGCATGGTGTCATGTGCATGGTAGAGAAGAGGAACAGGGGAAATAGTGCTAGGGAGGTGGGCAGGGTCAGATCATAAAAGGCCTAAGTGCCACGCTAAAGGATAAACATTTGTCTATAATCAGGGATGGCAAGAATGTGCGTGCACACACACACACACACACACACACACACACTGCTCTTCCCTCTCAGCCCCTGGCAGGCACTTCTAACTGACCCCACTTTTCCTCCCCACTGAGGTGGGACATGGTAGCTTCAGAACCCTTCCGAAGGATTAATGCTCCCGGCTGACTAGAAGTACAAATGGGGTAAAAATCCATTTGCCATCCCTGCTGCCCACGACGGGGAAGCTACCGCATGGTGCACCCCCAGCCCAGGCCCCCCAGGGCAGCGACGCGGTCCTATCTGGATGTGAGCAGGGCACCCCCGGCTGCTGGGGCGAGGATGGGGGGAAAGCCAGGGAAGAGACTGGAAGACCAGGCTATAGCAATAAACCAACGAACAGCGACCGTGGGTATAGTGACAGAGACGGAGGAGAAGGCAGGCAGGACAGACGCTCACGGACTAGGCACCACCCGGCCGCAGGTGGACAGGAAGGGAAGAAGTTGTGGGCTCGTCCAAGTTCACGCCTGGGGCCTGGAGGCGGGACTGGGCTTGGGCAGATCACAGCTTTGCAGTGAACCTCTGACCCCTCCTGGGGCTGCCTCCCCACCCCCCGCCCAGGAGCTAGGGCTCAAGCTCCACTTCCTGGGCAGGCTTCTCAGGCTTCTCTCCAGGAGGGCCCCAGGGCTGCCCACAGAGTACACGAAAATGAGCACCGGAGGGCCCGAAGTTGGGAAGGAAAGCGAGGTCACCTGCTCCCAGGAAACACCTTTCTGAGAATCCAAGGCACGGGCAGGGCACACGAGCCAACCCTTTCGTCAGTCACTGCAGGCTTTGGACCAGACCCTGCCCTTCCCTGGGCCTCCGACCGCCGTCCAAAAAAACAGAGGAAATTAACAAGACCAGTGACTTCTAAGTTTGTTTTTTTTTTAACCAGCCCTTTACTCAAATTCCACACACACCCCCTTTAAGTATATAGAAAGGGATCCCACTAAATGTTACACTCCATCTCTGTTCTAGTGACAGGTGACAACGAATCACCTTGCTTGTCAGTAGCTCCCTGTCCTGAGGGCAGAGCTGTGTCCCCGACGGTGGACAGAAAGAAATCAGTGAGGGCTGCTGAGTCCCAAGGGTAGGGGATGGCCCAGCCCTATTCTGATGGAGCACCAAGGATCACGGGTCCCCTGGACTATGGCCACCTGTGGGATTCAAGCGCTGAGCCCCCAATCCTGTGGGCCCAAGCGTGGCCTGGGGAAGGGGCACAGGCCTCCTCCTCGGGCAGCAGCACACCCCCATCCTCCAGCGGACAGACAGCATGACTCAGGCTACCCCAGGAGGGAGCACAGTGCTCAGAGCCACATCCTGTCCAGCTGGGTGGAAAGCAACAACGAACCGGCACCCTTTCCGGATGCCTGCGCTCCGGGCTTGATCAGCTCTGCAGGGAGAGGAGCGGCGTCCAGGGGGGACCCTGTAGACATCCGGTGGATGGGGCAGCGTATGCCATTTCGTTAGAAAATGACACCGCATGAGAATTTGTGGAGCGCTTCTTACTAGTCTTATGCAGAGCAGGAAACGGAAATTGCTCTTGCCGGAGAAATGCGAAAGAGTGTTCCTGAACCTCACGCCTGCCCACCTGCCCCGGTAAGGTGCCCTCCAGATCCAAAGTGCCCGATGGGAACCCACAGGCCCAGAGAATTTCTGAGAACTACCCTCCACACCCCAAAGTCCATTCTCAGGGCGCCCTCAAAAGAACCGTGGACTCAAAGCCAGAAAAACCAGGGTTCCTGGTCCCCGCGATGACGCATAATACGGTAGTTACTTCTCACCAGCCTGTCTGATAGAACTTTCTGCAGTATCGACTTATTCTACACTGTGCTGTTCAGGACCGTAGTCACTAGCCACAGGTGCCTGTTACACAGTGGCAAGGTGGCTAACACAACTGAGGACCTGAACTTTTTTAATTTTATGGAATTTTTTTTTTTAACGTTTATTTATTTTTGAGACAGAGAGAGACAGAGCATGAACAGGGGAGGGGCAGAGAGAGAGGGAGACACAGAATCCGAAGCAGGCTCCAGGCTCTGAGCCATCAGCCCAGAGCCCGACGCGGGGCTCGAACTCACGGACCGCGAGATCATGACCTGAGCCGAAGTCGGACGCTTAACCGACTGAGCCACCCAGGCGCCCCTAAATTTTATGGAATTTTAATGGAAATAGCCGCTTGGGGCTACCATAGTGGCAAACAAGCTTCAAATTCTGAGCCTCAGTTTTCTTTTTTTTTTTTTAAGTTTATTTATTTTGAGAGGGAGCATGAGTGAGGGACGGAGGGGCAGAGAGAGAGAGAGAGAGAGAGAGAGAGAGAGAATCCCAAGCAGGCTCCATGCTATCAGCTCAGAGCCCAATGCGGGGGCTTGAACTCACGAACCGTGAGATCATGACCTGAGCCGATGTTGGACACTCAACCGACTGGGCCGCCCAGGTGTCCCCTGAGCCTCTGTTTTCTAATCTGTGAAATGGGACTAGGAGTCCCCACCTCCTGGGGGATTTGAGGGATGAACTGAGATGTGTGGATATAAAGGGACTTCATGAGCTAAGAACTAGTGAAGAAACAAAGGATTCCACTCAGCAACCTTCGGTTCATTGCTTTTATCCTCACGAGTCCCTCTGAAGCACCAGGCACTGGGCTGGAGCCCTGGGGGCTGCAGGGCATGAGCTCGCCACGCACTGGGAGTCAGGCTCCGAAGGTACAGTCACCCCAGTGCGTGCTGTGATGACGCTAAGGACAGTCTGGTCAGCCAGTGGCAAGGATGTGGGTTTGTCTTTCTCGAAGAGCTGCCCAGGTGGCCACAGGTAGACGTCTTGGGTGGCACCTTTGCTCACCCCATGACATTAGCGCTGCCCCCGGGCTCCCAGCTGTGGACCACTGGGACCCAACTCTTGAGGCTTCTGCTGACGGAGCGCAGGGCTCTCCTGATTCTGATGACAGCACATCGTGCGGCAGGAATCGTCCCCAAATGGATCCCTTCCCTCGGGCAACTGACAGGTCAGATCAGTTGCTTTCCAATGCAGGCGATTTTATTTTTCCATTGATAGGGAGAGGACAGAAGGGTGGAGCAAAGTTCTGCCGACTCTCTGTGGATCCCAGGTTGAGCACCGGCTTCGCCCCCTCTCGACTTGGTTTCCCAATTTGAAAACGATGGAGGTTGGGCCAGGTGACCTTCGCGGTGCATGACAGCTGTGACTTTCCCCAATTCTGAAAAAAAAAAAAAAGGTCCGTATAACGACAACGATGATGGTGGTGACGGTGAAGAGCCGCAGCCGCTACCGATTTAGGGACGCTTCCTTGTCTCGAGACGCTGGGCTAACGTGTCAATCCGTGTTAATCCCTCGTCGGTGAGGGGGGGATTATTACCTTCATTTTTTGCTTTTAACTTTTTGTAATTTTTTTTTTTTTATTTTTAAGAGAGAGAGAGAGCACACAGGAGCAGGGAGGGGCAGAGAGAGAGAGGGAGATGCAGAATCTGAAGCAGGCTCCAGGCTCTGAGCTGCCAGCACAGAGCCCGATGTGGGGCTCGAACTCACGAACCGCGAGATCATGACCTGAGCCGAAGTCGGCTGCTTAACCGACTGAGCCACCCAGGTGCCCCGGGATGATTACCTTCCTTTTGCGGATGATGCAGGCAAGGCTTGGAGAGGGAAGTGGCATGGCCCGAACTCACAGAGCCCACCGATGCCGGAGCTGGTGTGACGACCCCAGACCCCTCTCCTGCACAGCTCACAGTCTGAGTACCTGAAACACCGTGTCCCTCCCTGCCTCACAGGGTTGGGAGACCCGGGAGCATATCACGTCTGGGGTCTCAAACATCAAGCCTACAGGCATCACGTGATCCCGTCCCCTCAGTTAAAAGGTGGGGACCACGCCCTCGAGGACGGAAGGAACTGACTTAGGTCCCAGCGTGCGGTGGCACATCTTCCTGAGAGCTAGCTCCGAGAAGATCCGAGAAAGGTCTCTGCCACCTGCGAGGGGCTCCTTGCTAATGTGTGGAAGAAGACCCAGGAATGGACAGACGGACTGACCTAGACGGGCTGCCGCTAGCTAAGCAGACTTAGCCAAGGTCTTCGGTGCTCTCCGTCTGGCTCCCATCTGAAGACGGGGTGACCACGGCCCCCTCCCGCCACGGGGACGGTGGATGTGCTGTTGGCACAGGAACACGGCTCCAGGCTCTGCTCTGGGTGCACAGTGGGTGCTCCGGGGCGCTGCAGCCCAGGGACTCACAACCCCGTCCTCCCCGTGGAGCACAGGTGTTCCGGAAGCCTGCAAGTCCCGGTCAGGTGAGAGGGCCGTCCGGCCGCCAAAAAGCCGGGCCCTCGGGAAGGACACGGAGCTGGGGACGCGGCCCAGGCCCCTCCGTCCATAGGGTCTGTCCTCGGGGCTGAGTCCCCGGCCGCGTGGCCATCCAGGAGCCTGGCAGCCGCCCATCCCAGTAGCACCAAGAGAAGACGATTTCAAGTAAATTAAAAACAAGCATGTGTGTTTCTCCTTTGCCCATCTGCGGCGGTTTCTCGAAGCACCAGCTCGTGGAGTGGGGGGAAGGAACAAGGCGGAAGTAGAAAGGCTCTTGGAGGAGCTGGAAAAATTAGCAATTAGGAGGGAAAATCGTAATGAGAAAATGAGCCTTAATAAGGCAAACACAATACTGCGGCAGCTTTCCTCTTGCTCCCTCGCCGAAAACAAGCGGTGACTTCATGTCTGGGTTTCTCTGCTTTCCCGCGGCAGAGCCAACTGGGAAAGAGCCGGAGAAAAATGTCTCCATTGTCCCTAGACGGGGTCCCTGGCATCCAGGAGAGAGGAGGCTCGCCTAACTGTGTTGATGAACAGGACAGTCCGTGGCGGCCTCTCGTGGGACACCTGCTCTGCTCTCGGCCCCGTGGCCGTGTGCACATGCTCCATTAAGTCAGGGCGGGCTGGGTTATGATGTGGGAACAGCCCAAGCCCTCAGTGGCTTAACTCAGCCAAATGGACTTATTCACTGTCTGACACAGGTTGCCAGGGAGCTAGGTGAGCACAGGCCTCAGGGACGGAGACTAGCCAGGGGGTCCACCCGCCTACGTGCCTCTGTGGTTGTCCTCACTGGGGGTGGGGGGAGGGAGTCCCTCCCTGGGTCTTCTAACAGTTTTCACTGGAAAGGACACTTATCACTTACACTCACATTTTATTAGCCAAGGCAATTCACTTGGCCACGCCTAACTTCAAGGGGGCAGGGAACTACATTCCCAATCAACGCAAAGGAGGATCTAGAAAATCCATGACCAGCCCTCACGACTTCCACACACGTGTTCTCTAACCGTGTCCCTGGCAGGGGGACAGTCTTTACCAGTGCTACTATCCACACCTCACAGGTAAGGCAGCCCCAGGGACAGGGTGTGTGCCCAGCTCACTCACTCACCCGTGTGTTCATCCAGCCTCGATCACTTACACATTCATTCAACAACCAATCAATCCTGGCTTGTTAGTTTCCCGTAATTCATTCAACGTTCAGCCAACATCGCTTGAGGACGAGCACAGCGCTGGGCACTGAATCAACAAAACACACAGACCCTGGGGCACCCGGGCGGCTCAGTCGGCTAAGCGTCTGACTCCTGGTCTCAGCTGCAGTCATGTTCTCACGGTTGTGAGATCGAGCCCCTGCGTCGGGCTCTGCGATGACGGTGCGGAGCCTGCTCGGGATTCTCTCTGCCTCCCCCTCTCTCTCTGCCCCTCCCCACTGTCTCTCTCTCTCCCTCAAAATAAATAAATAAACACGTAAAGAAACAGACACGCAGACGCTGGTGTCGTGGACCTCACATTCTCAGGGGAGACAGACAACCAAGAAAGCAGGTATGTGAACAAGAGAAAGATTCCGAGGCCGAAGAAGGACATTATGAGAAGGGTGAGATCAGCCGGGCGAATGAATGGGTGCACACGTGAGTGAAGGAATGTTCTCCAGCTGGACCTGTCCAGACCCAGCTTGAGGGCTGAAAGGCAACGAGAGAAGGACTTCGGAATCAGAAATGAGGTTGTGGGTTCCAGCCCGGTCATTTTCTGGAGGTAAGGTCTCGGGTAAATTACTTAATCTCTGTGGGCCTCGGTTTCCCCATCTTTACAAAGAGGATGAGGAAGCTTGCCGTCGAGGACCACATGTGTTTGGAGAGTTGCTATCAAGTGTCACGGGCAGTAAACGTGCCGGTGCACGTTCAGCAGACGGCGGCTGACGGCAATAACGGCCACCCACAGAACGCAGGTCAGGGGAAAGGAGAGGGGCCGTGGGGTCACTCAGATGCAAAGAAAACCGCGCGCAGAAGCCTGGGGGAGTGGGGGTTGGGCTCGGCTCCTGCCCAGACGCCGTTTTCCAGCCTGTGAAGTGGGGAGTTTGGGTTTTCCTGGGTCTCAACCCCGCCATCTCTGGCCCATGAGTTAATACCGTTAAGGGCCAGCAGACAGACACCCTCAAAACGGAAACAGCTGTCTCTTTTATAAATACTGATGTTGATCGATGATATCATTGCCCCTTGCAGTGTATAACTTCCCCGGTCTGTCTGCAGATGCTGGAAGCCACTAGCAGTGACATCGTGGGAAGCTGTACATGGCTGGTGGCCCTGCTGTGGGCCTCTAATCACCTCCAGAGGCCTGGTCTAGGGACGCCCCGAGTTCTCACCTGGGGGCATCAGCACCATCTGGGAACTCGGTCCCAGGGCACCCGCAGGGCGCCTGAGCGCCTGGGAAGATCGGGAACGGCGCCCACTCGTGGTGGGGATTCCCACCCGGCGGCCGTCCTGGAGGAGGTGTGCTGGCGGCTCGTGAGGGCCTCCCTGAGCTTTTGTAGCGCGTCCAGGATGGGCGTTCCTACGGGACAGAGCCCGTGCCCGCCACCGCCCCCCTGTGGCTGTCTTTGGCTCCGTGTCCTCTGCCCCCACTCCCTGCTCCGTATGCAGGCAGGTGATCGTGGGGCCCTGTCTTCAGGAGGGCAGGAGATGCCCACTCCAAGGCCAAGTGGCCGAGAAGTCACTTCAGGTGCCACCGCCCCTCACCCCCCCCCCCCCATGATCTTGGGCAAGTCACTTCCTCTCATCAGCAACATGGGGTGAGCGGACAGACAGATCCTACCGGCCCCGCCACCCTGGGGAGAGGTCAGGCTGGCCGTCACACACGTTGGGGCTCGAGGACGCGAGTGGACAGAGGGGCGGGGAAGGCGACCCCTGGAAGGCGGCCTGAAGCCCCCAGCCCCTCCGTACACGGTGGACGGGCAACACCTGGGACACGCTGTTTGGCCTCTGTGTGCCCGCTGCCTCTCCCATCTGGCTTTGCAAGCATCGGACCGGCTCGCAGGGCACCAGCACCAAACATGCTGCGGGTGGAAGGCTCCTCGCTGCCAACGATCACAAGAGGGGCGCATGAAGGCCCGGCGTCGCCGTGCGTTTCCGGCCCTCCCACAGCCAAGCCCGTCCTTCCAGCCCGGAAGGGCCAGAGCGAGGGAAACAGCTGGGCTGCCTGTGCGTGTGCCTTAATGGGAGTTATAATTTCTCCGGCTCTCCATCCAGAAACGGGAGCGATGTACATAATTCATGGGGGTCTGGGTCTGCGCAGCCGGGCTGGGCGCCCGCTTGCTCACAGTTGAACGGATGTAGGAGACTTGGAAAAGCACCCCGAGGGGGGCCTGCTGGGAGCTGCCGCCCTCACCTGACTCCTCAGCCCTGCTCCTCGGGAAGCTGAGCATCGGGGGCTGAAGGAGAAACCTGGAGCTGACGCCTCCCTGGGCCCCAGGTTCTGGGCGCAGCAGGGGGAAAAGGGATCCGCGGGTTATATTATTGGGTGGCTTTTATAGCTCTGAGTCACAGCCCAGCTGAAGAGGGGGCGTGTCATGGGGTCCTCTCGTTTGCCCTCAGTCCTGATGCCAACCTGGGTGTTTTTAATCCCAGCGACTCCCACGGGAATAGCAGCAGTATGAGGGCAACGGTCCCTGTCTGGCTGGTTAGCTGCTGTGGCCTCAGCGTCTAGAATGGGGCTTGGCTCACAAGGGGTGCTCAGTACGTGGTTGTTGAATGCCCAAGTGAGCTCAGATCTCAGCAGACATGAGGGGTTGGTGTGGCCGAGTTGGCGAGAGACAGGTCTGAATTTGAATCCGAATCCAAATTCTACCACTGACTTGCCGTGGGACCTTGCACAACTTAAATCTCCTTTTAAACCCTCTGTGCTTCCGTTTCCTTCCCTGCAAAATGGGGATAACGGGGTTATTCTCCTGGGACCCTCCTGGGGCATCTCCGAGTTGGGCACAGGGGCCAGGGGAGCAGCAGACACGGCTGGCATGGCAACCATGAACCAACGGGGAGCTCGGGAACCCATCCTGTAGACCAGTGGTTCCCAACAGGAGGAGAGTTTGCCCACCCCGCCCCTGCCAGGGGACATTCGGCCGCGTCTGGAGACGTTACACGCCGCTGGCATGTAATGGACTGAGGCCAGGGTTGCGGCTGAACCCTCTGCAACGCGCAAGGCAGCCCCCCACAAGAAAGGATTACCTGGTCCGAGATGTCCATAGCGCTGAGGTTGAGAGACCCCGGACTAGGCCCAGGGGGTGCTCGGAGCCTCAGATTTTCCACCTGAAAAGAGGGAGGAGGACGAGGGCATCGCAACGTGGGTGGACTCACACCAAGTAGGAGCCTTCCAAGGAGGCCCCCAACCCTGCCACGGCCCAGAGGGCAGGGGGAGGAAGAGGGGGCCAGGAGCAACGGGGGCCTCGCAGGGGAGGTATGCTCCCTTGAGCTGCTGAGTGAGCGGTGGTGCTCCAGGGTGGGGCTCCGCTCACATAAGCCCGCACAGGAAGGCAGGAACTCCGGCAGCCCTGACTGACCGCAAGTAACCGTGTCGCAGTTGAAGAACTTTCCGGCATTTCTTCTTTAATCGTACCTCTGCCGGCCAACCGCGGGCCTTCCCTCCTACCAGGTGCAAAACAAACCAGGTTTCTTTAGACGGACTCTGCCCCCAGAAGGCCCAGGAGGGAGCAGGTGAGCTCTGCACAATGTGACCAAGAGCTCAGATATCGAGACTGAGCGGCACCAGCATCCAAAACCACCCCCCAGGGTTCTAGAGCCACCAACTCTGAGGTTCAGGAAATCGCCCCGAGGTTCCAGAACTGTCCACCAGGATTCTAGAGCCAATGGTTCTGGTTCTGGAGTCCCAGAACTGTCTGCCGTGGTATTTTGGTTCTCTAGAGCCATACCCAGGGGTTCAAGAGGGCAAAGACTCAGGAGCAACACATTCTGTGACTCTGGAAGCACGGGCTTTAGTGTTCCACCTCTTGCTCGGGGACCCTGTCCACGCTGTGCTGAACCATCACAGAGAACGAGGGTTTTCAAGCTGACGGTTCCGGCTGGCCTGCAGCTGCATGGCTGGCCCGGTGCTAAAAGCAGGTTGTCCTGAGTTCCTGGTCTTCTTGCTAGAGGCGACTCCCTGCAGGGACTGAGGGCAGAGGGTCTGCCACCGTGGTCTGCACAGGCCTGGCACAGTGGCCCAGCTCCCCCTGGGAGTGCATTCTTCGAGGCTCCTACCAGGGGAACGCAGCTGAGCTATTTGGTCCAGGAGTCTGGTTGGAAAGAGCCCTTGTGCTCAATAATGCATTCTCCCTAAATGGGGACATCCATCAGGTGGCGGAGGCAGCCTGCACCCCTGCCTGGGTCAGGCCCGGATGACAGATCTGTCCCAGAGCCCCGCAGCTTCCCCAGCCCCCGGGGCCTGACAGGCTCAGCTCCTCAACCCAACAGCCAGAATATTCCATGGGCTTGAATAATGCAGGCCTCCCGCATCCCGGCGAACCAACTGGGGCTGGTGGGAAACTGCAGACAGGAAGGCTGGTGGGCTCCCAGTTTGTTTCCCTGACCATTTAGAAGCAGGGGAGGTGCCCGCCGGACTGGGGACCAGGCCCGATACGGGTGGGGCAGGGTGGGGGGCAGCGGGCAGAGGGGTGCCGGGCCACCCCCAGCCTCCGCGGTGTGGGAAGCAGCTGTGAGTGGGAAGGGAGAGGGGGTTGGAGGCAGGCCAGTTCAGGTTCTGATCCCAGCTCCCCCCGATTTACTGACGGCCGCCCCTACATAAGTCGCCTGAACTTGTGGAGCCTCAGTTTCCAAATCTGTCCCCGGAAGCGATCGCCTTGGAACACCGCGTGAGGCTCCGTGGAGAAAGGAGCGTGTCGGCCAGAAATTTCAGCCTGAGTTAATCCCCCCTCCACCATCGCCAACACCGACGCCTTCACCTTCCTCACCGTCACCGGGACGGTCTACACTCTTAGGATACAAAACTATCGATTTGAAGGGGTACATGCACCCAGTGTTTATAACAGCATTGTCTACAATAGCCAAGCTATGGGGAGAGCCCAAATGCCCAAATGCCAAATGGATAAAGAAGATGTTGTGTTGGTATTTACAATGGAATGTTACTCAGCCATCCAAAGAACGAACCTCGCCATTTGCAGCAATGTGGATGGAGGTAGAGTGTATCGTGCTAAGCGAAATTAGTCGAAAAGACAAATATCATATGATTTCACTCGTATGTGGAATTTCAGAAGCAAAACAAATGAACATATGGGAAAGGGAGAGGGGAACAGAGAGAGGGAAACAAACCGTAAGAGACTCTTTCTTGTTTGAATTTTCTTACATTTATTTATTTTGAGAGAGAGAGAGAGCACGAGTGGGGGAAGGGGCAGAGAGAGAGGGAGACACAGAATCCGAAGCAGGCTCCGGGCTCCGAGCTGTCAGCACAGAGCCTGACGCGGGGCTCGAACTCATGAACCGAGAGATCATGACCTGAGCTGAAGTCGGACGCTTAACCCACTGAGCCGCCCAGGCGCCCCTAAAATTCAAATTTAAAAAAATCCTGTTTTATAAATGCAAAAAAAGTGGAGCATGCTCATTACAACGATCCAAAGAGTAAAGGCATATTTAAAAACCTAACATCCTCTCCCACCCTGTCCAACCCCATAAGATGACCAATGTCAGCAAAGTGAATTAAAATGAAATATAATTTCTATTTCCATGGTTACTCCCCATAGGTCTGCTAGGCCTGCCATACAAAGTACCACAAACTGAATGGGTTCAACAGAAATGTATTGTCTCGAGGTTAACTGGAAGTTAGGGATCAAGGTGCCTGTGGGGCCATGTTTTCTCTGAGGGGCTGGAGAAGGTCCCTCCCCAATCCCTGGTGACTCCTCGGCTCAGGACAGCCTAACTCTGACCCTTGCCCGGTGTCCCCCATGTGCATGTTTGTGTCCACACTCCCCCTTTTTATAAGGACCCCAGTCATACTGGATTAGGGGCCCACGTTACCCCAGCATGACATCCTGACTAATTGCATGAGCCACAACCTTATTTCAAGTAAAGCTTCATTCTGAGATGCTGGGGGTTAAAACTTACATGTATAAATGCGGGGACAATATAATCCAACCCGTAACACTTTGCAACTTTCTTTCTTCACTTAAGTATTTATCTTAAAAATCTCTCTAAGCCAGTATAATCGTCACAACCCATTCTTTAAAAAAACAAAAACAAAAACAAAATAAAACACACACACACACACAGCTTTATTGAGATATTACTGACATACCATACAACTGACCCATTTAAAGCATATAATTCAATGGTTTTAGTGTACTTGCAAATGTGTGCAAGCATCATCACCATCCATTTATTTCATTTTAGTTTTATTTTATTTTTTGGAGAGAGAGTGTGCAACTGGGGAGAGGGGTAGAGGGAGGGGGAGAGAGAGGGAGAGAGGGAGAGAATCTTAAGCAGGCTCTACACTTAGTGCAGAGCCCAATGTGGGGGCTCAATCCCATGACCCTGGGATCACTACCTGAGCTGAAATCAAAGAGTCAGATGCTCAACCCACTGAGCCACCAGGCACCCCATCACTTACCCTTGCCATTTACCCTTAACCCTCCCATCCTCCCCAGCCCCCGCCAACCACTACTCTATTGTCTTGTCTCTATAGATTTTCCCACTCTGGGTATTTCATACAACTGGAATCTTACACCGTGTGGTCTTTGGTGGCTAGCTGCTTTCACTTAGCATCATGTTTTCAAGGGTTATCCATGCGGTAGCCCGTGTCAGGTCTTTATTCCTTTTTCTGGTGGAGTAACATTCCGTTGTATGCATTTACCACATTTGGTTTATCCATTCATCAGTTAGTGGACATTTGAGCTGTTTCCACCTTTTGGCTGTTACAAATAATGATGCAATAAAAGTCCACGTGAAAAAGCATCTATATAAAGGGTTTTGCGTAGACAAATGCTTTTACTGCTCTTGGCACGTACATAGGAGTGGAATTGCTGGGTCATATGGTAACTTTATCCTTATCATTTGAGGAACTGTCAGACTGTTTTTTTAAGATTTTATTTTTAAGCAATCTCTGCGCTCATTGTGGGGCTTGGACTTAAACCCCAAGGTCAAGGGTTGCGTGCTCTACTGACTGAGTGAGCCAGGTGCCCAGAAAGAAACTTTTAAGGGTGGCTGCACAAATTTTACATTCCCAACAGCTACATACCATGGTCTTGGTTTTTTTGTATCCTCATCATCACTTGTTATTATCTGACTTTTTTAATCTGGCCATTTTAGTGAGGGGAAGTGGTATCTCACCGTGGTTTTGATTTGCACTTCCCTAATAATTAATGATGTCGAGCCTCTTTTCAGCTGCTTATTGGCCATTTGTATATCTTCTTCAGAGAAATGTCTGTTCAAGTCCTTTGCCTATTTTTTTTAATGTTTATTTATTTTTGAAAGAGAGAAAAAGAGAGAGACAGAGTGAGAGTGGAGGAGGGGCAGAGAGAGAGGGAGACACATCATCTGAAGCAGGCTCCAGGCTCTGAGATGTCAGCACAGAGCATGACACAGGACTCGAACTCACAAACTACAAGATCACGACCTGAGCCGAAATCGGACGCTTAACCGACTGAGCCACCCAGCTGCACCCCCCCACCCCTTTGCCTGTTTTTAAACTGGATTATTTGTCTTTTTATTATTTCCTGAGTTTCCTGAGTTTCCTGAGTTTCCTGAGTTTCCTGAGTTCTTTGTATATTGTAGCTACTACTCCTTTATCAGATATATAATTTGCAAATATTTTCTCCCATTCTGTAGTGGGCTGTCTTTTCACTTGATAATGTTCTTTAAAGCACAACCATTTTTAATTTTGATGAACCAACTGGTTTAGTCTTTCTTTTGTCGCTTATGCTTTTGATGTCGTACCTAAGAATCCATTGCCAAAACTGAGGTCATGAAGGTACATCCTTGTGTTTTGTTCTATGAGTTTTACAGCTTTGGTTTGCTTTGGATCACTAAGCCATTTTGAATCAATTTTTGTATATGGTGTGAGGTAAGGGTCCAGCCTCACTCTTTTGCATGTGACTATTTGGTTGTCCCAGAACCCTTTGTTAAAAAGACTTTTCATCCCCCCCCCCCCCATTAAATGGTCTTGGCTCCTTTGTAAAAAACAAAAACAAAAAAACAAGAAGTTCGCCGAAGACACATGGGTTTATTTCTATACCCTTAATTCTATTCCACATATCTACATGTCTGTCTTTATGCCCATACCAGTCTTCATTATTGTTGCTCTGTATTAAGTTTAGAAAGCAGCAATATGAGTCCTCCAACTTTGTTTCTCTTTTTCAAGATTGTTGTAGCCATTCTGTGTCCCTTGAAATTCCATGTGTACATTAGAATCATCTTGACAGTTTCTACAGAGAAGTCAGCTGGGATCCTAACAGGGATTGCATTGACTCTATAGGTAATTTGGGGAGTGTTGTCATCTTAAACAATACTAAGCCTTACAGTCTACAAGTATGGGATGTTTTTCCATTTATTGAGATCTTTAATTTTTTCAACAACGTTTTGTGGTTTTCAGAGTATAACTTGTGTGTTTCTTTTTGAAAAGTTTATTCGTAAGCATTTTATTCTTTTTGATGCTATCATACCTGGAAGAGTTCAGATATTTTTTCAAATATTTTGGAAAAATATTTTTGTTCCCATTGTGAATGTGGTTTTTCTGTTCCCATTTCTGTCTTTTGCTAATATAAAGAAAAGTTATTTTTTGTTGTTTATTTATCTAGTAACCAGCCACCTTAGTTTGTGATTGTTGTTGGTGGTGGTGGTGGTAGTGTTGAATTGCTTGAATTTTTTAAGATACATAACTATATAACCTGCAAACAAAGACAATGCTATCACTTCTTTTCTCATATTTACATTGTCTCTGTTCATTCTCCTTTCCCCTTACCTTAGTTAGAACAGAGTTGAATAACGGTGTGATAACAAGCACCTTCTCTTAGTCTTAATTTGAATGGCAGTGGCTTTAGAATTTATGTTTACTATTCAGTTTGGGTTAAAGGACTTTACATGTCTGAGTACTTTTCTTAGAGCCACTTTACTTAGGAGAGTATAGTAGTTAGAAATGCGCATTCTAGAGTCAGACAACAAAAGTCTGAATCATGAGTTGCTAGATTTGTGACCTTATCCAATCTCTCTGTTTCCTTATCTGTTTCCTTATCTGTAAAGCAGGGCTAATAATAGTACTGATGTTACAGGGTTGTTATGATGAAGGCATTATTCTACTCTCTTATGACTTGTGGGGTGTCAAATGAGAAGTCTGATTTCAGTCTATATTCCCAGAGTAAGTTAACTTTTTTCTTTTACCTGGAATTTTGAAGGCTTTAAAAAAGTTTTCCCTGGAATTTAGAAATCTCACCAGGCTGATCCTACCTTAAATCTGCTGTGCCCTTTCGATCTAAAAAATGGGAACCTCATACTGGCAGGAGTCTAAATTACCAAAGGCATTTTTTCACATTATGTGATAACGTTGAGGGAATGAATACGCCACAACACAGTAGTTCTACCCGAGGCTGTGTCCCTTAGAGGGCTCTGGCCCACGGTCACCAGAAGACCGGGCTGGTACAAGCAGCCCTGATCAGATAGAAAAAAACTGGAAACCACCCAATTCCGTCGGAAGAAGAATGAATCCATAAACTGTGGTCTATGCGGAATGCTATGCAGTGGTGAAAAAGGACGAACTGCTGTTTGCATAACATGAATAATCTTGAGAGCATCGTGTAAAGCAGCAAAAGCAGAGGGCAGAAGGATCCACGCAAAATTACGCCATTACATGAGGATCAAAAAACACACGAAACTAAACGGTGTCACGTGCAGGGCCACGTGCGTGTGGGGAAACAGCAAAGAACGCCGAGAGAACAACGAATGAACAAAAAACAAGGAGTCTGCTCGCTGTGAGGGAAGGCGGGCAGCGATAGGAAGGGGAGGGTCCACAGAGAGCCTCAAAGCTGATGCATCGTCCTGTTTCTTAAGCCGGGTGGTGGGTAACAAGCATTCCTGTAGTGTTCCTCTTTTGACCCGATGTATTTTCACAAATACTCTTTTGTTGGTCTCGCTATTTAGCTCGGCAGACATTTTATAAAGGATGTGGTTTATGAGGGGAAAGGCGCTTGCCATGAAAGGGAGTAGGAAAGCAGGCAGGTGCTGGGGGGCCGTGTGGGACCGAGTGGCCGCGTACCCCGGCGGGAGCGGTAGGAGGGGTCCTCCCAGGTACATTGGTAGAGAATTCAAAACATAAGAAAACAGACTAAAAGTCAGTCTAATGGTTAGTATCGCCATGTGCCTGCAATTCTGTATAATGTCGGTGATAAAGAACCCTCCCTGGAAAAAATCTTCCATTAGTCTGAGTCCTAAGCAATTGCGGTAGTAACTGGTGGGTTTTAATGGCATACATGCAAGTGTCAGGTCGGCTTACCCTTTCATAAACATTGACGTCTACATGGAAATAAATTCCATTGGGCCTGGAAACGCATAGACCCAGCAACCCCCAGCAGACCTGCTGGTCTCCTCTCTGTCCCCAGCCGAAGGGACACACCCCAGGCCTCCCGTATCCAGTCCCTGGCATTCTACCTGGCGTCCCTGGGCACCCCTACATGGCACAAATGACATCTGAACGGACCTTGCCATGAACCGAAGGGGGTCTCCTCTCCAGCTGCCCTTCCCCTGACGCAGCCCACCCCCCGCTCCTCTCCTTTCCCGTCCATGCAGCTCGGTTGTGCATGAAGTGTCCTCTCCCTGCATGGCCCCGTTCCCAGTGCTCCTCAGGAAACCTACCCATTCTGCAAAGCCCGCCTTTGGGCTGGCCCCTCCAGGAAGCAGCCAGTGGTTCTTTCCTCGGGATCCCACACGCTGCTCCACAGGCAAGAGTGCGTGATCTGCCCCCTGCCTGGGTCACCTCTGCACCTGGACCTCTGGACACCTGCTGGCAGGCCCTCAGCATTGGTTGAGGGTAAGTGGTGTGGGAATCGGCCATTCCGGGGCAGAATTTCATATCCCAAGGAGGCCCCACAGGAGGAAGCCCCAGGGGCTCTGCATGACTCAGACCACACACTAGGCTCATTCCCGGACCCCAGGACCAGAGCCACGCTCAGTGACCCAGCCAGCACAGGCTACCCACCTTCCACGGAAAAGCCCGGTCCTGACTGCATACGTTCTCTGGGCCCTATCATAATACTAAGAATTAATATTTTTTTCTCCATTTTAATCCCCCCAATAAATCTATAAATCCAACACAATCCTAATCAAAACCCAATCAAGATTTTAATAAGATTTGACAAGCTGATTCTAATATTCAGATAGAAGAGTAGATGTTCAAGAATAGCCAAGACAGCTTGAAAAAAGAAAAAACAAAGAGGGGAATTTTGCCCGACAAGATGTCAAAGCATATTATAAAGTAATTTTAATAAATATAATGTGATATTAGCACATGAATAGATAAATAGATCCTTGGAACAAAAACAGAGGATCAAAAAAATAGACCATGTATATACTGAAATCTAGTATGTGAACAAAGGTGGCATTTCAAATCACTGAGGAAAAGGCAGATTGTTCAATAAATAGGGGACCCTTTTACTACCTGGGAACAATTAAATTAAATTCCCTCTTCATGCCATTAACAAAAATTAATGGAATAAAGACATAAACTTTGTTTAAAAACCACACAGGAGGGGCGCCTGGGTGGCGCAGTCGGTTAAGCGTCCGACTTCAGCCAGGTCACGATCTCGCGGACCGTGAGTTCGAGCCCCGCGTCAGGCTCTGGGCTGATGGCTCGGAGCCTGGAGCCTGTTTCCGATTCTGTGTCTCCCTCTCTCTGTGCCCCTCCCCCGTTCATGCTCTGTCTCTCTCTCTGTCCCAAAAATAAAAAATAAAAAACGTTGAAAAAAAAAATTTAAAAAAAAAAAAAAAAAAAAAAAAAAAAAAAACCACACAGGAGTAATAGAAGAAAGCACTGGGGACTATATTTATGACCTTGAGGAATCTTAAGCAAGATTTAAAGAAAAGCAAAGTTCATAAATTTCACTGCTGATTTTAAACGTTTGTATGAAGAAAGATAATGTACAGTTAAAAGAGAAGTAGCAGTTAAGGCAAAAATATTTACACCCTATGTAACGCACCAAGGATTAGTATCCAAAATATATAAAGAATTCCTTTATATATATGTATATATATGTATATATGAAGAATTCCTTAAATTTTTTAAATGTTTATTTATTTTTGAGAGCGAGAGAGAGAAAGAATGAGAAAATCCAAAGCAGGCTCTGAGCTGTCAGCAGAGAGCCTGACCCGGGCTCGAACTCATGAGCCCTGTGATCATATCTGAGCTGAAGTCAGCCGCTTAACTGACTACGCCACCTGGACGCACCAGAATTCCTTTAATAAGAGAAGAATATGAATAGACAAGCTGCAGAACAGAAATTAGAAAGGGTTAAGACGCATATTAACAGATGCCCAAGTTATTAGTAAAAAAAAAAAAGGGAAATGTAAATTAATTGACATATTTTTTTCCCCATCAATTGGCAAAAATTTAAATGTGTCAACATCAAGCTTTGGAGAGCATGTAGGGAAATAGTTCGCTCATCCACTGCTGGTGAGGTTGTAAATGGGTAAAGTCACTTTGGAAACTGATTTTGGCAACAGCTACTCAAATTTAATTTTTTTTTTTTATTTAATGTTTATTTTTGAGACAGAGAGACAGAGCTTGAGCAGGGGAGGGTCAGAGAGAGGGAGACACAGAATCTGAAACAGGCTCCAGGCTCTGAGCGCTCAGCACACAGCCCAATGCGGGGCTCGAACCCACGGACCGTGAGATCATGACCTGAGCCAAAGTCGGACGCCCAACCAACGGAGCCACCCAGGCGCCCCAACAGCTACTCAAATTTAATATGCGGCGCGCCTGCGGGCTTTTCTTCTTGCATATTCAGACCACAAGCCGTTAGATAAGGCTGAGCAGGGTAGGTGCCACCCCCCACGCCGAACGAGGAAAGGAGTGGGCAGCCCCGCATGGGCGCGGGAGACCAGATGGGCTCGAGCTGGGTGAGATCTTTCTCGCTGAGGGCCCATAACTGGGGTCTCCAAGATCCCGGTGGGCTGAGGGAGTGTCTAGGCGGACCAGCAGGTGTTTATCCCCTCCCTGATTTCTTGAGGAATAAGTCAGCTTTATGATTTGGGGCAAAATCCTATAACTCGGTTTCCGCTTTCTTGTTGGAAAAATAGAAACAGCGATAACAGAATTGGACGGGACAGTGCTTTGCTGCTACATGGAGGGAAGTGAAAGTCCCGGTCTCTGTCCGGGAGCCGGCCCCACCCAGACCCCTGGACGACAGAGGCCCCTTCCCCCTCCACAGAGACCCAGTCCACGCTGACTCCTCCTTCCCCCAGGAAAGGCCCCAGGGCGCCAGCATAGACCAGCCCTTGAGCTGGACACCGATGGACCAGCTTCAGGCTGGTCGGGGCGGCAGACGCATCAACAACCACTAGACGGCGGGGCACCTGCCTTGGGGGTCCCCGAGGGAGGAGGAGAGGAGGCCAACGGTTGCCTGGGGTCTGAAGAGCAGAACCTTGAGACTCGCTCTGAAGCAGGGCCCGCCCACCCAGCTCGTCCCTGGGGCCCAGCACAGGCTGGGACATACCAAGTGACTGCGGCTCTGGCCACAGTGGGTGGGCTCCCAGCTCTGGGCTAAGCAGCCCACGTAATGCATCCCGGGTAATCCATAAAGCAGCCTCGGGAAATCGGTGCTGATAAAGGTGAGGCTCAGAGAGGGAGACTCACCTGCCCCAGCAGCTCTGACACGGCCACAGGCGATCTGTGTGTTCACACGTGTCACTGCCACCCGGGCCAGCGCCCGTCTGCCGCGGAGGCTCCTGAGAACAGAGGCGGGGCTCTGATGAACGCCTCGGTCCGGGAAGATTTACATTTTTTTTATGAAAAATGTCACAGGAAGTCCACTCGAACATTTGAAGTCACTGCCGAGCATGTGCACGTTTGATATTAATTAAGGCAAAAGTTGACAGACTCCAGGCAAAGGAATAATTTTCTTTTCTTGGATAAGTGACCTTTCAGGAGAGCTTGCTCTTTGTTTCTGGCTGGTCATTACCAGAAATTACTGAGCATTGTCAAGAAGGCTGGGGTTACCGGCTCCCTTTGCAGTGTTAGGCCTCCTGGAAAGGGGAGGGGCCTCGTGCCTGCGAACCCTTGGCCGTGGGCTGCAGCCCCCCCCCAGCCACTGATGATGTCCGTGGCCAACCAAGGAACGGAGTCGGCTTGGAATTCAGTTCTCTGTCCCCAGGGGTCCCTGTAGCCACCTCGGGGACAAGTCCTCACCGAGCACCTGGGCTTCCCTGCCATAGGCCCTCATGCTGGCCGCGGACTCACTGTCCACCTGGTCTGAGACCCACGGCCCCGGCCACACCTGACCTTCATCACCTCCCCCCACAGCAGCTCCAGCTTGCCCCTCCCACCCTCCAGCACCCTCCCTTGTAGTCTGGGGCTCAGCCCAACACCCCGCCTCTCTAGCACCCCCCTCCCACCTCTCAAGTGCTCCCCTGCTGCCTCCTGGCCCCGGCCCCTTTTCCTCCAAACCCCAAACCGCAGCTGGGGTTTGCCAAGTGGATTAAATTGCATTCTTCACGCCTGCGCAGGCGCAGCCGATGGCGGCCACAGAGAAGCGCGGGTTCCTTCTATCGGGTTTCACCTCAAGCCCATGTGCCGGGCACACCGACCTCCCCGGCGTCGTGGCGCCCTGCTCCCCGAACCCCAAACGAGGAGCCTGCCTTATTTGTCACTACCCTTGTCCCCCAAATCCACCCACCTCCCCCACCTGGGCCCACACTCTCTACCCCCAGCTGGGCACACAGTTCCAGAGGATACTTTCTGAGTGAGTGAGGGTCCCGGGGGCCTTCAGGAATCTCCAGGACCCCCTCCCCCATAGCCAGGCTGGAACCCTGTGGATGCGGGCGCCCAGACCAGCTGGGGCTCCTGCTGGGGCCCGCCTCTCCGTGCTTGTCCCTCTGCATGGGACAGCAGAGCAAGGTCGGGACAGCCAGACTCCGGCCCCTCCAGGCCGGTGCGGCCCGGCCCCAGTACTGGGACAAGGGCGGCCACCCAGGCGGCTCAGGACCCCACGCCACCGCGTCTACAGCCTGTGCCACACGTGCACGTCCCTCCCGCACACCCACCCATCTGCCTCCACTCAGCTGGGCTGCCCGGCAGGCACCTCGAATGTAATCGGGCCCAAATGGGACTCCTGACCCCCTCCTCCCTGCCCCGCATTCTCCCCATCCCAGGAAACGGCTTCCACGCCACCCACTCGGCCGCTCAGCTGAAACCCGGTGCAACCAGCTCCCGGCTTTTCCTCACAGAGGATTCGTCACCGTGGTGCCACACCCCACTCACCCCCCACCCCATGAGGCCACAGTGGCCTTTCTGTGCCTTGAGCCACCTCCCCACCCCCCCACCCAGGTTCCTTCCCGCGCCAGGGCACTTCTGTGGGTCACCGTGTGGCTGGCGCGTCGCCTCCCTGAGGGGCCTCTGTCTCCAGCCACCAACCAACCTAGCAACATCCTTCCCTCCCTTCCCTTCCCTCCCCTTCCCTCCCCTCCCCTCCCCTCCCCTCTCCTCTCCTCTCCTTTCCAGTACTTGTCATCCTCTGGAGTCATCTTACCTGTCACTGCTCTGTTGTAGGAGTCTCCCTCCAGGATACGAGCCCCACAAGCACCTGGGGGTGACTGCAACCCCCACTCTCCCTGGCGCAGGCACCACGTGGTCCAGGAGCTCCCCAAGGTCACAAAGGAACAGGCCCAGCCTGGCTCGGCAGGAGCCCTGATCCTGCAGTCCAGAACCAGCCCGCCTCTCTGAGCCTGTTTCCTCATCCACAAAATGGGCAGCCTCCCCCCGCCGCCCCCCACGGTGAGGTCAGATGGGACTCCCAGTCTCCCGGCCGGCCGTGAGGTTCCCCAGTGAGCTAGCCTCGCCCTGGCCTCGCTCTGCGGAACTGTTCGCGAAAGCCGAGAAATGCTCAGTGTGCACCACCTGTGCTCCTCGGGACTGTGGACTTCCAGAAGCATTCCTTCATCCTGCTGCGTGAGGCCCCTTCCCTGGTCCCCGAGCTGTCTGGGCACATCACAGATTTCAGCCCCTCGGACTCACTCTGATAACAGGCACCGAACCTCTTTTCTCTGATGGAGAGGAAGTGTCCTCACGACTACGGACTACGATTTCTTTTTGCAAGAGAAATATTTGACCGGAAAGTGATAGCACTTAATAGAATAGAGTCAAGGAAGGGGGTATTTTAATATAATCGGATGCAGCTACAGTTGGATGTGGGTGGTGAGAAATCGTTTCGTTTGTTTGTAAATAAGAAGAAAGAGAGGTGAGAACTTGATCCTGGTGGTAGAGCTCCAGAGGCAGACATGGGAAGGCAGACGCCCAGGGCTGGAAGGACTTCCCGACACTGGCCTCCGCGTCCGGGGAAGAGAACGGGAGCAGAGAACCACAGCATCTTCCCCTCAAATGGGAGGAAACGAGTTTGACCTCCAAGGCCTCAGTTGTCCACCTCCAGGAAATGGGGTAATAAAATCGTCCTCCTTCTTGGCGTAGATGTTGCATCATCCTTCTAGGGCGTGGGGGTGGATGGAGGGATCCTTACAATTCGAAGGGGGCCTGACGACAGGGTCCGAGTCATGCATGAGGACTCAGGAGCCACTTTCCGTCTTCAGCCTCCCGGGTGGAGAAATGAACATCCTTCAGGGCAGGGCACTGGGTGTGCAGGACTCAGAGTTTAGAAATGTGTCTGCGTCACAGCCGAACGTGAGTTGTCTCTGACTTTGAGGGGTTCACAGCTTGATGGCAGAGAAGGACATGAGCACCTGTGAAAGGCCCGCTGAGGAGGCCTGGGCGGGGTGGGGGGGGGGGGAGCCTACTGATTTTGAGGCGGCCCATCTGAGCAACACCCTGCAGGACCCATTGTCACAGCAAGATACTTCTCTGTCCTTTCAGTGTGGCCGGAAGGGCTGCTCCTGAGCCACCCGAGGCCGCTTGGACCCGGGGCCGGCCACTTAGAGGGAAGCCGGCCTGGCCCTCCCTGACTGTGCCCCTGGGGAGGGGACGCAGGCCTCTCTGGGCCCAGTTCCTCGTCTGGAGAAAGCAGGTGATCACAGTGTGTGCTGCCTCGTCCAGCGAGGGCACAGGGGCTGCAGCCAGCCTCCCCCGGCCCCGGTCACACGGCCACACGTGTAACACATTTGCAGAAACACATACACATGCTCGTGTACCTGCACACGCACGTGCACTCACATCACCAGGGCTCAGCTCCCTCGGCTGTCCAGCGAGACACTGGAATGTCTGAGGGGGGCGGGCGACACAAAGGCTGGCACTTGGGAATCGAATTCATTCTTCCTCCCGTCCCTGCGACTCACAGAGGGGACTGAGGGGCCTCAGAGGGAGACCAGAAACTAGTTCCCATGAAATGTCCACGTTCTGGTGATCGTGGGGGAGCGTGCGGCCTCCCGGGGGAGGGGTTTGGGTCCACCAGGTGGGGGAGGATATGGGGGGGGGGGTCACCAGGTGGGTGGCAGGTCTGCAGGGTCAGAAAGGACAAATTTGTTAGGCACATGGTGGCAGGAAGGACATTCCAAGCCAGAGGGGGAGGCAGGGGGAGGCATTGGAGGAAGCCACCTTTGAGGTGCTGCGATGACCCACACTCCTTGGCCCCGTGGGGAGGCAGGGGGGCGGGGGGGGGGGGAAGAGTGGAACCTGTTAGGGCCCCTGAAACCCACCAGACAGGTAAGTGCTCAGTGCCTGTTACTCCCCCTTCCCTGGAGATGAACTGCAGCGTTGCTATTGGCTGAGCTTTTTATTTTTTATTTTTATTTTCTTTAATGTTTATCTGTGAGAGAAAGACAGAGCACAAGGGGGAGGGGCAGAGGGAGAGGGAGACACAGAGTCCGAAGCAGGCTCCAGGCTCCGAGCCGTCAGCACAGAGCCCGACGCGGGGCTGGAACCCGCGAACCGCGAGATCGTGACCTGAACCGAAGGCGGACACTCAACCGACTGAGCCACCCCGGCGCCCCTTGGCCGAGTTTTTTCAATTGCCTTCATTGTGTGGTCCACCGGCCTCCCAGCATTTCATCTGAAAAACAAAAAAGCACCACTTGGACCCTTCTGTGCTGCTACAGATCTACTTCTTTCCGTATTTTTACAAAGAGAAACGGAGAATTGATTTTGTAGTCTCTCTGTGCAGCCTGGCAGCTGACCTCCCGGCGGCCCCCGGGTCCCGGGCGCCTTCCTGAGAGCTGGGTGCAGGCCCTGTCACCGAGACCCTGTCCACGCGGCCGGGACTGGGACCCTGAGGTGCAGCCAAGTGACAGGGCAGGTCCAGACCAGGCAGTCTTAGCCAGAACACAGGGCCCAGATTTTCGTTTCCTGACTTACAGAAGACTGTACGTTTGTGGTCAGCAAACTCAGGTTTTCCACTTGTGTCCTTTTCCGTCGCAGGACCCCATCGGGACCCCACGCTGCTTTAGCTGGGAGTCCCCGGCCGCTCCAGGCTCGAGCACTTCCTGGGGCGTTCTTGTCTTTCACACCCCTGGCGCCGTGGGAGAGGGCTGAGTGGTTGGTCATTTTGTAGGATGTCCCTCAGTTTGGCTTTGTCTGAGGTTTTGTCAGGAGTGGCCCGAAGGTGTGCATTCTGGGCAAGAACCCCACGGAGGTGATGTGTCTTTGCTCAAGCCTCCTGTGGGGGGGGGGGGGGCGGTTCATGGTGCCCCTGTCCTGTGATGCGTGAGTTACTGTCCAAGTAAATGTTGCAAATGCTTTCTCCCAGTTTGTGGGGAGGAAATGTCTTTTGCCTTTGTTTATGGTAGAGTTTTCTTTTTTAAAAGAAATGTTTATTTATTTTGAGAGAGAACACGCACACACACACACACACGCACACATACACAAGTGGGGGAGGGGCAGAGAGAGAGGGAGAGAGAGAATCTCAAGCAGGCTCCGCACTGTCAGTGCAGAGCCCAATGCAGGGCTCGAATTCCCAAACTGTGAGATCAGGATCTGAGCCCAAATCATGAGTCGATGATTTTTTTTTAATTTTTTAACATTTATTCATTTTTGAGAGACAGAGACAGAGTGTGCGCAGGGGAGGGGCAGAGAGGGAGACACAGAATCCGAAGCAGGCTCCAGGCTCCGAGCTGTCAGCACAGAGCCCGACGCGGGGCTCGAACCCACAAACCGTGAGATCATGACCTGAGCCGAAGTCGGACGCTTAACCGACCCAGCCCCCCAGGCACCCCGGTGGAATTGTCTTCCAGGCGGTTAAAGAGAAATGAATGTAGTCCCATCTATCCATCTTGAATGCCCTGGGCTTTGCGGGATAGTGCCAGCCTCCTCCACGTGCCTGCAGGCCTTCCCCGGGACCTGGGGGGTTGGGGGGGCGGGCAGAGCCAACAAGGGGAAGGTGCAGGCTTTCCCAGAAAAGGAAGGCACTTTAGATTTGGGTAGATTTGCCAAAATTGAGCGAAAGGCCCATGCTTCCCCGAAGATGTAGCTGTGTTTCCTGCTGAGATACGACCACCGCCAAGAGTCCCACGTCCCTCCGGCACATACATCCGGTCGTTCAGGTTGGTGCTCAAGCTTTTCTGCGTTCCTGGGTCTCCCGTCCTGCAGGTGGAGAAGCCCAAGTCAGTTAAAGGCCTGCCTCCATCAGAGACAGTGATAGAAGAGGGGGCCTGAGGCAACTCTCTGCCCTAGCCCCTCCCTCCCCCTCCCTCCACTGCTGCAGATACCTGGGCGTCTCCCCACACTAGTCTGGTCCCCCCAGGGCCGGGTGGGGCCCCACAGGAGCCTCAGGGAAGTTCAGAGCGCCCCTCCCCGGAGAAAAGCCAAGCTTCTTTTGCCTGGCGTGGAAAGCTGTGTGACAGGCCCCTCGGAGGCCCCTCCCTCCACTTGGCTCAGCCCCCCCCCCCCCCCCCCCCCCCCCCCCCCCCCGCTCAGCCCCTGGGGCCCTAGGAGAGCCAGGCAGCACCCATCTCCCTGTCCACTGGGGCCAGGCTGCCCTGCCGTGTCCTCTGCACCACCAGCCACCCCCCCCCCCCGCCCCCGGCCACATGAGCACTTGTCCCTCTGATGTGCCCAGACCAGTCCTGAGCCCATGGTGGTGGTGGGGGGGGGGGAGGGGGGCTGGCTCCCTGTAAATCCCTAGCATTGTAAATCCCAATAAAATCTGCGAGGCAATCGACTGTGGAAACAGGAGCAGAGATGGGGTGGCAAAGAGGGAGCCAGGGAGGGTGGCGGGGGGACAGTGCGAGAGGTTGCCAAGGAGGTAGGGAGGCAAGACAGTGAGAGGGCAGGGGGCAGGTCCCCCGTGGGCGGTGGAGGTCGAAAGGAAGAAAAACAGAAGGCCGCAGTCGTCTTTCCCGATTTCTTGGCTAGGTCACAACAGCCTCTGTTAGCACCAAGCCCCACAAAGGGCTCAGACATCAGGTGCGCTCAGATTTAACCCAGGTTTGCCGCCTGCGGGGATATTTTGGGAACCGCAGACACAGCTCCTCTCCCCTGCTTTTCCTTCCCATGGCATCCCGGGCAGGTGGCCCTCACGGCTTGAAAAACAGTTCCTGAGGCCTTGCAGCCAACCAGAGTTTTGTAAACTGAGTCACCTTCTTGTCTCCCGACGACATCTCTGGGAAAAGTCTACGCATGCACACTGTCTGCTTGGCATAGACCCGTGGAATCGGTGGGAAGAGGGCACGAAGTCAGTCCCCCTTCTTTTTATTTATTTTTGAGAGAGGAGGAGAGACAGAGTGCGCGAGGGGCAGAGAGAGAGAATCCCAAGCAGGCTCCGCACCGGCAGTGTGGAACCCAACACGGGGCTTGGACCCACAAACCATGAGATCATGACCTGAGCCGAAACCAAGATCCGGACATTCAACCTGCTGAGCCACCCAGGCACCCCCAAACGCACCCCCCCTAGCAATTTCCCAAATGGTGTATTTTCGGAGAGACTATATTTGTTGTTATTCAGTTTCAAGGCCCCTTCCTTTTTCTTTGGCATTTTCTGGGTACCTACTATGTGCGAGGCACAGGAGGCAGACAGAGATGCTAGGAGGACCCCGGATACGGCGGGCAGTTGCACCGTGCGGGGGAAGCCAGGCCTCGGCGCAAGAGTTTAAGCACGGAGAAGCAGGTGGGGGCGACGTCCAGGGCCGGACGGCCTGGGGCGGAAGACGTAGGGTGCCGGCTGCTTGCACATCGTTGTTGGATAAACAGATGTCGTGTAAATATGGTTTTGATATATTGGTTCTTTAACGCTGGGCACATCTCATGAGGGGCCTTTATTTCTACAACACAACAGCAGCAGCAAACCCCACCCCTTGGAGAATCAGGCTCTTGGCTGGGTCTGGGCAGGGTACCTGCTCCCAAGGGTGTGTGAGTCGGGTTTTTTTTCCTGGGCAGCCTCCTGGCGGGCGGTTGGTCCCACGAGGCGCTGCCACCAGGGGGCGCTGTCGGAGCAGGGCAATGGGGATTGCCCAGGTAGGAGCCCCCAGGAAGCTTGCCCTCCTGGGGAGTTGCCCCAACTGGAGGTTTTGACGAGAGCAGAAAGGGAAGTTTGGTCTGTCGTGTTTGGGTGGTAAAGGAGGGGTCTGTGGACTTTCTCTGCTGTTTGCCGGGCCATGAACCGGTGGTGAATTTCCCCTCCTCCCTCATACACCTGCGCCGCCCGTTCTGGGGGCGCTGTCCCTTCTGGGGGCGCTGTCCGCGGTGGCGTGTGAAGGAAGGGCCCTGGGGGCTCCCGCCCCGCCCACCCTCTGGGCGCGGTGACGAGGCCGCCTCAGTTGCTGTTGGCCCATCTGCGGGTTCATCTGAGGAATCCGGCCTAGCAGGTGACTCTGGTTCTTTACTCACATTGTACTTGGCGCAAGTGTGCCGAAATGACTGACTTTCAAACGTGCAGATTCAACGGCGGAAGCCTGAAGTCTACGTAACTGAATGACTGCAACCGGGAGATGATTTAACAAGGGCATGTACTCACAGCACCCTACTAACTGCACACAGCACGGGAGCTTAATTTTTCTATTTCCTGGGCTTGTAGTCTACTTTCCGTCAGATACACAGCGATCCTGTTCTGCCAGTATCGGCTGTTTTATAATCATCACCCTGACAGCGGAACCACATCCTTGTGTTCATTTAATAACTATGTATCATCCCCCATCTTCCCATTTTCAGAAAAGAATAAGTTAAGTGCTCCAGAAATTGGAAAAAAAATTGAAATTTGACCTTTATTAACTGGGTTAATTGTCAAAATCTCTGCTCGTAAAAAAAAAATTAATGACCAAAAAGTGTAAGTTTCGGAGTTTCAAAGATTAGGTTAATGTCCAAGGAAGTATAAACTTTGACCTTTTTGACACATGTCATAAGTAACATCTATCCTAATAAATTGCTACCTGGGAGCAATTATAAAACTTTCCCTGTATCCAATCATGCAATTTAATTGCTGCTGGAAATCCTGACTTCCTTCGAGGTAGCCTGCAGAATTATCTGATGCCTACAGGAGTCGTTTAATATTTGTTTCAGGGAGGTATATTTGGACCGTTCGCTGCACCGCAGCTTCCACGGGCAGAGCACCTGCCCGCTCGGACCAGAGGCGGCTTGGGCAGGAAACACCAGGAGCCCCAGGAGCAAAGTGGAAACTGAGGACCAGCTTCCGTGCCTGATTCAGTCTATCACTGACCCTGGATCCCCTCCTTTCCTCGCTAGCTGTCCATTTAGGATAGGGTGTTGTACGTGTGTGTGGCCCTGTGACTTTTCCTGTACTGGTAAACAATCAGGTCAACCCCAAACGGGATTAACAGGTGGTTTCTTTTTTTTTTCTTAAAAAAAATTTTTTTGGGGGGCGCCTGGGTGGCGCAGTCGGTTAAGCGTCCGACTTCAGCCAGGTCACGATCTCGCGGTCTGTGAGTTCGAGCCCCGCGTCAGGCTCTGGGCTGATGGCTCGGAGCCTGGAGCCTGTTTCCGATTCTGTGTCTCCCTCTCTCTCTGACCCTCCCCCGTTCATGCTCTGTCTCTCTCTGTCCCAAAAATAATAAATAAAAAATGTTGAAAAAAAAAATTTAAAAAAAAAAAAATTTTTTTTTAATGTTTATTTATTTTTGAGACAGAGCATGAACGGGGGAGGGTCAGAGAGAGAGGAAGACACAGAATCCGAAGCAGGCTCCAAGCTGTCAGCAAAGAGCCCGACGTGGGGCTCCAACTCACGGACCGTGAGATCATGACCTGAGCCGCAGTCAGAAGTTCAACCGACTGAGCCAGCCAGGCGCCCCAACAGGTGGTTTCTTAAATGACCTCATTTGGGGACGGGGCCTCTACCGACCGGTTTGAGCAAATGGGATGAATCCCCACTGCTGAGGCTCTCCCAGGCCAGCCACAAAGGACACAGGGATTTCACGGTCGCTTACTGAGTCCCTTGAAAGCTGGGGTCCCCTCTTGTAATCCCACTACCCATTCAGAACCTCCCGGAATGTGAGAAGACCTGAAAATTAGTATCTAGGAACATGAAGATGACCCCAGCTCCTGGAGTGGGTTTTCAAAGCACTTCCAGGAAGGTGTGAAATCAGAATTAAATTCTCTGTTGTTTGACACCAACAATGAACCTGTTGGGGGAGGAAGGGGGTAAAAGGTGGGCAGAGATGAGCATATGGGTAATCTATAATTCTGTATACTGTGGAGTGAAAAGCCCTGGCCTCCTTTCTGGTGAGAAGGGAAAAAGGGAAAGCAGGTGCAGCTGCGGGCTGAGCCGGGGTCGTCCTCGAGCTGCCCAACAGCGGGCCCCAGATCGTGGGCTGTGTGTACCCGGAGCCTGGTGACGGCGTCCGGCCGGCGCTTAGCGGACATCAAGTGATCCAAATCACAAGGCGGTGAGTCCCTGTCGCACCAGGACCCTGGGGCGACAGCATCTCACTTTCCCGTCGGCTCAACATGGTGACCGGACCCACACTTTGTCGTCTGTGAAACCGGGCTTTAAGCACCTGCCCCTGCCACGTGGGTCAGCACCGAGAGCAGAGCCGGTGGGGGGGGGGGGGCGGGATCCCCTTTCTCCCTTTTCTGCTACTACTTGGCCAAAACAGCCATTCTGGTTCCTTTTAAGATCCAAGGAGCGCTCGGACTGGATTTCCGGACTCTAATCACACGGTAGTCTTAAGAGTGAGTGACACTTAATTCCTTAGAGAACGGAAGCCCGAAGCTGGCGATTTTGACGACTGCCGGTG
Source organism: Panthera leo (assembly GCF_018350215.1). Classification (NCBI taxonomy): domain Eukaryota; kingdom Metazoa; phylum Chordata; class Mammalia; order Carnivora; family Felidae; genus Panthera; species Panthera leo. The sequence continues at coordinate 140,996,373 of NC_056684.1, forward strand.
ACCAAAATAAAACCTTTCTTGCAATTCTTGCATGAAAGAGCAGTGTTTCCCCAGGTGCATGTCGGGACTCACCTGACAACGAGATTTGGGATCTGGCACCAGCTGAGGTCTGCCCGGGTGGACCTCGATGGCTCACTGTCCCCTCTCTTGTCCTCTGCACCTGTTTCGAGGTGCCTGTGAGATTTACTTGAAAACTGCACGCCAAGACATCCAGAGGTGCCCGTTATAGGAGGCTGAGACACCTGCCAGGTTGGGAGAGCCCCCGGCCTGCACGACGGTGGCCACAGAACGCGGTCCGTCTCCTGTGACCGCAGGGCTGACGGGCAGCCCTCTCATCCACGCAGGACCTGCTCCCTCAGGATCCAGAGCCTAGCGTCCTCCCACTGGCTTAGTACACGGGCTCCCTGCCACGGTTCTCAGTAAGGCCAGGAGCTATTTCTTCAGAACCACGTCAGAACTCCTCCTCCCCACAGCCTCACGTGGTTATTCCGTTTTGCAGATAAGGGATTCGAGGCCTTGGGGCCCCCGGGTGGCTCAGTTGGTCAAGCGACCGACGACTTCGGCTCAGGTCATGATCTCGAGGTTTGTGGGTTCGAGCCCCGCATCGGGCTCTGTGCTGACAGCTCAGAGCCTGGAGCCCGCTTCGGATTCTTTGTCTCCTTCTCTCTCTGCACCTTCCCCTCCCTGCCCCTCTCAAAAATAAAGAAACACTTAGAAAAATTTGTTTTAATTTCAACTTGGAAAAGAAGAGAAAATCAAGGCCTCGAGCATCAAGAAACCCGCCATGGGGCCCAGACCACAGCAGGAAACAGAGCGATCGGATCCACCTTACCTCTGCCTGGTATCGGAGCCGGACCCTGTTTTCTGGACAACTTCTTCTGGGGCTAAAACCTTGGTTGCAGGTCCAAATGCAAATACTCCGGAAGAATGGCGGAGTCTCTCCACACGTATACACTTGAGTGGGAATTGGGCCATCGCGTACTTTTCAGGAGTGCAGATTTGGCCTGGGTGAAGGGTGGAGAGTGTGTGAGTCTGGGGGGGTCGGGCGGAGGCCTCACACACTCTGTGGAAAGGGAGCACGGGGCCCCGAGCCCCACCCCACCCCCACCCCACCCGGGGTGTGCGGGCCCGAGAGCAGCCACTCATCCTAAAAGTAGCTTCTCCAGAACCGTGTTTTAGGAGGGGAAAGGATGCTTTGAGGTGCGAGCCACAACGTGGTCCTCTTCTCCTGGGACACGCTGCAGGGGTCAGGGCACAACAAGGCAGGACAGCAAGAGGACAAGGGGGAGATTTCACGCCAGCCTGGTTCTGGGAGGGAGGGGGCGTCCCCTCAGTGGGGCAGCCGGCGAGGCCGTTCCCCGGGGCTCTCTGCTGCCTGGAGATGAAGGTCCAAGCTTTGACGGAGTGCCATACGCGCGTGTGTGTGCACACGTGTGTGTGCGCACACGTTTACACGTATAAAACGTACTGACACACACTCTCACCCGCAGGTGTGTGGGAGTCGGGGCTGATCTGTGTGACAACCGGCACCGACGTTCCCGACTCCACAAGTCCTGCTGAGGAGTCCACGAACACAGGCTTCTCTGCCTTTTTATCTCATTTCTAAGGGAAACACCGATGGTGGCATTTGTGTCCAAGGGAGCTGGTGACCGCTCCGTTTTTCCGCGTAAAGAAGCTACTCGGTACAAGTCAGGTGGCCTCCCCTCCCTGAGTTCTCCTTGCGGGATCTGGGCACAGTGCCCAGGACTCCGTCTCCTGCAGGACCCCTCTCCAGGAGGCAGGGACTTGGGGCTCTCCTGGGCCCCCCGAAAGCCCCGCCAGAGGCCCATCCTCCCGCACTTCCCTTCCTCCGGTACTAGAGCACGGGGTCCCACCCCTCTAATGACCCGTGGCATGGTCTGCCCGGATCATTGGTTCAAGTGGTCGCCTCGTCACCTCGAGGGCACCGAGGGTTTCTTAGGAAGCCAGAACGACCCACGGAACCTGGCACTGCACCAGGGTCGCAGCTGTCACTTGGCCCAGGTCCGCAGTTGCTCAGTCAGTGCGCACTCCAAGCTGCCGGCCTGCGGAGCAGGGATCCTTTTGCTATCCCGGGTCCCGGGAACATTCTCTGCGTCCTGAGAATGGCTGAGGCTTAGAGAATCGTAAGAACCAACATTTCCTGAATGCTTAGCACGCACAGACACGGTGCCAGAAGCTTGGAAATGCATGATCTCATTCGGCAGACCCGGAGCCTGTAGAGGTAGGAAGCACAGATATCCTGCAGGAAGGCACAAAAACGTCCAAGGACCGGGCCCCATCCCGCAGCCAGGAGATCCCAGGTCTGTGTTCGGAACGTGAACGCTTAGCCGCTGTGGATGGCCTCCCCGCTCAGTTCTGTAAAGTGATTAATAAAATCAAAGCACCCCGGACATTTAGAATACCCTCTATAACAGTCACCCTGCTGGTGGCCGGCAGCCTGAGCAGGTCCTGAGCAGTGCTCGTGAGTCCTCCCTTGCAGACTGCGGCTGGCTTAAAAAGTGCTCCCTCGCTCGGGGTTCACTGGGGGGACGTCTGCCTCCCGACCTGCTGGCCTGGCTGGGCCTCTGCGGAGACATAACTGGGCCCACCCCTCCTATGCTCCCGGACCTTGTGGACATTCTGGCCTCCTCCCTCTCAGCCCAAACTCCCACCCTGGACCAGCACTGCAGTTTCATTTAAATAACAAATTTGCCAGTGCATTTGAATACAATTCCAGTTACTCAAATTCAATTTGCACCGAGAATTTTAGGAATACATTATGTAAGGGGCTGCGGATTCAAACAGGAGGCTGACCCCTAATGAGCTGCCTGAAATTGACATTCAAATTCGAGTGAGCCCAAATCTTGGCTCAGGGCATCAGCTAGACCCGATTGAACACGCTCATTTTGCCAGATCAATAATACGAACATGGCATAATATATCACATAAAAAGCTTCTTCCCGTAGCCATGGTTACAGCACTTAAAGATCTGGGCTCTCTGAAACTCACCCCCCAAATCAGCCACCACTCTGATTCCTCATTTTCCTTACGGACAGTCCGATTTTAGTTCTAAGCTCAAGTCACAGGTACTTTCTTCGTTTCTATTTCTTTAATTCTCTCACTCCGACATATACATATTAACCACCAAAAAATACAACAAGGAAGGATTTGCAGAAAATTAATTCCCTGTTTTTAAAGGAAGCCTTAATTTAGCATAACCCAGTGTACTGTATGGAGAACCTGAGAATATTTTTTTTTTAACCTGAGAATGTTTTTAATGCCTTACTCTATCAAAAAAAAAAAAAAAAAAAAAAAAATCTTTTAGTGAGCCCAGTCTAGAAACTATCGGGGGAAGTCACCTATCAATTGCCAGTTTGTGGGAAAAACTGGGTAGTTTTTCTAGGCTGGTGAAATCTAATTGCTAAGTGTTTACACAAATAACACACAAAGCTAAGAAACAGAAGCAAAGGCTGGCATTTTTCCAATGACTAGCCTGAACAGCCTCCGATCCAAAAGCATGAAGAAGAAAGTAAACTTTAAAATGATTTGAGAGAAAGGTCTATTTTCATGACAGATGGCAATGAGGGTTCTTCAATGCCAATTTAATCACTTTTTCCTCAATTTTCAAATGCTTAGGATGTGGCTCTGAGTGTTTGTGACCAGTACTGTGTCTGCTGAGCTGGAATGGGGCAGGACGGAGACTAATGTGTGCTGTGGTCTCCAGGCCACTCTAGGGCAAGGCCACCCAACTTAGGGCAGCGATGTTGTTCAACAGATAATCTTTCTTTCCACATGGAAAAGTTCTGTTCTTACCAGCCCCATTTTTATGTCACAAAGGCAAAGATTGTCCTTGATTGGGGGCCTAATTTATATAATCACTTTTTGGTCTGATAACCTTAACAAATAGACCTGTTGATGGGGATTTAATTGACAGAATGAACAGTCTCCAAATTTTCAAGTAGGGACTTTTAATTTTTTAATATTTGAGAGACAGAGACAGAGAGAGAGAGAGAGAGAGAGAGAAAGCATGAGCAGGGGAGGGGCAGAGAGAGATTGAGACAGAGAGAGAGAGAGAGGCAGAGAGGGAGACACAGAAACCCAAGTAGGCTCCAGGCCCTGAGCTGAGAGCTCACAGCCTGACACGGGGCTCAAACCCACAAACCACGAGATCATGACCTGGGCTGAAGTCAGACGCTTAACAGACTGAGCCCCCCAGGCACCCCTTGAAGCAGGGACTTCTGATAATTACCTTCCAAATAAGTGGAGAGAAGGGCCTGACACCCACCAGCCGTGCTGTGAGGGCCAGAACTTGAAGCCCGATTTCCACCCAGGGCTCTGTGAGCTCCATCTGGACTCGTATCTTTTCCAGGAAATATTCTGACAACTATCCTGTCTCACGACACTACTTTACATCTGAACCGTATGTAATTTTTCCAAGGAGATATTGGATACTAGACTTCACTTTTAAACCAATGAGAAAATGTATCTACAGACAAATGAGTCATTAACGTTCTAATCTCTGGGACCTCCCTATCCAGAGTAGAAAATGCCTCGAATACCACGGTGCTTCCTTGGGAAATAGGTACGTTTTATAGGCTCTTCATACTTTTGGTAAAGGGTCTCAGATGCAAGGCTGATGGGGGAGCTCGCCACCACAGGTGTGCTTATTAATAAGCTGGAGTTGAGTGCGTACCAACAACGCACGAGAGTTCTAGGCGTCAGCGCTGATGAATGCTGCTAAGCACCTGTAAAGACGAAACCTGCCCCTCGCATTCAACGACCTCCTGAGCTCTGTAAGACTCCGGATCCTCGGTGCGGAATTAAGCAATTTATCTGCAGAGCCCTGTCTTCTCCAAGGAGAGACACAGACAATGTCCTGAAGACTACCTGTGCACAACAGTGTTTACCGAAACGGCCGGGTTATTTACACAGCGTTTTCCAAAAGAACTTAATTGTCAGGACCCCGGAGACAGCGTGAAAACCCGTAGTGGAGGAAGGCTGGCAACCTGTAACCCGGGAGCCAGTGGCCTTCAGGGGACGCTAGCCCGAGCCTTCACCTCCCCCACAACTTCAAGCGCTCCTTTGCTTGTGTCCGGCTCAGCCCCTCGCAGGCTGCAGAGGGGCTGACCTCAGGCCTCCCGCGCGACCCTGGGTCCCCGGGACAAGCAGAGCACTGGACATCGGGCACCGGGCAGCTTCCAAACAGCTCCGCGGATAAAGCAGGATGGTTTGCATCGGAGCTCAGTCCGAAGGGCCTGTCCCACTCCAAGGAAAGGAAGAGACAAAAGTATTAATCATGTTTTCCTTTTAATAAGGCTTTTTACTCAAAAGTGTAGCTTTGAAAATCTCTAGCTTGTGAAAACCGAAGAGCCGGGGAGCCGCCTCGCTGTGCACGCGGCCCCGGAGAGCTGAGGCCCCGCCGCCGCCACAGACCCTCCGTGACCGACGCGGGAAATCAAACGCACCACGTTAAAATCAGAGCCAACATTTAAAATGAGGAGGAGGATGCATGTCCTACGGTGATTCAAGGAGAGGGGGCAAGTTCTTCATACGGTAAAACCAAACACAAAAGGTAAACAAATCTTTAGAAATCACTAGGGCTGTGTGTGTGGTGTGTGTGTGTGTGTGTGTGTGTGTGTGTGTGTGTATTTATATAATTAGGATTATCACCAACATTTAAAACTATTAAAAATAAGGTTGCCACCTTAACCTTTCTTTCAGTACCGGGGCATTATTTTAGGAAAAAAAAAAAGATGTCGCCCCGAACCTCGAGCTGCCAAACCTGGAGCCCGGCCGGCGCTGAGCACCCGGAACGCGTCACCCCGTCCTGCTGGCAGGGGGCAGAGAGGCTGCAGCCGCGGCTGACAGGGGGCCAGGCCCGCCAGAGCACGGCTGACGGCCGACCTGCGCGCGTCCCCGGGAAGAACACACGGGTGCCCACAGTGGGTCTACAGGGGCTGCCAAAGCACCCCTTGCCCGGTCTGCCGTCGAGGCCCGGCAACCTGTTTGTTTTGCCCAGAAGCAAGATGGCTATCTTAATCAAAAAGGGAAGCTAGATTTTTTTTAAATAACTTAAAAAAAAAATCATTTTTATATAAAGCAGCAAAAACATATTTTCCTCTCTGCGGAAAGAAACAACGTGAACAAGGGAGCACGGCGACGCGACTGGACGGTCCACGAACTTCCGCTCAGCTCAGCTCGGTGCAGACGGCACCTCCGCGGGGCTGCTGCTCCCTGGCGCCCTCCGTGCCGTCTGCACAAGATTCTTTGGTGCCCTCGGCCGCTCTCCGGCTTTCCTCCCGATTTAAATTTTCCTTCTCCGCCCCCGTCCCGTTGGGGATAGAGTTCTCGCCGTTCACGAGCCCGTTCTCCACGGCCTTCGCCCCGCCCACGGCCTCGGCCAGGGTGAGGGCCTCGTGCGCGCCGGCCTCCTCCTCCAGGCTCCTCAAGGCCAAGGGCAGCCTGGCGCCCCCCGCGCCGCTCTCCTCGCACCGGGGCAGCGGGGCCCCCGCCTCCATCTGCTTGCGGTAGTACTTCCGGTTGGCGGCCGCGCTCTTTACCGCCTTCTCCAAAATCTCCTTTTCTCCTAAGCGCAGCTTGATGGCCATTGTTGCGCGCACAGAAAGGCTGTGGTTTTTCAAGAAGGCCTTGTCTTCCTGGCCAACGAAAAACAGCAAGATTAACTCTGAGGAGTCTAAATCATCAAAAGCGTGGCGACAGAAGGCAGATCAGTTGCTGCCAGGGATGGGGGCACGAGGGAGGTGTTAGGGGTGACAGAAGGTTCTGGAACTTGACTGTGGTGGTGGCTGCAGGATTTGTGGGCTTCTAGCAGAACGTCCACGTTAGAAGTGTGGATTTTATTGTATTTATTTACTGATTTTTAACATGTATTTATTTTTGAGACAATGTGAGAGGCAGAGCATGAGCCGCAGAGGGAGACACAGAATCTGAAACAGGCTCCAGGCTCCCAGCTGTCAGCACAGAGCCCGACGTGGGGCTCGAACCCACGAACCGCGAGATCATGACCTGAGCCAAAGTCGGACGCTCAACCGACTGAGCCACCCAGGTGCCCTGATTTTATTGTATTTAAATTCCACCCCGGTAAAATGACCTAAGATGAAAACGGTGAGCCTAAATCTCATGCCTGCTGCACCACATCTGACAGCGAGCTCGGCCGATTTTAGGAGGTGTTGTCTGTCCTGTGCACTGACGGCCCAGGGGGCTTGGCACCTGGTTGGGTGAATGTGAAATTAGGGACGCGAAGGTTAGCTTTAAAAGCACAAATGAAAACTCAGAATGACAGAAGAGTGGTGAAAAAATTTTTCAAATCTGTCTTCTTATCAACAGTGCTTTAATGCGATTCTTCTGGTAGGTATACATACGGTAAGTAGAAAAACCTTCGTAGGCTGAGTGACAAAGATCAGATGCCCAATGATCTTGCTAAAGAAAGTAATTGACAGGGGCGCCTGGGTGGCTACGTTGGTTAAGTGTCCGACTTCGGCTCAGGTCATGATCTCGCGGTCTGTGAGTTCGAGCCCCACGTCAGGCTCTGTGCTGACAGCTCAGAGCCTGGAGCCTGTTTCGGATCCTCTGTCTCCCTCTCTCTCTGCCCCTCCCCTGTTCACGCTCTGTCTCTCTCTGTCTCAAAAATAAATAAACGTTAAAAAAAAAAAAATTAAAAAAAAAAAAAGAAAGTAATTGACATTTAGGAAGGAATCTCTCATCAGAAACCCTTAACAACATGACACAGCTCAACTCCTCATCTACTCGATCTAATTACCTCAATGGTTGTTTTGTAGGTTTTTAAAAGAAGCGAGGCTCGATCTTCAAGAAATGTCCAAAGTTTGACCTCATTGTCCCAGCTAACGGGATACTCGGAATTACCCAAGGTGAAGATTCTGTCTATAGCATTATCTCCCAGCAAATGTTCTTTCAATTCTTCTGCAAGAAACACAAACAGCCATCTGTTAGGGAAGAAACAGCACGGCTTCTCGGCTTCTCATTTAACAAGCAACCCACCTTGGAAAATATCTTCCCCAATGACATCGTTCTCCTGTGGCTGAAAGCTCTCCCTGATGGAGGGGGCCGGGCCGTGCTAGGCTCTCCAGGGTGAGTCAGGGCTAGGTTCGGGAGGGGTGTGTGTGTGTTGGGGGGGTCCTCCTGATCTGGAGTCCGGACCAAGCCTTGGGGCAGCACTGTCGCTCGTTTTTATGGGGGACGCCGAGAGCTTTTACACAGTCTCACGAGATACATTTTAAGGACGAACTCTAGGGACACGGCCCTCATGCTGACGATACCCTTCTCACAAACCGTGAGCTCAGTCACACCCACGGGGTCAAAACGACATTTAGGTTGACAATGTAAATAGCAAAAACGCGTTAAATAGGACAACAATCCAGTGACCCTTCTCTGTGTCAGTCAGAATGGCGCTCATGCCAGTAGCTGACCTGACAAAGCTGTTTACCTCCTAACACGCAAACCCCGGGCTGAAAGAAGCAAGAAAATGGACTATAAAAACCTTAGTTCATGAAAAATGTGCCTAGATCCCTCCCTTGTCAGGAATTAAATAGAAATTACAAGTAAACACAAGTGAACATCTCAATTACCTTCAAATATATGTAAGAGGAGGAAAGAATTCAGCAACTGCTCTGAGCATTTCATCTCCTGGCACATTATCTTCAAAAGACCCAAATATGCCTGTCCTAGTCACGCTCAAGAAATATCCCCGTACTTCTTATGTAATTACGAGCCAGTATCTCTTTCAGAGCGAAATGCCCCACAGCTGTCACTCTTTACAATTCAAATTGGAGAACTTCTGCTGCCAGCAAACTGAACTTTTATTAGTATTAGTTAGAGGAATTCAAAGGATAATATAGCAATTGTCTTGACATGACAAGTTGTCTTTGACTAAAGAGAAACTACAGAGAATCATCGGACCTAAAATGATTCAAGCAGTTTGGTTCTTTGGTTTTTTTGAAGAAAACAGAAGTTAATCGAACGTTCAAAAAAGAAATTTATTAAGGTGCGTTTGTTAGCAAAAGGGCATGAGAAAATGCAGGATTTTTAGATTTCGGATCCTCAGTTTATATTTTGGGTAAAGTGCTGACCGTTTAAGACGCGCTTCCTTGGTGGTAGACGTTTCTTTTCGGAAGCTCCCCCCAGTCCTCAGGTCGCCAGTTTTGATTGGTTCCTAAGCGCACGCACGTTCTGCCCTCCAAGCTGGCAAGCTGAGTGAGGGGCAGGAGCAGAGACTGGGGACTGCTGGCGACAGGACACCCCCAAGAGGGGACACACAACAGCGTCACCACGCGACCAAAGGCTTCAAGAGTAGGTTCCTCCCTACGCTTCCCTGCGGCCAACAAAGAACGCAGCCCTGACAGAGCCTCCGTGCCTTCCCCCAGCCACCACGGGAGTCACGTTAGGTCACCCCCGACGGCGACCGGTGCCCTCGCTCCTCAGCCTGGCTCCGTGTCAACCGCGGGTTCCTCTAGACCCCTGGACGACTAGTGTCTCTTCCACGGAGCGTGTTCTCTGCAAGCCAGCGGGAGCCACGTGGGATGCCCGGGGCGCAGGCCCTGCAGGGAAAAGAGCTGGTCCTGACTCGGGCCGCCGTCTGCCAGCTCAGGGCCACGTCACTCAATCCCTTGGAACCGGAGCTTCCACGTCAGTCAAGCGCGAAGCCCTACACCTCACAAGCCTGACGACGACTAACAGAACGCAGCATGGCGCCTGGCATACAGCAGGTGCTCATGCATTACAGGGATCAGCATCACTGTCATTTTTCTCAGTTATAAGTCTCCTCGGGATCGGAATGGTGACCTTCACCTTTATACCTCTTTACTGTACACGGGACAGGCCCATGGGAAACCCTTCACTGGTGTTCGCTAAACTGACTGATGAGCCACCACCAAAGGAAAACCTCGCTGGAAGTTGGGCCTTCGACAGTGTGGCCGCTTCTGAGGGACAAGCTCCACCCCCCCCCCCCCCCCCCCCCCCCCCCCCCGCCTTGGGTCCTGTGGTTGGGTGTCGAAATCACCTGTTTGGGGCCTAAGTTTCTTCCACGTCTGTCCTGACGTCAAAGCCTGGACTGGGCATCCAGACGTGAAAACGGGGCCGAGGACAGCAGAGCCCAGCAGACCCCACCACCACGGGCCACAATTCACCTCTGCGGACCAGACTGCCCTCTCCCCAGTGCCCGAACAGCCTTCTTCAGAGGAATGCTTGTTTGTTTGTTCAGTTAGGTGCTCTCTCACTCACTTCTTCCTACTCAATCTGTTTTGCATGGGATTTGAGGTTGTTTACAACAGCAGATACACACTCACACGCACACACACACTTGCAAACGAAACTTCAGGGAAGGAAATAAGAAAGAGTAGAGCAAAAATAAATGATATAGAAGCGAAAAAAGAACAGATCAATGAAACCAGAAGCTGGTTGTTTGAAAAAACAAATAAAATTGAAAACCACTAGCCAGACTTAGCCAAAATAAAAGAAAGGACCCAAGTAAGTGAAATCACAAATGAGAGAGAGAAGAAATAACAAACCAACACCTTAAGAGAAATACAATCTTAAGAAGAGTATCATGAAAAACTATATGCCAACAAAGTGGGCAATTTGGAAGAAACGGATAAATTCCTAGAAACATACAGATTAGTGAAACTAAAACAGAAAGAAATAGAAAATTTGAACAGACCCATAACCAGCAAAGAAACTGGGTCAGTAATCAAAAATCTCCCAACAAACAAGAGTCCAGGGCCAGACGGCTTCCCAGGCGAATTCTACCAAACATGTAATGAGTTAATACCTATTTTTCTCAGACTATTCAAAAAATACAATAGGAAGGAAAACTTTCAAATCACAGAGGCCAGCATTACTGATACCTAAACCAGATAAAGGCACCACAAAAAAAAGAACTACAGGCCAATATCCCTGATGAACTGGATGCAAAAATTCTTAATAAAATACTAGCAAACCGAATCCAACAGTCCACCCCGATCAAGTGGGATTCATTCCTGGGTTGCGGGGGCAGTTCCGTGTTTGCAAATCAATAACGTGATGCGCCGCATCACTAGAAGAAAGGAGAAGAACCGCACGACCCTCTCAACAGATGCAGGGAAAACACTGGCAAAGTGCTAATGGCCATTCAGGATAAAAACCCTCAACAAAGCAGGTTAGAGGAACCCAATAAAGTCCATATATGAAAACCCCACAGCCAGTGTCATCCTCGATGGGGAAAAACTGAGATCTTTCCCTCTGCAGTCTGGAAGACAACACGGATGTCCGCTCTCGCCACTGCTCTTCCACAGAAGACTAGAAGCGCTAGCCTCAGCAATCAGACAACAAAAAGAAATAAAAGGCATCCAAATCAGCAAAGAAGAAGTAAAGCTTTCACTATTTTCAGATGACAGGCTACTATATACAGAAAACCCAAAAGACTCCACTAAAAACTATTAGAACTGATGCACGAATTCAGTTAAGTTGCAGGATACAAAATCAATGTGCAGAAATCAGATGGATTTTGATACTCCAATAATGAAGCAGCACGGTGAGAAATTGAGGAATTCACCCCATTCACAACTGCACCAAAAACAATAAGATACTTAGGAATAAACCTAACCAAAGAGGTGAAAGGTCTGTACTGTGAAAACTATAAAACACTGATGAAAGAAACTGAAGATGACACAAAGAAACGGAGAAACATTCCGTGCTCACGGAAGAATAAATATCGTAAAAATGTCCATACAACCCAAAGCAATCCACACATTTAATGCAATCCCTATCAAAATACCAACAGCATTTTTCACAGAACTAGAACAAACAATCCCAAAATTCGTATGAAACCATAAAAGACCCCAAATAGCCCAAGTAATCTGGAAAAAGAAAAACAAAGCTGTAAGCATCACAATTCTGGACTTCAAGTTATATTACAAAGCTGTATTGATCAAAACAGTATGGTACTCACACAAATACAGATACACAGATCCACGGAATAGACTAGAAAACCCAGAAATGAATCCATAACTATATGGTCAATTAGTCTTTGACAAAGCAGGAAAGGATATCCACGGGAAAAAAACAGTCTCTTCAACCAATGGTGTTGGGAGAACCGGACAGCAACATGCCGAAGAATGAACCTGGACCATGTTCTTACACCATACACAAAAATAAGTTCAAAACGGATGAAAGCCCTAACTGGGAGACCTGAAATCATTAAAATCGGAGAGAACACAAGCAGTAACCTCTTTGACACTGGCCATGGCAACTTCTTACTAGATATGTCTGCTGAGGCAAGGGAAATAAAAGCAAAAATAAACTATTGAGAATTCATAAAAATAAAAAGCTTCTGCACAGCAAAGGAAACCATCAACAAAGCTAAAAAGCAACCTATGGAATGGGAGAAGATATTTGCAAATGATATATCTGATAAGGGTCAGTATCCAAAATCTATGAAGAACTTAAAAAACTCAACGTGCAAAAAACAAACGATCCGATTAAGAAATGGGTAGAGAACATGAACAGACATTTCTCCAAAGAAGACATCCAGGTGGCCAACAGACACACAAAAAGTTGCTCAACATCGCTCATCATCAGAGAAATAAATATCAAAACTACAATGAGAGATCACCTCGCGCCTGTCCAAATGGCTAAAATCAACAACACAGGAAATAACAGGTGTCGGTGAGGCTGCAGAGAAAGGGGAATTCTCACGCACTGTTGGCGGGAATGCAAATTGGTGCAGCCACTCTGGAGGCCAGTATAGAGGTTCCTCAAGAAACAAAAAATAGATGTACCCGATGATCCATCAATTGCACTACTAGGTATCTATCCAAAGAACACAAAAATACAGGGGCACCTGGATGGCTCAGTCAGCTGAGCGTCCAACTCTTGATTTTGGCTCAGGTCATCATCTCACAGTCGGTCATGAGTTCAAGCCCCATGTCGGGCTCTGCACTGAGCATGGAGCCTGCCTGGGATTCTCTCTCTCTTGCTCACGCACACACACTCTCTCTCTCTCTCTCAAAAATAAATAAACAAACATTAAAAAGAAATTAAAAACACGACTTCAAAGGGATACATACACCCTGAGGTTTATAGCAGCACTACCAACAATAGGCAAATTATGGAGACAGCCCAAAAGCCCATCGACCGATGAATGGATAAAGATGTGGTGTATATATATATATTAGGATATTACTCAGCCACAAGAAAGAATGAAATCCTGGCATTTGCAATGATGTGGATGGAACTAGAATGTATTATGCTAAGTGAAGTCAGTCAGTCAGAGAAAGGCAAATATCCTATGATCTCACTCATATGTGGAATTAAACAACAACAACACAAAGGGGAAAAAGTGTGTGTGGGGGGGGAACCAGAAAACAGACTCTTAACAATAGAGAACTAACAGGGTTGCTGGAGAGGAAGTGGGGGGGGGGATGGGCTAAATGGGGGATGGGCACTGAGGAAGGCACTTGTTGGGATGAGCCCTGGGTGTTGCACGTACATGATGAATCACTGCATTCTACACCCTTAACTAGTATTAAACCGCTGGTTAACTAACTGGAATTTAAATAAAAACTAAAAACAAAACACACAAAAACAGTAAAAGCGAAGCCTTAGAACTATGGGATTGGGCCTACTGGGGTGGGGGTGGGGGGACATTTTCAGACCAAACACGAAAACGCAAGCACAATCAGTCAGGATAAGAAAGGCCAAACGTCTGAGCTTAAGCAAACATAAGAGTAGATGCTGAATACGGGCATTTAACTCTTTCTCTGCCTGAAGGGAGAGGCTGCGGACAAGAACATTTTGTGATGCAAACAGGGTCGTCTTCAGTGTTAACCTGACAGGAAGCCTGACGTTAGGAAGCCTGCCAGCAATCTCGCATCTCAAAAGCAGAGTGGGCCAGCCAGGGAGGTCCCGTGGCCCACGAATGCCACGCTGACCACATGACTTCGGGGGGACTCCCAGGTCCGTGCACTGTGCGGGAATACGGCTGTCTGCGGAACGAGCACATCAAAAACTCCCCTCCACAAACACAGAATTCTGATGCAGTTACAGGATCCCAGATGTTTTTTCTTCCAGTGCAGTAGAGAATTAGTTGTTTATTACAAATGAATATTGACAACACATCAAGGACTTAATAAAACACTTCCAGGGTAAAACGGATCAACTTCTTTCTCCAGTGTTGCCCTCCCCCGTCCCCCGAGAAAGCGCTCTAGTTTTAAACAATTTTATCTTGAATCTGCATCACTATGCTTTATACTTTATGCATTTTTTAAAAAGTCAACATCTTTTTTTTTTTTTTCCTCCTGAAATGATTTACCTTCAGTCATGCAGAATACGCGGAGAAAAGCCAGGAGCTGGGCAGAGACGGGCGGCTCGGTAAAATGCAGCGCAAACACACTGGAACTGACAAAGGCAGAAGCATTAGTCGCCCTGCCTGGGCACCTGCCCTCAGCAACTGAGAGCCCTTCACTCCACACTCGGGGAGGGCGGCCGCCCTCGAGGGGCGCTGACCCGCGTGACTCATCCCGACCCCTCACCCGAGGCGCGCAAATGTTGCTTTCAGTGCCTGCAAAGTGCAGAAGGTAGGGCCTCTCTCAGGGGATGGCAGTCACCGCCCCATCGGCAGTTTCTAAAAGCCTTAATCTCAGGGTGCGTGTGCCAACCAAGAGAATTAAGTGTGCCCACGGTTCTTAAAAAATGTTAACAATAATTTATGTTGAGTTCACATTTTAATCATTAATCAAATATTGACAAGTTCAATAAAAAAAGGCCTGGTTAATCCATTTTCATTAAGAATGGTTCCTCCATTCCCGGGAGAACTAATAAATCATAATTCTTGGCTTCTTTATCATTTTGCACCTCAAATGCGAGAGAATCTTCAAGAATTTAACCAGAAATTCTTGAAATCACTAGGGATCATGACTTCATTACAGAAACTAATGGTGGCAAAGAATTAAATGAAACAAATTGATCCGGGTCATTAACCTTTTCAAGGTGAAAGACACTAATGATCCACAGTATTTATTTAACTTAATGAGGAGTTCAAGCCGTGTCCCCTGGAAGGGACCACGAGCGCCCTCAACGACGCTGACGTTTATCTGAAAACGCCCGTAAGTCTCCACGCGTCCCGGTCTAAATCTGCTGTGCAGGAGGGATGCAGACACGGGGACAGACCACTCTAGAGAAGTTCTACTGACACACCAACGAAACACTGTGCAAGTGGAAATGCTTCTAGGCGCGCAGGGGAGAGCCGGGCGTCTCTGTACGTACGTGGGGATGCCGGCGCGGGCCAGGACCTCGGCCTTCATGGCGTACAGTCGGTCACTCTTACTCACTCCCAGCTTTATTTTCACTCTGTCGTGTGAATTATTGTCAAAGAAAAAACCACTGTGGATCACAAACTCTGCATTTGACCGAGTGCCATAAAAAATGTAAATCTGAGATGCAGTAAAGAAAAAAATAAAGGGATATAAAAGAAATTTAACATCATTCTCAATACAGAGCAGGGCAAAGGATCAGTTCTCACATGTTCAACTGGACGTCACACCGCACACACAAAACAGCCCTCACGTGATCTCCTGCAGCCCCAGCAAGGCGTGCAGTTCCCCCTTCCCCAAACCGGCTGAGATGGGCCAGGAAGGGCATCCGCTCCCGCCACCACGTGGGCCTGCCTGGTTCACAGAGGAGCCCCGGCCGGGGCGCGCACTGCCCCTTCTCCGTCCCCGGGACGGCGAGACCGGCCGGCACGTTATGACTGCACGTGGCGGTTCGTCACAGTCCCCCCGCCTCCTTCCACTACAAGGGTCTCTTCTGGAACAAGAGTTTCAGGCCGTGTCCGTCAGAAACTCATTTCCAGTTCCTGTGGCAACTCTGCACCCCGCAGGGGGTCTCTAACTCTTCTGCGGGAAGGGAAAGGGAAGGGCCGACCGGCTTCGTTAGACTCGCATCGCTCATTTTGTCTCAGCTGGGGCGTCAATGGTCTGCTTTCTGGGGTTAACCGCTCGGTCCTGAGACCGAGGGGTGGAAAGCAGGCATTCAGGGATGCGTATTTTCAAACTCACCGAAAAGCTTACCCCTGCCCCCACCCAAATCATGAGATGAAATCTGCAGATTAAAGTGGAAAGATGTACGGTGCCCGAGTCCCTTGATTTTGCCACTTAAATAAATTGCAAATATGAGGTCAACTGTGCAAATAATTGCACTTGAATCTGTTTTCTCCGTGGACCCAAAGCACAGTACACGTTTCTTACGGCTTCAGGTCTCGAGACGTACTCCCCAGACGGTCCTAAATCCAAATCCCTAATTTTGTGCCCAAGCTAAATCCCTTTTTAAACTTGTCAACACAACGCGAGCTCTGTGCCCACCGGCCGGCCCCCGGTCCGCGAGCCGGTGCGTGAGCGCCGCCCACCTGCTCTCCAGCCCGGAAGTCCTGCAGGGCCACACACTCACATCGGTCGTCTTCCAGGTTGTAGCCGGTGGTGATCTAGGCGGGGTGGAAGGGGACAACTGTGAGCACGGAGGGGTGCGGTGCCCTCGCTCGCGAGGGTCTGCTTTGGCAGTCAGAAGATAGAAGGCAGCCGAAGGTACCTAAAAGGGCGCCTTCTGCATGCGCTACAAAACTGACAAACAACTTCTTGGTTATTGTAATCAGTTCTATTTACACCAGAAATTCTTACACAAGATTCCATACATGGAGTGAGGGAAGGACCTGACTCTTCGGAAAATACAGTGGACAGAGTGTCCCTCGTTGGTCTCAAGCAAGTGTCACCATTCGTCCCAAAGCGAGCCCCACGGACGGAAGCAGGGTCTCCTGGAGAGCACGAGCTGACTCCAAATGACTCCAAATACGGTTCCTCTCACCTCTGGCCGCTAAGAAACTAACGTGTGTCTTCCATCGGGTAAACAACCGGGGGAAAAGGAAAGCCTGATTCTAAACTATGTACTTATTTTACTCTGAAATTAGAGAAATTGAAACTTTCAGATAAGCAAAGGGAAAATCAAACAACTTAGCTGTGGTCTATCTTTCTGCTGAGCGCTGTATGTAAGCATCTCTAAGGCCATTACAAGTAAGTACCCCAGACCCGGTCCCAGGCCAGAAACCCACATCTCGCCCCCCCCCACCCAAGCCTGTCCCATCCTGGGGGGCCAGGCCACTTCACGTCCTGACACACAGGCCACAGAGGTGTTCTGGTGCCGCTACACGCCAGCACTTGAACTCCTGAATTAGCCTTCGGGTCCTTGCCTTCCTCATCACTCCCTGGCATGGCTGAGGTCCTAACCATCGGCAGCTGGCTTCAGATTCCAGCACTGTCCCTCCCGCATCCCTAGTGACATTACAGTGCCGGCCTCCTGTTTAAAACCTTTTGGTAGCGGGTGCCCGGGTGGCTCAGTCGGTTGGGCGTCCGACTTCGGCTCAGGTCATGAACTCGCGGTTTGTGGGTTTGAGCCCCACGTCGGGCTCTGTGCGGACAGCTCGGAGCCTAGAGCCTGCTTTGGAATCTGGGTCTCCCTCTCTCTCTGCTCTTCCCTGACTTGTGCTCTCTCTGTTATCTCAAAAATAAACAAACGTTAAAAAACATTAAAAAAAAAAACAAAAAAACAAAAACCTATTGGTGGCCATCCACCTTACCTACAGGCAGAAATCCAAATTCTTGAGCGAGGCCGGTTTACGGGGAGGCCCACGTCCCCCTGGGGCCCCTGACCTGCCCTGCCACTCGCCTGCCACGCCCGGCCACTCTCCCACCTCCTTCATGCCTGGAGCTACCTTTCGCTCCCGTTTTGCCTGAGCCCTGGCTTCTTTGGGGACACCGCCTCTCATCCTACCCAACCCCCCTGTACTCCCAGAGTCCCTGTACTGTCACCCTCCCACCCAACACCCACCCCCAGCAGCAGTCTGGAAGCTCCCGTGTCAACCGTGTCCCCCGACACTGTCTCTGACAGAACTCACTGATGCGTGAGCCACTGGGATAAGAACAGGGCCCCCAATTTACACGAAAAGCTCCTTATCGGAAGTCTGTCCTTTAGAGCGGCCCCCGATCTCTTAGACGGTCTGTAATTATTCATTAATTCCTTTGATCTCTTCATTTTGTCCTGGAGAATCAAAGTTCAACACCACTGCAAGTGCCACTTACTGAAAAAGGCATCAACAGCGTGGATCCAAAAACTGACTCCTGAGTCTAGGGAGTGACATCTGTAGGACGGAGGGCCATGTGACGACAATCTTTCAACCCAGGACCCCCAGAACCCGTGGTTTATGAACCGCATCATACTGCCACTCCGCAAAGACCAAGAGAAACACGAAAGCAACAAGAAATGAATGCAGCCAAGGAATCTGGCACATTTGCCCTCCTAGAACAGGTTCCACACTTGGTGAGATCAGCTCTGTGAGGTTCCTGCCCAAAGTCAAAATCACTTTTCTGACCTCACACGGGATTCTGAGAAGCATGGAGTAGGAACTGCCCACAGACCCCCAGCCCTGAAAGTCTGTGGCTCCATGGTATGGTTGCACAGGGACCTGGCAGGAGCATCACACAGCAGGAGGGAAGTCAGGGAAGCAGGAGGGATGGGGAAGGGCCAGCGATAAGCTGAAATAAACAGGCAGAAATACGGGAGACAGATAACGGGACAGGAGGCGAGCCTCACAGAAGGGGGAGCGTGGCGATGCCACACAGGGGACCCAGGGCAGCCTTCCTTGAGGAAGTCTGTGAGTGGTCTTTGGAGACATCTGACGAACATGTATTTCAGGCGCTGGGAAGAGCCCGTGCAAAGGCCCTGAGGTGGGCGTGTGCCAGTGTCTGAGGAAGCACAGGGGTCCAGACCTGTGTGTGGTGGGAGTACAACGGGGACACGTGGAGCGGGGAGCCTTGTCTGCTACTTACAAAAACCCGGGCTTTCATTTTGAGACTAGAAAAAAGCCTTGTGTAAATCTGAACGTTTTAGAGGTTTCAATACTCAAACAGACCTTGAGAGAGAGCCTCTCTCGCTTCTGCTTGAACTTCCCAAGGCCCTTCCATCCTGACCAGGAGAGGTACACGCTCAAATACAAGGGCTGCTTATTTCAACATGCTTCACCCACTGGAACGGACAAACCACTTGTTAGTGTTCTCCACACAAACGGCATAACCTAGAGAAAGGAACATTGCTGCTTACGTGAGTTCTGAACCAGTCGCCCAGAATTCGGAGCTACAGCATTTCTTCCAGTTTAACATGGTGTCCCATGAACTCGTCTAAACCTGTGTCTCCATGTGGCTAGGCAATCAGCTCACGCTTGCCACCACCTCAGGCCCGGGAACCCAGCCGGCCTTCTCTTTTCTCCCCCGTCTCCCTGCTGCTACCGCTTTGCAATTGCCGTCACGGGCTTGGCTCTCCCATCTCAGCTCCCACCACCAGGCTTTTGTCAGAAGCACAGAGCGTTGCTGGGTTACAGATGTCTACCTACTCCCTCGGCGAGCGTCAGAACAGACAGACAACGACCGTCAGGATAGACACACGCACAGAAGACAATCACCTGTCTGCGAAGCCAAAAGCCTTAATTTCGGGTCCCTTGCAACTTCACGGTGTTAAAACAGATTCTCACATTCTAGCAGACACAATTTCCCCTGAAGTCTTGTAATTGCAATCGAAAGCAGTTCAGCCAAGGTGTGGAGTGCGGGATGCAAGGGAAACGGCCACCGTGAGAAAAAGCACCACCACCTTGTCGGAACCCTCTAGAGGTTAGCCCCGTATCGCCAGCTCTGTGATAGGACACGGACCTTATGAACCGCACTGGAGAAAACAGGGTTCGTGGTTGTCATTGACTCCTTATTTTCATCTTGAGATAAACGGACTTTTTCTTTTTTTTTTTTAAACTCTTGGAAAAAAAGTGAATAGCTTAATCCCACTTATATGAAAGCAACACAAAAACTAGTGCGCACGTGAGTGTGCGAAGGGGCACAAATGCGCACCTGATGGAGGGAGAGATTCGCTCACAGACGGGCCCGGGGCCCGGGCTCTGGGTGCTGGCGGGGCAGGGAACCTCCACATCTCACGATTGCAAAGGCATCTCACTGGTTAACGGATTTTGTTTGCTTACCATAATGTGTGTACTTTTTCAAATTTTAGAAATGAGAAACCTCCAATGGTCAGTCAAGTCTGAGAACGAATGACCGAACCCAGGGAAACAAAAAGGAGAACGCTATAGTCAAACATTAAAAGCGTTTTGAAAACTTTGAAAACTTCCATCTGATAATCAGTTTAAAATAGCTCTGAAGCGGGGGGGGGGAAACAGAAAAAGAATGAAAACTTTTATTCATTAATGAAAATAAATAAAGTATGCTGTCCCTTAATATGGCTAATTAAATCAAGCATATCTAAATGAAGGCAGAAATGTAATTATAGGAGTGAAACCATTCTTTCTGTACAATTTAAGAGTATTACTTGCTGCTAGACCTTCCCAAATTAGCACCGGGGTATTCCATCGTCAAGGATTTGGCTCGTGCTACATGTGTTCTGGCCATTTTGTGGAGTTAGATGTGCAATACTCATTGACAGCATATTTTAAGCCTATTTATAATCCTGCTAATAATCACAAAGAAAGCAGACGTTGAGGAAAGATGGACAAAAAAGTAAAACCAAGCCAGTATGCTAGGGCCATGCTGAAAAATTCAAAATACTCTCAAGTTGATCATATTTCCATATCCTGATACCAGGAAATGTCTCTCGGACAACCATCTCAGCACAGGGAGTGTGTCAGCCTCCGCTGTGGCTGGGGATCCAAAGAATGTGGAGGGACAGGGAGCCAGCTTCCTAGGCTTCCTCCTTTTATGCGTCGCCATTAACAATCATCATAAAATTCCCCTGTTTTCTTAATGTCTCCTACCTGGGGCTTCCCACGCCTGGCGATGCCTACCCCACACTCAAGGCCAAGGGCCCAACGCCCCAGCGCCAGGGAAACCAGCCCCTTCTCCCGGACAAAGCAGGTTAGTAAGTGGGCCAGGGATGTGCCATCGTGTCAGGTGAAGGGAGAGGGAGTCAGAGAAGGCCCGTAACAGGGACTATAAGTCAGCAAAGAAAACAAGGACCGTAAAAGGAAAAACCAGAAAGAAGAAAGTTTTGGTTTTTTTCTTCAATAAATCGGCATTCTAAGGAGAGGAAGGAAAAGAAACCTTGGTTTGGTCTGTGGTTTAAAAAGATAAGAACACGAGTGTTTAGGCTGGAATTATGGCTTCGCAAATCAACGCAGTTCGCTGTGGTTTCTGAAAGCGGAGTAAGATTCTTGTCCCTGGTTTTCAGGATTAAGCAAACACCGAGAGAGAAAAACTGCAGCTTTTCTCGGCGGGAGGTTGGGGGGGGGGGGGCGGGGAGGGTAGGTGGGAGGTGGGGGCTGACCGGCTGGTTCTGTTTGCTGCCTTTGGAGGGAGGCAGGAAGCTGGGCTGGTTTGCCGGTGGAATGTCCACACCACAGCCCCCACCCCCCAACCCCGCACGAAACACAACACAGAGGGGTCCTTACCAGGCCGTTGGTGTGATTGCACATATCCCACAAAGGAATCAGCGCCAGGGTCACCCGGGAACCGTCCTCCGTGGGAATTTGGTTTTGTCGCGTCATCACAGAAGAGACTGCCCACCTGTAACAATAGGAAGAGGTGGGTTACAGCAGGGACATCTCAGAGCCCGGTGCCGTCGTAACTCAACCAGAAACTATGGTTTGTCAGACTTCTCGCCAACCGTCAAAACTTTTTCCTGAGTATTACCGCAGGTGATGGCTGGCCTTCATCATCGTTTAAAATTAAATCTAAGGCTGAGGGGAGGAAGGGGGACCTAGAAGGGAAAAGGGGGGAGAGAGAGAGAGACAATCCGGGGTGAGGACTAAACGGGGATGTTCCCGGGAGACAGAGTGTCTGGAAGGAGGGCCAGGAACAGAGATCTCCAGGCCTCTGGTCCTCGCAGTGGCCGAGAGCCTTGCCCCCAGGCCCACGCCACCCTCTATTTCCCGAACGCTGACTCTGCACCTGTATTAAGCCTCAGTGAGTGGCAAACGTAACTCCTTTCTGACCAGAAATCCTCTAGGAGATCGACAAAATGTGGCATGCTATTTTCTTATCACATGGCACAATTAAATCTTTTCGTTTTTCAAAAAAGTCCCCACTTTACGCCACAATATCTATGTAACACCGGGCAGGGGGGACCCTCACGACCACCCCACACTACATGTTAATCTCCAGTATCACGTGGCCACCTCAGCTAATCCCCGACCAGCACAGGGTGAAGGCAACTTCCGCGTGGTTATTAAAATGCTGACCCTTACCCCAGCTGTCCATTAGAACCTCTGCAGGACGACCTGTCTGGGGGCCTGACATGGTCACAGCAGGTCACTTCTTAAGTACTTCCCACTTCCCAGACCCTCAGATCACTTAGGAACCACCCCCCAACACACACAGTACACAACATACACCCAAGATGCGTACACACAGTCCCCCCCCCCCCACATCCATTCCCCCGCCACACCCCAAGACACACACACAGGCACACACCCCACCCCACCCCACCAACCTGTAGTCCTCGTAAGTGAAAGCGTCCTTCAAGGGCAGTTTGTTGGCATGAGGATGGGTCTGGGAATTAGAAGTTTCAGAAAGCAGAGGTGAGAAGAGAAAAAGGGAAAACAGAAATCAGTCAGCAGAATTTCATTATTTAGCTGCCTAACAGATCCTAACAAGAGCCAAATGAAGCAGGAGGCGTCCAGCCGCGCTACTGAGGGATCATCATGCTATTATGCTCTCATACATCACTGTCAACTTAATTTCTTGTGCCCAGCAGCCGCCATAAATCTGCTTCTTCATATTTCGATACTAGAACCCACAGACACCACGCAAAAAGAAAACTGAAGGTGGACCGACTTTACAGAGAGGAAGGCAGGCGCCCCCACGCATGGGGTGTCTGATCCAAAGGGACACCGGGAGCCTCCAGAGTTAGGCGTCTGTCCTGGCTTTCCTCGTTTTCTTCTACCCGTGACACGCCGCACACCCCTGAGTGCAGCAAATCTCTTCTTATGTGGAGAAAAAGAACAATTAAAGGCACTCTAATAAATGGAAGGTTCTTTCATTTGTCTCCGACTTAAATCATTTGGATGGAAATCAACTTATGTGCAAATGAATCATATACGTGGTAAGTGCGGCTCAAGTGCAGAAAAATCAAGAAAGGTAGTTTTGTGCGGTTCTAAATTTTACAAACAAGACAAAGCTAAAATAGAGGCTGGCCTACTGAAATCTGACTCTTTTTTTTTTTTCCTGGTCAGATGAACATTTGGTGAAAACATCTACCACTTGACGCTTAGGAGGACGTTTTATACGTCTCCTGATTCCTCATCCCAACGACCCCGCCTCGGACCCCCGCGAGGGCTCAGCAACTTTGTCTCCATTAACAAATGAAAAGCTGCGACGGGATCATTTTAATCTCCGGTTTCAGTAACAGCCCGAGAGGCGGCCTGCAGTTCAGCGACCGAGGGAGCGCGCGGCGATCTCCGGTCGGGGAGCAGGGAGGCGCTGCTGGCGGGTCTCTGCAGCACTGTTAATGCGCGGAGCTCCGTGCAGCATGCGGTTTTTACTCTCGACGCATTAGCATGGCGAGTGCACGGCCATTTATCATCGCTCACTGTAATGTACTCGCTGGCACCGCGCGCAGGACAGTAGGGGATGAGGCAGAAGTGGCTCAAACCGTAAATCAATTAGAAAACAAAAGCTTGTGCTCCGTGCGCAATTTTAGGCAAATTATATATTACAAAAGGCTGCCAACTGGGCGTTAGCTCCCAGGTGCCTGCCTTCCCCTCGCGTTCTTAGCCCGCGGTTAACCCTTTGGAAGGAAAGTCAAAATAGGAAATTACACTCGTGTCATCTTGAAATGTTGCAGTAACAAAAGTGAAATTAAAGATGACGAATTTTAAGTCAGTGTATAAGAGCACACGTTGCCCAGAGGAATCTTCTAGCTGCTGGAGGCAGATCGGGATTTCCTATCTCTGTTAAAACAAAAAACAAAAACCAAAAAACCCCCGAGGCAAGGCCGCGGTCAACTCCAGTGAAGAAAGATGCGCGAATCCCAGGGAAGGAAGCTTCTTCCTCCCTCTCCTTTGTAATGAATGGAGCGCAAGGCTACGTTGTAAGAGTCCTAAAGACGCTTTCCATTTACAACGATGAAACTTAACTACGACACCGACACCGTTCAGGTTTCTCCTTATAAAAGGACAAACTGAGCAGAGAACTGTCCCTCCACAAAACCCAAGCCAGTGTCCGCGTAAGAAGCACCCCAGCGGGGAGGACTCCGTGGCTGACATTCCCGTTCACTTACAACACAAGGAAACCTCAGGAGGGATCTACCCCAATGGCGCAGGACGGTGCCCAAGCCAGTGCTTTTCAAACTCTAAGCAGGTGGCAAGCACCGTTGTTTTTGTTATTTTAAAATATTTTAATTCATTTAAACTGTGGAATGCAGGATGCTATTTAGAAAGCTGGTAAATTCCAACACTAAATCCCATAGGTATTAAGAATTTGGTCCGCCCTCCCAAGAAAGTCTGACTTACTGAATGAGAGAAAAGGTGACAATTTTCAAACATGGAATGCTCAATGTCAAAACGACTCGAAGCAAAAACCTTCCAACACTCCGAGACCCTGAAATGGCTTTCTATTCTGCACCCTTAGTCAAACAAGATATCCTCCGCAAGGACCAGACAGACGGAAAATTAACTCTCCAGAATGTCTCCCTTCCTCCTATTTACATACCTTTCTTCCCGAAAACAGAAGTTCGTGCTCATAGTCCTGATGAAGTCGTAAAGACAACTCAGGAAAACACACAGACACACAACACACAATGCTTTCTTCAGATTAATTTTGATGATTATTTTGGCTTTAGGGTTACATAACATTTGTTGAAATCTGTTAGAAATAATTGTTCTTATATTCTTAAAAATTAGGGTGTGCCGACCGTACGTACTTCTGGTATAAAAAGCTATTCTGCCACAGAACACATGCACTTAACAGTTATGCTGAAGCAAAATTTAATTTGACACTATGGAGAAAGGCAAAATAACTTCCATTTCAACAGGGTTCTCACCACTGTGACACTATCGCCACCTACTGGCCTTATGGTAGAAGAGGTTGGGGCCGCCAGGTTCTTGGATTCTTTGCCTGGGTAAGCAAGGCCTTCACAACAACTCACCCTAAATCCACACTGGGCTTATCTAGAAGAGCTACTGTTTCAGTCTGACTCCAGCAAAACCTGGTTTCTAAAAAAACCTAGTCTACTTCTTAAGTACTGTATAATATTTTTACAAGGATCTTGAAACATTCAAATATCGAAAATGATTTGCACATGAAAAACATTTAAGTTTGAAAAGAAGTATTTTCACATACCCTGAAAAAAATGAACAAGAGTAAGAAAAAGAAACTATTCCAAACACTCCTGAAGCTCTGGACAGAATTCTTTTTTCTTTCTGTAAACACCAAGTCTTTGTCCTGTTGGAGACCAAGTTGGGGCCTAAGAATACATCTTCAAAAATTACAATGTTAACCCGACATTATTTATTTCGAAGTTCCTAAAACGTTTTTAGACGAAAAGCCTTTAAGGTCATACTTTAAAGGAAGGATAACTGAACACTCCTCACCTTATAAAGAAAGCAAAATCGGATAACGGTTTGGTTTATCGTGATGTATCTGCTGCAAGAGAAGACATTCCTAACTTGTACTATAAAAATAAAAGAGTAAAACAGAAAGCTTGCTCCTGGTGGCCGGTTTTAGCTGTAACTCGCTCCCGAGGCAAACCTGGGTAGATACGCCTGGGATGGGTGGGGAGGGTCGTCGGGCAGGGTCAGAAAGCGACCCTGACAGGGTCTCCCCAGGGTCTCCCGGGCACAGGGGCCCAACAGAGGCAAGCTGGGGGTCCTGCCAAAGCGCCCACTGCCCGCCCACCCCCAACCCCCAAAAAGTCAGAGTCAGAAACCAGCCACAGATTTCCTGCAGATTTTTTTAATGATTGGTATTTTCACCTTCTCAAGCACTCTAAATATTTGAGTTGCTGTAGCTCATGATCAGACTGGAGGCCCTCAAGAGCTTACTTTTCAAAGAGGATTCTTGTCTCTTTGTGGCCAACAGGCAACCCGGTGAGGTGTTCTTCCGTTCCCTTTTCTGCCAAAAGGAGGTATTCTAGATGAGACTCAGTAATATTGTATCTAGTACAAAATAATCACTGTGTTTGGGAAAGATTAATATCTAAAATCGTTTGTTTGGCTTCAATAAAAAGAAGTAATATTGCTAAATATGTAAGTATGACATTTTGAAGAATTTACCATATTGCCTGGGTCTGGTAGCTCTGCTTAAGGAAATTAAAAACCACCACCGTCAGCAATATTTGATCCTTATTAAAGTTCTGTCTTGAACGATCACTCACATAAAACAAAAATAAACCAAGAAGAAATTTAAATAAAACCTATGGATTACAAGAGTTTGAAGATGAAAAAATGAACAATATTCTGGCTTTAAAAAATTGATTTAGCATGCAGCTTCTCTTTATAGTCCCTTGATAAAAATGAAATCTCCCTAACAAACACTTAATAAAACCTGTCAATATCTCTGGGAAGAAAAATGACACGAATGCATTAAGTATTAAATACCCTTGGAAAAAGTCACATATTCCATGAATTTTTGATGCACTATCTTGACATTAATGTAAAACCTTGATATTTATAATTGACAGAGATTTAATAAAGCACAAAAGAAGATGGCTGAGGCATGGCACGCGCATGGTCCGGGCTGATCAGAAATGAGAGCTCCAGGCATGTGCTTACACTAAATAAACAGTTAATACGTGTGCCTCGGGTGAGCTGCAGTCTTATTTTAAGCTCACACAACAAACCTTTGTGGAGAACCCCAATAAGCAGATTTCGTTATTATGTGAACTCCTAATTCAGAAACATCTAGTATGCGAAACAGCTTTGGAACAGCTCGGCCTGGAACAAAACGCATTTGACTTCAAGTTTGTTTTCTTTTTAACATCTAACAGAAAGCATTTTTCACTTAAACCGGGGATAAATGCTCCCACCTACAGAGAGACAGGCATCTCTGAAAATAATTCTCGGAAGGAACATATTCAACCTGAGGCAAGATTCAAACCCCTCTACGGGGAAATAAAGGATTAGGACACGCAAACGGCTCGAAGACACAAACAGCAAACACTTCTCAAAATCAGATCGTTACTTTTCTAAAGAGCACTGACTTCCACCTAGACCGACTTTTATGGGGAAATCAAGTTGAATACATTTAATAATCCTCTTCAAAGAGGCATTTAAATATAGTAAAAGGACAGTGGCTCGGTTCATAAAAATGACTCCTAAATACTATATCTTGAAGAATTTATAGCCTGTTACAATATATAATTGTTACTTTCAAAAATATATATGGCAGTTCAGTGACTTATTAATGGCTCTATAGTATCAGGAATGGCAAAATATGTAATTTAGAAGTTGGATCTAATTTATTCTGATCAAAAAACATAATGGCACGCAATTACAATTTTCCAACTAAAATATGGCTAAGACTGTATTTGGCTTTACTTCTTAAGTGTATATTAAAAGGGACTGGGGTGCCTGGGTGGCTCAGTCGGTTAAGCGTCCAACTCTTGGTTTCAGCTCAGGTCATGACCTCACGGTTGGTGAGTTCAAGCCCCGTGTCGGGCTCTGTGCTGACAGCACGGAAGCCCCTTGGGATCCCCCCTCTCTCCCTGTCTCTCCCCGGCCCGTGCTTTCTCTCTCTCTCTCAAAGTAAATAAACTAACTTTTAAAAAAATAACTAAAAGGGACAGCAGGGTTAACTAGCTGTGGGTCCTTGCACCTAACTCCAGCGACGGCTCCGTTTCTCTTATTTCTACAAGGATAAAGTCAGCCACAGAACCTCAGATTTGAACTATGTGGGTGCATGCAATTACACGTTTGGGAACTGGGGCCCCTGCTCACGTAAGCAAGAGGCCCTCGGTGTTTTCAATGCCACTGAGAGATTCCTCCACAAAACAGCCCCCTGGCATCTTCCCTAAGCCCAGTGTGGATCGGGGTCTCCGCAAATGTTAGGCTGGGTGCAAGGTGAGGAGAAAAGACAGAGGCAAAAGGCAGCTTCATCCGCTGCCCCCGCCCCCCCCCCCCCCACCAAAGTCACAGGGGGAAGGAGGTCAGAGGGAGGTCGGAAGGAAAGAAGGATTTCCCCTGCAGGAAGCTGAATGAAGGAGACAGGGCAGAAGGGAAATAAAAAGAAGGAGAGTGGGATACGGTCAGGATGGCAGAGGACAGCAGGAGAGAAACAGGGGGGAGCACCAGGAGCGGGGTGGGGAGGGGGGAGCAGGAGGAAGATTTGCTCGAAACACGGAAGCATCTCTCCGAGGAAGGCTGCGCAGGCTTCTGGAGCGCCAACCCACCCTGTGCTTTCTAAGTGCACATAACACAGCTTAACGGAATGACAAACTGCAAAACATCTACTGAATCTAAAATTTCGTTTTGATGACCATAAATCAGAATCGAAGCATGGTTCGTGTAGCTGACTCTTGAGAGAAAAAGATCAATTTTTAAGACTCTTATTTTTAAACACAGATTACATCCAACTCTTCAGGGAATATTGCATCGTAAAGTTCTTTGAATTCACTCAATATGATCAAATAAATACATCAATACACATTAAATTTAAGTTATTTGCTTTCCACTTATATATGCATATTTAATTTCTCTATAAAAATGTATATTACTTCATAGCAAAAATTTTTAAATAAAGAAAATGGGATTAGTGGAGAAGCACCCACATTGTTCAGTAAACGTATAAACTTACTTTAAGATGGAAGAATTGGGTTTTTCACTGGGAGACCCTGAAGTCTAAAACCCACACCCAGTTAAAATTGAGATTTGTTCAAACAGTGCAAAAGATATGCCTCTTTAAAAACTTTACTAGTTACCAATTATAAACCCTGAAGACAGTCAACCACGAACCAAATATAATCATAATCACCATTTTTTGACTGTCAACCATTTATGCACTCACCAAATATGTACTGACTCGGAAAAAAAGCTGAAAACAGGTTAGGACTAGAAATTCGTTCACTCAACAAATGTCTTCTTTACTATCTGAAGCGGAAGGCACTCTGGCAGGTGCCGTGTGACAGGTGGACAAAAAGACATGGTAACACCCTCGGGGTGGGGGGTAGGGGGTTCTGCCTAGCTGCAGTCAGACGAGCCACTTAAAACAGGATGGGAGAGGTCACAGCTCGGACCCTTCTCCAGGGCCACCTTTGCCAATCACCCTGGGTTCCCTACCCTGCCTCCTCCTGGCCCCATTCGTTTATTTCCCAGGCCTCCCCCAGCACACTCACTTGAGGCATGTTTCTCTCCCAGAGTAGGGAACCTCAGTGAGGCAGGGACCACGCCTATTTTGACCACCAGAGAATTCCCAGTGGGTTGCACGGTGCTTCATTCAATGACCTCTTCTTCCTCCAAGTGCAAAGGAAACACTGCCCTTTGCTGGGCGGCAGAGGAGCGCGTTGACCTTGTGGAATGAGATTTCCTCTCTACCGCTCCATAATGGCCTGAACAAGAGGCAAGAAAACAGGAGGGGACCACGTCCCAGACCACCATGACCCCACGGGTGGTAAGAGGCAGAGCCAGAGGACTAGGTAACGTGGCTGCAGGGCAGCTACGACCAGGGAAATGTGGACCCCACGCTCCTTTTCTGAGAGGCGTTTCCACAGGCTTCTCTCCCTCTCCTTTTCTTCTACCTTCCATCTCTTATGATGAGGATATTCTCCCACCATCTAGGGCCAGAGAATAGTCTCTCTTTTTTTCCAAATCTATCCTTAAGCAAATTTATTTGAGAAAGCTCTACTCTACCGTAATAATCCAAGAGGGGGCAAACTGGACCAAGCACAGCAGCCCTCGGTACCGCACGGTCACCAAACTGTCCTCCACGGCGCTCCGCCTCACCCAGCAGCGTGCACCTTGGACAAGCTGAGCCCGTCACCTCCCATGTGACCTCACATCACCCGGGGCCCCGTGCCTCCATTTCTCCACCTGAAAAGGGGGTCAGACAAGTAACTTCTAGCTTCTTTTAAAGTTCGAAAATCCTTTGTTTCTTTGCCTTGTGACACCCCCCACCTAAGCATCTCAATCTGCTAACTGACCTAATGATTCTGACCCAGAATCATGCTTCTCTGGTCTGCACGAAGACCATCTCGCCGCATAATCAGTGCTTATTGATAAGGTACTTACACCTGCAGCTCCTCACCCTTATCAGTAAGCAAAGTGGAAACGCACAGAGTGGTGACAGCAATCATTGTCTTAGAAGGACAGCCTGGCTTCAAAGAAGCAGGCTAGGATTACTTGTCATGGCTTCATCCCTCCGTCCTTTTCGTTTCAGCTGTTTCAGATTTCAGTGATTCAGGATAAAGACTCTGGACTCTGGTTAGATGAATCAATCCAGCATGATGAGAGTCACCAGTCATTTGTAGGAGGAGAGCATTATGACCACCAATGTGAAACCAATTTCCTTGATAAGGTGACTGACATTCAGAGCATGCATACAAAACTCTTGTCCTAGAAAAGGAAGTACCACGCTTGGTACATAGGAGAGCTCTCTGCATGAAAGAGAAGAGAGAGAGACAAAGGGAGACACAGAGCGGGAGGGAGGGAGGCTGGTATCGACAACAGCCATTTGCTAAGCACACCATGCAAGGAACTCTGTTGAGAACTTTACACGTGTTTATATATAGCTGACCCTTGAACAACGCAGTCTGAACCACGCAGGCCCACTTACGTACGGATTTGCTATCGTTCAGTGGCGCGAAAGAAGAGATTCTTAGGATTTTCTCAGTAACATTTTCTTTCCTCTACCTTACTTTATTGTGAGAACGCAGTACGTAACACATATACAAAATACGTGTTAATCAACGGCGTATATTATCTGTAAGGCTTCTGGTCAACAGTAGGCTACTGGCAGTTAAGTTGTGGGGGAGTCAAAAGTTACAAGCAGATTTTCAACTGCACAGGGGGTGGTGGGGGTCAGTCCCCAACCCCTGCATTGCCCGAGGATCAACTATAATTTAATTATCATGAAGCCAATGAAATAGGCACTATTATTAGCCCTCTCTTACTGATGCCATAACTGATGGACAAAGAAATTACCAGTAAGTCCAAGGTTACCCTGTTTATAAATGGTGGGGCTGGGAAAATGACTTAGGCCACTGTTTATTAGAGATTACTTTATTTAAAAATTTTTTTTTACATTTATTTATTTTTGGGAGACAGAGTGAGACAAAGTGAGAGTGGGGGAGGGGCAGAGAGAGAGTGAGACACAGAATCCCAAGCAGCTCCAGGCTCCAAGCTGTCAGCACAGAGCCCGACGCGGGGCTCGAACCCACGAACGGTGAGATCATGACCTGAGCCGAAGTCGGACGCTTAACCGACTGAGCCACTCAGGCGCCCCGAGATTACTTTAAGGCAAAAGACAATCAGTTGTTCTAATTTTATAAATAAAGCCTAAGTACTGATGTGGTAAATACAATTTTTTCTTAATGAAATTCTAGAAAAGTACCTGGCAGATACTGCTCTCATGTAAAATCCAGCATATTGGCGCATCTGGCCGGCTCAGTCAGGAGAGCATGGGACTCTAGATCTCGAGGTTGTGAGTTCGAGCCCTACATTGAGTGTAGAGATTTCTTGAATAAATTAATAAACAAACTTCAAGTTCAGCGTAAATGCACTGCCACACCTGGCAAGCCGGCACCCGGGGCCCCCCTAAGCACCCCTCGCGCTGGGGACCCAGCTCCACGCGCTGCAAGTCCTGCAACAGCAGCCAGGGCCTCGTAGCCACAGCCTGGCCGGTGGCAGTGTGCGTGCGCCGACCACAACCTAGCCACCACAGGAGGGTGCCCACAGCCCACACAGGGGACCCCCCCGGGGCATGTGGCGTGGGTGACCAGGGCAGTTCGCACTACCCAGTCCCAGAGGACACCTTCTGCATAAGCAACTCCTTCAGGACCAGGAGACGTAACTGATCTACAAACAGAGAGTCGGGCAAGTTGAGGGGAGAGAGGAATATGCTCCTAGTAAAATAATAGGACAAAATCTTAGAAAAAGAACTAAATAAAACAGAGTCGAACAATCTACCAGATAGCGTTCAGAGTAGTGACCAGGAAGATGCTCGCCGAACTCAGGAGAAGAAGGGACAAACACAGTGAGAGCTTCAACAAAGAGATAAAAACATAAAAAAGAATCTGAGCTGAAGAATACAATAGCTAAAATATAAAATACACTACAGGGAATCAACAGGAGATCGGAAGATGCAAAATGGAATAGCAAGCTGGAAGACAGGGTAGTGGAAATCACCCAGCTGAAACAGCAAGAAGAAAAAAGAATTTTTTTTCTTTTTCTTTTCTTTTTTTTTGAGAGTGTGAGCAGGGGAGGGGCAGAGGGAGAGGGAGGGAGGGAGAGAGACATAGGAAGGGGGAGGGGGAGGAGGGGGGAGAGAAGGGGAGAGGGAGAGGGAGAGAGAGAGAGAGAGAGAGAGAGAGAGAGAGAGAAGGAGAGAGAGAGAGAGGGAGGGAGAGGGAGAGAGAGAGAGAGAAGAGGGAGGGTGACAGGGAGGAATATCTTAGGCAGGTTCTACACCCAGTGTGGAGCCCAATGCGGGGCTCAATCTAACCTGAGCCAAAATCAAGAGTCAGACGCTTAACTGACTGAGCCACCCAGGCACTCCCAAAAAAGAATCTTACTTTTATTTATTTTTATTTTTGAGAGACAGAGCTTGCACACTAGCAGGGGAGAGGGACAGGGGGAGAGAGAGAATCCCGGGCAGGCTTCACACTTGGTGTGGAGTCCGATGTGGGGCTCGATCCCACAACCCTGGGATCATGACCTGAGCCGAAATCAAGAGTTGGACGCTCAACCGACGGAGCCACCCAGGACCCTCCCTGAAAAAAGAATTTAAAAAATGAGGCAGTTAAGGGGCCTCTGGAACAACACCAAGTGCACTAACGTTCACAGGCTCCCAGAGGGAGAAGAAAGAGAGAAAGGGATAGAAAACCTACCTGAAGAAACAGTGGCTGAACATCTCTCCCACCTGGTGAAGAGACACGCGCCAAATCAGAGAAGCACGAGTTCCAAATAAGATGAACCCCAAGAGACCCACAGCAAGACACAGTCTAATCACCGTTTCAACAGTTAAAGATAAAGAGAGAATCTTACAAGCAGCAGGAGATAAACAACCAGTTCTGTACAAGGGAGCCCCCACCTAACACTAGGAGATGATTTTTCAGTAGACACTTTACAGGCCAGGGGCTCCTGGGTGCCTCAGTTGGTTGAGCAGCAGACTCTTGATTTTGGCTCCAGTCATGATCCCAGGCTCGTGGACTGAGCCCCATGCTGGGCTCTGTGTTAAGCGTGGAGCCTCTGCTTAAGATTCTCACCACCCCCTCTCCCATTCGTGTTGCCTCTCAGAAGAAAGAAAAGAAAAGGAAAAAAGGAAGGAAGAAAGAAAAAAGAGAAAAAAGAAAGGAAAGAAAAAAAGAAAAAGAAAGACTACAGGCAAGAAAGAAAGAAAGAAAGAAAGAAAAGAAATGAAAAGGGAAAGGAAAGGAAAGGAAAGAAAAAAAAAAAGAAAAAGAAAGAAACTACAGGCAAGAAAGAAAGAAAGAAAGAAAGAAAAAGAAAAGAAATGAAAAGGGAAGGGAAAGGAAAGGAAAGGAAAGGAAAGGAAAGGAAAGAAAAAAAAAAAAGAAAAAGAAAGAAACTACAGGCCAGAAGGGAGTAGCACAATATGTTCATGGTCCTGAAAGGCCAAAACTTAGAACCGAGAGTATTCTACCCAACCCAGCAAGGCTACCACTCAGAATTGAGAGAGAGATCAGGAGTTTCCCAGACAAGCAAAAGCTAAAGCAGATCACTACCACCAAACCGGCTTTACAGGAAATGTTAAGTGGACTTCTTTAAACAGAAAAGCCCATGACTAGAGATTAAAAAAATACAAAAGAAAAACTTCACTGGTTAACATATAGTACACAGTTCGTACAAAGACTAAAAACCAAAGTAGTAAAATCATCCAGACCTACAATAATTCATCCAAGGATACACAAAACCGTAAGACGTGCAAAAATATGATGTCAAAACACGAAAGTCCATCAAAACCCCGTTGGTACTAATAAATGAATTCAGTACAGTCGTGAGATACAAATAATACACATAAATTGATTACCCACAAACCTGTTGCATTTCCATACTCTAATAATAAACCATCAGAAAGAGAAATTAAGAAAATAATCCTGGGGCACCTGGGTGGCTCAGTCGGTTAAGCATCCGATTTTGGCTCAGTTCATGATCTCGCAGTTCGGGAGTCGAGCCCCACGTCAGGCTCTGTGGCAACGGCTCAGAGCCTGGAGCCTGCTTCAGAGTCTGTGTCTCCCTCTCTCTCTGCCCCTCCCCCACTCACGCTGTCTCTGTTTCTGTCTCAAAAATAAATAAATATTTTTAAAAATCCCATTTACAAGTTCATCGAAAAGAATAAAGTCCCTAGGAATAAATTTCACTAAGGAGGTCAAAGACCTGTACTCTGAAAACTAAAACACTGATGAAAAAAATTCAAGATGACACAAATGAATGGAAAGATACACTGTGTTCATGGACGAACAAGTAGTTGTTAAAATGTCTACACTACCCCAAGCAATTTACAGATTTGATGCAATCCCTACCAAATACCAAGAGCTTTTTCTCACAGAACTAGAACAAAGAGTCGTTGAGATTTGTGTGGAACCACAAAAGACCCCGAATAGCCAAAGCAATCCCGAGAAACAAGAACAAAGCTGGAGGCACCACGGCCCAGGTTTCAAACTAGGCTACAAAGCTGTAGTGATCAAACAGTATGGCACTGGCAGAAAGACCGACAGAACAGAACACAGAGTCCAGAAATAAATCCACACTTCCACGGCCAAATTCTGACAAAGGAGGCGAGAATACACACTAGGGGAAAAAGACAGCCTCTTCAATTAACGGTGCTGGGAAAACTGGACCAGTTTCTGACATCACATACAAAAAAACTCAAATGGATTAAAGGCTTCAATGTGAGAGCGGAAACCATGAAACTGCTAGGAAAAAACAAAGGCAGTAAGCTCTTGGACACTAGTCTGAGCAATATTTTTCTGGATCTGTCTCCTCAAACAAGGGCAATAAAAGCAAAAATAAAATGGGACTGTATCAAACTAAAAAACTTTTGTACAGTGAAGGAAACCATCAACAAACTAAAAGGCAATTTACTGAATGGGAGAAGATATTTGCAAATGATACAACCAATAAGGAGTTAATATATAAAATATATAAAAGAACTCATACAACTCAGTG
Source organism: Panthera leo (assembly GCF_018350215.1). Lineage (NCBI taxonomy): Eukaryota > Metazoa > Chordata > Mammalia > Carnivora > Felidae > Panthera > Panthera leo. The sequence continues at coordinate 141,031,756 of NC_056684.1, forward strand.
TCAAAAAAAAAAAAAAAAAGCCAAACCAGGGGCACCTGGATGGCTCAGTCGGTTGAGCGTCCGACTTCGGCTCAGGTCATGATCTCACAGCTCGTGGGTTCGAGCCCCACGTCGGGCTCTGTGCTGACAGCTCGGAGCCTGGAGCCTGCTTTTGATTCTGTGTCTCCGTCTCTCTCTGCCCCTCCCCCATTCAGGCACGCGCTCTCTCTCTCTCTCTCTCTCTCTCTCTCTCAAAAATAAACATTAAAAAAGTTAAAAAAAAAAAAAAAAAAAAGCCAAACAATCCAATTAAAAAACGGGCAGAGGACCTGAATATGTACTTTCCGGAGACACACAGATGGCCGACAGCCACATGAAAAGTCACTCAACATCACTCAACATCGGGGAAACTACAAATCAAAACTACAAGGAGATGTCACCTCACAGCTGCCAGAATGGATAAGATCAAGCACACAGGAAACAACAGGTGTTGGTGGGGATGTGGAGAAACGGGAGCCCTCCCGCACTGCCGGTGGGAGTGCAAACTGGTGCAGCCACTCTGGACGACGGTATGGAGGTTCCTCAAGAAATTAAAAGCAGAACTACCGTAGGACGTAATGATTCCATTTCTTGGTATTTAACTGAAGAAAATGAAAACGCTAATTTGAAAAAATACATGTACTCCTATGTTCACTGCAGCATTATTTACAATAGCCAAGATATGGAAGCAACGTAAGTGTCCACCAATAGATAAGTGGATAAAGATGTGTGTGTGTGTGTGTACAATATATATTATAACATATTACGATATAATTATATATTATATCATACCTTAGTGTGACATATTTTAATTATACGTACATAAAAAATATACACGATGGAACATTATGCAGCCATAAAAAAAGAATGAAATCTTGCCATTTGCAACAACATGGATGGATGTAGAGGGTATTAAGTGAAATGAGCCAGAGAGAGAAAGACGAATACCATATGATTTCACTTATATGTGGAATCTAAAAAATGAAACAAAACAGAAACAGACTCAAACATAGAGAACAGGGGCGCCTGGGTGGCTCAGTCGGTTGAGCGTCCGACTTTGGCTCAGGTCATGATCTCACAGTTTGTGAGTTCAAGCCCCGCGTCGGGTTCTGGGCTGACAGCTCAGAGCCTGGAGCCTCTTTCAGATTCTGTGTCTCCCTCTCTCTCTCTCTGACCCTCCCCCGTTCATGCTCTGTCTCTCTCTGTCTCAAAAATAAATAAATATTTTTAAAAAACCAAAAAAAACCCCAAAAACACAGAGAACAATCTGGTGGTTACCAGAGGTGAGAGGGGTGGGGATGGGTCAAATGGGGAGCAAGATTAAAAGCTATAAACTTCCAGTTATAAAATAAATAAGACGTGTGGATGCAACATACAGTTTAGGGAATGTAGTTCATAATACTAGAGTAACTTTGGTAACGGATGGTAGTGAGACTCACCATGCGGCTCACTTTGTAATGAATATGAATGCTGAATCACTATGTTGTACCCCTGAAGCTACTGTAATACTGTATGTCAACTACCCTTCAATAAAATAAAATCAAAACAAAATGCAGCTGAGAGATATTTTAAAGGATACTATAAAGCAGGCAATATCAGCAAGACAAAGACTGTGAATCTATTTCCCAACCACCAGAAAGGATACGGTATTTAGTTAAAAGTAACTATCCACAGTCATACAATCTCACACCTGGATGGTAACTTCGAGATCCTCTGGTCCAATTGCTGTCATGCTGGATATGAAGAATGCTGGCCCCAGAAAACACGTGTGCATCAGATACACGTAGATATGTATACTCCCCTTCCCTTCATTATATTTCAAAACATAAGAGTACTATTTGGAATTTCTTTCTGGTATTTTCTTCACTAGAATTATGCCACATTAGTGCCCCAACCACTTCTAATATTCCATTGCCTGGAATCCCCATCATTTTGATGACAACGCTGAGCAGCCTCTAAAACACCCCACAGGTTTATTGATCATTAAACCTGTTCTTACATGGCACTAACTTTTTGGTTACTTTCAACTCTCCTAGTTGTCATGTTGTTAGGGAAGTGAACCCTGGCCCCTTAAATGTTCTGCCTTTAAGCCTGAAGGAAATTGAAGACGTTTGTAAGTAGCTAGTGAGAAATGAACTGTAAGAGCGTTCCATGGAAACGTTGAACCCGTGTGTATCAGACTTGGGGTTCTGACAGAGACGGGGCAAATTTGGAATCAGTCGATCCTAAGGATGTAAGAGGACCCCCACAATCCAGGGGGTTGGTGAAACGTCCACATTCTCAGGCACGCCATAGGGGTCCACACATCACATGCTTTGTCACCAGCTGCCGTGAGTTTACTTTGGTCAATCCCAATGCAACCAAATCCCGAATCTAGGGCGAAGGGCCCCGCTGCACCTCAGCTGGGCTGAGAGCCCAGCTCCAAGGTGACGTACACGTCCCCACGGCCCCTGCAGTCACTTCTATCCACAGGGGATCTGTGGACGGGTCAGTGGTGAATGAGCTGTCCCAATACTACTTCTCTGGGTCACTGGCGGTACAGCAAATGACAAAAGTTCCAACCAAGGGGGGGCACCTGGGTGGTTCAGTTGGTCAAGCGACCGACTTAAGCTCAGGTCATGATCTCGCGGTTCGTGGGTTTGAGCCCTGCATGAGGCTCTGTGCTGACAGCTCAGAGCCTGGAGCCTGCTCCAGATTCTGTCTCCCTTTCTCTCTGCCCCTCCCTTGCTCGCGCTCTGTCTCTCTCAAAAATAAATAAAAATATTTTTTCAAAAATAAAAAAAATGACTCCCAACCAAGGGAAGAGAGGTGTAGAGAGGCCTGTTGTAACGTAGAGTCACTGATAAAAAGCTATAGCTTTGAAAAGTCTTAGTAACTTCTGTATCTCTTGAAAAGAGGACTTTGTAAAAGTGTTACCCTGAGATTTGATAAATACAACAAATATTTTAACCTTACTGGTAAAAATATTCCTATTAAGACTGCAACGAACTGAATTATAAAGTTCTATTTATTAGAATCAAAATAGAACGTTGTCACGTGAAGTCAAGACGCTGACCCGACTAACCAAATGTAATTTCAAATGTCCATCACTTTGGATAGAGTAGACGCGAAGCAAAGTGATTTTATATTCACCTTTAGTTGATAAAAGAAATCTCCCCTCCTTTCATTCAGAGTCCCAAATAGGCACCAGCCAGGCACTGCTGCACCAAAGCAAGATCAGGTACCCGGATGTCATCAGCACTTACTGGCTATTCCTCCATCCGTATTAACATTTCTTCGGGGGGAGAAAAAAGAAGAGGAAGAAGTCATAAAGAAAAATTCTTCTGTAAAGTAATATGAGAGTTAGATCTACCTCGAAACTGCACAGGGCGTGACATGGCAAAGAGAAGGAGGGCCGGGGCCAGGCTGGCCCAGGGGCCGCCCCGAGCCTCACCCGGCTCCCGTCTCCGGAGGACAAGCCCAGCGAGAGCCCAGGGAGTCAAGCAGTACGAGGCCGAAGATGCCTATCTGACTGCCCCCCTTGTCCATAAAAATCACGGCTTGCCTTATATTTTCTTAATTAAATGTTTTACTGATCAACAGTTATGTAATGGATTTCAATCTTTTTTTTTTTTTTTTCAGAGGAAATCCAACTTCATGTTCCAAGAATAATACTATTTTGGTGGAGCAGTTTCTGGAAACATTTTCAATGGGATAGTTTTTTGGGTTTTTTTTAGGTTTTTTTGTTTTTTTTTTTTTTTTTTTTTTTTTAGTGTTTACTTATTTTTGAGAGAGACAGAGAGAGAGAAAGAGAGAGAAAGAGAGAGAAAGAGAGAGAGAGAGTCCAAGTGGGGGAGGAGCAGAGAGCGAGGAAGACACACAATCCGAAGCAGCTCCAGGCTCTGAGCTGTCAGCACAGAGCCCCATGTGGGGCCCAAATTCAAGAACCACGAGATCATGACCTGAGCTGAAGCCAGACGCTTAACCGACTGAGCTACCCAGGCACCCCACCTTGTTTATTTGTAAAAATTTTTTTTAATCTTTATTTACTTTTGAGAGAGAGACAGCATGTGAGTAGGGAGCAGAGAGAGAGGGAGACACAGAATCCGAAGCAGGCTCCGGGCTCTGAGCTGTCAGCACAGAGACTGACGTGGAGCTTGAACTCACGAACCATGAGATCGTGACTTGAGCCAGTCGGAGGCTCTACCGACTGAGCCACCCAGGCGCCCCTAAGTGGAATAGTTTAATCATTGCCTAATACCTAAGTGCTACCCTGAAGACAGATACTAAATTGTTTACTTGGAACAGAGAGCAAGAAATCCAATACACTGACTTAAGTCACCTTTTGATTACAAGATGGTTTTTGATTATAGTCAAAGACTATATAGATCTGACTCCCAACCCAGAGTCCTGCAACCTGGAGAACGCAAGGAGACTGGGTAGCAAGGACAGATATGGGAACCAGTGACTGGCGGTCCCAAGACGCACCAGAGGGCGTATCACGGCAGTGCAGTGGAGACGACCAAGGCTACAGGGGCTTGAAGAACTCTTGAGCGTGGAATATTTTTGATGAATGTCGTTAAAGACAGAAGATGGATAGAACATTATGTCAAAGGACAGGGATGTTCTGTAAACCAAGGGAACAAAGCTAGAAAAGCAGTGTCACAGAGCTCCTGGCACGGGCCACAGGCTGGCCTTGGCATCTGGGGAGGGGAGGGGGTATCCTTTCTCAGAGGGACGCAAGGAGGTGAAGACACAGCTCCAACATGGAGACAAGAGGAAGAAGGACCAGTTCCTGGCCCGTGGTCTGTTTTCTCAGAGAAGCAGGGACAAGGGCAGCCTGCAGAGTCTGTAACAATTCCCAGGGGAATGAGACACAAGTTGGCAGGAGCTGAGAGAGCTGATCGTAAGGACGGTCGGAAATGCAGTGAAATCAGGATGGGAGACGCCAGGGAGTGCTTTGGGGTGCCAGGCGTGGAGCCCGGGAGTAAGTCACCCCCGGGGAGGTGGGACGGACCACACATTTGCTGCAAGGCCGGGTCTCCTTTCAATCCGCTCCCCGTCTTGAGATCAGACGGCACCAGCCAAGAAGAAACACGACTGGCCGTGACCTCCATGTGGACGGTTAACTGCCACATCAGCACACGAAGTGACGCTCCTCCGGGTCTGGTGACAAGTCGGGCGCGGACTGCCTTTCCAAGGTGAGTGGTGGGCGCGCACAGTTCAGCGTGCTGGCGGCTCAGCCCCGGTCCCCACGGCCAGCGCTGCGCATGGATGGCCCGGGGCAGGTGCCCGTGGCTTCCGTGCACTCGCCGAGTGTCCACAGTTCAGCTTTTTTCATCCCCCCACATCCCCTCCACCCTTGCCGGTTGCGGGGCGCTCCTGGACCCCCAGGGTTGGGGGGGGGGGTTGCTGGCGGACGCCCAGCCCCAGGCCTGCAGACGGGCCTGGGTCCGTAAAGAGCAATAGCCGCCTCCTCCCCTGACGGGCAGCAAGCGGAGCTCAGATTTAGTGTCAAACTCCGCAGGCCGGGGAAGGTGTGGAAGAGAACCTCTTCCCGAACACTTAATGAATCTACTGCAAAAGGAAAAAAATCTGTTTTCCCATCTGCACTTCCAGACACATATAATAAAGTGACATTTTCCAGCATAGGTTTTTCTAGATCATTAGCTTTGTCAGTTACGACTCCATGCTTGGCAAAATGACCACTGTTTTTTTTATTCATCCTTTAATTTCTAAAAAAAAAAAAAAAAAAAAAATGCCAAATCTGGAAGTAAGCTTATTTATCCTCGGTAAAACCTGACGTGGAAAATAAAAGTTGCCCCTTGAACGACACGGGGTTAGGGCACCAATGCCCACGCACGGTCGAAGACAAGTAGATAAAACTTCACTACTTAGCAGCCCGCTGCTGACCAGAAGCCTTACTGATGACGCGGTCAATTAGCTCATATTTTGTGTGCTGCATGTACCGTGTGCTGTATTCCCACCATCGAGCAAGCTAGAGGAAAGAGCAGGTCGTTGACAAAACCCCGAGGGAGAGAAAACACGTTTACAGCAACGGGCTGTATTTACCGACGAAAGTCCACACAGAAGCAGACCCACGTGGCTCAAATGTGCTCTTCAAGGGTCACCTGTGTTCTCACAACTAGTATCTGATACTGCTTTCCCAATTAGGATAATTTACCCCCTTCTGCTGACTCACCAATCCCAATACAGCTTAAGGTCTGTCCTCCTTCAGACTTCCACGTGCTCTCCTGACCTCTGGGTTTCCAGCACACGCAGCCTGCAAAGTGCCGCCCAGCGCTCGATCCCGTACCACACTGACCCATCGCGCGGCCCATGCGCTGCTTGAGGCACTCGTTCATTCTTTTGCTCGCTCAGCAAACATTTATGGGGTGCCCCCTCCTAAGTGAGACGTGTGCCAGGACGCGGAAAACCGTGAGCCGGACAGCCCTGGTTTCGGTCCCCACGTGGCTTCCTGCCCCGTGGGGCCCAGCAGGGGGAGCCCTGGGCTCTCCCACTGAACCCGTCAAACGCAAGGCACAGGTAAATCCGGACTGAGTCCAGGGTCACTGTTCCTGCTTCACGTTTTCCCTGTAAGTCATAAACTTAGTTCGGAGGAAAAGGGAGAGACCGCTCACCTTATAGTGACTACTGACCACGGCAGAGATTTCTTTTTAAATTAGCTCTTTCTTTTTATAAAAAGGGGGTGGGCGGGGCATCTCCAAGCGGAAGCACATGTGACTCGGTACAGGAGCAGTTCTGTGAGATTAGGAAAGGCAGCGATCTTGGGGACAGGCCAGCCGCCTCGTGCCCACTGGCAGAGGCCACGGTTTTCATCTGGATGTGCCCCATCTTGCCGCCTCCCACACAACACGCTCCGGTACGTGGCTCGGGTCTCCGGGCGCGGCGGGCAGGGCCGCTCAGTGCGAGGTGGGGACACACCGGTTTGGAGCGCCTGGTTCTGAAACGGGGTCAATCTCAGGAGCCCGGTGGGCAGATGGGAGTGTCCTGGGCCCTTTCCCAGCCTCCCTCCTGGAGTAGTAGTTGTCGTTATTATTGTTACTGCTACTAAGACCATGTTACTTCTCATTATTATTGTTGCTGCTGCTATGCTAACGTCTCCAAGCGTGATCATTTTGCAGATTAACCTTTCACTTTGAAAAATAAAGCTAAGTACTTCAAATTACTCCCAGTAACCTAAATGGGCACAGGATGCTGACAAGGAAAACATACCTTTGGAGAGAAAGACAACAACTTCCTCATTTGATTTGAAAATGCCCGCTGACTTTTAGTAGAAATAAGGCACCAGTTATAAGGATAGCCTAATTAATCACATCTTTTAGCTTCCTCACTATGCTTAAAATTTATGTCCACAAAAATAAAAATAGGACAGGGGCGCCTGGGTGGCTCAGTCAGTTGAGCGTCCGGCTTCGGCTCAGGTCATGATCTCACAGTCTGTGAGTTCGAGCCCCACATCGGGCTCTGTGCCGACAGCTCGGAGCCTGGAGCTGCTTCGGATTCTGTGTCTCCCTCTCTCTCTGCCCCTCCCCTGCTCATGCTCTGTCTCTGTCTCAAAAATAAATAAAAGCATTTAAAAAAATTAAAAAATAAATAAAAACAGGACATAATACGATAAATGTAGTATTGACCGTGACGCTCTGTGTCCTACAGGATAAAATATATCTGCAGAAATGTAGGACGGGGGCAGTGTTAAGAAACTTAAAAAAAAAAAAAAAAAAAGGTTTTGACTGATCTGAGAAGTTACCGAAGTAGCTATTATTTCATATAAAATACTAATAAAGGGGTAAAGTCATAAAAGCCATACACTTTCATCCCAGACATGCTAAAGCGTATTTCTTCTGCACCTTCGACGCAGTCTAGCAAACCTTTGTCTATTGACGCATCGAACACTGCTGTCCGCTAAGTGTAAGGCGTCGTGTGGGGGGAACAATACTCACAAGAAGCTAACAGTGTCACTGCAGACAGTCCAGATGGGTAAAAGACGATGTGCCACACCAGAATAAACGCCATGTGTTGGACCGACAGAGAAGAGGCTGCAGACGTTGCTGGAAAGAGAGAGACCTGGCAACGACTCGTGGAGGAGAGGCACGTGAGTTAGGTCTCTAAACTGGCGGGTAGCAGAGGAAGTAGAGAATCGGGGGAGGGGGCTGCTGAAGTTCGAGAATCTGATGAAAACCACGGGTCTCGTCCGGACGGCAAAGACCAAAAGCAGCCCCCGACCAACTGCCAGCAAGGAACCGAGGCCCCGAAACAGAAACTGGCCACCGCCAGTCACGTGGTGAGCTTGGACGCAGATCTTTTGGAGACGAGCCTTCGGATGAGACCCGGCCTGGGAGAGACTCCGAAACAGAGGGCCCAGCGAGGCCACACCTGGATTCCTGCCCACAGGAACTGAGATAAGGAATGTGCGCTGTTTTAAGCCTCAAACAAACAAACAAATGTGGGCCAGGCCTGACTTCTGCAAAAAATTCACACAAGCGTATACACACTGTGTCAGTCAGGACAGGCTGGGATTCCCTGTAGTAGCAAATGTCTTTGAAATCTCAGTGGGTTAGAAAAGCCAAGTTTTATTCTCGCTCGCCGTACGTCCACCGTGGTTTGGCTGCGCCTCGGGTCCATGGCATCTTCACTCCGGGACCCAGGCACTCGGCAAATGTTAGTGACCTTTTAGGTAAAGAGAAATGAACATGTTTGCAGGGAAAACAGAAGCAGCAGCACAGGGTGGGGGGAGTAAGCAATGGAACGAAGACACACAGGGCATGACACCCGCGTGGGCACACGTGAAAGGGGTGGTCTGGACAAGGAGAGAAAAGTGAGGACAGAGAGGGTAAGCGCACGTAAGGGGAAATTTTGAGAAGGGCAGATAGAAGCCGAGGAAACTCCAGGAAGGACACACGTCCGTTCTCGTCAGTTCGGAGGCAGGAGACTTTGCTCACGATAAGGGGCATTTGGTCCGTTTCACGATCATCGTTAACGCTGTGATAGAATCTCTCGTCCCCGTTGTTGTCCCCGCCTATGCTCAGCGTGCACTCCGTCACCCGAGAACGAATACTCTATTTCAATACCAAATGCACAGCTTTCGGAGATATCCACGTTCTCCGAATCGCAGGCTGGCTGTTCTGAATAAAGACATGAGCAGCTAAAACGTGACAGACAGTTGCTTCTACGCCGATAGGCTTCGGCGGCACCAAATCCACAGACAAACCCTCTGAGTCTCTTCAATTTCCAAAGTGCTTATGAAAACCAGCCAATCTGAAGGCCTCCATAAGGCCTGCCTTCTAGGCCCATGAATTTATTTTAGTCTCTCTAGTCCCGTACGCCTGCTTCTTCCTCTGAAGCAGATGAAAATTGCAGAGCATAAAGAAGTTGTGAGATGCTCCAGACAGGCTCCAACAGTAAGCGCCCGGCTTCCGGAAGGCGCTTCCTGGAGGTCCCGCAGCCCAGGACACTGTGTCCCCGTGTGCTGCATCCGGGCCCTCAGTCGACACCTACAGGCCAGCGTGGAGGCCAGGAAGCACGGTCTGTGACGAGCCTCCCCAGGTGACTCATGCTCGAGCGGACTCCGGGACCCAGGTTTACTGCTGCTGCCACCAAGGGAGAGAGCAGGAAAGATCTCTGCTCTCTGATTAAACCTCTCCCTGCTCTGCGTGTGCACGTGCGTGTGAATGACGGCAAAACCCAGTCTGGGAGAAGCTGCATTTCCCACTAGGCTTTCTGGCCCCATCTTCGTCCGGATCTGCCCACTTGAGGCTTCTGGGTCACTGAAACCCCACCAACCACGATAAAGCTTTAATCTTCCTCCTTAAGCTGTGAAGCTAATGTTTTCTCTTATACCTATGTATGGTTCACAATTTTAAAAACAATTTCACTTAAAAAAAAAAAAAGTCAAAAAGGTCTCTGACACCATGGCCAAAGACCCTCGCCACACTGCTTTCTCCTCAGGATCTCGAGTATAGTTTTGGACGTGACCTGCAAATAATGAAAATTTATTCAACAGACATTTAGTAGAAGCCAAACATCAGGCTAGGAGCTGGGGAGACAAAACCGAAGGTGTTCTCAGCCCTCCAGGGGCTCTGAATGGCCCTGTTAAGGCGACTGGTAAGACTGAGCAGGTGACATCGATGGACAGTCCCATCCCTGAGTGGGCTCCCCAGTGAGGAGGCAGGACAGGCTGTGTGTCTGGCTCACACGTCCGTGACCCGTGACCTCCACTCACCTTCACAGTGCCGATGACCAAAACTTTGCATCTCGAGAGCTAATCACCAGCCTGCAGCAGACCGGTCAGTATACGCGGAAAAGTGCTACTGAGGCAGGACACGCTTACCCAAATCAACTCTAACAGTCACAGTAACAATAATAACTAATGTTTATTGAGCACCTAGTGTGTGCCAGGCACATCAGATGGCCTCGACGTTTTACAGCTAGAACCTCTCAGCACCGCAGTCACCCTGTAAGATAGGTACTGCCGGATTTTACAGATGAACTATGGCCCAGGCCCCCACCTAGGAAGAGGAGGAGCCTCTCGATCCATTCACCTGATCACCCCAAGTGCTGTCTCTATACAGACACAATACATACCATAGTGAGAAATTTCTTGGCAAGTGGGTGGGCCCACGGGTACCTTCTGTTACATGAAGATTTCTACCTCATGAAGCGTTCCTCCGCTTCGCCTTTAATCTGCCCAGTCCCAACATAAGGCAGCGACTGGTGCCACCAGAACCAGATAGAGGAAACCGAGGCTGAGTGACTGTCAACTCTTGGGTTACTCAGAGGCGGAGCTGTGACTCAGACCCAAGGGCGGATTCTAAACCTTGCGCTTTCTAGGGCACAGCACACACAAGTGTAGTAAAAGGGGAACGAGCGGTGTCTCCAAACAGCAACGTGTGTTTTTAATGATTGCTTTACTTTATTTTAGACCAAGAGAGCACAAGGAGGGGAAAGGGGCAAGGGAGAAAGACAGAATCTGAAGCAGGCTGCGTGCCCAGCAAGCGGCCCAACACGGGGCTCGATCTCGTGACTCTGGGATCATGACTTGAGCCACGATCAAGAGTTGGATGCTCAACCGACTAAGCCACCCAGGAACCCCTATTTTTAAGGATTCTGAAGTAAGATCTGAGGCTCTAACCCTAGATCAACCGACCCCTTGCCAGAGCCCGTTTCAACCAACGAGCGGTTACCATCCCACAACACATTCTGGACAAGGGGATCTGTCCCCATCTGACCACGCCACAGCCACGTGTGCCTAAACATTAGATTTTAGTGTCAGAATGCGATGAACATAGCCGGCAGGACCATTAAACACGGGCAGGGTTCTCCAGCCACCCTTCCACGCTGCCATCCTGTTCAAGAAGAGCTGTGCACACCATTTCGGGAAGTACTTTGTCTCCCGACCATCCTAAAACGTCTGTGTATCTATGTGCTCAGCTTATGGAAGATGTGACGAGGGGACATACAACGGAAGCACGGTGGGAACAAGTAACAAATCCCCTTCTGTCTGGCAAATGTCTAGTTGACCACGACACTTACATGCAAAGAACCAGGTACGGGTCGGATATAAACAGCACACTTTCAAGTCAAATTATTTTCTGAACGGCACCTTTTGTGTGGAGTTTTCATTACAGCTGTAACCGGACCGTTAAAAAGTAACAACAACGACAAAGCTCGAATCAAGTTCTCACTAGTCAGATCAGAAGGGGAAAATTTTTCCATTTTCTGCAGATGCCAGGCCATTACTTTCATGCCCCCAGTACTGCTTTTGGGCCACCAACTACCGAAACTTTGGTTCCATATGTTCATGTGTCTGTATAAAGCTCCTGATAACGTACTGAGTTTTGTTCTAAATCAAAGGCTTGGGACACAGATGTGGAAGAATCTAGATTCCTCTCAAATTCTTCTCCTCACATACACAAGGGCTAAGGAGAGGTGGGCCCTGGGCTACATGTGACAGGTGAAGCCAGAAAGCTTCTAGAAGCACACGTACAAGAGCATCTTCATGGTGCCGTGCTAGCCAAGGTGCCCCACCTGAAAGTGGCAGTGACCTCTCACGCCACATCATCCCTGGCTGTGGGCTGTCCTGGGCGTTGGGCAGATAGCAGCATCCCTGGCCCAGCGGTGACCTCCAAATTGTCTCTGTCCCCTGAGGGCGGGGAACCCCTGGGCTAGGCAAAGAGTTCATTAAAGGGACGCAAAAAAAGCTTATTTGAAAAACTGATACACTTGACTTTGTTACAGTTAAGAACTCTGATCATCAGAGGCTTTTATTAAGAAAGGCACTGGGGGTGGGGTGGGGGGGAAATGCCTGGGTGGCTCAATCAGTTGGGCGTCCGACTTCGGCTCAGGTCACGATCTCGCGGTCCATGAGTTCGGGCCCCGTGTCGGGCTCTGGGCTGATGGCTCAGAACCTGGAGCCTGCTTCCGATTCTGTGTCTCCCTCTCTCTCTGCCCCTCCCGCACTCACGGCCTCCCTCCCTCCCTACCTCTCTCTGTCTTAAAAAGTAAACCAACATTAAAAAAAATTTTTTTAATTAAAAAAAAAAAAGGAAAGGGACTGCAGCTAAGCACTGTGAGGAGTCTCCCAGACATCACGCTGAGCAAAAGCACCGCTCGACGCGACCTGTAGAGGCTTAACAGACACACCAACTCAGCTGTGGGGACAGAGTCGGACCAGCGTTGCCTCTGGAAGAGGGCGGTTGTGGGTGCCACCTGGGAAAGGACACCAGGGGGCTTTCCTGCAACCCAGACACCTGCCACAGCGCAGTCTCAGCTGTGGTCACTTAGGACAAAGCCTAACGGATACTGAATACACGTGCACCTTACATGTGTAAGTTGAATCTCAATTAAATGAAGAATCAACAGAAAATTACCCAAACTACTTGTCTTTACTACAAATGTCCCGATCCTTTTTTTCTATTCTGTTTTTTCTATTCTGATATATTTATTCTGTAATTAATGTTAGCCATTTACAAGAATAACCGTTAGTCAAATGCCTACTCACGACTACAATAATTCAGCAATTCAGATACAGGTTAACTTTTACCTTCTTCTATTACTTGCCACGTACAATGTCTGAGGAGACCATACATAAATCTTATTTTAAAAAGTTTATAATGTTCAACGTGTGGAGCTATTATTGACTTTTACTGCCTTTAATGTGTGGTCATATTTTTGATGTGGTCAACTCTTCAGTCACAAGAATCTTCCCTGCCTCTGAAGTTCTCTTAGCAACTTTCCCCTAGAATTTAGGTAACTGAGCCTATACCAACTAGCGAAATCCTGCTATTGCCATCAACTGTCGCTCTAATGTTGTATTGTCATTTAGCTTTCCCTATCTATCTTATTTCCCCCGCTAGCTTGTGAACTAGGGACTGAGGAGAGAACAGAGCTGAGTGTGTGCCTTCTGTGCCCGCAGGTGCCTCGAAGGGACAGTCACCCGGGGGTTCGCTGCACTGGAAGAACCACCACAGGCCAGCAGCACGTTCCGTACCTCACCTGAGACACACCTCGGGACCCAAAGGGCAGTGACAGGGGAGCTTCTTTTCAAGAAATACGAATCTGTGGGGCACCCGAGCGGCTCAGTCTTAGATTAAGCATCAGATCTTAGCTGACTGAGCCACCCAGAGTACCCCTTTAAATTAAAAAGTCAGTAAGCTTGGCTTGGAATGCCTTTTTCTTGATGCAGATCCGATGTGGTCCATTGTCCTGTCTTATGATGCTTTAAAACCTAGAGCAACCTCTCCGAGAACGCAGTGCCTACCCACACACTGGAGAGAAAGCCCAGAATTGTGTCGAAAGTGCTGACCCTGCAAACTCAGGCACTGCCTCCTCTTGGCCCCACACACAGGAGCGGACTTCCCGTCCAGCAGCTGATGACGGAATTCTTCCCGTGTGACCCCGCTCACTGGTCTGGTTACTTGAACAACAAAGGCCAAACCCTGCCTCTGTGGCGCTCCCATTTTAGCGGGGCTCCTGAGAACACCATCTGCTGCTTAAAACGCTTCAGCAGCTTCTGCTGAAATACAGGTCAGATTCACCGAGCAGTTGGTACTCAGGAAGACTTTATGGGACAAGTGACCATCTCCCGTGGTTATAAGGTGCAGCCAGCACAAAGAGGAGAGGAGATACTTCGAGTCGGACCTGAACCTCAGTTCTGGCGTGCCAGAATGATTAAACTCGTAATCATGTATGAACTGAAGACGGAGGACAGACCCACCAGCAAATCGGCCTTGACTTCCTCCCCTGGCAAATGGGAACAGAAGCAAGCAGGCCCAGCAGGGCTGTTGTGCGGGTCGCCTGGAGCTGTGCGTCATGCAGATGCCGAGGGCTGCCCCCCCCCCCCCCCCCCCCCCCCCCCCCCCCCGCTTCCAGCCTGTCCCTCCACCTTCCCTTCCCTTCCCCCAGCACCTCACGCTCCTGCACGCCTAGTGGCTAGGCTGCGCCCTTGGCCTTCAACCCGGCAAACTCCTGGCCTGTCTTCAGGGTCAGGTGCCATCCCACCTCTGTGAAGCCTCTCCTGACCCCTCCCCGCCTTTTCCTGCTGTTTCCCTTGCCTCTGGGCCGCACCCCCCCCCCCCCCCCCCCCGCCCCAACTACTATTCATCAGTGTCCTGACCGGGTTTTCCACCAGGCCAGAAGCTCCTTGAAAGAGAAACTGCGTTGTGAGCTCCGTATGGCCCAGCAGCACTAACAGGTGCTCCTGCGTCTCGGTGGCACCTGGTAACATGTGACAACTGCCGGAAAGAGAAGGCCCAGATCCGGAGAGACCTCTCGTGGGGGAGAGGTGGTGCCCGTGCGAGGAGACTGACTTCCCGACAGATCTTCCTCGGCTGTGGAGCGCTGTCCGCGAGTCCCCGCTCCACGGCCACATTTACTGGAAACTTCGCCTGTCACCACTTTGCAGGTGACGGTTCAGTGACGGTGTCAGTATTCAGACACAGCAGCTAGCTCTACATGGTCTGTCAGGTAAGTCTACTCGCCCACGAACAGGAAGCTGATGTTCTACCGGTTCGAGAAACCACGGCTACTAATTCCCTTTAGATGAATGACGAGACCACAGAAGAGCAGCGACTTCAGAGCCGATGGTAGCGTTTCTGATGTAAACGCTGCCAAATAAAAACCGGCTTATTAATTTTAAATGACTTCACAGCATTTAAAGAAAAAACACGAGGCTGACACAAAGATTTTAAAACTCATTAGAATCGGTCTTGAAATCCCTGATATATTTAAATTGAAAGCTGCTGTTCTGACAGCTTTCCCTTCGGATATGCTGCTGCGTGTGGGCCCCCATGGTTAAGGTTGGGTGAGCAGTTCCATTAAAACCTTCACTTTCACGGCTTATAATTGCACAATAAAAATTTGCTCCAGGCTTGACTTCTGCATACAAAAGATTTCTGCTTGAAATACACATTCCAAAGGACAAAATAAACCCGTCTGGACGGAAAACTCGGATACAAGGTCACTTCTGGTGTGTCTTCAGCTCAAACGAGTTAAAAGAAGCTAGAAGTGTAGGATCAAACGTGTCTTTCCTACGCACAGAAGTTAGAAATAGAGAGAGGGAGGGGGAGAGTCGGTCTCGGGGCGAGGAGGAGAAGGGACATCTAGAACCAGGGTATTCCGTGATCGTCCGTAACGACCTGTCTCCCCACTCCCCACACCCAGCGTGTCACCAGATGCCATCGATTCTTACCTCTAAATACTTCTCGCGTCCCTCAGGCCTCCCCGCTTCTCAAGTTCTCTTTCAGCAAGCGAGCAAACCCAGGCAAGGCGGCGGTGGCCCCCCAGCAGGTGAGGACACAAACCCCAAGGCCTGCCGACGGCCCTCAAGCCTGGCTCCTGCCACATCTCTGGCCTCGTGCTCTACCTCCTTCTGTCTCTCCCTACGCCTCTCTGCTGTGCCCTCCACCCCAGCTCCTGTGAACAGGCCTTTCTATTTCATCTTCTTGCCTGTTACACCCAGTGCAGGAAATTTCCTTCACGACATCCCTGAAGGGCGCTCAAGCCCAGCTCCTGCCTAATGACACCAACAGCAAGGCTTGCATTTTAAAAACCCACTTATGTCTGCGATACCTCAGCCACACCTACAAATCTGTGAGACAGGCTAGGCCATCATTGTGGAAACTGGGGCTCGGGGAGTTGGAGTGACTTGAGCAGGTGTGACATAAACAGACTTGCTAAAGCCACAGCCATCTCGGCCCACATTGGCCTGAGCCACAGGAGCTACAGACCTCAGGGAGATTCATGTGTCAGATTTCTGGGAGCTGGTCCCCACAAATCCACAGTGACTTCCCGCCATTCCAGGGCTGTGGCCTCTGCAGGCTCGGGCTGTCTTCTCGGGCCCCTCTGCACATGCCCTGCTCGCCCCCAAGCCCAGACCTTCTCTGACAGCATTTCCCTCAACCAGACAATTCTGCCTTTCGAGCCACAGCCACCTGACTGCCCCCAGGCACCCTAGAGCTCAGACAGCAGTCACTGCCTCAGTTTACTGCTTTGGTTCTTCAATGTTTCCCGCCAGTTGTGTCCCTTCTATCTCTACCATAAACTTTGAAAAGGCAAGGATCTCATATTACTTTTCTATCTCCTTACAGCACCTACCACTGAACTTGAGACCCAGGCATTCAGTAAGACTCCATTACGATCAACAAGTATTTCAAATAGGTATTTGACTTACTTAAAAAATACTTAACTATGTTTTTTCTGACAAGAGTCAACACAAAGATAAACACGGTATCTGTGCTGTTTTCGACCACTAACATTTAGAACGTTTTCTTTTCAGCTAAAAAGCATAAAGTTGACTTGTAGAAGGGAAAACTACCCAAATCAAAATGTGTGACCGAGCACGACAACAAAAGAACCCGGCGGGGGGCCTAACGTAACCAGCTCTCCAAACGTGTAACTCAGACCTAACGTGGCTGATCATCACCGGGCACCCTGCTATGGTCATATGTGAGTCGGGGAGGGGGGGGGGGGGCAGGGGACACCCGGTAACTTCTGGGGGGAAAACCCTCAGCAAGAGCGTCGGGAAGAACACACTGGTCTCAGCTGTCTCCACGCTAACGAGCGGACCGGAGGAGGAGGAATTCACTGCAGTAACACAGCAACTGTGAGGATCGGCGCGGCCCGGAGGCCCTGGCTGGAGAGACTCACCGGGGAACACGGCGGCGGGGGGGCTACATAAGCAAAGATCCAGTAAGAAGGGGAAGAAAAGGGGCCCAGTGTCTACCAGCAGAGAACCTGACCCCAGTGGCCAGGAGGCGAGCGTCGGGTGAGGACGATACGAAAACAGAAGCTGACGGTGTTGGGGGGTGTACTTACTTCACCCTGCCCAACCTTCCAGGGAAGACAGAAAGTCCTTTTTTTTTTTCTTAACAGAGAAAAACACAACCACCCAAAAGAATATAAACCAGTTATCTGGAGAGCGGCTAGACTCCATCTGCCAAACGCGGAGGATCTAATAAGCCCTTCCTTCACTGCAAACTTCACCTCTTGGAAGCCAGAGAAAGAAAGGCTAGGAGGACACACACGGCCAGGTCGTGCCTCAAGCAGCGTGAGGAATGTGGGGTTGTACTCGGGATGGGCACTTGGCCCGGCAGGGACAAGACTGCCCGCCAGGGACCTCCGGGCAAACTAGAAAAGGCTGTCGCTGCGAGGATGGTGCGGCTCCGCAGGCACACGGCTTGGGGAGAAAAGACAGGCTGAGGTATTGGCGCCTCACCGGCCCCCGGGGGCCCTGGCCACACGCGCCTGACATGTGGAGACCCGCAAGGCAGGCAAGCGGCTCCCCTGCCCAGCGAGCCCTGCCCGAGACTCCTCTGTGGCGGGCGCGGTGCTGACAGCAGTGCCACGCGGCACCCGGGAGACAGAGGTCCCTCCCCGTGAAGCTCGTGCTCCAGAGGAAGACACAAATACGAGAGCAAGCACAGACGGGGACAAGTGCCGCGAGAGAGACCAACAGCATGCTCACCGCGGTGGTCATTTCATGTGACAACTTGGCTGGGCCACGGTGCCCAGGTATTTGGTTATGCCGGATGCTTCCGTAAGGCTGTTTCTGGATGAGACTAACATGCAAATCGGCGGACTATGAGTAAAAACGGCAGAGTGCCCTTCCTAACACGGGTGGGCCTCATCCAATCAGCTGACGGCCGGAACAGGACACAGGCTGACTGACCTTCCCCAAGCAAGAGGGAATCCCACAGCCTTTGGACCTGAGCTGCAGCATCGGCTCCTTGCAGGGTCTCCCCCTGCTGGTCCCTCCTGTCAATTCTGGAGTTGCCAGCCTCCGTAACTACACGAGCCAGTTCCTTAAAATAAATCTCTTCCTCTACACACGTGCACACTCTACTGGTTCTGTTGTCTTCCTGGAGAGTAGATGACGATACCAACAGCGGCCATGCGGCGGCTGTGTCCCAAACCATTCCGATCGTCAGGAAATCACACACAGCACAGTCCTGCAGGGCAGGAATGGAGCCTGGGACGGTAACGTCAACCCACAAGCGTGGTCACAACGTGTTCACTCCCCTGGGCACTTATCCCAGGTCAGAAACACAAGCAAGTCCCGTCTTCCAGCACGCAGAAGAGAAAGCCCCAAAATCCTGTCCCAGAGGTTAGGGAATTTACAAATATAGACCTTGGGGGGCTGGGGAGAAAAAGCAGCTTTCAAGAATTTTTTTTTTTTTTTTTTTGAGGCTTGATTTTAAACTTGGGCGGATTTCACAAAGTTCTACTGATCCAACTAGTGGGAAGAGCCAGGGCTGGTAAAGCGGGCTGGTGAGGGAAGGGACATGGTATGAAGGACAGGGCTGCAGTGACAGAGGGAAGTAGGACAGCCCCTAGGGTGGGGTGCACTGAGGCCTCAATCCGGGTTTGCCATCAGCAGGTCCGGCCAACTTTCTCACTCCCAGCCTGCCTCCTCCCCTGGAAAATGCCACAATGCCCAGCTATGGGGTAACAATGAGGACTGGGGGAGGCTCGCCAAGCCCCGTGGCCCACCACTGGCACACAGCAGTGTGGGCTCAATGAACACCACCTTAAGAGCGAGGCCCTGTCTCTAACCTCTCAGGCTCTAACCTCTCCAAACACGAATTTAACCACAGTGACCTGGGCCTGGTATTGGGGGAGTGTCTCCTAAACCTAGCCTGGTTAATTCTGTCTCAGATTCTTAGGGGAAGACAGTAGCTCCTGACTCATCATCATGAGGATAACAGGAGAGAAAGTTCTCTTCCCGGTGCTTGACACACAGCAGGCAACGCCACAAATGCTGATTCTCCTTCCTTCCGGAGTCCACCAGGGATGGGTATGTAAGGTCCTGCCTGTGGCTCTGTCTGCCTTACCCATGCAGGTGCCTCTATGAACACGCTGATGCCTGGGTGACGTGTCAAGTAGGAGACAGGGACAATCCACGTGCCTCCTTTGTTGGACGTCTGTTCCTAACTGATTAGCAACTGTGAAAGATCTCCGAAGGGGCCCAGGAGCCCGAGTCAGGTAAGCAGATGAGAAAGGGGAGGGAGGCTGTGGTTCCAGAGGAGGGCTGCCAGTGAGAAGTGTCAGCGGGGACAGGCAAGGGCAGGACAGGATGACACTAGCACACAGGGCAGATGGGGGATGCCAAATTCGTACCCGAGATCTTCTACAGGAGGATGCGGGGCCTGGGGCTGCCACGCCTCCTCCTGGACAGACACAGCATGAAATGCTCCCGGCGACAAGACAGGACCACCCTCCCCAATTAGAACCATGAGCAGAGAGAAAAGCACTGCATTTCTCAAGTTCCCCAAAGGCTGCTGAAACTCAAGCTGGAAAAAACAGGAAACAAGGACCACTGGATTCTGGAAGGTGCGGTCCACGTCTACCCACACTGCTCTAGCGGTATATGCAAAACAAGTGAATGCAGGTAAAAACAAATTGGAGTTTTAGATGATTTAGATTCGCAGCCTTCATTTATGAAAATGATGCAAATGTTTAATACGGATAATTTACAAAACAGAAACCTTACATGAGGAACGCAATAAGGACAACACTCTTGCACACGTGACACAAATTATTCATGGTCAAGGTCAGCCAAGGTCAGCTATTGGGAACCAGCAAGGATACAGGTCAGGACGTTTCAGCAAGACAGCTAGAGGCTCTAAGAAAGACTATAACGGCACTGGAAAGTCTCCAGAGATGATGCAAACCTGGACAGATTTCCTAAGCTCCAGTGTTTTCACATCTCTTAATATCTTTAAAAAACGAATTCGTAAAGGGGCATCTGGGTTGCTCTGTTGGTTAAGCGTCCGACTTCGGCTCGGGTCATGATCTTACAGTTCATGAGTTCGAGCCCCGCGTTGGGCTCTGTTCCCCTCTCTCTGTGCTCCTCCCCTGCTCATGCTCTCTTTCTCTCTCTCAAAAATAAATAAACATTATGAATAAATAAATTAAACAAACACGAATCGGTCAAGACAACAGTAAAGAAAGGACCGCCAGCTTCCTCACAGTTGCAGGGAAAGCAGTGGGCAGAGGTGTGGGTTCTTCTGAGAGTGAGCATCTCCCACCTCTCTGTACAGCGTGAGGTGGGCAGGGCAGGAGGGGCATTTCTTTCCACAGCTGGAAAAAACTGCCAGCAGGTGAGCCCTGTGTAGGCCCCACATGGGCCTGACCAGCAGGGGCCTCGAAATCAGCAGGCCTCGCTCAGCTTTCTGTAAAATAGCCCAAGGGAGATTTTAAACAAGACTGCTCTGCCCTTAAAAACAGACCACTTCTAGGGCACCTGGGTGGCTCAGTTGGTTAACCATCCAACTTCAGCTCAGGTCATGATCTCGCGGTTTGCAAATTCAAGCCCCACGTCGGGCTCTGCACAGACTGCAAAGCTTGCTTCAGATCCTGCCTCCCCTACTCTCTGCCCGCCCCACTCAAAATTAAATTAACATAAAAAAATAAACAACTGCTTCTTTGTCCCAAAATTAAGACCAGAAACTTCAGAGATCCAAGGACATGGGCGTGGGGCTAGCAGATCTGCTCCGACCCCAGCCCAGGGTGTAGGGCCCTCAGCATCCCCCACATCTGGATTCTACACCTGCAAAGGGAGAGTGACCAGCCCCCTCCCAGGTAACTGGAAGGACAACAGCCCCGGAGGGGAAAGCAGGTGAGACCAGCTGGGCTCGGGGTTTCCTGCCATGTGTTCAGGAGCCACTCGGCCCGGCCCCACCGCTGTCCTGCCTCCCCAGGCCAGTCCCATGAGGCACATGGCACAGAAACTACCCACCTGAAGGGAAAAGGCCCCAGCCAACTCACATGAGCAGCCTGCGAACAGAAATCATCCTCTCCCTCCGTGTCCCATGGCCTCTACCCAGTCTGCTACCACGGCAGCCAAGGAGTAAATATGGACTCGCTGCACCGGCATCTGACACCTCCAAACCTGTCAAACGGCCTCCTCTGTTCCCACCATCACCTCTGACTCGCTTCCTTCCCTCTTCACTTCTGCAGCTATCCACGAGGGTGGCTTCACCATGAAGGCGGCTAAGGACAAAAACGTCCCATCTGGCCCACGTTAGCCTCCGAGGAAAATCACATACGTGGGAACGAGGTCAGGAGGACGGTATCCAGGAAGCAGCGTCCGTCCGTCCGTCTGTCCATCCGCGGCCACGCTTTCAACTTTGCGCTTTGTATGCAACTTTTCTGTAAGCGTGAAAGTTCATTCATTTTGACAACATTAGAAAACAAAACATTTGGAAAGAAAAGTCGTTTAAATCCCCAGGGAGCCCAGTCCCCATCCGGTGCGCCAGCTCCCACACCAGAGAGACACGTTCATTAGCTGAAAAATGGAACAATCGAGAGGACACGCGGGTTCAAAACAAAACCCGGGGCAGCGACTCCAAGGTCAGGAGGCGGCGGACGGGCCCGTGAAGGAAGGCTCGTACACAGGTTTCCAGGCGGAGGGGCAGGACCGACGGCGGGGGAAGCGGACCACGCAGAGCCCCGCATCGCCTGCGAGCTACAAGCTGTGCACGACCCGGGAAGCGCCAGCTCACAGCCTCGGCCTCCAGAGGACACACTTCCAGGAACCCACGTGCGTGTGCTCCCTCACCGCGCTGCTCAAGCACACGCATCCACACCGAGGTCTACAAGCAGCTCTGTGCGCTGACAGGTGTCACCCGAGCGTCTCTGGACATCGGGGTCCTCAGAGTAAACTAGTGCTCACTCCACTCGGACGCTCCTCCCCGACGGCCCCGCGTGGGATCCGCTTCCAAGCGTAGAGGAGAGCTTTAGGAGAACACGGGCTACGCCTGTCTGGCAACTCACACCTCGTGCAATTCTCGTGTGCCTCCGTCAGAGACAAGGTAAAACCGTGAGCAACGGGAGAAGCAACTGTGTGTGTTTTAGCCGCAAGAGCCACGGGAGGCCAAGAACCGAATGGGCCGTCTTCCTCTGCCGCTTGGTGGGCTCTGTTTCCTGCCAGGTCGTGAGGAGGACTGCTAGAATCTTCTGCCACTGCGGCCCCGGTGAGGTAGGGGAAGCGGGCTATTCAAGGGAGAGAGCCAACTTAAGACCGCCTGACTCCGTCCCGAGGCCTTAAGGCCGACACAGGGGAAGCTCGCTGCACCGAAGTACGGTTCGCGGCAGTTAGCACACAAGGGAGTCTCGCCATCTCCATCCCTGCTCCCGAACCGCTCAAACCGGTCTACACAAAAGACAAGACCCAGGGGAGGTGGGACAAATCGCACAGGTTAGGGGATCGATGGAGAACAGTCATTTTCTAGATAAAACCTCTATTCTATTAAACCCTCCACAGTTGCATCTCCTTGAACGAACACCGTATCTGAGCTCGGCAACACAGGAAAACGTGCGGGTCCCGAGACAGCAACCTTAGGAGAAGCCGGCACCCCGCACTGCGGTGCCGGGTCCGTTAGATGGGATCGCCAGTTAAACCAACTCTTCATTCAGAGGCTCTGTTCAGTTCTTCTTCACTGGCATGGGTCAGCAACACACGTGGACTATCGTTCATCTGTGTTAAGTCCGGCAGATCTGATAGGCTCTCTTCACCTTCACACAATTACACTGTGTCAGAGCTGGTTGTAAGCCAAACCCTCCCTTTCCAGTGATTTCTATCACAAAACTGGTCCCATATTTCCATGCAGAAATCTCAACTTGGAGCCGAACTCTGGAAAGCCCCGGTCTGCTGGGTGTATTCTTATAGGTTTAAAACCTCTGCAACAGTTTTGGGGCGCCTGGGTGGCTCACTCGGGTAAGTGTGTGACTTGGGCTCAGGTCACCATCTCGCGATTTTGTGGCTGGGCACGGACAGTGCGGGGCCCGCTTGGGATTCTCTCTCTCCCTCTCTCTCTGCCCCTTCCCAACTTGTGCACATGCTCTCTCTCTCTCTCTCTCAAGATAAATAAGCTTTAAAATAAAAAAAAAAAAAATCATAAAAATAAGTTTCAAAATAAATAAAAACCCTGCAATGGCTTAAAATCCCAAGTTCTGCCTTCTACCACTAATCTTCTCTTCTTCACTGGTCCCCATTTCACAAACTGACAGAAATTTCACCAGTGCTCAGGGCTGTCAATCCACACAAGCCCTTTCCGGTGTCTGGCTGAGCCACGGGTCCTACCTTAGCTCCCTGAGCCTGGGTAGACATTTCTCAACCACCGAGCTGCAGTGTTAAGGCCTCACCAGCAGGCCTCCCACCTTCACACAAGGTCTGCTCTCACAACTCCTGGAGTCTGAGGCTTCTGGTTACATACTACCACCTGCTGAACACCTAAAGAAAACCCTGTATGCTGAACATCTCATCTCAAGAATACGATGTAAGTATAATGTAAAAAAACCTAGAAAACCCACACCCCGACTCTGCAGAGGAGAACCAGCAGAGGCTCACAAAGACTTCTGAACAAACCCTGTTAAAGCAAGTTAAAGACAGAAAGTAATCTGAACAAGTGGTCGCTCTGAAAAACCCTTGACCGAGAAAATACGCTGCGAGAAAAGAGCATGGGAAGTTGTTTTTCTGACTTTTAGTCAACAACAACCAAGGAGACAGAGAGACAAACATTAAAATAAAAACTGCAATACAGAGAAATCTACCTAAAAGAATTTATACTTACCAGAAGTTAGTACCAGTGCTGCTTTTCTTTCAGAATTAACATCCTAGAGCCTGAAGCAAGACATACTACTGAAGCGACTATCAACACTTTTCTGGGCCCTTCCCCCCAGGGACTGGGGGTCATCAGCAGAGACACACAGGACCATGTCATGCTTGCACTCACGCTGCTGGTGCACCCGGAGACAGCGGCCAAGAACTGTGGCCTGCAGACCTTCAAGCTAGCAGTCAGCTCAGAAGAAAAATAATGAGTTTCAGTGTCAATGCCCAGCCACAGGAAAATAACTTTAAACGGGAAGCCATAACTAAAACCTGCAAATCAGGTTCTGGAAAATCTGGACACCCTCAATTGGTACACGAGCGTTTGTGATATAGAACGTACGTACGTTTCTCTGGGAAGAGGGTTCTCCCGTGACCCAGAAAAGGTTAAGAGCCACAGTGCCCAACAAAACAAAACCAAGGACACGTCACTGTAACGAAAATGTTAACAACGGTGGGGCGCCTGGGTGGCTCAGTCGGTTAAGCGACCGACTTCGGGCTCAGGTCACGATCTCGCGGTCTGTGAGTTTGAGCCCCACGTCGGGCTGGGTGCTGACAGCTCAGAGCCTGGGGGCCTGTTTCGGATTCTGTGTCTCCTCCTCTCTCTGCCCCTCCCCTGCTCATGCTGTGTCTCTCTCTCAAAAATAAGCATTAAAAAAAAAAAATGTTAACAATGAACTGATGTAACACACTCCTCGCTCCCTCTCCCCGAGTGCCAACGCACTGATGAAGTGACCTCCTCAAACGGAGCAAAAGCCCCACACCTGACCCTGGAACAGCAGGAGGAAGACACACGGTTTGCCGCTGGGGTGAGAAAACCCGACCTAACAAAATCACAACAGTCCGACATGAGCGTGTGTGTTTCCTGTGGATCCCGAAGACTGCCGTGGGCAGCGAGAACCTTCTACAGCCAGAAAAGCGGCTAGACTCACGGCGTCACTTTTTAAAAGACAGCTACGCAAACACCCTCCGCCCCGCAGCCGGACCCTCCTGGCTGTCACGGCCGCTCGCCCCCCTTTCACGCTGCCTGTGCTATTCCAACCAGCACTGAAGGAAAACCGCTCGCTGGGAACCGTCCCACCAAATCGCATCGGGACGCAGTTCCACTTCGTGGTGACTCCCTTCTACTGTCTGGTTTACTAACGTGAAGTGAGTGTCCCGCGACTGACCGCGGGGTCGGGAGGACAGTGTTCGCCACACGCGAAGCCGTCCTCCTCCCGCTGGAACAGGCACACACGGCAGCCCGGACGGTCCCAGGAGAAACTGGGCCGTTTTCCTGCGGAGCCAGCCTGACTCGACGGACGGTACGTCACTTAACACGGGTTTTAAACTGGAGCCAACACACAGACGTCTGGGTCAACTGTTAGTGTTTCACAACGAGAAAGCAAAGTCATCAACAATGACGACAAAAGCCTGAGACTCTGAAGCTCAATTTTCAGCCTGTAATGGGTCACTGTGAGTGCAGTCCCTGGTCTTGAGGGAATACTCACTATCCGTGGCCGCTAGGGCTGCTTCCGGACAGAAGGTTAAGAAGAACTAACCGAAGGAACGGCAGGCAGGTGTGGGGGAGAAGCAATTTAGAACAATAAAAACGGAAACAACTGAGCGACGCGGCCTGAAGGAACGAGATGCAAAATAGACACAAATGGAGTGAGAATTTCCGCAGCCAGCGCTGCTGGGTCAAGGGCCGCACACAGATCAACGCGTGTGGTTCGTTCCGCAACCCTGCAGTCGGGCGCGGCACTATCCCGATTTACAGATAAGGAAACAGGAGCACAGACACACGCCCCAAGAGCACCGCCCCGGAGCGCACCTCCCCGATCAGCACGCTGCACTGGATGCGGGGGCTTCGACCGAGATGTCCTTCGTGCTCCCCAGACGAGACTGTGCTCCTAAGGCCACAGGCACCGAGGCCCGGCGCCGCACGCGTGCTCTGGAGGAAGCCCGACCTCGGCTGCCTGACATCAGCTACCCTGAGAAACGGGGCTCATGCTTCTACCCTACAGATGCAGAAACAAAGAGGGGCAAAGCACCTATGGCTGACCCCCAAATGATGCAGGCGATGGGGTGCTGACCCTCACCCAGGCGAAAATCGACACAGAACTTTTGACTCCCCCCCGAAACTGAACCACTAACAGCCTACGGTTGACAGGAAGTCCCACTGAGAACAGGTGATTAACATATATTTTGCAGGTTACACATTATTTGTACATATATAAATATACGTGTATATGTACACACATACATACGTACACACACACACACACACACACACACACACACACAGCGTTGTCACAATAAAGCTGGAGCAAAGGAAACGTTATGAACAGAACCCTGAGAGAAAATACAGACACGACACCGTGCTGTATTTCTCAAAAAGAACTGTGTATGAGTGGACCCACGCCGTTCAAACTGTGCTGTTCAAAGGTTCGTTCACTGTATGTCCAAAGTATATTTAAATAGCAAGTGAGATATGGAATCTGGGTTTCAGCTCAAGTTCATCTCACTAAAAAGCTGGAGTTGTTTCTGTTCAGGCAGGCCCCAGGCATCCAGTCATTAGTCAGGAATGATGGTGAACTCTGGTATCATGTAGGTACTTGAGATGCTTTGTTCTATATATAAACACAAAGCAAGATTTCTCGACCGTAGCACTACTGACATTTGGGGTTGGAAAAGTCCTTGTTTGGGGGCTGCCCTCGTACAACATAGGAAGTTGAGCGGCATCCCCACTGGCCACATATCAGGTAGTGCAGCCCAGGGGCTAATTCTTAAGCTACAGAGAAAGGGGAAACTTGAGGCCAGAGTCACTCCCTCGTCTCAGCTCCAGAGGGAACCACGACACTGACTCTGACCTGTCGGACGGCTGTTCGACGGGAAACGAAAGATAACGCCAGCTGAAATGCCAAAACTAAGAAAGGAGTAACCAGGTGTAATTCAAATGTTCACAACCTTGGGGCGCCTGGGTGGCGCAGTCGGTTAAGCGTCCGACTTCAGCCAGGTCACGATCTCGCAGTCCGTGAGTTTGAGCCCTGCGTCAGGCTCTGGGCTGATGGCTCGGAGCCTGGAGCCTGTTTCCGATTCTGTGTCTCCCTCTCTCTCTGCCCCTCCCCCATTCATGCTCTGTCTCTCTCTGTCCCAAAAATAAATAAAAAACGTTGAAAAAAAAAAATTAAAAAAAAAATGTTCACAACCTTACACACCTTTTTATAGAACGCTTTCACTTAGAACTAATTAAAATTAATATATGGCACACTTTGAAAGACACCAAAAACTCAGCTTTATGAATTAGTAAATTAACTGCCACTATGATTTAGTAAAATGTGAATATATACGTGGAGAATCCACAAAGAGCCTTTCCTTTTCTTGGAAAATTTATACACGGAGCACCTTTTCGTATTAGATACATTTTAAAGCTTCTAAAGTTCCACTGTAAGCTTTCCTTTTCAGAAAAGTTTGGTGACTCTCCCGATCTAGGAACAAGCACTGCTCACATCCACACCGGCCACTGATGAAGTCAGACCCACTCAAACCGTACTTCAGTGATACTCTGAACAAAGAGAGACAGTGGACTGGAATCGCAACGCCTTTTAACTGAAAAAGCGCAACGTTTAAGCATCCGTAATAAAAGGTGAAGTAAACACTTCCGCTATCGATTTCCCTTTCCTTCTCACTCTTCAACGTACATTTAAGCGGTAACCAGCCACTCACCTGGATGACCTTATAGAAGTAGGCGTACTGCCGGGCTGTGTTCTTATACTGGCTGAAGACATCATGTATGGCTTGTGTGGACTGAAGGTCCCGAACTTCATCCTCTTCAAAGTAGAGAGGAGTGTCATATTCGCTGGGGAGGGTCTGAATGTAGGGCTGCCAGAAAGAGTTAGGGTCGGCTCGCTCACACAGCAGATGAAAGGCCAGTGTGATATTTCCCATAGCTTGAAGAATCCGGTCTTGAGAATATAAGGGCCCTGAATTAACCCAGACGTTAACAGCGTTAAGTTCCACAAAGTGCCTTAAAAGGTATTCATTCAAAATATATATTCAAGGTACAGAAATAACCGGAAAGCCTTGTAATATTTAAGTTAACATGCACCTTTCTTCCGAAGATTAAAAGCATGGAAAACAGTATGAATTTGGTGGACTATTTCACTAGTTTGAGAAAACATCCAAATACGGTCCTTAGAACTACAAAATAAAATTTCATATTTTTATCGTTTGTACTTTGCCTTGAACGAGTCAGAAATTATTCTCACCCAACACTGAATTTTTAGCAGATTCAACGGTCATTAGTAATTTTCGTGGAACCCACAAAAATAATTCTTCTGCCTAGGAGGAAAAAAAATAAGAAAATCATAGAATCATCAAAACATGTAACAATCGTCAGCCCAAACTTCATCTATGTTCAGAAACCCAATTACACAGGAAATACTATTGAAGGCTGCATATTAGCACTTCATTTTTAATCATCAAATATGTTTTTAAATGTAAGCATTTATGGTGCAAACAAATAGAAGCAGGGTTTAAAATCCTAACTTCCAACAGAAACACTGACTTTACATACTGAGAAAACAAATAAAAAATGGGACTTTCAACTTTATGGCAAACATAGCGATTTGGGGTGGCACACAAAACTCTTAATTCTTTGCGGTACTTTTTTTTTTTTTAATTTTTTTTTTTTTAACGTTTATTTATTTTTGAGACAGAGAGAGACAGAGCATGAACAGGGGAGGGGCAGAGAGAGAGGGAGACACAGAATCTGAAACAGGTTCCAGGCTCTGAGCCGTCAGCACAGAGCCCAACGCGGGGCTCGAACTCACGGACCGCGAGACCGTGACCTGAGCCGAAGTCGGCCGCTTAACCGACTGAGCCACCCAGGCGCCCCACTTTGCTGTACTTTTAAGTTCTAAAAACAAAACAAACAAAAATTTCTCTCTCCAACAAAAACTTGACTCTGTCAATATGAATTGTTCTTGCCATTGAATTTCTGAGGCCAGAGTAACATTCCTTTCTCTGCATGCTTGTCTTTAAGAAGCACAATGAGGGGCGCCTGGGTGGCTCAGTCAATGAAGCATCTGACTTCAGTTCAGGTCATGATCTCACAGTTTGTTGGGTCAAGCCCTGCGTCGGGCTCTGTGCTGACAGCTCAGAGCCTGGAGCCTGCTTCGGATTCTGTGTCTCCCTCTTTCTCTGCCCCTACCCTGCTCACGCTCCGTCTCTCTCTCTCTCTCTCTCAAAAATGAATAAATGTTAAAAAATAATAATAATAATAATAATAGAAATAAAGCACAATGATAACCAGCAAACACACAAGTCCCTAAGACATGTTTTGGTTTACTGAATTTCTTCTCCAAAGCGTTACCTCATCCTTTGCCAGCACGTGAGGTCTCTTTTTGGTACGTTCTGCATACGTATCCATGTTGCTTAAAACATGCACATAGCAGTGCCCTGACTGCGGTAATGACATGGGTGTATGCTTATGTCCAACCCATCAAAATGTAAGCATTAGATACGTGCAGTTTTTTTAATCAATTAGACCTCAATAAAACTTAAAAAAATGCACACAGTGAAAACAGACCGCAGCTAAGATACTCGGGGTGGCATCTATACAAACGATGTTTCTCCTCTGATGCGAGAGAAGACTGTGCGACACCCTGGTTACTAGGGGCCTCCACCCAATGTCAACCATTTAACTATGTTTCCGTGTGTCTCCTTCCTTACTATAGATTACAAGCATCATGAAGGAAGAGACCTTGGGATTTTTTTTTTTTTTCCTTTGGAAGGCTGGTATGATAACGAGCAAGGGAGGATTCACATACTACACATTTAATAGTGTCAAACAAACCAGTCTACGCTGTATCACTGTATCAATGAAGGCTAACTACAACTTGACCAAAAATGTTGCCTGAGGTTTGAGGGGCCCGAATAAGTAACAGTCACTTCCTCCATGCACGTTCTGAACCCACTGAGAGAGACACAAGACTACAACAGATGGTCACCCAAAATATCACCTACTGAATCCCAGAATTAGACAGACTCCCCCACCTAGTTCCAGGCAGAACTGGAGCCCCACGGGCCTCCCCACGTGCCGCCTGCCCCTGTAAAGCTTACATAGTGGAGAGAGCACAGCGGAAGGGATGCACGTGGGCAAGCGGCTCCCACCAAGAAAGAGGCCACGGCCAGCTCCTTCGCCCCAAGTCATCAGGTTAAGCTATGCCTCCTGAGAGAGGCGAGTGAGGGGCAGAGAGAGGCTGGGAATGTCGGGGTGCAGCTGCTGCCTTCTTCTGGAAGGAAGGACCCAGAGCAGGGGAAAAGCATTTGTCCCTTTGAGCAGACTGTCCTGCCCTTCCTCCTTCCCGTTCAGCTCTGGCCGTGAGGCTTCAGCAGGTGGCACCACCAAGCACTCAGTCACCTTCGCCAGAAAACCAGTAAGCACCCGACACTGCCCGCCCTCCGCCCCACAGCCACTCTATCGCAGGCCCTGTGGGCTCCCCCTCCTAACCAACCTGAGCCCACATCCTTCCGTTCAAGTCTCGAACTCCTTTGAGGCTTGTTCTGTGACCTCCTAACAGAGGCTCTGAAACATGAACTGACTTGCCCCAGGTCACTGGTTAGCAGCGCGGCTCCCAGGGGGGACAGACAGGAAGGGGCTGCCTCGAACACGGGCAAGGCTCTTCCGGGCCCCCGGTCAGCCTGGAGACCCCGCAGCAGGTCACGGAGTGCTGGCGGTAGGCTGCCTGTTCGCCTAAGAGGTCAGGGCAAGCCCAGACACCTGACTGCACGTCTCGTCCCCGCACGGCAGCACAGTCCAAGCACACGGAGGGCCCCCCGGACGAAGGGATCAAAACTCACCTTGATGTCTCTTGTTGCTCTCAAACCAAAGCCCTCTTCTTTGAAGTTGACCATTTCAAAACCCTCGACAGAGGCTCCATTTTCAGAGGCCCACTTCATTAGGTCGGGAAAGTAGTCTTCTCTTTTTCCATCAAAAGTAACAGACAGACCTGTATCAATTCCATGTGTTAGAAAACAAGAGCTACGTTTAGGATCTATGGTTATTCCTTCTGCTCTCGGAAACTAAAAAAACACACACTGGAAATAGTGATAACGCTCCAATCTTGAAGTCAAAACTCATCACCAGAGACAGGTGGTCACCACACCTACAGAGGTGACCACTTTGTAATGTATGGAATATCCAATCCCTATGTCACACGCCTGACACTAATACGATATCACGTCAGTTATGCTTTAGTGAAAAACTTTAAAAAGAAAAGCTTAAAAAATAGACAAATTGGCTTAAAATTTTTTAAGTACAGTAAATTGGAAAAGGCGGAATTCATACAATGTTCTCGGATTACAGCATAATCAAATTGGAAATCAACAAAAGGAAAAGATCTCGAAAATCCCCAAATAGTTGGAAGTTAAATGGGACACTTCTAAATAACACACGGACAAAAGGAGAAATCACAAGGAAAGAAAAACAGAACAAACCTAATCACCGAACAGTCCCAGTACATAACCTGACCAGTGACAAAGAGGCGCGTTACGCCCCTAGCCCCTGGCGGTTACAGGGATGCCCTTGCTGTCACAGGACTGCTGACTGAGGAGCTGCAGGAGGCGAGGCACTGGCAGGGGGCGCAGGGGCTTCACCACCTCAGTCGTAAGAGCAGCCCCCCCACCCCGAGTGCAGCGTGCCAGGTCTCATCCGCAGCTTTGCTTTAGCAAAATTCCCAGGGAGACAGAAATCGGCAGCTGGCACGGGCACAGGAGGCGCGTGTAGGGCTGGGCGCTACAGGCCTGGTCCTCAGAACGCAGGACCAGACGGTCTTGCACAATTCTGTCCAATGATCTGCATGAGGTGGACCGTACGTATCACCACAAATAAAACAAATGTAACACCGTGCTTCTAAAAATTCAAGTGGCCTGATACCATTTATGCAAATTTTGAAAATACCACTTACGACCATGTATTTTTATGGGGTTATGCGTGAAGTGGAAAAATATTCTCAGCAAAGACCAAGTCCAGAGGGCAAGAAGGGAAGGCGACAGAAGCATGGGGCTTCAGCTCTGACCGCAGCGTGTATTTCTCAAAAACAATGAAAACAAAACACAGGATGGAGGGAGGGACAGGGTCAGACCAGCAGGTGGGAAGGAGGGGGAACCCGGCTTGGGGGACTGATCCAGTCTGGGTGGGAGATTCTTCGGCGTTGTTATGTTATTTTTTGGCCTTTTCAGCATGTTTGAAATATTCAAAGACCTGAAGAGCCATGTTTTTTTCCAAAGCCGGGAAGAACCACTATTTGATGAATAAAGGGAGAAGAACGGGAGCTTCGAAAACGTCAGGAGCAAGGCGTGGAGTCCAGCCCAGGTGCCTGGAGTCACGTCACCGGGACACGGTCAATGGTCCCCTGGGTCTGTGAAGCAGGACGGCCGGGGGCCGTGCTGCACCACCGTGGACACGCAGGAGACTCGACTGTGTATGGACGCTCTCAGACAGAAGTCCCTCTTCGCTGAGAACTCAGAATGCTCTCACCTTCGTGTCAGTCGTAGTTAGCAGATTCTGCTGACAACAGACACTCAGGACGTATGAAACTTGTTCAGCTATCCACTGGGTGAACCAGGATCAGCACAGTCTACCACTTGGTGCAAATAAACACATTATAAAGGAACCTGTCACCATCTGGGGCCCGAGACCATCTAACCTAAAGCCCGGAGATTCGCAGAATTACACAGGACAGCAATGAAACTACCACCACGGAGAGCAAATAAAAAAACAAACCCTCTTCTGATTCACTTTCAGGGCAATGTACAAAAACGGGGTCTAAGAAGGTTCTTCTCACCCTTTAAAATGCAGGCTCCTTGTGTTCTTCCCTGCTACCTCCCATGTGGCCCTGCATACCAATCTTTTATTTTTTGTGCTTTATAGAACTAAGACAATAGGCATATTGAATAGGCTTTTTCAAACTGACACTTGGCCCTGTCACCGGCCTGGCTGAGAATCATTAAGACACCTGCTGAACACACCCTGTAAAAACACTGCTTTGGATATATAACTTCGCCTCTTATTTAACCAAGATCTGTTTGAGTTCATTGTTTGACTTCGATTAGTGCGTATTTGTGTGTTGATCACTCATGGCATTGTGTACCGACCTCAAACCCTAAAGGAAACACACTACAGAAAAACGGCTCTAAACAGAGATTTCATATAATACAGACAAACAAAAGTCGTGTCACCTTAGCCCCTGCATATGAGCACTTTTCCCCTACAGCCGAACATTCTCACTCCTTCCAAAGCCGGCAGCCACACCTCAGAAATGGGAGAGGTCCTGGGACAGCTGCCCAGCGCATCTCTCCCTAACTCCGGGCCCGTTCGCAGTGACCTTCGGCAGGCAGGAATGACGCCGGGTCCTCCACTGCCCTCATAAGCTTTCTGACCTGTGCCAAGTCCCTCCACGATTTTATTCAAATACGATTACTGTTCTAGAAAATGTACCTTTTTGTTTTTTCCGTATTTTCTCGACGAGAGACCGGATCTGCACGTACTCCTCCCATTCCTTCCCCGGGCCGGGCGCGGGGCTACTGCACCCTGGAACACAAACGTCACGGCACTCAAACACCGTTTGCTTTCAACTTAGCTGGTCAGGCTTCAGCACAAAGAGGATTTGGGTTTTGTTGCCCCTGCTGCTTTACTTTTAATTTTTTTTTTAAGTTTATTCATTTATTTTGAGAGAGAACTGACAGAGAGGCAGAGAGGGAGAGCAGGGGAGGGGCAAAGGGGGGGGGAGGGAGAGAGAGAATCCCAAGCAGGCTCCACGCTGCCAGCGCAGAACCCAACGTGGGGCTCAAACCCATTAACTGTGAGATCGTGACCTGAGCCGAAACCGAGAGCTGGACACTTAACTGACACCCACGTGTCCCTACCATTTTTTTAAAGTAGGCGTCATGCCCACCATGGGGCTTGAACTCACGTCCTCGAGGTCAAGGGTCGCACACTCCCCCCAACTGAGCCAGTCAGGCACCCCCCTGCTGGCTCACTTTTGAAGGACAAAGTACCACGGCCACGATGATAACCGTGACAGGTGCAAATCAGGCGTACTTTTCAAAGCATATAAACCCTCTGAAACCATCCACACGCTTATCAACCTGGGGCCCCGAACCTAAGTGTGAGCACTGAACTTGCACTGACGGATGGTCCTCAGAATACAGCTGTGCGTGGGGAAACCTAAAAAGCTGGGCTATGATGCAAAGCACTTCCCTCTCCCTAAAAACTCTTCTAGGGGATTAAAAAAAAAAAGGCAACCTTGAAAGTCAACGTTTCTTTCCAGTTAAGCCCTAGAACAGTGGCT
The DNA here is from genome assembly GCF_018350215.1 of Panthera leo. NCBI lineage: Eukaryota > Metazoa > Chordata > Mammalia > Carnivora > Felidae > Panthera > Panthera leo. The sequence goes on from NC_056684.1 coordinate 141,066,214, forward strand.
GTCTGAAGGAACCCGTTAAATCGGACATAAGGACAATTACTCAACAAACATTTCACAGCCGTGTGTAAGGCTCTATATTAAGCACGCTCCGGAGCAGTCACAAAAGAGACAGCACAGTCACTGCTGCGAAGGAAGCTGAGACTCTGCTGGAGCGGCCAGAAGCGAAAGGCAGCACTCGGACCGGTGCCGGGCGTTTCTGGAGGCTGTGCTCTGGGCACCCGGCCTGCCAGCGAGCTCCTTCCTCTTCAAACAACTGTAGGAGTTTCAAGGGAGCGCACTCTTCCCACGGCCACCCTCGTCCCCTGAGGAAACAGTGTCTGTGGTAAATAACACCGCCCAGCCCTAACCACGTTGACTCCTAACTCTTACGGCTAACCAATCACTCTCCCATCGGCAAACGCCGACGGAGGCCCCGGAACACGAGACAGGGCCTGTCCACAAGCTGCCCGCCGTCCGGTGGGGGGACAGAGGAGGCAGCGGGTCAGCACATCAGGGCTCTGCGGGGGCCCACGCTGTCCACAGGAGCGCCCAGGGTGGGACCTGACCCGACTCGCTTGGTACCTGCTGCTGGCAAAGGAGAGACAGTTAAGCGTGCGTTTGGGGTTTGGCCTGTCACATAATCTGAACATACGAGGAAAAGGAGGCAAACGTAGGAAGTTAATAGAGGGACCCCAGCCAAGTTTGAAACCTACATAGCACCAATTTAAATTCACAGTGAAAAAAGGAATTTACCAATTTATACTAACTTACTGAACCAAGTACAGGCACTTAATAGATACTTAATGTCCTTGAACCAAGAAATCGGAAAACTATGACCAAATCCCTAAAACTAAAGGGGAGCCATTCTGACGAGGGAGCAGAGTTCCAACGGTTTGCTCTCCGGGAGGCCCGCTGCACTGGCCTCGCACTGCCGTGGACCCCGAGGCTCACAGGGCTTACGCGGCCTGTCCACGGTGGTCGAGCTGGTCCCTGCCCACCGGGACCCAGGGGAGCCCCGGTTGTGGGCGGCTGCGCTAGAGAAGCTTCACGTACACGGTTTCACCAGGGCCTCATTCCTCCCTACCCGCTGCCAATATCCCAGGTTTATTACAGCAGGGGAGAGTGGGGGTCAGAGCAGTTCCAAAAGTTGCCCAGCTCACGTGGCTAATAAGCCAGGATTTGAACCCCAGCCTGTCCCACTTCCCGCCTCGCCAGCCCAGAGACTGACCCGTGTGGCCTGAGCATGCAGAGCGGAGAAGCCTCGCAGCCCCACGTGAGGGCGGGGAGGCCAGGGGGGAACTTACTCTGTAACAGCTCACTGGTCAGGTTCAAGGTTTCCTTCGGCGACACACTTGCTGTGGCACCAGTGCCCGATTTCTGCGTTTTCACTCGACTCTTCTTACCCATTTTCTGACTACAGAGAAGAGAGAGAAAAGGCAAAAAGCATTACGTTTCCAAAGAATCAAATCAAATAATGAAACACTGCACAGCAGCAGCCTAGCCTCAAGATGCTAACATTTTACTTCATGTGCGTCATATCCTCAAGTTTCCTTCCAGAAAAAGAGGTGTGACAAGTATTAGTATTTGGAGGCTCTCAAACAAACAAACAAACAAACAAACGAAAAAATCGCTTTACTTTCTGGAAGAAAAGTTCCTTCCTTTTCACCTACAAAAACCATAGTAGAAGCAAATGTTACTCCGGAACTTTTTCAAGTGACACAGATTTTACCGTGCACGCTCCAATGCTTACCCCCCGACACTACACAGAGAAAGATTTTGTATCCACACGTGTAACACAAACCACCATACAGGCGCAAAAACCTATATTCTCTCCCACTTTGCTTTAGAAGAATCATCGCCCGTTGGCAGCAACTGTATCCTGAGCGGTAGATTATGGACAAATGCTGAAGACGTTTGAGAGCTCAAAGACGCTTCGGAGAGGTACTCGAACGCTGCCATTCTGTTTCGCTGGAGAAGTCAAGCCCGGGGTTTTATCCCAGGAAAGTGACAGCAGCCCCCCGCTGGAACAAGGTCTCCCCGCGCCTCCCCCCACGAGCCTGGTAGCCTCTCACAGGTAGGAGACGTGACAACAGTCCACAGCAGGTGACACAGTGGGACACAAAAGCACCAACAGCATGCTGGGCACAGACTGTGAGAGGATGCTCGTCTGAAAACGCTTTAAAATTTTTTTTAATGTGTATTTTTGAGAGAGAGAGAGAGAGAGAGAGAGAGAGACAGAGCATGAGTGGGGGAGGAGCAGAGAGAGAGGGAGACACAGAATCCGAAGCAGGTTCCAGGCTCTGAGCTGTCAGCACAGAGCCCGGTGTGGGGCTCGAACCCACAAGCTGTGAGATCATGAAGTCGGACGCTTAACTGACTAAGCCGCCCAGGCGCCCCTGAAAACGCTTTATAACAAGGAGCCTCAAGATGTGCCTTGAAGAAAGTAAGGGATTGGGATGGGTGGGGCAATCCCAGGCAAGGGCAGGAATGAGGGAAGTCCGAGGGGGCCCCAGGGGGGGCGAACATGCCTGGCTGGAGAGGTGGCTCCCTGTGATCTCAGCACCCACCCCCTGCCCCCACCATGAGTCGGCCACCTGAAGGAGGCTACAAGCGCCCTGAGGAGTCTGGCCCCGGCGTTCCTCCTCCAGAGAGCAGCACTTCAGGACAACAGCCCAGCAAGATGGAGAGTGCTCAGCCAAGAAGCTACTGCAGCCATCCGAGCCCTGATCAATGACCGACACTGCAACGCTGCTCCACGGAGCCCTCCCGAGTTACATTTAACCCAAAGGGGAACCAGAAGGCATGCTCTGCCCCATTTATTTTTACAAAAGGAAAGGACTCTTGTAGTGTGGAGATGAGGGATGGGATAAAAGGTTGCAACGTCACACTCTCCCACCGCAGAGATGATCCCTGACCTCATCTGAATGGAAGCCAGGCAAATATGGCCCCTGTGCTGAAATAATAGAAAATCGCACACCTTGACTAGGATACGTTTCTTCTCTTATGTATCTAACACGTGGGTATAATGTGTAACTTTATGTATCTAGTAAGTCTTAAACAGTGTGCCCTACACAGTGTATGCCATCCTGGAATCAGAAGGAACAGGTAAAAATACCTAAAACTTTTGCAGCAAGGAATTAGTTGCTCTGAGATCAAAAGCAGAAAAACAAAACAAAACAAACAAACAAAAAACTGTGGGGGGGGGGGGGGAGGACGGAAGGAGGAAGAGCTTAAGCCCCTTTTCCTGAACTTAAGGACTAGCTTCTGAAAGGAGAGAGATGCTCCCCACGTGCACATGTCACTTGCTCACGGCTGAGCCGAAGGCACAGCCTGATTGGAGCACCTCCCATTCTTCTCTGCATCTCGGGCTCTCTGTCCACTGAGGGCATGTCTGGCAGGAACCACTGAACCTGACCACAAATAACTAAAACTACCCAGGAGTCTAGAAAGATTTCTTTTAGGGTGGTGATTTTTTGTATTCTTTTCTTCCTTTTTTTTTTTTTTTAAATTGAAGTGCAGCTGACACACAATATTATATTAATTTCAGGTGTGCAATTTAGCGATTCAACATTCGAATACATTGCAAAGTGATCGCCCTGATTCTAGCTACCACCTGCCACGGTGCAAAGTTGTTACAGTATTAACAACTCTATTCCCGGTGCTGTAGTTACATCTCTGTAACTTACTTGTTCTGTAACCAGAAGTCTGTCCCTTTTAATCCCCTTCCTCTATTTTACCCATCCCCCTGCCCCCAAAGGACTTTAATGACACTTCCAAATACAGCTCCGTGGGAAGAGCCATAGGAACCAGCCCCCGTGAGTGGTGGGCTTGTTCGGCCTCTCCCTTCAGTCCTGCTGGCAAGCCTCTCGTGTGTCAGGCTCACAACTTAAGAACATCACTTTGGGGGTGCCAGGGTGGCTCAGTCAGTTAAGCATCTGAGTTCTGCTCAGGTCATGGTCTCACAGATCGTGAGTTCGAGCCCTGCATCAGGCTCTCTGCAGTCAACGCAGAGCCTGCTCCAGATCCTCTGTCCCCCTCTCTCTCTACCCCTCCCCTGCTCGTTCATTTTCTCTCTCTCTCTCAAAAACAAATAAACATAAAAAAAAATTAAAAACAAAAACAAAAAAACATCACTTTGATGAGGCGCCCCAGGCCCTCCCCTTCTCCTAGCAGACCTGGGGAACATGAGCTGGAGACAGCCATACTCTCATGCACCGGCCCTCAGCGTGTGTGGACCCACCACCAAGCAGGCGTCTTCATTCTGCCCGCAGCCCCTTACCTCCCGCAGATCCTCCTGCAGAGACCCCCCAACTGCCATCACTCCCAGCATGGAGATACCTGTCTGACACGCTGATCATTAATTAAAAGAGCAGCACTGACCCTTATGTGCAGTACTTACACTCTGCAGGTGCTGGGCTGAGACAGACCTCCTCATTTGATCTCCCTAGACCCCTCTATCATCCTCAACTTTAAAAACATTTTTTTAATGTTTATTCATTTTTGAGAGAGAGAGAGAGAGAGAGAGAGAGAGAGAGAGATGGCGTGAGCATGGGAGGAACAGAGAGAGACACACAGAATCTGAAGCAGGCTCCAGGCTCCGAGCTGTCAGCACAGAGCCCGACACGGGGCTCGAACCCACAAACCGTGAGATCATGACCTGAGCCGAAGTCGGACGCTTTACCAACGGAGCCACCCAGCACCCCTCATCCACATCGTTCAGATGACATTCTCAGAAAGGTGAAGTCCTTCAGCTTTGTCCAAGGTCACACATCGGGTAAGCCGTGCAGCCAGAATAGAACTCAGATCTGCCCGGCTCTCGAGCTGGGCCACTGCCCTGCTGCTGTTGAAACGCAGAGCAAAAGCACAGGGCACTGCAGGGGGCAGGAGGGCTAAAAGGTCTTTCCAGACCCGACGCCCAACAACACCCTGCCAAGCGCCCACACCCCTGGATGTGGCCTACTGCCACCTGCTCCCGCCCACCTCCTGAATTCACCTCTCGCTTACATTTTGACACTAGTCTTTTACATGTCTGGGCCCAAGGCCATCCCTAACACGCAAACCCGCCCCGTGCTGCCATCCCTGCCGCAGCACTTCAGGCTCCAGCAACAACAAGGACACCCAGTCCCTCATATGGGTGTCATCACACACCTCTATGCCCTGTCCCGCTATCTCGCCCACCTCACCCCTTGCCGGCAATACTTGAGTCGCCTGTGCAGTAACTCACTTCCTCTAAAAGCCCTGCCCAGGCATCACCTCTAAAGCCTTCGTGATCCTCTGAGCTGTAACAGCCCCTCCTCTGTACCACTTCTCCCACTACGGGCTCTCACTGCACTGGAAGTCTTGCTCACACGCCAGCTTTCCTCCTGGACAACGGGCTCCTCGAGGCACCATGTCCTATTTCCATTTGTGTCCCCGACACCCAGCCCAGAACCCAGCCCAGAGCAGGCTGTCTGCATACGGTGCTCATGAGCTCCCAGAAAAAAGAATTCTCTCCTTGGGCAGTTCTTAGGTCAAAATCAGTATTGCTGAAGCTCCCACCCAAGTTTCTGTCTCCTCAGAACGTTAAGATGACGTCTAATTTCTCCTGCAGGTGAGAGACCACTAAATATCTGGTCACAGTGATTTGAAAACACAACAGATTCCTTTGGCAATAATACTCTACGGTGGAATACTTAAAACTCAATTGTTCTCGTGATTTCTTTCCCTTACGCCAAAAAACTGCCGGCTTTTAGAAATGAGTCACAGGTGTAGGAATACAACGCAGGTCAAATTTCCAAACACATCCGTCAATTAGCTCCAGGGAGAACAGGTACCTGGAACATACTCTGCAGAGGCCAGGGTGGGGGGTGGAGCTATGTTTATAGAGAGAGTCACTGAAGCCCAAACCAGTGAAGACCTTCACCTCCAGTTCCTCCCATCCTCACGGCTTCATCTCCCTGCCTCCAATCTCCTTCCCCAGCACACGTGGACAGCTAGCCTTTACAGATGGAGGCATCAAGTGCCTGATAAGTGCTCGGCCACTGCCGGGAGGCATCGACACAGCCAGCACTCACGGAGCCTCCCTCGTGCGTTCCCAGTCCTAGCTGTCCCCAGCAAGGGACCAGCATTTCGACTCGAGTATCATACCTTGTTTTGTCTGTTCCCGAATTCCCATAACAAACACGTAGACTTCTTTTGCTCGACACAAGGTCTTTACACAGCTCACAGGGTGGTCCCACCTCCTCAGCACAGCCCTTAAGGTCCATCACACCTCATCTCATCTCATCCGGCTGCCTTCCCTCTACCCCTCACCTCTTCACACGGCACACTCCAGGGATATACTTATTCTCCCCGTTTTCTAGAAAGAAGCTATCCTCCACTACCCTTTTCTCACCTCCTGGCAAAATGTTTCACAAACTTCAAGACTCAGCCCAAATACCCCCAAGGTCCTTGAGGAAAGTCTAGGCTCCTCCATTAATTTCACAGACTTGAAGCCATGAATGTCAGCAAGAATGAGTCAAGTTCAAGGTGATGCACAGATGCTAAAGTCCTGGATTACCTTGAGATTCAGTCTTTTGTGACTCTTTTTTGGAGTGTTTCCCTCCCACAGAGATAGAGACCCTCATGGAGAGAAAGCTGCTCGCTCAGGAGAGGCAGTAAGAATCTTACATACAGGCATCCATTCACTTTATCTTAATTAAGGTGGGAGGGTTGTCTGTCCTTGTCTCCAGGAACCATACCTACTTAGGGTACAGGGTCATAGATCCAGGCCAGGGTTTAATCTGTCCTCCTGGAAAATAGGTTTGCACTGACCCCCTCTTGGAAAGCTCCCCGGCTGACCTGGACTTGCTCTGCCTGGGAGCCCCCACTGCTCTGGGGCCCCTGTGCCCTTAATCAGAGGTGGTTATGGCCTTGTTGCCGAGCCTTCAGTTTGCGTGAGGAGCTCAAGATTCTTTTTTTTTTTTTTTTTTTTTAATTGAGGGGGGGAGGGAGGATGGAGGAGAGAGGCAGAGAGAGCAGAGGAGACAGAAAGAATCCCAAGCAGGCTCCGCGTTGTCAGCGTGAAGCCCGATTCAGGGCTCAAACTCGTGAACCATGAGACCAAGAGTGAAAATCAAGAGTTGAATTCAAGTCAGAGCCTTAACGGACAGAACCACCCAAGCGTCCCAGGAACTCAAGACTGTGAAGGGTGGGTTCTCGGCACCCGGTTCTACGGCCCAGCAGCCAATCGCCTGAACGCGTACGGCCATCGGTGTCTGTGGCATTTGTTTACTTCTAGGTCAGATATGGCTTAGGGCCAGTTCTAATCTCTGCAGGAAGCCCCTAACTCACGGTATACCAGGATGGCACAAGTCCCACATTTACTTCTTTTTACCCCAAAGACCATCAGGCTCTCTCCCCGTTTGCCAGCTCCCTGCACACTGCCCTCCCTCAGCCCCTGGCCTGGCGGTCATTCCCTGATCCACACTGTCCTCTGTCACCGAGGCCTACGGGCCTTTCCCCCATGGTGGCCGTGTGTCTAAGTCTTGGCTAAGACCCCACCTCGCCTGTGGTCACCCTCCCTGCACTGCCAGGGCCCAGCTCTGGAGCCTACGTTACCTTCGCACCCGTTTTATGCACCGTCTCGTGGCAGAAATACGACAAACCTTCCGTCTCTGAATTACCTGTAGGTGTAGTATCGTGTCGTGGACACAGATGAGGGTCAAGTATCTGTTCAATGAAAGAAAATCTTTGGATATCATTTTGGATGTGTTAGTATTGCCCGTGGGTAAGATTTACTTCCCATCACAGCAGTACGATTTTGCGTCAAAGCACCATTTCCGTATATCCCCCCACCAGTGAATAAAACATCAGTCAAAATGCAACATTGACTAAATATTTATCTACCGCTACTAAAGAACTAAGAAGAGGAGCGCCCGGGTGGCTCAGTCGGTTGGGCGTCCGACTCCTGATCTCAGCTCACGTCACGATCTCATGGTTCATGAGTTCAAGTCCAGCATCGGGCGTGAAACCTGCTTGGGATTCTGTCTCTCCTTCTCTCTCTGCCCCTCCCCTGCTCCTGTGCACATGGCGCGCATGCACGCGCGCACTCTCTCTCCCCCTTTCAAAACAAATAACTAAAAAAAAAAAAAAGAAAGAAAGAAAAAGAACTAAGAAGACTCTTAAAAGTAAATATATAAATTTTTATATATGCATAAAATATATGGAATTCACACAAAGTTAAAAGTTTCTTTCAGGAGTCCATGGTTTATCATTAGAAAAGCTTTAGTGTATTTTTCACAACAGCAACTCCCTGATAAACACAAATGCAAAAGTTTTTAAATGTTTTTGGTCTCTCAGAAAGCAACAAAGCAGCGACGAGTCCACTTCCAATAGAAAAAGAAAAAAGAAAAGAGAAAAAAGAAAAGGGGGTTATGGCCCAAGCACAGCTTGAAGCTCTGTGAGCTATTGTGACCAGGGGCGCAAGCGTCCGCATGGGGCTCTGCCCTGGTCAGACACATCCCTGCCACAGCCGGCACAGAGCACGCTGACGACAGCCATGCCATGTCAGGGAGCTTAAACACGGCTGTGACTTGGCCAAGAGCCCACGGCCATCGAACCGTGGACCCACCGCTTCCAACCCGAAATGTGTATTACTCCCAACACTGAGGCAGGCTCTGGACGTAGATGCAGCCAATGAACCACCTGTCCTGCGTCTGCGTGCCCAGGACTACGCCAGCTGCGGGGGGACACAAAATGAAGGCAGGCCAGACGTGCGGGCCTCGAGGACGATGCGGTGCAGAAACAGGACCCAGCGTGCACAAGTCCTCAAAGACCTAGGAGAAGGAGCTAGAGAGGGCCAAGAAGGGAAGCACAATTAGAGGAGGACCACGCTTCAAGATGCAATTTGAGAAGATGCCAGAATCCAGTCTGAGTGGTTTCCTAAATTCAACCCCTTCTGCCTTTCTTAGCTAACAATGTTGATTTCCTCCACCTCAGGGATTGGAAATAAGTACTTACCCTTTCCATTTATGATTCAAGAATGTGTTACACACAATGAGTAATTTTCATTGTGGTTCAGCTGATCGGGGGCTAGAGTCCAAGTTTCAACAAATGAACAAATAGGTAGCCTGAACATCCTTTGTGCCCCTAGCGGATAAAAACCACCTACCAGAAATTCATCAAGTTCCTACGGAGACCAAATATTTATCTCCAATATTTATTTCAAAAATTTACATTAGAAAGATATAAAGAGGTCTAAATTAAGTATGTGTACGCACATTTACACACATACAGATATTCAAGACAAATTCCAATTATTACCCTGAAGGTACAACACCAATTGAAAGGGTTTTTTTCCCCCAAAGTTTAGACTGAAAACTGGTATAATTTATAAATTCTTATGGAATTACCTGGAGACAAACCAAAGTAAACAGTCCAAAAAGAATTCAAACAATACTTAAGACAAAAGAAACTAAGTGGGAAAGCAATACAGGATTGATAGACAAAGCCATTCTACAAACAATTATACATACGGTCGTTCAAAGGAAGGGGCATCTGTAAGAAGGAACAACGGCAAGCCAGGAGTTTCACTCCTATCTATGCTTCTTCACCATGGAGATATTTTAACCATCTATAGAATCCTCAAAATGCGGCTCTTTAAGACACCACAAACTATTTAGTAAAACCACCAACAATCTCTCCACTTAGTAGATAAAACTGACCTTAGTAAAGTATAAACTAAATGGTATATTCAATTATTTTAATTGCTAACTAATGTGCATCTGGTATCTGTACTCAACAACCACTCCTGACCAAGCAAGCGATTTTTCTATATATAATCTGTGTGGTGGAATAAAAAGTCAGGTTGGGGCACCTGGGTGGCTCAGCCGGTTGAGCATCCGACTTCAGCTCCGGTCATGATCTCAGAACCCGTGCGTTCGAGCCCCACGTCAGGCTCTGTGCTGACAGCTTGGAGCCTGAAGCCTGCTTCAGATTCTGTGTCTCCTTCTCTCACTCTCTGTGTGTGTGTGTGTGTGTGTGTGTGTGTGTGTATGTGTCCCTCCCCTGCTCACTCTGTCTCTTTCTCTCTCAAAAAAAATTTTAAAAAATAGGAGAAATTAGACAAAGCACATTTAGACAACTTGGCTGATAGGAGGGGGGCAGTGAGGAAGGGTGCTAGGCACTTTATACCCACTATTACAAAGTCTAGCTTGAGTACACAGAACAGAGACAGGATTCAGCTGGGTGGTTTTTGAGGGTTTTTTTTTTCCTAATTCTAAGTGGGAAGTATAGATAAATTTGTATCTTTCCTGAGTTGCTTTCAGCTAAATACAAATAGAATAAACATTTCTGATTACATTTTTTGGCAATCTATCCAGAAAGTTTGAGCTCTAACCCAGCATCTCCTGAACCTACCCAACTTTACAGCTGGATTGACTGCAGCAGAGAATTGTCCAAGGCTTCCTCCTACCTCAGGCACCTAGCTGTAAATGTACTTGAAGGGAGTAAGAGAGCCTGTCTGATCTCTGTGCAGGAAGAAAAGAAGCTCACGAAAATATCTGGCAGGCCATTAGGATCAGATTACTACATTCTGAATTAAATACACAAATTATAGGATGATGGCTTAGGAAAATGAAAGCACTCTCAAATTGGAAAGTATTGAACCGTGCAATGTTTTCTCTCCTCCAGAAACTGATAATGAACACTCGGTCCCTGCACCACATGCTACCGGGTTAACTGAAACTAACACGTATGGGAAACATGCGCTCTCTCCCTACAGTGGCAGGGCCTATTAGCAGGTTCAAGCCATACGAACCCTACCGGTTTAGGTAGATAACTGGCATCCATCATTCCAGTCCCTATCAAAGGAGGTACCAATGTGCCACAACTCCAAAGTACCAAGAGGTCAAGGCAAGCAGGCAGGCAAGAAGGTGAAGCCTTCTTCAAGCCAGTTTCTACTTGCCTTCAAGCCAAGTTTCAAGCCAGTAACTACTTAAGTACCAGGATGAATGCAGCCTTGTAAACTGCATGTAAGTAAAATTTCAACCTCTGTACAGAACAATTTGGGCTGTCATGTAAGTAGATAGGGACAGGTAGATATACACAAATTTGAGATTTAACAAAATACAGATGTTTCTTGCTTTCTACAGTGTTTTTTGCTAATTTCCCACTAATTTACACAGTAATTTTAGAAATGCTTAAACCATTTCTGATTGACTTTTCAATATATAATGGTTTCAGTTTTAAACTGCTGTTGAATTAAACTGTAAATACACTTAAAATGAGGCTCCTATTTAAAGGAAGCTGAAAAAAAAACCTCTCAGAAAGCAAAGAATCATTTGGTATCATGAATAATCATTTCCTATTATGTCTTTCTAAAATAAAAAAGAAAAACGTTAAGTGAAGAAACAGCTGTAATCCGTCAAGAAATTACCTTTGAGCCACCCACATTCCTCCCCTAAGATTTGAGATTCTAGAACTGTGGAATATGGGGCTTGGAAGAGACTTTTGGGGTTATCTGTGTTAATCCTCAACCCCGCACACGTTTAAAAGAACCCCACCCAGGGTCATGAAGCAATGATAGTCGTCAAAGTGCACTGCTATCCACCGCCATGAATTCAGGTCCGAAAACGCTGGAGAGGGCAGGGTGGAGAATGCTGTGACTAAGAAACGCACTACTTGAGGCTTGCTGCTGCTAAGGGCAGAGACAGAGCGAGGGACAGAGCGGAGGTTCTGCGGGCACTCCTGTGCTTCCCAGGGCTGGAGCTGCTAACTGCCCGCTGCCGCGTGTGCATTTCCAGGTTGTGAGCCACTCCAGCACTATGTTGTTGGAAAGGTCATCATCTCCTCTGACCTGTCCCCCACTTCGGCCTTTCAAAGAGAAACGACTACCCTTCAAATTTTTGAAGACAGCACTCTGTTCCCCCACAAAGTCTTCTCTTCTCCCGGTTTAACATACTCCTTGTCAAAAGTGGACAAAACTCAGTTAGGTATGTCCAATGAAGTTTTTTCTCCAGGCAACAAAACCCTTCTGATGAGCTCTGAGAGGGGCACAGTTCAGTGGGGATTGTCTTCCTGGAACTCGAATCAAGGGGATCTTAGGATTACGCCTGAGACTGCCCGGGCTTTCCTACGAGTCAAGTAAACAAAGGAGTGCATTCATTTGTTCAGTGCACATTTCTCGAGTATCTAATCTGAAAGGCACAGATGAGTGACACACAGTCCCACAGCCTTGAGGACAAAATGACAATCAACTGAAACCTTTGTTACACAAACGGATTTTCAGCAAGACCAGACGTGCTGTATCAAGTGAGTGTCTGAACCGAAATGCAATTTTCATGCTGTCATTGTTTGTTTCCAGGCCACTGTCACCATCACCCCTGCCACACACAATGTCCTACGGCAGGTCCCCAACGTGACTGTCTTCATCATGACTGCATCAATTGGGCACTTACTTTATCAGAAGCTGAGGGAGGCATTTCACACAATAGAAAGAGATAGAATCATACCCACTTTACAGATGAGAAAGTTGAAATTGAGAGGGGTTAAGAAACTCCACACAAGATGAAGACTCAGTTGGTAGCACAGCCTCACCAGCACACCCTGGTGGCAAGCTGTACTGACACTCAATAGTGTTTCACGGATTCAGCTCAAAACCAACCCACTTGCGAAGGCTTGGAAGGCTGGTCATCGCCTCCAAAGTTCAAAATAACAGTATTCCCTTACAGTAGCAAAACGTACCACGTAAAGGTTTTACCTCTTCGGCCTTTTTCAGGTAGAGAGCCGTTTTGCTAGCCTTGTCCAAACAAATGGGAGTTGCCTCAGCTTCAATGGGAAGCTTCCAAATAAGCCTCTGCCCAGTCCCGCATATCCCACATTGATCTCTGCAATGCCACACTCATGTCAAGAAACTGCAGAAACCACTTAGAAACATGTAGCAGTGCTAAGCCATTACGATCAACACACGGAAAACTTCGTTAATCATCAGCCAATATGGCAAAAGCAACTTTAATGAGTATTTTTCAACACGAACCCTTCCTTTCTTTTAACTGTGCTCCCTGGAAAATTATTGATAGTGAAGAGTCAGGCCTGTTTCCTGAGACTGAAAGCTTTAAATCACTCAGTCATGTGACTGTTTGCACCTTGCTAAATCCTAACGAACTGTGTCCTAAAAACGTGAAGAGTGAAACTCAGGATCGTAGATAGGTGATGAGCCTAAAACACAGCACATTTATTAAGAGTTCTATGTAGACACCCTGATTACATTCTCTGGACAAGGCTTTAGTCCTTCTAGAAAAGAGTGAAGGCATTTCTTCCTGTTCTCTTTTCCCTGCCCGCCCTCCACACATCCCCACCACTGAAGCCAACACAAGCAGCAGGTTATGATCTCCCTCGGCTTGGTAATGAGCATCACTCAGATTCTTCTCAAAATCTTAACTTCAGGGTCGGGCTCGTCTTCCACGGTCAGCCAAAAGTGTTTGGGCTTGTCTTGATTACTAATTAACTTCTACTTAGAAAGTACTAGAATAAGAAAGAACTTCAAAGTCTTAACTTTGGTATTTGACTTTCATAATCATTTAGAATCATTTTTCTTCCACTCAAATTTATTTCAGTTGCAAACTGTCAATACTTGGGCTCGTACCTCTTGATTTACACCTGTTCCTTTCTAAAACCTAGAGGAAATAAGAGTCTACACAGCTAATCTCTGGCTTGAGTTATTGGATGAATTTAACAACAAAAGTAGGACTTCTAATCTGGCCAATTCTGCTAACTAAGCTTTCTTTACATAATACTATCATTATGTTAAATAGGACTCAGAACGAACTGATATCCAAGATAAACATGTCTACGACGACCGCAGCAAGAGAAAAAGGATGCACAGCAAATCAAAACGTTCGTCAACGATAAGATGGGCCCAAATATAACGTGAGCAATTTGAGAAAACAACTGGCTACAGGCGACTTGCAAAGTGACCTAAGAATAAAGACACATTCACTGCTCTGTTAAAAAATGTTGAGTGCCACAGTAGTAAGTGACTCCGGTTCCTCTAATGGGGGAACAAGATCATGGCTCCATTCCCAGGACTTAGGTACAAAGAGAGGAGACGCACTGGCCTCCCCACCCCCGACAGAAGCACCATGCACTAGCCAGCAAACCAGTCTCTAAAGGGAAAAAAAAAAAAACAACAAAAAACAAAAACCTGCCAGTGAAAGATAGTCATCAAACTACACACACAAAAAAGATCTACTATTATTAGCTGTGTTTCTAAAAGTTACTTCAGACTTGAGATAAGAAAAAAAAGGAGACTATGTAATTCAAACATTTAAGGAACTGGAAAGCCTCAAAGTGAACCGACAGCCAGCAAAAAAAAAAAAAAAGAATCCAGAGTAAGTCTCAGCTAGCAGGTAAGATTTCTGCTCCCAGGCCTGCTCACATTCCACAGGCCACAAACTGTGTACCTGGTTTTATTGAATTCTGTAACTGCCTACTAAATCCTTCCACTACCAGCAGGCCTTGGTTGTACTCAGGTTGACACTTTCCTCCAGCTGTCACCCGTCAGGCTCTTCTAGACGCGAAAGCATCAAGTTTTAAGGAGGCTGTCGTGAGCGCTCCTAACAAAACAGTTTTCCAGTGGTTGAGCTTAAGAAGGGAAAAATGTTTCAGCACAACCTTTACATTTTCCTCATTTTCCAGCGGCTCTTCAAGCAAAGATTTAACCATTTAAAATGTGGCCTAAATGCTTGCCATAGGGAAGAGAAGATCAGTTAAGTGTTACTTTCTTACTGACAATCTTACTGCACTCTTACTGACAGAACTCAACAGAAACTTTCATTTCCACTGCAGAAAATGTTTCAATCTTCAAGCCCAACATCAATGCCACTGCCAGGAACAAAAGCACCAAGAGAGGTCAGCAAACTGAGGAAGAGAAGGAAAGCAGCAACCATTTTACCCTCTCAGGATGGAGTAGCATTTCAGACGTCAGCTTACAATTTTGAATAGGCTGAAAGGAGGGCAGGCAGGAAGGGGCAGCAGAAGGCTAAAAACTGAGGTTTGGAATTCCAATAAAGAGGTTGTTCTGTATTTGAGAACTTGGCTTTGCAAACTCCTTTCTGGGGCCAGAGAAAAACACTCCTCCTTAAATTGTTGGAACCTGACCAGAATATCAATCACAGCAGCCCCTGGGACTAATTTGGTAAAAGGCGGGATTGCACACACAGTAGCCTGCATAGGCACCATTTATCATGGTTCAAGCCAGTCTTGCCAAACTTTAACAGTGGAAAGCTGCTTTTATTTCGCTATATTCTTGAGTTAAATGCATTCACTTAAAATGGTAAGAAAAACCTCTCCAAGATTATCACTGGCTATTTCCATTTTGAAATACCAGCGGGGTCAACTGAGAAGAAACACAGGGAAGGGAGAGGTATCGTTTATACATGATAAAATTCGCTTTTCAGTGTCCGGTTCTACGAGTTGGGACAAACGCATATAGCTGTGGAACCAACACCCACAATCACGCTAGGAGCAGGTTCATCGCTCAACAGTGAACTCGGAAGGTCTTGGAAGCAAAAGTCACCTGTCAACAGACTTTAAAAGTACTTTCGCTTTTGAAATGACACGTCCCTCATCTGGAATCGCCAAGCAACACCCTGCAAGCGATCCTACACGTGCGGCTACGCGGCGGGGGCGAGGCCGCGCGGCGAGTGGCGCCCGCTACCCGGCGGCTCCCGTGCCCCGACGACAAGCGGGGCGAAGGCGGAGTCGCGGCGCCCGGCCGGAGCCGAGAGGAGGAAGAGTTTAAGGGCCGGAATGACAAACTCCAAAGCACCGAATTCTTCTCCCTAGTAGGGCGCCGAGCGTGTGGACCACGGCCAGGGCGCGTGGGAAGACAGATGACCTATTTTCAACGCCTGTTTTTATAGCTGGAAAGTGAGAGAGAGAAGCAGGGGCTGGTCCCCGGGCGCACCTGACGTTTGGGGAGCGGAACGCAGAAGCCACACAGCCTTCACCCGGGCGGCGGCGGGGAGGGAAGGAAGGAAGGAAGGAAGGGAGCGCGGGCCGGCCGCACGCACAGCCCAGCCGCCCAGCGCGAGCCGGAGCCGCCCGGGCCCCACCCGGCGGGCGCCCAGCGACCGGCGCTCCCTGCACCTGCCGCCGCCTCCGGGCCGGCCGGACGCCCCCGAGGGGCTGCGGGCCGGGGAGGGGGGGGACAGAGGCCGAACGGCGCCCCCACCCCCGACCCGCCGGGGCCCCGCATCCGGCCTTCCCGCCTGGCCCTAGGGGCGCACACCGCCGCCCGCACCTCGGGCGCCGGCCGACCGGCGGGGCGCGCGCAGAACCTGGGCCGAGGGGCGCCGGCCGGGGCGGGGGACGTCCTCACCGCGCTCGGGGGCGGCGGCGAGAGTCTGCCCGCGAGCCGCGCGCGCCGGGGGACCGCCGCCCGCACTCACCTGCCCGCTTGCCCCTTCGCGCAGCGGCGGCGGCGCCACACTCGGGCCCGGACCCACCGTCCGCCTCAACCAAGCCCCAGGCGGCGGCGGCGGCGGCGGCGGCGGCCGGACGGGAGGGGCGGGACGGCGGCCTGAGACGGCCCCGCCGCCGCGGCCCAACCCGGCTCCGCCCGCCCCCGGGCCCCGCCCCCGGGCCGCCGCCACCGCCGCCCATTGGCCCGCGGCTCCGACGCACGGGGGGCGCCCGTCAGCCAATCAGAAGAAAGTAGAGCTCTCCCAAGACGAAAGTGTCGCCAGTCTCTTCCCGGCCCCTCCCCACGGGTCAGCCGTCGCTGCGGGCAGGAGGAGGAGCCAGCCCGGGGGCGTTCTATTTCGGCAGTCCCGCCCCCCCCGGGGCGAGAGGGAATTCGGGAGCAACCGAACATGCTAACGGAACTTGGACGCGGGAGGCGGGGCCCGAGGCGCCCGTTCTCCAATCAGCGCCTGGCGTGGGCGCAGCCCAGCCAATTGTGGCGCCGAAGCTGGCGGGGCCGAGGCCGTTCTGGCCCGCAGGCCCAATGGCTGGAGAGGAGGCCGTGCAGTACGGTTAGGGGTGGCTGGGCGGGGCCGCGCCCGGTCGCTGGTTTTTCGTCGCGGACGCAGCGAGATGACGTCGCTTCCCCGACATTCCACGTCCAAGATGGCCGCGGTTGGCGAGGAGAGACGTCGCTAAGGGGCTTGCCTGAGGCGAGGGGTGAGTGACCCGACGGAACGCCGCTCACCTCCACTTCCCTGGAGGTCGGAGTATGGTATGGCCGTTTATCTCCGGCCATTGGCGGAGTCTCTTTTTCGGGATTCCGCCTCGCTCCGCTATCCCTGGTGCAAATCGAAGTTAGCGGGCGACGGCGGGGCTGCGGGTTGGGCTTCGAGAGGGTGTATGAGACACAGGAGCGGGGCAGGGAGGCCGACGCGGACCCTAAAACAGACAGCAGCCCTCGAAGTGAGGGGCGGCTAGGATTCGGGGACTTTCTAGCAGATGGGGAGAAGGGGCGGGGGGGGGCGCGTGCTCTTAAACGCGCGCGCAGCCTCTGAGCCGCACAATCGCAGTGTACCTATTTCTTCCCAGTTTATTTCGCAGTGTGCTGGTCCCTGTCGAGGTTAGGCCTGAGACTTACTCGACTCTACGTCTGAGGTACTCCGACTTCGGAGTCTGAAGAACCATGTAACAGGGTGGGACTAGAAATAAGGAAAAGGAACTTCCGCGATTAGGTTCGTTCTTGCCGAGACGTGGTCTTTACCGATCCTCTTCTGGACTGTTTGGTTTGTTATTAAAGCAGTTGTTCTTAAGAAAATTGAGGCGTAAGTCTGAGGTGGTCTGAAAGTACTTGGACTGTTACCAGCCCCGAGCACGGTTGGTAACGCTCCCTAAGCTTGGACTGCCAGTTAAACCGACCTTTCGCGAAATCATCTGACGTCAGGCGCGACTTTTGAGAGCAGTTACTTGAGGGTGATCGCTTGTGGTTTTAAAGTAAACTTGATAGTGATTATGTATCTCGTTCTAAATCGCTCTTTAGATGTATCTAGTATGGTGCCTTTCATTTGTAGGCGCTCATTAAGGGTTTGTTTGAATGATGTTGCTAGAATGAAAACTCCATGAGGGGCTTTGTATCCTCAGCACCTAGAACACTGGGTGACGTATTGTAAGCTTTCCAGCTTGTTGAATGAAGAATGGATGGGTAATGGTGATATTGGTGATATTGGTAGACATTTTGGTTAAGATCGTTAGCGGCTTTAGGTTGCTTGCTTGTTAAATAATCTTGACGGTAAATGTAAGAGTTATCCCGGATTATTTTATTTTATTCACAGTAACCACTCTTAGTGTCTAATTTTCAGGGTTTTTTTTTTCCTTTTGTCTCATTATATTGTAATGCATCATTCAACCCTATTTGTTGATTCTTGCATAAAACATAATGGGTGTTTCGTTTTGAAAATGTAGTTTGCACCAAGCAATAAGGAAACATTCTAATTACTAAGGAGGTCCTTACATTTTCAATGCCACTTCTGAAACTGAATGTCGTAAAGAAAAAATGGTTTTAGCCTACCTTACCTAGGGAGATAATGAACTACCTTACCTCGGGAGATAATGTTTGAAAGCAGTGAGTTCGCTGAAGAAAAATGGTTTGTTTGCTGTCTCTAAGAATTGGGTAAGGACCAACAAAATGAAAAGGAAGTTCAAGGTAATGGAGGAGATTATAAAGAACTTCAAATTGGATTAAATCCATTTCATGTTTTTAGGGTCAGATAAATGATATACTTGCAGGTAAAATTGTAAAATCACTGCTCATAGCTTTTGAGGAATCTGAAAACAACAGTTAATGGTGGAAGAGTGGAATCTGGTAAATAGCTCAGATTTTGCGGAGAGCAGTTAGGTTGATGGCTCTTGGATGCTAGAACTTGTTACTCTATTTTAGAGCCTTGGTTTTGTTTTTTTTTTTAATTTTTAAATGTTTTTATTCATTTTTGAGAGACAGATACAGAGTGCAAACAGGGGAGGGGCAGAGAGAGAGGGAGACACAGAATCCGAAGCAGCTCCAGACTGTGAGCTGTCAGCACAGAGCCCAATGTGGGGCTCGAACCCACAAACCATGAGATCGTGATCTGAGCTGAAGTCGGACACTTAACCAGCTGAGCCACTCTGGTGCCCTGTGTTTTAGGGCCTTGTTGGGAGAGCAGAAAGAGTTTGTGAGTACTTGGGAAAGGAGAGCTCATTTCCTCAAACTTGCAGAGTTTCAACTAAAAAAAAGCCAGCCAGATGACATACGTCTAATTACTTGTCCCTCGAAGTTTGCTACCTTGGTGGTGAATGAGGGATTGCCAGGCATGGGTCCATTTAGGTTTCCTGAGGACACTGAATGTATCTCTCTTCCTGTCCTAGGACAGGACAGTAGGTCCTAGGACAGGACAGTCCTACTAGGACAGTAGACACAAGAGACACATGTACACTGGCTAAGGTCTGCTTGGGTGGATTTATGTCCATTGAAATTACCAAACCCCAAATGATTAATGGGTTGATGTCAGCCCGAAGACAGGTGTTTAGAGATGAGCTATAGGGCTCTGGTCTTGCCCCTATTCTGGTTGGCACCTTTTTTTTTTTATTGCCAACTTTAAATATATGAGGCATACTCCTCACATTAATAAATGTACTCAAAACCTGTAGCTATAAACAATTCTTAAAGGTTGAAACAATAGGTCAAAATTAACAAGATGTAAATTTGCCAGGTCAAATCTACAAAAGCTCATTATGCATATTTGAGACGAGGAAGACCAGATTTGGGGGAAAAAAGGGGGGGGGGGGCGTGGATTGTAGGACGTAATGTTCCATTTGTGGAAGCAAAGTGTAGAATCTTCCCCAGATTGAGGGAAAGCGATATTTTCATCTAACGACAAATTGTGGCTCTGCCATTTACGACCTTTGTGAATTAGGCAAGCTGTTTCATGTCTCTTTGGTTCTGGTTTCTCCACAATAAATTGTGAGAATAAGAAAATATAGCTTGCAGGCATGCTGTGTCTCAGTGGACACACAATGGACATGTTGCTGAGTATTAGTAATCTCCCTTCCCCCACTTACTATGAAGATCGTGTAAACAGTGTTTTCCATTTTGGTTGCTAATGTTTAGGGGTTATCTTGAAACACTAAAAACCATGTTGAGAAAATAGAGATGTTTGTTTACCCTGGAGAAGAGAAGGGAATGGGACAATTGTCTTCACATTTGAGAGGCAATCAGTAGGTAAGGGAAAGGTAAGGATTCAGAGAGTTGTTGAAAGGCGGAAAAGTCAATGTAAGACTAACACAAAAATAAAGGTGAACACTAGTTAGTGATACCCAGCAATGCCATAGGCTGCTTTGTAAACCATTAATGTTCATTAATGAAAGTGGTCAAATGAAGGTTAGTGAGTGACTAAGTATTACTTATTTAGAGGGAGTTTCTGTACTAGGTGAGAAAATTGAGTAATGACCTTCACTGTTGCTTCCAACATGTAGGTGTCCAAATTCTGAACTTGAAAATGCATTTCTTCTTTCATCATTTAAAATGCTATATCTAAAGCACATTCCTGGAAGATGTTGCTGAAAAGCTTTGACATGCCGCTTGTTTATTGAGAGATTTTTACTTGTGGTGCTCGTAACCCTGAGCCATTTTCACAGTAATCATGAGCTGCTAATGAGAAAACCTGTAACTTTAGGGTCTTGTGAAAAAATCAATAAAGGGTAATAGGAACAGGGGTGTAGAACTGAGGTATGGACTTTTTCAGGGGAGTGAGGACTGTTTGATTCTATTTATGTACGTTTATTTTCACTTTCGTGTATTGTTTATTTGGCCCCGGAGTCTAAAGGCGCTCGCTCGCTCTCTCTCTCTCTCTCTCTCTCTCTCTCTGTCAAAAATAAATAAACATTTTACAAAAATTAACAAATAAAAAGGGGAGTGCCTAGGTTGGTTGAGCATCCAACTTCAGCTCAGGTCATGATCTCATGGTCCATGAGTTCAAGCCCTGTGTCGGGCTCTGTGCTGACAGCTCAGAGCCTGGAGCCTGCTTCGGATTCTCATTCTCTCTCTCTCTCTCTCTCTCTCTCTCTCTCTCTCTCTGTCTAAAAATAAAAACATGAAAAATAATAATCTAAAGGCACTATGCTGAATTATTAGCACGGGGTTTGGCCCCTGGCAGCAAGGTAGAGCAGGCAGAGTATATCTGTGGTTCAATAAAACCATGTAAGGAGCTTGTTTTCCACTCCTATGTCCCCCCACCCCCACTGGGTCCCTTCCCTTTTCCTCAGTCTTCCCCTTTCCTCTCAGCACAGGCCTTCATACTCTACGGGGAGGGGGTAGCATTTATTTCCTCCCCCTTAAGTGACTTTTCGTTATCTTCCTCAAACTTTTCCTTCCCTCCTGTTTCAGAGAAAGAGCTTCCTCCCTGAGGTTAACGTTTTTACTATGCGTTTTATTATCCCTTGGCCATTTAACCCCTAGTGGCTTGTTCTGCCTCCTCTAGTGGCTCCTTCCCTTCTTGCCTCAGACATCTCTCACTCTCCTCTCCGCTGAGTAAACAAGAACCCTGTTTCGTAGCCTGTTCATTCCTTTTCGCAGTCTCCCTTCTGCCCCACTGCACTTGTGCAAAGGTTCTGCCATTTACGTACGTGTGTTTCTGCTTTAGAGACAGTTCACATACGACACGAATCACCCATTTAAAGTCGCGTACAAGCCAGCAGTCTTCAGTATGGAGTTGTGCGAACATTCCTATAGTCAACTTTCAGTGACTCTGAGAACTCCCCACCAAAGTAGCCCTTCCTTAATTCTTTGTTCTTTAGATTTTCTTCAGTGTTTGTCACTGTTAACTGCCACATCTGTCTCAGCCCGTGTCCTTTGGTTTCTCTTGCAGCTGAAGTTACAAGCTTCCCACCTCTCGGACCACCCTTCCCTTTCTTTCCTTTGGAGATTTTTCTGCTTTCTCAAGTTCAGTCTCCAGACCTCTTTTTTCACTTTCCATCCCTCCGCCTGCCACCATGACTGTAGTTGTCAGTTCTATATGGAGGAATCCCAGATAGATATGTTCTTCCAGACTTCAGTCCTGTTTCTAGGTCTGATAGCTATTCCCATACAGATGTTTTGTGGGTTCTTCAAACCTAATATTTTTGGAACCCAAATTCTCCCTGCCCCAGGCCCCACCATCAAAACTACCTCCTTCCCCATTTTTCTTTTTAGTATTACCCTCTCTGTCAGGCAAACAAGCTTGAAATCATCTCTTGCCTTATTTATTTATTTGCATCACAGCCCAATGTGGTTCTTGCTTCTTGTCTCAGCATCATCTTGAGGGAGGGGGACAAGCCCTCATCAGGCGGTACTTGAACAGCTACTTTAGTCTCCTAACTTGGTCATCTCCAAACAGCCCCTGCCTCATTCTCTGCCCCCTTACCATGCCTTCTTGTTTTTCATGGCACTTGCCACTCCCTGATAAATAGTAACATATTTGTTTCTCTTTGTCTCTGCCGCTAGGACATGAGCTTCCTAGAACATAAGCTTCAGGTAGGGCAAAGACCTTGCATCTCCGTTCCTGCTGTGTCATTGAGGCCTGGCTCATAGTAAATACTCAGCAAATATTTGAATGAGTAACTACATGCAGAACTGTTGGGTCCATATATCTTAAAGTAGATGTTCCCAGCTAGTGTGCTGTGAATACATTACACAGATTTTGAGATGATGATTCCCTCAACAGTTGGCCAGTTGCTTTCTGCTCCACAAGAATGTGCATGGATGTTTGTTACTATTATTAATAATGAAAAACTGGAAATATCGCAAATGTCCGTTCACAGTAGAGTGGATAAGTAAATTATGTTTTACTCAAAGAACACTGTACAACAGAGTTTCTCAACTTCAACACCATCAACATTTTGGAACAGTTACTTCCTTGTGGAGAGTCGTTCTGCACCTTGTAGATGTTCGGCAACATTCCTGGCCTCTACCCACTAGATGCCCAGCAGCAGCTCCCTAGTTACGATAGCCCAAAATGTCTGTAGACATTGCAAAGTGTCCCTGAGGGACAAATTCGCCCCTAGTTGAAAACCAGTGCTATGCGGTAATGAGAATGAACGGGTACTGGTCTGTGCAGCAAGGATGAACCCCACAGACATAATGTGGAGCAGAAGAAAGCCGTTGTGAAAGAGTGATACTCTACCATTCCAGGGCCCTTCAGAACCCTGCAAGACTCGTTGCTGGGACCAGAGGTCAAGATAGCAGTTACCTCTGGGGGAATCGTGGTTATAAGAGGAAACAGGAGAGAGTCCGGGATGTCTGTAGAATTCTGTTTCACAGCTGGATGGTGTCACAAAAGTGTGTTCACTTTGTGAAAATTAGTAAACCATGCAGTTAAAGTTAGCGTGCTTTTCTTTTTGTGTGCTGTAATGCACTTACACATCGTGTTAATTTATAAAATCACTACTCATACATAAGCAAGCATTCTTTGGCTGCCGAGAGAGACTGACCCAGAGGGAATAAGGGAGACCCGGTCAAATAAGTGGTCTTACTTGAGTTTCCCCCACATTTTATAAAGTGAAAGAAGGGTACAAGGACTACTTGTTTATCTGTGGCCTAGACTGGACACATGTTAACATTTTACCACTTTACTGTGTGAACCTGTGTTTTAGATAAGCCATTTGAAAAAAGTTGCAGACATGATACTTTACCCGGAAGTACTTCATTCAGCCTGAGAAGAGTCATTTTTGTATATAATCACGGTATCATCACTGTTACCCCTAAGAAAATTAATAGGCCCTAATAGCCTCTAGTATAGAGGCCATATTAAAATTTCTCTAATTGTTCCAAATTTCTTTTATAGTTTTTGTTTTTGTTTTATGAGGATCCAATCAAGATTCATACATTAGTTTGAGCATTATGCCTCTGTAGTCTTTTGAAATCTGGGACAGTCAGACCAGGTCAGTTGTCTGGTGGAGGGTCACATTTCTGGATGTGACTAAAAGTTTCCTTGTGCCATTTGACTTGTTCTTCTACTCCCAGTATTTACTGTAAAGTGGAAGTTAGGTTTAAAGTCTCGGTTGAATTTAGCTTTTTAGAGGGAAGAATTCTACATAGGTGGTTGATACTTCTTTCTGTTGCATCATATCAGGAGGCCACATAATAGCAGGTTTTCACCCTATTAGTGATGCCAGGATCGATTGCTTTTGTTAAGGTAAAGGTACTTTTCTTCCACATTAATTAATACCAGTGCTAGCAAAGTAGACTTTGCTATATATATAAATAAACTATGGACTCATGGATTGTTCATTCACCCTTTTACAGTCATTGTTATTTTTCTTTTTAATATTCAAATTCCCTGAATTTGTCCAGTGAGAGTCCACGCTGGCTCCTGTGTCTTTTTAGAAGCTTCCATTACTCTTAGCACATCTCAGGCAGACCCCTATCCCAGACTGGAAAGGAGAAAGGAGACCTGTTTTTTTTTTTTTTTGTAGAGGGTAACTAAGATTTGGACACTGATGTGTTCCTGACTATAGGAATGTCGTTGCTCCTAGATACTTGCCGTGGACAGAGCTGGGATGTATGTGTGTACATATTTTAACCATGATTTTTGTATTTTCCATTAAAATTTAGCATTACAGGTTTTCCTTAACCTTTGATCTTATGCATATGTTTACTTTGAACTGAAAATCTTGATTCCTAACGACATCAACGTTTATATCTCTTTGCTTTATCCTACGGTACACATACACAAATGGGTTGACAGTGAACAATGGTAATGCCAGTACCAACAAAGTATTACTGAAGAAGTTTGAGATTTCCTTGCAGTTCTTTTGTGCTTAGAATATATTTCACTCAGGATAGAACGAGATCGGGAATTACTTGTAATGGTTTTCCGTGTTTCGTGTTTGGTATACACTGGGTTTGTTCTGA
Source organism: Panthera leo (assembly GCF_018350215.1). Classification (NCBI taxonomy): domain Eukaryota; kingdom Metazoa; phylum Chordata; class Mammalia; order Carnivora; family Felidae; genus Panthera; species Panthera leo. The sequence continues at coordinate 141,091,037 of NC_056684.1, forward strand.
GTTTTAGGGTTTGCTTTTTCTTTTTAGTTAAGTTCATGAGTGTGTTAAATATTTACATGATTCAGAAGTCAGAGTTGCAGAAGGACTCGCGAGCCAACCCAAAAGAGCCGCTTCCGATGGCTATAGCTGGAATAGTTTGGGCAACGAAGTAAATGACGGTAGTATTGGCTTATGACTCAAAGAATGAAACAAATACCCATGAGTCCATACTACTATAAATAAGTGATTGAATAAATACATGAATGAGGGTGAAGAAACAGCTCTTTCTTACAAAAGAACTCCAACTAATGTTGAAGAAAGGAAGGAAGGAAATAGAAAGTCACCATTAGAACACCACAGTAATCGGGTCGCCTGGGTGGCTCAGTCGGTCGAGAATCTGACTTCGGCTCAGGTCATGATCTCATGGCTCGTGAGTTTGAGCCCCACGCTGGGCTCTGTGCTGACAGCTCAGCACCTGAAGCCTCCTTCCCATTCTGTGTCTCCCTCTCTCTCTGCCCTCCCCCTCTCATGTTCTGTCTCTCTCTCTCTCTCTCAAAAATAAATAAACGTTGAAAAAAAATTTTTTTTACAATAAAGAACACCACAAGAATTGTTACAGGCAAGATCCTCAGATGAATGCTAAAATTAATGGGCGAAACTTGAAGGAGAAAAGGGGATAATTTGCTTAGTATTTTGCATTGCAAAATATTTTCCCCAAAATGCTCACTAATTACTGTGGTAGTTAGAACATCTGTCCTCACATTCATTGATACTTCTCCTTCCAGGAGATGTAGCTTAATTCCCTGCCCTTGAGGGTAGGCTAGGCCTTGTGATTCATTTCTAAGGAATAGAAAATGGAAAGGAAAAAACAGTAACTTACAGTGAGAAACCTGGCAAGACCCCATCTTAACCAAGTGGTCATGGTTAATATGGACAGTAGGTTCTGATATCTGATGTGGTGAGATGAGATGAGAAGGGCACTTCACCTCTGTGGCATTCTTCCCCCAAACTCCAGTCTGTTCTTGGGGAAACGTTAGACAAACCTAAATCAGAGACATTTCATTCTGCCTGGTACTCTTTTTTTTTTTTTTCTTTTTTTTCTTTTTTTTTTTTTTTCAACGTTTTTAATTTATTTTTTTGGGACAGAGAGAGACAGACCATGAACGGGGGAGGGGCAGAGAGAGAGGGAGACACAGAATCGGAAACAGGCTCCAGGCTCCGAGCCATCAGCCCAGAGCCTGACGCGGGGCTCGAACTCACGGACCGCGAGATCGCGACCTGGCTGAAGTCGGACGCTCAACCGACTGCGCCACCCAGGCGCCCCCTGCCTGGTACTCTTTAAAACTGGCAAGCTCATGAAAAAACCAGGAAACGCCGAGAAACTGTTACTAGAAGATACTAAGGAAATAAGGCCCCTAAATGCAGTGTCGCATCCTGGATTAGATCCAGAACAGAAGAGGGATTTTTGGAGAAACTCAAAATTTGAGTCAAGGCTGTAGTTCAGTTGTACCAAAATTAATGTCTTCATTTTCGTAAACACACCATGGTTGTATAAGACGTTAACGTTGGAGGAAGCAGAGTGAAAGGTATATGACAATTCCCTCCTGCCTTTACAACTCTTCTGTAAATCTGCAATTATTTTCAAATAAAAGGCTTCTTAAGTCAAAGCTGTGGGGGTGATTGGGTGGCTCAGTTAATTGAGCATTGACTCTTGATTTTGGCTCAGGTTATGATCTCATGGTTCTTGAGATCTACTTGGGATTCTCTCTCTCCCTCTCTTTGTCTCTCTGCCTCTCCCCTGCTCACGTTCTCTCTTCCTCTCTCTCTCTCTCTCTCACTCAAAATAAAAACACATTTAAAAAAAAGCCGAAGCTGTGTAAAAAGAGATCCCCAAAGTATTACTCCCATTCCTGTCCCTTCCGTTCTGTTCTTCCCTGTTCCCTATTGGCAACCTTTTTATTATTATTATTATTATTATTATTATTATTATTAGTTTAAAAAACAAATTCAGATGTCTATTATTTCTCCTCTTACACGGATACTAACGTACCACATACACTATCCTGCATCCAACTGATCCTGGAACTGTCTCCTTAGCAGGACTTAAAGGGTTTTTTTTAGTCTTTTTTAAATACCAGCATGGTACACAATTAATGTTCATGTTAGCCATATTTTCTTCAGCCAGTGCCCCATTGAGGGACATTTGGGTTGTTCACAGTTTTTGCTATTCTAAGTGACATTTTCATGAATAATCTTGTGGATACGCTGTTTCATACTTGTAATGGTATTTTCAGAGTAGTTTCTCTGAAGTGGGATTACTAAGTAAAACAGCGAATGCATATGTAATTTTGTTAGATATTGCCAAATTCCCCTCTGTGAGAGTTGTTCCATTTTGTATTCCCACCAGCACTATATGAAATCGCCTGCTTCTCCCTGGCCTTGCCAACAGAGGATATAGTCACACTTTTAGAGTTTCTGCCAGCCGAGAGTTGAGAAATGTATCCCAGTATGACATCCAACTATGAACTCTTCATATTTACTGAGCATCTGATTGTGCACTTTCCATGTTTACTTAGGCTTTAGGTAACTGACCTCCCCAACCTCCAGTCATTGCCCAGTTCTTTCACACACACGAATATAAATCAGTTGAAGAAGATTACTTTTTTCCTGGTACTTAATTTCTTCCTGGTGGAGGAAAGATCCATTTGTAGGGCTTCCAGGTGCGAGGAGGAGGAGGGGTGCATTCAGCCCTGCCAAATCCCCTTTCCCGCTAGAAATGAGGCAGCACACAGAAAAGGTTAGGCTTCCAGATTCACTGATGCCTCTGGCCCGGAACTGAGCTAGTGAACCGCTCTTCCCTTGCCAACAAGACCCACCTGCTTCTAGCTGCCTCTTTAAAATACTTCTGCGACCTATTTGAGAATCGCTCTTCTCTGATGAGTTTACAGACGGTTTACATATTCCAGTGGCCTCCAGATGAGAGTCCTTGTTTTCTTTGCTCAACATGATGCTTTTAGAAAACCTCTTTATTCTGAATGAAAAAGAAGAGGATGATGGGGTGCCTGGGTGGCTCAGTTGGTTAAGCATCCGACTTCAGCTCAGGTCATGATCTCACGGTCCTGCTTCAGATTCTGTGTCTCCTCTCTCTGCCCCTCCCCTGCTCGCCCTCTGTCTCTCTCTTTCTCAGAAATAAAAAATTAAACACTAAAAAAAAATTTAAAAAAAGGAAAAGAAGAGGATGAGAAAAATTTGTTTTTAATGTTCATTTATTTTTGAGAGAGAAACAGAGAGCGAGTGGGGGAGGAGTAGAGACACAAGGAGACACTCATTCCAGAGCAGGCTCCAGGCTCCGAGCTGTCAGCACAGAGCCCGACACAGGGCTCGAACTCACGAGCCGTGAGATCATGACCTGAGCCGAAGTCGGAAGCTTAACCAATGGAGCTAGCCAGGCGCCCCTTGAACATCTTAAAGGAACTTCTTTCTTCCCTTGTGGACCACCTTCTTCTACCCACAGCCCCAGAATCACTGCACCCAGACATCTGATTTTTATTGCTCAGTTCAGTGACTTGTGCAGATTTGAATTCAGCCAATCTGGTGGCTCTTCTAAGTGAAATGCAGTAAACTGAAAGAAGGGAAATTCTGATTGGGTGCTGAGTGGAAGAGATAGATAATTTTGGAGCATAAATCTTTTATTTTTTTTTTATAAAATTTTTTTTTAACGTTTATTTATTTTTTGAGATAGAGACAGAGCATGAACGGGGGAGGGTCAGAGAGAGGGAGACACAGAATCTGAAACAGGCTCCAGGCTCCGAGCTGTCAGCACAGAGCCTGATGCGGGACTTGAACTCACGGACCGCGAGATCATGACCTGAGCCGAAGTCGGCCGCTTAACCGACTGACCCACCCAGGCGCCCGAGCATAAATCTTTTTAGGGGGTTAAGACAGGCCTGGATTTTACTAAAGAACGGAATCTAGACCAGCATGAAGGGATTGAGTCTACTGAAGAAAGGCAGAAAGGAAAGTGGGACGGAAATGCCCTTCCTTTTCAGCTGCTATGAAATTTGGGATTTATTATACCGTGGGTCACTTATGTGTTAAATTGGCTTTGGGGCTGAGTCTGAGCTTGTAATGGTCAGTCAGTAGTGTTGCTTCTCTGGGAAATTTTTTTAAAGTTTGTTTATTTATTTCCTTTGAGAGGGAGTGCGCAAGCAGGGGAGGGGCAGAGAGAAGCCCAAGCAGACTCCCAGCACTGTAAACATGGAGCCTGACATGGGGCTCGATCTCACAAACCGTGATACCATGACCTGAACTGAAATCAAGAGTCAGACGCTTAACTGACTGAGCCACCCAGGTGCCCCTCTGGGAAATTTTGATCCAAAATCAAATATAATCAGTGATTGCACACTGTCTTTGATGATCCGGATTGTTTGATGTGGAGTATTCCTTTCCAACTTTGCTGCTCCTTCTCTCTCTCTTAGGATTCTAACATTTTCAGAAAATCTTTTGGAAAGAACAAGTCTACTTCAATAAATGAAGGAGAATAAAGAAAACTCAAGCCCTTCAGTAACCTCAGCAAACCTGGACCACACAAAACCATGTTGGTACTGGGATAAGAAAGACTTGGCTCATACACCCTCGCAGCTCGAAGGACTCGATCCAGCCACTGAAGCCCGGTACCGCCGAGAGGGGGCTCGGTTCATCTTTGATGTGGGCACACGTTTGGGACTGTATCCTAAGTCTCCTTGGAATCTGTTCTAGATAGGCTCCCCACCTGGATACTAAAAACAAAATAGGTAGCACTGTGTCCGTACTGAAATGGCTCTTAAATATTTCTATTTAAATTTTTTCTGACTAACTTGGCTCCTCAGGGGTTTTCTGTTTCCTGTTTATCCTTTAAACATGTAGACTCAGCCATTGGGTGAGTGGCCACCAGGAGGCATGCCCGGTGGTCACCGTTGAGGTGTACCTAAAGGTTGGGGAAGCCCTGCCTCGTTAGAAGTAGGAACTTCAACTTGCTAACGTCAACTTGTCAGAGTCCCGAAACCCTGAGATCCCCATGCTTTGCCACCAGAGTGTTTAACACTGATTTTGCTGTTATTGTTTGCCTCTGTGTTTCCACATTTAACTAAGAGCATAACTTCCAAAAATTCTTGGTCAAGTCCTTAACCAGATCAACAGACACTATGATACCCTGGCAACTGGAATAATTTATTTTCATCGCTTCTATATGTTTCATTCCTTCAAGCAATTCCCAAGATATGTAAGTGTTTGAATTTTATTATAATTCGCTAACACACACGTTACTCTTTTCACACAGTTTAGTGGACTGTTTATAGTCTCTTTTTATTCTGTTTTCCAGAAAGTATTTATTTCCGTGTAGTACGTGGTGTCCATAAATAATCAAGTTTGAACTTTTATTTTTTCCAACTAACTATATTTAAATCTTGTTTAAGCCAGGGGGGGACCATAATCGTATTGCACTTTGTGTGGACTTTACCTCCTTCTCACATTTCACAAGATGAATTCGGGCTTATAAGGAAGACCCCAAAAAAGGGCAAGATGGAAGAGAGGTTCTTTATGCCATACCACTCACTCTTTAGCTACTCCTTAAACATGCAGAGTCCGACAGGAAACCTGCCGTGAGTAGCCAGGATAGGTGGTATGACATGTACAAAACACGTGGTCAATAGTAAAGCCGTAGGAGAGGTGAGGAAGGAGGGCTGGGGCATCCAAAGGGGTGGTTAATTACATCTTAGAGGGTTCAGGGAAGATGCCAGGGAGGAGTTGCCAGCAGTCAGTTAAGCCTTGACTGGAAGTAGGGCTTAGAGGTGCTGAGATGGGACAGAGCAGTTGGTCCAACAGGAACTGGCATGAGTGGAGACACCGGGCAGCGTACTATTCTGTGTAGCCCGGCCAGGGAGGTCCGTGTGGCAGGAAGGGAATGGCGGGGCCCAAGGTGGAAAGGTAAGCTGTATCGGACCATAGTGAGCCTTGGACTTCGGACCAGGGGAATCTGACTTTAGTAGGCAGACTGAACTTGTGGAAGGGTTTTTATGAGGAAGATGACAGAAGATTTACTAGGAAATTAACGTGTTGGGGATCCTTCCTCTTGCTCAGGTTTTACCCAGTTTTGCACACACGTCTTCCTCACTAGTTTGTAAAGTTCTAGAGGAAGGAGCCTGTGGCAGAGTCAGCTTTGTGCCTGGCACAGCATCTGACACCTGCTGTGCTTGGGGTCCCGTGGAGGAGGGGGCCCACGGGGGGGGGGGGGCGTGGGAGGTGGGGGCTGGCGCAGGCAAAGAATAGCCGGAGGCCAAGCTGTGAGAGCGCTGCAGTGGGGTAGGGACTGCGTGTGGATCCAGGCGGCTGGGGCAGGGAGAGAAAGTGTGGGCGGTGGTATATGGATGGATTCCACAGGAAATGTGTTTAATTGTGCTCTTTTTCTGCAGCAAGGCTCACTGTTCCGGAAGCCATTATCTTTAAGACTGCAATGTAAAAAGAAAGTTTGTTCCTATGATTCTCTTCCTTTCTGGCATCTATTTGGTTTACATGCCATTTTCTTTGGAAAATTCAATTTAAAATAACTTACGAAGCCAAATTGGGAGTGGGTGTGTGTACGTATATGAAATTTCCTTCAAGCTCTTTGAGCGTCAGAGTATTTGTGAACGAGTAAAAGGAAGATAGGAAGATAGGAGAATAAGGGGACCAGGTTATTGCGAAGGCCAGGACTCCTTGCTTCTTTCTCCTGTGAGCTTTGTTAACAGTAGCTCAAGAGCTCTTACCTCCCTTGCAGGTGACAGGAGCCTGTTGTCTCTTTCTGGCTGGGAAAGTAGAAGAAACGCCAAAAAAATGTAAGGATATCATCAAAACGGCTCGTAGTTTATTAAACGATGTACAATTCGGCCAGTTTGGAGACGACCCAAAGGTAAGAATCCCAACTTCCTGCCTTCAGATCTTGGTTCCTCGTGGTAGTGTTGTGATAAGGTTCCTTGTGTGGCCCCCGTAGCTGCCAGTCCCTCCCCGCCCCTTCCCGAGACCTGAGAGGGCTTTGTGCAGAAGGTCCTCCTTCTCGCCTCTGTCAGAGAGGAGGGAAGATGAAACGGCCTGCGCGTAGGGAGCACCTGCTGGCGCGCACGCCTCACCCTGAGGACCTGGAGGCAGCGGCACACTGGACGTGAGCAGAAACCCGCTTGCTCCCGTTAGCGCTCCTGGACCCGGACGCAGCTCAGCCTCGTCGGCCCGGCCGTGACGGGAGGGCCGCGTCTCCAGCCAGCTCCTGAATAGGCGGAAAGCACAGGCGATAGACGGACGTGTGCCCGTGTCTGCTTATGCTGTGTGTCTTTCCGCTTCCCGAGAATGTTGGGAAGTATTAACATGGGCAGCTATTGTCAGACACCCAGAGGTTGCTGTTGGATGCGCCGTCCGTTCTGGCCCTTCCCCACAATCCCTGCCTCTGTCCGGAGACGGTATTGGAACAGTTGTAGAGCTGCTTTTAATATGTTTATTATTTTGAAAAAGACCACTCTCGGAGCCCCATAGTGGCTTTCCTCCACCCCTGACCCTTGTCAGCCCCCCCCCCCGTTGTAACCCTGATGGCACCTGTTCGCTATGCTTCACAACACTTGGTGCAACTGCCGATTGGATTTTTTTTAAATCTATTTGTTTCGAGAGAGAGAGAGGGAGGGAGAGAGAGAACTCTGAGAAGCCTCTGCTCTGTCAGCACGGAGTCCGACACGGGGCTCAACCTAATGAACCGTGATTCGTGACCTGTGCTGAAGTCGAGTTGGACGTCTAACCAGCTGAGCCACCCAGGTGCCCAAAGGTGGTTGAATTTTAATCAGATAATCGCACAAAAGAACTCTCCTCCGCTGTAAGATCTCTGACAGCAGAGACCATGTCATCTGTTGTGCCAGGTGCCTGGTACAGTGGCTGGACAGAATAGGCACCCAGCAGATACCTGTCGGAGAAATGACAAGCTCCAGAGCGCAGGTAAAGCCAGGCTCACCAGGATGAGGAATTGGGCACCATTCAGTCTTACTTTTCCTCACTAGCTGCTGTCGCCCGCCACACAGTTACTCTCTGTCTACCAATGAGTATTTATGTTGGTGTTTGTAAAATGTGTTCATTTTCCTTCCTGCTTTGAGGAGTTAACAGGCCCAGAATGCTTTTGCATATATTGTAGTTGTGATTAATGCTAATGCTTTGTAAGTACTGTCAACATGGGTAACTGTCCCTTGAAATGATTTATAAACCTGTTCACCTGTTTGTAAAAATGTGCATCTATTAGGAATTCTTACTAACAACGATCAAAAGGGAATTTAAGGGGCGCCTGGGTGGCTGTCGGTTGAGCGGCCGACTTCGGCTCAGGTTGTGATCTCACGGTCCATGAGTTCAAGCCCCGCGTCGGGCTCTGTGCTGACAGCTCGGAGCCTGGAGCCTGTTTCAGGTTCTGGGTCTCCGTCTCTCTGACCCTCCCCTGTTCATGCTCTCTCCCTGTCTCAAAAATAAATAAAACGTTAAAATTTTTTTTTTTTAAAGGGAATTTAATAGAAGTAATGTAACTATCAGATACCTGTGGGTATCAGATTCTTACAGAGTAGGAGACAGTTGTAGGAACACGTTGTGGGCATGTGGCAGCACCTTGGCGTGTGTTACCCTAGGGTGCCTTTGGGGAAGTGCCCTTTTACCTCCAGCTTCTACCCACTCTACCTTCAGATCAGGAAACGAGACTTGTTCAGGCATGGTGAGGTAGGAGTTCTAAAGCTCCATTGCCCCAGAAGAGAGGAAGAGGGAAATGGTCACGCTATCCATAGGAGGCGAAGGGGCTTTGAAACCCGCCCCCGTGAGGAGGAGAAGGGGCTTTGACCTTCACCCGCCTCTCCTTTCTATCATGTGCGGTCTTCCCAGAGATGATCTGGGGGTACAGGAGCCAGAGGAAAGCACCCCGCCTCTGGGAGTAGTGAAGACATTATAGACACGTCCCCCTCTCCAGAGAGGAGAGCAGGGCCGTTCGTTGGAGGGAGGTGTCATAAGCAGGAAAAAGAAGGTCACGAATCACGTGGGACTTTTCTACCTTAATTAGCTTGGCTTCAACTGTCTGGTTTTCCCCATTGTATTAATTTCTCACGTGTTCAACAAATATTTGTTCCAGCCACCGTGTTAGGCACTAGACCCAAAACAGGTGGCAAAGTAAACGTGGCCTTTTCTATTCTCGTGGATTTTATATTGAGTTGGGATAGATTTTAATCAAATAATCCTATGACCAGCTGATTATGAGCTGTGATGAATACTATAAAAAAGTCACTTAAAGTCGAGATGAGGGCGTTCAACCTGGGAACCTGGACAAGTCCCCCAGACAAGTGTTACGGGGCTGAAGGAAGGTTCCCTGAGGAACGATGTTTGCACACAGACCTGTAATTACCCCATTACTTGAATGTTTGAAACACAAAAGGAGGCCAGGCCGCAGGCTATCCTGTAATACCAAATGGGCCACGGCCTCAAAACCTGTAGGTGCACTTGGTGAAAGGCTGTTTCTAAATTCAGAAGACCCGAGGAAATTTCTGGGAAGCAGGTGGTAACAAAACCAGGCAAAACACCAGCAGCAGTGGGATGTCTCCAATTTTGGGAAAGTTTCGGAGTTTGTAGAAAGCTTTCCTCAGAGAATGCTTGCAGCGCTAGGGTAGATGAACCTTAGTCCTGCCACGCCGTTTGGAATAACTAACCGTGAGAGAATGGTCTGCGTTGTCTGAGGGGAGGCCATACGTCAGCGCAAAAGCCAGCCCCCCCCTCCCTCCGTCTGCTCTTTCTGGGGTTGATGGGCTCGTGCGCCTGTTGGTAGGATCTGAGCCCCGTGGCAAGCCCTCCCTGTGCGAACGAGTGACCCTCTGCTCCTCTGCTGGCACAGACCGCCCTGGCCGCGGTGCATGCTGTCTGAAAGTGCTGTGCAGCCAGGCTGTGCAGAAGCGCCTGTCTGTGGGGGCGCCTGGGTGTCTCCGTGGTTCAGTGTCCGACTTGGGCTCAGGTCACGATCTCACACTTGGTGAGTTCGAGCCCCGCATTGGGCTGTCAGTGCAGAGCCTGCTTGGGATTTTCTGTCCCCTTCTCTCTGCCCCTTCCTGCTCATATATTCTCTCTCTCTCTCTCTCTCTCTCTCTCTCTCTCTCTCTCGATAGTAAACATTAAAAAAAAAAAAAAAAAAAAACTTTTAAAAAAATTGCCTGTCTATGGACGTTGACTGGTTTGAGAGCACAGTGAGAGGGGAGAGTCCGTGTACAACAGCAGCAGTAAAATAAAATGTCCAGGATTAGGCCTGGTAAAAAAAAACTGTGGAAACCATGGCAGGTTGGGGAAGGAATTGAAAACTGCTGTGAAGGGAATGAGAAGATTTCAGTGAATAAATACACGTTTGATAGGAAAATTCGGTGTAGTTAAGAAATCCCCATTTTCCCTAAATTGTCCTCTGACTGTGAGTCCCCAGTCAGAACATCAGTAGCTTCCTTTTCTTCTGGTGCTAAGAAAAAGGGTACTAAAATGAGGCATGGGGGTCTCCCGCGGGACGTCGCTTCCAAAATGAGCAGCAGCAGAAGGAACAGTGTGCCAGAAAGCGCCATGACCATGGGCAGCTTCCTCGCTATGCCAGCTGCACCTGTCGTGTGCCCGAGGACAAGGCCATCAAGAAGTTCACGACTGGAAGCACAGTAGAGGCGCCACCATCAGGGACATTTCCACAGCGAGTGATTTCGATGCTCGTGTGCTTCCCGTGCTGTATGTGAAGCTACTTTCCTACTTGAGTTGTGCCGGGCAAGGCCAGGCAGGCAGGCTCCATTCGTGTGGAGCCTGGAAGGACCCTGTCCTCAAGGGCCAGCGCCCCACGTCGACCTGCAGGTGCTGCCCCTCAGGCTCCACCAAAAAGCCCACGTAAGGAGCAGAGTCCTTGAGACTGAAGAAAAAGTGTCCCGTGGAAACAAAGTAAAATGGAAATTATACTTAAAAACAAAAATGAGGCGGGGGGGGGGGGGGGGGGAGACGTACAAAAACAAGAACAAGAGGAGTCGTGATTGAACTACTCTCCCAACTGTTCATCCCTTGGATCCAGGGACAGAAATAGACAATCAGATCAGTGAACAGGAAAGCTGGTGTGTGTGGATAGGTCAGAATGTGGTTTAGTGACGGGAAATGAGGGTTTATGCTGTAGATGACGGTGGGACAGCTTATTTCAGGCAGATGATAGATTCACACACGTGCTTTATATGGATATGCCTGTCGAGCAGGTACAGAGTTTGAATTGGCCATCATCGTCCTTGCTTATTTGCTTGAAGTTTTCAGTGGAAATTCCCGAAGGACTGTGGCTTTGTTGATGGAGGTCTGGAAAGAAGCTACAGTTAGATAAATTATCTATAAAAGCAAAGGTCCGTTTTGTAAAGGGGTGGCTCATGTATCGAGAGAAATGACGTATCTGGGGTGCCGGGCCGGCTCAGGGGAGCCTGCAACTCTTGATCTCGGGGTTGTAAGTTCGAGCCCCCACACCGGGTGTGGAGCCTACTTACGTTTCTAAGAATGTGTATTTTGTTTCCACTGTTTCTAAAAACTCAATCGGATTGGTTCGTCTCCCCCCCCCCCCCTCCTTTTAGTTCTTTTCAGAGTTCCTCCTCATCTCTGAACAAAGTGAAAGCCTGGGGGGGCAGAGGAGAGGAGGAAGAGAGCTTGAAGAGAGTAAATGGGAAAGCCCACTATCTAACGGGGCTTCAGACCTGTGGTTGAAATCATTTTCTGACATTTGTTATTTTATTTTTAGGAAGAAGTGATGGTTCTGGAGAGAATCCTGCTCCAGACCATAAAGTTTGATTTACAGGTAGAACATCCATACCAGTTCCTCCTCAAGTATGCAAAACAACTCAAAGGTAAGGAGGCAAGGTTTTTTTTACAGGACTTTTCGTTGGAAAGCAAGTCTTTGTAATGATTTGATGGCCTTCGGATTACGCTTCTCAGAAGAGGAGAACAGAAGAAAGGGTTCAGCGTGTGAGCGTGCCCAGTATTGCAGCTGTGACTACCACTTCCCGTCAGGTTTAGACAGATTCTACCACCAAGTTGGCAAGTGATAGGAGGCAGGAAAATGAGTCAGATTTTTCTTTTCTTTTCCTTTTTCTTTTTGAGAGCGAGAGAGAGCACACACGTGTGAGCTGGAGAGAGGAGGCAGAGGGAGAAAGGTTCCACGCTCAGTGTGGAGCCCATCGTGGGGCTCGATCCCATGACCTCAAAATCATGACCTGAGCCAAAATCAGAGTCAGATCCTTGAATGACTGAGCCACCCAGGCACCCTGAGTCAGCATTTTTTAATAGCCTGATAGAATCCGCCTTGGAGCAGGCTTCCCATGGACGGTGGTTGAGCACAGGTCTTGTGGGAAGAGAACACAGGTGGGACTCAGACCCACCCGTTTGCCCTCGGTTCCCAGGCGGTGGCTCTTTGCGTGTGTCAGGATGGTGCAGAGCACACAGCGTGGGCTTGAAATAAGTGATTTTTCTGCACTCTTTTATTATTATTGTCACTTCTAATTGGCTTTTTTCTTCCCATTTCTAGGTGATAAAAATAAAATTCAAAAGTTGGTTCAAATGGCCTGGACATTTGTAAATGACAGGTGCGTGTGTTCAAATGTTGATCTAATTGTAGTTTTAAAAATAGGCAGGGACTTAATGGGTCATTGAATCCAGACTCCGTATTTTGTATCTCGGACTCTGACTCACCCAGCTCGAGAGCCAGCTAATGGCAGAGATGGGGCTGACGTCCAGGAAGTCTGCTTCCCGGCAGAGGGATGCCTGGCCATGTCTCAGTGTAAGAAGTTAAAGGGCATCTCCAGTTTGAAACATAGTCCAAAACAATACGCTGGACAATTTTGACAGCTAAATCCTTAGAACCCATTTGGTTCTGCACAAACATACTTCCTTGTAATGGTCCTAGAGCCTTGCTGTACTTAGAACCCGGGACCTAATGACGTGCAGCGTGGGGACAGAAGGCCTGTGTGTGGAGCTGCTGTCACTTGAAAACACAGTACAGTGGCTCGAATTTCAGCAGTTTGAAGAACATGAGCTACGTTCATTTGTATCTCATGACATAACCAATTTTTGAATGTGCTGTAGTTCGATTCTAAACCAAGGAACAGATTGGTAACTGTGGTTAAAGTAAACTTATTTTGGTGCCTTTGGCAGACTTAAAACTTCTTTTATTTCTAATTCCTTATCTGGTCATTTAGGGAACGTTAAGCAAACTGACATTTAGATGTGGCATCTGATCTCCATGCATTGGGTAACATAGCTTTGCTCTAAGTCACGTCACCCCTTTTTCTCGTTGAACTAGTCTCTGCACGACCTTGTCACTGCAGTGGGAACCAGAGATCATAGCAGTGGCAGTGATGTATCTCGCAGGACGTTTGTGCAAATTTGAAATACAGGAATGGACCTCCAAACCCATGTACAGGCGATGGTGGGAGCAGTTTGTGCAGGATGTCCCTGTGGACGTTCTGGAAGGTACTGCTGGCATGCTGGGCTTTCCCAAGAGTGTTCCAAGTTCGGGTCACTCTTCCCTGTAAACCCGGAGCCCCAAGAATGGACTTTCCCGCACACATAAAAGTAAACCATTCTTCAGAAGCATCTTTAATCCAGCTCTCTAATAGTGTCCGCTCTGAGCAAGCCGTGCAAGACAGAGGTTGGGTAGATTGCACGTACGATCCCTGTTCACTGGTCCCTGTAGGGGAATCATAGCTGAAAGGGAGAGGGGCTGGTCTTTTCCTAGGCACGTTTTACTTAAAGTATCAATTTGTGATAAATGTAATTGTTGCCTGTCGTTCAGACATCTGCCACCAGATCCTGGATCTTTACTCACAAGGAAAACAACAGATGCCTCATCACACGCCCCACCAGCTGCAGCAGCCCCCGTCTCTCCAGTCCACACCACAAGTGCCACAGGTGCCACCGCCCCAGCCGTCTCAAGGCTCCGACCCGCCCCAGCCGCAGCAGAAGGACTCGCAGCCGCCAGCGCCGCAGCCCCCGCCGCAGCCGGCCCCGCAGCCCAAGAAGCCGTCCCCGCAGCCCAGTCCTCCCCGCCCAGCGAAGCGGGCTGTGGTGAGTGGGCCACCTCTCCGGGGGGGGGAGGCACAGTCCCTCATCTGAGGGCTCATACGGGATGCCAAGCAGGGGGACACCTGGCCTCGCCATCGGACAAGCATCCGCGGAGAGCCTCAGAACTACCGTGGTCACAGGAGGAGGGCCCCGAGAGCTGGGAGGGCTCCGTCCTCCTCCTTCAGCCGCCGCTGCCCAAGTCTCCGGCCTCTCTGGCTTTTTTGTGTTTGGTGCTTTGAGTGACGCGGGGTGTTTGTGAAAGTTTCTCCCCACGGCAACAAGCTGGCCGGTGGAGGAAACCCACGTGGGATAAACGCGTTGTTGGCCAACACCGTTCATTGAATGCAGGCCACCGTGTCAGAGGGCCTGAAACTTAGTGTCATCGAGGACCCGCTATTGAACATCCACAGTGGTCCTCATGTCTGACCTGGCAGAGGGAAAGAGGAGGGGGCAGAGATGGTCTGTTAGGTGCCCAGTATGCCCTGCAGCTCGGAGCTGTGTCTTGTCGCCTGGACTCCGTTAGTTCCTGGATAATCCGTTTTTTCTCACTACAGCCGGGGTCTTGGTTAACGATTACGTATTTTTCTTTTGTAACAGGTTGTTTCTCCCAAAGAAGAGAACAAAGCCGCCGGTAAGTTCCTGTTCTAAGGGTTTGTTGTTTTTTTTTTTAACTTTGTATCAAAACTTTAAATTCTTGGTCAACACTGTTTCCACAAGATTTGGTCTTAGAATTTAACCTTATATCCTGTCAAAAACTTGACCCTGCCTGCCAGAAAAAGTGTCCTGAGTGTGTATTTTTAGATCATATTCTGACAACGGTTACCAAAAAACATTAGCGGTGAAAGTGTACTCACTAACACATATACAGATGTGATCACGAACATAGGACAAGGGTTACAGCAATGTTCCTTTCTGGAGGTTTAGTTAAGCCCACCACAGTAGACTGTGGGGAGAATTCCCACCCTAAACCCCAAGTAGCAGAGGGTGGTGGGCAGACAGGGTGGCAGTGATGGGCAGTGCTGTTGTCCAGAGAACCACCATATATCCTGACCCCTCTCGCTAATGTGGGCCGGACTCCTCCAAACACTGTTTGGGTTTTGTTTTGGGTTTTTTTTTTTTGTAGAGCCCAAAGTTGGTTAATTTGTTTCTTTATTGGAAACAAATGTAAAGTGTGAATAAAATCTGAAAGACTGGGGGGCCTAGGTGACTCAGTTAAGCGTCTGACTCTTGATTTCGGCTCAGGTCATGATCTCAGGGTCATGGGATGAAGCCCCACGTGGAGCCTGTTTGAGATTTTCTCTCTCTCTCCCTCCCTCTCCCGCTCTCTCCCTCCCTCTCCCGCTCTCTCCCTCCCTCTCCCGCTCTCTCCCTCCCTCTCCCGCTCTCTCCCTCTCCCGCTCTCTCCCTCCCTCTCCCGCTCTCTCCCTCTCCCTCCCTCTCTCTCCCTCTCTCTCCCTCTCTCTCCCTCCCTCTCTCTCCCTCTCTCCCCCCTCCCCCCTCCCCTCTTCTCCCTCTCCCACCCTCTCCCTTCCCCCTCCCTCTCCTCCCTCCCCCCTCCCTCCCTCTCCCTCTCCTGTTCTTTCTCTCTAAAATTAAATTAAAAATCTGGAAGATCACAGAACAGAAACTCAGAAGCATTTTGTCCCTGTGTTGTGGGCTTCGATGTACTGAACTCTTTGAAGATAAAACCATGTTTACTCATTTCTGTTTCTCTATGGCTAAGTTCCAGGGTAGGAACTCAGTGAATGATTTATTGAACGATTGTGAGACCTTCCAGTTGCAACAAAGCTGCATTTTCTTAGGGTCTTTGGGGGAAATGATGGGTTCAGTACAGGTGAATATTTTTTTTCTGCTCCAACTGGGCAGCAAAAAGTAAGTGTGAGACCCAAGTGTGGGGCTGTGCCTCTCACCCTGTGGGTATACAGTTGAGCTGAGCTGGTGTGCTAGGCCTATTACATCCGTACACGGCAGAAACGAGCCAGTGGCGACCTTGGAGGAGGACTTGAGTCTGAGCCCCCGGAGCCCCACCCAGGGGTTCGGCCTGTAGGTGGAAGGGGGCAGAAGAGCTGGGGGCAGGCAGAGAGGGCTCTTACTGGACTACTAGCTGTGAAGCGGTGAAAAGAAGCTTCTGCTGGGACCAAACGTGTGGTTGGAACCAGATAGAGTCGACCTGCCGGAATGTGGGTGTTTGCATAGGCAGTGGGAGCCACTGAAGATCTGTGAGCAGGAGAATGGTAAAGTCTGAGTTCATTTCAGAAGTGCCCTGGCGGCAGTAATGGGACACAGAGGGTTGCGAACGGGGAGGAGCTTACAAGCATCTGGGTGAGAGGCAGTGAAGGGGAGTGGTGGCCTCAGGCCCAGAGAGGGAGGGTGCAGACAGCCTGCAGGTGGGACCTTGACCTGGCTGTGTGCCAAGTGCCACTAGCTACAGGGGGCTTTCGAGCACTCCCTGAAAGTGCAGCCAACCCAAATCGTCATGTGTCCTCAGTGCAGAATACATACCAGATTTCCAAGTATTACTAAGAGAAAAGAATGTAAAAAATCTCATTGATAAATTTTTATGTTGATTACACATTGAAATGGTGAAACTTTTTATGTATCACATTGAGTTCATCTCTTTTGAAGGTGACTACCCGAAAAGTTAAAATCCTACGTATAGCTCTTCTGTCTGTGGGCAGCACTGACCTAGACCGGCTTCATCTGGGCAGTGGGGTGGGCCGTAGGTGGGTGTCCGAGGTGAGAGTGTGACAGCGGTCACAGGCCGGGAAGGAGTCACGTGAGCTGCGGCTGCTGGGTCTGGGAAGGGAGCTTGAAAGTCAGGTCCAGGGCTTTAGTGGGGAGAGAGCGGCTGGAGGCACATGTGGACAGTTCATCCACCTAGAAAGAGGGGACTTGGTCTTCCAGGAAGAGAATACAGACAGACCCATCCCTGGACCGTGAATTCGGCCTGTTTGGGACAGGAAACCAGGAAAAGTTCAGCAACACTAAAGTAGGATTAAATCAGAGCTGAGTATAAGCCAGAATCTGGAAGGAGGAGTCAAGCCACGCAAGCAACCGCAGAGACAGGGGTTCTTTTCCGATCATGTGTGCACCCTCCCTGCTCTCGTAAAACACAAGACACTGGGCTTGCTGTAGCCTGTCGTGGCTACTTAGCACTGTCAGGGTGGATGCTGGTTACCCACAGCCGCCGGACCCTGAGGCGCAGGCTGTGTGCCCCGCCCCAAGTGTCCTATTCGCTTTGCTCCTGGCTTGTCAGCCCCTTGATCTCTCTTGAAGTCAGTTCGTGTCCTGTTGCCGGTGTGCTGCCAGAGGGAGTAAATATTCATAAGGGAGAAAATAAGCTTAAAATGTGCCTAAGAATACAAAGGTGGCAGTTTCTCCTGTGAGCCCTCGGGGCTGGGTGTCTGAACATTCTGTGGACGAGTGGGGGCACCCATACCCTGCTACTCTCGTGTCTTTGGAAGGCTTGTCTGGGACGGTCGGCAACGAAGCTGGGTAGATGTGGAAAGGGCTGTAAAGGGCCAGCGGGCTGTGTTATTTGGGGGTATGGGACGGTGTGTGACCTGTTCGGTTCTTGCAAAAGGACCAGCACCTGGTTTAGTTGAGGCTCCCTCAGGTTCCTGAAGCTTTTCTCATATCCGTTTTTCTCCCCTAAAGACGTTCCTGAACAGCACATTTTCCTCCGCCTCTCTTTTCCTTCCATGACCTCTTGATTCGCAGGGAGAGGTCTGAGTCGCTTTTCAATCTACTTTTCCTTTTTAGAACCACCGCCACCTAAAATCCCCAAAATCGAGACCACTCACCCTCCATTGCCTCCGGCCCACCCACCTCCAGGTAAGTGTCTGCTGAAAGCAGCTTGCGAGTGCCAGCTTTTCGCTTGGCTTTCTTGAAGGGCACACTTGGGAAGGCCTGGGGACGAGTTTGTGGAGGGGAAACTTGCTAGCCAAAATTTAAAAAGAAGGTGATGCCCAAGGATCTTTCAAAAATTATGTTTTTCACAAAGCAGACATTTTGAGGAAGTCGTAAATTTTAAGTATATCTGGATATTCTCTGACCTCCCACGTGCGGAGCTGCCGGACTCCGCAGGCTAAATAACGTGGGATCAGTTTTAGGAAAGCAAAGCCTGCTGATGTATGAACATTGACCCGGCGGGATTGCCGTAGATCTGAGCCCCCGGTCCCTCACACGCCTGCCTCCTGGTGGCAGGGTAGCCTCTCCGTACATTTTGAAGATAAGCAGTAGCTCAGAGTCCCGCAGAGAATAAATTAAAGCCTGGCACGTTTTCGACAGGCACACGGTGAACTGGGAAGCTTCCTTGGCACCACTTAAAACTGGAGAAGTGTCGTAAGGAATATAGCATTATTCCTTGGGGCATTATTCCTTAGCATTATCTCCCTGGGGCAGCGGTCCGGAAGACAACGCAGGAAATGAGGGAGGGCAGAAGTTGTGTGTGTGAGCCAAGGGGGGCTGGGTGCTCCGCGGCGGGGTCCGCGCCCTCACTGGGCTGCACTCTCCGCTTGCCAGTGCCTGCGGTGCCCTTGGGCCCCTCGCGCCCGCGTGTCTGTGGTAGGGGTGCTGCCAACGGCATTTCTTTCTACGTGTGGCCAGTCCCAGCACTTTACGAGCTTTGGGGAAACCGGGGCACCATTTTCTGCTGTGGGACAGATCTCTCAGTCCCTGGCTCAGTATGAAGCTTTCTGAAAAATACCGGCCATGGGTCATTCAGTGTTTATGTTACGTCTCTCCGCCAGCGAAGAGCCTCCCTTCCTGTGCCCGGGGGTGCAGCTGAGGACGGGGTTGGTGTCCCGGGCTTGCCCAGGGCAGGGAGAGAGCCGCACTCTGCGGAGGAGCTCCCACGGAGGGCCGCGGGCAGGGAGGGTGAGGGCAGGGGTGGCGGGTGGTGGGAACTGACTCTGCAGCCGGGAGGGAAGGGTGGGCCGGGCCGCAGGAGCTCACTCCGGCAGGGTCCCGTCCCCACTTCGGGTCCCGTCCCCACTTCGTAGGGGCCTGTGGCAGATGGGAGGCAGGTAGGCGGAAGGCTCGGAGGAGGAGCGGGAGTCTGGTTCAGGGAGGGAAGAGAGCGCCACAGTTGCCGTGAGGCGCAGGACGTGGCGAGAGCCACCCAGCTCACCGGGTGTCTCAGAGGGCAGCTGGTGGTGGTGGGTGTCGGGGCAGGGAAGAAGAGTCGCGCAGGTGCCTGGAGAGCCCGCGAGTTCCGGGTGCGGTCACAGAGGACAGGCGGATGCGCTGGGGACGTGGGGAGCGGCAGAGCTGTGGGTCACAGGAAGCGAGGCCTCGGGGATGGGAGAACACGTTCGTGGGCCCAGGCGGCCGTGGCTGGCGTACGGGGCGATCCGCGGCGGCCAGCCCTTGGGTCCACAGGCCTCAGGGTCATGCTCTGCGTCTTCCGGTCAGCTTCTGGCACCAGCAGGGCCCCGGCCCCACCCTGGAGCGCAAGCAGATTTCTCTACAGGCACGACTGGCTTCGGATTTGGGCGGGCACGCCGCTCAGCTCAGGCCCGGCCCCGGGGACGTGGCTCTTGCTGAGGATGTCCTGGCCGAGCTGAGATTGTGCTCTCGTTCACTTGGAGAAAGCAGTGAGGGAACCCTAGCCGCCGGCGCCCCCCTGGGCACTTGGCACGGCTGTGTCCGCAGTCAGGGCTGGCGGGGGCTCCAGGGAGCACGCGGGGCAGGGTGCCAGGAGACTGGAGGCCCCCTTCACGGCCTTCACTTTTTGTGTTCTCCGGACCCAGAGGTCTCGGCTCCTGTGATTTGCTCTGGACTTCTGGGCTGCCTTAGGAAGAGACCCACTTGTCAGTGATGGGCCTCCCCTGGTGGGGTGTCCGGTGTTCTCTTCCAGGTGTGTGACCAGGAATGCGGGGGTTGGGGGGTGGCAGGTGAAAACGGGTGAGACGAGACCGCGGGTGAAGGGAGTGGAGGGCCATGGCCGGAAGGCACCACGGCAGGGTGCTTTCTGAGAGGACGCGGTGGGGTCCCATCTCGGTTTTCTTCTGTCAGCTAGAAGCAGAACTGCTACTTTGGTGGCTACATGGGGAATATCAGACGCTTGTTATTTTTTTAAACATTGCCTCGTTCACTTGACCACCTCTCAGGCTTTGTGCTTGATGCCCGTGCTGCAGACTGTGAGGTGACGTGGCCCTGGCCTCGCAGTCTCTGGAGGCAGAGACGGGCAGGAAGAAGGGGGCCCCACTCGGGGCTGTGCTGGCAGGACGGGCACGCAGCCGGAGGCAGACGGGGCTTCGTGCGCTGCAGGCACCTCCTTGGCTGGTGTGCCGAGGACCGAGGGAGGGAGACCCAGCCGTGCCGGGGCGGGGACCTCTGTGACAGATATGGCACAAGCGGATGGCGTCGGGCGCCGGCTGCCACAGTGACGGCTGCTCCCTATTCCTGTGAAGATGGCCCTGGGGACAGGGCAGCAGCCCTGCCAGGGCTGTACTGGAGGCCAGAAATCGGGGTGGTCAGGGTGGCCGTGGGAACTGCCGTGGGAGACCCTGGCTCAGGCCTTCCCCACCCTGAGGGGGTCCCCGGATGCGTCCCTGCACAGGCCGCCCTGGGAGCCCGGGGCCGGGCAGTAACTCGTCTCTCCCCTGCAGACCGGAAGCCTCCCATCTCGGCTCCCTTAGGCGAGGCTGAGCCTCCAGGCCCTGTGGATGCCAGTGACCTCCCCAAAGTGCAGATTCCTCCTCCGGCCCACCCGGCCCCTGTGCACCAGCCGCCACCGCTGCCACACCGGCCACCGCCGCCACCGCCCTCCAGCTACATGACCGGGATGTCGACCACCAGCTCCTACATGTCAGGAGAGGGCTACCAGAGCCTGCAGTCCATGATGAAGACCGAGGGCCCCTCCTACGGTGCCCTGCCCCCCGCCTACGGCCCACCAGCCCACCTGCCCTACCACCCGCACGTCTACCCCCCCAACCCGCCCCCTCCGCCTGTGCCCCCTCCCCCAGCCTCCTTCCCCCCACCTGCCATTCCTCCCCCCACTCCCGGCTACCCTCCTCCTCCCCCCACCTACAACCCCAATTTCCCACCCCCACCCCCACGCCTGCCCCCCACCCACGCCGTCCCCCCTCACCCTCCTCCAGGCCTGGGCTTGCCACCGGCTAGCTACCCGCCTCCGGCTGTTCCCCCTGGAGGACAGCCACCCGTGCCCCCGCCCATCCCCCCACCCGGCATGCCTCCCGTGGGGGGACTGGGGCGGGCCACCTGGATGAGATAACGCGATGCCTTTTCTTCCCCCCTTTGTTTTTTTAAGAAAAGTTTTTCTAATCAACTTGAAGAGTAGTTTAAGTGGGTAAGCAGCAGGGTACCTTCCATAATGCTAGACAGTTGCAGCATGGGAAGAAATGGACGGGGCCCATGAGATACAGTTGGGGTGGTCCTCACATCTGGAGAACGGGGACAGCAGTTTGAGAGTAGCCTGGGCAGCGCCAGTCTCCATCTGACTGCGCTGGGTGGTCGGCTGGTGTCGTGTGAGCTTCCTGCACCGGGTCACGGGTACTAGTGAAATGTTAACCGGCCATATTGGCTCAATAAATAGCTTCAGTAAGGAGTGAAGTTCCTTCTAGAAATCAGTGCCTATTTTTCCTGGAAACTCAATTTTAAATAGTCCAGTTCCATCTGAAGTCAAGCTGTCGTCATCGCTTTTGTTCCGTGATGTTCTCTCCCAGCACCCAGTAGGTCAGATGAACCACTGTTTTGATTTAGAGATATTTACATCCTTTGTATTAAACTTACTTTGAAGGGGTTGCCTTGATGGATGGCTTTTTTCTTTTTCCTCCAGAGAGAAGGGGAGAATTGTACTTGGAAAGTAATGTATGTTTACATCAATTTGCAAATTCCTGTACATAGAGATATATTTTTTAAGTGTGAATGTAACAACATACTGTGAATTCCATCTTGGTTACAGACATGACTCCTTCAGTTCTCCAAATAAAACCGTTCTGAAACTATCCTTTTGTTCCTTACGCACAGAAGGTGGGGCCCCCAGGCCTTGCGCAGCCCCAGACCGGGAAGTCCAGAGGCAGCCCTTCTCCTGCCCCCGGGGGCCAAGGGGCAGGCAGCGGAGGAGCGTTGGCCGAGAGAGGCCTGGCGCTGGCTGGTCTCGCAGCCCCCAGACCTGGCCCTGCCGTCTCGCAGGGCAGCGCCCCTGTGGGTCTGTCCTTGCGGGCCAGCCCCCCACACCCCGTGCCCACATTGGCTTTGGTAGGAGGACCCCGGTGAGTTCCGAACCAGCACGGGACTGTCGGGTGCACCTGCTCAGAGCTCTGGTTCCTAGGTCACACCAGGGCTTGGGTCTGAGATTCCTCCCACCCGGGGCCTGAAACTAGACAGAGGCCATCCGAGTGGCTGTCAGTGCCGTCCAGCACCTGAGGTGCTCCCGGGGGCCGTGGCCCTCCAGCGGCGACCCCGCCCCCACCCGAAACAAACACTGCGCACCAACCGTGGAGGCTTGCAAAGAGCCTTTATTTATCTAGCGCAAAGTAGACACTATCACAATCTTCTGTTACTCCTTTTACTAAAATAGTTCAAATCAATGTTTTTACCACACTATCAAAAGTTCTATTTCTTTTTTCTCTCCGAATCAAAGTGGTTCAGTGGAAGGTAGAAACGGGCACAGGGGTCTCCGGCTCCCAGCTCCGCCTGGAGCCAGGCCAAGGGCTGGCCCGGTTTCTCACGGCGGTCACATACTACAGAAAATAGAGCATGGCTGACGGCCCAGGGACAGGAACCAGACGTTCCAGCCCGATTCCAGAAAGCAGCACAAATACTTCCCCCCACGGTATGAAAAATATACACCTCTACCGCTCTGCAGTCATGCGCTCAGCTTGTTTCTTTAAAAAAAAAAAAAAAAAAAAATCAGTAGTATGTATTTTGTTTCCTCTCAAGTTTTCAAGAAAAAGAAAATGAAAGGTCACTTTTTTCTCTTTAAACACTGATGTGTAGCTAATAACTTTTGGATAAAAATGTGCCACCCTAAAAAATGTGCTCAGCAGATTCTGCTCCCAGGATGGGCGAGGCCACCTGGGGTGAGGCTGGGTGACCTCCATCACAGTGGGAACTGAAGCCACAGGACAGATGTCACACTGGGCTTCAAGATGGCGACTCAGAGTGAAACGTACAGGGACCTTTATGAAAGGCCACCCGCGCTCAGCAACACCCCTACCCCCACCGTGAGGAGGGCCCCCCCCCCCCGTCACCCGACACACCCCAGTTGGTGGCAGGGCTGAGGCTCCTCTGACCCTCCCCAGCCTGTGGGCTCCCACTGAACCCGCCCGCCACCCAGGGTGTGGGTTCAGGCGGAGGTGCTGCTGGCTTTTAAACAGCTTATCACATGAGGTGACCGTCACAGACACGGTTCTGTCCTTGAAAGCCATCCCCGCGCACTGTTGGCTCAGGACTGCGAGCAGCGGTGGGAAGGAGATGCCCACACCTGGCTTCCACGGCCTCCGTGGCACACAGGAGGGCTCGGGCAGAAACGCTCCGCTCCGCCTGACCCCTGGATGCCACGGCAGCACCGGGGGTGGGTCGGGGGGGGAGGCCCCTCCGAGGCGGTTCTTCCCTGGGTCGGTCTGCAGACGTGCAGCTACCGGGAGCCCTTACTTATTGCTTATTTTCAGTGGTGGCCGAGCCAACCTGATCCAAACGTGAAAAATGGGCTCCCAGCTGTGGCTTCCACCCAAAATGGACCCCTCCCCCCTCCCCCCTCCCCCCGGGCTGCTCTGCGGTTCTTTGGACTCCCAAGATCCAGAAGGGGCCTCTGCCCCCCAGCTCACTGCGCACAAGGGCAGGGATTGCCCGGTACCATGACCAAGGATATCCCCTCCAGCTCCAAACACCTAACCCCTGGTGACAGGCAAGCTCCCTCCAGGAGGAGCCCAGAGCTCCCTGTAATCCCCCAGGGCAAGAGGAAAATGCCTGTGGCTGTCACCAGCACCCACTTAGCACTCCCTGGGCACAACGAGGGCCGCGAGCCTTTCCCCTGAGAGCGTACGACCCAAGGGCACAATGACCAACAGGCCAACGCAGAGTCCCCGCTGGGGACAGGAACCGGGCGGCCTCCCCATCCCCTGGCCCTGTCCCCGCGCCTCACGGGGGCCTGGACGAGGCCCACCTACTGCAGAGACGGCCTCCCGGGCTCAAGTGCTGGCGGGCGCCCTGCTGAGCACCGCCGCCGAGTGAAGGCGGCGTGAGGGGTGGGCGGCCAGGTGCCGAGTGGACACCAGGGCCCGTGCCGACAGCATTCGCGGCGGTCTGTCCCACCTCCCAGCATCTGGGGTCTCGTCTGGAACGTGCCACAGCTCGCTCACCCTCTGGGCCTCGCTTTCCTCACCAACCTCCACGTTTCTGTATCGCGCTCTATGGCTGGCATGGGATCATTCACACGGAAGCTCTGTTTGATGTCGAGCCCTGCACGGAGGGCCCGATGCTGTCCCTTCTCCGGCAGAGGACACTGAGGCTCAGAGAGGGGAGGGGACAGCACCTGTGAGCAGGCAGCAAGGCAGAACTCAGCTCGGTCCCCGGCTCCGACCAGCCCAGCCCAGCCCAGCCAGCAGCGGCCTCTGCGGCAGGCGGGCCCCGTGGGCTCGCAGGCCGCGACTGAGGGCACCGGCTGAATAAAGCTGGTGGCCTTGGGTGGTGAGCACGGCCGAAAGAACCTGAGACCTCGTTTTCCCACCGGGGGCCCAGAGAAGCTGATTGACTTGCTGAAGGTCACGCGGCAAATTAAAGCCAGAGCTGGGTCAGGCTCCTTCCTTCTACAGAGGGCAGAACTCTCCCCTCGGCCGCCCACGCAGCTCCGTCGACAGTGACTCTGGCTGAGGGCCAGGCTCTGGGGGATACCAGAGGCCCAGCCCGGCCCAGCGCCGCCCATCTGGAGAGAGCGGGGCGGGGGGCTCAACCAGAGACTCTCCACGTGGCCTCCCACCCCCCTGGCCCATCATGTGAAGCACAGGAGTGCAGATGCCTCAAGCACCGGGCAGGAGGGACCCAGAGAGGGCACGACCCGGCGCGGGATTGGGGGGCTGTGTGTGTGTGGGGGGGGGCTGGGGGCCTGAACCCTGAAACCGAGCAGCAGCGTGCAGCAGGGAGCTGCGCATGGGGGGGTTGCCAGAGGAAGGGCCTCGGAGCCTCCAGCCACAGACACGGAGCTTCCTGGTCGGGGACTCGGGACCCAGTGCTCAGCGGACTGGCGTTCAGGCCACAGCAGATGGGTGAGGAGTGGGGCCCCCCGCGTTAGGTCCAGCCACCGGGGGCCTCTGTCTGGTGTGGGTGGAAGGCTTGACGAGGCGCCCCTCCGCCAAGGCCGGCCTTCAGCCCCTCACCAGTGGGGCCCCGGGGCAGGGACGAGGCCGTCCGGGCCGCCCTGCTGCACGGAACGGCCGGCAGCCTCGCGTCTTCCCGGTTTGCTGGTGTGTGAGGAGGGAGGTGGGGGCCCGGCCGTCCGTGTGCTGGACCCACGGCAGCCGGGTCACGGCGGGCAGCGTCCTATGTACAATTCGCCACAGAAAAAGAAGACGGGGGCCTGCGGCTCCCCAGGACACCCCGCAGGGCCAGTCCACATCCACGGGGGAGCAGCCCTACAAGGGTCCCTTGAACTGGTTCCCAGACAGGTGTTGCCGGATGGAGGGCTTGGAGCTGGCCGCATCCCCCAGTTTTCTCCAGACCACCTGCGGACGGGGGCGAGCTGTGAGCGGAAAGCCCACCCCGAGCCCACCCCCTGGCCCGTACGCACAGACCGCCTCACTGCCCCTCCAAACCACCCACGTCCCCAGAGCCACGGGGCCAGGAGGGGAAACTGAGGCTGCGTGAGGCCCAGAGACAGACCAGATCTTTGCACGTCACCCCCCCTCACGGCCACGCCTGCCATACTGAGCACGTCACTGCCGGGGTGCAGGCGTGGCCTCGCGGCTGTCCAGTGGGACCCAGAGGTACAGGAGGCAGCATGGGAGGGGTGGGGGAACACCCCGCCCCCCCCCCGTGAGGCCCGGGCCAGCCCCCGCCGGGTCCTGTAAGGATCCAGGGATGATGACACACTGGCCACTGGGGTCACGGGTGAGGTTCCACCTCCTGGACAACCAGAGAAACGGCCCAGCTTCCAGAAACCAACGCAGCCCTAGTCACGGAGGGCCCCACCCACACGTCCAGTCTGAACACCACCGGCAGCCACCAGGGGCACCAGACACCTGCGGTCTGGGGCCGGGGCCCAAGGGATGGGACGTGGGGTGAACGCGACCCGTCCCGGGGGGCTGGGGGGTGCTCTGGGGATGGACAGAGCCCAGAGGTCAGGGACCCCATTCTCGGGGAGGGGTGGGTTAGGCAGCGGGGTGAGGACAGGCCCCGGGCTCTCCGGGTGCCTCCCCCTCCAGGTCGCCGGCCCCTCCCACCAGGGGACGGCTGGGGCCCTCCCTGCTCCCACGCCCAGGCCGCGGCCCCGGGAAGCGCCTCACGTTGCACATCTCGCGGACGATGGCCTTCTCCTTCTCGCTCAGGCCTTCCTCACAGCCGTCCTGGAGCCGCCGGTCCAGGTTCTCGTGCACTTCCAGGACCTGCGGGAACAGGCCCCGGGGCCGGAGGTGAGACCAGGGTCCCGAGGTTGGGGCACGAAGAGACCGGAGGGGCGGGTCCTCATCCTCACTTTTTGGTCCTCTTCCCTCCCCCTACTGGCTCTGCAGGAGGGAAGCCACACCCCCACATCAAGAGAGGCGGGGCAAGCTGGGGCCGCCTCACCTGGAAGCAGGGAGGACAGGCTGGGCGGGACTACCCTCGGGCAGGTGGCCTCGTGCTAGGCCAGGGCCCCCAGCTCGTGATTAGAGGGACAAGGGCAGCACCTGCTCACACACGGGGTGAGTGGGCGTGTCCAGTCACCGCTGCGTGTGCTGTATCCGCGCAGACGCAGACCGGCCCCCAAACCCGGGGGACGGCGCGCCTGTGTCCGTGCACGCGTGGGGCGTCCACGGGTGCGCGCACAGGTGGGGGGATGAGGGGTGCAGCCGTGGGAGGTGAGGTCCGGGTGAGCGAGCTCCCCCAGGAGCAGTGAGAGCCTCAGCGGGACCTACACCTGAGCAGAGAGGCAGGTGTGCCTGGAGGCGAGGCTGGGCCTTGGGGTGCTGGGGCTTTAGTGCTACCGCAGCCCTGCCCCCGACTCTCAGGCTTTGGGGAAGCGCCGGCTCTTCCCCTACCTCACCCGGGCCTCAGTTTCCCCAGCTGCAGGGATGGCGGACAGGTGACACGCTTGCTCCAGCCAACTGACACCTCCATTTCCAAGGTGTTCGTGGTCACCCCGACCCCCCCAACCCCTGCACAAGGACGAAAGCCCCCACCCTGCTGCTCAGATGCCCACTGGCTCAGAGCAAATGTGAGGTCCAAGGTCCCAGGTCCTCCGCTGCACCAGGGATCTGGGGGCTCCTGAGGGGGCAGGGACTGGGCGAGGGTGGGCAGGGCCTGGCCCTCACCTTCATCGCGTGCACGACAGCCTCTGGCTTCTGTCCCGCGGAGCTGTAGCCGGCGGAGGGGGGCGAGGACAGCTCGGGGACCGGGCAGGCTGGGCCCTGTGGGAGGGAATCACGCTGTCGCAGCTTGCCCAGAAGGGCTCCCAGCTGGTGGCCACGAGTGCGGCCGGCAGCAGACAGAAGTCCCTGCTTCTGTGGGCCAGGGCCCAGGCAGGAGGAAATGGGGCCCGGCTGATGAGGGAGAGGAGGCAGGGAGGACAGAGGGGCAGCACCTGGCCCCCACCCCGTCCCGCGGGCTCCTCCTCACAGCCCGTGGGGAAGGCCTGCTGTTTCCCGGAGGAAGTGAGTCCAGCTCAGAGATGGCAGGGACTGGCAAGGAGCAAACCGCGGGGGGCTGCCTCCAAAGCTGCCACCCTCCCCGCCGACACCAGGTGAGTGGGCTAAACCAGACTTCACCCATCCCCCACCCCCAGGGACACTCTTCCAGCCCTGCCCGGCCACCGCATGCCACCGCAGTCGGCCGACACCTGACACAGCAACCAGGTGCCCAACTCTGCACAGCCTGGGGTGCGGGGGCCGAGGCCGGGTGAGGAGGGGGGTCCAGCCCCCTGATGTCAGGCCCACCGATGTCAGAGGCTGCAGGTGTGCCCGGCATCCCCAGCTTCTTCTCCACGGGGATTACTGGTATGGGCAGGGTGCAGGGCCCGGCCTGGAGGGAGGCCCCATAGGAGGAGGGCCCCCAGACAAGGAGGACTCAGGATGGAGTTCTCCAGGCCAAGAGACACCAGAAGACACTGGGAGTGAGCCTAACGGGCTCAGCAAACACCAGCAGCCAGATAGAAAACACCAAGGGTCCCAGGCGGGGAGGCCAGGGAGCTGGGGTTCCCGGCACAGCTGTCCCTTCTCTGGGTCCTGGTTTCTTTCCCAGTCACCGACCCCAGTGACCAGGCAGGCTTGGTGAGCAGGCTCGTGGGGCCATCACCCTGGGATCCTGCCCAGCAAGGCACCGCTGTGCAGAGACTCTCGGGGCCCAGAACTTTCTGCTGTGGGCCAGCCCCTCTGCACTCTCCCCATCTGCCCACCCCACCTGGACCTTCTCCTGGCTCCACCCAGAGGCCGGGTCCCGTAACCTTGGGGCCGGAAAGGCAGACTTGGGCAAAGCTCTCCTGGCTGTGACCTGAGGCAGGGCCCAACCCACTCTGTGTCTCGGTTTCCTAATCTGGACAATGAAAGGGTCCCTGTGTCCCAGAGTGTGTGCAGAGCCCTGGGGTGCCGTCTAGTGGCCCAGGCTGCCTGGTCTCTGGGGCCCAGGCCAGATCTGTCATGTGGAGAGATCAAAAACGGATCCAAGGGCTCTGGGGAGGCAGGTGGAAGGCAGAACACAAGCATGTGCCCGGCAGGCTGCGCTCCCCGCATCGGCCAGCAGGGGGCGGTAGCCACACACGTTCAGCCCTTAAGAGGCCCAGGGACCTCTGGCCTCCAGTCCCATCTGTACCTGGGGCTCCCTGAACAGCCGGCTCTATAGGCGGGGCAGGGGGCGATTGCTGCTCCAGGGGGCTGCTTCCTGGAGCAAAGGCAGGAAGGGAGCCAGGAGTGGCCAGGGCAGGCCGTGCAATTCAGCCTTTCCCTGACCCACCTCACCAGGCTGCCAATGAGTGTGCCACTGCGGGTCCTGGGAAGGAAGCTGAGCTGGACGTGTAGCACGTGTTAAGGAGTAAATGCCACCGGGAGTGGTACTCCCGGGGGTCTCCCCACACACAGCTCTCCCAGCGGTGGGAGGGCCGGCACCCACCTGAGCCGCCCGGCGCACCGAGTGCTTGCAACCCTCAGATGTTATCTTTCTACATCCCCATTTTACAGATGGGAGAGTGGGTCTGAGAGGAGGTCAAGACCAAACAGCCGGCCCCAGTGGGGCTCGAACTGGGTCTGTAGCTCCAGAGCTGGCGCCGGAGGCGGGGAGGCCAGCGTGTACCCAGGAGAACTGAAGCCACACGTCCACACACACACTTGTCTGGAATGTTCAGGGCAGCACTATTCACAGCAGGCAAAGCACGGGAACAGCCCCAAATGCCCAGCAAGCTGATGGTCGCATCAGCAAAACGTGACACATCCACGCCCCGGAGTCTCACTTGACAGTGAAAAGGAACAAGGTGCTGACAGGCTGCGACAAAGCCTCCATCGCGGGGCGCTACGCGGAAGCAGCCAGTCACAGAGGATCGCACGCTACAAGTTTCCGTCGCGAGGAAATGTCCAGAATAGGGAAATCTACGGAGACACAAGCACATCCGTGGTCTCCAGGGGCTGAGGCAGGGGAGAGTGGGGAAGGTTGCTACAGGGCACAGAGTTTCCTCATGGGGTAATGAGATGGGGTGATGATTACACAAATCTGCAAATATGCACAAAAAAAAAACAAAACAAAACAGGGAAACTGCATGCTCAAAAATAAAGTCGACCAAAAAAAAAAAAAAAAAAAGGCAGGGGGACCAGTCTCCCCCAGGGACCTGTCATAAGACTTGATTCTGCTCTCGGCTGGAGAATGCCAGAAAGCCACTGCCAGCTCCTTCCATAGGGCCCTGAGGTGTGGCTGGGCCCCCGGGCACCCTGCCCCATGGCCACCTGGGCCAGTGACCCTCGTGGGGAGCAGCTGGGGAGCCCTGCACAGACCTGCAGCCTCTGACTCACGTGGACAGGGAGAGGGGAATATGGATAGGGACAGAGGTGGGGTGGGCAGGGGGGGGGACAGCCAGGCTGGCAAGGAAAGGGTGTCCCCACCCTACAGGGTCACCTGTTTCACCTCGGGGCCCTCTGGCATGTGGGCGACCTTCCCTCACAGCCCCCCCCCCCCTGGACCTACAGGCACCTTACAGAAGACGGCCAGCAGAGCCTGTGTCCCCAGCGTCATCGGGCAGAGGGTCCACCCCATACAAGCCCTCACTCGCCCCGTGGACCCACGTGCCAGACACAGGCCATCCACTGCTGCCTCCGCAGCCTTTGTGGCTGAGCCTCCCCTAAAACACCCTACCTTCTCTGTGCACCCCAGAGACCCGCCCCTGGCCTTGAAGGAGGTTCACACTGGCCCTGGCCTCTAGGCCCACGTGGGCTCGGTGCCAGCACGCAGGAGGCATCGCCCTTCCCGGTCCCCAGATCGCCGCGGCTCTGGCACACAGCGCTCCACAGCCACGGGATGAACAGAGGTGGGGCGCTGGGGAGGCCGGGGGGCGGCGGAGTGAAGGAGCAAGGAGCCGGCCCCCACTGGGGCACCCTGGGCTTCTCAGCGCCCTTCTGCACAAAGCACTTGGGAGCCCAACCCGGCCGCAGGCTCCTGGATGAATATTTGGATTATCTGTCTGGTCGGCCTCAGCAGCTACATTCCTGGAGGTGTGAGGGCCTCAAAAGAAAACACAGCACCTGGCCGGCAGCCAGCGGCGGCCCCAGCCTGCTTCTGCCGGCATCGAGGCCCAGCGAGGCCTGGCAGGGGCACCCCGGGGTCACTCTTGCTGGCCGGGGTCATGGGGAGAGAGCAGCGGCCACCTGGCAGTGACCTCAGGCCAGCCGGGCTCCTCGCCCGTTCCCTGCGGATGGCCAGGGTCCCCGCCCGGCTGCACAGAGCACTGAAGCCGCTCCAGTCACGGTCACCCGCCCAGCTCGTGCGGCAAGGGGTCCGCGGGCAGCGTTTTTGGGCATGTTCACAGATTTACGCAATCATCCCAATAGAACACTTCCTCACCCCGAAAAGAAACCCCATACTCGTCAGCAATCCCCATGGCCCTCTTCCCAGCCGTGGCCAACCAGTGAGCTCTGCCTCCCCAGACCGTGCACTCTGGACACGTCGCACAGGGATGGCGGACACGTTGGCCCGCAGGGAGCGGTCCCGACTAGCCACCCGCATCCCGGAGAGCTGGCCCCACGCCGCGCCCCCCTCCCGCACTCGGGGCAGCCCAGAGCCCAGGACCGCCCTGGAGGACCCAGGGTGAACTAGCGCCCGGCACAAACCGGAGCTCCTCCCCGACGCTCGGTCACAAAGCCTGGGTAGCGACTACGCATCGCATACACTGCCGCCCCGGCCCAAGCCCCGGCCAGGCACCCTTCCCCGCCCACCGGAGCCGAGAAGTGACAGGTGCCCTGCACCCGGGGCCTGGGCAGCCGCTCGCGGGGCCTCCAGACGCGGCCCCTCGCTGCCCCAACATCGCTCGGGCTCGGCCGCCATCTCTAACCACCTCGCGGGGCCCGCACAAGCCTCCGAGGGCCACGAGGGGGGAAGGAAGGGGACGGAGGGCCACTCAGGCAGAGCCCCAGCTCTGACCCATCGCCCTCGCCTGACCTGGATGCTGCTCAGGCCGGAAACGAGGGTCCCAGTCCCAGGTGCGGTCACGGACCATCCACTGGCCCGGGCAGGTCGGCAGACAGGCAGAGCCTCACCCCTGCACTGGAACGTGGATCTGGAGGCACCGGGTCCACACGTGAAAAGTGCGACTCCGGGGAAGGGGCACTTACGTTCTGCAGGGAGTCCTGGTAGGAAGGCGGCAGGCTCGCCAGCTGGGATTCCGAGTGGTACGGGGAGAAGCCCTTCCGCAGAGTCCGGAACTCTCCAGAGCCTGCCTGCTGCGGGGGGGGGAGGGGGACAGGTTAGAGGGGCCCGAGGACTGTGCCCCGTGAAGACTTGGCCCTCCCGCCCCCACACAGTGGTCTGCACCCTCCCTCCCCTCTCCCTGCCTCACTGCCATCAGCGGGAGCCCTTGTCACCAGCCTCCCTGCTCACGTGTTGGGGCCACGAGGCAGGGGGCTCCGTGTCGCTCCCCGGGTCGTGCTGTATCAATGCGGCTTGAACACAATAAATGAGGAAATGAGTGCGTGGCACCCCCACCCCCGGCCCTCCTTCCTCTGCTCCAGCCTCCTGCACTTGCCCAGCCCAGCCTGGGGAACACCGTCTCCGGCCCCTGGGGCCCGCATCCACCGGAAGGCCCTCCCACCTCCCACGCCTGAGCCTGTCACTCTGTTCTGCTCAGTGCTCGCCCTCAGCCTCTGCTATAGGACAGGAGCTCCCAAATGTAGTTCCTGCGTCTCACCCCTCTGTATCCACAGGAATCAGTGCATGCTTAGGAAGGAGGGAGGGAGAGGTGGAGGAGTGAGTGAGTGAGTGAGTGAGTGAATGAATGAATGAACATTTGGCCTTAGG
Organism: Panthera leo; assembly: GCF_018350215.1. Lineage (NCBI taxonomy): Eukaryota > Metazoa > Chordata > Mammalia > Carnivora > Felidae > Panthera > Panthera leo. The sequence continues at coordinate 141,123,776 of NC_056684.1, forward strand.
TGATTTTCCTCAAGGCCAAGCAAATGCCCCCCAGAGGCTGGGGGCTGTGATCCGCAGAGGGAGGGGATCCGGGGGTCCCGCTCAATCCAACACAGGCCCTCTGGTCCAGCTGAGCACAAGCCCCTCCATCACTAAGAGCCTGGGCTGGTGTTTCTGGCCCAGACACCTGTTTCTACTTCAAAGGAACTGAGGGCACGCTGTTGGGCAGATAAAACAGAGAATGTCCCGTATATCAACAGGGTGCCCAGTTACCCAAACAGATCCTGGAGGGGAGGAGGCCAGAGCAGGGGCAGGTGAGCCAGATGGCACAGCAACCACATCTGGGGGTCCCTCCTCCTGCTCACCAGCCCCCCTCTGCTGGCTCGGGAGGGACCCACATGCAGCCTGTTCCCCTCCTGCCAATTGCTGGACACAGACCGCAATTCTCATGGGTCTCCAGCCTCACCAGCTCCATGTTCCGCCCTCCCATCCCCAGCAGATCCCCCAGGTCAGACCCCCCAGGTCTCAGGGGGCCAGCTCAGGGGCACACAGCAGTGCCCTGTAAGCGTCTGTGGGACTAGAATAAAAACCCAATTAAGGCAGATGCCCCGCGGAGGCCGCCAGAGCAAACATCAGAAAGCAGATCTGAGCAGTCACCCACCAGATTACCACCACCCACCCCAGGCACCTTGGCCAGGACCAGAGACAACTATTCCCATGGCCTCCAGGAAGACCTCAGTGTAAACAAAGGTTACCAAGAGGCACAGAGGGGAGAGAAGTGGCGGCCCACCCTCCATGGTGGCCCCTGAAGTGTAGCACGGTGTCACCAGAACCCTTAAAATGTGACTGCCACGTCCCCTGATTATGGCCAACCCTTGGCTGAACCAGAGGTGGGTGGCCCAGCGAGGGGTCCGATCTAGCAGAGCCCCTCTGCCACCTGACACCAAAATGACAAAGACTCTGCCCCCTCGCCCCCCCAGCAGGGGGACCCCCCCTCATCAGGGCACCTGTGCCTCTCGGGCTCGCCCACCCTGGGCAGGGGGGTCAACCTTCACTCAAAGGCAAAACTCCCAACCAATTATTTTCCTGGCCAGGTGACAGTTACCAACTCGTCTCCAATGGACAGTACGTTCTAACCCCAGTCACGCTGAACACCACACCCAGTGCCACCAGGCTCTCACCAGGCCCCCTGCCACCATTCTGCAGGAGCACGCCCCGCCCGCCTGGCCAGGCTGCTGAAAGAGCCCAGGCGTAAGACTCAGCGCAGCTCACACACTGACATTTATTTGGCCACACGGCCAGGGATGTGAGCCACCGCTCTCTCCCAGCAGTCCCTGGGACCAGGCCGGCTGGACGCTGCCTGTCCTTCCCCAAAGGACCGTCTAGAACCTCATCCGGGCCTCGTCTCCCCCTTGTCCACACCTCCTCTGGTGCTAGACCAAATGGGTTCAGAAGGAACTCCCGTGTTGGTACTGAGAACACTGGTTTATGTAGCCCCCTCCCTCCCCCCGGATCATTTCCTCGGGAGGACATGTATGTACAAGGGGGCGGGAGGGAGTGTTTTTAATTAGCACATGCAATCCCCACCCCTACCTTCAGTGATCATCTATAGATATTTGTGCGTCCACAGAACTTTATTAGCGACCCACCAAGCTGGCGGGGGAAAGACACACGATCTCTCGTTAGGGGCAATGGGACTAATGACACATCAAAATGAGGGACCATAACGGCACTTCAATCCGAATGAAAAATCCTGGGATGTGCCTGTTGGTGCCCAAGAATGAAATCCTTAGGTTTTCATCGCCTAGGGGACGCGGAGCTGAAATGGCCTTGTGGGTTGGCTGGGCCTGTTCAGGGTGGTTCAGGAAGCGGGGACAGGATGCCTGCCCTCCTATGGGATAGGATCCCAAACGAAGGTCCCTCAGGACCCAGGGAGAAAGGATCTGCCACACAGAGTGGGCGGGGCTCCCACATCCTTAAAGGGCACATGGAGTGCAAACAGGTTTGCCCCTTCCAGCCAGGGGGGACACCCGGGAGGCCACGCCCCTGCCCCCCTCCCTCCGCCCCTCCGCCGAGTCCGCTGGCGTGAACTCGGGCTACCCCAGCCCCTCTGGGCCCCCGCGGGCATGCAGCGAGCTCCCCAGCCATTGCCCGCCGGGGGGCTCCGGGGAGCACCGTCGGAGGGCTCCTCCTGGAGCAGAAAAGGGCCACAGCAGGATGCAAAGGGAGGACCCCGCCCACGTGCCCCTCCCTGGGCAGCAGCTGTGGATGGGCTGGCTCAGAGCAGCTGTCACCCCTCCCACCTGCTGCCCAAAGGACTCCGGTCCCCGAGGGACCGTCTGCTGCAGCACCTACTGCGTGCACCTGGCAGGGACGCAGTGTCTACCGTGCGAAGCCAGGACCGGGAGGTGGGGCCTCAAGGGTGAACGCTGACAAAGGGGCGTCCGGAGAGCACTGGGACTACAAATGCCAGCTGAGTGGATGCGGTGGCAGCTCAGTGAGCACGGCCTGCGTGGGGCACCGTGGAGGCCGCTGCCCCGTGGCTCTCTGCTGCCGTTCGGCAAAGCTGGACACCAATGCCAGCTCGGGAAGGGCAGACCCCAGGAAGAATCTAGAGGCAGAACCGGGGCACCTGGGGGTGGTGAGCTCCCAGGAAGTGCCAGGAGGGTGCCAGGGCCGGGGGAGACCCGGAGGAGACAGGACAGCACACAGCACTCAAAACAGCCCCCACCACAGACACCACTGCAAACACGTCCCGCCAGGCGGTTCTACCTGAAACCAGCTTCTCGGGCGGCCGCAGGGGCGGGGCGGCTGCAAGGGAAGAGGAGCGGTGTCACCCAGGAAATGCCAGCCACGGCCCCCCTCGGCCCCCCCTCCCCTGGTCCCTCGGTAGCCCAAAGGTGCCGGGGCCTCGGCCGGGCCGGGGTGGGCACCTCGGAGCCCCCACGTTTTTGGAAAGCCCCATGTTTACAAGGGCTGCCCGAGCGCCCGGCCCGCTCTCAGCCCTCTCGGGGCTCGCACCAGGCCCCTGCACTGGCCTAGAGGCGCCCCGAGATGTCAGCCCGCCGGCTGGGAGGGGCGGGGGGGTGACCATCGAGGCCCCTCACACGGGCATGCTGGTACAACCGTCCGGCCACACTTGTCTTCTCGGTTTCCCCTTTAATTTCAACAGAACTCATTTGCAGGCCATTAAGAAGAAAGCAGCGGCTCCGTGGCTGGGGGCCCAGACGGTTCTTCCTAATTGGTGCTCAGATCAGGCAGCGGAGGCCCCACGCGTGGCGAATGTATGGTTACTATTACTCACCCACTGCTGGCACCGCGTCCCTACTCCCCATGCAATGTCAGACCCCAAATCCCAGGTTTCAAACTCGAGCGTGCGGCTGATGGCAGAACACCCAGACGGTCTCATCCGCCACAGTGACCATCGGCCCCTTCCTTACAGGTCCCCTCGGCAATAAGGTGAGTGAGAGTGAGGGACAGGCCTCGGGATCTCCCCAAGACGGGGTGGGGGGCTTTGGGGAGGGGAACGGATTTGCAAAATCCAAATCCCACCGCGGCTGGGTGAGTGTGAGCAGCCCATCAGTGTTCCAGGTCTCTGCTGCTTGCAGGTAAATCGGGGTCACGAAGGGCACTCGGCTGCTGGATGGCCCACGACTCTTTCCACTGGCCAGCCCTAGTCCTCAGTGCTTTGCGGGATTTGCCCTTTAATCCTGGGGCGGCCACCATCAGTGTCCCCATTGTACAGACGAGAAAACCGAGGCACAGAGAGGTTAAGCCCCTGGCCCAACGCCCCCCAGCTGGTAAGCGGCACTTCGACGACTTGAACCAGTCCCTCTAGCCCTACAGTCCTGGGCTTGGCCTTGACGGTCACCCAGCCTGTGGCTCACAGTGGACAGCGATTAAGCCTCAGGCATAGAGGGGACAGAGGTGGTATTCCTAGCCTCCTTCTGCCCATATTGCTAGACAGACCATCTGCTCAGATGCTAGAAAGGTTTCCTCCCTGGTTGAAGGAGAGGCTGGACCGGTTCTGAGGTTCTGCTAAAGACGTAGCTAAAGCCCTCCAGAGATCCAGAAAGCACACCATTCACAAGGGAGGGAGCAGGACGTGACCACCATGCCTCAAGCAGGGACAGCCCAGGGCCCGTCAACCAGCAGCGACCTGTCCCAGAAGGCACCACCAAAGAAACACTGGAGGCCAGCGTCTCTGGACAGCTTGGGCAAGGGAACGGGCCCCTCAGGACGACAGGTCTTCGCCGGGGACTCAGAACACAGCACTGAGGCCTCAGCACAGGCTTAGAGGGTGGCAGACTGTTCCGCTGTCCCCCGGCCCGTATGGTTCCAAACTCAGACAAAGGCCAGAAAGGAGCAGTTCATACGGGGACGGGCCAGGCCCAGCCAGGTGGGCACAAGTCTACCACAGACCTTGAACATCCCAGGTCCCTGAGAGCAGGAAAAAGAGAGAAGGGCAGGCAGTGCCCGGCAGGCAGTGGGCATCACCGTCATCCCTGCCTCACAGGTAAGGAACCCGAAGCATCAGGACGTAACGCATCATGCCTAAAGCCACAGAGCAGGTGAGTGCTGGGGCATCACTTGAACTCCAATTCCTCTAGAGCCCAAACCCACTTCTTCATACCATCAGGCCAATGACACCATTGCTGCAGGCTAGATTGTGTCCCCCCAGGTTCGTACGTTGACCCCGTGCCCCTAGAACCATGAGATAGCACACTTCTGTTGCTGAAGCTACCCGGTCTATGCCTCTTTGTTACAGCGGCCCCAGGACACTGATACAGTCACTCAGGCCCGGACGCCCTTCTCCACCCAGGCCTCAGCTTCCCCATCTGCGCTTGGTGTAAGTCCTGGGGTCACTTCTAACCTGAGTGGTTCAGGCGACCCTGCGTGGCGTGGCAGGATAGAGAGAGGGCAGGCACAGGGGTGAGGAGGAGGGAGGCGGGCCTGGACCGCGGCCATTCCATCCCCAGGATGGCTGCCCACTTGCCCCGTGTGACATCAGCCCGAACGTCACTGGCTCTTTTGTAAAGCTGGCTTCTGGGCGAACACGGAGGCTTACATTTATCAGCCCAGCAGGGGGATTAAGCGAGGGAACCGAGAGCCGAGGCCCCGGCGTCAGTGACAGCCGCCCCCACCCCAGCCCGGCCGGGCACAGAATCCACAGGAAAAGGAATCATGCGTACGGGGGCTCGAGATGAATCATCGCAGAGGAGGCAGCTGTGTTGACGGAATTTTAAAGCCGACACGAGAAAGAAAATACGAACTGCAATACGGTAATTTAGTCTGTGAACACTCTGGCACATTTTTAATTAAAGCTATTTTGGAGTTAAATAGAGGCCATGAGGGGAGGGGAGGGGAGAGGCGGGGGCAGTGGGAAGCGGAGGCCGCAGAGGCCCAGACCCCAGAGCCACGTCCCCTTAAGATGGTTCAAAGAGGAACAGCACTTTCTCCTGCTTTTCGCCGAAACGGCAGGTGCCGGACTTTCCTGCGGTTCCCGTGCGGTTTGATCTCAACGACAAGGCTTAAGTGCCAGAATCATAAAATCTGACAAGCCCGAGCTCACGAGACCCAGGCCAGAAGCCCACCCGTGGCAGGAAGGAATCTCTCTCTCCAAGATTCCCAAATGTGGGCATCCATCACGTGACTGCCTCCAAAGATGACCGGCTCACTACACCTCATGAAGCAGCTCGTCCTTGGTTCGGCAAGAGCCAGCCTCAGCCTCCCCTCTTGCCCCAGGACTCTGGGTGGGTGGGTGGCCAGGGGCTCCCCGAGATGTATCCACCTGGTCCAGCTGAGCTAGGCCCCGGAGATGCAGATGTGACCGGTCAGACCCAGCAGCCAGTCCCTGAGTCGCCGACAGCCCGGCAGGGGTGGGGGGCAGGCTCCCCAAGGGAGGATCGCGACAGCCTAGCGGCAAGGGAGGGCGGCTCACAGGGCTGAGAGCTCAGACTAAGGACCGAGCCCCCTGGGGGTGGTTGGGGAGGGAGGCTGTCGGGAGGGGGCCGTGCCTGAACCCCTCCTTCCCTGGACTCTCTTAGAACGAGGCCAGTACTCCCATCGTGGGCCTTGTCCCACCTGGGGGGCTCTCCCCGCCTCTGCCGTCCTCCTCCGGCAGCCTCCTCATGCACATGAGTCCTGCTAGCTGAACAAGGAGGTGGTCAGGCCCGTGCCTCGTCACCCCCGAACCCCTAGGGCCATGCACAGCAGGTCACCAACTATACACGAACTATACACGAAGCCCATTTCACAGGTGAGCAAACCGAATGGTGCCATCTGAGCTGCCCCAGGAATCCAAAAGCAAATGAGGTCTGAGTTGTCACTAGGAAGCTGACAGCAGGCCTGGGGGGGGGAGGGGGGGGCGGCTGTCTCACTGTCTCTGTCTGTCTCTCATCTCTCCTGCAAGGCTCAGAACAGCAGTGCCCTCCTCTGCAGTGAGATGACCAACCCACCCTCGGGGCCAAGCTCTGGTGACAGCAGGTGGGAGGGCAGCAGGAACCCCGGCCGTGACCCTGGAGACATTCTGCCAGTGGCTCCTGGGTGTCGTTGCTGACCGTAGGTTGAGGCCCAACCGTTTTGCTACAATAAGGGGTCAAGGACACACAGCGCACTGGCGGAGAGGGGCCGAGGCCCCAGCACCACGTGGCTGACGTTGGATGCTTGGGACGCTGGATGCTGAGTCCCCGGCACTGTCCCTCTACTAGCAGTAAGCCAGGCAAAGCTCATTCTTGTCCCTAAATCTCAGTCTAACCGCCTGCAGCCAGCGAGCCTGGATCCCAGCGAGGGTCTGCAAGCCCCCATCTTTGGGTATCTTTGCTTGGCCCAGGCGTGGGCACCAGTGGAGGACGGACAGAGCCCTACTGCTGCTGCCTCCAGGCCAAGGCCCCAGGTATGACCCCTGGGAGCAGGTCCGAGCAGGCTTGGGGGTGGGAGAGTGGGGGGCGGGCAGAGCCAACCACTGCTCAGGCGTCTGCTGTCCCCCTGCTGCCCAGACACAGAGCCCCTGACAACCTCCAACTCTGCACATGTGGGCACGGGGCCAACGTGCACAGCCATCCAGGGCCTCCCTTGTGACAGCAGGGGCGCCCCCAGGGAGAAAGGACTAGAAGGGACCCCTACTTCAGGTCCTGAGTGTGTGCACATCTCCCCCAAGTCCACAGCCAGACCCACCACTGGGAATCGGGGTATATTCTCCCAGTGGGACAATGTGGCCCCGGGGTCGGGGACACTCCTGTGTTTGTGGGAAAGGGACCACAAGCAATGCCCGGTTGGACCACAGAACCACATCGCAAACAGCATCCTGAATTCGGGGCCTGGGCTCTCAACGTGTTCCTCCAAGGGAACGATGAAACAAAGGACAGTCAGGCTGGGACAGACTCACGAGGCCACTGACCCGAAGCTTCGGGTCCAGATCGTGGTCCCGGCCTTCGTTCTGCCGTCCAGTGGGCACCTGCCCACGGCAAAGGTCCCCGAGCCTTAAATCTGCCCCTCCCCAACCCCCAATTCTCCCAGCATCACTTCTGCCTACAGCTCCTGCAGCCCAGGCCACATACCCTCCTTATCAACCCCCACATCAGGCCCACTCAGAATGCAAGGTGCCCCAGCAACCCCCCCGCCGCCGCCCCCCGGGCCAGGTGAGACCCGAGCCCCGCCCCACCCGAGGAGGCAAAGAAGCCAACAGGTCTTGTGGCCAAGCCCTTCTGCCACACAGCACCTGAACCATATAGAGAGTTACCAAACCAGCCCTGCAATTCAGTGCCTGGTGACATACCACAGCATGGGTGTGGTGGCCCTGGCGGTGTGGACAAGTGAGTCCTGCTAGGCTGTGGGACTGCGCACACAGCCCACGTGGGGGTGAGGCATGGCACGGCTGTGGTGGGAGCTGTCCTGCGTGCCAGGGCCGTGAGCCTCCCAGCAGCCACCCAACGGGCAGAGAGGAGGCCTCGGGCTTCCCAAGCGGGACAGTGGCACCAAGCCTGCTGGTCGCCTAGCAACGGGGCCGGGCAGCTGAGCCCTCCCCGGGATTGGTTCCCAGAGAAACGCTCTGGGCATTCTGGCCAACTCTTACGGGCTGGGGGCATGGCAGGGGAGGGGGAGGGGAGAGTAAGCCAAGGATGGGGACAAGGGAGAGAGAGGCTGGAGCGGCTGCCCAAGCCAGGTGGCCCCCAGGACCCCACACGGGGCTGACCACAGCCTCCCGTCCCTGTCCCCACCCACGGCAGAGAAGGCCCCCGTCCTGCAGTCACCACCCTGCTCCGCTCCAGCCGTCCTCAGCAGGAGCAGAGCCGTGTGCACCCCTGCACTGGTTGTCACCCTGCCCGGCCTCCCCGCTGTGCTGTCCTCATCCTCCAGCCTCTAACCTGCCCTCCCTGTGCCGGGGACGAGCCGGTGATAAGACAGCCTCATCTGCCTGTGGGCGGAGGGCGGACCCCGGCCGGGAAAGGAATAAGGTGCTCAGGAGCAGGGAGGTTTCCATGCGGGAGAGAGTGGGGGTGTGCCTGCCCCCTCTCCGGCCTCGATCTGCCCATCCGAGGGACAAAGCGGCCCCTTCTTCAGCAATTGCACAGTGCACACCATCTCTGGGACAGGCCTAGGGCTGACCCGAGGAGCTCACAGACTCCTGGGGACAGCAGGGAGAGGCTGTGATGGGAGACACCCCAAAGGCCGTGGCGCAAGGGTTAGGTCCGTGACCCCCAAGTTCCAGGGGGTGACTCCGGACGGCAGTGGGGGCAGGTGGGTGGCTATAAGCCCCAGGTAGGCTGGGACATGGGTGGGCACTGGAGCGGTGGGGTGGGGGGTGGGGGTGGGGGCCCCTCGAGAGCAGTGCCCCCCGCTGTCTACCACCCCCAGTCAGCTTACCTGTGCGAGGGCCTTGGTCTCCAGCTGCCTGATGTAGGTGGACGAGGGATCTGTAACGACACAAGTAGGGAGCATCTTAGTCATCAGACTCGGTCTCGGGTGAGAGCCACACCCCCGATCGGAGGCCCTGATGGGACCCTCACAGCCAAGAGGCAGCACACAGCGGGGTATGGGGTCCAGGGAGCCCCGTCCCCGGCACAGTGGGGAAACTGAGGCCCCTGAGGCGTCCGGGACTCCTCCGCTCCACCCTGCCTGACACACAGGAACTTCGGGAGGCGCACGTACTGTGGGCGAGCCACCAGCTTTCCTGGAGGACGCTGCCGACGAGAGCAGCCAGCGGCCGCGCCCTGGGCCAAGCCAGGGACACGCTCCCCAACCGTGCACCCCCAGTTTCCGAAAGCGGCAGGGAGTGAAAGCCACCCTCCCTCACCACCCTCACACGTTTTACAGTCACATCAGAAAGGCAGATAAATTGCCCAGTCCTGCCTCCCAGAGCCCTGGTCCTGGCTCCCCATCAGGCTAGAAATCAGCCCCACCAGCAGAGGACAGAAGCGCTAACCCAGTCACCCCGGGCCAGGCTGGGGTGAGGGAGCCTGCCGAGGTGGAAGCCGAGGGCAACCCAGAGCACAGGGGCCAGGAGCGGGCCGCGGGACACACGGCAGGGAGGGGCAGGGCAGGGCAGGCAAGGGGACGCCACCATCACGGCAGGTGCGGCTGTGCAGGTGGAAAGACAGGTCACCCGGTAAGGGACAGGCTCCGTGCTTCCTGTCCACATGAGCACCGCACCGGGGTTCACGCGGCCCGGACACCAGCCTACACCCCGTCCACCGGGCCAGTCACTCACTGCTCCTCCTGCCCTCAACAGGACACCCGGGCTCCCCAGCCCTTTATCTCAGAAGTCACCATGGGGCGCCTGGGTGGCTCAGTCGGTTAAGCATCCGACTTCAGCTCAGGTCGTGATCTCATAGTTCGTGGGTTCGAGCCCCAAGTCGGGCTCTGTGATGACAGCTCAGAGCCTGGATCCTGCTTCAGATTCTGTGTCTCCCTCTACTCTCTGCCCCTCCCCTGCTCATTCTCTCTCTCTCTCTCTCTCTCTCAAAAATAAATAATAAAGATTTAAAGAATAAAAAAAAAGAAAAGCCACCAGAGAAGCCACCGGACCCTCGGCCAAAGCCACCTCTCTATAGCACTGCCTTGGGAGGTGGACCCTGCGGGACTCATAACACACCTGTGCTGTGGGACAAGCTGGACCATTGGGCCACCTAGGGAAAATGAAGCATCTGCCCCCCGCACACAGCCGGCACTACCCGATGAGCCCCTGGGTGATATGGATATCATGCCCGCCCCCCCCACTCATGCTCAGCTGGCGGTCCCCTCCCCAGAAGGCCAGAACCTCCCTCCGCTGGGGCTGGGGCTCGGCCCAGGCCTCAAGAGCTCCAGCCCATCCATCAGCAAGGCCACCAAGGCCACACTCTGAGGCTACCCCCAGCTACGGGAGGCACTCTGCACACAGAGGTGCCCCCTCTGCCCAGTGACCTGCCTGCTGGGGGGCACTATGGGCAGGGCCTTCGGGAGCTCCGCCCACCCAGCCCTGGCCTGTGCCCAGGAGCATCAGCCCAGCCCGGGAGCAGGAATGGGGGGGATGGCCGGGCCCACCCACTAACCCCTGAGAAATGACACAACAGGCCCCTCCCACCCCGAGTCAGCACCACTCAGCTCCCAGGAATGCGGGGCCTGCTGGAGAGGGAGGAGGGCGGCTCCCCCGCAGGCCTGCCGCCCTCACCCTCAGGGATGGCACTGGGGAGCCCCCATGTGGGGGGCTGCCCCCCACACCACCTCACCACCCCCCAGCCCTGCAGAGCTCCTTGACGGCCAGGAAATCAAGGCTCTGAGTTGAAGTGGTTTGTTCACGGCACAACTCAGGGCAGCAGCAGAGGTGGGACGGGAGCCCGGGGCGGAGGGTGTCCCCAAGGGCCTCCCCGTTAGGACCCCGTGTGCATGCCCTATGCCTGCCCCCCAGCCTCAGTTTATTCTCAGTCAGCCAGGACGGACAGACACTTCCCACATCACACCCAAGCAAACAGGCCTGATGGGAAAGGCCTCAGGGTGTGCCGGGCCCCTCTGGGCATGGGGAGGCAGAGGGGGTGCAGCTGGGGTTCCCCACCTCTTCGTGTCCTCTGCGTGCTGTTGGCAGGAGGGTTCCCTGGGACCCCAGCCGGGGAATCGGACACATGCTGCAGAGACCTCCCAGCTCTCTCGTCTCGCCCTTTAAGACAAGGAGACCCAAGTAACTAGCCGAGCCCTGTGTGGCCTCCCTCTGGGTGGGGTCGGTGGGGGAGGGAAGACCCACCCCGGGGGTGCCACCCGGCAGCCCCACCACCTGGCGAGGGTCCAACAGGCATCCTCCCCACTTTGCAGATTCGAAGGCCGAGGGGAGCGGCGTCCCCCGCTGCGGGCGGGTGAGCAGGGGAGCCCAGGGCCCAGGCTGCCAGACCCTCTCCCCGCCGCCCGGGGCCCACGACCCCAAGCGTCTGGCTGCTGTGAGCTGAGAGCACAGCACCGTGAGGAGGAGCTGGCACGCGTCCCAGAAAGAAGACGTGATTCTTGGTCAAGCCTCTCTCCTGGACCCTCCGCGACCGCCTGATTCTCGGGCACGGCGGCGAGCCGGCCCCCCCTGCTCACCGCGGCCCCCACCGGGGGCAGCACTGCCAGGCACAGTCCTGAACTCAGGAGGGGACCAGTCACCTGCACGCCACCAGGGGCCTGCCCTGCCCTCCACGAGCCATCGGGAAGTGGGCACATTTCCGCCCCGGTTTCCTGGTATAGGGGTGGTTCTGTCTCCCTCTGCCAATTTCTAGGGGTCCACCAGGAGCTCCTAGCATTCCCTTTTTTTTTTTTTTTTAAGTTTATTCATCTTTTTTGAGAGAGAGAGCATGCGAGAGCGAGCGGGGGCGGGACAGAGAGGGAGAGAATCCCAAGCAGGCTCCACGCTGTCAGCACACAGCCCGACGCGGGGCTCGAACTCACGAACCCTGAGATCGTGACCTGAGCCGAAAGCAGGAATCTGGCGTGAACGACTGAGCCACCCAGGTGCCCCTAGCACTGCCCCTCTTGGTCAGACCACAGCCAGAGTCACGGACTGGGAAGGAGTCAGCAGATGTGCCGACCGAGCCTCAGCGCCCTCTCTGGACTGAGGGCGGGCCGGACACACACCACTGTTCCTGCCCGAGCAAGCCAATCCTTCGGCCACGGACGGGTCCAGCCCGCACCTCCCAGCATGGCAGCAAGGAAAAGAGAGCGGGGACAGAGCCGGCACCAGGAGAAGGGACACAGGCAAGGCCACAAATGACCCAACAACGCCCCAGCCCCCCCCACCCGCTGCTGCCAGGAGCAGACCTCAGGGCCCACGGGCCACAGCACACAGGCCACACGGGGGCACAGACCCGGCGCTGCCCCCACTCAACCCACCATTGAGGTTTGCCCCAAACCCCACGCAGCTGCAGAGAACAGAGTATCCTTCAGACCACCAGGGTCTGCTGGGCTTTTCCTTCTCATTCCTAGAGCACAACAGGGGAGGTCTCAAAACATTTTAAATCATCTGATGCGTCCGATGGAATCTATCCTCAAGAGTTCGTTCTGATTATGAGGAATGCAGACCGTGGGTGACAGTGGCCAGAAATGGAAACAACCATTTGTCCAATGACAGCAGAGAGCCATGCCCTGTCATTCAAACGACGCGCTGAAGAAGGATGTCTCTCCTCGACAGTATGGAAAACCCTTTACCCCGCCCCCCCCCCCCCCCCCGGTGGAAAGAACTGGACGTAAAAAGGTGCACACAGTTGCTCCTGTGCGTAAAAATATCGATGCAAGGAAATAAATTCAGGAGGGAGGTACGTGGGGACATCGACGGTGGTGCTCACATACGGGGACAAGTGACTATTTATCCACACCACTCGTTGTTAATTTTCAAATAATCTACTTCCAGAGGAGGGAGAAATCTTTCTTCTATTAAAAAAAAAAGAGAGAGAGAAAGGATTAAATTCTCACACCAGCATCTTGCAGAGCCACCCACGGACATCACAGAAGCAGAAGGGTGGCCAGGAGGATGGCCAATCAGCGCCCCCTCTGCCCACCTCTCCCGGCTCTGGTCTGGGGGCCGTTCCTGAGGCCTGAGTCTGCCCCCTCCCCCACCCCACCTCACCCCCCCCCCCCCCGAGTTTAAGAGGATTCGAGGCTGCCTCGGCCACATTCAATCCCATCCCCACACTCAGCTCCCCAGACCAGGCTCTGCTCCCTGCCAGGGGCCCAGGAGCCAGACATCTCGTTGCCCATGGGTCAGAGCAGGTGTCCTGCAGCAGGAAGAGTGGCAGCAAGGTGGACCTTCTGGAACAGGGGAGGGAGACCCCGGAGGGCCGGGCTCCCTGGGAGGATGATCCTTCCCAGCAGCCTTGGGCAACTCGTGATCCCGCTGGGCGCCTCTGAGCCCCAGCCTCTCGGAGATGAGTGTGTAATTAAATTAATCCCAGGGTTTGCAGTGGTGAGAAACAGAGCCCCAAGGGAGGGATGCGTCATTTCCCGGCTCGGCTGTTTGTGGGGAAAATGAGAGGTGACTACTGAAGGGACCCCTGGGGCTGGGCTGGCCAGTGTGTCCCCTCAGACCTCCGCAGGCTGCTCCCAGGCCTCACCGGACCAATTCTGGAGGATTCACAATGCAGCTTCTATCTGGGGGCCGGGGGTGGGGGGTGGCGGCAAGGGAGAGGGGCCTGCGATATTCTTGCTTCTGAGTGCTAGAGCGTTGGCCCTCGGCCCGGCCTCCTTGCAGATCCCGTGTTCCCGGGAGAACATGGAGGGTCATGCAGCCCGCGGACGGGAGGGTCTCATGGAGCCCACAGGGTCTGCAAGATCCCCTCACGGGTACAGACCACGAGTCCACCCCTGCCTTCTCAGAGGGTGGGTCTGGCGACACATCACATCCCCCCCTCCTGGCCAGGTACCCTCCCCAGCCTCACCTCTAGTCCGAATGGTAAAAATCTGAGGGGCACCGGGGTGGCTCAGTCGGTTGAGCATCCCACTTTGGCTCAGGTCATGATCTCACGGTTTGTGGGTTCGAGCCCCACCTCGGGCTCTGTGCTGAGAGCTCGGAGCCTGCAGTCTGCTTCAGATTCTCTCGCTCCCTCTCTCGCTGCCCCTACCCTGCTCACACTCGGTCTCGCAAAAAATAAATACACGTTAAAAAAAAATTAAAAAAAAAAAAAAAAGAATTTGGGAGCCAGAGGCCACATCCAATCATCCCTGTAAACCCTCGTCACCAACTCAGCCCTAGGCACATAGCAGGCCCTCGGGAAAAGTCTAAACACCTGCCAGGTGGTCAGTTCTCCACCCTACAAGGTCCCACTGGCAGGAGCTCCAATAAAAGCACTCAGCCTGAGACCATGTGTGACACAGCACCCCCACCCCACACAGGACACCCCAGGAAGACCCAGAAGCAGAGCATCCAAGGTGCTAAGAGCAAGTGTTCCTCCGAATCTCATCCAACAGCAACGGCCGGCCACACCGTGAACTTACGTCTGAGTGTGGGTGCGGCGGGCGTTCAAGTACACGCGGGGTGTGTGGGAGGTGATCCCAGGGAGCCCAGGTACGGGAGTCGGGAGGTGAGGCGGGGAACAGAAGGAGCCGATGAAGCTGGTGTCAATCTGCCCGGGGGGGGGTCTCAGAGTTACCCCCTGCCCCAGGGCTCGCTGCTGGGGGCAGCTCGCGGGGGACAGGTGCTAATGCCCCAGCGCTGCCCACCCGGAGAGCTACAGGCACCAGCAGGTGAAGTGGGCAGTGCACACAGAAGCAGTAAGTGCCACGGGGATCTGGGCAGAGTGCCAACAGTGTCTGTCACAGCTCAGGAGAAAGTACGATCTTCCCCCTCTGCCTAGGAAGGAGTGGGGGCCGGGGGGGGGGGGTGTGCACAATGACACACAGTGACACATGGGGCCTGACTCTCCAGCTGCTTCCCTTCCCAACCCTGCCCCCCTCCCAGCCGCCTCCCGCGGAGCCGGGTCCCCACGAGGTCTCGGGGACAGGCAGGCTTGGTGGCAGGCCATTCGTTAGCAGGAGACCGGGCCGCACCCGCCTTGGGCCTCCTCCGTGGGGGTGGCTGACATTTCCACACTGCCGCTCAGTTGATGACATTCCCTTCTCCTTCCACTTCATTAAGATGGGCCGGCACCGGGGCCTGTGGCTCCATCGGGGCAGAAGGGCCTCATCAAACGCCAGCACATCGCCGTTCCGGGCATCCGGCCCTCTGCCCCAGAGGGTGGACCCGGCTCCCGAGAGAGAGCACATCTGCTCTCCCGTGGACCTGGCTTCTCGGCTTCTCTCCCTTCTCCCCAGCCAGGACTCCGCCCCAAGGGACAGCAAGTGCCTACCACTACCTGTAGGTCGGGGCTTGGAAATCAAAACCGGGGGGCCAGGCCTGGGAGATGCCCCCAACGTGCAGATGAGGTAACTGAGGCTCAGGGAGGTGAAGCGAGATTCGTAGACCACGCACGGCCGGAGCGGCCTCCTCCGGTTCAGTGCAGCCCCGGGCTCTAGACGGAAGCAGAGGCCACCCTTCCTGCAGCGCCCGGCCCCCGCTGGCCAGTGCTCGGTCCCCGAGGGGCCTCTGCCCCACCCTGTCCCGCCCACAGGCCAGATCAGCAGGTCTTGGAGCTGCACGGCCCTGCCGCCCTCACGTCTGACACATCGCACTCCCGGTCCCCTCCAGCAGCACCTGGAAATGGTCCATCTCCTTAAGGGGCCCGGGGGATGCTCTAACCCCAGGCTCACCTACTTCTTGAACGCTGGGCCTCTGCTGGACAGAAGCCTCTGGAATGTTGAAGGCTCCCGACGTAGGTGAGGAGACACGAGAAGCTGTTTCCTGACCTCAGTGCAGTGCGCCCGCTCAAACCCTCCCAGGGACCCTGCCAGGAGGGCAGCAGAAAGCCTGTCCTATAGAGGAGAAGAAGGATGCTCACAGAGTGACCGGGTCTGCCCAAGCTCACAAAGCCAGGCACCAGCAGGACCAACAGCCATGCATGCTCGTCCAAGGGCATGGTCCCCTTTCTCAGAGGGTCCCCCAGCCTAACGGAGGGGTCAAAGACTGAACAGGTATATACAGCCTGGGGGGGAGAGGGCAGGGAGAAATCAGGGGCTCCTTCCTGAAGGAGGCGGCATCTGAGCTGAGCCCTGGGCTGAGATGAAAGCAAGCAGAGCTGATAGGCAGGCAAATGGAGCGGGGATGGAAGGCAAGTCTGAGCAGGGCACAGCGTGAGCAAAGGCACAGAAGCGAGACCATGGCAGGCAGGTTGGGGAGCACCTGAGCTGCTCGAAGGCCATCAGTATCTGCTTCCTGGCACACACCGCAGCCCGGAGAGGCGCGGGCTGAATGTGAGACAGGTATTACTTATGGATGAAGGCGAGAGGACTGAGGGAGGCATATCGGGGGGAACATCGGGTTCCTGTGAGGACGCCTCTGAGCCGTGGCAGCACTGAGCCAGGCTGGGCACCTTGGCCCCTGCCGCTCCCTCCTCTGCCTGGTTGCCCACCTGAGCTGCTGGGCAGGTGAGCAGGGGGGCCCGGGCCAAGGCCACTAGCCACAAGCTCAGCAGTGACTCCCAGAGCCCCAGGAGTGGGACAGGGTTCTCACATCCACGCAGGGCATTGAGAACGGCACCTTCTTCCCATTCACACACTGAACTTCTACTAGGTTAGAGCAGGTGCCGGGCAAAACCCCCAGCGTCACCCCATGTGATCCTCATGCCAAGCTGATGAGACGGGTCCTGTCATTACTAGCCCTGTTTAGTGGAGAGGAGCCTGAGCCTCAGAGAGGTTAAGTATCAAGTCCAAAGTCACACAGTGAGAACACTGCCCCGCAGCCTCTGTGCCAACAGGCTGGCACCCAGCCCCTCCCACTCCACCTCCATGCCAAGACAGGCAGGATCACGGAAACCTTAACTCAAGAGATGAAACGGAATGGCCACAATCGGAGCCCCACCCTCTCCATCCTGAGCCCACAGAGGAAAGAAAATTAACTGGCGCTGAGAAAAACAAATAATTGCGTTAATGAAAACTGGGACCTGTCCCTGCTGGCCATTCAGCCTCTCCCAAGACACATGGCTGCCCTGTTGCTCGCTGTCTGCCCCTCTGCGTGCTCTTGCACCGCTCTGGGGACCCTTGTGGATCAGCACCCTGTGTACCCAGGGCCTCAAGGGTGCCTGGCGTTTAATTCCAGAAAAGCCACATGGCTTCCAGGCCCGGACCGCAATCTCGAGGGAGCAGCCAAACAGGAAGCTGTGTCCAAGTTGGCTGATTCAGAACGTGCCCGGCTTGGATCCGCCTGGTCGCTTTTGGTATTCTCAAACCAAACACTCAGACTCGTTTCTCCATCTACTACTTAGGAAGCCTGGCAAGTCCATTTGAAACGGTGTCATTGTTTCCAGCCAGAGGAGAAGATAAAGAGAATTCCCCTCCTGTTAATTTCGCTCCCAGAAATTAACCTGTATGTGCAGGTGTGGGTGAGGGCGCTGTCCAAGTCTCCGCCCCACCAACCTTGACTTCACTGTGAATGATTGGAAATCATCCATAAAGGCCAAGAACCAAAGTCTACCCGGCTGCCTGGCAAGGACACCTAGCCACACCGGGGCCAGTTGCTCTCAGCATGGCGGCATGGACACTCCCCAGGGACTCTTTGATATCTGCTATCTTCCTCCGTGAGATCAACTGCATTGAACTCTAGGGCAGGTCCCTGGACGTCCACATGCATTTTAGATGTCCTCCAGGTGATTTTAACACATATGCGAGGCTGGGAACCCCTGATCTATGCCGAGCAGTGACTGTTCCAACCATCCGCCTCTCCGGCTCCACCTGTGAGGAGCCCCTAGCCCATCCAGCCGAAGTGCAGGGATTTTGCTGAGGCTGAGGCATGCAGGACTTAGGTCTGAAATGGGCTTGGGGTGGGGAAAGATAACATTTACTGAGCCCCGAAATATATGTGGCAAGCCCCCTTGGGGGCTTTTTGCTAAAAGGGGGGACGTAGACTACTTTCGGGAGAAAGGAGGGGGGTTGTTTTTTTCATTAGATGTCAGTCAGGTCTCTATTGAGCGCCAGGCCCTGCGTAATGGAACCAGCCGTCCTTCAGAAGACGCAGGAACAGCGGGGAGGCATTGGCGGCGGCAGGACACCAGGAGACTCCAGCCATGTGCTGAGGTGGGAACGTGTGGCCAAAGAAGCAGGCTCAGGAAAGTGGGAAAACCTAGGTGTGGTGGGGCCATCAGACCCAGGGGATCCCTGTTCCCAGACACACGGGAGCCGGAGGTGAGGCAAAGAGGTCTGACGTCTCAGCAAGCACTTCACCCTACACATGAGAAGCAGTGGTGGGGCTCAAAGGCTCGGGAGGCAGCATCACGTCTGCACAGGCTTCACTGACTCAGTGAAAACAAGAATAAATTATCACGAGCCAGGTGGTGGGATTGCTGGGGTGGTGAGAGCCCAGAGAAGAGAGCTCCGTGTGGAACGGACTCCACGGAAAGATGCCGAAGCCACGTGGAGGGGGCAGACTGGGACCCAGAGAAGCTCGCACACCTGGCACGTGGCCCACGTGGCATCCTGTGCCTGTGGGGTAGAGACGGAGTATTTTGTGAACAGAGTTGCAGCAGCTGACTGGCCATCGT
The DNA here is from genome assembly GCF_018350215.1 of Panthera leo. Classification (NCBI taxonomy): domain Eukaryota; kingdom Metazoa; phylum Chordata; class Mammalia; order Carnivora; family Felidae; genus Panthera; species Panthera leo. The sequence continues at coordinate 141,142,318 of NC_056684.1, forward strand.
CTAGAACAAAATTTGATCCCAACCTCACACCGCACACAGAAAGCAGTTCCAACGGGGACAGAGCGTTCTACGTGAAAAGGCAAACTTGAAATCGAGGCTTTTCTGAGACGTGCTACAACATGAATGACCCTTACAACTTCATGCCACGGGAAAGAAGCCTTCACAAAAGACCACATACTGTAGGCTCGCATTTGTATGAAACACCCAGAACAGGCAAATTTATAGAGACGGAAAGTAGATCAGCGGTTGCCAGGGGCCAAGGGGAAGAAAGATTGGGGAGTGACAGCTAATGGGTACAGCCTCTTTCCAGGGTGATGAAAAGGCTCTGGAATCCATTTTCATAGTTGTGCAACTCCGTGAATATACTCAAAAACACACTACACTGATTTACATATAAACCATGAAAATTTTGTCTCAATGCAGCAGTTATAAAAATGAACCACCGCAGCTTTCAGGTACAAAGGCTTTCTCACTCAAGAGACAAAAAGAGGGGCGCCCGGGTGGCTCAGTCGATTAAGCGCCCGACTTCGGCTCAGGCCATGATCTCGCAGCTTGTGAGTTCGAGCCCTTCGTCGGGCTCTGTGCTGACAACTTAGAGCCTGGAGCCTGCTTCGGATTCTGTGTGTCCCTTTCTCCGCCCTTCCCCTGCTCATGCTCTTGCCCGCTCTCTCTCTCTCTCCCTCAAAAATAAATAAACACAATGGGGCGCCTGGGTGGCTCAGTCAGTTAAGCGTCCGACTTCGGCTCAGGTCACGATCTCACGGTCCGTGAGTTCGAGCCCCACGTCGGGCTCTGTGCTGACTGCTCAGAGCCTGGAGCCTGTTTCAGATTCTGTGTCTCCCTCACTCTCTGCCCCTCCCCCGTTCATGCTCTGTCTCTCTCTGTCTCAAAAATAAATAAACGTTTAAAAAAAAAATTTTTAAAAAATAATAAAATAAATAAATAAATAAACACTTAAAAAACGTTTTTTTTTAAAGAAAAGAAAGAAAAAAGAACAAACCATAAAGGGAAAGCCTGTCAAACCCCGTTGTGTGAACATTACAACCTTGCCCAACAGCAAACGACAGATCTGTGGGCACAGTTACAAGACCAGCTGCCATCGGGGAAGTGCCGTGTTCAAGTCCCGCCCCAGAATGGACAGAGGGTCACACGGAATACACACAGGACTCCTATAAATCAATAACGAAGTACGTGAGTACGGGCACAGGCTCCATGGAAGGTGAGTCACAGACGGAAATGTGCAAGAAGACGCCCGCTGCGTGCGTCATCAGGGAAATGCAAATTAAGACAATGAGATGCCACCTCAGTTACTGGACTGGCAGAAAGCGTGAAGGGGTAAGTTGGTGTGATGGCAAGTGCGTAAGAACCGGGGAGCGCGGGGTGCCCACTGGGGCACCTGGCGCAGCTTCCTGCCCTATACAAGGTGTGCACGCCCTCAAGGAGCCCAGGCACAGCTGTGCGAGGAGACACGTACAAGAACGCGTCCGCAGCACTGGCCACGGCAGCGCAAAATAGGACACCACCACAGCATCCCCTTGGAAGACAGGATGGTCTGTAGTTTTGACCAAACAACGAAACAGGAGAGGTAGAAATGAAAGGAGATAACTAAACGTCCTCAGATGACTGGGGACAGGTCTCAAAAACACAGTGGGCGCAGGTAGCTGGTGGACACACACAGATACAACGTCGTGCAGACAAAGGGGCATCATCACACGTCGTTTCCGGATATACGACCTACCAGAGAAGCAAAACGCTACGCAGGAGAATGATGAGCACCGAGTTCCAGGCTGAAGGTCTCTCGGGGCGGGGGTCGGCAGGGGGGGGGTTGGGGGGGGGGGTTGGGTGGAGACACGGCGCACCCCATCTCTACCTGTAACACTTTATTACGTAAGAGGAAAGGCTCTGAGCCTAACGTGCGTTATTGTTGACGATCTGATGAGAGTAGGCAGCGGAATAAATAGTTGTTTCCTTACTGTCCAAGCTTGTTGCTTTTTATAGAATTCCTAACAAAAAAATAATGCTTTTTACGTAAAAGGAAAAGAAGAACAGCACAACGCACCCTCCAGAAGAGACACTGGAGACTCCTGATGGCAGAAGGCCCCCTCCGTGGCCCCCGGGTACCAGGCTGCCCGTGGTAGACTTACAATGGGCAGTGGACTCCTTGGGGCCACCCTCTCCCGACGGGTGCAGTCCAACCGCGGCGGGTCAAGAGCCCCCCGAGGAGAGGAGGGGTCCGCAGGATGGAGAGGCTGCCAGAGGCGAGGTCACCTTCCTGCCAACAGTTAGGGGACAAGAGCAAGCCCCTTCCTGCCCCGCCTGCTCTGTGACCTTGGACAAGCACCTTCCTTGGGGAACGGAGAAATGGGGGTGGGAGTCCCAAATGACCCAGACAGCTCTGAGGGCAGGACAGGGACGCTGGAACCCCAGCAAGACAGCGTCCCTGCAATTAGGTGGGGCGGTGAGGACCCGCCCAGTTAGAAATGACAGACTTGGTGTGGGGACAGCAAAGTAAACTTCCTGTTTCACGTAAAACCCACGGCACAGTGACTACGGACCAAAGGATCACCCGCAAGGCCCAAGGCCTGCTTAAAGGCGCCACCGCCCCCCAAAAGTCCTGGGGAGGGCGCACTCCTCTGGCCGCAGGAGGGCCCAGCCCCTTCCCCGCCCAGGGATCTCCAGGCAAGAGGACAGACCTGGAGGTGGCAATGCCAACAACAGAAGCCACCAGCGCGTGGCAGCCGTCGAGGTTCCTGCAGGAAGGGGCAGTGTGGGGTAGAGAAGGAACGTTGTCAAGGGCCCCAGCAGCACGGTCCATGTAACCAGAAGCCTCAGTTTCCCCACGTGGCGTCACAAGCGACTTGTTCTGGATGAGGATCTCAGCCTCGGCTAGGGCAATGCACTCAGCAGACTACCGGCCCCACAAAGGTGCCCACACCTTAACCCCCAGAGCCTGCGAACACACGATCTCACACGGCTGCAGGGACGAAGGAGGAACACAAGAAGGGGGTCAGCCCGGACCGTCCAGGTGGGCCCAACCTGATCTCACCAGTGTTTAACATTGGAGAGCCTGGGGGCGCCTGGGTAGCCCAATCAGTTAAGCCCCTGACTCTTGGTTTCAGGTCATGATCTCATGGTTTGTGGGTTCAAGCCCCATGTGGGGTTCTGCGCTGAGAGTGTGGAGCCTGCTCGGGATTCTCTCTCTGTCTCTCTCCGTCTAACCCTCCCCAGCATGCTTGTGCGCACTCTCTCTCTCTCCCTGTCTCTCAAAAATAAATAAACATTAAAAAAAAAAACAAAAAAAGTGATAGAAACCAACCTCTGGGAAGCTGCCGTGAGGTCTAAGAAAGACAGCAGCTCTGAAAGCCCCAGGCACTTAGTAGGCACTCAGTAAAACCACCCCATCCCCCCCACTGCCCACCGTCTAATGGCATGACCTTGATGGGAAGGAATGGCCCGCCAAGGGCACGCCCGCGTCTGCGCTCAGCCCGAGGAGACAGCGGCGCACGCCGGGCCTGTGACGTCAGGCCACACTCACCTCCACTGGCTCACCCGGGCCCCCAGCACCTGCCTCCTTTTCACTCTCTAGCACAGGCCGGTGCATCACCACCGACTTTAAAAAGCGGAGCTATGAATCCAGTTTAGCCACGTGACGCTTGCAGGCTGTTGGAAGCAAACACGGAATCCCCTTTGGTTGTAAAGTAAACACCTCCTCGATCTCAAGTTGCGATTTTTGCAGGATGTGGAGTCTAGGGGCCGCTAAGCGGTGGTGACGTGGGGACGAGCTGGTTCCACGTGCTTCTTCTCAGAGAAGCCCTCCCAACCATCAGCTCAGGGGCTAGACAGACCCCAGTGACCAACAGCCAACCAACACAGACACAGAGCAGGGGCCTATGGGGAGGGTGGGAGGGGCAGGCCAGCGAGCAGGTGACTACAGGCTGAGACCAGAGCCCCCGCCAAGTCCAAGCTCAGTCTCCCCGTGAACTGCGCTCCCAGTTCAAAGCCCCCAGGGAACAAGGCCCAAGAGATGGCCCAAGGCAAATCCGGGCAGAAGAGTGAGCCCAGCAAAGAAGAGAGGAACGTGGCAAGAGGAGGAACGAGCCAAGCCATCACTAACCCCAGCCCCAGGCCCACAGAGGGGAACCCTGGGCTGAGGGGGAGGCCAGGGAGGATGCCTGTGGTCACAGATCACCCGGAGGTCTCATCTGACTGTCGCCAGGCTGGGGGAGTCCCGGTGTGAGGCTCAGGGAAGAAGGATAAGGCTCTTCCAGGCCAGGCCCCCAGCCCCCTGCACCATCAGCCCGAGACCCCCACCCCCACCCCCACCCCACCCAGGCTGCCCCGGCCGAGCCAGGGAGCAGAGAGGGCCGCTGTCCTGGGACACAGGGTAGATGGGCAGGGCCCGGGCTGCTGCGATCCTGCCACATGACCCAACCACTCGGGAAGCTAATACCCCTGTGTGCCTGCCCGAGGTCAGTGTGGGGGCCAGGCTGGCTCCAGAAGGCCTGGACTGCCCCGGCCCGGGCTGGGCCCTCACTACAGTTCCAGGAGGAGGTATCCCTACCACCCTGTGAGGCATGCCTGGGCGTGGAGTCAGCAGGTGCGGGCTGGCTGTGTGCTAGGCAAGAGCGTCCATCCCTGAGCCTCAACGTCCCCTTGGTACAGCGGAGGGACATCGGGCACCCGGAGCCTCCGGAAGGAAAGGGCTGGTACTGTTAGTGTTGGGTGCTGATGCTGGGCCCAGGGTGTCTGCGGTGCAGGGGACCCCCCACTCCAGCTGTCACCCGTCTGCATTCTTCTCCCGCCATCACCTGTGGGCCTGGATCTCCCAATGACCCTCAGGCCCAGGGTACCTCTCACCCAGGAAACTCAGCTGAAATTTCCCTTTGAACCCATATTTCTCCCCACATGGGAGGGGGTGCATAAGCTTCTGGGGTTCAAAGGTCACCTGCTCACCCTTCACAGGACTTGGAAAACCTTCCACTTCCCACCATGACATCAGGTAACCCAAAATAGGACTGACAGGCCAGGAGCCCACTGTCCTGCTGGCCAGGCACCTGTTACCCCAGGCCGCTGAGGATGGGCAGGGGGCCATGATCCTCAATGAGAGAGTGACCTCCCCTGACAGAGCCAGAATCAAAGGTCAGGAGAGAGGTGGAGGGTCAGCTAGGCCTCTGTAATCACAGCTGTGTGACCTTGCACTAGTGAATCAATGTCTCTGAGCCTCTGCATCCTCATCTGTAAAGGAAGGAGTGATGCCCCCTCACAGGGCTGCCAGGAGGATTCTGGAACACCCAGGCTCAGGAATTTGCGGGGGGGGGGGGGGGGGGGGGTGGCGAACAATCTTCTCACTGGTCCTTCCACGGCCTTTACAAGCACAAGCCTGGAGTTCGAATCCCCTCATGGCACTTGAGCAAAGGACTCCTCCTGAGGTCTAGGCGTTGCCATCTGAGACGGAGGCCTCCTTCTCAGAGCTATCTTCTGGAGGAAGCCCACGTTGGGCGCCTCACCCAGGCCGGCACCTGGTGACTCTGTGCCGACCCCGCCTCCCTGCCACCTGCGGCCACGGGAGCGGTGTTGTTCCAGTTACTCCATGAAGCTCTGCCCACTGCTTTGCTGCTTAAACTCCCCAGGGATGCTCCTCCCCTAGGGTGCTCCTCCCCCAGTGCTGCTCCCCCCAGGGGTGCCTCTCCCCAGGGATGTTCCCCTGAGCGGTGCTCCCCCCACACAGGTGCTCCCCCATACTCGGGTTCTCCCCCCAGTGCTGCTCCTCCCTAGGGCGCTCGTCCCACTAGTACTCCCCCACAGGTGCTCCTCCCCCACAGGTGCCCCCCCATACACAGGTGCTCCCCCCACCGCTGTTCCCAGGGGTGCTCTCCCCAGTGCCATTCCTCCCTAGGGTGCTCCTCTCCATTGATGCTCCCCGCATGGGTGCTCCCCCCAGTGCTGTTCCTCCCCATAGATGCTCCCCAGGGGTGCTCCCCCCCAGGGATGCTCCCCACCCCTCCGAAGGAGCTGTGGTTGCCCCCCTACCCAAGTTCTTCCACAGCGCCTCTGGCAGAGCCTACACTACTGGGAAGACCCCCCCAGCCCCTGCCAGCCTCAGTAGGCCAGGCGCCCCCCGAGTGTGCAGGGCCCAGGCCTGAGTCCTTCCCCATGGGACCACGCACACCCCTCTGCGGTTCCAGCGGAATGGCATCACACACCAAGCCTGGCGCCTGGAGAAGGTTAGCACCCCTCACGCCCTTGCACCTTGCTCTCGATCCTCGAAGCCCCGCCCTGGGACCGAGCGGGAACCAGGGGCCTTCTCCACAGGCTCAAACCCCCACCCGGGGCTGAGAGACGTGACCAGAGAAGCTCGTCACCATAAACAGTGCACACGGGCATCCGGGCACCTGCAGTGAGGGCAGCACTGTGTGCACCAGGGGCCTGAGCTCAAGTTCTGGCCGTGCCACCGCGTGCTGTGTGACCCCGGGCAGGCTGCTGCCCTCTCTGGGACCCCAGAACGCCCCTCTGTACAACGCGGAAGTGGAAAGCCTCTAAGGGCCCTTCCGGCACAGGTAGACTGGCACGCCACCTGCCCACGCAGCTGTTTCTTCAAGGAAGATATGAAGGAGAACAGACGCGAAGCTGCAGAGAGCCGGCGCTAGGGTGAGGTCAATGTTTGGTTACTACCTAGAATAAACAGGCCTCAGTCCTTCAGAGGAAGCTCCACCCCCTCCCCCACCCCCCAGCTGGCCAAGTGCCAAGAGGAAGGGAGGGAGCGGGTGGGGCACAAAGGAGTGTGTCACTGCTCCCACAGGTGACAGGTGACAGCTGGGCGCCAGGAACTGCCCCACAGCCAACCCCAGCTCTCCGCAGAACAACCACACAAGGCGTGGCAGGGGACCCAGAGGGGAGCTCGGGGTCAGGACAAAGGGGCCTTTAAGGGCAGCCGGTCCCAACCTCTCCTTCTAACATCAGGGTGAACCAGGGACCCCAAGGTGTTCGCCAACTTGTCTGAGGTCACAGGCCGTCAGTGGCAGGGCCGGGGCGAGAGCGGGCCCCCGGGCCCCCAGGCTCCACGGTGACCCTGTAAGGACACGTCAAATTCCACCTCCCTTCTCCTCTCTGGCCCACAGCCAGCTGTTTGTCCCAGGCAAGGTGACCATGACAATCACAATGACAGCTGGGGACTACAATCACGTTGGATAAAATAAGAATCCTGTGTCCACACTGATAAAAACCACGTGCACACACAGGCCGCTGCAGGAGAAGGGGAAGGCCCTCCCGGCAGAAGGCCAACCACTGAGAGTAGACGGAATGAGGGAGCCAGAAGTCACCATCCACGGGCCAGAGTGACGACCCATGGATGCCACCCTGGCAGGTGAGGGTCCGGTGAGGATCGGGACACCGCGGTCTCAAAGCGGCCCCACGGGGGATCTATTAATGACAAAGATCACTTCGCTCGCCCCACAGCGAGGAAAACGTCGAGAAACCTCAGAGACCAATGGATCCAAGGTTGCTGGGACCCAAGATGACACACTCTGGGTGCCTCCCGACAGGATGGGCGAGCACTCAGCGTACCGCCGACGGCGGTTCCCACCCAAGACACTCCGACTCGAATCACGAGGCAACGTGAGACTGAGCCAAACACGTGGCGGGTCCCCACTCCGCGAAAACTCCGATGGACCGTCACAGGACGACTGCGTAGGCAGGGACGCTAAAGACTGTGCAGTGCGTGGCCCGGACCGGAGCCCGATCAGCAGAGACCTGCCACAGGGCATCGCGGCCAGCTTCCTCATGCTGACCCCCGTGCGGGGGCGACGCGACTGAGCCCAAGTATTTGGTTCGGCAAAAACCGCAGAAACAAGGCAGAAACGGACAGCAAGAATGATAAACATCTCCTCTGCTTGTAGATGTTTTAAAAACGGGAAAATGCTGAGCCAATGCCAGTCACACTGCGTCAACTTCCGACATTGCCATCCTGAGCGCCGTTGAGCCGCATTCCCCAGAGTGGCTTCCACGGGGGTCACGCGGAGCCCCCGCCACAGCCGAACACCAGCCGCACCTGTGACCGGCCAGGGGCGACCGTCATCCAGAACCACTGCCGTGCATTAAAGGGGCTGCCCCAGTCCAGCAGGAAACCATCTACGTTTGTCCAACAACAGGCAAGGGTTACATAAATTCTGGTTAACCCCCCCGAAGGGATGTTTTGCAGACACTGACAAGGTTTACGAAGATGGAGAGAGAAAAGCATCTGATGCAACGTTGAGTGAAAAAAGCCAGATTCCACATTAAACACGTGGCAAGATAATCAGCAGCCAAAACAGTCGTGCGCGGAGGAGAAAATAAACAGTTCGACCAGAGACGAGAAATCTTCAGAGCAGGGTCTGGGGGACTGGGCTAAATGGGTGCTTTGGGTTTCTTTCTACTTGTCCAAATCCACCCCCAACCCCGTCCCTGACAAATGCATACCCCTCTTAGAAGTAAATAAATGCCTCCCCCCTCCACTGCACACAGCAGGGATCGCTTCCTCTTGCAAGAGCTGCTCAAGCCAGCTGCCTCCTTGGGCGGATGTGTGCTGGGTACTGGGGATGGGGCCCCAGGAGCTCTCGGCAAAGCGCTGCCTCTCCGTGGATGTGACGCGGCCCTCGCACCTGCCCACGCGTGCAGTGTGGGGGGATCTTAGCTCAGACGTGCAGCCAGGGTCAGGCCTCCGTGGAGAACGGGCAGGTGTGAGGGGCTGTGCTGGGAGACCCCGGGATGGCTCATGAACCCGCTGAGTCTCTGCTTTCCCATCTGTGAAATAGTGATGATCGCATGCGTGCGTATGTGCACACACACACGCACACACACGGACACACACACACACGCGCGCACACACACACACACACACACACACACACACACACACACACAGCAGGATTACTGTAAGGAATGAAGGCCCGCAAAACCACCCTGCATAAAACCACAGGGCAGGAAGGGGAACGGTAAATGCCACGCATAACAATTCCAGAGCCTTCCATCAACCAGCTGCCAGACAGGCCCTCACCACTCCTAATTCTGACTCTCAAGGACATCCAATGGGTCCAGCCCACTCTTTCTACATGGACATTTGAGCCCATCAGAGGAGGGTGCAAAGAAGAAGCGTTCTTAGAAGGCCCTGGAGGGAGGCTCCTCGATTCAAAGCATGCCTCCACCCTGCCACCCGGCCCCACAGCCCGGAGAAAGGGCCATGCCGGTCACACACCCCACAAGGGCGCAGTCTGGTTAATCAACAGCCACAGCCCAGCTCTGTCCCAACACTGGAGCCCATGGGAACCTCAGAAATGCCTTCTACAGAAAGAAACCAAGGTCCGGAGAGGGGCTGAGCCTCCCTGGGAGTCACAGAGCCAGGAAGAGAAATCAAGCCCCCACCCAGCCCAGGGCCTGCTTGCGTTCACTGCGGCCCCAGAGGGATTCTAGCTGCACTGAGCAGTTCAAACAGGTCCCCCAGAGCCCAGGGGCCAAAGAGCTGATCAGGCAGACAGCTATGCTCTGACAGAGCTACGCCGGCTCAGCCAGGGCCACATCCCGCTGCAGCCACAGGACAGCCCTCTGTCCAGCTAGGACATCTCACTCACCAGCATGAACCATCAGACGTGGCACTGCCCCTGGACACCCCCATGTTGGAACATCCTTGGCCTCTCATGCTACGCCGGGCTGAGAGCTGGGCTGGCACGCCACATCATATGGCCCCAGCCTGTCCAGAGGGCTGGGCCAGGCGACCTCTGTAGAGTTCCCCACTCCTGGCCAGGTCCTCCTCCCACAAGGCCCAAACACAGCCTGGCCCAGGTAGGGCAGCCCACACCTGGGCTGGGGACCAGGACAGAGTCCCCGGCCCTTCTTACCTGTTTCCCCAAGGGCATGCTGCCTTTGGGGTTGGGGGGGGGGGGCTCTGCCTCTCTTTTCAATGGAGCCCAAGCGTCCCTCTTGGTGCTGAGGTCCTGCTCCAGGCAACAAATGACGAGGTTGACCTCGACCAAGGCACTGAGGAGGCCAGAAATGGGCAGTCACCTCCCCACAGGCCGACCACTCTGGTCTCCTGGGACCCAAGGCCAGAAGAGCCTCTAAATGGGCAGATGTGAAAAGACCCCACCCCAGACCCGAAGCTGAGGCGGGAGACCCGTGTTCCTGACCTACAGGCCTTGGGAGGACCGGCAGGGATCTCATCCCTCCCGGAGACAAGCCGGTGGCCCGAGTGTGGCTCAGCGGGTGGCCGGGGGCCTCCCTGGTGGCAGGGCGCCTGGCCCCCACTTGGTTTCCCCCTCCCCAGGGGACACTCACAGGGCCGCCGGGCCCCTCCCACTGGAGAATCAGGGCATCACTAAGCTTCGATGCTCACCCTGGACACGGAAGTTGGGGCACCTCGGCTGCTACTCAAAGCGCCTTCCCTACAAGCAGGTAGATCCTAAAGTCGTCGGGTTGTACACGAGGAAACGGCCCCCAGAGGCGTGTCACAGCCACCCCAGTCAACCGGGTGTGAGGGGACCTCTGCTCTCAGCACCCCACTCCCCCACCTCAGGGTCAGGGGCCCCAGGGGCAGCCACACTATGGTGTCCTTAATTGGTCACTTTAAGACGTAGCCCATATCCACTCTGTATGGAAGCCAGCGGACCCCGTGTTGGGATGTGTTTGGCTCCTGGGGTCCCCTCTCTGCGAACCAGCAGCACAAGTCCTACACTCTGGAGCTGAGGAAGCCAGGGAGAGGCTGGCTCGAGGCGGGATCCCCCAAGGTCACAGACCAACAGCCCTGAGAGTGTCCTAGCCTCTGCCCCGCTCTCTGTCACCACACTAGGGGCTTCTGGGGGCCCGCCCCCAGCCAACAGCTCACCCCCAAACCCTGCCTGGGCCTGAGCCCACCCAACCACAGGAGAGATCAGGCAGCACCAGCCTTTCTCCGGGGCTCAGAGGGAAGAGAAGAGAAGGCTTATTTTACACCTCCTGGCCCTGGCCGTCTTCCTACATCCTCAGGATAATGCACTGGGGCCCAGCCCCCCACCGCCCACTTCTACGTCCAGCCTCTAAAATTCAGAGATCACACAGACTGGGGAGAGGGGGCCAGGCGGCAGCAAGTCCACAGGGAGCCACCGTGGAAAGAGGGTCTGACCAAGCCAGCCCTACACCCCAACCTCCCTCCCGGACCTGCAGGTGTCTCCCTTCCTCCCACAGGAGGCAGGACCCAAGCCTGCAAGTCTGTGGGGAGGGGGGCTCACCAGGCAGCATTGGAAGGCTGCGCCTGTCCAGAGTAACTGTTCCCCGGAGCCCCAGGGTCCTTCAGTAAACCAGAGCACCCGAGGGTAACTTTCTCACGGCTGCCACTGATGTGATAGGCAAAATTAAGCCCCTACATGTCTGGATACGTGCACTGGGACAGCATGAGCTTGGGCACGTTACTCTGGCAACCGACCCACACTGGCATTCCTCCATTTACCCAGCCTGAAAAGACACTCGCTGGGGGAAAATGCACTGGGGGCCAGCCAAGGGCTCCTAGAGAGGCAGGGCCAGGAGGAGGCGAGGTCGGGGGGTGGGGGTGGGGGGATCCACAGCTGTCTCACGGACAGGCAGACCCAGACCCAGATGCTCAAGGGCACCTCCTCCGTGCTGGGCCCTGGGGTCACACACCCCGAGGACAAGGGTCTGCCCCAGGAGCTCACAGCAGCAAAGGGGTGGGGGCCGGGCTGATGCACCCACAGGCACAGGGGTAGGGAGGACGGAGGGTGCAAGGCCAGGGGGCAGGGGGTGGGGGTGGGGGTGTCGAGAACAGAGGGGAAAAGAGAGAGAGATTGACACCCATCCTCGCCTCGTGACCTTGGCACCTGAAGGTCCCTAAATTGCCTCTCTCAGCTGTGGGCCTCTGCGGCACCGGTGAGATTAAATTAAATTTGAAGAGCCTAGTACGGTGCCTGAGCCCCAACAATATGTGTCTCTGCCGCTCACCACTTTGTCCTGCCCGCGGCATCCCTACCGGTCACTCAGGCCTCAAGGGCAGTGGGGGCCAGGGTCATCCCTCTGCCTCCGCGAGCTGTCACCCCGGGCCCGCACAGAATCGGAGCTCCACACCTCTCAATCCGAGACTGAGCCTCCACGGGGGCAGGGGGAGCAGCCTGGCCACAGCCACAGCCACAGCCACAGCCACATGGCACCACAACTGGGTTGAATCAGGGCCGCCCCGTCCACAGGAGATCACATCCAAAACCCAGCCAGGGTCAGCCTGCCTTGCGGGCGGACGGAAGGTTATTCAAGACAGGCCACTGCCCGCCCCGAGTTATGTGTGTGCCACGAGAGCTGTCCTGGGAACCAGAGAGTATAAAGGAGCCACTTCCCCGAACCCCCTGCACACCTCACACTCGTGCATGCACACATGCGCACACACACATTCACACCCACGCACACACATGTATGCACGCACACACACACACACGCATATACACTCACGTGTGCATGTGCACGGCCACGCACGACACTCCTGCACACCTATGTACGCACATCGCACTTATGCACACACGGGCGTGCACAACCTTACACACACGCACAGGCACGCACGCACAGGTACGCACAACTGCCCTCACACCCACGTGTGCGCGCAGACACAGGTACACGCACGCCCACACGTTCCTGCCCTGTCTCTCTCTGGGGTCTCGACACTGAGGGAAAACACTATCGAGCTGGGAGCAGCCAAGGGGTCATTTATTTTAATTATTAAAACAGCAGCCACTTACTCTCGAGCCGTCTATAATGCCACTTAATTACCTAGTACATAAAACCGCCTTTGCATCTTAGCAGGGCAATAAATCAGCTCAGAACCAGAGTTGCTTAAAGCATTCTTGCTGAAGACGCGGGGGGGGGGGGGGGGTGCGGCATCATTCGTCACCCCCCCCCCCAGGAAGCGATAAACCAGATCCCTGCTCTGAAGCGGTGGCCGCCAATGGGGCCAGCCCCTGCAGCCGGTGGGTGCCGGGAGGCTGGCGTCCCCCTCCCCCGCGTCCCGTCCACTCCCGTCCGGCCCCTGCCCCGGTGCGCGCTCTGTCCTTTGTGTGGTCCACAATAGCCCCGCCAGATGGCGCGGCGTGGCGAGCGGCCTCTTCAAGCCGATCGCTCATCCTGTCGGGACCCGGCGGGGCTGTGGGCAGGACACCTGGGCACCGGCCCAAGACGCATCCCACACCCCACTCACCCTGCCCTGCCTCCCGGTGCCCGGCCCGCAGGCGTCGCTGGCTTCGGGCACAGCTGGGCCGTCGGGGGCACCTCGGGTGAGGGGAGCAGGCGGAAGCGCGAGGCGACCCGGGGGTCGCTCTGCAGCTGCGAGACAACCGGGGTGAAACGAGGAGGGCACGAGGGCAGGCGGGGCCATGCCAGCCGCCATTCTCCCCCTGTAATGGCAGAGGCAGATGTAAATCACCCCCTGCCAAGGGCCGCCCAGCCTCCAGGGGCCAGCATCCCCCCTCGAACTTCCCTGTGGGTGAGGGGTGCTTACACGAGGGTGCAGGTGGACGGTGCTGCTCCTGGGCGTGAGCCAGACCGGGCTGGCAGAGTCCCGCCTTCCCTTTGAGGCTGGCCCCCAGAGCGGATGGCGGGTGGCGGGCACTGGGTCTGGACAGGGACCCCTCGGCCGGCCCCAGACTCGCTGCGGTGAGTGGCCCCCCGGCTTGCCATTTACACATGTGCCAGTTCACCTGGAGGAGAAATCCCCAGCAGCGGGATGGCTGGGCCAAAGGGGACAAGCCTTTGCAATTTTCCAGAAATTACCAAATTCACGCTCCCCCTAGCGCTCAAGACCGCATCCGGCTCCCATTAGCATGTAATGAGAAAAGTTTCCCGTTTTGTTCCTTCTTCTTTGCGGAGGAGGAGTCAGCCAGTTGGAGGTCTTTTAGCTCTGCAGGTTGCCTCTCAATGCTGTCTGGTCCTCTTACCCAGGAAGTACCTCCTCTGTCCCTTGTCCCCCACCACCCACAGTATGGCCGGAGTGGGGCAGGACAGGGGGAGCAGGACTCAGCTGACCCCAGGACATACCCACCTGTGGCTGGGCAGGTGTGTCAGGCTCAGCAGGACAGAGTTATTAGTGTTCCTCTGAGACCCCTCCTCCACGGAGCCTTCCAGGATTGCCCCAAGGGGCTGTGTGCCTCTCTGCCTACCTGCCCTCTGCAGTGCCCTAAGCTTTTTTTTTTTTTTTTTTTTTTCGGATTCTCGTCTCTTCCTGTAACCTTTTTCCCCAGTCAGCCTCCTCCAGCTGACCGTGAACTCCCTGAGAGCAGGGACTCTTCTCATGGGTGTGTGCATTCCCTGGGTCTGGCTCGGTGCGTGGCATGGGTCCTGACGGCGGGAAGTGTCTGAGACCGTTAGGGAGCCGAAGTGGGGGCTGGTTGCTGGTTCATCCAGGCCCATCTCACGACACCAGGAACAATGTCTAGTCTGTTAAGTCCCCTCGGTGACCGTCCAAATTAAATCATCCTTACAGAAAGATGGGCATCCAGCCAGCCTGAGACCTTCTGGACAGACTGGGCTGGCTCGGGGGGGGGGGGGGGGGGGGGGGGGAGGGGAGCCAGTGTGGAGTGGGGGAGGGGAGCAGATGCAGGAGAAAACAGTCGGGAACGTGTGCTCGTCCACGAAGGCTCTGGAACTGCCAGGAACCTGGGCAACAGCAGTGACCACCGGGGCCAACCAGTCCCTTTCCAACGGGGAACCAGACCCTCCCCGGTGGCCTCCGGCCTCTGAGCACGCAGCCAAGCGGCTGCACTTGGGCTTAGTCACAGGCCACTGATCACACTGTCCCCCCCAGCTGGCTGGCTTTGCCAACGACAGCCAGCTGCAGCTTACAGTAAAGCACAGCCACTCGGGGACCCTATTCCCGGGTCCCTGGTCCCCGTGTGCTACATTAACTACCGCTGCCCTGCCCCCCGCCTCCAGCCCAGCCGGCCACAGCCCTGGGGTCACTCAGGCTGAGAAGCTGCCCGCCTAGCCCCTCGGGACCACACTGCACGAAGGTGGCCGTTGCAGTCCCAGACCAGGTCCCTGAGATTCATCGTCACGACAGAGAGCTGACTGGTGACTTGGCTGACGAGGGGCCCCCCCATGCGTCGTGAGGCGCTCAGCACAGGGAAGCCACGATACGGGGCCGGCCTGGGCCGGCAGTGAGAAGGGGTGTCGTAGAGGGAACTGGGGGTCCTGAGACCTTCCCGGGGCCTCACTTGGGGATGACGCACCGTGGCTCCTGCCCTGGGCAGCGCACTTTCACGGGGGGCAGGGGTTACGTGCCGCTGACAAAATGAAAGCCCAGCTAGAATGTTCTGTGACTCTTTACAGTATGAAGAGTTACAGACACAAAGCTCGTTTACCCCCATCACTTTGCTTGAGCCTCACAACGACCCCACTGCCCGGCTTATATTACATTCTCCCACCTTACAGATGCAGAAACTGAGGTTCAGGGAGAGTCTGTGACTCCCCGAGGTCACCCCACAAATGAGAGTGCCAGGATTGGTGCCCAGATGAGCTCCACGCCTCTATCGAGAGCATTACACTGCCCCATACAGACACCCGCTTGCCGCCAGGGGCAGACAGCACTGTAAAACAGGGGGCGGGGGCCACACGAACACGACGAGCCCACACGCGGCAGGGCATGGCCCTGGAGTCAAACAACAGGGGTGGTCCCAAGAAAACCCCAGCCCCGAGGCGGGCTACGAGGCCAGCGTCCCTGGCACACGGGGACAGAACAGCCCAGCGGGCAGGAGGAAATTGAGGGAGAAAAGGCAGCTGAGTCCTGCCGTAGGGCGGAGCCGGGGCTCCCTCTGTATTCCCAGACCTTCTGGTGAGTGGGCAGCGATCGTTTTGAAGTATCAGCCAAGAAGGGCCGCACCAGGCACCAGGGGCCTCAGGAGCCCCGGGAAGAAGCGTAATAACAATCACTCCCCACGCCAGCCAGCCGGCACTCCGGCCCCTCCGCCCGGTCGTGTGCTTTGAGGCGCTGTCCCCTTCCTTGTGCTGCCTCTCCTCCACGGCCACCACAGCCCGGGACACAGGCTCTAAGATGATCTCCCAGGTCATGGAGCACTCTCGGGCTGGGAATCCCCGACCCCTGGGGGGCGGGGGGCACTGTGCCTGGCACCTCCCTGACATACAGCGTCCCACACCATGCTGAGACGGGGGAACGCAGAGAAGGGACTTCAATCCCTCCACAGGAGTCGGACAACCTAGGACCCTCTACAAGGGATGATCCAAAACCTGAGTAATACCAACCTGGGACAAATACAAGTTCTAGCAAAACCGAAGGCCTCAAGATCAGACTAGTGAGCAGAGTCCGTGCTCACTGACCCAGGGGCACTGTGTGTCCCGTGACTCATGCGGCCGCAGGACGGGGCTGTGCGTGCGCAGGCCCCGGCTGGGAGCTGGCCAGACTGTACCGGGCAGCTGGAGAAAGCTGCCTCCTCCTTCTCCTCCTCCTCCTCCCCCTTCTCCTCTTCCCTCCTCCTCCACCTCCTCCTCCAACCATGGGGTGGACGTGGGAGCCCAGTGGGACGCCAGCACCCGCCCGCCAGCCCCTGCTGCTTAATGACCCATTGTCTGGCTCTTCCATTAACACAGGAGTCTACTCTGGGTATCCCAGCTCAAATAGAAAAAGACACCAGGACGGCCACAAACATAAGCAGGCATCCGCCAGGACGGGGCAGGGCAGGGCGGACCCCAAAGTCAAGGCATAATGATACACGAGGGGCACGCGGGGCAGTCCGCCCCAGGACAAGGGAAGGCAGCTGCACTTGGCCGAGGAAGACCCCAGGAGACAACACTGCGACAGCAGACAGGCAACTTTGGAGAGGGTCCCAAGAGAGGGAGACAGAAAGCGCAAGGGACTCCTCACTCCCCTGGCTGTGCGTCCGAGCGGAGTGCTGCCTTAAAAGGAAGCTGGTCTTTCCTGAGCACCAAGCTTGCTCGCACCCGTCACCCCCACTGCCAAAGTCCCCTCGACACCGCCAGGTGCCAGGCACTCTGCCAACCATCTCAGGCCCCCGAGGCGCGCACTGGCGGTGCTCCGTGGTACGGATGCGGAAATTGAGGCTCTGCCCACACCGCCCGGCACGGTAGCCGGTAGAGCTAAGATTCCAAATCCAGGACTGACCCACTCAGAGCCAGGCTCCCGAGCACAGACCCACGCCTCCTGCCTCACCTCTCTCTCCACCAGTCCAGGGTGGTGGCACATCCTGTTTACACTCTTCTGAAGAGGGAGCGAGGTGCCAAGGTCCCTCAGCTCCCCAAGACACAAACGCCCTTTCCCCTGCCTGGCCCAAGGAACTCCGTACCCATTTACAGCAGGGGAGCCACAAGGGATCGGTGTCCAGGCAGGGGCCCGCCTCCAGCCATGTGTCTACTGCCCGAAAAGGCCTCGGAGCAAACGCTGCCCCACGCCCAAGGGCTCCCTTGGCCCCTGGACACGAGTCCCTTCCAGTGAGGTGCCTGCCTCCCGCAGGTGGCAGTGGGCTCTTGGGGGCCAAGGCCTTGGTCACTTCACCACTGAAGGGAAGGGCCCAGATGGCCCCAGTCCCCGAGGCAGCAGAGGCAGAAGACAAGCTCCCACTCCATCCACCACGCCCTCAGCCTCCCAAGGTCAGGGTGCTGCTGGACCGTGCGACAGCCAGAAGGTTACAAGGCAGGGGGAGGCCACACTGACAGCTGTCCACGTCTGGCTACCCGTCTAGCTCGGCCCCTGGGACTTTGGCTCCCTGGTCCCTCCTCAGGCAGAAGCAGGAGGGGACCGAGGCAGCTCAGTGCCCAGATTTGAGCAAATCTCTGGGCCTCTACTTGGCCCCGTCCTCTGAGAAATGGGGATGGGAGCTGTGCCCCAGTGCCTGGTCCAGGCTGACATAAGGAGGAAATGATGGGAGCGGCAGGGGGGTATTAGGGAAAGTACACCTGCTCCCCACACACTCACAGTCCTGCCGGGGGCCACTCTGGGTGCACCAGAGCACGGTGCAGGGACCGCTAAGGGTCCCGCATGGGGGAAGGTGGCTAAGGAGACATCAGTTCATCCTGGGGAGTCCCAGCAACAACAAAAGGTCTCCAGGCGGAGAAGGAGGGGGTGGCGACCAGGAGAGAAACCCCCTGCGCTAAGGCCCTGGAAGGCACCTGGGCTTTCCAGGGGAGCTCCGTGACGACCCTCCTTTCTACAGTGGAAGGGACCCCTGGCTGGGGACACGAAGGTACAAGCTCATTTAGGACAGGGGCGGGCAGCCTCAAGGGCTTGTGTCTGTGACCTTTCTCTGCTGCCCACAAGCCTGGGACGAAGCCTGCGCAGGGCCACCGGACCAGATTTGCCCAAATCAGGGCACCGAGCTGCCTCGGTCCCCTCCTGCCTCTGCCTGAGGAGGGCCAGCTGGGGACCAGGGAGCCAAAGTCCCATCACCTGGTCCTGCTTCTGCACTTGAGTGCTGTTAGCCATTTTCTGCTGGAAGCGGAGGGCCCGTCTTCTGTATCTGGGAATGTCCCCGGCTAATCAACTGAGTGGCTGCAGGAAAGGCCTGCGGCTTGGTCACTGTGACACAGCACACGCAGTGATCTGGGTCTCTGGCCAGGTGGGTGCATGGCCAAGGGGCTGGGCCCCGGCCTCCTGTACCTCCTCGGAGCTTCTCCAACCTCCTCTGCCCCTCCTCACACTAGAACCTCCACCAGAGGCATCTCAAGGCACATCCCGCCTCCCCAGCTTCCCGGTGCGGCGGGGGGCAAGCCGCAGGGGCGCGCTCCATGAACCCCCGGTCGCCTGCAAACGCTCAGAAGGCGGCACCCTGCCGATGGGCTGGCAGGTGCGCCAGTCAAGGACATGAGGACACTGCTCAGGAGAGAAGTGGCCTCTGGACCCTGTCCCAACACCGAGGGGACACAGAGCAACTGACCAGGGTGCAGGGCGGGGCCCTCGGGGAGGATGAAACCAGGTCTTCCTGGGGCCGGAGACAGGGCCGGCCAGGCCACACATCCCACAAATGGAAGGATTACCGTGAGGTGCGTTATTAGTGGTTTGGCCAAAAGCCAGACACAGGCTCCGAGGAAAGGGCAGATAAAACATGACTTCAGTCAGGCTGTCAACAAAGGGAGGATTACCCCCTCGTCGACAGAACTGGAAACCACGTGGGGGTGGGGAGGGATCCCGTGGGGCTTCTTCAGGGCTCCTACCCCGTTCCACCCCGAACACGGTCCTGGAAGGCACACAGGCTCCTGTCTCTGCGAAGGCAGGTGCCTGGCGGAGAAGCAGGAACACGGGCCTCAGAAACAGGGGCGGGCTGACCGAGGAGACTGAGCATCCCAGGGATTCCAGGAGGGGGCGGCTGCAGGGAGGCTGGTACGGGGAGGCCGGGGGCACACACACACAAGGTCGGATCCCAACGCTTGGCGTGACCGTCCAGCCCCTGCCCCCAAATCCAACCACAAAACGTCCATCTTTAACAAAGACCTATTCATGCCCATCCATGAAGGAAGATCCAAATTCTAACTCCCAGGGATGGCCTTACTGCAAGGAGGCTAAAACCAGGAACCTGGGAATCCCACGACACAGGGCTCTGGTTTCTGAAGTGTTCCTGTCCCCGAGCACACAGGCTGCTTGGCCAGAGGGGTGTTTGCTTAGCTATCCCAGGAGAGCTTCCAAAATGGCGCATGGGGACAGCATACCTCTACTGCCCGGTCCCTGTAAGCAATTGCGGGCCGGCCCCTGGTGCCGGGGCCAACCTGCAGCCATGGAGACGGAACCTGCCTAGCTAGAGGAGCTCCCCCAAAACGAGGGACAGTGACCCAGCTGTCCAAGTCCAGAAAGCTAGGACACTCCAGAGCCAACACCTGAATTCGGGCACATCCAGCCTCAAATCCGGATCCCGCACCACCCCAGGCAGCCTCGTTAGAGCCTGAGACAATCCATCAGTTCTCCACATACCCGAGGTGTCACACAGAGAGTGCCGAGCCCGGCATCTGCACACAGAAGAGGTGACAACAGTCGCCATTAAGGTTACCGTCCCAGGCCAGGGCTCCGAACCCATAAGCAGCCTCACTTAGACTTCTGCTAACACTGCAGCCCGTTAGAGCAATCCTGAGCTAATGGCTGGCCTTAACCTGGAGGCTCACAGGTGCACAGGAGGTGGGGCCCGCTCCAAAGAGGGAATTTTTGATGTGGGGTTGGAAATGTGCCTTCCGGAGACCCAGTCATCCCTGAAGAGCGACATCCACGTACAACTGTCAAGGCCTCGCTCCTTACACACTTCATCCCATCCAGCCTGAACACAACCCTGCAGTCAGGAAGCTTCTAGCGTTCCCCTACTTGACCCCTGAGGAAAGAGGCCCAGAGAGGTCAACCAGCAAGCCCAAGGCCACACAGCAACCAACAGTGGAGCCTGCTGAGAACCTAGGTTGGGCCCCTGGACTGAGCTTCCTCCCACCAGGCTCGGGATGGGCAGAAAAGTGGGGGCTTCTGCGTCCCTGGCCCCTTACCATACACAGACCCTGTGATGCTGTGCTCTTAGCAACCCCACTTCACAGATGAGGAACCGGAAAAGGGACCAGAGTGGCCCAGGCAGAGGCCAGGGCGGCAGGGGAGGGGGCCTGGGTTCTTTATGTTCCCTTTTTTGGCAGGGATTGGGGGTTGGGAATGGTCATACCAGACTGAGGCTTCAAAGGTGATGACAGGCCAGGAGGGGAAGTCAGAGGAGTGCACTGGGCTATAACCCACCAAGCCGGTCAGGAAAAACAAAACGCATTCCAGGGCCTCAAGATACAGCCTGCAGGGCCCCCCTCCCCGGGGAATGAGGCCCCTGGGAATGAAGAGTCCTCCCAGACCCAGATGCGCCTTATCTAGATGTTAATCTTCCCAGGCACGGACCACAGGAAACACAGACCTTATGGCCATTGGCAGCTTTGGAGGAGTAGAAAGACCCAGCCCTGAATACAAACGGAGAGCAGAAGCAAAAAGGGTTAGTTAAGGGCTGGGCACAGAGGCCCAGCTGGGTAGGCATGTGGTTCAAGAGAACACACGGGGGTCTCCTCCCCTCCTGCCTCCCAGACTCTAATGAGCAACGCCAGACTGGAAGGTTCCCACCAGCACCCCACTCACTGTCCACCCAGCCCTGGTGCCCCAACCTGTGCCCAGGCACCTTCCAGGGGCATGCCCCCTCCAGCAAAGCACCCTGCCGAGACCACAACAGCACAGGAAGGTAGGAACGAGGACAGAGGAAGCCTAGCCACAGAGGCCACCAGAGGTGTGGACACAGGGAGGAGGCTGGGGGAATCGAAGACCAGCCTGTCTGGTCGAATCGGACCAGATTCTGGTCTGGTCTGGTCTGGTCTGGTCTGGTCGACCAGCCTTTCTATGCCCGAATGCCCAGCCTCTCCCTGCCCCGGGACATCCCACTGTGGCCAGGGGCTACTATGGCAACCGGTCACAGTGGTGACAACACCACCCGATAACAATCATGGCCACGAATTTAGAACAAAAACACCCCAGCTCCAACTGCTGCGATGAGCGAGTGCCTTTTGCACACACGCAGTGCCAAATTTGCACAACAGAGCTGCACCCTCAGCCCATCTGATCAGCAGCAGCTCAGAGAAGGGGAGACGGAGGCGGTGGTAACGGGGTGTCCCTGGGCAGAGAAGCGTGGAGAGGAGGGGGCTGCGGCCTCCACCTTCCGGGAGGATCCGACCCGGTCGTGGATGCTGGAATGCTCTCCAGCCCCTGGGATTCTTTCCTTCCCCAGCACTTGCAGCAAGATTTACGATGCCAGGAACTCCTGGGAGAGAAAGGTGAACGGGAAATTGAATCACAGCACAGGGTAATTTGTGGCCTGTCCGGGGCCTGACAAATGTAAATATTTCGGGCTGGCAGGGGCCGGATTCCAAGCCCCTGCAACTGTTTTCATGAGCCCGGCTCCACCAGGCTGATGAGAACGACAAATCCCGTCCCCACTCCTGTCCTGCCTTTAGACACACAGGTGAATAGCATCGTCACACCTGCCCAGCTGCCTCCTCCTTTATCTTGGCCCGGAGTCACATGGAGAGGGGCTGCAGGGAAGAGGGGCTGGAAACTGCTGGGCAGGGGCATCTTACCCTCATAAGGGCGTCTCCAGAGGTGAGAGGTCCAGAGCCACCCCCTACAGTGTCCTGCAGCTAACCCTAACCCTCACCCAGCCCCTGGAAGTGTCCGGAAGTCGGCAGCATGGGTCAGATCCCCCACATCCCCTGCTAAGCCCGCTGGCTCACATTCACAGGGCTGTGGGCCACACAGGAACTGCAGGGTGGGCTTCCACGCGCCGTGCCCGGAGGGGCCCCAGCCACGTCTGTGAATGGCCACGCTGTGGCCCTCCCTGGGGATTCGTCCATTCCCAGGGGACGGCTGCGTCTCCTCCTGGCAGATTGTCACAGAGGGGCTGAGCGCCACGCCTTTGTCACCGGGATGCCACGGGGCCTCCAATCAGGCACTGCTCACCCCACCCCACCCCAGGGCCATGCTCCACTGGGAAACCAGAGAGCCCCGAGAAGTGCGAACAGGGTGGTGTCACCTTGCCCGGCTCGGAAAGGGATCCAACCCCCACAGCCCCGCCCACTCTGTCCTCTCGGTCACCAGACTCCAGCCACAATGGCCCCCATCCCCCTGTCCTTATCCCTCCTCCCCCACCAGACACCTCCAGGGGTGCATGTCAGTGCTCACTGGTATATGACGCCGTCCCTCCACTGACGTGGACAGTTCATCTGTCTCCCCAGCAAGACCCCTGTCTGTCTTGCTCCTGGCAGTGTCCCCGGAACACGGAAATGTGCCCAACGTGAGACGCGTGCTCGATAAACGGCAAAGAGTGCACACCCCCAAAACCGTGCAGAGTGAAGCCCAGGAGGCCGGGGGTTCAATCCCTTTTCTTTCGTGGTATTGGGACCACCCTGACCAGGCTACGGGACCTCTGAGCCCCCACTGTACAAGATGCTATGATGGTGACCTCAGAGCTAGGGTGTCATGGTAAACCATGGGAGACAGGACACGTAAAGGCCAAGGGCGAAGCCTGGTGCCGAAGGGGACAAGGAAAGCCGCCACCGTTTCTGGGGGCACCCAGAGACCGGGCAGAGATGGCCGCTGCCCACACACCACCTAAGGTGTCCAGGAGCCCCCAGTGTCCTCATCTTGGCCCGGCTGCTGCCACCGTCTGGCATGCCCCCGGCTCAGTCCGTCACCCAGCGCAAACACCAGAGGTGCAGAGACCAGGGCGGATGATGAGACGCCCTGGGGGCTCCCTTCTGGGTAAGGAGGCCAAGACTCCATAAAGAGAGGGAGCCCCCGGGAGCTGGTTTGTGGGTTTGGGGTTGCTCTGGTCTGAATGTCTGTGTTCCCACAAAATCCATATGTTGAAACGCCCGTTGAGGTGACGGGGGCAGGAGATGGGGGTGCTCAAGCCGTGAGGGTGGAACCCGTGAGTGGCACCAGTGCTCTTACAACAGAGGCTCCGGAGAACTCCCCGGCCCCTCCCACCGTGTGGACACAGCGAGAAGGCACCAGCCATGAACCAGGAAGCGCGACCTCACTAGAAGTCAACCATGCTGGCGCCTTGATCTTGGACTTCCAGCCTACGGAACTGTGATCTATAAATTTCCGATCCTCGCGGGGCACCTGGGTGGCTCAGTCGGTTGAGAGGCCGACTTCGGCTCAGGTCACGATCTCGCGGTTCGTGGGTTCGAGCCCCGCATCGGGCTCTGTGCTGGCAGCTCAGAACCTGGAGCCTGCTTGGGATTCCGTGTCTCCCTCTCTCTCTGCTCCTCCCCTGCCTATGCTCTGTCTCTCTCCATCTCCCAAAAATAAATAAATGTTAAAAAAAAGAAAAAATTTCCATTCCTCATAAGCCCACCAGTCTGTGCTGTTCCATCACAGCGGCCCGAACAGACTAAGGAGGGGGTGCTGCCTCCAAGGCCCCACCTCAAGGAGGTTTGCTTTGAGCCCCACTGCAGGGCATTCGGTCTCACACAAAGCAGCCCGGGACCCTCAGCTGTCAGGGATGACAGCCCCGAATCCTAACCACCGGACCACCAGGGAGTGTCAGCTGTCACCAACGTGCCAGCAGCAGCTGAGGCCACAGCCTCAAGGTCAGTCGCCCCTCCCCAGGTCTGGGCCCATTTCCCCACGGAGGAGTGGGCTGAACAGGGCCCTGCTGGCAGCAGGTGGCCGGTGATGAGACCCCGTGGCCTGGCTGCTCTGGCTCCAAGGATGGGGCACAGCAGCATCTGCCTCCTGGTGATGCCAACCTCGCTGTCCTGAACAGGCCTGGGGACACCGTGCTCCTACTACCCTGTTACTTCTACTCTCTCTCTGCCCTCCACGACGGCCTGACAGGTGCACTGCTGCGGCTGGGGAGGGGTGGGCAGCCTTCCAGGGACCTTGGTTTTTACCGCCACTGTCCCCTAAAGCACCCCTCGCCACAACCCCCACCCAAGACCGTCTGCGCCCCCTCCATGGAAGGAAGGGTGGAGGGTGGAGGCAGGCGAGCCTGGACGGGGCCCACTACACCTGCAGGGTGACTGAACAGGGCTCTCTGTGTCTCTGAGCCTCAGATTTTTGGAAATGCTCACGCCTGCCGACCTGTAGAGCATCCTTGGCCGCCACAAGTTCTGTAGAGCTGACACGCAAATGAGGGGCTGTCCCAGATCCTGTCTTGCTGGGACTCCGCTCCTCACCCTGGTTTAGGAAGGACAGATGGGGATCGCCACATTTAGGCGCCGTCACTGGAACCCCAGATCTTGACCGGACGCCCTCCCTGAGAGAGGACACGCTCGGCTGCCAGCTTTGTGCAGGAGTTCAATTCTCAGACAAGTTCTAAGTTAACTAGTGCTCACTCTTCCTTGGCCTGACTGCGCTCTCTGACCCCCCACCACCTGGCAGCCACGGCAGAGGACGAGGGGAACCCTGCCCCCCGGGGCGGCTCAATGAAGTGAAATGGCTCTGGGAATTTCTCTGGGTGCTCAGGCGTGGAAACAGGTAGCTCTCGATAGGAATCTTTCCTGGATCCGGAGGCAGAGATGCTGGCTCTGACATGCGCCGGGCACACTGTCCCCGCCCCTCCAGGGCTGAGCCCAGAGAACAGTGCAAAGTTCAATCCAGACGCAGGCAGTGGGGGGGATAAAGACGAAGGAGACCCGGGAGTGGGGGGGGGGGGCTCACCTGGAAGGTACAGGGAGCCTCGTGAGGGAGGCGGGAATTTGGGAAAGGAGGCATCATCTGGTGTGCCAGGCTGGGTACCAAGCACAGGGTGGGGACCTTGTCTACTTGAAGTGATTTGCTTGGTCCTCACACCTGCCCCACTGGCAGGCTGGGGGTCGGTCGGCCTGGTGGCCCCACCACTCACAGCTCTGTGACCCGGGCATGTTCTGAAACCTGTTTCCACTTCTACTTCTGCAAAGCAGGACCCACAGAGGGCATGCCGCAGGGGAATCTGGAGGTTAAGGGGATCACGGGTCAGGTGCTCCCCCAGGGAAGGGCCGTGGAAGCTGCTCAGTGGGCGCTGGCCATCCCGCGGCTCATCCCATTTTTACACGCAGACCCCCTTCCATCCCACCACCCACCACCCTCCCCCAGAAGCGGGTGCCTGCCAAGGTCATTTAGCAAATGGCTTCGACTAGCAACAGGGAGGAAAGCTTCCTGGAGGGAGGGGACTGCAGCCAGAGAGTGGCTCTTTGGATCTCACCCGGAATGGGGCCAGGTCCCAGCCTCTGCAGGGACGGTCGGTGCCTCCTCCTTCCTGTTTAACTGGCACCACCCCAGGATCCGGCCTGTTCTGCCCCAGTTCCCTGACTCAGGAGCTGTGGGGTGGGGCCTGCTTCCTGACCCAGCACTGGGCCAGCACCGGGGATTAGGGTGCTCAGCAGGCATTAGTCGGCTGTGCGAGGGGAGTGGCAAAGACCTCGGGAGACGCAGAGAGGCCTCCTGACTCAGGAGCACGGATCCTGGGCCCCTCTCTGCCATCAGGGGCCCACTGGTGCGCCGCTTACCACGCAGGGCCCCAGCCACCCCTTTCTGGTCACCACGCGTGCAGGGCTCAGCAGGCACCGGCACCTAGAAATCACTCAGCAGTGCTCACAGCACTACAAAAATGCCTGCTGGCAACATGAGAGGAAACCATGCACAAACGCTTGTCCAGCAAGCCTTCTTCCCCTTAAATGGACGACAAAGTGGCAGAAACGCATGCTGCACCTGCTTCAGGCCCTCTGAGCCACACCCCACGCAAACACCCCTGCTACAGGCCCTGCAGCAGGCTGCCAGGGACGTGCCGAAGACTCTGCCCCACACCAGGCTTCCCCTGGCCCTGCCTTGGGTGGCCGGGACATTCGCAGACTTTCAGAGAGAAAGCAGAACCGATGGGAAGGCAGCTTCTGGAACAAAGAGCCCACCCTGGGACACCCCGGACTGATGGCCGGCATGTTAGCACACAGGCTGACCCTCACAGTCTGTGTTTCGTGGGCTGCTGGCCGGGGGCCCGGGGTGGACATCAGGAACGTGAGCCCACCCTCTGGGCCCCGTCAGATACCTGTGAGCGGAGATGATCCCCCCATTCCCGTCCAGAAGCGAAGCAGCAACAGAAAACCAGCTTCATCTACCACTCACCCGACAAACCTCCCCGGTCCGTGCGCCCCTCACAGGGACGGCTAGACGGACGGCCACATCTCCCTCCATCCCCCAACAGAAACCACAACCCCACAAAGGGGGCCAAGGGCACATCAAAGGGGCTGAAGGATCACAAAGTGACACTGTGACATTCGGTGGGGATTCCTAGCTGCCTCGGTACAAACCAGAGTGTGGCTACTAAGTCTTCCCCGCTGAGCACATCTTAAAACCCAGGACCAGCAGCCCAGAGACGGCAAACACAGCCAGAGGGCACACAGCAGCCCTTCCTGCTCTGAACAGGACCAAGGTGGCCCAGGAGAAGGAGCCCCCAGGAGGTTCACCCCCCACCTCTGCCTGGTAACGCGCTGGCCCTAAGACAGGATGGTGCTGTCCACACTTGTGCCACAAACCTCCCCGGTGGGACCTGCCTCTCCGGCCCGACAGCCTCACCTCCAAGAACCTGCGAGATCCGGGAGTATTAAAAGGAAGACAACGGGCGCCTGGGTGGCTCAGTCGGTGAAGAGTCCGACTCTTGAGTTCGGCTCAGGTCACCATCCCAGGGTCATGGAGCCTGCTTGGGATTCTCTCTCCCTCCCTCTCTCTCTCCGCCCCTCCCCCACGTATGCTCTTACTCTCTCAAAATAGATAAATAAACTGTAAAACATAATCGTACAAAATATATCAAAGGAAGCCAAGCCCACGTCGACCTGGGGATGCCGGGGCATGTGAGGTGCAGTGGTCACAGGGCTTGCGTGCAGCTGCCTGCAGTCACAGTCACCCCCCCACCCATTCCCACCCAACCTGATGAGAGCAGAGCTCCTGACGTGGGCTGCCCGGAAGGCGCCAAACATTTGCATGGCCTCTGCCAGGTTTACAATCTTCTCACCCCACAACACCTTGGGGACCCAGGGGCGGGACCCTGTCAGTCACTCTGCAGGGAATCAGGGCTCAGAGAGGGTAGGCCACACGCCCGAGGTAACACAGCAAGGTAGCAACTCTTTCCATGCCACCCTCCCCACTCCACCACCCCAGATGCCTCCATCAGAGCACCTACCCGCACCCACGGGTGAGCCCCCCCCACCCACCCAGGCTGCCCGGGTACAAAGGGGAGCACCAATGACCATACACCCCAGGGACTCTGCTCCCCCATCAGCTCTGCAGCCGGAGGCCTCAGTGTCAGAGGAAGACCTCGGCGGGGGGAGTGGTTGCACCTGCACCAGCTGGGCTGGATCCCACCTCCCCAGAGACAACACCCCTGGCCTGTCTCCTCTGTGGTTCCGAGTCTGCGTCTTGCTCGTCACTCCCGCGCAGGGCACTTAATAAACACTGATGAATGAACAGCATCGCCACCGTCTGAGAACCGGCTGCGCGTGGGTGGTGCATCCCCGGCGCACGGCACCACCTGAGTGTCCCTGAGCCCACCTGAGAGCGGAGCAGACTGAGGCCAGCAGCTGAGACAATCAATCCACCCAGACCGCGGGTGGCAGGACTGGAGGTCACCCCAGCCTCCCCTGCACGCCCCCAGGGCGCCTCCTCCTCCATCGGCCAAGCGGGTCCAGGCTCGTGCCCCAGGGAAGCCTTGGCGGGGACGCTGGCCACCACAGTGGGCGCCCACACCCCCCGGGCCTCCATCTCGTTGGTCCAGCGTCCCCCGGACACCATCCCAGGGGGAAACACACACACTGGAACCCAGGGGCACCTCAGGGCTCAGGGCTCCCCGGGCGCGACCTGGGCAGCTCCCTCCATGCTCTGGGCCTCAGTTTCCTCACCTACAATGAGGGCTTCATAAGCACTAGAGAGGGAGGGGCTATATGCTCTGGGAGCCACTCCCAACAACTGCCCGGGCACTGGGGGTGGGGGGGGTCACCCTCCACGCACTCAGTGGGGACTAATGGACGGGACGGGGGGGTGTCTTGAGCACATGTCACCTAGAACCTTCCATGGGTACAGTCAAACCGCCCAGCAGAGTGTTAAATACCCTGGGAAAGAGCTTAGGGAAGCTGGCTCTGCTCTCAGGAGGAGCTGAGGGAAGGAGCGTGGATATTAAAAGAAACAAAAGTGTCCCCTCTCCCAATTACACGTGCTAAACGCCACGTCACTCCAGAGGCCCCGCGGTTGTGACTGTTCCACTGAAGGGAAAAACAAAAATAGAAGCCGTGGGGAGGGAGGCTTCTAAGCCATCGAACGTGGCCAAAGGGAGCGGGTACAGGCTGTGCAGGCTGTGAAGACACACACACACACACACACACACACACACACACACACACTCTCGCAGACGCTCATGCACACACACACAGACACGTACACCCACTCTCTCACGCAAACTCATATAGTCTGTGTGTGTGTGTGTGTGTCTCTCTCTCTCACACACACACACACACACACACGTTCCTCACTCCTGCCCCACTCCGGGCACTGGGCACAGGGCAGGCCAGAGAGCGCCTGGGGCCCTGTTCTCGGGGAGCCTGCTCAGAGGCCACACACCCCTCGCCTCAGCCTCCCATATCACATCGGCAGCTCGGTTCATCTGAGAAGCTGGTGGCCAGCTCCACAGTTGAGAACTGGGGCTTGGGGCAGGCAGGAGAGCCCCCCCCCACCCCGGGCTCCTGCCGACTCACCCCCCAGGACCCACAGGGTCACCCACAAAGAGCCCAGGGTGCTCCAGAGGTCCAGGGGCAGCGACATCCCCTTCATCCTCTGAATCTTCCCGGAACCCAGTCCCAAACAGCCCAGGCAAGAAACACAGGCCAGTGCCGGCCCGAAGGGCAAGGGTGCCTGTTTGGGATCGCTGAAGGCAGGCCAGGGTGGACGGAGGGTCACTGCCTGGCGACTCTCGGGCCTTGCCCACGCCCCACCCCACGGAGGGCCCGTGAGCACGGGGCGGCTAGGGAGGGGCTCACACACCAGCCTGCACCTGCTGTCACCTCTCCTGACCTCACCATCTTTATGTTCCTAATGAGGACACTGAGGCACAGAGGGCTTCAGACTGTCTGCCTCGAAATGGCCTGAGGCCAGACACCCGCCCCCCCCCCGCCCCCCCATGCATCCCCATCCAGCTTGGTCCCACAGCCTGGGGGATCTCAGCCTGGGGCCAGGGGTATGAGGCGGAGTGGGGCTTGGGGCATGACCCCAGCAGCACCCCCTGGGTAAAAACCACATGCACTCAGAGCGAGTCCCTGGGGTGGGCCCGCCTCTCATCCTGGCCTCACGATCCGATCCGGGGCCTCCACCAAAGGGTCACACTTCCAGGAACTCAGCCATCCAGGTGGCCAGAGCCACGGGGTGGGGAAGCAACAGGCTGGGCCCCCTGGGTCCTAGAGGAAGGAGGCGAGGCAGCTCGGGTGTGGCCCTTGGGCAAACAGCCACCGAGTGCCTGACCAACGACAGCGAGGGAACAGCACCGACCCTGGAATGCACAGCAGAGGCTGGTATTGAAACAGTCACAGCCTGGACAGAACGAAATACATCTCAGATCCATACTCAGCACGGAGGGCGAAGGCAAGAGGGACTGTTTGGACTCTGGGGGAGGGGAAGTGTGAAAAGGGGGTGGCATTTCAGCCGGAGCTTGAAAACAAGCAGGAGTTTTTCAGGCGAGGAGAGAGCAAGGAAGGGGAAGGGAACTGGAGGTCAGGAAGAAGACAACCACATCCAAGCACAGGGTGTGGAAATGCCTGGACGGTATTCAGGGACTGCTACTGGCCTGGGGTCACAGAAGCTTCCGGAAGAGATGGGAGAGGGTGTGGTAAAGGAGTCCAGGTCGGAGCCCAGAGCACCTCCAACTTAGTTCCTCAGGAGCCCGAACTCCACGCTGAGGCAAGGGTCCCTGCAGGGGTGGGGGCAGGGCAGAGGCTATGTTTCAAGAATATTCCAGAAGGGCAGAGTGAGCGGTGGAGGGGACAATCCTGGAGGTGGGGAGGCCAGCTGGGAGGCTGGCTCCAGGAAGTGGAGCAGAGGGTGGGCGTGGGAGGGCGAAAGTCTGGCCCCGAGACGGACAGACAGAGTGAAGCCAGTACTAAGCACAGTACTGAGAGACATGGGGGCACAGGCTCACCCCCCACCACCGAGCTCTGCGGAGTGAAGACCGGGGCAAGGTGGGTGGACAGAGCCCCATGGGCAGGCTGCACCAGAAGTTACCTGTTTGTGGCCGCCCAGTGGGTGGGCAGCAAATCAATGACCTGCCCAGTGGGTCTGCCCGCCCTGGCCCAGGGCATCCAGTGACCCTGCCCAGACGGCCCCAACAATTGTGCCTTTTGTTTCGTGGTCCCCATTGTCTTCGATTCTCTCGCCTCCCTGCCCCAGAGCCAAAGGAGGATTTCCAGAGGGATTTCTCAATGGGCTTGCAGAGAAACATCCTGTCGGCAGGACCTGCTGTTGGCGGCCTGGCCCTGAAAGGCCACCGAGGAGGGGCGGGGTCAACGACCCCTCGGAAATGGCCCCAGATTCGAGTTATTCTTAACCAAGCAACGTGTGGGCTGTATGGTGGGTCACAGGAGCAGGTCAGAGAAAAGGCTGTTTAGTCTCGAAATCTAAAATCTGTGGTCTCAGGGCACCTGAGCGGCTCCTGTCGGTTGAGCATCCGACCTTCGATCTTGGCTCAGGTCATGCTCTCACAGTTTGTGGGTTCAAGCTGACAGTGCAGAGCCTGCTTGGGATTCTCTCTCTCTCCCTTCCTCTGCCCCACCTCACTCAGGCGCGCGCGCTCTCTCTCTCAAAGATAAATAAACACTTAAAAAATAATAAAAAATCAAATCAAATCTGTGTTCCCAACCATTACTGGTCACCAGTAGTGAAGAGTAACTCACTTACTCTGGCCTCACCAGACACGTCACTGCACTTTGCAAACAAACCCTCACTCATTTGCTTCTCTCGCCAGGCCGTGAAGGACATCTGAGTGTGCCCGGTTTCCCCGGGGGAAACTGAGGCTCACAGAGGTGGTGGGACTCAGCCAAGATCCCGTGCCTCCCCCGGCCTCCCCAGTGCCCAGAGCCGTGTGCTATAACCTCTTCCTCCGCTGCCACACTCTGCCCCCCGTGTGACCTCGTCCGGTCTGTCACAGACACACGCCCTCGTGTTCACGAAGGTTCAGCTGTCCCAGGTGATCCGTCCCAGGAGGCAAGCACAGGACCAACTGCAGGGCCGCTGGGAGAGGCTTGTATGCCTCTGCCAAAGCTGTCCCCTCCTCACATGGAGGACTGTGCCAGGCCGGGCCCTAGGACCACCCTGTCAGGACAGACCGATGTGCCCAAAAAAGCCATGATAGACCACAGCATCCCTTCTGACGTTCCCCACCCCGGGCGGGCAGGAGTTGGGGGGAGGGGGGGGTTCGTCCATGTAACAGAAGGAGCAAGCAAAGACATGTTCAAAGAACAGTCCATGATGCAATAAGACAGAATCAACATCTCCTGCAGAAAAAGGTGAGATTACCAACTGCAGGGATATTACAGGGCAATTTGTGTTTTTTGTAAGTTTTCTTTAACGTTTATTCACTTTTGAGAGACCAAGACAGAGCGTGAGTGGGGGAGGGGCAGAGAGAGGGGGAGACACAGAATCCCAAGCAGGCTCCAGGCTCCGAGCCGTCAGCACAGAGCCCGACGCGGGGCTCGAACTCACAGACGGCGAGCTCGTGACCTGAGCCGAAGTCGGACGCCCAACCGACCGAGCCACCCAGGTGCCTCTGCGGCAAATTGTTTCTTAAAAATTATGTCTTGGATAAGGATCCTGCATAGAAGAAGGACGTGACGTAAAAGCTCAGGAAACCTAGTTAATACTAATGGATCAGTATCGATTCGTTGCTTGCAACAAAGGGGCAACAGTACTGCGGGAAGCTCACAAGGGAGGGGAAACTGGTCACACACACACACAGGTCACGGAACTTCATCTGTCTCCTCAATGATTCTGTAAAACCAAAAATGGTTCCAGATAGCAAAGTGTATTTTTTTTTAATTTTTTTTTTAACGTTTATTTTTTTTTGAGACAGAGAGAGACAGAGCATGAACAGGGGAGGAGCAGAGAGAGAGGGAGACACAGAATCTGAAACAGGCTCCAGGCTCCGAGCTGTCAGCACAGAGCCTGACGCGGGGCTTGAACTCACGGACCGTGAGATCATGACCTGAGCCGAAGTCGGATGCTTAACCGACCAAGCCACCCAGGCGCCCCGCAAAGTGTATTTTTAAAAGAGCATGACAACTCTACACATAGGCTAAAATCTCACAAAACTCTACACACACAGAGAAAAAGGAGTGCAGGTAAAAACAGGTGCCATCTGAGTCAAGATCTGTGTCTCACCACCACATTGTGCCGAGGTCACGGTCCTGCTTCGACAGCACACTGTACTAAAATGTCACCACTGGGGGAAGAGCTGGGGGGGTGGGGAAGGGGAGAGGGGAGCCCTCTCTACCGCTTTGGCAACTTCTTGTGAGGCTGTAACCATTTCGAAATACAAAGCTAAAGAAAGAGGTATACAGAGCTCTCCTTAGACCCAGCGTTTCCTGATCTAGGAAACAGAGCAAAATGCTAATGTCAGTTCTCTCCAGAGGACAGGATTATAGACGATTTTTAAATTTCAATTTGGAGACTCCTGGTGTCTTCCAAGCTTTCCACAATGAGCTATGGATTATTCAGGGGAGAAGGATGCTCCGTATCTCCACCAGTGATAAATCGGGGGGAGGGCGGGAGGGTGGGAGCCGGTGGGAGCCGGTGGGAGCCCGCAGCCTGGAAGGACCAGGTGAGCCCGCAGCTGCAGAGGTTTGTCGGGGAAGGTGGGAGAGACGCCTGGAGCACGCGAGCATCCTGGTCCCCCCTGCCTGCACACACTCCCTCCCAGCCCCGGTGGGGCTCACACATCAGCAGACATCCCGGCCTCCCCGTCAGGGGATCCCAGGATAAATTAGGAGGCTGTGCATCTCAGGGCAAACCGAAGGCAGAGACGACATCTGGGGTGCATGACGCACCAGGAGAAATCTGTAACGTGGGAAAAGTAAATCCTGTGTGGCTCTGGAGCCAGTACTCCACCTTCAAATGCACACAACTGCCCCAGTGCCCACGGAGAGGGGAAAAACCGCACCAGAAACTAGAATGCCCCAACTGTCTCCTTAACAAGCCCATTTAACCAGCCGGTTCTCCCATGGGAGGTGACGAAACACGCCAATTACTGATACTATCCCCACTGGCCACATCCCCGGGGTTCCCAGAGGCCGCCTGGGTGCTGGGGCCCAAGGGGATCATTCTTCTAAGTTCTCTATTGCAAATGGGGGAAAGTTCTTGACGGGGTCGTGGTTGGGAACGCAGCCCCAGAGCCAGAGGGCTGTGAGTCCAATCCCAGCCCGGCCCCTTTCTACACTGGACCTCAGCCTACTTATACCTGCTGTGCCTCAGTTTCCTCTTCTGGTCAAATGGAGGAACGAAGTGCCCTGGCTTCTCGGGAATCATGGGAGTGAAGGTGCAGGAGGCACGGGGTACCGGGTGAGCGGCTGCAGCCACCACACACGCACACCAGCGTGCCATCCCCAACAGCCCGTGGATGGAACAGACGGGTCACCCCGTCTAGCAGAGGCCGAGAGCTGAGGCATCGGGCTTTGCTCAACTCGTCTAGGATCACAGAGGTGGACCCACGGCCAGAGCTCAGGCGTGAGGACCGTTCCTCGGGACCCTCTCAGGTGGCGCAGACCCTCAGGGGCCAGGTAACTGAACCACCACCTCACCTGGGACGTGCTGGCGAATCAGCCTTTGCTGAACACAGCTCAGGCCTGCTGGGGGCCTCGTATCACCCGCGGCATCAGAAGGATACAATCAGGGGGCGCCCGGATGAATCCGTCGGTTAAGCGTCCGACTCCTGATTTCGGTTCAGGGCATGGTCTCACGGTTCGTGGGTTCGAGCCCCACATCAGGCTCTGCGCTGATGGTGTGGAGCTTGCTTGGGATTCTCTCTTTCCCTCTCTCTTTGTCTTTCTCTCTCTCTCTCTCTCTCTCCCAAAATAAATAAATAAATAAACTTTAGGGGAAAAAAGGAAACAACCTGCGGACAGGAATAAAGGGCGCTGGGGCATGTGATAGGACACAATCACCAGCTTCGGGAGAGACCTGTGTCTGGGGACTCCGTCAGCCCCGACACCCCTGCTGCGGCCAGTCGCTCCCTTCCAAGCCCATCTTTCACCCCATCCTCTATAAATCGTGACCAAAACTAGCTGCAGTGTGTGATGTTAACGGTCAGAACTAAGTCCCATTCGAGGCCTCTGACAGAGGCTGTGTTTGCTAGTTTCCTTATCTATTAGAAAGGAAAAATCGGAAACCAGCATGGATGTGCCCGGACTTATTCCGGCCCTATGAGGTGCCACCCCCGTTTCCCTGCCATTGCAGTGGGCTGACCCCACCTCCCTGAAGGCTCATTCCCAGGTGCAGAAGGACACGGCAACAGGCAGTCACTCCTGCCAGGAGCCCCAGGCCACGGGCGGCCTCGGAAACGTCTGCTACACAAACGAGCAAAGCCCTGTCACACTCGTGGCT
Source organism: Panthera leo (assembly GCF_018350215.1). NCBI lineage: Eukaryota > Metazoa > Chordata > Mammalia > Carnivora > Felidae > Panthera > Panthera leo. The sequence goes on from NC_056684.1 coordinate 141,177,431, forward strand.
CCCGGCGAGCCTCAGCTTCCTCATCTGCAGGGAGAACCCCGCGAGCCCAGCCCAGTACCCCTTCGACCTCCCCTCGGGCCTCCCTGCCCACCTGGTCACCCCTCCCCCGAGGGGTGGCTGCCCAGGCTTCCCAGATGCATCCAGCCGCGGGGACCCTCCTTCCTGCTTCTTTCCGCTCACACTCAGCAAACCAGGGAGGGGCAGGTAGGGATGATGTAGGGGACACAGGCGTCTCAGATGGATACGGGACTCCTTCCGCCCCACGAAGCCACTCCACACCACTGGTACCCAGGATGCAGAAAGCACCGGCCAGCATGCGAGTAAATGAACACCTTTCAAAGTCAGACGACCTTGGCTGGGTCAGTCCAGTGCCCCAATCACCCCCTCCTCACTCCCGGGCCTCCCTGGATGCTTCCAAGCTGCCGTTTTCATCAAGGCAAGTAAGACACCAATGCAAGTATATTTAGCCAGGGAAAAAGGGAGCCTGCAGACCTATTCAAAAGTCACCAGAGGCCTGGTCTGTAGGAGGAGGGAGGAGGGATCAAGGTTGCAACTGAAAAGAAGAAAATGAGAAGACTCTCCTGTTTTTATTCTGCTCCTGCTGGCAAGGGCTGCTGTGCCTGGAGGCCTCGGGGACGCGGCAGGTGAGACCTATAGGGGGACGGGCTGGCAAATGATCTCCCTATAGGGGGAGAGTGGCAAACGATCCCTCCTGGCTGCCGCCTCCTGATTCTGGGTCAGATCATTCCCCCACCTGGGCAAGCACTCGCACAGTGAGGGCCAGAGGCTAGAAACTGGGCCACTATGGGTCCTCAAGGCCCCAGAGCAGCAAAAACCAGGCAAACAAACAAACCAACCAAGTGGCACTGGTTTGGCCGCACGTGAAGGGGCCAGGCTGATGCCTGGAGATGACCCAGGCACCTAGAACTTCACCAAGTCCTTCCAGGATCTCTGAGTCTCTGAAGACCTGGTCCAACTGCCTCATCATACAGGTGGGTAAACTGAGGCTCAGGCAGAAATCAAGGCAGAAAGGAAACCACGAGGAGGGAGAAGTCCAGGAAGCCAAAAAGATTTACATGAAAACACCTGCACGATCCTAACACATAAACACAAACCGCTTCAGGAAGAAGGTGTAAGTGGTGACCTCTAAAGACGGAGGGCGGCCAGGGGCGGGCACAGAGCTTGCCATCCAAACCTGCCAGGTGACGGACACAAGCCGAGACTGTCGGGTGTCCGGGACGCCCGGTCAGCTGAGGAAGACCTTTCCATCTCCCCCGACACTGCTGTGTCCTGTGTGCAGCTGCCTGATCATGAGCAAGCATTATGTTCACCTTGTGGTTCTTGTTATCGTTGAAGGCTTCATGGAGGAACTTCACGAACTCTCCTACTGTGGTTATTGGTCTTTCCTGGGCTGTGGACCACTCTAAAAGCTATGGGTCACGTCCCAGGAAACATGCACGAGTACACAGTCATTTCAGGGGCCCCGGGGTTCCTGAACCCTGCCGTGGACCCTGGTGAATGCACCTGCGGACGGGTCAGCACAGGGGAGAGGGCAAAGCTGATCCTGAAGGCAGTGGGGGCTGCTGAGGGGCCAGAAGGGACATCTTCCTCCTACAATAAAGTCCCAGGCCAGGAGGTTCCAGGGTGCCTGCTTGGGCCAAAGTTTCAGGGGAGAAGATGGCAGAGCCGGGGGGCCGGTTGCTCCCCCTCTGCCCTCCCTCATGCTCAGACTTTGGGTTGCACCAGAAACAAGGGGTCTTTCCGTCGCCGTTTCCCACAGCACGTCGGCACCACACACTGGGGAGCGGATCACGCCGTCCACAACCTGGCTGGCACTCACAGGAGCAAGGTCTTAACTCCGCAGAAGGGGATTAAGGTCTCTGTGGAGGGAAGGGCAAGATGAAAGGCGCCAGGCTCAGACCACCCTCAGGGTGGGGAGGGCAGGGAGCATCGCCAGGGCATCCTGATCACTCTCCGGGAGCCGCCCTCTGCCCTCAGCAGGACCCAGGCTCACAGGACATGCCCTCAGGGGGTAGGGAAGGCAGCAGCAGGTCGTGGGGGAACCTCCAGGTTACTGACGTCAGGGATCCTCCACCTGCCATAACTCCTACGTCCACACTGTGTGCATTACCGGAGTAGGACGGCTTACTAGGAGCTCTCCTCTGAGCCTCCCGGCCCCCAAGGTCAGAGAAGGGAGAACATCAGCCCCTCGTTCCGGGGTGAGGCCCTCGCAGGGGACAAGAGAGAGAGCTCCACCCGGCTGTGATCGCACCAGTATCACCCCGACCACCGCCACCCCCGCTTACACACACACCAGCGGGGGTGTGGACCAGGACAAGCGTGGCAAGGGCACGAGGAGGCACAGCGAGCCACGGGGCCAACCCCAGAGCCCGAGGTGTGGCACCCGTGGTCTCACCTGCCAGGGACTGGCCGCAGGAATGACCCACAGCTGGACACAGGCAGCTCATTTAAGCTCAAGAGTTGAGGTGATGAGGCGGCCTGCTACCTGCCACGGCCACGGCCACGGCCATGGCCACAGCCGTGGGAATCAACGGCTCAAATTTGGTTAACCAAGCCCGGGCAGGTGAGCAGCCTCTCCAGAAAGCTCCCTAGATGGAGGGGAGGGGACAGGAGGGAACAGCGGCTGGCCTAAGTCCATTCCACGCTGCCACCCTGCCCGGCCCCGCCCCACTCCACTCCACTGTTTTAAAAGCCATTTTCTTTGTTTTCTGATCCTGCAGGCCTCTTGGCCTCATTTTGAGGATAAGAAGCTGGTGACTGGGCTCTGCAGGGAGACCTCTAGAGCCTCCTGGAGCCGTGTGGCCTCTCGGAGCTTGGGTTTCCTGCACACGCATGTGAACCCATGCATAAGGCCACCAGCTGTGGTGGCTTCCAGGGCTGTAGGGCCACCACCAGGATCCTGGCTCAAGGATTCCAAGTAGACAAGAGCAGCTGGTCACACATCCCATGACTGGCCACCTCCGGGGGCTGCCCCAAGCCTCAGAGGAAGGGCAGGATTTGGGCGGGTACAGGAGGTAGGAAAGAGCGATCCTGCCAGCGGCAGCCCTGAGGGCCCACTGTATCCCTGAAGGATGCAGAGGGGGGACAGGAGGGAGCCCCAACACCACGCCCAAGCATCAGCGCTTCCTTCTGGGGCCAAGTGAAAAGTTATACGGCCCAGCGAGGAGCTGTCTGAATCAGCACCGCCCAAGAGAAGTCTCTAGAATGACAGAAAGATTCCTTTTCTGCATTGTCAACAGGTGCAAGGCACTTGCAAGGGGGCTAATGTGACTCAGGAACTGAAACTTTCCATGGTACTTAATCTTAATTAAATGGAACTGAAGCAGTCACTTGTGGCCAGTGCGGCTCGGGGCTCGAGCCAGGAAACCTTGGAGCAGGGTGGCCACCAGTGAGGCAGAGGCTACGGGCACACAGGTGAGGGAGGAAGGGACCCAAACCCAAAGAACAGAGTCGATGGGATGGTGACTGGTAGGCCACTGGAAGCCCGGGCTCAAGACAGCAGCAAGAGGTGACAGAGAGACTAGGGGGCTTAGCGCAGCACAGGTGGGGTTGGAGAGCCAGAAGCTCCTATCAGAGAAGATGGAGGTTTGCAGCCCACCCTGTTCTAGAAAACAAGCCCAGAGTGGGCATCAAACACCACCCACACGTCAGGACAAGAGGCCGCTGGGCAAAGCCAGAGTCACCTTTCCAGGGGCAGGCCTGCCGGGGACCAAGAAGCAGCCAGTGGGGGGTGGGGAGGAGGCAGGCTGGCCTGGGGCTGGGGTGGAGGGGGGGCGGGCAGGATGACAGAAGGGAGAGGATTTTGTTCACTGCTTTGGACTAGGAAACATGAGCCCGTTTGCAGGGGAAGGAGCACAAGAGGAAGGAGACAATGGTGCAGGGAGGTCCCACAGGAGGGGCTGGGAAAGGAGGGAGAGAGGAGGGCGTCCCGGCCAGCCAGGACAGACGGCGCTGAGACAGGGACAAAGTCACTGTTCAATTTGCTGTCCAGGTATAAAAGTGGGGTGTGCACACTCCAGAAAATATGGAAAAGACAGAAAAAAGGAGAAAGGGCAGGCGGGGAGCGTCCCATTGTCCCCGCAGCTACGAGGGACGCTGGGCAGCCGGGAAATGGAGCCTTCTGAGAGCTCTGGCACAGGCAGCCGGAACCCACCACAAAGGGCCACTCCCAGAGCGGGCTCATTAGGCAGAGGAGCCGGTGCCGCGCTCGCTCGGTGACAGGCGGGCACATTCAGGGCCCGTACACAATCAGGCCCTTGTGGGGGGCGGGGGGCGGGTGCTCCGGGAGCCTCTGATTCCAAGACAAGAGCGTGCCTCCTTATTGCCTTACAGCCCGGGAGACGGAAAGACTGATTTGGGGAGACAAAGAGACGCTTCCCCTGACAGGGGATGGGCTATTTTTGGAAATGGGTCGACGCTTCTCCATAGAGGTGGTGTCAGTGCCACAAGGCCTTGCCTGCATCTGTCCCCTTGAATGCAGCCTAAAAAGGCCCCCAAGCCCATCGGGGGTGGGCCAGCACCCCACAGTGGGGGTGCTGAAGGCCACACCTGGCAGCCCGATACAGGAGGAGGGGAGCAAGTCCAGTGCATCCAGGGCTGGAAATGCACATCCAGCTTCAAACCCAGTTTCCCGCTCCTGCCAGGCAGCTCCCCCCCCACCCCCCGCTGCCACCCAGGGCATCCACACAGCAAAGGTCAGCAAGGGGAGACACAAGCAGGCCTCTCTCTCCCTTCCTGCTAACAGGAGCTGACACCAGCCTCCCCACCCCAATCGGCCAGGCTCTGCGACGACGCCCCAGCCGCCCCAGCTGCCCCAGCCGCCCCAGCATGGGGCAGCGGCTGCCCCCCGCCCACCTGCTGACAGGCCATCTTAAGCTTGGGCGGCCCCAGCAGGCCCAGTGGCTTTTCTCCTGAGCTTCCCACAGGGCTCCGGCTGCCCAGCAGAATGCCCAGGGAAGCCTGCCCAACCGCCGAAGCCTCCAGAACCAACTGGGCCCATCCCTGGGGGCAGGTCCAGGCACCGGCATTGTTTAAAGTTCCCCGAGCAATACCTAATACGCAGCCACGGTTAGGAACCACCGGTAAAAGCGTGTATTTTTTGGTAATTGTTAAGGGAGACAGGGAAGGGAGAGTATGTGAGCCCCCACCCTCAGGGGGGAGGGTTGTTTTTTTTTTTTTTTCCTAAAGTAACTGAAGGCCATTTGGTGCCAAATGGAGCAAATGGGGAGGCTGGGGGGAGGGGCAGGTGGCCAAAGTACATTTAAAGCAACAAGAGGGTCACATCGTGAGGTGCCTCCTCCCACCCCCAGTCCTCTCCCGATGTACACGGAGCACCCACGGCATGCCAGTGCGGGGAGGAGGCTGTGGACCAGGCAGAGACAGGACTGCCCCACAAGGAAACCTCACCGTGTCCCGAGCCAACCCCACACCGGGGCACTGGGACCCAGCATGGTCTCCCAGCGCCAAACCCGTTAGCTAGCCTCAGAAGAGGAGATCGGATGGCAAAGGGAGGTAATCCCATCGGCCCTGCGCGAAAACAGGCTGGCCGGGCAGGAGTCTCAGCCTCAACCAGTGCTGGACAGGGCACCTCTGTCACCCCAGGTGCTCAACTGTGAGACTTGCCCCAAGCTGAGCACCAACCACAAAACCACCAAGACGACCGAAGACAGGCAGGAGGCCCTTCCCTTGTGCCTCTGTCCATTGTAGAAACTGAGTCAGGGGGCTGGAGAAGGCTAGGGTCTCTGGGACCCTCAGCACAGTCCACCCAAGCCCCCCATCTTTCAAATGAGAAAATGAGGGCCTGGAGAGAAGGCTGTCACTTGCACACAGTGGGGTCAGAAGTGGGCGGAAGCCGCTGATTGTGTCTGTGTGGTCCGAGGCACAGAACGGTGCCGGGTGGCACATTGTGCCCCCAAATACCCAGATGTGGGGAGCACGTCAGCTGACGGGGCCACTGATGACGGGCGTCTGTGGCCCTTTCCTTCCAGCTTCCCCATCAGCCGGAGGCCTTTGCCATTTGCTATTTCCTGAACTCAAAGACGAGCACCTTCCCGTTTCTGTTACAATGTGGGGTGCTTCCTAGAGCGAATATGTGCGTTCACTGTAGGGTCTTCCCCTCCCTACAAAAGCCGTTGTTAAGTGCACAGGGCATCTGCGACTGATGGTATCTCAGGGCGGAGGAAATGCCGTGCCTGGGAAAGCCGGAAACCTCTGACAAACTGCCGGGAGTCCTAAGGCACTGGCAGAGAGCTGGAAGGGAAAGGGGACCCGCCCCAGGGCTCGGCCACACAGAGCTGGGGCCCCCAGTCCATCATCTGTCTATCTCAGAGCCTGCGTGGCCAGGACCCTGGTCCTCTTGACTCACAGCCTTGGCACAGAGGGGCAGGTTCCAAAACTGTCTTTTGAGTGGAACTTACACACGCCTGGCATGGTGCTAAGAGCCTCCCGGCTCCCACAGCAAGGAGAAGGTCTGCTGGGCCCCACTGGGAACCCAGCTTTGCTGAGGAAAAGGCTCAGAGAGGGTGTGGCAAGTCGTACGGGGTCAGGTGTGGGCATGGGGGGAGGCAGGAGCTCCAGTCCACAAGGCCTTGGAACCTGCCCGGCCACACGTGCCCAGGTGGCCCTCTCTGCCTGATGTGATCTTTTCATCGTGCCCCTTTCAGTCCCAGAAGCGCCTGGGCTTTCAACCCCTTCGGGGTGCCAGCAGCTCAGCGGAGGGGGTGGCTAAGATCAGGAGCTAAGCTGAGCCCCAAAGGTGCAGCAGGTTAGTACAAGCAGAAGAGACCAGGGAAGAGTCTAGGCTTGGCAGAAGGAACACCTGGAGCCCAGGCACATCTGGTTCAGGGGGGTGGAGGGTGACTGGGGAGGGCAGGGCTGGGGGTTGGGTAGTGGACAAGCTGGGGCAGGTGGGATCTGTGAAGCCCCTCCCACTGCACCTGCACTCCCCTCCCCAAATCCCTGGGTTGGGTTTTTCTTCAGGCTGTAGGCAGTTCCAGCTGTGACCTTTTCTGATGGGCTTTCCCTAGGGGACCCAGAGTTATCTGTTAGTGGTCCACTTAACAAACCTTTACACAGCAACATCCCCTCCCTTTCTCCTGCTCCCCACTTAAAGAATACACAGGGGCGCCTGGGTGGCTCAGTCGGTTAAGCGTCTGACTTCAGCTCAGGTCATGATCTCGCGGTTGGTGGGTTTGAGCTCCACGCGGGGGTCTGTGCTGACAGGTCGGAGCCTGGAGCCTGCTTGGGAATCTGTGTCTCCCTCTCTGCTCCTCCCCCACTCTCAGTCTCTCTCTCTCCCCCCAAAATAAGTAAACATTAAAAAAAAATTGGGAGGGCACCTGGGTGGCTCAGTCAGTTAAGCGTCCGACTTTGGCTCAGATCATGATCTCACAGTTCATGTGTTCGAGCCCCGCATCGGGCGCTGTGCTGACAGCTCGGAGCCTGGAGCCTGGAGCCTGCTTCGGATTCTGTGTCTCCCTCTCTCTCTGCCCCTCCCCCACTCACGCTCCATCTCTCTCTCTCTCTCTCAAAAATAAACATTAAAAAAAAGCTTTTAATAAAAACACTTTTAAAAATTGTTGAATAGTTTAATAGATAAAAAATAGAGAATCCACAGTGCTCCACACCCCCTGTTCAAACACCACGCACAGGGCGAGCCCAAGAACATTTACAGGCAAATCAATAAAACTCCTGAGCTTTCTGCCCTGCTCCCCGGAGAGCTGGAGACCATTACAGGGACTCGTTCAAGAGCAGGCATCCACCACTACTGGGTGACCCAGCTCCAAACCTGCCCCAGAGCCCTCCACTCACCTGCCCCTGGCAACCCACGCGGGCACGGGACAGTAGCAGGGGAATGTGTGACAGCAGCAAGTTCTAGGCGCTTACCAGGAGGGGGACCATTCCTGACTTTTCACCATCAAAGGAGCATCCCATCCCTTTAGCAGACAAGCTTGTTCTGTCACCAGGCGTTTGGGGATGGCACCTGGGCGCCCTTGTCATCCAGCTCCAGGAAGACAGAACTGCCTGCTTCCCAGCTCTGAAATGCCAGAATCATCCCTGCACGGCTCCTGGGCACCCAGGTTGTAGGCGTGGGCAGAGAGTGGCAGTGGGCTGTGCCTATTCCGTGAGCGGATTCGGAACAAGGCCACAGCCAAGAGAGGGCAGGCCCCCACCAGCTCAGGACTGCCTGACCCTAGAAGTCACAAGGAGGAAGACAGGGGCTGGGCCAAAGCCTTGCTTTGGAGCAGACCCGCCCGGTCTGAGAACCTGCAGGGAAGGTTCTCTCCTGTGGCCACTATCACCACGGCCACCTCGGAGGCTCCAGGCTTCCTCCCTTGCTGTCCCCAGCCCGGCCATGACAGCCACCGGATGAATGTGACGGAATCGTCACGCCCCGAGCCAGCCCACATGAATCCCCGTGTGCGTGGCACCCATAACTCAGAGTAACCACTCAATAAGCGTGTGCCCGTGTCGTCCTTCCTGCCTGAAGGGCAAACTCTCTCAACAACCCGGCCCCGCCCTTCTGCCTCCCAAATATTCTCCACTCTTCTCTACCCGCTGTTCTCCACTCACACAACCGCATCCCCAGAGCTGTCGGGGGTATCCCGCTGCAGTGGGGTCAGGAACGCCCTTTACCCGGTTTCCAGGCTGTGGCCGGCACACCTCCCCCGCTGGGGAGCCGCCCACCTCCAGAGCCACCGGGGTCCTCCTGGACCTCTCGGTCCTTTTCTCCGTGGGCGCCAAAGGCTGGATGGCTGCAACCGTGGGGCTCCCTCCCCCAGAGGCTGGACACAGCATCCCCTGGGCTGACAGCCCTCCCTGCCTTACAGCAGCAGCAACCCGGCCCCAAGGCTTTTTTTCAGTTCCTTCAGTTCGCCGGAGGAGGCGTCCAGGCCCAGGGCTACCCCAGCTCCTCCCGGGCTCTCGGCACCAGCGGTCAGACCCACCTGCGGACCTCATGCTGCCATATTCCTGCTGAAATGCTGTCTCCCTCTGTCCAACTAGGCAAGGGATCACTTGGCTCTGACAAGAGGCGGGTACAAGGCTGTCCTCACAAGCACGTGGCAGGGGTCCCCCGTCCCCACCCCGAGGCGGCAAATCTGCAGGGGTCCGGGTGACAGTGGAAGGCCACCGAACCTACCCTTGGAGGCCCAGCTCTGGGACCAGGGTGTTACCATCCTCAGGACGGGTGAGGAAACTGAGGCTTAGGGGCTCAGTGAGCAGGTGGCAAGGCGAGGCTTCACCTGGCACTGAGTGCTGCAGCCGGGGGGGGGACTAACCGGTGGAAGACGGTCACGTCACACAGTTCACAGGCCTCACTGTGCCCCCCGCTCCCGTCAACCCAAAGGCTGGTAACAGCCTCTCACTTTGCAGATGAGAAAACAGAGGCCCACAAAGGTTCCGGAACTCGGCTAAGGTCCCAGGCGTCCTGTTCTCTGTGCTGATGACACCGACAAGCATGGGGTGGAAAATCCCCACGGGTGGAAAAGGCAGATTACGAGCAGCAGAGGATTTCCTCGCTAATCATGCTGCTCTGGGGACAATATTATAACCCAAGTTGTGTGCCAGGGGCTCAGAGGCCAGGCCACGGTGAGGGGGTCTGGTGGGGTCACCACGGCAGAGGGGAAGCCAGCCTGGGAGAGACGCGAGGGAATGAAAACACAAGAAGCGAGGAAGGACTCCCCGCGAAGAGAAGCCTGCACTGTGCCCACACCCCCCATTTTACGGATCTCCATGAGCCGTGCTGGCACACAGGCACACAGGAGAGCAGGGATGAGGCACCGGGTCTGGCTTCCCCAGAAGAGGTGCCGCACCTTTGCTACACAGGTCTAGGCTCTAGAGCTGCCCCCCCCCCCCCGGGTCCATCTGCCAGGGACCAAGCTCTTGGAGGCCTTCCATTGCTGGTGGGGCCTCCCATGGGAGTCTCTCCTAGCCCGACAGAGACAGAACACCCCGGGCCAAGGGACAGCACACACAGAGTGGCAGGCCTGACTCTGACACAGGAGACCCAACATGGACCCTAGGTCCCCCAAGCAGTCGTATGGGACCTGGAGTAAGTCACCGCTCCTCTCCAAGCCTCAGTTTCCCCATCTACAATATGGGACCCTTTGGGGGCTCTGAGCATAATGGAGTCAGGGCTGGGAAGGTGTTTCTGGTAAACTGTGAAGTGCTGGGGACGCCCTGGCCTTCCCCAGGGTCACCTACCAATAAGCCTCTTAGGGTCAGCCTTCCTTTTGTGCCTGGCCCTGGGGGCCCGACACCCCAAGGCCCCAGATGGAAGGTCAGGGTCAGGTTGGGGAGGGAGGGGGAAAGGCTAATCTAACCCACCCCATTGTCTTCGCTGACCTTTGCTCCCAGACCTAGCTGGGTTGAGGAAAAGCCGTCTTCTTAGTGATCCTGCCCAGGAGGTACTGAGCTGGGAGGCCCCTAATAAAAGACCTATTCAGGGCCTTTTTTCAAGGTCCAGACCACCCTCCCTCCATCCTCCCTCGAAATCAACAAAAAACACAAGCAGGAGAATAAATCCATCTTATTCTGAGAAGCTGAAATTTTTCACCCAAACTTTTAAAAAGTAAACAGGGCCCATACAAAGGCTGCCGGAGGTCCTGATTTCCCTAGGTTAGTTAAAGGGGAATGGGCAAGGGTGTGCCTGGGGAGGGCAGGATGTGGATACAGGGACTTGGGGGGAGGGGGGGAAGCAAGGGTGGGGGAGGGGTGGGAGGGAAACTGTTGAAAATGCTTTTGTCTGAGGGCACCTGGGTGGCTCAGTCTGACTTCAGCCTAGGTCATGATCTAGCTGTTCCCGAGTTCAAGCCCCTCATGGGGCTCTGTGCCGACAGCTCAGAGCCTGGAGCCTGTTTCAGATTCTGTCTGTCTGTCTCTCTCTCTCTCTCTCTCTCTCTCTCTGCCCCTCCCCCCACTCACTCTCTGTCTCTCTCTCTCCCTCTCAAAAATAAATATTAAAAAAATTATTTTAAAGGAAAAAGAAAATGCTTTTGCTTGAAAGTTATCAGTTCAAGGGGGCAAATGTGACTTTCTTGAGTTTGGGGTTCTCCTGCCTCATTTGTCCCGCATGAGTACAGCAAAGAGCATTCCAGTCCAGACTTCAAACAGCACAGCCCAGACCTTGGTCAAAAACAACCTGGGAGAAAGGCCTGTTTGCATATGCATTCTGGGCTGCCAGGCTCCACCCAGCCAAGGGCAGCCGGGAATCAGGTGGGCCACAGCGGCCTTCCTGGGCATCCCCCCCCCTCCCCGACCCTGGCTGCAGGCACCCGGCTACTTCCAAGGTAACTACAGGGCCACAGTCCCCATCTGAGCAGGTGCTATGCTCTCAAAGGTCCAGGCGAGCTGTCTAAACAGCAGAGTTTTGAAGAGAACACCAAAGTCTGCCTGGCAGGCCCCTTTGCAAAGGGGTCCCTTTTGTTTTTTCATGAGGAGCCTGGGAAGAAATATGCAGCACAAGGATTCTGACAACTACAGAGACTCACTGTGTGCAGATCCTGACCTCCCTCGACCTCGGTGGATAAAGGGGATGCTCTGGGTTTTGCCCCACTTTGCAGAAAAGCAGAGAGAGGCTCAGAGAAGTTAAGTAACTTGTCCCAGAGACCAGGAGGAGGCAGATTCGAATGAAGACAGTCTGACCCCTCCGGGTAATAGGGTTATCAAACATCTGCTCTGTGGTCACCGATAAGGAAGTGACACTTCCCAGAATGTCAAACGAGAGCAAACCAGGGTCGCGAGTCAACAATGTCTGTTAAGAGTCCTGGCAGGACGGCCCTCACTCGGCCTGAGCCATGGATGAGCCCCAGCGGCCCCCGGACGACCCCCGCCCGGCAACCCACACCTCCCCCTGCAGCCTCCCCCCACCAGGTAACTGGTGCTAAGACACTTCCAATCTCCACTGCTTTCCCACACAATGCTCAGAACCTCTCTCAGCCTCCACTTGCTCATCTGAAGATGGGGCTAATACTGCTTCCCAGGGTTCTCGTGAGGATGAACAGAGACCAAGTATGTAAGGCAGAAGCCCAGTCTCCACCGCACTGTCTCCACCACCCAGACTGAGGCTTTTTATCTTTCCCATTTCCTCCAGCCGCCCCCCCCCCCCACGTAAAACTACAGATCCGAGCACAGAAAGGCAGTTTATCTTTATTTATTTTTAGAGAGAGATAGAGAGCGAGCAGGGGAGGAGCAGAGAGAGAGAGAGAAAGAGAATCCCAAGCAGGCTCCACTCTGCCAGCAAAGAGCCTGCTCAATCTCACAATGGTGAGATCATGACCTGAGCCGAAATTAAGAGTCGGATGCTCAACCAGCTGAGCCACCCAGGAGCCCCCAGAAAAGTAGTTTTTAAGAGAAGGGACTTTCCTTGTTTCCAGGCATCCTATTCACATTGTTGGGAGAATTTATCTCAAGGCCACGCAGAACTTCAAGAGACAAAAGTAAACACCAACCTGTCTGCAACTGAAGTCAGTGAAAGTATTGCTGAATTTGTGTTTCACCCAACACAGAGCCCTGCCACAAGATCTGCGGCTCGCCTGTTCCCAGAGAGCTTGGGACTTGGGGGCTGGGGGGGAAGGAGGGGGGGACTCTGCAGGAAACTCTACACCTCAGCTCCCACGCACCCCCTGGTCCCCGGCTCGGGCATCATCCACCGCTATGGCTGAACACTGAGCCAGGCAGGGGCCGCGTCTCTGTGTCCAAAGCAGGACAGAACTTCCCTGGGAGCACACAGCAGCACCCAGCACTTCGGTGCAGAGTGCTCAGGGCCACTCTCTCCCAAGTGTCATTGATGACGCAGCTGAAAACCAGAAACGTTTCATTTCCCAGCCACACGGCTGCAGCGATCCCTCCCTGCACTTGGGAGAAACTGAGGCCCAGAAATCTGCCCCTCCCAAGGCGCCCAAGGCAGCAAGGCCAGAGAGGCTGGCACTCCTGAGTCCCTAGACCCAAGAAACCACGACAAATTAAACCACCCACTGGCCTTAAGCAGCAGGCTGGGGTGGGAAATGGGGGTGGGTACAGAGTTACAAAGGGAAACCTGAGTTGCTAATCAGTAACAAAATATCCCTCTCAACCCAGTCCTGCTCTGAACTGGCAGGCTCCGAAGGTAAATAAAGGAAAAACTGTGCTGTGCTAGCTCTCCCCACCTCCATGTGGCCAGTGCCCACCCCAACACCCCACAGAGGCCACTTGGCCCCCATCAAACCAGAGAGGGAGCGTCCCTCCTCCGCTCAGGCGTTACTCTGGGGAAGGACAGTCATTTAAAGCCCAGACACATTTTCTCTGAACTAGGAAAGCCTTCAAAGAGAACCAGAAAGGGCTGTTTAATCTCCACCTTCAGGCAAATAGTTCAGGCAGCACAATGCCACCACAACTGGGAGCCAAGCCACCAAAAATGTGGAAGAACGAGGAGACAGGGAGAGCCACGGATCAGAGCGCTGGGAACAGAAGCCGCTGCTCACTCAAGCTGGGGGCCCAGCAGCCACCGGGCCACCGTGGAAGACAGTAGCTGAGCTTTCCTGAGGCCAAAGGTCCTCCACCCACACCCGGGCCACCTACCACTACTACACTTCCTGCACGGCGACCCACAGTTTACAAATCCCTTGGGGGAGCTTTATCTCCACCTCAGATCCACAAGAGGGAGGAAAACTCCATTCCACAGATCAAGGCACAGAGGTAGGCAGAGGAGAAAAGCCAGGATCCATTCCAAGCACATATCCCTCTGGAAAGCCTTAGAGTCTCAGTTCAGAAAGGTCCCTCCTCCTTGAGTCCAGGACTGATGGCACACCAGAAAGGCTCTCAGCCCCGGGAGCCCCTGGCCCAGCTGCCTGGGAGTCGCATCGCACTGCCCGGCTCTTTCTCAGCCACCAAGGCAGCGCGAGGAGCCCAGCTGCAATTCCGGTGGGCACGCACGTGGACGCTGCCCAGGTCTGGGGTTGCCTGCTGCCCCAAATAAGACGGGAAATTCAGCTGTACTGGAAGAGGCTTTTTCTTTCTCCCTGCCCCCCCCCCCCCCTAAACTTCCCGCTCCTGGACAAGGATTTCCAGGCTGGGATGAGGCGTCCCTAGCCAGCCTTGCAGCGCCATGCACCAACACTGACAGTTCCACAGGAGGGAAACTTTTCTGGGGTCCGCTGGGACCCCGGCCCGGCCGGGCCGCGCATTCGGAAGCTGGGCAGGGCCACGCCTCCATCCCGTGCCCAGAAAAACACCACCCAAAGCCCCACTGCGCGTGGGTGCGGCATCCCCCCAGCCCAGAGTATGGATACCAGCCGGAGGAGGAGTCTGAAGTGGCGACCCACCCTGGGGGTAGGGGCCGTGGGCCTGAGACCCGCGCTACCCGACCCGCGCGGTCCTTACCGTGCAGGCCGTTGGGGATGCTTCGGTGGTGCGGTGGCGCGGACAGGTCGTCCAGGGACCTGCGCGTGGCTACTGCCTTGCAGTCGGGAGCCTTGTGCGGCCCGGGGGGCAGCAGCGGGGGCGGGACGTGGTGGTGGTGGTCCGGGCTGCCTCCGCTGCCCGCGCTGGACGTGCTGCTGCCGTCGCCCACGTCGCGGGCCCCCGCGCCCGCCGCGCCGCCCGCCAGCGGCCCGCTCAGGCTGGCCTGGCTGTCGATGGAGCTTCGGGAGCCCGCGCCGCCGCCGCCGCCGCCGCCCGCGCCGCCCGCGCCGCCCGCACCCCCCGCCAGCGCCGCGCGCTCCTCGTCCAGCATCAGCACCAGCTCCTTGAGCTCCAGGTTCTCACGCAGCAGGGCCTCCTGGCGCGCCTCGAGCTCGCGCAGTTTCTGCTGCGAGCGGGCCACCTCGTGCCACACGGCGCCGGCCGCGTGGCGCCCGAAGCGCTGCCACTCGCGCGCCAGCTTGCGCCCCTTCTGCCGGTCGTCGTCGAGGAAACAGCAGAGCTCGCGGAGCTCCTGGTTGTCGTCCTGCAGCCGCTGGTTCACGTCCTTGAGGCCGCGGATCTCCAGCAGGTGCTGCTGCAGCCGCCGGTTCACGTCGCGCATCAGGCCGCCGTGCTCCAGCATGAGGCCCACCTTCTCGCCCTCCGCGCGCCGCAGCCTCCGCGCCAGCTCCTCCTTGCTCCAGCGCAGCAGCTCCTCGTCCGGCACCTGGCTCAGCTCCTCCGACGCCGCCGCCGCCGCCGCCGCCGCCGCCGCCGCCGGGGGCTTCGCCATGGCGGGGCCGTCACCGCGGCATCGCCCGCGCCCTCGCCCGGCCGGCGCTCCCCGCGCCGGGGCTGAGCTGGGCCGGTCCGCTCACGGGCAGGGGGCGGCCGGGGGCGCGTGCGGGCCGCCCCGCGCCACCTCGCGCGCCCTCACGCAGCGTCCGCCCGGGCCGCCCGTGAACCGCGGGGGCTCGGGGCTCGGCGAGCTGGGACCGCTGCTGCGTCGGCGGCCGCCGTGCCGGGCGCTCTCCGGGTTCGGGCGAAGCAGGCGGAGGCCCGCCCCCGGCCCAGCTCCCGGAGCCCCGGCCGCCCCGCCCACTCCGGGCGGGGAGGGGGCGGGGCCCCCTGCCGGCCCCGCCTCCGCGGGGAGCGAGGGGACGGGCCGAGGCGCGCCCGGCCCCCGACGTCCCCCCGCGCCGTGCGCCCGCCCGCCCGGCGCCCTGCCAGAGGCGCGTTCGAGCCGCGGTCCCGCCCTCCCGCCTATCCGATTGGGCCTCCCCGGGGGTGTGTGGGAGGGGCGGGGCGCACGCGGGGGACGCCGAGGAGATGGTACAGTCCAGCCACCCGGCTTCCACCACCCCCCTCCCCTCCCGGAGGTTCAAGTTTCTGCGCCCGGAGGACGCGGCCTCGGCCAATCCCCGGGCTACAGGGCGCTTTTAAAATGCAGGTACGGCTGCGGGGAGGGGAACGGTGGGAAAGGTAGGGCAGGGCTTTCCTTAAAGGAGACGCGCGGAAATGGACGCCGAGCCCCCTCCCAAGCCCGCGTCCTCCGCCCGGCCTCCCCCGCCCCAAATAAACAAATGCCCGAGAGGCGGAGGGCAGCTCCGCTTCTCCCTCCCGGGGGCACCAGAGTCCAGCGTAGTCGGAGACACGACGAACAATGGGACTCTGACTCGGAGGTCGCTCTCCCCCGAGGCCGGGCGGCTCTTTGTCCCCTTCCGAGCCCCCGACTCCTCCGCCCCCATCTCCACCCCTGTCCCCTGCTGGAGCCTGCAGAGGCTGCGTTTCCACTCCAGCCCAGGGCTGTGGCTCCTGCGTCTGAGCCCCAAGAGGGCCGGGGCCTCGCCGGCCGTGCCTCGGAGCACGGTCTGTACCCCCTTCGCTGCCCCGAGGGGGCGAGGGCACCGGGAACTTGCCCCCCGCCCGGAGACGCGCTCAGAGCACCACTCCCCCGCCCACCCGATCGCTAGACCCCGGGCTTCGGGGCAGAGTCCGTAATTCCCGAGGTGGAGACCAGTGAGAGGAGAGAGGAAGGTCTCCCAATGGGGCCTTAACGCCAGGGCGGGGGGGTCGCCGAGCCTGCCACAGAACCCCCTCCCCACCGGTAGCCTCGCCCGACACCCGGGTGTTCCGCCAGCCCGTGAGTCTGTCTCTTTATCCTCGCGTCCCCGTAGCGTGTTTACGGCGCGCCTGCTGCTAGCTGGTCGGAGGGGGGCGTCCCTCCCCCGGGACCCGCGACGAGATAAAACCCGCGCACTCGACTGTGAGCCGCCAAGGCCTGCGGCGCGCGCCCGCGCAGCAGCTGATGTCCCCGTTTCCAGTTGCTCAACCCTTCTTTGGACAACTGCGCACCCAGCACCTTCTCTACACCAGTCCTGTGTCAGACGCCCTCCCTGCCCGCCCCCCCCCCCCAGCCGCGGGGAGGTGGTTCTTCGGGGCACGACAGCAGAGGTCACTGCCCTCTGGGGGGACATTGCACTCTGTGGGGAGGACTAGAGAGAAGATAATAAACACTAGATAACCATGAGATTGTAATAAGCGCTGTGTAGGGATTAGGACCAGCTGCTGTCACAGAAAGTGGTAATCAGTTACTTTAGATCCCGTGGTCAAGGAGGACCTCTCCGGAGGTGCATCTAAGCCGGACCTGAGCGGAAAGGACAAAGATAAGGGGGAAGGGCACTCCAGGCAGAGGGAGTCCAGAGGCCCTAGGGTTGGCCTGTTACTGGCCTGTCCAAGCAAGGCCAGTGGGCCTGGGAATGGGCCAGGGAAGGGGTGAGGGATGAGGTCAGAGGGGCCAGATCATGCATGATTCTAGGGCAGCTGGGAAAGCAGTGGGGGGTTAGCACCAGGCAACATGACCTGATTTACCTTTTAAGAGGCTCACTCTAGCCCATATGTGGAGAAGGGAAGGGGGGAGGTGCTTGGAGAGGTCCAGATTCAGTCCTTTATTCCCCACCCACCCACCCCTCTCTCCAGGTAGATATTCAGGAGGGGGTGGTGGGGAGAGGATGACTCCAAGGAGCATAGCTTTGAGCTATGCTTTTGCTGAGTGAAGGCACGACCCGTCAGCACATGACCAATTGAATCTGAGCCCCTCATTTTGAAGATAAGGAAACTGAGCCCCAGAAGGGAAATGACTTCCCCAAGGCCACTTTTTGTTCATTGATTCACTGAACACACATAGAATAATTAGGTAAGAATTTATACACAAAAGCATGTGTATATGCAATCATCTACACAACCCTGGGTTAGGCTCTACGGAATGAGCCAACCAGGCCCCCTGAGTCGAATCTTGAAGAGTGAGTAGGAGTTTGCCAGATTTTGGAGGGGGGAGGAGAGGGGTTGGGATAGTCCCAGGGGAGGGAACAACATAAGTCATGAACCCAGAAGTAGGTGACGGTGAGCTGCGAGAGGGGGGGTGTCAGAGGGAGGTGAGGCTAGGAGCCAGGGTTCAGAGGGCTCTGTGAGCTGCGGGGAGAAGCGTGTGTGGCCTCTCCCTGGGGCTGATAGTTAGCAACAGCAACAACAGGAATAATACTCACCACAACCGGCCACTTACCCTGTACTCAGTATGAGCCAGGACTCTAGGCCAGCCCTCCTGTGATGATCATAACCACTCTATAAGAGGGGGTCATTAGCTCTTTGAGGATTTAATGTTGGTTCCTGTCGGCTTGCTTGTCTCCACGAAGCTCAGATCACCGCGTGAATTCATGGGCGGAGTACAGAGGCATGTAGACACCCAAGGACTCCGGGACAGCCAGGGGAAGGTTGTGTGGCGGCTGAGTGTTTCTGCAGGCCAGCACAAGTGATGGTGGCTGACGGGTCTGGGGCCGGACTCTGGGGTTTCTTCTCTGCCCACCCTGGGGGACCCCAAAACAGGGGAAGGCACCACGTAGGGCTGAAAAGGCCACCATGCCTAAGAAATCAGGGCCCATGGAAAAATGACCATAATTATTATCAATAAAGGGAGCACTTTTTTTTAATGTGAGAGAGAGAGATAGAGCATGAGCAGGGGAGGGGCAGAGAGAGAGGGAGACACAGAATCCAAAGCAGACTCCAGGCTCTGAGCTGTCAGCACAAAGCTCAACGCGGGGCTCGAACTCATGGACTGTGAGATCATGACCTGAGCTGGAGTCAGACACTTAACCGACTGAGCCCCCCGGGCGCCCCTAGTGAGCACTTTCCATGTACCAGCACTGCTAGGGCTGTACGTGGATTGTAGTCCTAACTGCAGCCCTGTTATGTGGGAGCCCGCATCCCCATTTTACAAGAGGGGAAACTGAGGCTCACATAGGTGAAGTCACTTGTCCCAGGTCACACAGCTGGCAAGCAAATGAGCTGGGATTTGAACCCAAGACCATCTGAGTCCAAGAGGGCCCCGTATCCAGCAGACTACTGCCCTCAGTTGCCCCTTCTCGGAGAGGAGAGCAGACCAGACCAGATGCTTCGGGCATCCTTTTCACTGTGGCGCTGGTCCTAGCATGCGGAGGGCCTGCCCTGTGCCAGGACCACGTCCACCATGGCGCTTCCTCCCGCGCAGGCCTTCCACAAGTCACAGAGACTCCCCAGGCCTCTGGACGGCAGCCAGGGTCAGAGCCGTCCAGCTGTTCCTGCCGACAGGTCACTGCAGATTGTTAGCTCCACGTCCCGGCGCCTCTGTTGCTGACTTGCTGGGTGACCTCAGGCCACTCTTTTACCTTCTTTGAGCCACAGTTTTCTCCCCCAAGCCCTTCCCCACAGGACGAGTGTCAGGCACTTAGCAGAACTCTTGCAAAAGCTCTGGAAAGGTGAGCTATGCCTCCTCTCCCTATACGTTCTTCCCATCCTCTGGACGAGCAGTCTTCTGATAAGGACGTTTGCACCCATTTTTCAGAGGCCAACACTGAGGTACAATAAAACAAGGGCTGTCCAGGAACCTAGCGCTTGCCCCTGGCAAACTGGGTCACAAAGGATGCCGGGTGTGGCCCTGGGCGGCCACCAGCTTCCTTTGAGGATGGGAGCCACACAGAAAATGCGGAACCTCAGGAACATGAGAGTTTAGTGATGCAGTGTCTCAACTCCCACATTTACAGGTGAGGCAACGGCACAGAAGCTGGGACCACCAGTCAGAGTGCTTTGAGACTGGCCTCTGGAGGGCGACTGTGGGAGGTCTGGGTGAGGGGAACGTGGCCTCATTCACGTGCACCTTCCTCCGGAGCAGGAAGCCAGTGGTGCAGGGACAGCTGCCTAGAACCTCTGATGTCTCCGTGGGACGGGTGGAGCTGAAGCCCAGGGGGCCTCATGTCCAGGCAAAAGCCTCAAGGTTAACCTGAGGGCCGTGGGAGGCCCAGAAGGCGTGGAGCAGAGGAGAGACATGGCCAGACTTTTGTTTGATAGAGAGCCCGTGACAGAAGGCGTCGAGGGAGGCGCGGATCAGAGAGGGTCAGCGGAGGCTGGGAAGCTGCAAAACCAGGCCAGCCAGAGACCCGGGCAGATGGATCTCCATCGGTCCCCAGGGTGAAGGTCCCTTTAGACACCAATTGGGAGGTGTCTGCATCCACACCCCTCCCTTCCCAGCCAGAGCCACTGAAATTCCCTTCCCCCCGCCCAGCACCTGGCATCCCCTCACACCATTGACCTGAGGAGTGACGCAGGAAGGGAGGCTCAGCCATCAGGGAAACTGAGTCAGGGGAGCTGGACTACCTCTCACCTCAACACACTTAAAAATATTATTCTTGGGGCGCCTGGGTGGCTCAGTCGGTTAAGCATCTGACTTTCACGGTTCATGAGTTCGAACCCCATGTCGGGCTCTGTGCTGACAGCTCAGAGCCTGGAGCCTGCTTCAGATTCTGTGTCTCCCTCTCTCTCTGCCCCTCCCTTGCTCATGCTCTGTCTCTCTCTCTCTCTCTCTCTCTCTCTCTTTCTCAAAAATAAATAAACATTGGGGCACCTGGGTGGCTCAGTCGGTTAAGCGTCCGACCTCAGCTCAGGTCACGATCTCACTATCCGTGAGTTCGAGCCCCGCGTCGGGCTCTGTGCTGACCGCTCGGAGCCTGGAGCCTGTTTCAGATTCTGTGTCTCCCTCTCTCTCTGACCCTCCCCCGTTCATGCTCTGTCTCTCTCTGTCTCAAAAATAAATAAACGTTAAAAAAAAAAATTAAAAATAAATAAATAAATAAACATTGAGAACAAATTTAACAAAGTCTTTTTTTAAAAGGTTACAAAAAAGGGAACTATTTTATATTACAACAGGGACACAGAAGACACCTGGCAGCCCACTGCCCAGCTTTGGAAGTTACTGCCAATTTTTAAATGTTTATTTATTTATTTGGGGGGGGAGGGAGGGAGAGGCAGAGAGAGAAGGAGAGAGAGAATCCCAAGTAGTCTCCTTGCTGTCAGTGCAGAACCTGACACGGGACTCAAACTCACGAACCGTGAGATCATGACCTGAGCCAAAACCAAGAGTCGGACGCTTCACCGACAGAGCCACCCCGGCGCCACCCCCCCCTGCCCCCGGCCACTTTTGAAGGCCCCCAGGGCCCCTCTTGGTCACAGGCTGCTGCCTGCCTGAGCCCACAATTCTGAATGTCGCGTTGATTATTCCTGTGCCTTCAGCGCGCTATGCCTCCCCCTTACAATAGCCTGCCTGATTTTCATGCGTGTGGACCTTATCGAAACCGCGTTGCACTTCGTGGGTTTGCTAGCAGCATATGCTTCTCCCTCATGGTTTCCTTGACCCGTGTAGCCCTCGCTCACTCACTCGCATGGCCGTGTAGCAGGCTTTCTCAGCCACAGCGGAGGTGACTCCTTGGACTGGATGTCTTTGTTGTGGGGGCAAAGAAGGGCTGTCTTGTACATCATAGGACCTTTACCAGCTTCCCTGGTCTCTACCCATTGCACCCCCAGCCCTAGCTGTGAAAGCCCAAAGTACCCCCAGACGTTGCCAAATGGCTCCTGGGGGCAAAATCACCCCGAGCCGAGAGTCTCTCCCGTCCAATATTCAGTGCGTGAGTATATATATCACTTTTACTTTTCTCTTGAAGGACATTTGCTTCTAGTTTTCTACTAGAACCCGCAATGCTGCCATAGACATTCTTGCACATGTGTCCCAATGCATGTGAACATGAACTCCGTTTGGGTCTATACCAAGACCCCGCATGGCTGGGTCATACGGCATACCCAGCTTCGGCTTGGCTAGGTGATAGATACCGCACTGCTTTCCAAAGAAATGGTGCTGGGGCACCTGGGTGGCTCAGTCGGTTGACCGTCCGACTTCGGCTCAGGTCACGATCTCACAGTTTGTGGGTTAAAGCCCCCCGTCGGGCTCTGTGTGGACCGCTCGGAGCCTGGAGCCTGCTTTGGATCCTGTGTCTCCCTCTCTCTCTGCCCCTCCCCTGCTCATGTTCTGTCTCCGTCTCTCAAAAAAAAAAAAAAAAAAAAAAAAAGTTAGAAAAAATGCAAAGAGGCGGTGCTAACTCACAATCCAGCCAGCAGGGTATAGAGAATGTTGTCACTCTGGTGGGTGAAACTTCGTGCACTTTCCACACCTACTTTCTTGGGTTCTCGGAGCCCAAGAGAAACCCAGGCCAAATGTCATACTCTAGGTGCCCAGTATATTAGGAGAAAAAAAACAGAAGAGGAAACAGTATAGCAGGTTGACACGCTTGTGACTTATTTGAAATGTTTCTGTTTATCAAACTGATGCTTTCACACACGTGCACAGGTACAATGCAACACTGTAGGATAATTACAGGGTTTACTGCAGGTGATAAGTTTCAGGCCCCAGACGCTTGGTCTTTGAGCCCGGCTGTGTATCCCTGTGACCATCACCCCTATTCTCTGGGAAGGCTGGTGGCCCCACCTGTGATGGATCGTTTCTGTCTGCTTCCCTCAAGTGGACACTCGTTGAGAACAAACCTCTTTCTTCTCTGGGACCCTCAGGGCGTGGTGTTCTTTGGGTGTCTGCAGCTGACCCATCCGTGTCAGACACCTCTGGGTACACCTGCCCAGCCCCCACAACCCCCCAGTGCCCTGCAGGCCAGGCCTTGGGTGCTGCCCTTGCCCGGGGTCTACAAACGGCAATGCTCCTCACTGTAGAGATCAGGGACCAATCTCCTTGGTGCCTGAATATTTCATGTGCTGAATGTGGAATAAAAGTCAGGACCTTAGGGGCGCCTGGGTGGCTCAGTCAGTTAAGCGTCCGACTTCGGCTCAGGTCATGATCTCGCGGCTCGTGAGTTCAAGCCCCGCGTCAGGCTCTGTGCTGATGGCTCAGAGCCTGGAGCCTGTTTCAGATTCTGTGTCTCCCTCTCTCTCTGACCCTCCCCCGTTCATGCTCTGTCTCTCTCTCTCTCAAAAATAAATAAAGGTTAAAAAAATTTTTTTTTAATAAAAAAAAAAAAAGTCAGGACCTTAATTGTTAATGTGGCTTCTGCTGCTGCAGGTTGGACCTCCCAGCCCCCTCCAGCGTGCCTTTCCTGTCTGATACAATACCAGCAATAACAGTAACTCCCCCCCGCCCCCACCCCCAGTTGAGCCCACTGTCAAGAAGACGTGACGTGAGTAAGTCTAACAAGCGTACCATCGGGTCCCCCATTTTGATCACGGTTATTCTCAGGGCCCTCTTGGCCTAGAGCCTAGGAGCTCAGTAAGTGTTTGTTGAATGAATGGATGATGATGGAGAAAGTTGGGTTAAGTAGAAAAGCCCAGACTTAGAGTCTGTATCTCAGAGCAGATAGCTCTGAGCAAGTCACAGCCCTCTCTGAGTCTCTGGGTCTCACCTGGGGATGGAATCATTTCAAATGCACAAGTTTGGCTAAGAACCCTAAGCCCCCAGTGAGGTAGGTGGGATGCTGCTTTGCTGGGGAAAGAGCGGAAAGGTCTGGGAATACCCCAGAGTCCAGACGGGATGGGCATCTTGAGACTCTGAAAAGCTAGCAGAAGCGATGCCCTCTCTCTCCAGAAGAGGCTCAGCCTGGGGGCGTCTGGGGGGCTCAGCCGGTTAAGCGTCCGACTCTTGGTTTCAGCTCAGGTCATGATCTCACAGTTCGTGAGATCGAGCCCCACGTTGGGCTCTGCTCTGACAGCACAGAGCCTCCTTGGGATTCTCTCTTTCTCCCTCTCTCTCTGCCCCTCTCCTCCGCTTATGTTCTCTCTCTCTCTCTTTCAATAAATAAAACATGTTTAAAAAAGAAGAAGGAGAGGCTCAGCCTGGCTAAGACCCAACACCAGGACACGTCTTTACAACAAAGAATCATCGCCGCAAAATCCTGAGATTTCAGAGCCCCTGCAAGAAGTCAGAGTCCTAATGAGACAGCTGGTCAGCCTCTATAAAACAAGACCAGTGGGTAGCCCAGTGGTTCTCAGTCCTGGGCACTTGTTAAATCACTTAGAAGCTGGCAAAATGCAGGTGCTCAGACCCCCACCTCCCACCAATTCGATCGGAATACGGGGAGCCTAACAGGCAGGGCTGTGGAGCTCTGGGTTAGATCAAGGTTTTGCTCGTTGCCATTAGGCCGTGCCAGATGGAGATACCCCCCATTTCTGGGGGGCACGCCCCTCCACCAAGTGTCTGAATCTAGAGCTATTTCTCTGAGATTATCCAAATTCCCCCACATAACCCTCAAATGTGCTGTCTCCAACAGGGAAGGGGACTAGAGATTCTGCAGTCTTTGTCGTGCTCACTTCACATCCATACTTTGTGCCCCAGCTAATGGGATAGAATGGAGGGAAGGAAAGCATTAGAGACATAACACCAAACAATTATGTGGGACTGCTGGACACAAAAGGCCAGCACAGAATTAAAAAAAAAAAAAAAAAAAAAAAAGACTGTACTGGGCACATGATTGTAAAGTTTCAGGACACCAAGATTGAGGAGATCCTAAAAGCATCCAGAAAGAGACAGACAGAGGAGGCCACGTACAAAAGATCAGGAATCATAATAGCATTGACATTCTCAAGGCAACTCCAGAAGCTAGAAGACCACAGAGCAAAGCCTCAATGTTCCGAAGGAAAATACTTCAGTACCTAAACCATCAAGTGTGAGGGTAGGGTATGACATTTTCAGATTAAAAAAAAAGACGAAGAAAGAAAGAAAGAAAGAAAGAAAGAAAGAAAGAAAGAAAGAAAGAAAAGCTTCCCAGACAACCTTTCTCTAAAACTAGGGATGAAACCAAGAAGTAAAAAGACACACAGACATGAAGTTAGGAAACGGGAATCCCAAAGTGACGGTGCGGGGGAAGAGGTGGGGGCTTGGGAGCCAGCAGCAATCAGTGCAGACTGGAACAGAGAACGAGGACCCCAGGAGGAGCTGGCCAAGCAAGGGGACCCAGCTCAAAGATTCCCTGGGGGCTTGGCCGTCTTACAAGGAGCATTAGAGCTCTTGTCAGAGGTTGGTGGTGTATTAGTGATAAGCACCAAGAAAACCAAGTTGAACAAGGAGGCAATTATTAATCCCCAGGAAAACCCAGAAGTCCTACAAGGAAGGAAACACAGTCATAGGACATAGGTGGCTCCATTGGCCATAACGTTTATGTACGTAGTAAACTACACAAGCAATATTGATTGACCAAAACCTGTGATATAGCCATACTAGAAGGACAGGGGAGGGAATGTCAACTGCACACGTAGACTCAACCCTCCTGGTCCCTAAAAGGAAGGCAGCAATAACACTGATCCTGGAGAGCCACCGAAGAGCGGTGTGTGGTGTTTGCAAATTTGGAGATGAGTCACAGAAGAATCTAGTTGCATCTGGAAAGCACAAATCAGGAGTGGAGACACGAGGCAGGGGACTAGGTTATTTTGTTTTTTGTTTTTTGGGTTTTTTTCTTTAGAACCTTATAATTTTACTTGATTTTTGAAACTCTGGGCATGTGTTCTTAAAGTAATAAAATATTTTAAAAGCCTGACATTGGATTTCTCATGGGAAATGCTGAAAGCTAGAAGGCCACGGAGAAATCAGTTGCCTTAAAACTCCGAGGGAAAAGGATTTCCTGCCTGGATTCAATGCCCACAGAGAGAATCAGCCAAGTATGAGACTGGAATATAAACTTTTTCAGAAATGCAAGGTTGCAAAAAAAACAAAAACAAACAAACAAAAAACAACAACAAAAAAAAAAACACGCTGCTGTGCACCTTCCAGGAAGTTTTTGGAGCACATGCCTGAGAACAGACCCTGGGACAGGACAGCTACCCCAGGAGGGAGGGTCCTTCCCAAGGCTGGCTGGGCTCCAGCCCCCAGCTATCAGAGGCCCCAGAGCAGAGAAAGGAGCGCTCCGCCTGGAAGAGCCGGGGGCAAAGACTAGATAAGACATCCATGAGCATTTGCCTCCAGGGTCTCTAGGAACAGAGTGAAGCAGCTGGAAAAATTAAGAAGATACATTTAAATACCTTGCAAGTTTCTTTTTTCTTCCTTCCTTTCTTTCTTTCTGTCTTTCTTTCTTTCTTTCTTTCTTTCTTTCTTTCTTTCTTCTTTCCTTTAATGCACTAACCCCAGGGCACAAACAAAACTGTAAGAAAAGGGGCTCTCACTGACCACTTGGTGACTTTCACGGACTAACATTTGCACAATCCTAATAAAATCCTTGCCTGGCGGTTAAGGAAGAAGTGGATAGAGCCCTCCCCGGGATGCAAGGGAGGGGAGGGGGGGTGGGATCGCTGTAGAGAGCTAAGCCTCATTTGTCCTGACCGGAAGGCAACAGAAATGTCTAGAATTGAAAAATTTAGAGGCAGCCACAGAAGCATCTTACTGAAACACGGAGGCCAAACCCAGAAGGAACAAGTACACGTAAAAACTGTTTGTTCCGGGGAGAAAGAAAGGAGAGGAAGGGCTAGGGAGCCGTTTCATTTCCTTCTGAACGTTTGAATTTTTAAAAGTTTATTTATTTACTCTTTTTAAAAATTTTTTTAACATTTATTTATTTTTGAGAGACACAGCACAAGCCGGGGAGGGGCAGAGAGAGAAAGGGAGACACAGAATCTGAAGCAGGCTCCAGACTCTGAGCTGTCAGCACAGAGCCCGTTGTGGGGCTCGAACCCACCACCCGTGAGATCATGACCTGATCTGAAGTTGGACACTTAACCGACTGAGCCGCCCAGGCGCCCCTATTTATTTACTTTTGAGAGAGAAACAGAGAGAGTGAGCGGGGGAGGGGCAGAGAGAGACAGAATCCCAGACAGGCTCTGAGCTCTCAGCGCAGAGAGGGACTCGGGGCTGGAATTCACGAACCACAAGATAGTGACCTGAGCCATAACAAAATGTTGGACACTTAACCGACTGAGCCACCTGAGTGCCACTCAGAGCCACCTGAGTGCCGTTCCTTCTGAACGTTTTAATGTTATGTGATTTATTTTTTTACCTAAGTGCATGCATTGTTTTGTTTACAATGTACGTATACTTTAAATAATCATAAACACCTACCTCTGGGCAGTGGCACATGAAACACACTGGGAGGTGGGGAGTGGCAGGAGTGCTCCCTGATGGAAACCCCCCACCTCACCCTCCTCCTCTGGGCCTCACCCACCTCTCCTGCTGGAGGCCCTGCCCCACCCCCACATTCCCAGTCTGTCCAGTTCACAAAGCCCTGTCTGGGTGGTTTTCTCCTCCTGCCCTCCCAGCAAGCCTACTAGGCAGGCAGGAATCCTCATGCCCCTTCAACCAACAGAAGCTGAGGTTCAAGTGTGTATTTAGGGGGGTCCGTAGTGCGTCCCTCCCATGGCAGGTGCACCCTCCTAGGAAGGCAGGTGGAGACCTTGCCTGAGAGCTGGGGAGGGGCGGCACATGGGAATTTCAGAACCGGGAGTCACCCCTCCTGGTCCAGGGGGAGGGCGGTGGAGACACCTGCAGAAACATTGCCACAGCTCTGGGGCATTACATGTCCTCAAACCAGCCTGTGCGGCCCTGGGTGGAGTGCTCAGATTTAAATTCCTTGGCAGTCACAGGACAGGGAGAAAGGGAGCCATGGCCCCAGGAGGGGCAAGGAGGAGGGGGAGGGGGAGAGGGAGACACAGGCTGTGTAAGTGGTGACAGCTGCTCAGGGATCCCAGCCCCACTCAGGGCCAGGGCCATCGTGATCTCACTAACTCTGTCACCACCCCAGGGGCAGACCCTGGAGCTGAGCTCGTTTCATGCATGCAAGAACCAGGACTTAACAAGTTTTAAACAAAGGCATCGCTGAAGTTGCAACTTTACCCATGAGCACCTGCCTGGCATGAGCACCTGCCTGGTGATAAGGATCATATGGGACGGGACGTTTGTCAGCTAGATTCCTTTTCTGGAGATTCTGACCCACCGCCTGTGGGTGAATCCCGGCATCGGTCTGTTTAAGGAGGGCCGGGGGGGGGGGGAGGGGGCCTCAGGAATCCAGGACATCCAAGCCCCCCAGCCCCATTTGCCCTATTTCATAACTGAGTGATATTTAAGCAGCTGGGGTGCTTGGCCGCTCCCCCCCGCTGGACACGAGGGTTATTTCCGGGGTTGTACCATTATAAATAACTCCTGTGTAGGACATGTTCGTGCACAGCTTGGTTTTCCTGTCGGATTGTTTCCTTGGGATAAGTTCCCAGAAGTGGGATTCTTGAGTGGATGCATGGCCGTTTTCCCGTTCCTAATCCGCAAACCTAACCTAGTCTGGCCCCGGGATTAGGATCCGGCCTTTCTCTGGCTTCCAGGAGAGGCGGTCGGCGAGAGTCCCACCTGGCACTTGCAGAGGAAAATGACAGATCCGACCCTTTCCTGTAAGAGCTAATCACCGCTACTCGCATTCACGCCTGTCAGAGCAATGAGGGCCCAGGTGACTCAAGGCCATCTTTCTGGGGTCCGCCCAGGCTGCTCGGCCATCCGGTGGTGGATTTTCCCTGTAGAGGTCACAGGAAGTGAGGAGAGGATTCCTCCGAGCGCGCGAGCTCCAGGGGGGAAGCAAGTCTGTCAGCAGCTTTGGGAAAGGCCAGAGAGGAGGCCTGGAAACCTCCAGAGGTGGGCTTCTGGCCCCTGGCCCCTCTGACCTGCCTGACAGGAATGGCTAGCTGTTCCCAGAGGAGGAGGCTCCCCCTCCCCGGGGCTGAGAGTTAAGGAAGCTCCTGCACTGACTGGGGCCTCTGGCCAGTCTGGCCTGTCGCCTGCCTTCCTACCACTTCCCCTTCCAGGTTAGCACAGCTTCTCTTTGGGGGCAGGGTGCTCAGGCTCCGCCGCCCCCCCCCCCCCCCCGGCCGGGGGAGGGCAGGAGTCAGCCCCTGACACACCTTTAGGTGGTCACCACTGGGGGGCCCTGGCCTCTGGCTCCCGGCATTTGCTAGCTCTGGGCAGTAGCCTGAGCACAGGGGGTCGCTCGTCCCCGCAGAAGACCAGTGAGCCAGGCCTCCGGACAGAGGCTGCGGTGGGGGCCACTCCTCCAGGGCCTATCTGTGGAACACTGGCCCTTCTGCTGGGAGCATCCTCTGGCAAGACCAGGGGAGTCAGCCTCTTGGTGTCCGGAGGTCCCACAGAGCCTGGGACCTGTGGGCTTCCCCCACAAGATTGTGAATTCTTTGAAGGCAGGACCAGTGTCTGCTGTGTTTCAGACTCAAGGTGGTGAGTTCCCTGCTCCTGGCGCTAAAACAGCTAAGGCAGCATGGACGTGTCTCAGAGGTACAGAGGGGGTGCTTGCTGGCAGGGCAGAGGGTTCTGTGGGCTGGTGCACACCCTATGCCCCCATCTGACCAATACTTATGCCCACTTTACAGCTTAGCAAACTGAGGCACAGGGGCTAAAAAGGCCTGGAGATCTAAAGATAGCTGACTCTCCATGAATCATCAACTATTTATTGTGCGCCTGCTGTGTGCCAGGCCTCCTTGCTTCCTGAGTCCCTCCTTGACCAGTCTGCCCAGCCATTGTTCATAGTTAATTATAGGCAGAAGTGGCTGCCTTCTGTCCCCTCCCGCAGGATGGGAATTATCCCCGCTGCCCCACCCCAAAGCTGCTGTTCACCTGGCCGTGGCCCTGTCTGGTCTCAGCACAGCTAGAAGGACTTGCTGGATGGGACTGGGGGTTTTCATGTGGCCTAGGCCAACCCCAGCTGTTTCGAGTAGCAGGGGAGCCTCACGGGCATTGCTGGGGTGGGCGCTGGCCCCCTCCTCTGAAGGACACTGCCGAGGCCAGGACGCCAATGGTGCAGAGCATCCCCCAGGTGCCCCTGCCCACAGAATGTTTCTAGAGGACCTTCTGTGCACAGGGCCAGGAAGCATCTCAGCCTCCGAGATGCACTTTTTAGAGATAACTGGGGATAAAAAGAAGCCTTGCCGGTAACTTGTCAGTCCGTGCAATTGACCTTTTGCACCCAAAGGCAGGATATTCTGGCTTACCCTATTCAACTGCGTTCTGTCAGTTTCAGTCCCCTGTTCCGCCCGCTGACGTTCCTGGAAAGGCCATGTTTTCATGAAGTGTCGCCATCGGCACATGCGCTAAGCAAGCCTCCCGGGGCCCCATCTAGATGCTGGATTGAAACATGCAGGGCGGAAGGCAGAGACCCGTGGCCCGCCCTTAGAGGCTCTTACTTCTGGTTGCACTGATTCACAAAGTATCATCTCCTGGGGCGCCTGGGTGGCGCAGTCAGTCGGTTAAGCATCCAACTTCACTCAGGTCATGATCTCATGGTTCAAGAGCCCGACTTCAGGCTCTCTGCCGTCAGCACAGAACCCGCTTCGGATCCTCTGTCCCCGTCTCTCTCTCTGCCCCTGCCCTGCTTGCACTGTCTCTCGCAAAAACGAATAAACATTAAAAAAAGAAGAAGAAGAATTTAAAAAAAGAACATCCTTTAAAAACAACAACAGCCAAGTATCGCCTCTGGTTGCTCCGTCCAGGGAGCCGTGACCCCCTCCTAAGTGCCCTGCTCTCGGGCCCACATTTTCCAGCCTGCCAAAAGGACAGCATAAAGAGCCTGTTCCCCAGACACACTATCATCTATCACACCTCCATGCCTCTGCCCACAGAGTCCGCCTTGTCCCGGACATCCTGTCGTCCTCCTCACCTGGCTGACTCCCACACCAAGACAAAGGTTTGCAAACTTCTTCTCCGTGTCCCCCCGGAACCTGCCAGGCTCCCACGGGCCCCCGGCTTCTCCGATCATGGTGCTGCTGTGCTGTTCTGGCCCCCAGCCCCTCCCTACGCCCCGAGATCCCAGGATCTCCAGAGTCCAGCTGGGGTGGGGCCCCTGCAGAGACAGCCCTGTGCTCTTAAAAGAGCCCGGGCTTGGGACCAGCCAGGCTCGGGCCACTGGCGGAAACTCTCTGAGCCTCAGTTTCCCCATTTGTCAAAGGAGGATCCTCACCACATTAAGGGTTGTGGTAAAGACCACAGACCGCAGGTGTGAAGTGCTGAGCACACAAGCTGGGTGTTCACGGGCTGAATGAATAGCTGGGAGTGGCTGGGAGTGGAGGAGGAAACAGAGAGAAGAGCCCTGAGCAAGACCAATGTCCTATAGGAAGCTCCAGGAGGGGGCAGCGATTCTGACGGCAGGGAGGGGGAGGGAAAGGGGGGGGATGGGAAGGCTTCCCTGTAGGGGAGAAGCGGGGCTGAGCCCGAAAAGGGGCTCCCCGGTTCTCCAGGCGGCAGAGTTGGCAAAGAAGATCCAAGGAGGAGAGCCTTCAGGGGTGTGCTCTTTCCTCCAGACGCTCTAGTGCTGGCTTTTATCATCCTAATGATGTGTGTGTGTCTGACTTAAGGGGAATAGAGTGGTGATGGAGCCCCTGAGTGCCTGTTTCCCTTTAAGGCTGGCTCTGAGAACCACAATTCCTGAAGGTCTGAGCGAGGGGAAATCCTTCTCCATTAGCTCAAGATTATGAAGTGAGCTCAGCCCGGGAGAATTTGGGCGATGCGGGGGAAGTGGTGCTTTAGAGATGACGATCGCCACCCTTGATGGGGGAGGAGGGCACGGGACCCTGGCACGCCACTCCGGGGCTGCCGTGCTTGTGATTCGGGGAGCGTGAAGGGCTTTTCCTGGCCAGCCACGCTGCCCCGGGTTCCTCCAACGCTCGTGCCCCTTGTTGAGACAGGCACTTCTATTAAAATGTAAATATTTTGTCTGAGAGCGGGGACACTTGGCCTTGCTACTGAGGGAAAGAACGGTGGAACCTGGGCACCTTATTGAGTGCCCATGGCAGGAGACAGGCGCCCCACGTTGTCGTCGAATCCACGGGGCAACCTGGTGAGGTGGGAGTTACCCCCGGCCCCGTCCACAGGTGAGAGACTGGACCCAGAAGGGCCAGAGTTCAGGCTGTCCGCCTCGTGACACACAGCCACTCCTCCGCCTTCTTGGCGGGCGTCCCCCCTCAGTGTGAGATGGCACAATGCAAGCGTTCTGGGGGCGCCCGGTCCTGGGTTCCTGCTCAGCGCTGCCTCCAAGGAGCCCTGTGCCTGAGCAAACCTTCACCTCCCGGATTTCTCCCCACCTGTGGATGGCACAGCCAGAGCACCTGCCCTGCGCCCCAGGGCTGTTGTGGGGACAGAGATACACAGGGTTGGTGACACTGTGTCGGGGCTCGGGCTCAGTAAAGGGCATGTCTGCACATTCTTATTCCTTTTTTTTTTTTTTTTTTTTTTTTTTTACGGTTTTATTTTTAAGTAATCTCTACACCCAACGTGGGGCTCGAACTCACAACCCTGAGATCAAGAGTCGCTTGCTCCACTGACTGAGCCAGCCAGGCGCCCACCCCATCTGCGCATTATCAACTCGTACCAATTCAGGAATGTACAGGCTGGCTCCTGACCCAGGGATACCCCTGTGCCTTCTCTGGCTGTGGCAGCAGCGGGAGTGGGAACCATCTCCCTTGTCTCCTATGCACCCATCCTGGGATCTGTGGAGAGAAGGCAGGTGGCCTGGAGCTTGTTCACGGGACAGGGGGTCCCCAGAACTACCTCCCACCACCCACCATCATGTGCGAAAACACTGCGTCCCATTCTTTCTCTGGGAGCCTAAATCAGGAACTACACAGAAGAGGTCAAGTTCAGAATCCCTGCTTGAACCCTGACCTTTTGCCCCCCAAGGCCAGAGGCAAGGCCCTGGCCTCCTGGGTGCCTCAGTCACCCTATCTCTAAAATGGGCGGCCCATCCCATTCATATCTCCTTGAAGGACAGGAGTCTGGAGAAGTAACTAGCCCTGACCTAATGCCAAGTGCGTGGGGCCTGGAAGATGAAGTGTGTAAGCCATCAACCCGCAGGCTGTCATCTCAGGACGTGAAACTGCACGTCAGCCGAAGGCTGGGCCGGTGGGGCGGCCGCAGCAACTCTGAGACGCTTCTGTGGGATGCTGGTGGGGTCACCCTAAAAGCACAAGGTGGGGTGCAGGGCCTCCCTTGCTGTGGCTGTAGCTCAGGCCCTGTCCCTGCCAGGCTGGCCAGGACCCTGACCCCCGGGGGCTGCCGGAAGAAACTGACGCCTCTCAGCAACTTCATCCCATTTGGCAGAGGAGGAAACTGAGGCACACGGAGGTCCAGTCACTAAGGTCCTGCAGCCAAGGTGTGTCAGGTCCGCCTGACACAGAGTCTGGCCTCCTGACCACGACGCCCAACTGCCTCCGCGGCTACTACCGTCATCGCAGTAGAATGTTAATAATAGTTGTAATTATTATTATTATTGAGGGCAGTGCTCCAGGCAGGCAGGTCTGGGTGACTGCATCACTGGGGCCCGATACGTGGCCAGTGCCCAGAATCGGGCATTGTCCCTTCCCAGCCGGCCCCGGGACTAAGCTGAAGATTGAAGGGTCCATCGTGCAGCCTGGGTCATGGCATAGGCTTCTCCTACCTTCCATCAGATCCTGGACTCAGGCAGCCACTCCTACCTGTCCGCCCCTGGATGTATGTGGTGATGGGCCCGGTGGAGATTCGCGAACGGGAAGACTGAAAATTCAAGCGGAGGCGATCAGTGTTTTTATAAAGCACAGCCCCCTGCCTCCACACAAGTGAAGCGTCCCTTCTCCAAAAGGTGGCACATCCTCCTGCCGGTTAAGGGTTAAGAGCACACACTAGGGCCCAGCCTACCTGTGCTCAACTCCTGGGGCTTCTGCTCACTCCCTGTGTGACCCTGGACAAGTGATTCACCGTGCTCCCTCGCCCCACCTGCTCAACTGTGCACGGGCCTCTGGGAGAACTGGGGGAGGGCTGTGCCTGACCCACCCTGGCTGGTGCTCAGTAAGTGTCTGCACCTTGACCCCTCCAGGTGGGGAGAGCCGAAGGAGCCGTCTGTCCCGCTCCTGGCGGAAAAGGGTGGCTCACTGAGACGTGACTACAGATCGACTTTATGGCTGAGTTTGACTCCGGAATGGCCGGTGTCAGGTGTGTTAAATGTGTGGCTGATGGGGCCGGGACAGTCCCGGAGCCCCAGCAAGCGTTGGTTCTGGGTAGGGGAGGTCAGTGGGCTTGGTGGCCTTGTGGGTCCAGGCCTGTGCTTTTGCAATCCCCTGAGGCCACAGTAGAGGCCCAGAAATAGGTTTCCAGCTTCCCTGCTCGGGTCAGTGTTCCAGATCGATCCTGTTCTGGTCTATTCTGCCTGCTGGGACTAAGGGAAATATATGGAAACAGCTCATGGCTTAGTCCTGCCCTCCAGGGCACGGCCGGCCCAGCTGCCTCCACTCTGGGCTTGGAGGCTGAGTCTACCGCCTCAGGATGGGGGCATCTAGTGCCTATTCCAGCCCAGAGCTCCCAACAGGATGCGTGCCTGGCCCACGGGCCACCCGAGAGGGGGATGGCTTTGCAGGCACGGCGCTGGGAAGGGCAAGGGCGCTCTGGACAGAGGTACCAGCAGATGGCTTTGCAGTCACGGCGCTGGGAAGGGCAAGGGCGCTCTGGACAGAGGTACCAGCAGACTGCAGGAGAGGAGGCCTTGCAGGGAGCCTTCAGAAACGGGCAAAAGGACAAGGCAAGGCAATGAGGTCCCCCAGGGAGTGTCGCTACGGCTGGGGCCTGGTGTCCAAGTGCTGTGGAGGGGAAGGGACAGGGCAGGGCAGTGGTTCTGGCTGTGTGTGTAGGACGACCTCTTCCTGTGTCTCCTCTGAACGAAAACAACACCAAAAATGTTGCTTAAAAGCTATTCTTCTTTTCTTTTCGGGAGAGGCAAGTGGGGTCATGGGTGGCCTCAGCTTCTTGT
This sequence comes from Panthera leo, assembly GCF_018350215.1. Lineage (NCBI taxonomy): Eukaryota > Metazoa > Chordata > Mammalia > Carnivora > Felidae > Panthera > Panthera leo. The sequence continues at coordinate 141,211,927 of NC_056684.1, forward strand.
CCCCAGATTCCTGGACAAGGAGGATGGCAGGAGGATGGACAAGGCAGTGGTTCCGGAAACTCAAGATGCCAAGTCCCCAGCCCAGGTACCTCCCTCCCTCTGAGGAGCATCCTATGTTGTCCTGGTCACCTCTGGATGTGGTGTGGCCACCAGCAGGACAGGGCGGCTCCCAGGAGCCCCCTGGTGGCCCAAGGAGTTGCTGCGGCCACACCAGCCAGGGCGCACTCCCTCCGGGACATTCACTGACATAGGACTTTTCTCAGGGACTCAGATCTTGTGCCAGGCACTTTGCTGGGGGCCACTCGCGAAAAGTCGCCTCTCAACAGCCCTGTGAGGTGGGTGTTACCCCATTTTGTAGATGTGGACACCTGGAGGGGACTGTCCTGTGTCATCAGGCTACTGCTGAAAACCCATGGACAGGGAAAAAAGCAAAGAGGCAGAGCAGAAACAGCAATGACTTGAAAGTGTATTTATTTTTAAAATAACGATCGAAGGGCCCCTGGGTGGCTCAGTCAGCTGAGCGTCCAACTTCGGCTCAGGTTGTGATCTCACGGTTCATGAGTCTGAGCCCCGCGTCGGGCTCTGGGCTGACGGCTCAATGCCTGCTTCGGATCCTCTGTCCTCCTCTTTCTCTGCCGCACTCTCTCTCTCTCAAAAATAAATAAACATTAGAAGATAATAAAATAAAATAATGATCGAGAATGCTGGTGCATATGTAAACCCCGGAGGTTCGTGTGAGTACCTGGCGTCACCAGGCACTTCTGGGAGGGGAGCTGGGGGCCCCGGGCTGTAGGGTGGGAAGGAACCACGTTCACTGGATTTGGTTTTGTGCTTTTTGAAAAAAAAAAATTTTTTTTTACATTTATTTATTTTTGATAGACAGAGACAGCCCAAGTAGGGGGGTGGGGAGGGCAGAGAGAGGGGGAGACACAGAATCTGAAGCAGGCTCCAGGCTCCGAGCTGTCAGCCCAGAGCCCGACGCGGGGCTCGACGCACAAACCATGAGATCGTGACCTGAGCCGAAGTCAGACGCTTAACCGACTGAGCCGCCCAGGCGCCCCTGGGCTTTTTGATTTTTTCAACTCTGTGGAAGTATTGCCTCTACTCAAAAACGCATGAAAGATTTCAACATTCATAGATGTTCAGTGACAGAAAGAAACTTGGAAGTGACCGAATCTCCCCCCAGTTATAGCAGCACTGACAGAAGCTGTTCAGCAACTACTTGCATATCTCCAGTGATGGGGCGCTTACCCCTTAACGGGTCAACTCCCACTCTGGAAAGATCCTCTCTCTATGGGTTGGAACATATCTTCCTGGTCAAGACCCCCTCTTCTGGGATGATCTTTTGGGTATTTGTAGGATGTCTGGTACTAACTGACCGCCCCCCAGCTACCAGGGACCATGGTTTCAGCCCTCAACAACCCCAGAGCCCAGTTTCTGGAATTCTAAGAATGGGTGGGACTCTGAGGCCATTGGGTTCAAGCCCACAGCTGAAGCAGGACTCACCCTCCACACACTGGGCGGGGAGCTGTTTGTAACAATGGGGAGAGGAAGCCTTGTTGCCCCAAATCCCCGTACCCATCATTTCATGGTGTCATATCACCTCGCCCCACTTCCTGCAGCCAGACTCTACAGAAATGCCGTGGCAGGGGTGCACGGATGGCTCAGTCAGTTCAACATCCGACTCTTGATTTCGGCTCAGGTCATGATCTCGCGGTCGAGGGACAGGGCCCCGCATCAGGCTCTGCGCTGACAGCACGGAGCCTGCTTGACATTCTCTCTCTCTGTCCCTTCCTTGCTCTCTCTGTCTCTCTCTCAAAATAAATAAACGTTAAGAAAGAAGGAGAAATGCCTTGGTGATGGGAAGCTCTCGCCCTGGCATTGGGGAGTTCGGATCTGAAGCACCTGACTGGTCATCCTGTCTCAACATCCCTGAGCTCGGTTTCCTCATCTGCGAAATGGGGTTACTCCTAGCACTCACTCTAGAAAGTTGCTGTGAGCCTCATGGAAGATGGTGGCGATGTGCGCCCTGGGAAGCAAGAGGGGCCAGGGAGGCGATGGGGTGAGTGGGGCAGGGGGAGAGGCTGCTGTTCGCAAGTGCAGACTGCAGGGTTGGGAGGGATGAGCCGGATCTGAGACCAGCCAGGGGCTCTCTGAAGCCAGGATTAAGGAGCCAATCACATTTGGGGAGCCACATGGGGCAGTGTGGGAGGGCTCTGGGCAAAGGGGTGACGATTGGATGAGCCCCTGACAAGTGTTGTGAAATAGTTGTCCATACCCTGCTTACGGATCCGGGGTCACTAGGTGGGGGGGTGGGGGGTGCTGCCTCCGTGGACTCAGGGCCCTGCCCTTATTTTAGGGGCCGCTGTCCTTGTGGGAGACAGAGAGAAGGCAGAAGAGGAGGGCAGGCAGCCTCAGCTTTCCCGTCCCTAAAACAAGAGCCCATTTTCCAGCTCTGCCGTCCGTGGATTTCCCCTGGAACTTTGGGTTTGAAACAAGTGCTCTGATATCTTTTGCTTGGGACTCCCCCCTCCCCGGCGCGCCCAGGGCAGCTTGGAGCAGTCCACGCATGGTGTTTGAGAAGAACCCTGAGCACCAAGGTGGGGCCAGGCTGCAGCTCCCATGTCAGGGAGCCCGGCAGGACAGGAGCAAAGCTGGCGTTTATTCCTCCGGGGACCTGGGAACGAGGAGGGGAGGCTGGGCTGGGCTTCCCAGGAGGCAGGGGCTCTCACAGCCAGCTCCAGAAGATCTCCCAGCCCCGGGCGGCTCAGGGCAGCACGCTCAGGCTGTGCAAATCGGTCTCCCCGGGGGCTCCTGGGCTTCTGTCTGGGGCAGAGAGTGGAGATGTCTGTTCTCAAGATGCCTGGGCAGGAGCACCAGCCAGCACCCTGTGGGGGCTCCTCCCACGGCATTTTCCACCTGACTCTTCATCCTTGCCAGGGGAGGGTGCCGTTCCTTTTTACAGACGAGGAAACGCAACTGTGAATTTTCTGCCTTAGGTGTGTATTAAAGCAGTGGACGAGAATAGTGTTAACAGACGTGCCGGGAATCAGATGTCTTACTGGAACAAGCAAACGAACCAGGCTTTGGCTGCAGGACTTTTCAGAGCCTTTAGCACGCAGAGGCACGTCTTGAATCTCTAGAAGGGGCTTGGAATATGGTGTTTCCAAACTTACCTGACACCCCCCGCAGCCCCAGCCCCTGCTGAGAACACCCAGAACCCATGGTCTGCAGAGCAGAGCATGGGAAATGTCGGAAGAGAACATCCGGCATCTGAATTCCCCAGAGCAGCTGGGCTGTCTGGCTGCGGGGCAGATGTGGAAACTGAAGTTTAGGGTGGGACTCCTCCAAGGTCAAGGTAGATAGTGAGATTTAAGCTCAGGGCTGCATGGCGTGCAGGCTACCTTCCTGAGGGAGCCGGGGCCCTGCCGCATCTGCAGGCAGTGCCCATTCGAGAAGGGGGCTAGAGGATGCTGGTGCCACGCGTCCTCACGGTTAAACCAGCCACTCCGTCAAAGCCACGGGAGCAGCGGACAAGCGGTTGATGCTGCCCCGGCTGGGTCATGAGCCGTGTCACGGGCGAGTGCCGTAGCCGTGAGGTCCCACAGCCCGAGTGGCCAGTGGGAGGACCAGGCAGGCCCAAGGGACAGCCTGCTGCTGACTCCACCCCTGCTTTCGTCCTCGGGGCCTCGGGGAAGGGTCTTGCCACTGAGTCCTGGGTTCAGACTCCGACCCCTCCACGTCCTGACCCCGCTACGATTCCTGTCGTCAGTGAGCTGTGCCTCAGTGTCTCCATCTGCACGGGGTGAAGAAAGCAGCGGCCGGGGCAGACAGGGCAGGTAGGGAGATGGTGGGACTGCAGAACGTCATTGTCCCTGAGTTCACGTGAGAGCCTTGGGGGACTTGGAGAACAAGAGGGGAGCCCCGGGGGGTCCTGCAGGCCCGGGGGTAGGGGAAGGTGGATCCCCGTCCTCGCGGCCCCACTGGGCCCTGAGGGCCGAGACCCTGAGGGCCGAGACGCGTGCCCGACAGCTCCCGTGTGCAGTCGTCTGGTGCGGGGCCTGCATGAGGCAGAGAAGCCCCCGGCACAGCAGTGGTCTTCGGCAAGCACTATTTCTGTCTTCCGTGTTTTTTTTTTTATTTCTTCCTTCTCCAAGTTTAAAATTAAAAATAGATGTTTTGAGAGCCCAGCAGCTTGGCAAGCAGGCCGGTCCCTGGGGACGGTCTGAGCTGCCTGTTGGTGATGATTTGTGACACCTGCAGAAGGTGGCACTGTGCATACAGTGGCATTCTAGACAGGAGTGAGAGAGAAAGCCCGTATTAGTCCGGACAGGTCCCAAACACTGGGCTGGGGGGAAAGAAGCGAGTCCCAGGAGGAAAAGTGCAGCAAGAGATCATTTACACGAAGGCAGGTGACCTTCTATGTTCTTTGCCGGTACCTGTGGTCCCCACCTTCAGGAGAACCTTCCCTTGGGGACAGAGGGACAAGCCATGAGGCTGGTGTGAGGGCACAGGGGGTGGGTCTGTGATCGCTGCCCACATGGAATGTGCCAGGCTCTCTTCCAACAGCCTCATCCAGCATCCCCATTTCACAGATGAGTACACCGAGGCACAGAGAGGTTCAGTGGCCTGTCTGAGGTCTCACCATTAGCAAGTTGCAGGGTCAGGACTCTAACCCAGTGCTCGCGATCATTAGCCCACACGGCCTCTTGCCTGTGGCTCATGGTTTCTCATGTCTGAAAGCGGCTGAAGCAAACGTGGTCAAATATTCGCATCGGCAAAGTGCAGCGGTGTGTTCTTGGGAGTTTTTTCTTCTCTTCTTTAGAAACGTTTGCAAAAGCCCTGGGGCTCCGGTCTGGGGCCTCTGCCGGCCCCAGGCCTCGTCCAGCCACAGTCCACAGCACACAAGATAGTCTGGCTGCCGGGGGTGGCGATGACCGACTCGTCTCCGGTGCTCGTGAGACGACTCCCGGCGTGTTCCTCGGCTGCGGCTGACGGCCGTGAGGGGTCCGGGACCTGGAAGACAGGACTAACGGAGGACACCCAGGCACTCCCTGTGTGCCTTTCTACCATTGTTTTTCCCCCGTTGTATGTTGGTTTGGGAAGTCCCTACTGACCTGTCTTCAAGCACAGCGATTCTCTCCTTGGTAGCATCCAGTCTCCTGATGAGCTCACCAAAAGCACCCTTCATTTCTGTTACGGTGCTTTCGATTCCTACCATTTCTTTAAAAATTTTTTCATACACTTTTCTTTAAAAATATTTTTTTTTAATGTTTATTTATTTTTGAGAGAAACAACGACAGAATGCCAGCGAGGGAGGGGCAGAGAGAGAGAGGGAGACGCAGAATCCGAAGCAGGCTCCGGGCTCCGAGCCGTCAGCACAGAGCCCGACGCGGCGCTCGAACTCACCGACCGCGAGATCGTGATCTGAGCTGTAGTCAGACGCCCAACCGACTGAGCCACCCAGGCGCCCCCATAAAGTTTTCTTAATGCTTACGTTTCCCACCTGTTCCTGAATGCTGCCAGCTTTCCACTAGAGCCCCTAACATACTAGTCATAATTCCAAATTCTGTGTCTTACCTCAGTCTGTTTCTGATGCTTTTTCTCTTCAGACTGGCTTTTCCTGTCATTTATCACGCCATGTAATTTTTCTCGAAAGCCAGACACGTTGGGGTGCCTGGATGGCTCGGTTGGTTGAGCATCTGATTTCAGTTCAGGTGATGATCCCACGGTGCGTGAGTTCGAGCCCCACATCGGGTCCTGTGTTTTCAGCACAGAGCCTGCTTTGGTTCCCCTGCCCTTCCCCCGCTTACACTCTCTCCCTCTCTCTCTCAAAAATCAATAAACACACACACACACACACACAAATGGGAATGCAAACTGGTGCAGCCACTCTGGAAAACAGTGGGGAGGTTCCTCAGAAAAACTAAAAATAGAACTACCCTACGACCCAGCAATTGCACTAATGGGTATTTATCCAAGGGATACAGGTGTGCTGTTTCTAAGGGGCACATGCACCCCAATGTTCATAGCAGCGCTATCGACAATAGCCAAAGTATGGAAAGAGCCCGGATGTCCATCGATGGATGGATGGATAAAGAAGATGTGGTGTATATACAATGGAGTAGTACTCGGCAATCAAAAAGAATGAAATCTTGCCATTTGCAACTATGTGGGTGGAACTGGAGGGTATTATGCTAAGCGAAATTAGTCAGAGAAAGACAAATATCATATGACTTCACTCATATGTGGAACTTAAGATACAGAACAGATGAACACAAGGGAAGGGAAGCAAAAAATAATATAAAAACGGGGAGGGGAACAAAACATAAGAGACTCTTAAATATGGAGAACAAACAGAGGGTTACTGGAGGGGGTGGGGGGGGGAGATGGGCTAAATGGGTAAGGGGCGCTAAGGAATCTACTCCTGAAGTCATTGTTGCACTAGATGCTAACTTGGATGTAAATTTTAAATAAATAAATAAATAAATAATAAAACATCTTGAAAGGAAGAAAGAAAGAAAGAAAAGAAAAAAAGAAAGAAAGAAAAGAAAAAAGAAAGAAAGAAAGAAAAGAAAGAAAAGAAAAAGGAGAGAAAGAAAGAAAGAAAGAAAAGAAAAAAGAAAGAAAGAAAAAAGAAAGAAAGAAGAGAAAAGAAAAAAAGAAAGAAAGAAAGAAAAGAAAAAAGAAAGAAAAGAAAAGAAAAAAGAAAGAAAAGAAAAGAAAAAAGAAAGAAAAGAAAGAGAAAGAAAGAAAGAAAAGAAAAAAGAAAGAAAAGAAAAGAAAAAAGAAAGAAAAGAAAAGAAAAGAAAAAAAGAAAAAGAAAAAAGAGAGAAAGAAAGAAAGAAAGAAAAGAAAAGAAAAGAAAAGAAAAGAAAAGAAAAGAAAAGAAAAGAAAAGAAAAGAAAGCAAGCCAGACACCTGTATGGGTAGCAGGAACTGAGGCAAATGGGGTTTCGCGTGAGGGTTTATGCTGACCCGGCTGGCGGTGCACTGTGGCTTATGTTTGCGGTAGCTGTAGGGGCTCCAAATTCCTCTGTGGTCCTTGTTCTGGTCTCCCCTGTTGTCTTTGAGATTCACCCAGATCTCCTCTTAGATGGAGCGTGTGACCACTATTATCACGCCCAAGGCCTGTTGAAGTGGTGGTAAGGAGTCGGGGAGGAGTTATGTTCTATCATCCTACGTCCTGGGGCGGTGATATTCACTAATGGTTCTTAGGTCCTCTCCCTTCAGTAAGTCTCTGAAGTTTAGAGGGGATTGGAGTTGGGGACCCACCATCCCCCAGGGTGGATAAGGCTCTGGTAAAGCCTTTTTCCCTGGAGAGCAGGTCTTTGTTATGGAGGACGCTGTGGGCGTATCTCACAATGGCCACCTTTCCACTGGGGAGATTTCTGGAGGTACAAGGGCAAACTTACGGCCTCCTCCTTTAGATTGCCGCCCTCCTTCCCCCCAGGAGCTTCTCAGCCCCGCACTAGTCTGCTCTCAGCCCCCAGCAGGCCCTCAAAATGACCCTTTAAGCCTTCCCACCAGAGCAGATCTCAGCTGAGACTCTGGATTTGCCGGTCTCTCCAGATTTGGGGGTGGCACTCAACCCTGAGTCCTGAGACCTCAGCTCTCCGAGGGGTCTGAGAAAAGTGGATTCTCAGTTCAGCTTTTTTCTTATGGGCAGGACAGGAGCCACAACTTTCCGGCTCTTTCATGCGTCAGAGCAGAAACAGAGGCTTGGATTCTCAAGCACCTGCTGTCCATGAGAGGCTGGGCGAGCCCTCCGCTAACTGGGGGACGGCATTCCCTCATGGGTATAAGGGGACCCATAAGCCCGGCGACACAGGTCAGAAGCAGGGGCAGGGGCTGCAGGATGGAGAGCAGGATGCCCAGAGTGCAGAGGGGGGAGGCCCAGCAGTCCCCGGCTGTAGGGGAATATGCTAGCCGCGGAGGGGAGAGAGGGAAGAAGCCTGGGGTGAGGAAGAGGGTGCACTGTGGAGGCGGCCCATCCACCCTCCCCAACCCAGGCCCGGGTTTCACTTCTCCTGTGAGTCCCGGGCAGCAGGGACCGCCCTTTACCCCATTTTTAAGTGATTCCGTGGGAATTCCCAGCCACTGGCTCCATCATGTCCCTCCCTGGCCCAGTCGGAGGCAGGACTGGAACCCCGGAGTCCCTGCACCTCCCGGGCTAAACAGCGCCCGGGGAGGAAGCTGCGGCCCCGGCGGAAACGGGAAGCCCAGTCGGCACCTGGGGCCCCAAGACGCGAGGCCACCGCCATTGTATTGAGAAAGGATCCCGGGGTGGGGGTGGGGGGGCGCTGCTGGAACAGCGGGAACAGAGGCGGTGCCGAGTGCCGAGTTGCGCGCCGCGCCCCTCCTCCTTCAGCCCCGCCGGGGCGTCCCCGACCAGGGGTGGCCTCCCTGCGGGGCTGGGCCCCAACCTCGAGGCCCTGCGGGGTGAGCCCGTCCCTGCCCCGCGGCCACGGGCTCCCCGGGAGGGTGCGGCCCGCGGGAGGCGAGCGCTCAGGGCGCGGCCGGCGGCTCCCGGGGCCGGGGTGTCCGCCCCCCGCCGCCGCCTCCCCCTCCTCCCCCTCCTCCTCCTCCTCCCCCTCCTCCTCCCCCTCCTCCTCCTCCGGGCCGGGGCGGAGCGGGCCGGCGGCGGCATGGCGGGCGGGCGGGCCGGGCCCGGGGCGCTGCTGGCGCTGCTGGCGCTGCGGGCGCTCGGGGCGGCGGCGCACCCCCAGTGCCTGGACTTCAGGCCGCCCTTCCGGCCGCCGCAGCCGCTGCGCTTCTGCGCGCAGTACTCGGCCTTCGGCTGCTGCGCCCCCGAGCAGGACGCGGCGCTGGCCCGCCGCTTCGGAGCCCTGGCGGCGCGCGTGGACGCCGCCGAGTGGGCCGCGTGCGCCGGCTACGCGCTCGACCTGCTGTGCCAGGTGAGCGGGCGCGCGTCGGGGCCTCGGCGGCCGGGCGGGAGAGCGGCGGGGGCGGCCCCGCCGGGCGGCGATCGGGAGTGGGCGGCGGGCGTTGGACCCCCGAGTCCGCACCAAACCCCCCCCCCCCCCCCCGGCGGAGTCTTCGGCGCGGGGAGACGGGCTTTGCCATTCATTAGCTTCGTGACTCGGGCCTTCCCTGGGCCTCCCTTTCCCCTCGTGAAGCAAGGCGGGCGGACACAGCGGTGTCATCACTCCCTTGGGAGTTTGCGGGCCCCTCTGCCCTGGGAACCCCTGGAGTCAGCGTGGAGGAGCCCCGCTCTTGTCGGGGCACCGGGATGGGAAGCCTTTGTCCCGCCAGTGCTTCCCGCGCTGCCCCGGGGGAGGTGGGCGCGGCCCGGACCCGCAGGGAGCGTGGTCCACGCGCGGGACTTGGGTTTGCGGAAGGGGTTGGGGGACACCGCTCCCAGTGAGAGCCCCTCCCCCGCCCTGAGGACACGGTCTCAGAGCCCCGCCCCCTTCCTGGACCAGACATGCCCGGTGAGGCTCAGACCCCGGGGTGAGGCGGCCTGCGATGCTTGTGGCACTTCAGGCCCCCACCTAGGTTCCTGGTGTGCGCTCTCTCTGGGGGCGCCCCCACGTGGCAGAGGGTCTCTCGTCCTTTCAGACCACCTGAGGGACATCCCTTCGGTGTAACCTCTCTGTCCTCATCTCCCCTCTGGGGGCAGAGCCCCTACTTCTGCGGGCTCAGGATTGCACAGGATTGTGCCTTAGCTGCTCCTGCATGGGTCTAATTTCTGAGAGGCTGACCAGAACCCCTGGGGAAATGGAGTCAAGGCCAGGAAGCCCTGAGGCTGGCCCCAACCACCATCCAGGCAGCCAGAAGCCTGGGGGAGGAAGGGTCCTGCAGGCCCGCCTAGCTGACCCCCTTCAGACAGCCAGGGGAGGGGCAGGAGGGCTGGCTTGGAGTCAGACTTACTGGGTTGATCCTGGCCCTGCCACTCCTGGCTCTGTGACCCTGGACAGGTCACCACTGCACCATTGCATCATCTTTAAAATAGGGGCAATCTTAGCCGTCCCTCAGAGTAGGCACACAGACAAGAGGGCACATACTCAGGGCTCAGTGGATGATTCTGGCTGGATTTCTCCAGCACCTCTTTGGCCCCCACTGGCTTCCCAGCTCTAGGTAAGGACCGAGTGGGGCCCAGAGGCCCATTCGGGGGAAGCCCAGAGAGGCAGAGACTTGCCTAGTGGTCACACAGCTCAGTTATGGCCACGGTGGGCACTTGGACCACACTCAGCGCCAGTGTGAGTGGGCCATCTGGGTCAGAAATGAGAGGGCCTGGGAGGGGATGAGGAAAGGGGCCCTGGGGAGGAGGGGGACACCCGCCGTTGGTGGTCTCTGCTCAGTCCCTGTGCTGTGCTTCTCAGGGGAGCCAGAATGGTCTGGTCAAGCATCTGCCTCCCTCACCAGCGTGGGGGCTCTTTGGAAGCAGGCCCTCCCCTCCCCTCATAGTTGGGCTCGTGCGTTCACTGCACATTTGTTTATTGAGCACCTACTATGTGCCAGGCTCAGCAGGGCAAGTAAGGTAGGCGGGTCCTAGGAGGAGGAAGGGAACAGTCAGCCCTGCTATCCCTCCCTGGCAAGAGGCTCCCCTCTTCCCCTGGGAATCTTCCCAGCATGGCTTGGCCTTGAGCAACCAGTGGTAGACCGGCCTCTAGCACTTTACCCCAGGCGTCTCTGAGAGTGACCTCATGTCTGGAGTGAACTTGGAGAGGGGAGCGGAGGTTGGCTCACGGTTTCTCTGGCAGGGCCTCAAGGGAGGGCAGGAGAGTGCTGGATGGAGGACCATCCTGTCTGCGAGCCAAGGCCATGTCTGGATCCGGCACCCCCTGATTTCCACCCTGGGGAGGTGGCCAAGGTGACTTATTTACAAGTTTCAGTCAATGACAGCATTCAGACATTCACATCTGCCTTAGGGAGACATACTCCAGACAGGAGAGAGACCATGAAAACATGCTCGCTCCCACAGCCCCCTCCAGAACCTGCCCCCATCTGGTGCCCACAGCCCCTCCAGGTGCCCAGGATGGCTCCTCAGCTGGAGGGTGATCGTCCCTTCTGGGCCTTAAGACTCTTTCCTAGGACTCTGCCCTCATCCAACTGACGCCTGTGTCATCAAGAGGAGAAATGACAGCTTGTGACATGTGACATCCTCAGGTTCCTCGTGTCCTTATGACAAACTTCTGTGTAACTGAGACTGCCTCTCTGTGTAACCTGAAGTCATCAAAGCCTGGTTTCTGGTAGAAATCTACATGGGACACACTCTGCAGGTGCATGTACAGGACAGGTATTTCCCCAGAGCCTGTTAGGGGCTGGCCCTGTCTGGGTGCCCGGGCCCAGAGGCAGTTGGCAAGTCATAGGCCCAGGCTCGAGTCCCCTTGTTCAAATCAGGAGACAGACGCACGGATACTTACCAGAATGCACAAAAGGCTTCTCCAGGGTGACTGGACACTATGGGGGATAGGGAGAAAGGCCACACTTTTCCCTGTAAAAGTCAGGGAAGGCTTCCTGGAAGAGGAAACATTGAATTGCATCTTGATAGTTCATACCATTTGAGCATGTGTTTACTGAACAATGCATGCATGATGTCTCATTTATTCCCGCCGACAACTGTGGGACTGGAATTCCTTTCCCCTTTTACAGATGAAGACACGGGCACAGAGAGGCTAAGGAACTTGCCCCAGGTCACACAGGGAATGGTAGATCCAGTCTCTAGTATGCTCTGGCTCCAAAGCCCTTCTCTTACTGACTTTGTCATACTGCCTGTTTTCTTGAAGCCCCACTGTGTGCTGGGCCCTCGGGCCCCTTCCCTGGAAGGTCCCATAGCCTGTGGGGTAGGTGGACATACAAAGAGAACATAAAGTCCCGACCAGGCAGTCCAGCTGAGGCATCTCTGACAACCGGGAGGTGACAGACGACTCCCGTGGAGAGCTCAGCCCACAAGCTACAAAGTTACATTTTGGCGATGCTGTGTGGAGGGCCGTGGGCGGTCCACGGGGGGCCAGGGTGGGGGAGTCAGGGCCCTGGGAGGACGGAGGAGCCAGAGAAGACTTTTCAGTTGGGTCTGGAGTCACGAAGACGACTTTGCCAGATGAGGAAATGGGAAAGGAAGGAATACCCTACCTAGAGAACACTGTGTACACAGACCCAGCCTTCGTAAGCAGTAGGTAGCGGACATAAGGAACCCTTGGGACTCAGGACCATGAGTCGTGAGCCTCAGCAGCCGCACAGGGCGACTTCGGGGCAGCAAGGTGGGCGGGCCGTCTGCTCCTGTGCTGAATGGCGCAGGCAGCTGAACAGTGTGACGCCCGATGGGCTTTGCTTGGGTTTCCTGCTGCCCCTTCCACTGACCCCGGGAGGCCAGTTGCTGGTTGTCCCTGTGGACAGCAACCACTACACCCTCCCGTCATGTCCTGCTTGTGGATTCCTCAGGTCTGAGCACCAGGTTTGCTCTGTAAGAGTATGTAGGCCACGAGGAAGGGCTTGCCAGGCTCCGTGTCCATGCATGGACGCTGAAATTCCAGCCTGGCTCCCCGGAGGCCCCCCAGTGCTCCCTCTCTAGCTCTGGGCTGGGCTTTGGTGAGCAGAGGGCACCCAGACCGGCTTCCAGAAGTCCGTTCCGCTCCTCATTGTATCCCTGGAGCTGAGGACGGTGCCTGGCACGCAGTCAGTGTCCCGTAAACGCTTGCTGAATGAAACAGTGCTGACTAATCCGGAAAGAGCCCCGCTGTGGGCATCAGGAGGGCTGGGTCTGAGCCATGGCGTGACCACTTCTTGGCACGTAGCCTTCTTTGAGCCTCAGTTCGTCACCTACATGCTAGAAGTCACAGTGACCCTACCTCGCAAAAATTAAATGAGGCGTGTGTGCGGACAGACCCTCCCTGGCCCACCCACGGCTGCCCGCTGGAGTCACAGGAGGCTCCAGGGCAACCGTGTGAGAGACGATCGCGCGCGGAGGCCTGGGCCTGGCTGTCTCGCCCACTCGTCGGCTGAGTGGGACGTGGGCAACCCTGTGAGGCCTGGGACAGCGACTGACCAGAGACTTCCAAGCATACGTGGCCAAGTGGCCCTTAGCCTCACAGTAGCAGTAGAGGTGCCGGGAGGACAAGGCCGTGGTGTGACCATGATGGTTCCAAGGGAGGGAGGAGCCCCTGGCCCAGAGCCTGAACACACATCCATGAGGGCGGTTTGCCACCTGTCGGAGCCCCGCCTGGCCCTGCCGGTGAGGAGGGGAGCGTCCGGCCGCGGGAGGAGCACCCCCCAAGGCCTCTAGGGACCCAGAGCCGAGTCGGTCCAGACCTTGGCCCGCTGAGCCCATGGTGGGACCGGGGGCAGAGGGTGCCAGGCACAGATATAAATAATTACCTCTGCTCAGGTCAGGGGCTCTGACTGAAGGAGGTTCTTTTTGTTTTCTTTCAAGTTTATTTATTTATTTTGAGAGAGAGAGAGAGAGAGAGAGAGAGAGAGAGAATCCCAAGCAGACTCCACGCTGTCAGCACAGAGCCCGCTGTGGGGCTCGAACCCACAAACCGAGAGATCACGACCTGAGCCAAGATCAAGAGTTGCATGGGCGCCTGGGTGGCTCAGTCGGTTAAGCATCCAACTTCAGCTCAGGCCATGATCCCACGGTTCACGAGTTCAAGCCCTGCATCGGGGTCTCTGCTGTCAGCCCAGAGCCCGCTTCAGATCCTCTGTCTCCCTCTCTCTCTGCCCCTCCTCTCCCTCCCACCCCAAATAAATAAACATTAAAAAAAACCAAAAAACTGAGTCGCTTAATTGAGCCACCCAGGCGTCCCTCAAGGGAGCTTTTCATACAGCCTGTGGAGCTGAGGCCTCTGCTCTGGGTGGGGGCGGGGTACACTTAACTAGGCTTTGGGGGCTGGGAGTTAGGCGCCCGCCAGTGAGCCCGGAAATGCCCTGGCTTCTAGGTCGAATCCGGCCTGTGACCTTGGTTAGGGGCTTCCTTCTCAGCCTCTTCTTTCCCATCTGTACAATGGGACTAAGAACATACTCCTGGCACAGTCAGTTGCATTGAGCGATGGCCCTGGCCCACAATCTGCCCAAATGCCCAGAGCTGTTGTTGTTGTTCGCGCTATTTCTCCAATGGCTGTGGCTGTTATTTAAGGATGAATCGATTGCTGCTTTCGAGGGAAGGGCATGCCTGCAAAGGGAACCGTGTGTGCTGAGGCTCAGAGGTGAAAATGGCAGAGAGTGTCGGGAAACTGAAGGGGGGCAGGAGGCGGGAGCTGACGGCAGAGCTGTGGGCAGAGCTGGATCCCGAGTGCTGGTACCTCTGCGTTGGCTCTCAGGCTGGGGTCGGGGTGTGAAGGGGAGGGATCCTCTCAGCTCTCAGGGAGTGGGTGCTGGAGGCCTGAAGCTGGGGAGGGGTCTGCTGGGGTTTGTCACCTCTGCCTGGGTTCCCGGAAGGCAGAGCCTGGGGCAAAGCTTGCGGGTTATTTCCTTCTTGGGGTGAGAGGACCCGGAAGCACGAGTGTTGGGGGCAGAGGGAGGGCTGAGCCGAGGGTTGCTGCGCGATGCCTGAACTGGTTCCAAGAAGCCATCCAAACTGCGAATTGGGACTGTCTGCCGGGCGAGGAGGAGGGCAGAACGCTTCACCCATCAGCTTCCCGTCCCCAGGGCTCACAGTCCTGCCCCAGGAGGGCCTGACTACCCTGCATTCCAGATCGTGCCCATGTGGGCCCTGAATGGGGTCCCCGGTGTCTCATCAGTGGGGGAGCCCTCGGCAGGAGGCCAGGGAAGCCAAGGGCGGCCGATCCATCTGTCCCCAGAGGAACACTACACTGGCAGCCCGGTGGCAGAGGACCGTCCAGGACCCTGCCCAAGGTGCCTGAGCAGTGGAGGGAGAGGGGTCCGGGGCCAGGGGGATGCGTGGGCATGGGTATTGCCAATTTGTACATGTGCCAGCCTCCACAGTGCTGGGGAGAGTGGGGTCGGCCAGAGACCAAACCCAGACCCCTCCATGCTGCCCAAATCCTACTGAATGACACCGAGGCTGTGCCTCAGTCTCCCCCTCTGTAACACTCTCCCCTTCGTGGGCCCTTGTGAAGATGAAGCCAGTAATGGAAGTAGGAGCACCCATTCACGGTTAAGTACTGGTCAGGTGAGTTAGCTTCCAGCACATTCCCTACGCATTCACTCGGGGCTTACTATGTGCTAGGCACTGTCAGGTTCCGGGACACACAGTGACCAAAACAGTCAAAATTCCTGTCCTTGTAGGGACGCCTGGGTGTCTCAGTGCATTAAGCGCCCGGCTTCGGCTCAGGTCACGATCTCGCGGTTCGTGAGTTCGAGCCCCGTATTGGGCTGTGTGCTGACAACGTGGAGCCTGAGCCTGCTTCGGATTCTGTGTCTTCCTCCCTCTCTGCCCCTCCCCTGCTCACACTCTGTCTCTTTCTCTCACTCAAAAATAAATAAACATTAAAGATTCCTGTCCTTGTAGAATTTACCTTCCAAGGAGGACAGACAGTAAGCATGCAAACACATTCATTTTTATCGTGATACCAGATGATGGTAAGGTTTGTGATTTAGGGTGTTTTTAGTTTTTTTTTTTTTTTTAAGTTTATTTATTTTGAGAGAGAGAAAGCATGTGTGGGGGAGGAAAAGGGGGAGACGGAGTGAGAGAGAATCCCAAACAGGCTCCACGCTGTCAATGCAGAGCCCCACACAGGGCTGGAACTCAGGAACTGCGAGATCATGACCTGAGCTGAGGTCTGAAGGTTAACCGACTAAGCCACCCAGGTGCGCCTGGAGCGGGGGGTTGGTGTTTGTTTCAAGCAGAGTCAGAGGCCAGGAGGTGGAGGGCAGGGGTGGGGAGGGGTGTGTGTGGGGGTGGGGTGGGGGTGGGTGGCTGGGTGTGGTCAGGGCAGATCTCTCTGAGGATGTGTCCCTTGAGTGGGGATCTAAATAAAGGAAGGAGTAAGTCCCGCAGACACGGGGTGGAGACTTCATATGAAAAGAGGAAGTATAGAAAAGTGCCTCAGGGGCGCCTGGGTGACTCAGTCGGTTAAGCATCTGACTTTGGCTCAGATCATGATCTCCCAGTTTGTGGGTTAGAGCCCATGTCAGGCTCTGTGCTGACAGCTCAGAGCCTGGAGCCTGCTTCCCATTCTGTGTCTCCCTCTCTGCCCCTCCCCCACTTGTGTGTGTGTGTGTGTGTGTGTGTGTGTGTGTGTGTGTGTGTGCGCGCGCGTGCACACACACACACACACACACACACACTCTCTCTCTCTCAAAATAAACATTAAAAAAAAATTTTTTTAAGTTTTTTTAATACATTAACAAAAGGGTGCCCCAGACCCTTTCTGGCACACAGTAGGTATTCAAGGGCTGCTGTTAGTGGTAGCAATATTGCGGTCATTTGGTCTAACCGAAGCATTAAGGCAAGGGGAAGAGAAGGTGAGGAGCTAGGAGGCCCAGGGTTGCCGCTACCTAGTTGAGATCGCCGTGTTGCCAGACAGATGGGGGCCCCATTTTACAGATCAGCGGCCTGAGGCCCTAGGAGGCGGGAGAGGTCACGCGCATCCTCACCGCCCCTGTCCCCGCAGGAATGCTCACCCTACGCCGCCCACCTGTACGACGCCGAGGACCCGTCCACGCCGCTGCGCACGGTGCCGGGGCTCTGCGAGGACTACTGTCTGGACATGTGGCAGACGTGCCGGGGCCTCTTCCGCCACCTGTCGCCCGACCGGGAGCTCTGGGCCCTGGAGGGCAACCGCGCCAAGTTCTGCCGCTACCTGTCGCTGGACGACACGGACTACTGCTTCCCGCGCCTGCTGGTCAACGAGAACCTCAACTCGAACCTGGGCCGCGTGGTGGCCGACGCCAAGGGCTGCCTGCAGCTGTGCCTGGAGGAGGTGGCTAACGGGCTGCGCAACCCCGTGGCCATGGTGCACGCGCGGGACGGCAGCCACCGCTTCTTCGTGGCCGAGCAGGTGGGGCTGGTGTGGGCCTACCTGCCCGACCGCTCGCGGCTGGAGAAGCCCTTCCTGAACGTCAGCCGGGCGGTGCTCACCTCGCCCTGGGAGGGCGACGAGCGGGGCTTTCTGGGCATCGCCTTGCACCCCGGCTTCCGGCACAACGGCAAGCTCTACGTCTACTACTCAGTGGGGGTCGGCTTCGACGAGTGGATCCGCATCAGCGAGTTCAGGGTCTCCGCGGACGACATGAACACCGTGGACCACAACTCTGAGAGGTGGTTGCCCTGGGGGCCCGGGTGGGGTGGGGTGGGGTGGGGGCGGGGCTGAAATCGGGCCTCCAGGCCCCGCAGGTCGGCGACGGTGCCACCGGACCGATCCACGGTGTGCACCTGCCCTTGCTGCTAAAACCTCTGTCACAGCCAGGGAGGGGGCCGAGCCCCATGTCCTGGGCTCAGGGGAAGGACAGTCGCAGAACAGCACCACAGGATCACGTCCAGACTCCTGGATCAGCCACTGCGGGTGGTTCATTCCATCTGATTCTCCTAAAGCCCAGGGAGAGTCCGAGTAGTCTCCCCATCCTGCAGGTGAGGAAGGGGAGGCTTGGACAGGTAAAATGACCTGCTAGGCCACACAGCTGGCCTCGAATCCCCGTGTCTGTCTCCCGAGCCCCACCTTCCACTTCTCCTCCCCTGGACCCTCTGCTCCCTCCGCCTCCCCCAGCAGGTTTCTCTGCACCTTTCAACATGTGCCTCCTTTCTGTGTATTATCTGTGCCCCCCCCCCCACCCCGTGTTCAAAACCGCTTTGACCCGGCGTGGCATGAAGGACATATGCATCAGTCTGGGTCCAACAGGAAAATAAACCTGGTACCAGCTAATTCAGCAGGCAAGATTTGATGCTGAGAGTTAGCTATTGAGGCGATAAAAATGAAAGAGCAGCCCAGGGGAGAAGCAAGGCAACTCTGAGTTTACCAGCTGGAGGAGGCTGCCTCTACCTCTTTCAAGGACAAACTGAGAGAGCTGGGCCACTCAGTGGAAGCTGGAACCACAGTGGGCCTGGGCAGGGGGAGTTGTGGCCAGAGAGGAGGTACAGCTACTGCCAAGACATTGCCTGAGCAGAGAGAGAGAGAGAGAGAGAGAGAGAGAGATGGGGAGAAATACCCTGGCTTCTCCCTTCCTCCCGCCCTCCAATCTCCTGCCAGTGCCTTCCATTGGCTGACCCTAGCTGGAGGCCAGCCAGCAAAGGAGCATGGGAAATGTAGTTTGCAGGGTCAGAGTCTCTGAAGCAGAAAACAGGTAGGGGCAGAACCAGGACTGATCTGAGGCAAATAATGGCACATCATGTACTTAATAAAACTGGAAAATCTTGACATTGAAAGTATAAAAAGGAGAATGAACCAAATATGCTGGCTCATGTGAGGGCTAATGTAGGTCTTGTCAGGCTGCGTTAATTTTGACTATGAGCATCCTGGCAGCCGGAGCAAAAGGAGAAAATGTAATTCTCATTATCTTACATGAGGCTGTGCAACCAGTTCTCCAAGAGATAGCAGGTTGATCACACGGCTCTCGGAGCAGAGAGACAGAGGGACTGAATGGATGTGCTTCACTGGTGACTTTTAGAAAGTGACTCTTGATAAAAACTGAAGGTGGGACACAAAAAACACAGATGAACGTACTTCGGAGTGAGTGTTCAATGAGGGTCCTCTGGGGACCTATCAAGTACCAGGCTAGAACTTGACTCAGGGAGGGACCAGGACCGAGTGGTCGTCCTTGCCTGAGTCAGCTGTCAGTCTCCATTCCCAGGGCTGGGATCCCAGCGGGAGGTGGAGGCCTGATGGTCTGAGCTGTCCTTTCCGGGAAGGACTTGGAGGTTGGGGCTCTGTTTTGCTCACCAGGTCACATGTGTTGGCCTCACGTGTGTTGGTTTCAGTGGAAGGTCTTGGTTCTGGAGGCCTGAAGCCCTGGATTCAAGTTACCTGACCTTCTTGTGCCTTGGTTTTTCTTACCTGTATTAATAAGGGGTCACGAAGTCAGTGACCTGTCCCGGAAAACCTAAGCAAACAGGGCCTTGGCTACAAGGGAGGATCCGGAGGAGGAAAAGGGTGAGGATTAGTAGCTACAAGACGCCAGAGGAACAGAAGGGAAAAGTTCTTGGCTTTGCTAAGTTTGCTGCCTGGTACCAAGATATCTGGGTGGAAACCCAAGAGTCCGCACTCACGAGCCACTCTTCCTATCCCTGCACCTCCCACTTCTGGAGGCAGCACCAGCAGCCAGGGAAGCGTGGCTTCCCCCTGCCTCTTGGTTTCCACTCTCCATTGGCAAACCCCAACCAGAAGCCAGCTGGCTGGCCACGTAGTGGAGGGTTTTCTGCCATGGCAGTAAAGGAAGTTGCCGAGGGGCGAGTTTGTAGTTGAGCACAGCTCACATCAGCAACCCACCTCCTTGGAAGTTACGGTACATAGCAAATGAAGGGGGCGTGTAGAAGAAACCAGTTGTGCCGGTGACTGGGTCGCCAGGGTTGCATAATCGTAACTGGGGAGCTAGCGGTGGGGAGCGGTGAGGAGGCCTGAGTCCTAGTCCCAGCTCGGCTCCCTATGGGCTGTGTGACCTTGGGCCACTTGCTTAACCCCTCTGCGCCTCCAGTTCCCCACTAGCACAATGGAGTGAATCATCCTCGCCCAGACTCCTAGATAGATCCTTCTAAAAGTCACCTGCTGTAAAATGTATGAAAAGTCTTTTCAGCTGGGAAATGGCATCGAAGAGAGAAGAGATTTTATTGCTGTGATCTTCTTTTGTGTTTTTGCTGAGGTTGTTTTTATGTTTGTTTGGCGGGGGTGGCTTATCTCCTTTTAGGATAATCCTGGAGATCGAAGAACCAGCCTCCAACCACAACGGGGGCCAGCTGCTATTTGGGGACGACGGGTACCTCTACATCTTTACTGGTGACGGCGGGATGGCCGGAGACCCCTTTGGCAAATTCGGAAATGCCCAAAACAAGTACGTTCTGCTTTGGGCTGGCTGGTGGGTTGGTTTACATACTCTCCTGGAGGAGGGGGGTTACTTCCTCGGCCACACAGTGCAGGGCAGTAGAAAGGGCTTTGGGCCCCAGTTCAGTCTGCAGCTGGCGACTCCTGTCAAGTCGCTTCCACTCCCCAGTTAGAGGGGATAATAATAATCTCCAGGGGAGGCTTGGCATGAGGAGTAAAGGCAATCCTGTGTCTTGAGGACCAGGCACAGAACCCACTTGTCCCAGGTGCCTGATAAGTGACATCAGAGAGCCTCTGGGAAGATGGGCTTTTATTGGAAGGCAGCCCAGCCCTGCTTGAACTAGAGGAAGGAAAGAGGTCCTTCCAGAACCAAATGGGGAGTGTAAACTGGCTGGAGCAGGAGGGCAGGAGGACCCCTGCCCCACGGGTCACCCACATACGGCCTGGAAACCGAGGCATAGTCTTGCTGTTAGGTATCTACTTCTTGGGTTGAGCGGATGGCCTGCCATTATTCCACTCACACACACACACACACACACACAGTGTAGACGAGGATATCTAGGGCAGCCTCCTCCATTCTCTTAGCTAAACTGACAAAATCTTCTTTAGCCCAGAAAGTAAAAATAGCGAGGGTGATGTTGATTACAGTAATTAAACGTTCATGATTTGTCACTTGCGCTCTCATACGTGACGGTGTAGGAATCACTGAAGCTTTCTCATGTTTGGGATGTGTTTAGAGATGTAGTTGGGAAAATAGAAATTAAGGATTTGTGGATAATTGGACAGAACTTAAAACATTATTTTGCAGCGACGAGTTTGGCCCCCTTCTGTAGTGAAGCCGGCTGCACAGTGTGTGGGCTCAGGAGTGTGATCCATGGCTTGGTGCTGAGCAGGCTGGAGCGTGTGGAGGGGGGACTCCTTGGGGCAAAACCTAAAAGACCGCAATCGGGGATTAAGGGTGGGGCATCTTTGGGTGGGGTTGAAGACCTCATCTTTGAGGTAGGGGTGGTGGGTGTGGAGGGGGGGGGGGTGGTGGTGAACTGAACGGGCCCTCAGGCCTGCCTGGTTCTCTGACATGACATGCGGTGGTGCTGCCCGTGATGGCCCGGGGTGTGGGACAGAGAAAGAAAGAGCACCAGCCTATTTCCTGCTGAGATCTGCTGAGGTTTCTCTCCCCTTCCCTGAGCCCTGACCTGTTCTCTTGTGTGATGCTCCTGACTTTGATTGCTGGGTGTTGAAAGAAAACTGTAAATACGAGTCCTTTTTAGGAGTATTTTCACGCCCCCCCCACCCCACAGCCACGTAGGAAGGCAGGAAAGAGGGAGCGTGCTAACCTTACAGTGAGGAGACAGGCGTGGGAAAGTTGGAAAGCGCGTGGTGGCAAAGAGCTTGGGCTTCTGTGCTCCCGCGCTGCCTGGGCTGGATCCCAGCTGTCCCTTTACTAGCGGTGTGGCAAGTGGGCACGTTATGCGGCCTTTCTGAGCTCAGCTGCCGCGTCTGTAAAAGGGCATCACGGAACTGCTCTCCTCGAGCTGAGGCGTTAGAGGGTATGTTTGTATATGCGACGCTTCCCACGCAGCCTGGCCCGTAAGAAGGTGCCAGATAAATGCTGGAGCAGTGAGCGAGGTTACCCAGCTGGTAAGCAGCTAAGGAGGGCTTGAACCAGGGCCCTGGCCCTCCCCCCCAGCCACGTTCCAGGCTGGCCTTGACCTGGCCCCAGCACCCGCCGCCGGGGGCGCCCGAGAGCCCCGGCGCCGGGCGACCCCGAGCCGCGCCTCCTCCCGCCCGGCCCGCAGGTCGGCGCTGCTGGGCAAGGTGCTGCGCATCGACGTGGACCGCAACGAGCGCGGCCCGCTCTACCGCATCCCGCGCGACAACCCGTTCGTGGACGACCCCGCCGCGCGGCCCGAGGTCTACGCGCTGGGCGTGCGCAACATGTGGCGCTGCTCGTTCGACCGCGGCGACCCGGCCACCGGCGCGGGCCGCGGGCGCCTCTTCTGCGGAGACGTGGGCCAGAACAAGTTCGAGGAGGTGGACCTGGTGGAGCGCGGCCGCAACTACGGCTGGCGCGCCCGCGAAGGTTACGAGTGCTACGACCGCAAGCTGTGCGCCAACGCCTCCCTCGGTGACCGCCATCCCGGACCCTCTCCGCGCCCCCCCCTCCCCCGGGGCCCATCTCCCCGGATCTGCACCCCCAGCCCCCGCCACGGTCGTGCCCGCCGCCTCCCTTGTGCCCCTCCCGCCCCCACCCCGTGTCGCGTGGACACCACCCCGCGCGCCCCCGCGGACGCTGGTCCTGGATCCGTCCCCCACCCCAGGGGGTGTGCGCCAGTGCGCTCTCCCTGCCAGGCCGCGCCCTCCCCCGCCCCATCCTGGATCTCCCCTTCTTCTCCCTCGCCAGCGCTCCTGGGCTGTTTCTAGCTCTCCCGCCCCGTCCCCTTCCCGCACACCCATGCTCGACTCCCTGCTTTCCGGGAGCTGTAAGGGGCCCCAACTCTGGCCCTCCTGGTGACCTCCCATCCCCTTGCCCCTCCAGACTCAGCCCACCTACCAAACTTCGTTGTGGGGGGGGGGGGGGGCTGGCCTCCAGTGAACCCTCCATGCTCACCCCCAGCTTCCGCCCCCCTGCAGATGATGTCCTGCCGATATTCGCCTACCCGCACAAACTGGGCAAATCAGTCACCGGAGGCTACGTGTACCGGGGCTGTGAGTACCCCAACCTGAACGGCCTTTACATTTTCGGCGATTTTATGAGTGGGTAAGTGGCCCATGGGCTCCTGTGCCCGAGCAGCCCCACTGCCCTGAGTGTCTCTGGCCGCTGCCCCCGCGTTTGTGTAAAAAAGCGAGGGTACAGTGGCAGGGGCATGTGAGTATGTGCAGGTACGTGCTCCCTACAGCTGCTGTCTGACGGGGACCTTCAAGGGCCAGGCAAGCAGGTCTCTTCCTCTGGGAGGAAGTCTGGAGTTACAGCTCAGGAGACACCCTAACCCGCCCCCTTTTCTCCTGGTTTCTTCCTGAGCTTTGCTGGCTGCCTCGGGCACCACCGTGAGGGCACAGCTCGCCACTCAAGACGGGATGCCTGTTTAGTGCAGACCCATCGGTCTTCCCCTCCCACTTGAGGTTCCCGGGCTCCAGGCCTGACAGCAGTCCTGAGGGGCAGAGGCGGAAGGGGGAGGGCATGAACAACTTCCGCACACACTCTGGGCCACCTGGCTTCTGAGGAAACCAGGACCCTTCGCTGTACTAACTGACCGGGGCTCCAGGGGGCATTGGCCCAGAAGAGGCCAGAGAGGTCATTCTGCTGGAGTGGGGAGGATGGGGCTCCAGCCAGGGTCTGACCATGGGGCCCCTGGAGTCTTGTTGCCCAGTCCTCATGCTCTTTGCCAGTGGCATCTCACTCACTAAGACCCTAAAGGGTGTGTGTGTGTGTGTGTGTGTGTGTGTGTGTGTGTGTATGTGTGTGCGCGCGAGCATGGGGTGAGGGTTGGGATATATCAGATTTTGGAGCGAGAAAAGTGAGCATACCTCCTAAGCCTGCTGTGGGTCAGACTCTTTCCCAAGGAGAGCCCATGACCGCCTCATCCTCCCATTGTCCAGAGGAGGAAACTGAGGACCACAGGGCCTCAAGCAAGACATACACCTGGCACAAAGCTTAAAAGTGCTGCTGGGGAGGGGGATGCCTGGCTCAGTTGGAGGGACAGGAAGCTCTTGATCTTGGGGGCGTGAGTTTGAGCCCCACATCGGGTGTAGAGGTTGCTTTCAAAAATAAACGGGGGCGCCTGGGTGGCTCAGTCGGTTAAGTGTTCAACTCTTGGTTTCGACTCAGGTCGTGAGTTTGAGCCCCAAGTCGGGCTCCATGCTGACAGTGCAGAGCCTGCTTGGGATTCTCCCCCCACCTCTCTCTCTCTCTCTGCCCCTCCCCAACTCATGCATGCACTCTCCCTCTCTCAAAATAAATAACCTTAAACATTTAACTAAATAAGTAAAAAAAATTTTAAAAATAATTAGTTGCTTTAATTTTATCTTATTTTTAAGTAATCTCTACCCCCAACGTGGGGCTCAAACTCACGACCCCAAGATCAAGAGTGGCATACTCTACAGACTGAGCCAGCCGGGTGCCACCCCAAGCAAAGCTTTTTTTTAAAGTAGAGATTACTTAAGAATAACATCTTTTTTTCCATGAAAATGTATTTATTTTAATTTTTTTAAATGTTTATTTATTTGAGAGAGAGAGAGACAGAGCGTGAGCAGGGGAGTGGTAGAGAGAGAGAGAGACACACACACACACACACAGAATCCAAAGCAGGCTCTAGCCTCCAAGCTGTCAGCACAGAGCCCGACATGGCCTTGAACTGACCAATGGCCAGATCATGACCTGAGCCGAAGTCGGACACTTAACCGACTGAGCCACCCAGGAGCCCCTTATTTATTTTTCAGAGAGAGAGAGAGAGAGAGAGAGAGAGAGAGAGAGTGCTTGCATGCACGAGTTGGGGTGGGGCAGAGGGAGAGACAGAGGGAGAGGGAGAATCCTGGGCAGGCTCCACGCTCGGTGCTGAGCCTGACACAGGGCTCGATCCCACAACCCTGGGATCGTGACTGACCTGAGCCAAAATCAAGGGTTGGACACTGTATTAATTGAGCCACCCAGGCACCCCAAGAATAAAATCTTAAAAAAAAAAAAAGTGCAGCTGAGGTGGCTTGGGTCTGATCCTGGCCCGCCTGCCTATTAGCTGTGTGACCTTAGGCCAGTGACTTCACCTCTCTGTGCTTCCGTTTCCTCATCTGTAAAACGGACACGAGAATAGTAGTTGCTTCCTAGGGTTTGGGGACTGAATCAGTTAATACGCACACAGCACTTAGAATCTAGCATCCACTCACTATTTGGTGGCTCTTACTTCTTCCCACCCTGGCCTCTCCACCTGAGGGCAGCTAAACAGGGTTCCCCAGGAGTAGAAATAAAGAAATAAGGAAGCCTGAGGCTGGCCAGAGAATTGTCACCTCTTGCAGGCTGCTGACCCGAGGCTGGTTTGTGTCAGCCCCCCACCCAGACCCTGACCTGGGCCTTTGGATGCTGGATCCTCTCCAAGCTCCGCCCCCTCCTTAGGATCCGCTTCTGCCACTCAGCTTTCCCATGAAGCCTCTGTTTCTCTGTCTGAGTCTCCTTTCTCCCGTCTGCTGTCCCCCAAGAGTGTCCAAGTCTCTTGGAATGTGTGTGTGACCACACACATTCCACTAATTTTGCCAGCCTTTCCCAAGCCCTTCTGCTGAATCAGGGGGAGGGCAACAGAGCTGAAATTCCCTTGCGCCCCAGTCAGGGAGACAGGCCCACGCCGGGTCCACTCGAGTGCAGCCTCAGACAGCCTGTGTGCAGTGCTAGGGGAGCCCGGCGCAGGGGCAGTCGGGAGGGCTTCCCGGAGGAGGGCATGTCCAAGCAGGGCCTGGTGATGGACGGGGGGAGAAGGGAGTAAGGGGCAAGATCAGCATATTCTGAAGATGCCCAAGCATCTCCAAAGTGGAGGCGGCTCCAGAGTATGTACAAACTTCCGGCCACCAGGTATGGAGGATTCCGAGGCTCTTGACCACAGGTCAGTGGGTGGGGCTAAACTGAGGGGGGCAGGGGACAGGTTTGTCTCCTCCCCCGGCCCTTTCCTGGTGCATAGTACGTGCCCAGTGAAGAATGCGGCGGGGCCCGCTTTATGAGATCCTAACTGCTAGACCACCAAGGAGCATGGAGGGCCAGCCTTATGGGTGTGCAGCCTGTGCCGATGCACAGACCTCACGCTCGGAAGGGCCCACACTTGACCGCACAGTGGTCAAGCTCTGCTCTCACTGTATTGAGATACTTGGTAGTTTTTGAACAAGGGGTCCTGTATGCTGATTTTGCACCAGATCCCGCAAATGACGTATGGTCCCTGTTGCGTGAATAGTACGAGTGGATGGAGGGATTGTGGGTTGGGTTCCCCTGGGCAGCACGCCAGCCAGCACCCCGCGGCTCCTCCTTCTTTGCAGGCGTCTGATGTCCCTCCGAGAGAACCTGGAGACGGGCCAGTGGCGCTACAGCGAGATCTGCATGGGTCGAGGCCAGACCTGTGTGTTCCCAGGCCTCATTAACAACTACCACCCTCATATCATCTCCTTTGCAGAGGATGAAGCTGGTGAGCGCTCCTGAGGCCCTGAGGCCTCTCTGTCCAGGCCACAGGCCCCGGACTGATCCTCCGCACCCCCACCCCGTGGGTCCTCTGGGCCTGGGATTCCAGGGACGGGGTCTCGGGCCTGAAATCCCCTTCAGGCTGGGGAGCGAGTGTGCAGTGGCCTGAGACCTTGCTGGGACATCAGTCCCCACCAGCCCGAGCTTCTTTCTCCCCATCCGGAAGATGGGAACAGTGTCCCTGACCCCGCTTCTCCCTGCACGGCCGCTTCTAGGCTGCAGATAATGATGTGGAGTGAGCAGACCGGGAAAGGGTTTATGATGGTGGAAATGCAGGCTGGTGGGGGGGGGGGGGGGGGACTGTGTTCCAGACCTCTACCACCCTGGGTTCGTGAAGACCCAAGAAATCTGGCCTGTAAAATTAAGCCACATAGTCCTCAGAAGGTGGGTAGACACCGCCCTCTTGAACACCCTTTGTGGACACTCTTGTTAGTGGGTTTCCATTCAGGCTCTTGCATTTTCAATGCAAGGAACAGGGAGGGAGGGGAGAGGATGAGGGGCCATGGAGGCTGGATCCTGCTCCAGCCTCCTGCCTTTGTCCTTGGCCCCGATTGTCCCTGGACAAAAGCCGAGGGGCCCCCAGTGGGGCCTGGGGGATGCTTGGCAGGGTTGCTAGGCAACGCCCACCCAGGGACCTTTGGAGGGGTATCCCCTGCAGGGCCCAGGGCCCAGAGCCCCCAGGCCTAAGTCTGGGAAACCTTTGTTGGATGACACCCGTCACAGTCTAAATTTTCAAAAGGGCAGCCCCAGCCCCCACCGCCCTCCCAAACCCACTGGGCCTTGAAAGCCTTTTCTTTCGGCCAGTAGGGGGTTAATGTGTTTTGGAAGGAGGGGCGCCCTCTCCACCCCCCCCCCCCCCACCAGGAGCAGGACTTGGAAGGTGCAGTTCCCAAGGGGCCCTTGTTCAGCCCTCTGGGTGACACCAAGTAACGGAGAGCCAGGAGGAGGCTCCTCTAAACTGCACGGCCCAGGGCCAGCACACTGGTGAGCTCAGGAGGGCGACCCCTGGAAGGCACAGGGCCCTGGGGTCCAACACAGACAGTCCTCCCCCAGCCCCGGGCTCAGGCTCCTACCTCTCCAGTTGGCCTCCTGACATTTGTAAATTGGCCACAAGGACCCCTGCTGGCCTGGGGTTCTCCGGGACAGTCCACGCAGCAGAGAGAAGAGGGCAGTGTGGCCCTGGGTAGGGCGCCGGGGGGGGGGTGCTGTGGCTCCCAGCAGACCAGGCTGACAAGCCAAGGAGTGCGCCTGGTCCAAGCCCATCACCTTACAGAGGTGAGGGTGGGGGGACTGTACCCAGCCTGGCCCCCGGAGGCCTCCCAGGGCCTTGAGCTCGAGCTTGGTCAGCCAAAGGAAGACTGACCGTGGAAAAGAGCATTCCAGAAGGAGGCAGTGGCATGTGCAGGGAGACCCGAGTCACTCCCAGGGCCTGGAGTGTAGGTGTGAGGGCTGCACGGCCAGGGAGGAGACAGGGGCTCCCAGGGGCCACTCTTCAGAAGGAGGCCCAGAGAGGGAAGTCACAGCCCAAGGCTGCACAGCAAATCCATGCCTATGACATGGGTTCTCTCCAGCAGGGGCTGTCCTCCTGGGGTACGGTTGCATCATCACCTTGGGGACCTATTTACCACCCGAACCCCACCAAAGCAGGGCTGGTACTCCTGGAGGGGGGGGTCAGAGGCCATTGAGCACTCAGCATCCTGCCCTCCCCAGCCCCAGGCTCCCCACCACAGCTGGGTCTACCCCAGTTACACAAGTTGCCCCCCCCCCCCCCCGCAAGCGTCTTCCCCTTTGTGGAATTCCCTGAGTTTCTTGGGCCTTGATTCTCAGACCCCACCCCCATGCAGCCCTCCTTGACTGCATCTGTCCCCACAAATATGCCTTCCTCTGAGTTCTCACCTCTCTGTCCAACTTAGTGGTTCCTTGGGGGACCACCCCCATCCTTGGGAGAACTCTTCACCGTACTCTTCCAATGACAGAAGTATTAGCATGGCCGAACTGTCACACTGAATCACCACGTGGGCTGTGTCTGGGCCTCCCAGCCCCCATGTGTCCTACCGTGATGAAGGAGGACTTGGGGGCAGCAGACATTCCTGAGTTCCAGGCCTGGCGTAACCACTCACCAGCTGTGTGACTTTGGACAAGCCGCTTAACCTCTCTGAGCCTCTCGTTTTCTCATCTGTAAGGTGGGAACGATGAAGCCTATTTCCTGGGCGTTGGTGCCTCTGGCAGCAAGAACCAGGGGGCGGGATGAGGGTGAGGAGAGAAAGAACTCACATCTGCTCAGAGTATCTAGGTGCTCATAACTCTCAGGGGCCCCGAGAGGTCGAGGAAACTGAGGCTCCAAGCGGGGCTGTCCCCGAGCTATAGGCGCGCACATGGGGCTCAGCGCAGGGGCCCCGCCCCCCGCTTCAAGCGTGGACTCTTCTGCCCCTGCCACCTGCCTGGGAGATGCCTGCTGGTCAGTGGAGAGAGACTCTAGTCTCCAGGACTTGGCAGGACCCGGATCCTGAGGATGACAATAATAGCAACAGTGACAATAGCTAATATCGATTGAGCATTTAGTCGGTGCTCTTTGAAGCCTTATTATAGCCCTAGGATCCCCTATATCCCAGGTTGGGGATAAGGAAGCCGGGGCTCAAAGGGCCACATGTGCCAAAGGTAAGCAGTAAGCAGTTGGCTGGGGAGCTGGGCTGTGGCCCCTCCCTTGTGCCCAGAGGTGTGTGGTGCTGTGCCCGAAGCCAGGCGGGGAGCTGGGTCCCCAGGGAGGAGGCAAGACGGTGGGTCGGTCCCCGCAGAGCGGCCCGCAGCCCCGGAGACTGCTGTAGACTGCTCTCTTTCCCAGCCTCTGGTTCCTGCAGACCTGGAAGGCCCCTGGCACGGCTCTCTGGGGTTGGGGTCCGTGTCAGAGCCTGAGAGGAGCCGGGGGGCGGGGGTGGGGCCGGTCGGGACCGTATCCCAGGCCGTGTTGTCACTCCTTGCCTGGTTTCTCGCCCAAGGGGAGCTGTACTTCATGTCAACGGGCGTGCCGAGCGCCGCAGCGGCCCGTGGGGTTGTCTACAAAGTGATCGACCCTTCCAGGTAAGCCCCGCCCGCGGCACTGCCTGGGCTCCTGCTGTCTGCCAGGGGTCCTCGCCTCCATTGCCTTCTTTTCCTCTCTGCCACCCCCTGGGGGGGGTTGGGTATCACTCATAGCCCCATTTTTCAGAAGGGAACACTGAGACCCAGGGAAGGGAAGTGACTGGCCAAGCCCATAGTGCTGGTGAGGGGCAGACCCAGGCCTCAAAACTGGATATGCCACCTCGAATCCAGCTCTGCTCACGCCCCGACCCTGCACTTTCTCCTCTCTGACATGCCCCTCACTCCTCGGCCAGCCCACCCCCCGCGCCACCCGACAGGCCCCCAGCCCCTGACTTCCCTCTGAGATACCCTGATGCCCGCCGGTCCCCACCGCAAGGCTGCCCTCCCACCTTCCCTTGGGGAAACCAAGCCACTGGCCACTGTGTGGAACATGCTGGAGCTTTCAGAACACCTCCCTGACCCTCCCCCTGCCCGTCTCCATCTGTTTTGCTTCTGCATGGAAAGACACTGATTTGGTGCCGGGCGGTGTTCTGACTCCTTCCCCGTGAAGCTCACTGACTTCTCAGCTGCTTAGCTTGCAGGGATAGAAATCACGTAAAGTCGAGTGCCCCGGGTCCAGCCAGAGCCGGAGCTGGGGTTGGGACGAGGCAGCTGGCTCTGGAGCCCTGCCCTGACCCCTCCACTGCACAGCCCCACCCCTCGCCTCAGGCCTCACTGCCTCCAAGGATCCTTTCCCTCCAGGCTTGGTCCGGGGCTCCCCTAGGCTCTCGCCACTCAGACCCCTAATCTGTACTCTCCTCCTGGCCCTGGAGTCTCCAGGGCTAAGACTGTCGTCTTCACTATTTCAAAGTCGGCGCTGGCCCTGGGCCTGGCCTGCAGCATAGAGCGGAGACTCAGGCACGCCTGATGAATGATGGTGATCTTTCTTCAGCCCCTTCTCCGCCCTTAGAGTTTTGCTTCTCAGTCGGCCTCCATTCTGCCCCTGGGCCAGCTGCCCCCGACTGTGCCCGGCTGGTGCTCACCCCCCAGCACACAGCCTCAGGTGCTCTTGAAGCATCCGGTCACGTGTGGCAGACCCCGGCACAGACAGTCACCCTGACCTTTGAAACACGCTGGTTTTGGAAAAATCCTGAAAAACATCATCGCACTTTAAAAAAAATAATTAAAAAAAAAATTAGGGTAGGCTTAGATTTGCAGGCAAATTGCAAAGATAGTTCAGAATTTCCCACACACCCCTCGCCTGATGTCCTCTGTCGTAAACATCTTGCATCATCAGGGTCGCAGTGCATGAACCGATATTGACACATTGCTATTAATTAAAGGGTTTCTCTGGATTTCCCCTGCTGTCCTTTTTCCGCTCCAGGATCCTGTCCAGAATGCCATTTTATGCTCAGCCATCCTGTCTCCTTAGCTTCCTCTGGCCTGTGACAGCCTCCCAGACATTCCTTGTTGACCACACTTTTTTTTTTTTTTTAACACAAATCTATTCGTTCTTGATATCGTTATTAGGAAACACAGAAATACTCCCTCCTTTCTTCTCTCCTTTCCATTTGCCCCAGATCTCCTCGGGCTTTATCTGCTAGTTCCAGGACTCATGTCAACGCAAAGGAGCACACGCAAACTTTGCATTTTTCTTTGTTCGTTTTCCCTGCTTTGTATACACATCTCCACCGTGTAATACCGTTCTCCAAAGGATCGTTTTGAATGGCTGTGTAATTTGCTGTTGAGTCACTGCGCCGTAATTATCTTACCCATTCCTTGGCCATTTAGGTTATTCCCCCCCTCCTTTTTTTAAAGAGTGCTTCTCTAAGGAAATATCACATATATGGAGCATGTAATTCATACCAGAGGCTGCCTCAGACCCGTCATCTCCTTTTGCCACGCAGCGCCCTTTCCTGGTGACGGAGGGAACCCGAGGCTTAGGGAGGTCTCTTGTTCTAGATCTCCTGGAGTGGGGAGCCAGAATCAGGCTAGACGCCTTCCCTTCCCGCCCTCTCCCTCGTCCCTTTTGTGTGTCTCTGTTAGAATGCATGTCTTTCTCTGCACCCACAACGTACTGCCTAGAGGCTCCCTTGCAGAACACGGGGAATGAAGAAATCAGGAGTGGGCGAGGGGTGGCAGGGGCATCCAGCACTGCCCCGACACAACGACTGCGGCATTGGCGGGGGCGGGGGGGTAGCTCCCACCTTTAGCAGAACAGAGTTTTTGTTTTCGTTTTTGTTTTTACATGATTTCCTTAAGGAACAAAACCGTGCTGGGCCTGTCTGAAGTGTGTGGGTACTACCTGGGGTTCAGGGCAACCAGGAAACCCACCCGGTCTGCAGCTTTGAGAAGCGAGTGTGCCTGGCCGTGTGTCTTCGGGCTCCGGGTGCGGGAAGGCCCATATCCCTCCTCAGTTTCCCTCTTTGGCCAAGCCGGTCTGGAAGTCACCTCGCGTCACTTGGCCATTCACCCCTCGGGCTTTCCCCTTGTGCTGCCGGGACCCTATTGAAGTCTGGGCTCACGTGGGCCAGTCCCAGAATAGGGCCGGTCCCATTCAGAGACTCACAGATCGACAGCCAAAAGCTAATTAAAATGGAATCCCATTCCTTCCTTGTGCCCCTCGGGGATGTCAAAGGAGGCCCAATTCATAGCCTTGGCAACCCTTCTCAGACTCTTTTTTTTTTCTCCCAGTCCTCTCAAACCCCACCCTCCAGGGCCCCGGATCTCTCAGCCTCTGGTGCCAGCCCTGAGGCTCTCCCTGGCCCTTTATCTCTAGACCGCCCTTACCTTGCCCTCACATGCCGCATCACCAAAATCCAGGAGTCAGAGGGGCAGAGAGAGACCCTCCTCAAAGGCTGTGTGGCGTGGGGGCTCCGGTGGGGCTCAGGAATCGGGCTGCAGCCGCGGTTACAGAAGTGGGCTGATCACATTCCCAAGGACAGTTCATGCTCTGAATCCCAAGTGGCCCAGGAAAGCCTGAGCCGCCCGCCCCCGTGCTCTGGGAGCAGAGGCCGAGCGGGCCCTTTGCAGGATCTCTGTCCTGGGGTTGGGCTCCTAGAGCCTGGGGCACGCAGGCTGCCACGGGCCACACCGCAGGTGCCTCCACAGATGGCCCCCATTGATACTGTCCACACCTGCCTGGGCCTGGCTGCACAACCTGCCTGGCTGCAGGGGGAGAACGGGTGGCAGAGGGACATGCTCGGGGCGGGCTCCCCTGGGCGGGGAGGCACTCATGACCTCCTGTGTGTCAGCAGACGGGCACCACCCGGCACGTGCCAGATCCAGCCTTCCCGGGTGAAGGTGAGGAGCCGCCTCATCCGTTTCGTGCCCAAAGAAAGTAAGTGCCCACACGGCGAGGGAGGGAAGCTCCTGTAGCCCGTAGCGGCTGGGTGGAGGGTCCTTCCAGCTGGCCCTGGATGCCCTTCCTAGGCCCCTGTGCCTAGCACTGGGAGTGGCACACATCAGACACTCAGTTAAAGTTGGTGGAGCTCTTTAAACCCAGGTCATGGGTAAGTGGCCTCAAGGGGGCAAGGAACAGGGAGAGACGGCGGGCCCCAGGCCAGGTGCACTCAGAGCTCTTGGGGGCAGAGACCGTGGGTTGATCTGCAGGGGAGCAAGACTGGAATGAGTCATTTCAGGTGCAAGAGCCCCAGGAGAGGGGGCATTTGCCTGGGGCCGCCATAGGATGGTTCCGTTGTGACCAGCTCGGTGGAGAGGGAGGTGGGTGCAAACCCATGACCTGAGGGCCAGCCAAGGCCACGGATGATGGTCCCTGGCGTCTGGGGCCAACCGAAAGGGTATGCCTGAAGAGGGGTCTTATCCCCTGGGCCCCAGCTAGGTGGGAACACAGACCAGTGCTGCCAGACCATTCATTCTTAAGAGAAGCAGGAAAAATGCACCCATCCATCCATCCATCCACCCATCCATCCATCCATCCATCCATCCATTTGCTTACCACATACACGTGCTTCATGCTGGGGACATACCGCTGAGCAAGACAGACACAGCCCCTGCCTGCTCAGGTGGTTATATACGATCTCCCCATTTGCAAATTTGGGCAACTCTGGTTCGAAATTTAAAAAATCGCCCTGCAGGCCAAAGGAAATACTTCAGTGGGCCAAGTGTGCCCAACAGATAGATCACCAGTGGGTGGGCTGAGGGATAGGGGGGCAGGAAGAGGGGGTGTGCTCGACACCTGGCATTTGGGGGTGGCCAGCCCTGAGGAGGCGGTGCCCCCAGGAGAGGAAAGTTGGGGGAAGGAATGAGCTCAGTGTTTTGGGACGTTCATTTTAGAGGCAGCTGGTTCCAGGCCTTGGCGGGTTTTCCATTCATTCAGCAGTTTCTGGCACTTTCTACAGTTACCCATTCGGTGCTGGATGCTGGGGCCACAGGAGAAGGCAGACCGGGCCCTGTCCTGGCTGAGACCGACAGAGAAGTCACTTATGGCCCCAGGGCCTTTACAGAAGTGTGTGCCAGCTGCCATGGGGACCCAGAGCAGTGCAAGACTGGGGTGGGGGTGGGGGGTTCCTGGAGGCTGAGGGTTGGGGCCTGGAATGAAGAGGAAGGTCCGCTGGAGGTGGGGTGGGGGCGCAGTCTAGGCAGCGGGGGACCGGCAAGAGCCAAAGCAGAAGCGAGGCAGCCTGGGGGCCGGAAGTCCTTCCCTGTGGGTGGCCTGGGGGCCAGTGTGCAGGGAGGGGAGCGTCTGGCCCATGTCGCTGGGCTCCTGGCCCTGACCTGCACGTGGCCTCGAATTAAGACCCTTTCTCAGCCTTCATCTCAGCTGAGGTGGGGAGGTTTAGGGTTTGGACTGGTGGCCCTGGGATCCCTCCCCATAGTAATGGCGTAGTCTGGGAGTGCCGTCTCTCCTGGCAGCGTCTCATGGAGGGTGAGGTTCATCTCTGTGGCTGACCAGGGCCAAGTGTGAGGGCCACGTGCTGCAGGGACGCAAGGAGTCGCCGGCCTCAGCTCCCCGTGCCCCGTGTTGGGGTAGGTGGCCAGGGTACCCTGTCCCCGACCCCAGCTCTGGTCAGTGTTGGCCCCAGCCCCCAGCCAGCAGCCTGGAGGAGAGAACTTCACGTTGGAGGCCCTGCGCCCTCCAGTTCCCATCCTGCCCGTCTGCCTTAGATGAGATAGATCCTCACTTTCTTCTCATCGGTGGGCGTCAGCGTCCTCACCCCTACGCAGGAGATTGGAACCAGAAAGGGTCACTTGCGAGAAGCCCTCCCAGACACTCCTTCCCCTCCACCGGGCTCACGAGTTGACAGCGTGAGGGTCTGTCCCGCGTCCCTGCTCCCAGACTAGAGACTCCCAGAAGGCCAAGACTAGGGCAAGGGGGGGAGACCCCAGTAGCAGACTGGCATAAGCCAGCTGCCAGCTAGTGTGCACAGAATGAAGAAGCACCTCCCACCCAGCTCCAGGCTGGCACCTCCAAGAGGTACCCCACCCTCAGGGTCAGAGCGGAGGGCAGAATGAGAACATTTTCCCCTTGTGGGGGGTGGGGGGGCGGTCTGCACTCCTGGGTGGAGAGCGGGGGTGGTGTGGGCGCCGGGGTCCCTCTGACTCCACCTCTTCCTCTGCGCAGAGTTCATCCGGAGGGAGGAGAGCACCCCACGGCCCACAGCGCGTGCACCCACCAAGGCGCCCCGCCGCAGCCGCCCCACGGCCGCTCGGCCCGCGCCCACCCCGCGGCCCGCCCGGCCCACTCGGCGGCCGGGGGGCCGGAGGGGCGGCGGGCGGCGGCGGGGGCGACCGGGCACGGCTGACCCCGCGCCCTCTAACGGCGCCGTGCGCCTGGTGCGGCCCGCGGGCCTGAGTCCCGGCCGCGGGCGTGTGGAGGTGTTCGCGGGTGGCCGCTGGGGCACCGTGTGCGACGACGCCTGGGACACCAAGGCCGCCGCCGTCGTGTGCCGCCAGCTGGGCTTTGCGCACGCCGTGCGGGCCACCAAGCGCGCGGAGTTCGGCGAGGGCCACGGGCTGCCCATCCTCCTGGACGACGTGCGCTGCGCGGGCGGCGAGCGCAACCTGCTGGAGTGCACGCACGCCGCCGTGGGCACGCACAACTGCGGGCACCAGGAGGACGCGGGCGTCGTGTGCAGCCACGAGGACCCTGACCTGTAGGCGAGCACCTGCCGGCCGGCCAGGCCACCTCCTTCCCGCCGGGGCCCGGCAGGGCCCCTCCGCCCTGAGCGCGCCGGGTGCGCGCCCGAGTCTGGAGGCGGAGGGGGCCCATCTGTAACGCCGTCCTGCGGCCCCGTGTGAGGTGTGTGCGGGGCTCGTGTGCGCTCTGTGTCCCTGCCCGTGTGTCTTCTGCAGACCAGAAGCCACAGCGTGTTGGGGTCTGTGTGCTCACGGGCCCCAGGTGTTCTTTCCTTACTCCCAGACATCTCAGGCACGTGCAGGAACACAGTCGGGCCCTGGACCCTGAGCACTGAGGGCTGCTACTCTTCAAAGGCAGACATGGCCCTTGGCCGAGTTAACAGAGGCACAGCTGGCAGACCGAGGGAGGGGACCAGGCCTGTCCTGCCCAGGGCTGGAGTGGAAGGCCCTGGACCATCTGGAGCATGGCCTGAGAACCCGTGGCCCAGCAGTCAGAGGTGCCCAAGAGAACAGGAAGGCAGTGGGGCCAAGGGAAGGTATTAGACGGATGGGTCTGGGCTGACCCGTGGGCCAGGGCATCTGAGTGAGGGTCAGGCTGCCTAGGGGGAGGTGAGCACCTGGGGAGGGGGGACTGGATGACCTCTGGGAGAAGCCTTCTGGTCACCTTGGGCTTCATTGTCATGCTGGGTCTATGTGGGTGCTCTGGGGACAATGCTGGGTCCCCTGGCCCTGAGACCTGACTCTCCAGTGCTCACTGGGACAGAAGCCGCCCATCTGGCCACTCCAAGCACCACGGCCCCCAGCGAGTGAGTGAGGCATCAGGATTCTCCACTTTAAAGGCTGTATTGGGGGCGCTGGAGCCACTTCGGTCATCTCCATCCCCACACGGCTCAGTGAAATCCCAGGGACCCCCGATTCCTCCAGCGGTTCCCCCCAGGAGTCCAGAAAGACTACTGATGCTCTGTCACCCAAAGCTGTGCCAACAACGTCACTGTTTACAACCCCCTTCCTGCCTCTTCTCTCTGATCCATGCTGCCTGGGATCTGGAGGTGGGGACGGAGGAGGGGGGCTGGTGGAAGTTCCTTTGCCCATTAAGCCCCTCCCCCGCCCAGCCGCTCCATGCAGGTCTGTCAAGGCTTGTCACGTATAGTTGGGCATAGCCTCTGTTGGGGGGTGGGGGCGCAGAGAGAGCAAGCAGATGGTCCCTGGGCAGTGAGGACAGGATAGAGCCCATGTCAGGGCCTGTTGGGGCTCTGGGTGGGTCATCCCAGCCCAACCTGTCCATCCATTATCCTGAGAGTTGAGCTGGCATCAGGGGTGGTTGTGCCCAGCAGAGGAAAAGGTACAGGCAAGGCTGGGGCGCGCCTCCTGGCTGCTCCCTGACACGGAGTGCGGAATCCGGGACAGCACACGAAAGCTCAGGGTCACCTCCGGGACTCCTCATACCTCTGCCTTGAGTGGGGTTGGCAAGGGCCCTGGGCCCTGGCCGCTTGCCTGGCCCTGTTGAGCCCTGCCTGGAAACCATAGCCCCTGCTGTTGAGTGTGGCCCGTGTGCTGGGCACCATCGTCCGGATGGCACAGTATGTGTGAACTCATTTGAGCCTTTGAACGGCACTCTTCTCCTCATCATTTCACGGGTGGAGAAACTGAGGCGTACAGCCAGGGAGGGGAGGAGCCAGATGAGAGCACACGCAGCCTGGCTCTCGCACCTGCTGGTACCCTAACCGTTGCACCCTCTGGCTCCAGTGCTGCCAGGCCAGAGGGCGATGCAGCTTGGCCCAGGGGTGTTCCTGCCCGCGGTGGGCCGTCAGCCTCCTCCCACTGCCCCGCGGTGGCTGACGGGCATCTTCCCCAGTCGTGGGGACATTCCGAACAGTGCTAGGAGAGGGGAGGGCCCATGGGGACTATTCAGGCCGAACAAGCCTGGGGGGCTGAGTGTCTTAGGCCTGTCCCAGATGGGGCTGAGCTGAGACTAGAGCCCAGGGAAGCTGGGGGGCCCTCAGAGCAGGGTAGCCCCATGGCCCTCCCCAGTTGGGCAACCGGAGCTGTTTTTCCCCAAGCCTGGAATTGGGGGCGGGTGGCTCGAAGCAGCCTCTTCCTGGGGCTCCTCCACACTCTGCCCCTCCCCACCCTGTCGAGCCCCCTTTTCATTCCAAGGCCTGAAGGCCAGGATGCCACCAGGTGTGGCCTGGGAAGTGGGGTGCAGGTGACGGGGGGCATCTCCCATTGTACCTCAGCAGTGGCAGCCTGGTGCCACCATCTGGGGCTCCTGGTACCTTCCGCAAGTGGTGGAGCGGTCCAGCCCTCAGCAGGGCCCCGAGTGTCACTGTTGTTTGTGGGACAACTGGGCGCAGCCCCAGGCCCTTCCGCGCCTCTGGATGGGGTGCTGCCCCCCTCCGGTCCCCCACCTCGTGACCCCTCAAGCTCCAAACAAGGCTTAGGCTTCAGCCTGACTCCCAGCAAGGAGGTTGACACAGGCACACCACTCCTTAAGTAGTAATACGGGTGGGTGGCTGACGTTTGCTGAGCACCTACTATGTGCCAGGCACCGTTTAAAAGTTTTACTTAATATTCAGTCATTCGATCCTCATGTTAACTTTACGAGGCGGGTGTTATGGTCACCTTCCATTGTACAGATGTGGAGACCAAGGCCCAGTGAGGCTTCGTTACTTGCCAAATGTCATACGGCCAACATTAGAAACCAGGCAGTAGGGCTCTGGGGGCGGTCACGCTGCTGCCTAAAGAGCGTTGAATTCAGTGTCTCCCCCACCTCCCCTTGGCCCCTGGCATCGTGCAGATGGGGACACAAGCCCAGAGAGAGGCAGAGCCGGGTTCCGACTCCCTGTCCAGTGCTCCTTTTACTCCCCTGCCTACGGCTGGCTGCGGAGGGGGTGTTCCCAAGTGACTCTGTCCCCAGGGACTTTGCTCCTGCCTCAGAGTCCTCCTGGTCTCTGGGATAAGGGCTGACCCCAGGGGTCAAGGCTCCCTCTGTTCCCTATCAGCCTCTGCCATCACCCCCTCTCGTTGGGTCGGCAGTTAGAGTGCTCTCTCAGAACATGGTCCAGAGAGGGGCTGCTACAGCCCAAGTATCACACAGCTTAGTTCTCGAGTCCCTGGAGCCCAATGCTGCAGGGACATTCCAGGTGTGGCTGAGCACCCCTGATGGGGCTTCGTTTGTTCCTTGTTTACCTGCATCCCTCTCACAAGCCCCAGCCAGGCCAGGGCCTTCGTCTCCTGTTCAGAGGACAGCCACTTCAGACCTGCATCTCCCTCAACAATTCCCGCTGGGAAACCACTTCCTGTCTGGCGTTCTCAAACTTGAGCAGAAACACTTGTGGGGCTGGTTAAAACACAGGTTGCTGGGGTCCCATCAGAGTTCTTGACTCCGTGAATCTCAGTGGGGCTGAGCATTTGCATTGCGACCCCGGCTGATGCTGAAGCTGCTGGCTTAGGGGCCACACTTTGAGAACCACTGTCTACAGGGCTGTCCAATACTATGCAAACCATAATAGAAAATTTTCTAGTAGCCATGTTAAAAAAGCAAAACGAAATCGGTGAAGTGAATTTTAATAATATATTTTCTTTAATGCAGCATATTCAAAAATGATCATGTAACAGTTAATATAAAAATATTAATGAGATTTTTAAAGCATTTTTTATATCCAATCAACCCAGCGTCTACACACACAGAACATATTAACTTGGACTAGCCATGTTTTTTTTTTCTTTTATGTTTATTGTTTATCTTGAGAGAGAGAAAGGAGAGAGCATGTGTGTGTGGGGGGGAGGGGGGGGGGGCAGAGAGAAAGAAGAGAATCCCAAGCAGGCTCCATGCTGTTAGCACAGAGCTGGACGTGGGGCTTGATCCCACAAGCCGTGAGATCATGACCTGAGCTGAAATCAAGAGTCAAATACTCAACTGACTGAGCCACCCGGATGCCTGTGGCCTAGCCATGTTTCACGGGCTGGATTGGCACATGTGGCCCGTGGCTACCATACCGGAAAGCCCAGTCTAAACCTTCCAATGAAGGGGCAGGTGGTTGGCCACATGCTTCCAGGCAGCGCCCTCTGCTGGCAGCTTGTAGTGCTGCCTGCCCAGTGCCGTCTGAGACCCACCTGAGCTTTGGGGTGGCCTGATCACAGGAGAGCTGGGAGAATCGGATGAGATGGCAGCGGGACAGCAGTGGACTTGCTACATGGGGAGGGGACACTGTTGACTCGCCCGAGTCAGGGACAGGGGTGCTCTATTGACGGAAATGCCAGTTGAGCCATAGTCACATTAAGTCAGAGGTTACTGGTGTTGAGTGATGCACCAGAGAGTATTAACGCCCATGCCTCTCCTGAGCTCTAGCTGCACAGGCTCACAAATGTACCTTGAGGCTCTCCCTATGCCTGCCTCATGTGAGACCCCAGACTGTGCCTAGGGCAGTTTAGGACCTGGCATTGTCCTCAAAAGACAATTGTTGGGAGCCCTCCCTCCAAATTGCCCCCAACCCCTGGTGCTTTCACAGCCCAGGAGGGGCTGTATAACCTGCCCACCCCCATCCACCGCTCCAAGCAGGGCCAGCCAGCGGCTGCTTCTCACCGCCACGTGGGGGCGCGGTGGCAGGCCAACGTGTCCCAGCCCTAACCCCCTAACCGTAGACGCGTGCGGCTCCCCAGCTCCCTGCGCCAGGAGGGATGCCCAGGCTGCGGTGGTTTGGGGACAGAAATCCTGTCTCTTCTGGGTCCAGCTCTTAAACTGTGGCCCTCTTCGTCACCCTGCAGCCCACACACCCCGAAGAATTCTGTCCGTAGTGGGGGCTGTCCCTGGCTGCACCTGGCAAAGAGGTACACGGACCTTCTGTTTCCAGCCCCCCACACCTCTCCGGGACTGGCCCACGAACGAGGCAGGGGAATGTCCCGTTCT
This sequence comes from Panthera leo, assembly GCF_018350215.1. Lineage (NCBI taxonomy): Eukaryota > Metazoa > Chordata > Mammalia > Carnivora > Felidae > Panthera > Panthera leo. The sequence continues at coordinate 141,252,098 of NC_056684.1, forward strand.
CAGGAACTCGGCAGCGTCCATCTTTGGGTGCCTCCGCCCCAGCCCATTGGAGCTTTATCGGGACCAGGAGTGTGTACACCCGGCCCTTCCCATCCCCTGCTCCCACTCTGGGTGCCCCCCCCCCCCCCGCCCCGCCAGCGTAGAAATGAGACCTAACAGCGCAAAACTGGCTGCATTTGTGTCACCCAGACGGGTGAAGACAAGTTGGTTACGTAAACGGGAGGGAAGTTTCGGTTATTACTTCAGAAATACCCTTTGGCTACGGCAGGCACATTTCTCGCTTTCCCTCGAGGGGCCACCTTGCGCACCTAGACTTTCACGCACTCCAACTCGGGCTCCTTCGGACTGGGGTCAGCGCCTCCGACTTGGCTTTTCCTGGAGGCGCCAAGACGCAGGGAGAGCAGACTCTGGTCCAGCTGTGCGCTCTTCAGTCGCTGACACAGCTTCCCCGTGTCCCCGGGGTCCTCGCCACCTGCCCCGTGGCCCCGAGAGGAGACCAGGGACGCTAGGCGTGGACCCGCCAGGCAGGCGGAGCCAGCTTGTGGGGGTTGGGGGTTCCAGAGAGAGGTTTTGGGAACAGTCGGCGCAATACGGACGTTTGGAGTCTGGGATGGGGTTCCCAGGGAGGTTTCAGGGAGAAGGAAAGGGGCCTAGGACCGCGCGCAGAGAACGCGTTTATTTGCAGGCGCCCTAGGGGGCGGAAACAGCCAGCTGGACCTTGCTCTACCGCCGGGGCAGGAAGCGCGGAGGAAACGGGGTTGCCAAGGACAACGCGTTCTGGGCGGAGCTGCTGCTAGGATAGAGCTTGAGGAGCTGGGGGCGGGGCCTGGGGAGGAGGGGGGGGGGAGAGGGCGGAGCGTGGGGGACTGAGCCAGAAGCGGCATTGTGATTGGAGAAGATCTCATGTTCTGGGCGGGGCCTGAGCGCGGGGGGGCGGTGTTGAGGTTGGGGCGGAGCTAGGGGCGGGGCGGGGGCGGGCGCCGAGAGCTGGAGCGGGTGGCGGAGACGTGGTTGGCCGGGACGGAGAGCCCTGGGAGGGGTCGAGCCGGCAGGGGCGGAGCCGAGAGGGAGTGGGCGGTGCTGGGTCGCGCCGGGCCTGGGGCCGAGGCGGCGCGGCGCTGACAGCTGAGTCGGCTCGCGGCCTCCCGCCCCCTCGGTGCCCGGCCCCGACCCAGGCCTGGCCTGCCCGGGAGCCATGAGCCCCGGGCTGCTGCTGCTGCTCGGCAGCGCCGTCCTGGTTGCCTTCGGCCTCTTCTGCACCTTCGTGCACCGCGCTCGCAGCCGCTACGAGCACATCCCCGGGCCGCCGAGGCCCAGGTGAGCGGGGGGTGGGGGCGGGGGCCTGGATGGGGCGCTCGAATGGGGGGCCGGGGGGCCGCGTCCAAGCCGGCGTCGGGGCCGGGGGTCCAGCCTCGCCGTTGCGCGTGGCCGCTTGGAGACGGCGGCCGGGAGAGGGGCGCTAACTATTCTTAGTAACAAATTACTCACAGCCGCAGCAGCTGGTCCGCGCCCACCGCGCTCTGCTGGGCCCCACAAACGTGATGGCAGCGACAACCCTGTTAGGTAGGCGCTATTGTTACCCCATCGTTCAGACGAGGAGACTGAGGCGCGCAGAGGCAAAGTCATCTGCCCAAGGTCACACAGTTGGTAAGCCTAGATTGAAACCCAGGTCAGCCTTGGCTCTAAAGTGAGCCCTCGTAACTTTGGGACTTTGAATGGGGTCACTCAACCTGAATTGGATCACGTTATACTTGGGTCACATTACCCTTGGTATTTCTGTCCTGGTACATGCTTTTTGCTTCTCCTTAGTACTTCCATTCCATCCTTGTCCCCCACCCCCACCCCAACATACCTCCTCCCACCAGAAGCTTACCTTTCTGAAGCCTAAATCAAATGTGTCATTCCTCTGCTCCAAAAGCTTCCCATCACTGTAGAAGGAAATCGAATTCTAAATTAAGTCCACTCTATGGCCTGCAAGGCCCCTGCTGAGCTCTTAGAACCCACTCTGTACTGTTCTCATCCCCCCCTTTGCTTGCTCACTGCTGCCCCCAGTCTTTCTGCAACCCCCCTCCTGCAGCTGATTTCTCCTCCAGGGTCTTGCTGGAGACCATCCACCACCCTGTGTAAAGCCCACCTAGCCCCGAACTTCTTATGTGGCCATCTCCCCCGAAGTTGCCTTCTGTTCACTTGTTGACTGTCTGCTCACCTGTTGACTGTGTCTGTCTCCCCCCTTTAGAATGTGAGCCCTAGGAGGGCAGGGTACTGTGTGTTCCCTTGTGTATGCCCGGCTCCTGGCACTTTGCAGATGCTCAATAAATACTTGCTGAATGAATGAACAATGGTATTAGATACACTTTTTAAAACCTCAAGACATGAACATTCTGGAAGGTGTCCACCTCCAGCACAAGCCAGATGACCTGGCATTAGAAGCCCGAATTCCTGTTTGGTGGGTTCGGGAAAGATCTCTATGGCTGGTGACACAGGGAAGCGATATTTCTCCCTGCTGGCTGGCTGTCTTTCCAGGTGCCCTCACCCACCTCTGGTTCTTCCTTTTCCCATGCTTAGCAGCTCTGTCTTCCAAGCCACCCAGATGCTTCTTCCCCTCACCTTCCAGATGTGGCTCGAATGCTAACTCCTCAGGGAGGTCCCACCTGCTTCCATGCCCGAATATATTATGTTCACTTTGTAAACTCTATGTCATTGGAACTATGACATTGGAATAGTTGTTGGGCAACTATTTGTGCAACCTCTTGTTAAGTGTCTGTCTCTCCCATAAGCCCGTGTCTGTCTTGTTCACTGCCATGTCCCTGACACCTTAGCACAGCAGCAACTGGTACATATGCATATGGATACTCGGTGAACAGAGAGTCAAAGTGGATGGTGGAAATCACCTACAAGTCCTGTTAGGGACGCGGTCACCCTTTCAAGTTTTCCCAGTCGGCCATCGACAGCTTGGGATTGAATGAGCTTTGTGTTTGTTCTGCTGGGTCTCGTGATGATTTGGTCTTCACGTAAACCCCAGTGCTTCAAGCACTGCAGACCTGGTCTGGTCTCTTTGTCTTGAGAAGGCAGAACTGAAATCACGCCCCTCTCTGCCCCTCTCCCATATATTTTTTCTTAATTGCGTTTTCAAAATAAAACTGTGCCCTAAAATTTACCCCTTTAAAGTGTACAATCAGTACTTTTGGGGATAGTGACGGAGTTGTGCAGTCTTAACCACTGGTTCCGGAACATTTTTATCACCCTGGATAGAGACCCAATACCCCTTAGGTGTCACTCCTCACCTCCCCCCACTCCTCACCCCCACCTCCAACCCCAGGCAACCACGAATCTGTTTTCTGTCTCCAGATTTGCCTGCTCTGGACATTTCATATAAATGGAATCGTACGATATGTGGCCTTTTGTGTCTGCCTTCTTTCATTTAGCACAATGTTTTCAAGGTTTATCCATGTAGTAGCCCGTGTCCGTATTTCTCTCCTTTTTATGCCTGAATTCTCCCCTGAATCCTACACTGCAGAATCTACGTGTGACCTACAGGTGCCTGTGGGTGGGTGGAGGAGTAGGAGGAGGTTAATTACATAATATTTAATTATATAATTATAGTTGGGCTCTTTATTCTGAGGAGGTGAACTGAATGATACATATGCAGAAAGATTTTGGATTAACAGTTGTCTGGTGGTCACATCTAAGAGTGCACTAAATGAGAGTTCTGGAACCCTTTCTGGCACAGATCAGATGCTTTTGTATTCAGCGCCTGGATCCTCAAACCATGACCGGCAACACCATGGTTGGCCGAGAAGGGTACATGTCGAGTCTCTGGTGGTAACATTTGCCCCTTGGTGCTTCTAGGCTTTGCCAGCTTTCAGGCAAGGATCCCTCTGCCTTCCAAGGGGCAGCTGCTATGCTTCCCCACCCCCCACCCATCCGCCTCCTTATTCGGCGGGAGTCACCGGGCTGCCCTCTCCTCCAGGATGCCCTCCCGGAGTTCCCCACAGACAACATCCTACTGCCACCATCCGTGTAACAGCCGAAAACTCCGACCCCACGTTCAGATCCCACACAGACACTTGTGGCTTCTTCATTTCTCTGTTGCTGTTCCCAACTTTCCCATCAACCCCCCGCGCTCCTGGTAGCGTGGGATGAATGTAAACTTGGCAACAAAAAGTCTCGCCCTTCCAGGTTTTCTTTATTTTAGAACGGTTTTTCCAGTATGACTCCTGGCTGGCACGGGTTTCCTCCTCTGCTCCCTACTTGTCAAGTTGCCAGAGGTGAGGTCTGTTCAATAAATTGCCCCATGGTTCCTGGCGATGGTGGAGACCCCTTGCCGGCTCTGTCGGGCAGTGCATCCAATTGGAGCCATCGTCGCCCCATTCCACTGGCGCGAGGCAGCCATGGCCCGTCACCCTCACTCCCGGCAGTGGCCCCCATCCGCACCCCAAGCTGTCATGTGGCTCCCTTCATCCCTGTGGCTGGCCTCACCGTGGGCTGTCCAGATGACCTCTTCTCCCTTATTATCCAAGACGTTCTCTGTGCTCAGGGAACCTTGATTCCCACTGTGCCAACCGCAGCATTATAGGAAAGGGCATGTGCCAGGGACCGGGCAGGGGAGGGGGGTTTTCACCCTCCTCTCTCTCCCTGGACTGCTCTGTCTTACCGCGTCTACCGACAGGGACATGCCAGGTGGACTTCTCTCAGCCCCCCACCCCAGTCGCAGCATTCCACCATCCCCCAATTCTACCATCCCCTACCTGTTTGTTTCCAACGCCCGGTCTTCCGGCTCTGCCTTTCCCTCCCCGGTGTCCCCCTGCAGGAACGGGAAGGAATGGGTTTTAGTCCCCTTTCTTGCCGGGCACTGGGAACCTCACGCCTCTCTGTCGCCTTGGCCCTCTTGAGGTGTCACTCACCTTCTTCCCCAAGTGGCATTGGGCCCCAGCGTTGAAGGCGGAGGCTCTCAGGCAGGCCTGGTGGGGTGGAGAGGGTCTATCACTCAGGTGTTCAAAACAGAACATCCTCCCCAAGTGCACAGCTACGGCAGTGGCCACGGTTACTAGGTTATTCTGGAAACACAGCCAGGCGCGCGTGATGTCCACAGGCCATCTTTCTGCAGGTGGGGCATTGTAAGTTCAAAGCCACTCACCCTGAGTGGGCCTCAGCTGCCGGGCGGCCACACTGCCCTCCTTCCTCCCGCATCTGCCCGCCCACTCTTGACGCGTTCTCGCTTCTCCTCAGGCCCCGCCACCTCCCCCTCTGTCCCCACTCTCAGGCTTGATTCCTACCTCCTACCTCCCTGGGTAAATGGAACAGCCTGAGAGAACTTCCTTCCGGGGCTCTGCCACCACAGCCTCCCCCTTCCCTGTACCGGGGCCCACACGCCCTTCCCACTGGGACCTAGGTGCTCCCGGCCAAGGAGAGCCGTCCTCTGGGTTCAGCGACCCTGCCCAGGGGCTCCTTCTCTCCCATGTCATCAGTTTTCCTTCTCTCCAGCATCATTCCCATTTTTATATAACATGTTGTAAAAGAACAACCACCCTTCTCTTCCCTTCTCATTCCCTCCAGCTGCCGCCCCCTTGTCTCTGCGCCCCCTCAACAGTCCCCCTGAGAAGCCTGTTTTGGGTCCCCATCCCTCCCTCCCCTCCTGTCTTGGGCCCAACACCCCATCGGGCTCTGGCACCCACCTCTCCCGAGCAGCCCACCCTGCTTTGACCAAAGTCCCAGTGATCTCCCTGTAGCTACACACACACAAACACACACACACACACACACACACACACGGTGGCCCTTCAGTCCTCCCTCGTCTTGCCTGACCCTGGACAAGTCCCTCCCTTGTCCCCTTGGCCTGCTTTCTTCGCAGGCTGCCCGCTCCACTCCCCCTCGGCTCTCCTCTGGTGTCTTCTGTTCAGTCTCCCTGGCTGGTTGTCCCTTTGCTGCCTGGCTCAGTCCTCGGGTCCCTTCTCTGTCTACACTCACCCCCTTGTGGTCTAATCCAGCTGCTGGGCTGTAAGGGCTGCCTCTCAGCTGAGGACTGTCACATTTACATCTCTGGCCTTGGCTCCAAGCATTTCCTCACACCCCGCCCTTGGTGCTTTCCTCTGCAAACCTGCCAGGTTCAAAGCCGGATTTAGTCCGCTTGTCTCAGGTTGGTTCCCAGACATTGATCCTGAGGCAAGAATTGAAACGGGGGCCCCTGGGTGACTCAGTCGGTTGAGCGTCCGACTTTGACTCGGGTCATGATCTCGCGGTTCGTGGGTTCGAGCCCCGTGTGGGGCTCTGCACTGATGGTATGGAGCCTGCTTGGGATTCTGTCTTTCCCTCTCTCTCTGCCCCTCCCCGGCTCATGCTCTGTCTTTCTCGCTCTAAAAAAAAAAAAGAGAGAAAAAACAAAGAAATGTAAGTGGTTTGGGGGGGTTGGGTGGTGATCCCTGTGGGAGTTGGGAATGCAGAGAGAGAGGAGGTCAATAAAAAAGGCCAATAAAGCAAATTACCTCTGGGGGGCCAGTGAGCTGCAACCCCCTGGGGGAGCGCTGAGAGCCGACCCCACCAAGGTGCAGGGCGCAAGGTCATTGGTGGGGGGCCGCTCTGGGGGTGTTGAGCTGGAACTCCTGGCCCGTCCTTCCTGCAGGCAGAGCCGGGAGCCCCAGGCAGTGTCTCCATGCTGCCCCCCAAAACCGTCCTGGCTGCATGGACGAGGGCAGAGGCGGGCACGATGCGGTCTGCTGCCCCGCAACCAGCCCCTCTTTGGTCCTTCCCACCTTAGGACACGGCAGCTCCATTCGTCCTTCCAAGGATCAGGCCAGAAGCCTTGGGGCAGCCTGACACCACCCTCCCACCCTCGTCCACACCCCCAGCAAGACTGCTTGGCTCCTCCTCCAACCTGCCCTGGGAACCCGGCTTCTCACTGGTCTGTGCCCTATGCCCTCCCCCAGCCCCATGCTGGTGCCCCTGCCTCCACTCCTGCCTCCCACCCGCCCAGCACAGCAGCTGTGAGAGGGAGCCATTGAAAACGCGTCAGACCCTGTCTCTGCTCTGCTCAAGACCCTCCGGTGGCCCTCTGCTTTTCAAGGTCAGAGCAGTGTTGACACCAGCCCGCAAGGCCCTTGGCGATCTGCCCCCTCCCTTGGTGACCCCATCCTGTACCACATCTCCCTCACTCTACTCCAGCCACGACACCCTCTCACTGTTCCTTGAACTTACCACGCACATTCCTACCTTAGGATCTTTGCACCTGCTATCTCCTTTGCTGGAATGCTCTTCCCCCAGGTACCTGGGTAGGCTAGTCCTTCATTTATTGCAGCTCACGTTTACCTTCTTTTTTTATAAAAATTTTTTTTCGTGTTTATTCAATTTTTGAGAGAGAGAGCGAGAGAACGCATGCAAGTCGGGGAGGGGCAGAGAGAAAGGGAGACAGAATCTGAAGCAGGCTCCAGGCTCTGAGCTGTCAGCACAGAGCCCGACGCGGTGCTCGAACCCACGAACCGCGAGATCATAACCTGAGTGGGATGCTTAACTGACTGAGCCACCCAAGCGTCCCATGTTACCTTCTTAAAGGGCCATTCCCGACCTGCCTGTAGAAAATGGCATCACATACTCCTATCCCCAGCTCTGATTACCTCCCCCTCTGATTTTTCCATCACTCTCCTTCTTTTCTTTTCTTTTCTTTTCTTTTCTTTTCTTTTCTTTTCTTTTCCTTTCCTTTCCTTTCTTTTCTTTCCTTCTCCTTCTCCTTCTCCTTCTCCTTCTCCTTCTCCTTCTCCTTCTTCTTCTTCTTTGTTAATTCACTCTCTATCTCCAGTCGGGTGAGTTCCCCGACTCAGAAAGCCCCACCTGTAGTTTCTGTCACCCGTTCTGGATGGGGTCGTGAGTGAGCTTGACTGGAATAAGCCGTGCAGGAGACAGGAAGCACCTGTCAAACGTGCCACCAGGTGACGCCAGATAGACTCGTTGACATTCTGTTGATCACCCACCCACGGCGGACTTAGCGTGACCAAACCATCCCCTGGTGAGAAGGACCGCGGGATGCCTTGGTGCCAGCCGCGCAGCCGTGGACAGGTGACCACCTCTCCAGCCTCAGCTGCCCTATCTGTAAGCCAGGTTAACAATAGACCTACCTCCAGGCAGTGGGGGGAGGACAGATGGAATGAGGCCCAGCATGGCGCCCAGCATGTACGTAGTCAGTGTTCAGGGGATGTCTCCAGGTAATTCGGCACAGCACTATGGGACCCTTTCCACACGCCAGCCCCTCCCCTCCACACCAGGGAACCCGCCAGACCTGTATTTGCATCCTGCCTGCATTCTTACACTGGGTGCCCTGAGCCAGTGCCGTGCCTCCTCGGGCCTCAGCCGTCCCATCTGCAAAGTGGGCCTAATAAGGCCGCCCTCACAGGGTCCTGTGGGGGAAGGGAGCACTCTTTAATGGTGACTTCGGGTGATCTTAATGTTTCCCGTTTCTTCTAGTTTCCTTCTAGGACACCTCCCCTACTTTTGGAAAAAGGATGAGGTTTGTGGCCGCATGCTCCAAGATGTGTTTTTGGATTGGTGGGTCCTAATTGTCATTTGTTGCCCTTACTCCAGCCCAGGTCCCTCATGGGGCAGCCCCACCCCTTCCCCAGGCCAGCACACACACTCCCGCCTCCCCGGCCAGGTCGCTCCCACCCCCGAAGTCCCTCCCCTGAGCGGGGAGGCAGAGGAGGCTGGTTCAGAAGGCAACCTCTGCCTTTGGCAGCTGTGTGACCTGAGACCAGACATCAGAAACTCTGAGCCTCAGTGTCCCTGTCTGTAAGCTGGGTGGGGGGCGTGACTCAACAACAGTCCTTGTACGTGGTGGTGCTTCGCACTCTCCAAAGCATTTCAAAGACACGCTATCGCTTGATTCCCAGCAAAATCTTTTGGGTCAAAGGAGGAGCGTAGCAACCCTATTTCATGGGTTTGAAAACTGAGACCCAGTGGGGGATGTGGCTCGGCAGTGAGTCCGTGTTAAGCCCCTCCTGGGATGGGACACCCTGACCCTCCCACTGGGTGGTGATGATATTCACATCTCCGGTCGTTGACAGCCTCCTTTGGGTCATTTTGGTTTCCAGGGCTAAGAAGTACGGACCTGTCGTGCGGGTCAACGTCTTCCACAAAACCTCAGTCATCGTCACGAGCCCCGAGTCGGTCAAGGTAGGAAGCAGAGAAGTTTCTATGGGGAGAGCCCTTCCCTTCCCTTCCCTGGGTTGGGGGCACAAAACTCGACCCCAGAGGCTGTAAGAGAAATGTCCCAGAGGCACCAGCACTCGGGCTCATTTCCCAAGGATCCAAAAGTCAGTGGCATCTTTCTCTCTGAACACCCACCATTTGGAAGTTTTGCCCAAGTGATGTGCACACGTTTAGCTAGCTCACCCCTCTTAGCCTTGGTTCCTTCATCTTCGAGGTGGGATCATAACCCCTCTGTCTCAGGGCTACCATGAGATTTCAATATCAATTGATTCATTTAACAAATGTTTATATCAACACATATTTATTTAACAAGCAAAGGGGCAAAAGATACTTAAACAGGTACTTCTTTACTTCCCGATTATGAACCCATTTAATCCTCCCGGGGGTAGAGACTGTTATCAGTCCCCATTTTAGAGATCAGGAAACTGACACGGTCAGCACTGATTGGTCTGGACTATGTGGAGGGCAGTGCCTGTGATTTGGGGACTAAGAATGGCCCTCAGATCGTTTACCTTGGACTTGGCTGATGTGGGCTCAAGTCTGGGCTCTGTTGCCACTCTGGGCCTCAGTTTCCTCATCTGTAAAATAGGGATGATGGCGAAATAGCCAGGTGGCAAAATAGCATGTTTGAGCCATCTAGCCCATGCCTGGCACACAGCAGTTGCTCAATAAATGATGGTGCTCTTTTTCTCACAGTGGGTACTCAGCAGAGTGAGCCTTGGCATGACAGGGAGAAGATACAACTTAGGGTCCAAATCAGGAGAAAAGCCGAACAACCATGGTGTCTCTAAAAGGATGTAACACATACTTTTTTTGTAAAGCTTAATTTCAAGTGTAGACACAGTTTAAGATTTTTAGGGGCACCTGGGTCTCTCAGTCGGTTAAGCATCTGACTTGTGGGGTCACAATCTCACAGTTCGTGGGTTCGAGCCCCACGTCAGGCTCTGTGCTGACAGCTCGGAGCCTAGAACCTGTTTTGGATTCTGTGGCTCCCTCTCTCTCTGCCCCTCTCCTGCTCTCTCTCTCTCTCTCTCTCTCCAAAATAATAAATAAACATTAAAAAATTTTTTTAGGATTTTTAAAGCATGCTACCAAAAGCCATACACAAAGACCTTCATGACGCTCAATGAGAAAAGTTGAACAATATATATTAAAATGATGCATTGCATGGATTAATTTTCAAGTGTTAAACCAACCTTGCATTCCAGCTCTCATGATACAATTTGCTCATCTTCTGCTAAGAGTTTTTGTTTTTATACTTGTCTGGTTTGGGGATCAGATTAATAGGCTTCACAAGATGAGTTGGGAAATGTCCCCTCTCCTCTATTTTCTGAAGGAGTTTCTATGGGGTGGTGTTATTCCTTCCTTTAATGTTTAATAGGATTCACCAGTGAAGCTATCTGGGCCTGGCATTTTCTTTGATGGAAGTGCTTTTTGTTTTGTTTTAATTACTCAATGTATTTAATTGATTTATGGCCATTCAGAGTTGCTATTTTTCTTGGGTTTGGTAATTTATGTCTTTATGTATGTATGTATGTATGTATGTATTTAGAGACAGAGACAGCTCAAGTTGGGGAGGGACAGAGAGAGAGGGAGAGAGAGAGAATCCCAGACAGGTTCTGTGATGTCAGTGCAAAGCCAGATGAGGGGCTTAAACCCACAAAGCTGTGAGATCATGGCCTGAGCCGAACCCATCCAGGCGCCCCTATAATTTGTGTCTTTCAAGGAATTTGCCCATTTCATCTAATTAAAATTGTTGGTATCAAGTTGTCCATAATATTTATTGATTTCCTTTTTCATGTCTCCTGGATCTGTGGTGATATCCCTTCTTTCATTCCTGCAAATAATTTGGGCTTTCTTTTATTTTCTTAATCAAGCTAGCAAAAGGTTTATCAATTTTATTTATCTTTTCAAAGAACCAGATTTTGGGTTTATTGCAATTCTCCATTGTTTGTCCATTTTCTACTTTATTGATTTCTGCTCTTTATTATTTCCTTCCTCTATTCGTTTAGGGTTTAATTTATTCTTGTTCAAATTTTTAAGGTGGGAGTTTAGAAAATTGATTTTAGACCTGTTTCTTTTCTAATATAAGCATTTAAATCTATACATTTCCTTGTAAATACTACTTTAGGGACAAATGTACCACACATTTCAATATGTCGTGCTTCTTTTTTCATTCAGTTCAAAATATTTTCTAACTTCCCTTGTGATTTCTTCTTTGAATCAGGGATTATTTATATGCATATTGTTCACTTTCTAAATATTATGGTATTTACAAATATCTTTCTGTTATTGATTTCTAATTTCATTCTGTAAGGGCAGATGAAATACTTTTCATGATTTCAATCCACATAAAAAAATTGAAGCTTGGGGGTGCCTGGGTGGCTCAGTTGGCTAAGCGGCCGACTTCGGCTCGGGTCATGATCTCGCGGTCCATGAGTTCGAGCCCCGCGTCGGGCTCTGTGCTGACAGCTCAGAGCCTGGAGCCTGTTTCAGATTCTGTGTCTCCCTCTCTCTGACCCTCCCCTGTTCATGCCCTGTCTCTCCCTGTCTCAAAAATAAAATAAAATGTTAAAAAATTTTTTAAAAAAAATTGAAGCTTGTTTGATGACCTGGCACATGGTCTATCTTGGTGAATGTCCAGGAGTACTTCAAAAGAATGAATATTCTGTAGTTGTTGAATGGAATATTTCAGAAATGTCAACTAGATCAAGTTGGCTGATAGTGTTATTCGAATCTTTTAAGTCCTCACTAATTTTCTGCATACTTGTTCTAGCAATTATTTTGAGAGGAATGTCGAACTCTCCAACCACAATCATGGGTTTTTCTATTTCTACTTTAGGTTGTACCGATTTTGCTTCATGTATTTTGAAGTTCTGTTATTAGGTGTGTGCACACTTAGGATTAATATGTCTTTGTGATGAATTGTGTGATTTATTTTTAGAAATGTCCCCTTTATCCTTGGTAATATTCCATTTCCTGAAGGATATTTTGTCTGGTGTTAATATAGCCACTCCAGCTATCTTCTGCTTAGTGTTGCTTGGTATATCTTTTTACCATCCTTTTACTTTTAACCTATCTGGGTTTTTAGATTTAAAGTGGGTTTCCTATAGACAGCATATAGTCTGGTCTGGTTGCTTTATACTGTCTGACAATCTCTGCCTTTTAACTGGAGTGCTTAGGTCATTTACGTTGAATGTAATTATTGATACGGTTGGGTTTAAATCTACCACGTGGCTGTTTTTCCTCTGTCCTGTTGTTCGTTCCCCTCTCTGCCTTTCCCGCCTTCTTTTGGATTGAGTATGTTTTAGTATTCCACTTTATCTCCACTATTTGATTATTGGCTCTCTTTCTTTCTCTCTTAGTGGTTGTCCTAGGGTTTATAGTATAATCTTCAACTTATATCAATCTACTATTTTATCTCTGTCTGGTTTTAAGGTTTTCTCTTTATCACTGGTTTCAGAAATTTGATTATGATCTGCCTTTATGTACTTTTTCTTGTTGTTAATTCTATGTAGGAGTCTTTGCACTTCCTGGATATGTGGGTTCCTTGACCACGTTTGCAATACTTATAATAAATGTGTTAAAGTTCTTTTCTGCAAATTCCGTCATCTCTATTATTTCTGAGCCTGGTTATAGGTAGATCTTTCTGCTCTTTGACGTGTCTAGTGATTTTATGTTGGCCCCTGGACATTGTGAATTGTACACTGTTGAGTTCTCAGTTTTGTTTTATTCCTTTAAAGAGTGCTGGAATTCATTCTGGCAGATGGTAAAGTTATTTGTGTAGATCAGTCTGATCCTTTCCAGGTTTGCTTTGAGGCTTTTGTAGGGTTGATTTAGGGTCGGCTTTTACTCTAGAGCTAGTTTAGCCTCACTACCAAGGAGTGACTCTTTCTTCTGGGGGCTGCTAATAAAGGGCTTATGTCTGAAGTTTACCTCTGGTCAGTGGGAACTTGAAAAGTTCTTGGCCTGTGTAAGCTCTGAGAACTGTTCAGCCTGTAGTTACTTGGTAATTCTCCTTGTCCCAAAAGTTGTTTTTAACTCAGCCTTGTGTCCACGGTGCATGTACACAGGCTGGTATTCATCCGAAGATGTAGGGGATCCCTATGCAGATTTCTGCACAGGAGCTCTTTCTCTACATGGCTCCCTCCCCTCAGGTCCTCTGCCATACAAGTTCTAGACTCCTTTTGTATGTCTGGACTCTGATCTGTCTCATCAAATTGGAAAGCCTACGGGGCTATATTTGAGTTTCATCTTTTACTGCCTTTATCCTGAAATTGCAGAAAGGTAGAGTAATCTTCGGTCATAGGTCTCATATCTTTTTTTTTTTTTTCCTTTTCCTTCTTTTATTATTCACAATCCTGCACTTCCTGTTGCTCAGTGTCTGAAAACAGACATTTCATGCGTTATGCCTATTTTTCTGATTACTTATGGCAGGAGGATAAGTCCCCAGCAGTTATCCCTTAGTGGGCAGAAGTGTGCTGCCAGTGTGGACAGCAGAGAAGGTGCTGGGGGTGCCCCCATGCACTCCTCACATCCCAGAGCCCAGCTCACTGGGCCTTCAAAGGATCCCCAGCCCCAGGGACAACAGGCATGGGGACCCTTGACTTTGGGGGCACCTGATTAGAGCCTGTGTTGAGGCTGCTGTGCCTCAGTGTGGGGACTCCTCACTTTAGGTTGGGAGGGTTGGTCCAGACCTTGGACAATTTAGGAATGTTTGAGAGGGACCTGGGAGGTGGGTCTTTACTGCCATGGGGATGGGGCCTGCAGGCATGGGTAATGAGGAAAGTTCGTTTACAAATGACAGTGTTTGGGTGGGGGTGGGGTTCTCAGGATGTGGCTCATGCCCCAAGGTCAGCCATTTTGGGGGGTACCTTTTAGCTGAAAAATTAATATTAGATCCCTGAGCTAAGCTCCCAGATACCAGAAGCCCCTGGATTAATGTACAGTGGAGATACCATCTTCCTGGTTCCCAGTGCCCACAGGATGAAGCTCAGGGCGCCAGGAGGCAGGCCTCCGGGATTCAGCCCCCACTCATGCCCCTCCCTACCTCTCATTCTGCCTGAATGCAGCAAGTGGCCTGGGCTTCCCCTGCCTGGATCACAGCCTTCTCTTCCCTCTCTGCCATGGCAAATTGCTGGGATTCAAATCCTATTTCCACCATTCACCGTGTGTGTGACCTTGGGCTAGTTTTAAATCTCAGTTTCTCCATCATATGTAAGATGAGCATAAACACAGCACCCACATCTTAGGATTGACCGAGCACTAAATGAGCTACGGGTGCTGTTGTGCACCTGACATTTACGGGGCACATGGTGTGTGCCAGGCACTTTTCTCAGCACTTTTCACGTAGAACAAATTTACCCTTTGCAGCAACCTCCCCAGAGTAACTTGCCTGTGGTCATGAAGTGAGTCCAGGGCAAAGCCAAGATGGTGAGCCCGGATCCAAATTCAAGCCAGCTGACTCCACGGCCTGAGCTGTTAACCCCTGGGCTATGCTGGCTCAAGAGCTGTCAGCTAATGTTATTATTGCTACCATCCAGCTTGTGGCGAGGCAAGTTGGTCCTTCCTCCAGGAAGCCTTCCTTGGCTTCCATGGCTGTGTTGGCACTAACAACCCCTGAACCTGTGCCAAGTGTCTCTCCTGTGTCCCAGAAGCCCTCCCTCTGGGCTTCTCCCCTTCCCTATTCTGGTTTCAGAGCAGCACCTGCATTTTCTTGTTCTCACTGCTTTAGAAGGTGGTGCGGTACAAGATCTGTGCATGGGCATGGAAATGAGGACCCCCCACAACGCCACTCCAGCTGAGTGGCCACAGGAATATCACTTCACCCCTCTCTGCCCCACTTTCCTCACCCCCAAGCAAGATGCTATTGCTTGAAGACAGGCCTTCTGGAAGGTTAGGTGGGATTGCACGGAATGAGGTGTTCACACCACAGCTGGCACCCAGTCAGTGGTGATTGTTGGGGCGTGTTTCACAAGAGTCCAGAAAACTGCTGAATCCTTTGCTTCGTCTCATGGGTACATGAGCTCACGTTGGTTTTTTGGGGATGTTTAGAAGTTCCTGATGTCAACCAAGTACAACAAGGACTCCAAGATGTACCACGCAATCCAGACCGTGTTTGGTGAGAGGTAAGGCATGTGGAGGGGCTGGGGGAGAGGCCAGGAATGCCTCTGGCTGCAAGCAGACAGCCCATGGGGCCCAGGGCATTGGGTGTAGCATGAAGACCAAGGCCCTGGCTATCAGTCACACCACAGGTGCCCCATAAATGGTGGCTGCTGCTCTCGTCATTATCACCTCCCTTCTCCTCTTTCCCCTGTGGCTAGCAGGCGGGAGTGTGGGGGTTGCAAGGTTGGTGCACATGATCACCCCCATTTCTTTTGTATTTCTTTTATTTTTTATTTTTGGTAAAATTCACAAAATTCTTCATTTTAACCGCATTGGAGTTACACTTCAGTGGCATTTGGTCCATTCACAGTGTGGTGTAACCATCACCACTGTGTAGTTCCGGAATATTTCCATCATCCCCAAAGCTGACCCTGTCCCCGTCAAGCCATCGGTCCCCCTGTCCCTTCCTGTTTCTCACATCAAGCATTTGTCTCCCCCAGACTGTTTGGCCAAGGTTTGGTGTCAGAATGTGACTATGAGCGCTGGCACAAGCAACGCAGGGTCATGGACTTGGCCTTCAGCCGCAGGTGAGTGTATCCAAGATGGCGGGTCTTGGGAAGAGAGAGGTCTTCACCGGAGGGGGCCTCGCCCAGGCTGAAGGTAGAGGGGAGAGCCAGGCGGGCTGCTGGGGGGACAAGGGGCTAGCCATCAAGGGCTGAGTAACACTGATGCCTGGGGATGGGGTCTTTTTCCCCCAAGAACTTCCCTGCTCAGACCTCATCACTCCTCCTCTGGCTTTTTATTTTCCTTATTAGCGTTCTCATTGTTAGTAACATTTCATTTTTTAAATAACTATTTATTTATTTATTTATTTATTTATTTATTTATTTATTTTTGAGAGAGAGAGAGTATGATATGAGTGGGGGAGGGGCAGAGAGTGAGGGAGACAGAGGATCTGAAGTGGGCTCCCTGCTGACACAGCCCCCATATGGGGCTCAAACTCACAAACTGCAAGATCGTGACCTGAGCCAAAATCAGATGTTCAACTGACTGAGCCACACAGGTGCCCCTAAATAACTTTTATTGAGATCTGGCTTTTATAACATATATTTTACCTACTTATCCACAAAATGGAACAACCATCACCACAGTCAAATTTAGAACATGTTCATCACCCCAAAAAGCAGGCACTCCCCATTTCCCCTCAATGGGCTCAGCCCTGGGCAACCATTAATTTATTTGTCATTTCTATGGATTTTCGTATTCCAGACATTTCTTGTAAATGGACTCATACGACATTTCTTTTGTGTCTGGCTTCTCTCACTCAGAGAGAAGGTTTTCAAGGTTCATCTATGCTAAAGCCTCTTTCAGAACTTCACTTTTTAAATTGCCAAATGAAATTCCATTGTATGGACATACCACATTTTGCTTCTCTATTCATCAGTTGGTAGACATTTGCGTGTTTCCAATCTTGGCTGTTTCAAATAATGCTGCCATGAACATTTGTGTACAAGCTTTTGTGTAGATGTATGTTTTCACTTCTCTTGAGTGTGTACATACCTAGGGATGGGATTGCCAGGTCATAGGGGAACTCTGTGCTTAACATTTTGAGGAAGGTTATCTTTTAGTTGGATATAATTTCAAATTTACAGAAAAATTTCCAGAACAGTCTAAGCTACTTCTGTATATCTTTTACCCAGGTTTGCTTATTGTTTATTGTTTAAATCACCATTTGTTTTATCATTTCTTCTGGATGTGCATATATAAACATATTTATCATTCTTCGTGTGTGTGTGTATATTTACATTTTTTTAATATAGTGTACTTTTAAAACCATTTGAGAGCAAGTTAGAGACATTGTGATCCCTTCCCTTAAATACTTATTTCCTAAAAACGTGGATATTATTTTGGATGTCAGTTATCAAAATGAGGAGATTTAACATTAATCCAATACAGTTATCTAATCTATAATCCGCATTCGAGTCTTGTCATTGTCCTTGTCATTATAGCTATTTTTTTCCTTGTCTGAGGTCCAACCCCGGATCACAGGTTACACTTAGTTCCCACATCTCATAAGCCTCCTTTGTTCTGGAACAGATCTTTGTCTTTCCCTGACTTCCCTGATTTTAAGATTACAGGCCAGTTTTGTAGAACGTCCATCAATTTTGTGTGTCTCAGGTTATGCCTTTTTGGCAGGAATGGCACAGAACTGGTGTTGTGTCCTCAGGGCATCATATTTGGAGACCTGCATTGTTGACCTGCCTCATTGCAGGAGATGTTAACTTCACTCACTTGTCAGACACAGCGTCCTCCAGGTTTTTCCACCATTAAGTTACTAGTTAGTGCATAATCTGTGGTTGACTATATCTGACTATATATACATAATCACGTAGACTTTCATCACAACCTTCCTGGCCTCCCTACCTCCTCCAATGCATCCACCTCACCACCCCTGGGGAGATCTCGCTAAAATTCACATCACTTTCCTATCTTGAAGCCTTCAAAGGCTCCCTATCACATGAAAGATGGAGGTCAGATTTCACCCACCCCCAGTCTGGCCTCCAGACCCCTCCAGCCTTTGTACCCTCTTTCCTCCATCTTTTGGGACATCTGGGCTCTTTCTGGCATCTCTGCCTATGTCCTTGCCTTTCTCTCTGCCTTGTGTGCTCCCCTGCAAAATTCCTGTGACTCCTTTGATACCCAGCTAAGATGTCACTGTTAGGGAGCCATGGTCCCTGATCCTCTGAGGCTGAGTTTATGCCTCCAGCATGGCTCCTGTCACACCCACTGCAATGATTCTCATTCAGCCCACCTTCGCCACCAGACTGGGCAGAAGGCAGAAGACGCACCCTGTCTCTGGACTCCTGCGCTCAGCACAGCACCTGGCCCTTTGTGAGCTCTACGGGAAGTCCATAGCGTGAATGAAAATATGAATGAAATAATGAATTGGGATAGTCTTGTCCTCACTGGAAAGTTGCCAGGAGTGAGAATGAGGAGGAACAGACTAGAAAGAGGCCTTCAATTAATACATTCTTGTGCCAAGAGCCAGGGTTACAAGAGCCAGCCAAGGTGATATAGCTGCTGCCCGCAGGAAGCTTTGAGGCTATAGATTCTAACCAGCTGACTTCCTGCAGTGGTCATGACATTAATACCAGCATCTCTGTCTTGGTGAACCATCCCCAGCACGTAGGACTTGATATTCGAACAGCACTTTGTGTTATATTAAGAGCTTTCATAGGCGTTTTTATTTAAAAATTTTTAAATTGTGTTAAGATACACATACCGTCTGGCTCATTTTTATGTGCACAGTCCATGGCGTTAAGTATGTTCACGCTGTTGGGCTGATGTCACCACACATTTTTATTTGTGTCTCACAATAAGGTAATCATCTAAGAGATGGCTGTTTTATTAGAAAGGCAATGTTCACAAAGTTGTATGAAGAAGCTCTGGGAGCCCGCTTGGTCGTGTTTGTGAACGTGGTAGAGTATAGAACCCTGTGGTGAGTGTCCTCTCCAGCCAGTATCTACGCAGAACATCATCATATACTCTTAATAAAATCATGACCATAAATTGCCAGTTTCTGCTTTTCTAGATTACTACTTTTGCTGGAAGACCTTGGTCTCAACCATTTCAATAAAAACAAAACAGGACAAACAAAACAAGGGGGTTGGGATTTTACCATACTGCAAACGGCCCAACATTTTATATCTGTCACGTCCTCAAGAGATTCAGTGTTAGTGTGACAGTCAGCCATGCGCCACCCACACAGTCAACCTTTTAAAAAAAGACAACCACAAATAATCTCACGTATAAATATATACTTGCAAAACCCTGTAAGTGTCCTGGAGAAGTCGACTAGCTACGGATGCACGTATAGGGGCTACTTGAGGCTTTAAGAGACATTTTCCTGGGAAAGTGGCTTTCGAGTATCCATCTGGAGAGCGGGCAGGTGTGCGAGTAGTAACAGGGCCTAGGGATGGAGGGTGGGAGGACAGAGACTCCCAGCAGAGGGGACAGCACGTGCAAAGGCCCTGAGGTGGGAAGGAACGTTGTGCTGCGGAGGCACTAAAAGGCCATGGTAACAGGAGACAGAGCTGCAGGTGGCCATCAACGTGACAAACTCCCTCTGTGTCCACGTAAGGATGTTCCCCACACTGTTCAGAGTGACAGGTGCTTTGGAGTGTTTTCGGTTGGCAAGGGACTGGAGCAGAGTGGTGCCTTCAGTAGAGGCCGCCGAGGGTGAACCCTGCAGGTGGCTGGGTGGGGGCTGGGCAGCAGTGAGCAAGGATGCTGGGGCCCCACGGAGCGGGGAGCCAGGGCAGGACCGGTGGACGGGCAATGAAGAGCGATTTTCTTTCCTGATTAAAAATTCCCCTTCCTCCCATTTTCTCTAAGAACCTCTTATTTGGAACCCATTTCAAATTTCTGAATAAGTTTCAAGAATAAGAATAGGACAAAGAGGGGCGTCTGGGTGGCTCCGTCAGTTAAGCATCTGACTCTTGGTTTTGGCTCAGATTATGATCTCGCGGTTCGTGAGATCGAGTCCCGTGTGGGGGCTCTGCGCTGACAGCACGGAGCCTGCTTGGGATTCTCTCTCTGCCCCTCCCCTGCTCAAGCTCGTGCTCTCTGTCTCAAAATAAATAAATAAACTTAAAAACAATTAAAAAAATACGGGGCGCATGGGGGGCTCAGTCGGTTGGGCGTCCAACTTCGGCTCAGGTCATGATCTCGCGGTCCGTGAGTTCGAGCCCCGCGTCGGGCTCTGTGCTGACAGCTCAGAGCCTGGAGCCTGCTTCAGATTCTGTGTCTCCCTCTCTCTCTGACCCTCCCCCGTTCATGCTCTGTCTCTCTCTGTCTCAAAAGTGAATAAACGTTAAAAAAAAATTAAAAAAAAAAAAAGAAAGAATAAGAAAAAGAACACCCCCTACCCTTTACCCAGATTGGTAACATCAAAAATCACTTCTGATTACAAAAGCAGCAGGTTTCCTTAGTAAAAGTTCAGAAACACGTAATGCACCAAGAAACAACCTCCCTTCTCTCCCTTCCTCGGGGTCACCATCTCTTGTGAGTTTGGAGCGTGTCCTTCCATACTTCTCCTTAGGCTCTGTGTTCGGGCGACGAGCCGGGGTAGCTGTCCCCGGGCCAGGAGTGCTGTGGGTAGGGAGTTCTGGGTCCGAGGACTCATTTCCACGCAGAGTTGGGGGCTGTGATTGCTCAGGGACAGGGAATGAAATGGGAAAGCAGGCTGCAGGTGGCGACCGGGACAGGGCAGGTGAGGAGAGTGGGCGGTGCAAGCAGAGGGGTCCACGGCTGGGACCCCAGTGAGCCCGTCCTGAGCTGCAGGGGGCGCCCAGAGGCCTCTCTTCCCTTCCCGCCCTGTGTCGCCTGGAGTCAGTCCCTCCACTGCCACGATCACTGGAGGTCAGAGTTGAGGGGCCCCGTGGCAAACGACCCGTGGAACCATCCAGGCAAAGGCAAAGGGACAGCGTTCGTCCTGAGGGGGATGGCGAAGCCCCAGGGCTTGGTTTGATGACTGCAACCCCAACCTGGGAGCCAGGCCTCAAGGGACGGCCACCTCCACTCTGCCCACTGGTCCCCCCACGTAGAGGGGCCGCGGGATGACCGGACTGGTCCTGGAGGCCCCTGACAGCTGTGCTGTTTCCCCAGCTCCCTGGTCAGCTTGATGGAAACGTTCAACGAGAAGGCAGAGCAGCTGGTGGAGATTCTGGAGGCCAAGGCGGATGGGCAGACCCCGGTGTCCATGCAGGACATGCTGACCTGCACCACCATGGACATCCTGGCCAAGGTGACCGGAGCACGGCGGGCCCCGGGAGGGGGCGGTGCCACCCGGGGCCCACCACTGCTCCTCCCTCTGTCTTCCCTTTCCTTGCGCTCGCCCTCCCGCCTGCTCCCCCAGCATCGGCCCCTTCTCTGGGTGGGGAGCCCCCTGTCTCCTCGAACATTCGAGACCACAGCAACGAATGCACTCTCTAGACACCGGACGCCGAAAGGTGTGGCGACCGGCCTGTGTCTGGTCAGTGGCAGGAGCAGGTTTGGGTCTCAGGGCTGCCTGGCTCCCGGCTCGAAGCCTACCTCCCCCTCCGCGCCTGCCCTGGGTCTGGCTTGGCTCTGCACCTGGCAGGCTCAGCGGTGGCCCAGGGACCCCCAGCACGGTTAGGCAGCCCCGGCGGCTGGAGTGCAGGCACAGTGAGTCATTGTCGCTCTACAGCTCACTGGGAAGCTGGGTGCAGAGGGGCCACCAAGGAAGGCTGCATTTCAGGGCAAATGCATTTTGTCGTGGAAGGAAGCCAAGGGTGGTGGGGTGGCTACTGTGTGCTCGTAGTCGTCACTGCATCCCACGGGGTTGGAGTCATCGTGGGTCAGGGCCCATGCTGCCTGGGTCTCTAGCTGAACGGCCCCAGGCTCCGTGCTGGGTCTTCCAGTCTTCCCACCCCCCCCCAGGGATGACCTCAGCCCCCTCTCTCCCCCAGGCAGCTTTTGGGATGGAGACAGGCATGCTGCTGGGCGCCCAGAAGCCTCTGTCCCGGAAGGTGAAACTGATCCTGGAGGGCATCACTGCATCTCGAAACACTCTGGCGAAGGTAACATCTCCACACCCCCTCCGAGGACCAGCCACCATAGCTCTGTGCTAATTTGCCAGAGCACCTCCTCCAGGGACCTTTTTCCAGAACGGGTTTGGAGTTCCGGTGTGACCCAAGTGACTTCCGCATCAGTTAGGATCTGCGTAGATCGCCGCAAGGAGAGACTCAAACTCAAGGTGGTTTGAGTAAATCAGGAGTCCGTCTTTCTCTCACGTAAAATGACCCTGAGGCAGGCAATCCAGGACGGCTGCGATAGCGCCACAATGTCAGATGTTTGTGGAATTTTCTAGCTTTCTGTTCCACTGTCCCCAGCACATCACCTCATTGTTATAAGATGGCTGCGGCAGCTCCAGCCATCACTTCCTTGTTCCCGGCATGAAGGAGGGAGGAGGGGGAAAGGTGGTACTCGAATGGATTCCCAGACAGATGCCCAGGGCCCTTTCCTGTTCCCTGGGACTTCAGCCTCTGAGCTTGGAGCCCTCTGATGCCACCCCATCTTTTTCAGCAGTTGATTCCCTCTGGCCGTGGCTTCCTCCTTCCATGCGGTCCTAGCCACCTGCCCCGTTCAGGGGTCCCTTCTTACTTTCCGGTGCGATGTGGATCTTTCAAGGCATCTTTCCCATCCCATCTAGGGATTTGGAGCAGGAAGGGGAAGTTGATGCTTAGGCCCAGCCTGCCACCTTGGTCTAGTCTCCTTGGCTGCTTTATCTTTTCTAGAATTTTCTCACAATCTTCCCACCTCCCAGCTTGCCAGTGCTGCGGTGGGTCTCTAAAGTCATTTCGGAGCTGGGGGAGCGGGAGAGGGAGACGCGCGTGCTCGGTTGGCGCCCTGAGCGGGAGCTCTCTCGTTCAGTTCATGCCAGGGAAGTGGAAGAAACTCCGAGAGATCCGGGAAAGCGTTCGCTTCCTGCGCCAGGTTGGCAAGGACTGGGTCCAGCGCCGCCGGGAGGCCCTGAAGCGGGGGGAGGACGTCCCCGCCGACATCCTCACACAGATCCTCAAAGGTTCGAGGGCGCCCGCAGGGGCCTTGGGAGGGCCGGGCATCAGGGTGCCACCCGTCAGGGTGACTGATCACCCCTGACTCCAGGTCTGGCTTCTGGGGAGAAGGGCATTTGGTTCTCTGCTGAGCTATGGGGAAAGGGGCCGAGGGGTGTCAGTGTCACCCTGACACCCTCCTTGTCTTCCAGCTGAAGAGGGGGCCCAGGACGATGAGATCCTGCTGGACAACTTCGTCACCTTCTTCATTGCTGGTTGGTAGCTCCAGTGGCGGCCGGGGGCTCGGGGCTTTGCAGAAACGGTGGGAACCAGGCATCCCCTAAACTCTGACTCTGGGAGAGTTCTCGGGCTGTCTGAGCAGCAAAGTTCTGCCGCAGAATGGAGGGGCTGGGATAGAGGAACAGAAGGCCTCTCTCTGCTCGAGGAGGTCCAGGAGGCCCCCTCGGCGGCCGCTGACCTGGCAACGCAGGTGGCAACTGTGACGGGTCGTGACACTGCCTTTTGGGGCTCAGGAGAGGTTGACCGTGTGCACTCAAGGCTCCATCCCGCTCAGAATTTGTGGGGCAGAGGCCTTTGTTAGACCAGCGCAAAAAGACACCCCAAGCAACTTCATTCCTTTGCTCGTGAGCTATTTCTTGAGCATCTTTCTTTATCTAGAAAACTCCTCCTTCGGCGATCGCTTGAGTGCCTCCTCCTCCGGGAAGCCCTCAGTGATTGCCCAACTGCATCGGGCTCCCAGTTCGGAGCTCTGCATGGTGCCCAGAGCTCTTCTCTGCCCCCA
This sequence comes from Panthera leo, assembly GCF_018350215.1. Lineage (NCBI taxonomy): Eukaryota > Metazoa > Chordata > Mammalia > Carnivora > Felidae > Panthera > Panthera leo. The sequence goes on from NC_056684.1 coordinate 141,275,774, forward strand.
GGACTCACAGGGTTACTCCACGGACTTATCTGTGGCGATTCTAGAAGGTTCACTTTCCTCACCGGGTTGCATGCTCGGTGTAAGCCAGGGGTTATGCCCCGCTCCCTGTGTGTTCGCGGGGTCCAGTGCAGCACGGATGCGTACAGAGCGGATGAAATGAGTGAACAAATGCACGAACGCTGGGCACAAAAGACAGAGGCGGGCGGACAAGACGAGGGACAGTTCATGGTCTGAGGGTGGAGGTGGACAGACAGAATGAATTGGGGATTTTGCTGGCCAGTGGATTTTCGGAGGTGGGTGCATGCACCCCTGCAAGATGAAAGAGGAGGAAGGCTGTCCTGAGCGGGGATTGGGGGTGGAAGAGGGCCCTCCCAGTGTGGAGCACTGTGTGCACAGATACCCCGGGAGCCCCAGAGCGATGTCCGAGTTGGAGCAGGACTTCAGGGCACTGTTCCCTGCACTTGGCAAAATGCTTGCTGAACGGACAATGGCTGGCCTCATCCTGCAAGCCAGGAACCCAGGTGTTCCTCCTGGGATGTGGCTTCTCCACAGGCCGGCTCTGTGGCCTGGACCTCAGTTTCCTCATCTCTAAAATGGGGGCCTGGAAGGTGCTCCCCAGACTTCCCTCCAGCGCTCCAATGAGGGTTTAATGATCTCCCTCTAACCTCCCGGCCCACCCCCGCACCTTGCATCCAGACACCGTGGGGAGCAGTGCGGGACGGCAGGCAGCCTCACTTCCCAGCACCCACTTACTGAAAGGTGTAGGCCCTGCTCTCGAGCCCAGGAGGCCCCGGGCCCCTTGGCTGGCGGTGGGTGCCACCTGGTAAAACCACCTACCCCTTCAGAGGAAATGCACGAAACTCAGGTGGTCCCCTCCCGGGCCAGCCGGGGGGCTTGGACTTGACCGGATGCTGCCAGAACTCAGGAGTGGCCTTCCCGCTCCTGCACACCCCCTGCCCTCTCAGGGGAAGCCACCCACTGCTCTATTCCTCGAAGCTACAAGCACAACCTCTCCAGGCCTCAAGGGTGGCGCCCACCGCCTGGGGACAACAGCGGCCGTGGGCTGGACTTGAGCCCCAGGTCCTATCCTGTGGCTAAGAGACTCGACTCTCAGCCTCAGTTTTGTCTTCTACAAAATGGGATGAATACCCCTCCAGGCCAGGCAAAGCTCAAGGATGGTTGAAGGAAGGAGTGTGAAATCCGGATGCGTGCGGGCAAATGCTGTTTATTGGACGACACTGGCTGGCACAGGGGACGTGGACGGGGGCAGCCTGTCTCCTTCATCTCTGTATACCCGGCTCAGCTGCAGGGCGCAGAAGTGAGGGTCTGAACTGCCACCACGGGCTCAGGGGCTCAGAGGCGGGTGGGCTGGGCCAGCAGCAGCCCCGCAGTCCCGTGTGGAGCCCCACTCTCCTTTCCCGCAGGCCACGAGACCTCTGCCAATCATCTGGCATTCACGGTGATGGAGCTGTCTCGCCAGCCTGAGATCTTGGCAAGGTATGGAGCGGGGAAGCTAGGGGGGGTGGGGATAGTGACTCCCCCTGAAGCTGGTGAAGGGATTGTCTTGATGTCTTATTCCTGGAAGACAACCTGCTCCGGCCCCCCACGGCCGAGCCTCCTCCGATGTGTCCTGCTTCTCTTCACCCCAGGCCCTTTGCACATGCCAGTCCCTCTTCCGGATGCTCCTCTCCCTGCTTTTCTCCTGGAGAACTCTGTCCACCCCCGCAGAAGCCTTCTCATGCCCCTAAAGTAGCCATTCTGCGTTTTCCCCTCCCAGGCTCCTCCCAGCTCATGAATGCATTTCCTCCTGGGACCATTTGCTTGGAGTCTATTTCGGTCATGAAGCTAGACGCGAGGGACCGTGGTTCTTTTTCCCTCCCCATGCTGCGTTCAGCGCCTGGCTGGCACTGAGGACCCAGCAGAAGTCCAACTAAGTGCTGTAGGAGGGCTTGTCCTCAGCTGGCGAGACAGAGGAGGGGTGCCCGGGAAATGGCATTTGAGCTGGGCCACTGGTTTCCTTGAATACAAACAGTGAAAGCACTCGGAAAGCCCCAACAGGCGTGGGGGTGGGAGCTCGGGATGGGGGGCAAGCCTTGATTACAGTTCTTAATCAGCAGCGTACAAGGGCGGAGGTGAACGGTCGCTTCAGAATATAAAATAGTTGATTGGGGATTTAAATAGATATATTACAGTAAGGTGGTCATTACCAAAGTTTGGAAAAAGCCGAAAAGTTGAAATAATAGTAATAATAATGTAGTAATAATTCCACCACAGGGCCCCACCCCCGGGAGGCAGTTCATGATCAACCACTGAATTTCACTGTATTTTATCACATCGCCTCTTCTCCCAGCCCACTCTTTTTTTTATATTGTCGACACACACACACACACAAAACTTGCCATTTTAAAATTTTTTTTTTTTAACGTTTATTTATTTTTGAGACAGAGACAGAGCATGAACGGGGGAGGGTCAGAGAGAGAGAGACACAGAATCCGAAACAGGTTCCAGGCTCTGAGCTGTCAGCACAGAGCCTGATGTGGGGCTCGAACTCACGGACCGCGAGATCATGACCTGCGCCGAAGTCGGACGCTCAACCGACTGAGCCACCCAGGTGCCCCACAAAACTTGTCATTTTGACCATTTTTTAAAAACATTTTTGCCTGACGACCCCAATAATTTTTTGTAAGGTCATGTGTCCCCTCACCTTTTATCTTATTTTTTAACAAAGTTTATTGATTTATTTTGAGAGAGAGAGGGAGAGAAAGAGAGAGGGAGGAGCAGAGAGAAGGAGAGAGAATCTCAAGTAGGTTCCGCACGGTCAGCACAGAGCCCGACGCGGCCTCCATCTGACGGTTCGTGAGATCATGACGTGAGCCGAAATCGAGAGTCAGACGCTGAACCGACTGCGTCACCCAGGCGCCCCTATTCTGATCATTTAAGAAATTATTTTTAATGTTTGTTTATTTTTGAAAGAGACTGCAAGTAGGAAGGGGCAGAGAGAGAGGGAGACAGATCCGAAGCAGGCTCCAGGCCGCGAGCTGTCCGCACGGAGCCCGACGCGGGGCTCGAACTCACGGACCGTGAGATCACGACCTGAGCCGAAGTCGGACGCTGAACCGACTGAGCCACCCAGGCATCTCTCTTCTGGCCATTTTTATTTTTTTTATTTAAAAAAAATTTTTTTTAACGTTTATTTATTTTTGAGACAGAGAGAGACAGAGCATGAACGGGGGAGGGTCAGAGAGAGAGGGAGACACAGAATCTGAAACAGGCTCCAGGCTCCGAGCGGTCAGCACAGAGCCCGACGAGGGGCTCGAACTCACGGACCGTGAGATCATGACCTGAGCCGAAATCGAGAGTCAGACGCTGAACCGACTGAGCCACCCAGGTGGCCCTCTTCTAGCCATTTTTAAGCGCACAGTTCGGTGGTGTCATGCACCTTCACGCTGCTCTGCAGTCATCGCCACCCCCATCCCAGAACCTCCCATCACTGCCAACTGAAACTGTCCCCGTGAAACACCAGCCCCCCCACCCCTGGGGACACCCCCCACCCCCCACCATACTCCTCTCTGTCCGGATTTAACTCCTCGAGGGACCTCATATAATTGGAATCATTCGGTAATTGACCTTTCCGTCTGGCTTGTGTCACTTAGCGTAATGTCTCGAAGGTTCATCCAGCAGGTGTCAGAACTTCCTTCCTTTTTAAGGCTGCATAGCGGTCCGTCGTCCGGATGCCCCACGTTTTGTTCCCCGACGCGGCTGTTGAGGGTCGCTCGGGTGGCTTCCACCCTTTGACTCCTGTGAATAACGCTGCCATGAACTTGGGTGTGCTAGTATCTGCGAGAGCCTACTTTCGCTGTGGGGGCGTATAGACCTCCAGAGAAATTGCTGGAGCGCATGGTAATTCCCCATTTCGGTTTCTGCACACCGTTTTACATTGCCACCGTGGGGACACGAGGGCGATGCTTTCTGCACATCCTTGCCAACACCTGTGGCTTTCTGCCTCTGCATTACAGCCTTCCGAACGGGCGTGAGGTGGTCCGAATCCACTCTCAGGCCTGCGTCCGAGCCTCACCGCGCACATCTTAAGGCTCACTCAGCCGGCGTCCCCGCGAGGCTCATTCTGTTTCCGGCTGTTGGCTGCCGTGAACCAGGCTGCGGTGCAAAGACCTTGTTCTGTGCATTTATTGCCTGCGGCCGGTTCCGAGCGGCGAACAGGGAAGGGGGGAGACTGTAAGGCCCTGGAACAGAATTCCCAACTGCTTGGGCATCTTGCTTTGGACGTGATGGTTTCTGGATGTCTTCAACGATGAAGCAGGGGGGCCGTGGGAGGAGGGTTGGCGGGGGAGGGGAGCTCCGGGCCGCTCTCTTCGCGCTTCCTTCCCTTCCTCCTTCTAAAGACTAATAGGGGGCAGTCGCTCCTTGGGGACGAGCTTGTCTTTGTCTGACCCGACAGGCTGCAGGCCGAGGTGGACGAGGTCATCGGTTCTAAGAGGCACCTTGACTGTGACGACCTGGGGAGGCTGCAGTATCTGTCCCAGGTGTGGGGGCAGGAGAGAAGCTTCTGGGCACGTGTGGGTGGTTCGTCAAGCCAGGCCTGCTGCCCCCCTGAACCATTTCCCGTGGGTGTTCTCTAACTTCACCGCCCGTGAGAACGTCCCTGGGGACTGAAAATCAGTCCCGTGAGCACCTGCCCCAGACCGATGACATCAGAGTCGCTGGGGCGGGACCGGGCTCTGGTGCTGTAGTTCGGCCAGAGCCCGGAACCTCCTTCTCCTTTGGGGCCTCAGTTCCTCCTTCCGCGACAGCAGGTGTTGGACAAGAACATGAGGCTAACTTTGCAGGGGGTCTGGGACCCAGTCCTGGACGTGGGTGCGCAGTCAGCACTGCGAGCGGGAGACGAGGGTGGGTCTGGGGCACGCCGCCGGCACGTTCTGTGGGGTCTCTGACGTCTCTCCTCGTCTCCCCACGTGGCTTCTGTAGGTTCTCAAAGAGTCGCTGAGGCTGTACCCGCCAGCGTGGGGCACCTTTCGCCTGCTGGAGGAGGAGACCTTGATCGACGGGGTCCGAGTCCCCGGCAACACCCCGCTCCTGGTGCGTACGGGCCCTCTCTGCCCTCCCCCGGGGTGGCCAAGCCTTGAGGTCGGGACATCCGTGGCCCCGTTGTCGCCACTGGGGTCTGTCATGAGCTTCACCGTAACCGCGTGAGGACTTTCTTCCTTTTCACCCTATCCAGTGTGAGGTTACAGCAGACGATTCTGGAAGGGAGGCGCCCTGTGTACATCTAAGGGTGCTGAGGCTCAGAGAGGTTGGGTCACTTTCCTGAGGTCACACAGCCGGCAGGCAGTGCCCCGTTTCACAGCTGACCCCTCTCCCGCCTCCCCCCACGGAGGTTGACTATTCTCCCCCACCTCTCCTTTTTTGCCGTTTACACACTCACTCATTTGTTCCCTCATCAGGTGTCCCTTCATGCACCATGACCTCTCAGAAACCCACCCCCAAACTAGAACTCTGTCACTGTCCTGCTTCTCCGGAAGCAACCACTGTCCTGAATTTTGTGCTTACTAACCTCTCGCCTTTCCGTGTGTGTGTGTGTGTGTGTGGACATGTGTCCATCCACACGATAATATGTCCTGGGATTGCTTTGGGACGGCGGGCCCTCACTTCTCTGCCGTGTGTAGACTGCCACCCCGTTATCCATTCTGGGTCAGCAAGCATCTCTGGGGGCTGCCCGATTCCCTGCTCTCCCGGGCACCACGGCTGCCACTCCTGCCCGTGTGGCAGACGCACTGTGCACACGGGGGCGGGAGGGCTGTGTTGTGGGGCATCTCAACGTTCGACTCGGTAAACCAGCACCAAAGTGTTTTCCAGAACACTCATGCCAACCCAGACGCCCACTAGCTCTGTTCCTTATCCTCCCCGACGCCGACTGTGGTCCGGCTTCTTGGTTTTGCCAATCAAATAAGTGCAAGGAAGGTGTTTCCCTGTGGTCTTGATTTGCAGTTTCCTGGTTACTAGTGAGGCTTGCGGTGCTGTTATCTCAACGCTGTGCAGAGCTCTCTGTAAAAGTTCATTTAAACAAATTTTTTTAATGTTTATCTATTTCTGAGAGAGACAGTGCAAGTGGGGGAGGGGCAGAGAAAGAGAGAGGGAGACATAGAATCCAAAGCAGGCTCCAGGCTCCAAGCTGTCAGCACGGAGCCTGATGCGGGGCTCAAACTCATGAATCATGAGATCGTGACCTGAGCCGAAGTCGGACGCTTAACCGGCTGAGTCTCCCCGGTGCCCCCCTCTCTGTAAAAACTCATATATTAATCCTTTGTCAGGTATGCGTGTTGCAAATGTCATCTTTAGACTTGTGGCCTCTCTTTGTTAAAGTGTTTTTCATGATCCAAAGTTCTTAATTTTTCAGGGGTCTGTTCTCTTGTTTTGTCTTAGGGAACCCCGCCCCCACTCCATCATGAGCTCAGCATAGTCACTTACATCGTCTTCTGGCAACATCACATGTTTCTTTTTCAAGTTAAGTCCCTATCTACGTGGAACTGAATTTGTGTATAGCGTGAGGTAGGGATCTGTATTCGTTTTCTGGGGTTGCTATTACAAAGCACCACAGAAGGGGGCGCTTCGCACTGGAAATGTACTGTCTCACAGTCCTGGAGGCTGGGAGTCCAAGATCAAGGTGTCTGCAAGACTGATTTCTCCTGAGGCCCCTCTCCTTGGCTTGTAGATGGCCGTCTTCTTGCTTGTCCTCACAGGGTATCTCCTCTGTGCGTGTCTGTGTCCTAATCTCCTCTTCTCATAAGGACACCAGTCATCCTGGAGTAGGGTCCACCCCAATGACTTCATTATAACTTGCCACTTTTTTATTTTTTTAAAAATTAAAAAAAAAAAATTTTTTTGAGAGAGAGAGACACACACACAGAGAATCTGAAGCAGACTCCAGGCTCTGAGCTGTCAGCACAGAGCCAGCCACAGGGCTCGACCTCATGAAACATGAGATCATGACCTGAACTGAAGTTGGATGCTTAACCCACTGAGCCTTCCAGGTGCCCCAATTGTCGCTTTAAAGAGACTATCTCCAAATAGTCACATTCTATGGCTAAGACTTTAAGATAAGGATTTTAGGGGGACAAAATTCACCCTTCCCCAGGACCTGATTTTTACTTTTACAGAGGAAAACAACATGTTCTGGTTCTATCTATTTGGGCAGCCCTCTCCCCCCTCGAAGCCCTGGCTTTCCCAGGGCTCGGCCACGCCTTCTCCAGCGTGTATCAAAGCTTCATGATATGTGGGTCTTTATTCTGTGTATCTGCTCTTTTTTTTTTTTCTAACACCCCAGCACCAATACCACCTGCCTGAATGACCCAGGTGGTGGTTTAGAATGCCTTTCTATCTGGCTGAGCAGGCAGGTGGCCATGTGGGCCTTGAGTGGGCAGATCCCAGCTCCAATTCCACCCCGCTCTGGCAGGCTGGGTCACCTCTGGGCCTCAGTGCCCTCCTCATAAGCTGGGGTGATGATACCTGAGTCACAGTTTACTGGGATGACTTGAAGAACAATGGTCATCACATGTCTGGTAAATATCCCTGGCACACAGTAGGTGCCCTTTGCTGACCTCGGACACCTCTGCACCTTATCATGCTCCCACGGTTCCGGGCCCTCCCTCTGCTCTGGCTGCCCTGTACTCTCAGCCCAGAGAACCAGCGGCAGAGTGGGCTCAGGGAACTCTTTGGTGCAGGAGTAATGAGACCAGGGTCGGCACCCAGGACACCAGTTATAGGGGGCACGTATGGCCCACAGAGGCCAGGGGCACAGAACACTGCCCTCAGTCGGGAGGCAACTTGGTGTGTATCATAAGGCCAGTGGGGCCTACAGCTCCTTTCCCTCCCCCCTCTTCCCCCCCCCCCCAACCCCGCCGCAGAAACAACCTTGTGCTGAAAAGGAACTTTGAATGACAGCTTTTAGAGATCTTGAGGAAGATGCTCTCGAAGCAGACCTGAGTTTGAATCTGTTTTGCCACTTACTTGCCCAGTGACTTCAGGCAAGCCACGAACCTCTCTCTGAGCCTCAGCTTTCCCATCTGTAAAATAGGGATAACTGTAGGCCCCCGGTAGCACGGGACCAAGCATAGGATGAGGTACACACCCAGCTGGTCCTTGTTGGCACACTGGGCTGTCCCTTCCCTTGTCTTGGACACTTGCCAGGAGCCAGTGGAGTCCCACACTGGCCCAGATGGGTGGGTGGAGTAGAGGGGGGCCACTCTGCTCCTGGTCGCCCCATTGGGTGACCACAGTGGATCAGGGAGGTGTGAGGGTGCCTATCCTTGGAACCAGAGACAAGCAGTTCCTCCCCCTGCAGTTCAGCACCTACGTCATGGGGCGTATGGACACATACTTTGAGGACCCACTGACTTTCAACCCCGATCGCTTCAGCCCCAAAGCACCGAAGTAAGTCCCTCTTCAAGCTGTGTGCGAGTGGAGGCCTGGTGGGAGAAGGATGGTCCCAGTGACCTGCGGGCTGGACTGCCTATGACCCCTGAGCCCACATGGCCTTCCAGATCACTGTGAGGAAGTTGCCATCCCCACTCCGCCCCCTTTTGTGGGGAGGAAATCACAGCTCAGAGAGGTAAGGTAACTTGCCCAAAGATGCACAGCCAGTAGCTGCAGAGCTGGGGTTTGAGCCCAGCTCAGACTGGTTTTAACACCCAGACTTATAACCAGTCCCTTATATTGGGAAGCTCTGGGACTCGGGCCAGGGGCTGCACCTCCCCCTGCCTTGATGGTCCTGAGAAATGGGAACACTGATGGCTCCCCCTGAAGGCTGCTTTGGGGGCAAATGCCTTAAACTACAGTGGGATGTGGGGGGGGGGGAGCCACGCCCCAGGGACCGACCACCTGCATCCAGACCTAGCCTCTGCCCAGAACTGGACGTGTGACGGCCGAGTATAGAAGTGGCAGAGAAGCCGGGGGGGGGGGGGGGGGGGGGGGTGCTTTGGCTCTCCGAGCGTCAGTCCCTCCAGCTGTGAACTGGGGATAATAACAGCCCCTTCTGGAAAGCGCCAGAGGAGGATAAAATGACAAAATGCTGACGCAGAGCTCGACAGAGCCAGCCCTGGATGTGTTCAGTGGGTGCAAAATCCAATCGTGGCCCCAAGCCATGCATCCGCAAGGGATGGGTTTGTCACCCAGCGGGGCAGGACTGTCACGGGGCCGCCTCCTCCTGACAGCCCTCTCCCCGCAGGCCGAGGTTCACCTACTTCCCCTTCTCTCTGGGCCCCCGCTCCTGCATCGGACAGCAGTTTGCTCAGGTAGGAGGCCAGGGCTGGGTGGGGTCTCACCCTGGGGCCAGGAGGCCTGGCAGAGCCGGGCTCGGGGACCCGGGGGCGGGGCGCCCGCCGGGGTGAGGGAGGGCCGGGCCAGCCGGGGCCCCGCCCACCGGCTGCCTTCCGGCCGCGTGCCTCCCGCCCCTCCCCACCTCTGCACGCAGATGGAGGTGAAGGTGGTCATGGCCAAGCTGCTGCAGAGGCTCGAGTTCCGGCTGGTGCCTGGACAGCGATACGGGCTGCAGGAGCAGGCCACGCTCAAGCCGCTCGACCCTGTGCTGTGCACTCTGCGGCCCCGGGGCTGGCAGCCCGCACCCCCGCCACCCTGCTGAGCGGGCCTGGGGTGGATGGGACTCCTCTGGCAAGGGCCGCACCCACACTCCTCTGCAACCCCGCTGCCATCCACCCTGTTCTCCTGTCCCCTTCCTCAGGGGCACCCTCCACGCTGGCTCCCAGCGGGCCCCCCTGCCAATCACCACCTGCTTTCCTCCTCCCCCCTCCCCCTCCCCCTTAAGCTCCCCGTCCAGTGCTAACTCCACGCCCTTCCTGGACCGCCCCCCCCTCCCCCCGCCCCGAACCTAACTCCCAGCTGCGCCCCAGATGTGCTATCTCTTACCCCCACCTCCCTGCACAGGCCACTCCCCCTGCCACACACCCTAACTCTTGCTCAGTTCCTAAAACCCTCTTCAGGTGTCACCTCTTCCAGGAAGCCCTCCCTGCCGCCCCCGGCGGGGCCAGGGGCCTCTCCTCTGTGCTCCCTTGGTCACCTGTGCTACCTCTAACACCACACTGACCACACTGTATTGTGAGTGTCCTTTGATGTGACCAGCTGCCCTGCCAGGCTGTGAGTGCCTCGTGGGCCAGGTCTGTGTATGATTCGTCTCCGAGCCGCCCTGGCCTGGCACAGAGCTGATGCTCAAATAAATATGTGTTGACTGCATGAATGAATGGCCGGACCCGGCCAGAGCACTCTGGCCTCAGTTTGCTCATCTGTAAAATGAGACCAATATCGAGACTGGTCTAAGGGCTAGTGCAGCTCCGGAAGCTTCCCTTGAAGGTGCCCAGATGGTGCTGTCTTGGGAGAAGGCTGCCCAGGTTACCAGGAGGGCTCTATGTTAGTAGAAGCCAGTTCCCTGTGTTATGTGCAAGGCCACGTTCCTGGGTGCGGTGTGAGGTTGGGATTACTGACGGGGTTTTGAGAGCTCGATCTGACAGGGTCAGGGCCCTGGGGCCCATGTGGTCTAGTCTACTCCCAACAAAGGTGCTGGGGCCCCCAGAGGGTCTCACACAGGCCAGAGCCCCCGGGACCTCTCTTGGGGACCGCTTGGTGGACCTGAGCGCCTGGACGCCCGGCCTCACCCCTGCTGGCTTCCTCTGCACCTTCTGGCACAATGCTTCCCCTCCTGACCTGGTCGGAGGAGGCCTGTGGGCCCAGCACCAGGAGGTGAGACTGGAACCCCGACAGTGGTAGGTGGGTGAAGGTGACCTTCGTTCCTCCCCCGGGGCCTAGAGGTGGCCAAGGGCAATAGGTACTGGGCTAGCCATGTCCTCTGGGCCCATCCAAGGAAAAGGACCCCCTGAGTTTCTCCCTCAGTACTTGGGAGCCTGTCTTCCTGCAGAGAAAACAACACACCTATGCCCACTGCCTGGGGTAAATGCCCTGCAAAGTTCCGCTCTCCATAGCAGGAGGGGAATGGAATGGAGTTGGGCCAGCCCTCGCTTTGCCTCAGCTCCTCCTCAGTCCTTGAGCAGTCTGGAGCTGAGGGGTCTTCCGATTTAGCAGAAGAGGAAGCTGAGGCTCAGGGGAGGAAGTGACAGGCTCAGGGAGGTGGGGATACTGAGCCCGTTCCTCTCCCCAGCCCAGGTGGGTCAAGGGAACTGGCGTCTGCAGTCTGTCCTGAGCCTCTGGGCAGAGCGCCCAGCCTCCAGGATGCCTCTGTGGCCGCAGGTTCCTTGTAGAGTGAGAGTCCCGCTCCCCTAGTTCTCTGCCCAAACCGAGCACTGGGCGGGGGGCCTCGATCGAACTACACTCCCACCCTCCCTCCCCTTTCCAGTCCCATGTCTGGGCGGGGGAGGGGGCTCAGAATGTCCCGTGGCTCTCAGAACCCATGTGCCTGGGCTCTGCCTCCAGCTGTGTGGCCAGACCCGCCCCTTGACGGTCTCTACCCAGCTCCCTCCCACGGCCCCCCAAATGCCGCTGTTTCCTCTTGCCTCGTCCCTGGGCCTTCAGCCTTGTACTGCTCCCAGGGACCTGCCCTGCCTGGACCACTACCCCCCACCCTCTGCAGCTTCTCTTTGAGGCTCACCAGCCCCCTCTGGAGCTCTCCAACAGCCCCACAGCAGCCCCACAGCCCCTAGGCACCCCCACCAGCCCCCCAGTCTCCACCAGCACCCCCTACTCCATGCCCTGAGCTTTCCGCCATGGCTGGGCCTGGCCCCCACAGGACAGAACCTCCTCCGCTGTCCATCTAAAAGGCCCACAGGCTACCAAGGCTTAGCATTCCAGGGGCGTGACCTGGCATTGCCTGGAGGGGTCTGGAGGGGTCAGCTCCCTCTGGAAACTTCCAGCTGCCTTTACCATCATCTGACTTAGCAGCTACTTATCCACTGCTGAGCCTGAGTCTTCACATCGTCATTTCTTCAAATCCTCTTGAGTATGGCCCATTTCACAGATGAGAAAGTCAAGGTCACGACACACAGCAGGGCCATAGTGGAGTCAGGACTCAAACCTGACTTCCACCTGCTCAACAAGCCCTGTCACCAAAGGCCTGGGCTGTCCTCTGAGCACTGGAAACCCAGGGTGGGAGGCCTGAGGTGAGTGGGAAGAGCCTGGACCACCCCCCCCCCCCCCCCGCCCCGGCCCTGCTCTGCTGTCGTTGCCTGTGGGTTAGTGCGCCCATCCTGACCTTCCCGAGCCACTTCCTCCTCCATAAAATGGGCTTTTCATGAGAGAGAAGGTGGCTCTCAGGCCTGGCTGCCTAGATGAGTCACTTGGGCCAGCTGGATCTGCCTATGGGTTGGGACCCTGAAACTTCTCTTACGTCCCCTGGAAGACTCCAGTGTGCACAGGGATGGTGTCAACCCTGGGACTCAGGCAAGATGGATCGAATTGGAACCAAGCCCCCTGCAGCCAGACCTCCTGGGGTCAGGTCCTACCTGACCTGTCACTGTTTGGGGGGGTGGGGCTTGGGCCTCAATTTCCCCATCTGTAAGGAAGGACGGATGATAGGACCCACATCCTAAGATTGATGGGAGAATTAAGAGCATTCTGTATAGGTCGTACTTAGCATAGAGCCTGTCGCGACAGTGTTGCAGACCCGCCAGTAGTAATTGTCACTGGCGTCGGAATCTTTATGGCGGTAACCTCTAGGGAAGGAAGGGCTTTCCTGGGAGGCCAGGCAGTGCAGTTCCCAGAAGGGCCACACGGTGGCGCCCCGGCGCAGCGCTCCGGCCGGCGCGCCTGCGGGTGGCCGAGTGGGCGGTGCCTGCCCTCCCGGTCCCGCGGGGGAACCCGAGGACCGGAGGGGGCGGGGCCGCGGCGAGGCAAGCCCGGCCTCCTGGGGGCGGGGTCGGGCCGGGAGGGCGCAAACCCCGGCGGGCCCAGGCGCGGGTGGTTCGGAGCGTCCTCTGAGCCTTCGGGTGGAGGGGGGCAGGTGGGCGTCGCCATCCCCGTGTCACAGGTGGGGCCACCGAGGCTCGGCGAGGCACGACAGCCGGGCGGGGGGGACGTTAGGGGGACTATCCCGCAGTGCCGCGATCGCTGGGTGGTTCCCCCTCACCTCTCCTGGCGGTGGGCTGGGTCCGGCGGTGGGACGCTGGCCGTCCGGAGGGGGCAGCTTTGGCAAGAAAAGCCCAGTGGCGGGGAAGCGCACTAGGAGGACGGGCAGGGGTGCAGGGGGCTGCCTCCCGCCTGGGAGGGCTGGGGGATGCCTCCTGACCCCTCAGGGCTGAGCTGCTGTAACACTGAACACTCTCTTGGCTGAACCGAAGCCACCTCAAGTGTCCTCTGCCCCAGGGCCCTGGAGGCTGGTGATGAGGGGTCCTCGGGGTGGCTTGTGGCCCAGCCTTCGCTGGGGGTCGGCCTTGGGAGCCTCGCGAACTTGGGCTGGGGGTGAGAAGCTGTCCCAACTGTGGGAGGTGGGAGGTTTTCTTCTCTGCTCTGCACCTGAGGACAGGAGTCTGGCCCTGGAGTCACCTAGTGACCCTGCTGGGCCTCAGGGGCATCCGACGTGAGTGGGCGGAGGGCCACAATTAGCCACCCACCTGGGCAGGTTAATCGGGTGTGGTGTCCTTTATACTGGTCCAGGGTTTGGTAGGTCCAGCCCCGGTGGACCCCAGAAACAGTGTATGTGTGTATTTCCTGGGTGATCAGCGACAGGGAGGATGGCCACCTGGAGGGGGACCTCAGGGCAGGGGCAAGAGAGGGCTCAAGCCGTCGGCTCTTCCCACATTTCAGCCCCTCTGAGGGGATGTTGTTTTCCTCTGGGGCAAGAATCCTGCATCCTAAACAGGCTTCCTGATGAGCCTGTGATGCAAAGGCGGTTCTCACCCCCCTGGGGTGGATGACCTAAATCCACATGTCTGCCCAGACCTCACCCCTGGGCTCCAGACAGCCTTGGGCATCTCTGTCTGCAAGTCTATAAATAGCCCTAGGGGGAGGGGGCAGACACTAGGGGTATTTCTGGCAAGTGGGGGGAGACTTACTACTGGAGGGCCATTTCTCTGAATCAGGCCTGGGGTGGGTACAGATGGAGTGAAGGCCCTTCCTTGGCCTGGAGCTTTGGAAACATTTGTGCCTCCCAGAACACGTCCCCCTTGAACTTCCTCCTTGCTTAGGGAACGCTGTGGTCACCCTCCGGATGTTGCCTACCTTGGGTAGTTCTTGCCAGCGGGCCAGACCGAGGGCCAGTGAGGAAGAGTGGTCACCACCAGCGGGAGGCAGCCTGAGTAGCTGGGGGCAAGTCTGCAGGTCCCTGAGGGGGCACCCCAGAACCCCCTGCCTTAGGCAAGGCTCTACAGCAGCCCCCACACTGCCATGCCCAAGTCCCAGGCCTACCCCGGAAGAGGATCCATGCGCCTCAAGACAGGCCAGGAGGGGCGTGGGGGGCACTGGGGCCTTCCGTGCAGGAGCCTGGCCCCCAAGGTGGGATGTGGAGGGTCCCTGGGTCAGTGCTGGACAGGCAAGGGCAAAGGACGAGCCTCCCCTCCCTGCTCCCTCTCTCTGGGCCCAGCTTCTCTGCCGGTCTCAGTTTTGGGGGGCAGCGGGGGACGACGACAGCAACTCTGGTGGGGCTCTTCTAACCCCAGCCCACGGGGAGAGCCCTTATCTAAGCCCCTTGCATGGCCTGGGACCCCAGGTGAGGAGGAGTCCAAGGTATTAGCCACAATGACACTGATGATGCCACCAGCTCACCACTGAGCGCCCAGTGCAGTCGGCCCTGAGCCCACTGTAACCCCGGCCCCAAGAGGTGGGACCTCACTCTCCCTGGGGGCCTCCCCCCTGCTGTGAGCCCTGGAGCCTGAGGAGGAGGCCAGGGCATCCCCGGCAGCCCCACGCCTCACCCCGAGTGACAGTGGCTCCTCGACCTCCACCCAGAAGTGAGGGTGTTGCTCAAAGGACCCAGGGGCTGCCCACGCCCTCACCCTAGGGACACCCAGTGCGTCTGGACGGGCCCCTGAGCTTCTCTCCTGGCTGGGAGGCTGGGAGGCTTATCCAAGGCCTCCCAGGTGGCCTTCAGCTTAGGGGGCCTGGGCGGGGTGGGAGCCCCTGGGTGTGGGAAAGCAGCTCCCAGAGATGCACGGGAGTGGTACACACGGGTGCCCACTTGTGTCTCTCCCTCCATCCATCTCTGTGTTTCTGTGGTCTCTCTGTCACCGTGTATCTGTCTCTCCCGTGTGGGTCTCTGTCCACGTCTGTGTGTCTCAGGCTACATGTATTGGGGGCTGTGGGCTGTGTCCTGAGCTGTAAGGAAGTGTCTGTTTTAACCTCAGGCAGCGGACAGGCCTGGGAAGTATCGTGAGGCCCGTTGGTGCCAGGCCCTTGCAGCACAGCACAGCCTCGTCCTTCCCACGACCCCTGGGAGGCTAGATGGCCTGCCCAAGGTCACAGGCCCAGGAGGTGTGGTCCACCCAGTGTGGACATCCGCTGTCCTTCCTCGGGTCGTAGCCACCAAAGTCCCAGGGGAAGCTCCTTGTTCAAAAGTTTCCTCCCAGGACGCCTGGGGGGCTCAGTCGGCTGAGCCACCGACTTCGGCTCAGGTCATGATCTCACAGTCCGTGGGTTCGAGCCCCGCGCTGGGCTCTGTGCTGACAGCTCGGAGCCTGGGGCCTGCTTCAGATTCTGTGTCTCCTCTGCCCTTCCCCTGCTCATGCTCTGTCTCTCTCTTTCAAAAATAAATAAACATTAGAAAAAAACTTTCCTGCCTCTGTTATGGGGGGGACCCAAGGCCCAGGAAGACCGGGTCTCCAGCAGGGAGGAGTTACCGGGGCTCCTGAGACCTAGCTGGTATCTGTGCAAATGGGGAGTGAACAGGTGCCAGCGGGCGGGGCGTGGGCCTCCTCCCTGGCCCCACCAGGCTGGGGGGCCGCTCCTGCCTTTGGTGGGGACGGCCCTGAAGCTCCTTTCCTGGGGCACCCTCCTTTCAGCAGCAGAGATGGCTGGCTGTGCAGTGTGGGGGCAGGTGGGGCGGGGGTGTAAGGCAGGGCCTGAAAGGGGCCCCGCTCAGAGCTGGCCCCACTGATGCACAATAAATGTGCACCCCTTTTGCCCTGTTCCCCTTGAAGCAACCTGCACCCCTGCAGACTTCAGAGGCCCCATGAGCAGCCCGCCTGCACCTCTCACCGGATCGCCCACCACTGTGCCTTCCCACAGCTCCCCGACCACTTTGCCAGCCCTGTTTTCTGCGCTGCACCTGACCCGCCTCCTGCCTGGGCTGCCGGCTCACCCTCCAGGCGTCTGTCTGCATGACACTGCTCAGAGAGGTCCCCCTTGACCCTCGTGCTTGCCCTGGCCACCCTGGCCGCCTTTCCTGCACTCCCCCGCCCTCCTTGAACCTGTGCTCACATCTCGCTCAGGCAGTTGAACAAAGAGACAGACACTTGCTGTGAGCCCCAGGGGCCGGCCAGCACCATGCCAGGGACACAGACAGCTGGCTTCGAGGTCAGAGATACAGGACGTGCTCTCAGGAGCCAGAGGGCACACCCACATGTGTACACACCCCCCACAGGCGCATACACGCTCTTACACACGTACACAAGCTCATGGGGGCACATGCATGCCCCACGTGTTTACGCTCCCCTGCACGTGCACATATGTGCTCACCCAGGAATACGTGCACACTCATCCACACTCCCCTATGCTCTTCCACACCCCCCTACACACACGTACGTGCTCCCATGCACATAGGTGCACACACACACGCTCACTTGTACCAACCCACACCTGTGATGCGCTCGCACATTCTCACATGCACACACTTTCCCCACACACGTACCCACCACCATGCACGCCTGTGTGCACCCACGTGCATTGTCACACGCGTTTGCACACATACGCAGCGGCCCAGAGCTGCTGCAGGGACCTCGGAGCAGAGAAACCAAGTTGTTTTTTTCCCCCAACACGTGTTCCCACCATAGAAAACAACAGGAAGGTACTTGGGGCCGGGGACAGGAAGGGGAGGTGGCCTGCACACAGGAGGCCGGCTCTGGAGGCTGGACACTGGGAGGCCTGTTTGGGTGGGACCCCGGGGCGGACGCACTGACGGCTGCGGGAGCAGGGGTGGGGGGGCGGGCGGACGGCCCCTCCGAGGCTTCTGGGCCCTGGTGCTCAGCCTCTCCATAGTCTCCCATTTTGGGATGAGAAACCGAGGCGACGGTCAGCTTGTCCCAGTCGCCGAGGGCGGCTGGCACAGTGGCATCCAACCCAGGCCCTGTGACACTGACAGGGTGCTCCTCCCGGCCCTGGTCCTGCAGTGCACCCGGCAGTGGCCAAGGTGAGGGGCTCTGTCTGGGGCGCCAGGTGACTTGGGGCGGGGGGGCTCTTGCTGCAGCACCGCTGTGTGTCCAGCACTGGGCACACCCGTGCCACCCTGGACCGGGCAACTGGCAGTCTCGAGGGGTGCCCTGAGGTGAGTTCGCGTGCGCTTCTCTGTCGACCCAGCTCATCCCAGGGAGCCCAGCGCAGGTGCTGCAGGAGACAAGACCCAAGCGTGGCCCCATGGGACCGGGCACGCCTCGCGGGTTCCCCCTGCCCCCAGCCTGGCCCAGGGCCAAGTACATAGGAGGTGCTCGTAAATGCTCTGCTGATGTGGAAATAGAGGCACAGAGAGGGGCCAGGACCTGCGCAAGGCCACACAGCAGAGCAGGTCTGACCCCGCCCGGGGTAGTGGGGGACAGCTGAGTGCTGAGTGGAGGGCTTACAGGTGGGTTCCAGCGCCCCCCCCCCCCCGGCCCCGCCCCTCCCTGGGGATGTCGCTGCCACCTGCGGAGATTTGGTGGCCCTGTCTCCATCAGTCCTCAAACCCTGGCAGGTGAGACTCCTCCCACTTAGCAGGTGGGGAGCCCTGAGGCCCTCTCCTCTCCTCCCCTCTCCTTTCTGACTAGCATCAGCTTCTTGCCCACACCCGCCCAAGGCACCGGCTGCTGCCTTTCCATTCCCAGAGAGCTCACCTGGAATCGAGTTAGGAGGGGGGAGGGAGGAGGGGAAATCCTGGGGAGGAAGGGGTGGGACTGTGAGGTGCCAGAGACAGTTCCTCTTGCTTTTTTTTGTTTTTGTCTTTTCTCACGTAAAAACCTCAGGAGGGACCCAGGATGGCCCCCAGTCCTGGTTTGCCTCTGATCGAGGTCTCCCAGGGTGCAGGTAGGACTTTCAGGGCTGAAGTAGGGAAACCAGCACAAGCTGGTCACCCTCGAGGGGCCCCCAAGCCATTGAATCTAACCCCAACTGATGCTTGAACTCCCTTCACTGTGTCCTCGTCCAGTGGCTGTCCAGCCCTGCTTACATCCCTCCAGTGACAGTGAGCTCACTATCATACAGCAGGAGGTGGGCAAAACCAGGGTCAGGCACTGGCCACCGTGAGGTCGGTTTGTGGAGCACACAGGGGAGCCTGGCCCACCTTCAGGGACAGCCAGACAAGGCTTCACAGGGGAGGAGATGGGGGGAGGACAGGGAATTCCTGACCAAGGGAACAGCACAGGCAAAGGCCCGGAGGCCTGGAACCACCGTATAGGGATTGAATTCCTTTGCTATCACCTCTGACAGTTTGTGTGACTGCAGCTGTCCCCCACCCATCTCCAAAAGGCAGTTCCTTCGGAAACATGGTGGCCTGGGCTCCCCTGTCTTCACTCCCCGGGTGTCTGAGCTGGGAAAGGCATCAGTGCCTTTGTTTCTTCTTCTTCTTCTTGAATGTTTTATGTTTGAGAGAAAGCAGAGTGGGGGAGGGGCAGAGAGAGAGAGGGACAGAGGATCCAAGGTGGGCTCTGTACTGAGAGCAGTGAGCAGCCCAATGAGGGGCTCAAACTCAGGAACTATGAGGTCATGACCTGAGCCAAAGTCAGACGCTCAACCGACTGAGCCACCCAGGCGCCCCAAGGCCTCAGTGCCTTTGAAGAGCTGCTGGGCCTCTGAATGCTGTTTCCTGCCCCTCGCATCTTTTGGAGGCTCATGGACCCTTAAGCACAGTGTCTGCCCCCTCTTCCAAGAAGCCTCCCCTGACTTCCCTAGCCTTGGATGCCACCCCTTCCACAAATGTCAACCACCTGTCCTCGGGATCATCATCACCTCCAGCCCCTGCCGGGGACACCTGCCACCCTCCAGTCCCAGTTGAGCTTTCCTGGTGCTCTTCTATGCACCTGCTGGTCTCTATTCCCGGAATGCCCTCTCTTCCCCTGAAAAAACCTTCTTATTCCTCAAAGGCATAACTCAAATGCCAGATCTTCCAGGAAGCCCTCCCGTATCTCTCCGATTGGGGTCGATCACCACCCTCTCTCCTTCTCTTTAAGCCACTTTACTCCTTCTAGGCCCTGCATGCAGAACTGGGTAGACCTGGAGCCCTGGGGGGCTCAGCGACGCCCAGCCCTGGCATGATGCCTCTGGAAACTGAGCCCAGAGCCTCCCACTTGCCTCCCTGCCCTAGTCTCTGGCCCAGGCCCTTGTGGGGACCCAAGAGGAGGACCAGCCTGCCTCTTAGGCAAGCACACAGCAAGTGTATACTAAGTGTTTGTTGAGATGTGTTCTCCCAACCGGTATTTCCTGAGGACCCCCTCTGTGCCCGACCCTGAGTCACATGGCTGCCCCCAGGGACCCAGGGCACCCCCAGCACACATGGAGCAGCCGGCACCCCACAAGGTGCCCAAAAGTGGCTGCTCTTGGTCTGCCCAACGAAGGCAAGGGCCACGCCTTCCCGTAGCCTTGGAGACAGATAGTCAGGCTCCAGAGTCCAGCCCTGGTCACACCCCAAACTGGCCGGGTGGCCTTGGGTGGGTCGTGGCCGCTCCAGAGAGCTAAGACGACAACCACGGACTCAGTGGGGGCATCCCTCCCTCGTCTCCTCCAGTGGCCGTAAAAGCCACTCACTGGCCGGGTGGAACCATTCCCAGGGAGAGGAGGCTGTGGGCGTTCTGGGGTCTCCAGGCCTGGGGCTGGGCTCTCGGGGACTGCCCGAGCACCCAGGGGTGCAGCAGCCTCGCAGGAAACATTCCGAGGCAGCCCGGGAGAGGCCCAGGGCAGGGGAGGGCAGTGCCCAGATTTATCCACCAATCCCGAGGGCTCCTGGCTCTGGAGCGCGTTCTTATCTGCCCAGCCCAGCATGGGGGGGCGGTGGGGGCAGCCGGGCCGGCTGGGGCGGGACGCTGCCTGGGGACTGGACGCAGAGCAGGCCCGGCAGCCCCAAGCCCCACCAGGTGGGTGACAGCCACTGACGGCTCTGAGCGTCCCCGCAGGCTGGTGGCCGGCTGCCCGCCCGTCTCCTGCACCATGTCGGACGGCGAGGGCCCCTCGGCCGGTGAGTGGCAGTGCTATATTTACCCACCGCGTCTCCGGTTGCAGAGCCAAAGCTCCTGGTCGCTGAGGGCACCGGGCGCCCCCACCCCAGGCTGCAGGCAGCTGTGGGGCTGGACCCCCTTCCTCCCAGCCTGATGCCTGATGGGGGGGGGGGGCGGGGGAGGGCCGTGCTCCTGGAAGGGGAACTGGACTTTCAAAGCTAAGTTCTGCCGCACCCCCTGCCTTCCCGATGGGGCTAGAGCAGGGGGCTGTGGCTGCTGCAAACCCCTCCCGCCGCCAGCGGGGGGTGCGGAGCTCACCCCCACAGTGCGGCAGGGTCTGGACTGGGCCCCTCAGTGGGCTCAGGGTGCCATGGGCCCCCACGGCCGCATGCAAACGAGTGTGTGTGAACACCGGTCCGGGGTGGGGGAGCCTACAGTTGCCATCTGATTCCCCAAAGGTCTGAGACCTCCGGGAAGTTCTGAGCCCCCGGCCTGCCTGCACAAGGCAGGCTCCCCCGCGGGTCCCCAAATCTTCTAGGTTGGAAACGGCCAGGGACGCAAAGGCAGAGGGGTGCTCGGATACTGGGGTCTGCTCACGTGCCCCCTGCCCTCCCCGGGGCAAGGGGTTTGGTGAGGACTGGCTGCCTGTGCCCCTGCCTGGCCACCCTTGGCTCCTTCCGGTTGAAGACGAGCTCTGGGGTGGACATGTCTGAGGCTCAGAACCCCTAAGTGAAAAAAGGGACAGTGGTAATAGTTCCTCACCCACAGGTGGTTGGGAAGGTCCACTGTGCCGGCGGGTGAAAGCCTATCTGTTGGTGCCGGGTGTGCAGTGAGGACTTGGTGGTGTCTTCGTGGAAGCAGCAGGTGGAGGGTCCTGGGCAGGAGCCCAGAGGCTCAGGAGCCCGTGTATCCCGGTCTGGCCCCTCCAGCTGCGGCTTGTTGCCTAAGACACGGCACGGCAGTGGCCCGTGGATCCCTTATCTGCCAAGCACCACCGTGGAGAATCCTGGGCACGTCTGGCTGTCCTGGGGTCCTGGGGGAGATTGTGAGTGACGGCAGTGTGCCCCCTCCCCTCCCCCGCATGGTGTCTGAGGGACCATCCCGGCGCCTGGACCTGGCCGAGTCGGAATTGGAACTCTGCGTGTGTGTGTGTGTGTGTGTGTGTGTGTGTGTGTGTTGGGGAGGGGGACACCGACAAAAATGGCCTGACCTCACCCTCTTCCGCCAGGCGTCAGTGGTGCTGGCTGCCAGGAATTGTCCGCCGAGGAGCCAGTATGGGGGGGGCGGGGGGATGTGTGCAGCAGACAGGCCCTTTCTGGCTGGCTCTGCCCACACCTGACACGAACCCGGAATAGCTCTCTCCCGCCACCAGGGACACGGCCCTGCTTTTAGCAGCTTGTAAAACCACCCGCATGTAGATGGGTATTTCAGGAAGGGCCAGAACAATATTTAGCCCAACAGGGCGATGGAATGGGAGCCATGTGCATGTGTGTGTGTGTGTCCAGGAGGCTGGGAGGAGACACGGCCTTTACTGCCCCTTCGCTGTGTAGGAGACGGTCAGCTGGGTTGGGGGCTGGCAGGTACCACCGTGGCTCTGCCCACCCTAGCTGGGAAGGTCACCTCTGGCAAGCTCAGGACTTGGCCTCCTGCCTGTAAAATACCGTGGGATGCTTTCGGGTCTCTGCCGGGCTGGACTCGCAGTGCAATCTGGTTGGCAGGAGTAAAGACAGCACCTGGGGGCAAGGGTGCGTGTTTGTTTACTGGGGAGGGGTCTCCTGGAATGTGTCGTCTAAAGTGCCAGACTTTTTAGGATTCCAACCCCGCGGCAGTGAATGGGTCCGGGAGACTGCTGTGAAATATTTCTACTTATTTGCACAAACGAATCCCCGGGCCTGGGACAGTTCTCCGCTCTCCACCCACGACCTGTGTGACCTGTGTGACCTTGGGCAGATTATTCCGGATCACTGTGCTTCAGTTTCCTCATCTGTTAACAATGATAGGACATTAGCTCCTTAAGTTCCAACGAGGGGTAAGTGACTGGAGGCATGTAACCCAGTTAACATAACACCAGGCTTACTGTTAACAGGTGTAGCTGTTGTAACTACTATTCAACCAATAAATGAGCTGCAGCCAAAGAGGAACATGAAAGGAACACGGGGTCTGCTGTGTCTTGTGTCCTGGCCACTTTGGAGACATTGTTCGATCCCTGGAGGGGCATGCATGAACCCCACTGTATAGCTGGGGGAACTGAAGCTCAGAGAGGCAAACAGACTTGTCCAAGTTTGTCCCGTGGGTAAATTACGGTAGAGTCAGGATTCACACCTAGACCAAGAGCCCCATCCAGGAAATCCCACCCTGCTCGCCCAAGGGTGGGGGCT
The DNA here is from genome assembly GCF_018350215.1 of Panthera leo. NCBI lineage: Eukaryota > Metazoa > Chordata > Mammalia > Carnivora > Felidae > Panthera > Panthera leo. The sequence continues at coordinate 141,298,452 of NC_056684.1, forward strand.
GGGGGTCTTGTAGGCCATCTGCGCTCTCATCTGAACAGCAGCCCTTCCCACTTTGGAGATGGCTAGCCAGTTCTGCATTGTCTCCAATAATTTGGAGCCTGTTTAAAAAAAAAAAATGTGGTGCCTTGTCACCGTGTCAGGAAAACTTCACAGATCAGGAGCACAGTGGCAGGCAGTCGGCTCCTGGGTTCATGGCCCTGTGCCTGGACAGGGGAGCCTGGAGGCTAAGGTTACCAGGAGTCAACACTGTATTTATAGCAGGAACCCGCCTGCACTGAGCTGCCAGCCTGCACAGCACGTCCAGGGAAGGGACTTCCCGTACAGTTGTCTGGATTCTAGGCCTGGCTCTGCCCCTTAGTGAAGCAGGGCACGGATGGGCCACTTCCCCATGGAGACTCCGTTTCCTCGTCTGCAAAATGGGGCCCTACCGTGTCCCTCTGGGGGGCTGGACAGAGGGGCCGGAAGGTGCTGGCTCCACACATCCTGGGTCTGTTGATTGTCTCTTCCTGCCTTTGACCTCGTGGTCTGTCCCCTCCCCTCTCGGCAGAACTCTGCAGGAAGAGAATCCAGCCTCTGTGCTGTCAGTCCCCACATGTTTGGGAAAGTTTCCAGCAAAGCAGTTTTACAGTTCCAAGCACCAAAGAATAGGCCATTGTATTCTCAGAGGAGCACTGAATGCGAGTGCATGGGAGCCCAGGGTTCGAATCCCTGCTTTACCACTCCCGGGGTCTGTGGCCTTGAGTGAGTCACTTAGCCTCTCTGAGCCTCAGTGGTGAGTCTCCTCACTGCTTTGGAGGGCGTGCGTGTGGGGAGGATGGACACCCCTAACCCAATTAAGTGCTCAGCCAACAGAGGGACTCTCTTTCTCCTGCTGTGCAACCTCCCACCGATGCCGTGCCCCCTCTGGGCCCCAGCCTCCCTGTGTTTGTGCGGTGAGCAGCAGACAGGCCCCCTGTCTTTATCACCTCCCTCAGAGCTCTGCGGGTCCTGGAGCTGTTCCAAGTGATTCAGCCGGGTTGGGGGGGGGGGGTGCAGCCGACAGTATCTCTCTGGGGTCCCCCAAAGGATCCCCAAGTATCTCTCTTTGCCTGGAAACAAGAAGGTTTTTCTGAGGGTGCAGGGCCTGACATTGGAGTGGGCCACCTGTATCTCAGTTCCTCCCGGCGCCCCCAGAGCCCAGAGAGAGCCCCACTTCCCTGTCCCTCCTTGTCCTGGCCTGGGTTTTACCAACCGACCTCAGGACCTGGGCCTGTGTCTACAAGGAGATTAAAGCAAAACATTTTCATTGTTCAGGACCTACTCTTGGAGAGGAAGTGTCTTCCCCCAGGAGAGGTGGCAGGCGTGGTCCCTGGGCCTTTTCAGCTCTCTAGGTGGCTCCCCTCCTGTGATGAGGGCTTCCCCCTTTCTAGGCGAGTAATGGGGTTCGGGTTTCATCTCTTGGGCAATAGGGAGTCAGTGAGAACTCCAGCCAGGAGGGTACCCGGATTGCTTCCATGTGTAGGGTGGAGGGACTAGAGAATCTAGAGGTCAAGAGGCCCAGGAGGAGGCTGGCAAGATGGTCCTGAGGGGAGAGGGTGAGGCTGATTCAGGAGGGGAAGGGCGGGGGGACCAGGGGGGGCCTGGCAACTGCAGAGTGTGGGAGCAGGGAGGCTGCAGGGAGGCCGTGGTCTGTGCTGGTGCCCCCATCGGGAAGGTCCACAGGACAGATGCTCGTCTCCAGAGGTTCGGGGGTGACCTGGCAGAGTCCCAGGGTTGGTCTGTAAAAACACATTGGCGGGGGGCACCTGGGGGGCTCAGTCAGTTAAGTGTCCGACTTCGGCCCAGGTCATGATCTTGCGGTTCATGAGTTTGAACCCGGCTTTGGATTCTCTGCTGTCAGCGCGGAGCCTGCTTTGGATCCCCTGTACCCCACTCTCTCTGCCCCTTCCCTGCTTGCTCTCTGTCTCTCTTTCTCATCTGGCCTCAGTGCAGCTCTGCCTCCTCCGGGGCCCCTCCCCTGACTCTGCGGTTCCTTGGGGGCCCTGCACCCTTGGAGCGCCCACCCCCGACCGTCTGGTTGAACGGTTCCGGCCTGGACAAGTTGGGTGTCGGGGATAGATATGTCTGGGTGGCGTTCATTGCTGTGTGACCCGTAACAAGCCTCCTTTCCTTTTTGGCCTCTGAGGATCCTACAGGTGACGTGGCCCTGCCCACGTGTCCTGTGTCCCAACAGGAGGCAGGGCTCAGGCCCCAGCTCTGCACCGGCCCTCATCAGGCCCGAGCCCCTCCGAGCAGCAAACGAGTAACCTTTCACTCCTCTTGGTTCAGGTCCCTGCTCCAGAATCTGAAGTGGGTTGCAGGATTTTTTACCACAATACCCGGGGTTCGCTGTCTCACCGCTTCAACGAAGGAAAAGGGGGACACAAAATGAGCAGGAGGCAAAACTTTATTAGAGTAGAAGATCTGGAAGGAAGAAAGCTGTCTTTACAGAGAAGGGACATTGGAAAGTGAACGCCAAGGACTATAGGGGAGGGTCCTTGTTTTATAAGGTTCTGGTCAGCGTCCCCTTCCCTTCCTTGTTCCTTCCCAGGTTCTACCCTTGCTGGCTTGAGAGCTGTAGGCACTGGGTTGTCCATTCCCCATTGGCTTGTTTCCATTGTGTAAGGGGTGGCCTAAGGCCATACTTAGGTCTTGGGTCACATTCCAGAGGGGAAACCTGAGGGGGTAGGTGGGCTCTCTTCCATTCTTAAGAGGAACCTTACGCCTGAGAGGGCTTGCTGTGGTCCGACCCTCTTAGCATTGTTCCAAAATAGGTGTTTTTCCCCACTCAGGGACCTCAGGTCCAAATCTTTCCCTCTCTGCCTAGTGAATCCTAGTCTCCTCTCATTGTACCCTTCCGGGGCCTTAACGCTTATGACAAGAATATACAGGTTACAAGCTGTTGGGAATTCAACTTGGAAATGCAAGTTACCATGTCTGTTCTTTTAAGGGATTGGGTTCATTCTAAACAGGTTTTTTTTTTTTTAATGTTTGTTAATTTTTGAGAGAGGGAGACACAGAGTGCAAGTGGGGGAGGGGGAAGGAGAGAGGCTCCGAGCTGTCATCACAGAGCCCGACACGGGGCTCGAACCCACGAACTGTGAGATCACGACCTGAGCCGAAGTCAGACGCTTAACTGACTGAGCCACCCAGGGTTCATTCTAATTGAGCACTCTTGAGAGAGCAAGAGGGATTTTTTAAAAAACTTCATTATGCATTTAAAATAAAATGAAGCTGCTAGTGTTTGCAACGACTTAACTGTATTTTCTCGAATCTATGCAGTCAGAATAAAATACGAAAATCGATGGCTGAGACGGGTGAAAGATACACATCGTCATCCACAGCTGCTGATTTCAAATCTTTATATTCATCAAAACAGATCCTTTGTTTTTTACCGACTGTGTCACTCAGGATGGGTCCAGTGTGCTCTGGAAAAGAACAAATCTCAGTGGCTTAAGGCAACAAAGGTGTACTTCTGGCTCATGCAAAGTCCTTTGCGGATCTGGGTAACTCTCAGGGTGGGTGACCTAGGCGGTGGCTCAGCCGAATGCCTCCATAGGGACCCACGTTTCCCCCGTTATGAGGCAGGCAAAGAGAGAGACAGAGACGCCACACGGACGATTAAATGCTCCCATGCAAAAGTGGCCCCTGCTGCCACTGTTGGAATTTACTGGCTCAAGCAAGTCACATGACCACACCTAATGGCAAGAGGGCGGAGTACGGCCCTCCACTCGTGAACCACTGTATCTGCCCCCCATTGACTTTTGTTCCCGGTTGACTTAAAAAAAAAAAAAGTCATCTATTTTTATTATGAAATGTTCAGAGCGTATCGTCTGAGCTGTGGTCTGGAAGCATCTGAAATGCAGATTATGAGTCGTTCCAACAGGCAGATCACAAAGCAAGGGGCAAGATTTTTCAAAACCTGTTCTTTCCCACAGAGTTAAATTTGCATTTAAAAGCATAAACACACATTTCTGAAAAATTTGGCCACACCACCAGCAAGGAAAGGCGTCACCGAGAGGAACATGAGCTGCTAATTGCCAAAAAGCTCTAGTGATTTATTATTTGCTAATGTGCCAAAGAGGGGGTTAGGGCTGGATAGCTCCTGAGGCCGTCTAATCAACAAACTCAACGGATAAAGAGACAGGGTCTGAGATTAGAAAGAAATGATTACATAGGGGAGCCTGGGTGGCTCAGTCAGTTAAGCGACCGACTCTTGATTTGGGCTCAGGTCATGATCTCATAGTTTGTGAGTTCGAGCCCCGCGCCGTGGTGATGGTACGGAGCCCGCTTGGGATTCTCTCTCTCCCTCTCTCTGTCTCTGCCCCTCCAGTGCTCACGCTCTCTCTCTCTCAAAAGAAATAAAATAAACTTAAAAAAATTCTTTTTAAAAAGAAACGATCGTAGAAACGTATTGGAAAGTAAACTATGAGTCTGCGCTTCATCTCTCTGACACAGACACTGTTTCCTTGATCCCACGGCACCGCCACACAAAGGCTGTGCAGCCAGTTTAGCAAGAGGCTTCCCACTGGACTTGGAATAACAAATAACGACTTTAAGTACGAATTTACAGCCTACCGGAGGGCCGTGGCCACGAACGCCGTACGTCGTTTTATGTAATGAGACGAGAGCTGGTTTTAAAATATCGTTTGCAAAGGCTGGAGGTTGTCTCTAAGCCCTTCTGTAAGGGGCGAGGGTGTCAGTCGAATGGCTAGAATAAAGCCGGAATGTGGGTTGGGGTCGGTGGAGTCCGTGCTGGGGATCAGATGCCCCTGCAGCCCTGGACCCCACGTTCCAACCTCTAAGCCAAACTGGAGAACTCTCTACCTAGTGTAAACACACCCTCTAGGGTTCCCGCCTCATTTGTTTCGGGCGGAAAAACATGTCAAAGCCCTGGCACTTGCAGAAGACAGAAGACATCCTTAGTGCTCCTCTCTGGAGGAGCCCGTGGTCTCAGTGGACCACCTGCCTTCGGCGGTGCTTATCCGGCGCGTCCTGCGTGTGTGGGTCCCGCCGCGTGAGGGAAGGGCTGGGGCCTCGGCCCGGGGAGGCCCCTGGGGGGCAGCTGACCGGAGGAGTTGTGCGCAGGTCCCCCGGAGCCCCACAGGGAGGCAAAAAGGGACCGGCCGGTGATACACAGGCTACGGGCTCCACGCAGGGCCCTGGGGGCCCACTGGGCACCGTTCCTTTTGGTTGGGGGGCGACGGCTTTATTGAGGTGTAATTCACATACCACGCAGTGCACCCACCTCAAGGGTACAAGTCAGGGCATTTTGGTCTATTCACCGAGTTGTGCAACTATCTTCACAGTGAGTCTTAGAACTTTTTAATCGCCTTGAAAAGAAATCCCTGCCCATTAACCGCCCTTCTCAGCCCCTGGCGGCCACTATTCTTTCTGTCTCTGTGGATTTCCCCGTTCTGGACATTTCCTATAAATGGAACCACACAATACGTGGCCTTTGGTGACTGGCTCCTTTCGCTTCACATAACTTTTTTTTTTTTTTTTGATGTTTATTTTTGAGAGAGAGAGAGAGAATGAGTGGGGGAGAGGCAGAGAGAGAGGGAGACAGAATCCAAAGCAGGCTCCAGGCTCTGAGCCGTCAGCACAGAACCCGGTGCGGGGCTTGAACCCATGAACCGCGAGATCGTGACCTGAGCCGAAGTCAGACGCTCAACTGACTGAGCCACCCGGGCGCCCCCTTGTGACGTTTTTAGGTCCTTCCACATTGTGGTATTAGTGCTTCATTCCTCTTGTGGACAAATACTCTCCCCTTGTACGGAGAGACCACGTGTTATTTAACCAGCCATCAGCCTAAATGATGGACGTTTAGGTTGTTTCTACTTTTCGGCGGTCATGACCAACACGGCTACAGACACTAGTGCCCGACTTCCTGTGTGAACCGATGTTTTCGTGGCTCTTGGGCGGCCACCTCGAGGTGACGTTGCTGGAGCCTAGGGTGGCTCCACGTTGAACCGAGGAGCCCCCGAATGGCTTCCCACAGTGGCTGCACCAGTGCACGCCCCTGCAGCAGAGCAGGAGCGTTCCTGTTCTCCACATCCTTGCCACACCTGCTGTTGTCCCCTTGCCTCCAGCCATCCTAGTGGGTGTGAAGGGATCTCACTGAGGTTTTGACTTGCCTTTCCCTTGTCACTAATGGCGTTGAGTGTCTCTCTGTGTCCTCATTGGCATCACCTCTCGCCTCGGAGACCTTAAGCCTCAATATCTTCATCTGTAAAAATGGGGACAGCAACAGAGCCTGCCTCACAGGCAGCGGTGAGGATTCAGTGAGATAGTTTGAGGGTCTTGGTGCGGGGGGGGGCTGCTCAGACGTGTTTCCTCTGAGGGCTGGCGTGAGGGAGGGGACTCGGAGGAAGCTGGAAATCCGGAGATTTCTGCAAATTCCAAGCCCATTTAGAAAAGGACAGACCTCATCAGAGAACGTGCTGGCTGACACTGGCCGGGCCCTGGGGGATTCCTTCCCCAGCTGCCGGGCTGGGCAGGCCACGTGACCCGGCCGCATCCGCACAAACCCCGGGGAGAGGCAGATGAGGCAGGGGTCCAGCCCGCACGCTCCGGGAAGATAAGGCTGGCCCGTCATTCGGGTTTCTGGTGAGAGACACCTGCACGTTGTTCTTATCGTAAGTTATCTGGCCTCCTCCTTTTGACTACGCTCGAGGCTGGTCACGTTGCCCTTCCTGGACTCACAAGCTTCCGTCTGTCAATGGAGAGCTCTGGAAATAGGCCAGGAGCATCCTCCCGTGAGCTTGGGCGGGAGCCTGGGGCCTGGCCGAGGTGCCGATGGTCAGGCTGATTGTGTAGCTGGAACCTGAGCCAGGAGCCGAGCCAGGAGCCGGGCAGGAGGTGAGGGAACACGATCGGGTCATCACGAGTGGAAAACAAATCCACCTCCAGATAAGGCTCATCGGGCTGCCCCGCAGGGAAGCTTGCATGGTCTCTCTGGAGCCCAGCGGGAGAAACGCACGGAGCCCGCCCTGACGGCCCTGCGTGTTCAGTTGAGCCTATCATCTGGGAAAGGTGGGTCTTTCCCCCAGGGGACCCCAGACTCTGGTGCAGGGTACGGGTGCTGCAGCGGGCAGGAATGCCAGGCTCTTCGCTCGCCCTGTCACTGTGCCCAGGGCCACTCGGGGCAGCAGGCGAGAGGCAGGCACGGGATTGTGGCTGGGGAATCAGTCAGAGAGAGGGACACGGGCCGTTGAGCTCTGCTACCTGGCGCTGTGTGACCTTTGCAAGCCAAAGAGTCTCTCTGGGCCTTTGTTTGCGCGTGTGTAAAATGAGGCCGATGATACCGTGTAGGATGGCCGCCAAGCATGAATGAAATAGCGCATGTGGTCAAGGGCAGGGTGGGGGGCGAGACCACGCCTTTCTCGTCTGCCGCCCATCAGGGAATGTTTGTTGAATGACTGCTGGACTGAATACCGTTGTTGCTGTTTCTCTGCGCCGAGTCACCTGGGACCACCACGTGCTGGGACCCCGAGGCATCTCTGGAGTGTAGACTGCACCACAAGGTCTGAGACAGGACGGCCGTGTACCCAGCCCCAGTGAGCCCGGCAGCTTCCGGCTATCCCCCCAAGCCCTCCTGGTCTTGCCCTGTCCGGCTGTGGCGTGTGTTCATTTCCTGGGGCATAAAACAAAGGCAATTAATTGTCGCGGGGCGCCTGGGTGACTCAGTCAGTTAAGCGTCCGACTCTTGATTTTGGCTCAGGTCACGATCTCACGGTTGGTGAGTTCAAGCCCCGCGCAGGGCTCCGTGCTGACAGCAAGGAGCCTGCTTGGGATTCCCTCTCTTTCTCTCTCTCTCTCTCTCTCTCTGCCCCTCTCCTGCTCACTCTCTCTCTTTCAAAATAAACAAATAAACGTTAAAAAAAAACCCAGAAATTAATTTTCTCGCAGGTCGGGAGGCCCAAAGTCTGACACTAGGCTCACTGCGGTGAAAGCCCAGATGTCAGCAGGGCCGTGTTCTCACTGGGGGAGAGTCCGTCCCTGGCCTCTTCCAGCTTGGGGTCGTTCTCCTTGACTTGTGGCCGCATCCTTCCCATCCCTGCCTCTGGGGCCACATGGTCCCCCTTCTGTGCCTCAGATCTCTGTCTGCTTCTCTCTTATAAGTACTCTCACTTTGGCATTTAGGACCATCTGGATAATCCAGGATAGTCCTCCCCTCCCCCATCTCAGGATCCTTAATTTAATTACATCTGCAAAGACCCCCTCCCCATATATGGTAATGGTAACTTTCAAAGGATCCTGTGATTAGAGCCTGGTATCTTCAGCCCCGACACAGGATTCCCCAGAAGCTTGCGGCCTCCCAGGGCTCTGGCTGGGGACCCAGGGAGACAGTCTGAGGGTCTCAGACCCGCCCCGCCCCCACACACAGATTTCTCCTCTCTGGGCTCTCCAGGCTTTTCCTTTGAAACAGAAAAGGAAGTTTTTGGATTCAGAAACCCTTTTAATCTTTCTATGAAATGCAGGTACCAAGTCAGTTGTCTCCAAAAGGACTCAGGCTAAGCTGAGAGTCCTAGCAAGCCACAGCCTCAGTTCGGGGGTGTGACCTCTGTCCAGAAAGGGACAGCCACTGAGGGTCTCACAGAATCTGGGGGTGGCCAGAGGAGACGTCACCCTGCCCAGACGCTGGTGCCCGGCCCAGAGGAGATGCCGGACAGGAATTAGTTCCCCCGCCTCTCGCCTTCCTCAGTTGCCCCCTCTGTGAAACCAACTGGTCTAGAGCAGGTGTCTCTAGAGATGTTTCAGGTGAAGTTCTAGGGTCTGTGAAGGGGAATGAAAAAAGAAAAGAAAAGAAACTGTAAGTAATTGCTCACTTAACCGCTAATCACATCCTGAGTACCTGCTGTTGGCCAGGCCACTGCTGGGTCCTGGGGGCACAGAGGATGGTCTGTCACAGCTGGACAGAAAGACAAATTAGCAGATGGACAAGGAGAGGCCGGTGAACCATGTGCGAGGACTCGAGAGTTACAGGGATGGCTTCCCGGAGGAGGTGATCCCAAGCCAGGTCTTGAGGGACGAATGGGAGGTGACAAGGGAGAGAAGGGTCTTCCGGACCAGAGGGCGCATGGAAGGCACCGGGGCCCAGAAGAGCACGGCCATCCAGGGCCTGGGGAAGAGCCGAGGCTCAGGTGTGCTAGAGACAGCCTTGCAGGGGGGTCTTCCTATTACCAAGTGAGTCCTGCTGCTCAGACAGCACAGGAGCAGAGGCGACAGCAGTAGTCAGCCCATCAGTCCTTCAGCAAACACGTACGGAGCAGCTGCAAAGAAGGCGTGGTCCCTTTCCTCGCGGGGCTGACGCCCCAGCAACAGAATACACAACCAAACTGTGGTGATGAGGGTGAAAAGGATGGAGGGAAGACTATGACTCAGGGAAGAGAGGTGAACCCAAAGAGTGAGTCCTGGACGCATCTGGGGGAAGGTTGTTCCTGGCGGAAGGAGAGAGCAGGTGCCACCACCCGGCAGTGGGAGTCCCTGGTGTTTCCAAAGAACACAAGCGGGGTCAGTTTGGGTGGGAGATGAGCTCCGAGGGGAGGCGGCAGAAAGATAGCATGGGACCCTTGCGCGGACTGAGAGGGGACGCTGGTTTTGGCCCTGAGTGAGACGGGAGCCATGGAGGGTTTGGAGCAGAGGAGGGACGAGATCTCACGTGGGTTTTACAAGCAAGTGGCAGCAAGGAGGGATGGTAATTCCCAGAGGTTCTGAGCAGCAGAAGACAAGAGACGTCCCAATTTTAGTATATGTGCTGCCGAAGCGAGCACTAGACAAGAGACGTCAAGCCCAAGGCCCTGGGGCCAGCCCGTGCGGGATCATCACGCGTGGCGTCCTGGGGGCAGCTCCTCCAGAGGCAGTGGTAATGGACCCCGCCAGCAGCCGGCTCTTGGTTCGCACGCGCCGGGACCTCGAGTTCTTTTGTCTTGAGACAGCGCCGAAGGCACAGCCCCCGAGAGGCATTTCTTGACCTTACCCAGGAAGATGCTTATCCCCGGACTCCCAGACGTCAGGTCTTGAGACGACAACACACACGGGCACGTACTCATGTGGGTCTCGTACCCAACACCGGGGCTGCTAGATGGAACACAGGCGTGCAGTTAGCTCCGAATTTCAGATCATCAGCGGACAATCTTTTAAGTGTCATCACCACCCAAATATTGCTCCTTATCGGCAGCTGAAGAGTCCCCCCAATGCCCAGGAACACCTCTGATGACGGTTCTGCTTTCGGGCTCGCAGGACTGAGGACGGAGCATCTCCCTGAACATCGTGGTTGAAGCCAGGAGGGTGGGGATCAAGGTCATAGACCTTCAGGCCTGGAGAAAGTGTCCTGGTCCCACCGAGGGGCAAGGTTGCCTGCTGAGGGCCGGGGAGGGGGGCATTCCCCGGGGAAGCAGTGCCTGCCTCAGGGCCGTCCCTGCTGGGCCTCCACAGCGCAAACCCAAACGGTCTTTGGCTGCCGGAAGGCGGCTTGCCGAGTGCCAAGGACGACTGTCTCCTCTTTGTTTCCCACCCCTCCACTAAGGAAGTGATTTATGGGGGCGCCCGGGTGGATCAGTCGGTGAAGCATCTGACTCTCGATCTCGGCTCAGGTCACGATCTCATGGGTCACAACTTCGATCCCTGCATTGGGCTCTGAGCTGACAGCATGCAACCTGCTTGGGATTCTCTTCCCTCCCTCTCCTTCTGCCCTTCCCTTGCTCATGCATGCTGACATGCGCTCTCTCTCTCTCTCTTTCTCAAAATAAATAAAGAAACTTAAAAAAAAAAAAAAAAAACAAAAAACAGAGGGGCACCTGGGTGGCTCAGTTAGTTGAGCGTCCGACTTCGGCTCAGATCATGATCTCACAGATCATGAGTTCGAGCCCCGTGTCGGGCTCTGTGCTGTCAGCCTGTCAGTGTAGAGCCTGCTTCAGATTCTCCGTCCCCCGCTCTCTGCCCCTCCCCCAGTTACACTCTCCCCGCCCCCCAAATAAATAAGTATTAAAAAAAAGAAAGAAAAAGAAAGTGATTTACGGCCCGGAGTAAGCAGGGCGGCTGGGGGAGGAAGCATGGTGGGGCCTGACTACAGGAGGAATCTGCTGCTACCTTTCAAAACCACACATTGAAAAATACGTACGCTTTTTACACACAGATTTTTTTTAAAATAGAGACGCCTGAATAAGAAAACAAACCCTGAAACATGCGGATGAAGGAAGAAATTCTCCAGGAAACTGCACGAGCGGTCGTAAGCTCGAGGCCTCTGTGGGAGGCGCCCCCGCCAGGCCCCCATCTCGGCCCTGCGGCCCGGTCCCTGACACCTCAGCTGGTGGGACCTCTTGGGGATTTTTCTCCACCAGAGCTACATCTAAGGCCCTGGGCCCGGCACGCACTGCCTCCCTGGGGGGTCTGCCAGCCCCCACCCCCCCCACCCCAAGGGCAGCCGGGAGATAGAACTCTCTGCGGGCTCCGTGCCGTTTCTCACCTTGTGGTCCCCGGTACTAGAGCACCTCGTTATCCCTAGCAAAGCCGGCCTTGCCTTCCACCCTCTCCTTTCCCGCCAGGGGCCCTCATCTCTCCACGTGTCCCTTCATCAGACGGTGACCGTGGTGAGGGCGGCACCCGTATGTCTGACTCATCTCTGTGCCCACCACACATAGTAGGTGCTCAACAAACAGCTTTGTTACTCCTCCGAGGCTGCTCGTCGCTGTTCCTCCGGCCGCCTCTATGACGGAGGCACTGGGGTCGAGACCGGACTAAGGCCCTTTGGGCGCCCTCTCTGTTTTCTCTGTCCCCCCAACCGCGAAGTGTGGCCACTTTCTGGACAAGAAAGCTGGGCCCAGAGGGTGTGGATCATCACACGGCTAGCGCACGGAGTTGTGGGGATTCACCTGCAGGCTGCCGCCCCCATCCCGCGGCTGAGCCCCTCCCTGTCCCTGCCCTGAGTCACTGGGGCTCATGGACAAACCCCTTTCCTCTCTGGGCCTCAGTTTCCTGATGTGTGAAGTAGGGGAGGGACTACTGTTGGTGATGTCTGAAGCCTCACTCCTGGGGGTGGGGGACATGAGACACCCCTTCTTGTGACATCCCTTTAACCCCGTGGCAGCCACGGTCACCATCAGCTTGGCGGGGTCTGAGGGGGAGAGGGGCACTTCTCAGCCTGGAATGTCGCCTCCCCCACCCCCTGCGTCCCCCAACAGTGGCCGTGTGAACTCTGGGTGAGGCCAGGCCTCGACTCCCAGCCTGGTCTGCTCAGGGGTTGAGGTGGGGGGCTCCCCGTGCTGGAGGAGGAGAAAGGGTGAGGTGCAGGGGCTACAGACTGACCTCCCGGGGCTCCCTTTGGTGGCCTCGCCTTTTTGTTTTCTTTTCAATTCCTGCGTGAGCCACTTATAAAGTTAGAGGTCCGGGTGTGGGCGGGCAGGGTTTGCACACAGGAATTCACTTTTTACGAGTCTTGTTTTGAGGACGGACGAGTCAGCTTTGCCATCCTGCACTGGCCAAGCCATCCACCAGCTGAGTGGTCTAAGCAAGCCTCAGGTTCCCCACCTCTAAAGTGGGACTAGTAGCACCGGCCCCCGACCCCCAGGGAAGTGTTCCACGGACCCCACAGGGGAGCCGATGCCTCCCCTGCCCTCCCCACCCCTCGACAGACCCCTGCAGATGGCAGGCACCCGCCCCTCCAACCCACGCAGTGTTACAGGAGGGGACAGGTGGTCACAAGGAAAAGCTGTAAATCTAACCGGTTTTTTTTTTTTTTTTTTTTAATCTAGCCAGTTTTAATCCTGCTAATGGTTTATCTTCCTTTCATGAGAATGAGGTCCAGCTTCCGGCACAGGGCCAGGAATGACAGGCCTTTGTGTTCTTTTGGGAAATCAAGACGGAGCTCAGAAGGGGACGAGTCAGGTGTTGGCTCCTTATCTTTCCTGGCAAAGCTGGGACCTCTGGGCCAGGTCCCTGCTGGCAACCGAAGGGAGGCGTGAATAATAGAAGGGCTGGCACCGGGCTCCCTGCCACCGGGGCTGTGTCGGGAAGCCGAGGGAGGCAGCATGGGGATATACGGCCTCATACAGCAGAGGGACCCTGGAGGCCCCGAGGGGCTTTTGTCTGGGCTGGCCGGGCCCTGCTCTGAGAGGCAAGGTATCTGTGCACCAGGGTCGCTGCGAAGGTCCTGGGTTTCCATCTCAGATTTCAAAGCTGTGTGTGTCCTTGGGCAAGACACCTAACCTCTCTGAGCCCTCATCTCTTATCTTTGACACCTCCCCTCATCTCTTGTGATGGTTTCTTTTTTACCCCCCCATTTTTCAAAAAAGCTTATTTACTTTGAGAGAGAGAGAGCAGGGGAGGGGCAGAGAGAGAGGAGGAGAGAGAGAATCCCAAACAGGCTCCGTGCTGTTAGCATGAAGCCTGACCAGGGGCCCGAAGCACCCAGGTGCCCCCACCTCTTGTGATGGTTTTAAGGGCTCCCGCAGAAGGGCTGCAGAGTGCCCAGCACATAGTAGGTGCTTCACAGTGGCAGCTACAGAAAAAAAGCACTCAAGGGTGGTGCCACTTCCCCTCCTGAGAAACAGGGAGCTTCTCCTGGTCGCAAAAGCTTGTGGGACCCAATTCTAACTGGCACTGTTGCTGATTAGAGGCTCAATGCCCCTCTCTAGGGGACAGGGGTGGGGATACTGACGTGTGTCTATGGGTCAAGCAGGGGCTGCTGGGAGGAGGCAGGGGGCAGGAGCTAAGCCCCAGCCAAGAGTTGGCACAAGGAGGGGCTATTTCACAGATGAGAAAACTGAGGCTCAGAGAGCTCAAGTGACCTGCCCAGGTCACCAGCTGGCAAGCGACAGCCCCTCTCCCAGCCATCGTTGCCCTCAGCGAGGAGACAGTGTGTTGACCCTGGGACCACTTTCAGTGGAATGGAGCTTGGGAACAGAATTATCCTGGGCGAGGTCACCAGGGGCCAACAATCCGAGGGTCAGCGCCTGCTGGACCCCCGCAGCGTGCAGTGAGGACCCTTCCCTGTGCTGTTGGAGACGGCATTCCCTGATGGCATGGGGGGGGGGGGGGTGGCGCTGCTGATCACGGCCAATCACTGCTGATTTAGGGTGGGTCTCGGTGGGGGATGTCAGGCCAGGAACATGGGCAGGGGAGTGGTGCCCAGGAGCGGCAGGGTCCACGGTGTGACCCACGCTGATAAATTGGAGAAGTCACGGGGGTAGCACCCCGGCCCTGCCCTGCTGATGCAGGGATGTGGGAGGGGAGGGCTGGCCATCAAGGCCACACCGTCCTGCTCCAACATGAGTCACTGCTTGGCTGGGGGCCCAGGCAGCCGAGGGAGGCCTCTGGCCGGGGTTCCCTGAGGTTAGCAGCCTTGGGGCTCATCTGTTCCTTGGTGTTCCTGGCAGGCTTCTGTTCCTTTAAGAACCTGAACTTGAGATAATAGGGTGGGTGGTGAGATGGCTTGAGCTCTGTGATGTTCTAAGCTTCTCCTTGAAGAAGCATGGCCTCACTTTTCAGTGCCCAGAACCCACGGCCAGGGGTTCTCAAACTCGGGTGTCGTTACAGCCGCCTGGGGTGGGGGTGCTGGCTGAAAGGGTGTGTTCCGAGCCCTCCCCGGGCCCCGGGAATCTGCATCTTGGGGCTCCCAGTGTGGCTCATGGGCCCCTGTCCCGGGCGCTTCTGGGCGAGATTCTCCACACCCCCCCATGTCCACTCGCTCCGGCCCTCACCCGCAGGTCCCCACACGGGCACCCACAGCACCCACACGGGCACGTGCACCTCGTCTCTATGGCTCAGCCTCCCCGGGCCGCGTGGGCTCTGGGACCCACACAGATGTGCAGACACACACACGCACTCGCGTCCACCCAGACCGAGCACAAAGTTCGCAGGGCCTGCAAAATGAACGTGCAGGCCCCCGTTCAAGAATTATCTAGAATCCCCAGGTGGTGACAGCAGAACATTAAATCAAGCCTGTAGCCCTGTGCGACAGCACAGGTCACATGTCAAGAAGGCCAGCCCTCCGTACACTCAGGTCACACCGCCTGGGACCCTCATGGATGAGCTTGCCCCTAGCGCGGGCCTGTGCACGTGCACGTGCACAAACACACACACACACACACACACACACACACACACACACACACACGCGTGCGCGCGCAGTCGCGCTCAGGGGCACAGGCGCTCCTCTGTGGCGAGGTTTTCAAGATGGCTTTTTATTGGGATGAGGACGTGTGCCGGCTAATGTTTAATAAGCAGAATCAAAGTTGAGTCATATGTGAGTTGCTTGTAAGCAAGAAATGCCAGATGGAGTACGAACTGAATCACCGCCTTGGGTTTCATGAGTAACATTTTAACTGGGTTGTGACTCGTTTGGGAAAACTCCGGGGCGCCCTCGCACGCCCACTCCACGTCTCAATTAGACGGGTTCTTACTGAACGCTTCTAACGCCACGAAGCGCGCGGAATAAAATGCGGACCTAAGGGGTTTTGTGAACAGATTCCTCCGCCAGGCAAATTGGGCTGCGTGGGGCCCGTTCTTTCCAGGACTGGAAATTGGAGACTCCCGGTCGTCAAGCACCTGCTATGTGCAGCCCCCGCTCTGCTCCGCGACGTCCCTTTATCTCTGTGAGCGCCGGTGGCATATTACCGCACAGGTGCACCGCGGAGGTGTCGTGGGTGCCGAGCCAGGCCACTGCAACGACGTGAGTGTCACAATACAGCAAGACAAATGAGTTTTTTGGTTTCCAGGGCATATAAAAGTAACAGTTACGCTATGCTGTTATGTATGAGGGTGCGATAGCATCAAGTCTGAGAAAACTATGTGCATCCCTTAATTAAAAAATACTTTGTTTCTAAAAAATGCTAGCCATCCTCCGAGCTTTCAGTGAGTGGTGATCGCCCAGCACAGATCACGGTAAGAAACATAAGAATAATGAAATATTGGGAGGCGCCTGGGTGGCTCAGTCCGTTGAGCATCCCACTCTTGATATCGGCTCAGGCGGTGAGATCGAGCCCCGGTGTTGGGCTCTGCACTGACAGGGTGGAGCCTGCTTGGGATTGATTCTCTCTCCCCCCCCCTCTCTCTGCCCCCGCCCCCAATCGTAAACACACACCTGTTCTCTCTCTCCCCCCAAATAAATAAATAAACATTTAAAAAAAGGATAATGGAATATTGGGAGAATTATCAAAGTGGGACACAGAGACATGAAGCGAGGAAATGCCGTTGGAAAAATGCACCAATAAGGCTTGCTTGACACGGGATGGCCACAGACTTCTGACTCGTAAAAAGTCGGTATCTGTGAACAAAGTGTGCCTGTGTTTCGTCAGAGCCTAGGATCCACTGGCTGTAAGACGCAGGTTATCTTCTGGCCGGCCAAAAAAGAGAAAACACCACCACCATTCAAACCCGGCCACCAGCCGGTGCCGGGCGACCTCTCTCTGGGCTCAGAGCGGATGCAATGAGGGATTACCAACCCAGTCCACAGATGGGGAAGACTGAGACCCAGAAAAGGTCGTGACCAGCCAGCAGGGCGTTTTGGCTCTTGATCTTATGTGAACAGACACTCAGGAGGGTTTACTTCAGAGTCCCACCCACCGTGCACACAGGGGTGTCTTTCCTCGGGGTGAGGGGAGACCTGCCTCAGTTTCCCTGAAATGCTACGGGTGCACCCCTACCTGCGCAGCCTTGGGGTTAAGGCGTGCCCACGGTAGAGGCTTCATTGTTTGCACCTCCCCCGCATTAGACCAAAGGTAGGCACCGTTGGGAGCATTTTCTTCAAAGCAAGTTTTAGGAATCGTAAAGATTGTAGTAATTTTGGGGACTGGGGCCTGCCTTGAGCCCAACCCTCGGCTTCCCAGGCAATAATTCATTACGGGAGGATTTTTCACAGACAGCGACTGGCCTTGGAAGGCAATGAGCTCATGAATATGCATCGGCTCCTCCTCATAAATTATGCATGCGATTGGGAGGCTTCCTGGGGGAGGCCGAGGAGGGCGGGGGAGTGGTTAGTCCCGAGGAGGCTTGGTCTCTGAGCTCTGGCTGTACAGCTCCTCTCCAGCTTGCCCTCCCTCCCCATGACAATGAAATTGCGGGGCGCCACTCAGGCTCCATTAAATCACGGCACTCTGGTTTTCTAAGGATCTAGAGTTTACTAGGCTGTTGCTTCTCTAATGGCAATGCTGGCGGGTCCGGAGGGGTCAGAGCTGCGTGCACTCGCCTGGGTGATGTGCCTCGGGCACATAGATCTTGATAGCCTGACCTTACAGAGGCCCCAGCAGCTAAAAAGCTGCGGCAAAGACGTGTGATTTACATGCTGTTTAGATTTATTTACTTTTTTCAGTTTTCTTTTTTTAAATATAATTTACCATCAAGTTGGCTTCCATACAAAACCCAGTGCTCATCCCAACAAGTGCCCTTCTCTATTCCCATCACCCATTTTCCCTTCTCCCCCTCACCCCCCCCCCCCCATCAACCCTCAGTTTGTTCTCTGTATTTAAGAGTCTCTTATGGTTTGCCTCCCTCTCTGTTTGAAACTATTTTTTCCCTGCCCCTCCCCCATGGTTGTCTGTTAAGTTTCTCAAGATCCATTTATGAGTGAAAACATATGATATCTGTCCTTCCCTGACTGACCTATTTCACTCAGCGTAATACCTTCCAGTTCCATCCATGTTGCTGCAAATGGGCAGATTTCATTCTTTCTCATGGCCAAGTAGTATTCCATGGTATATATAAACCACATCTTCTTTATCCATTCATCCGTTGATGGACATTTAGGCTCTTTCCATAATTAGCTATTGTTGAAAGTGCTGCTATAAACATTGGGGTACAGGGGCGCCTGGGTGGCTCAGTCGGTTAAGCGTCCGACTTCAGCTCAGGTCACGATCTCACAGACCGTGAGTTCGAGCCCTGCGTCGGGCTCTGGGCTGATGGCTCAGAGTCTGGAGCCTGCTTCCAGTTCTGTGTCTCCCTCTCTGTCTGCCCCTCCCCTGTTCATGCTCTGTCTCTCTCTGTCTCAAAAATAAACGTAAATAAAAAAAATTTTTTTTTAATAAATAAATAAACATTGGGGTACATGTGCCCCTATGAATCAGCACTCCGGGATCCCTTGGGTGAATTCCTAGCAGTGCTAATACTGGGTCATAGGGGGTAATTCTATTTTTAATTTTTTGAGGAAACTCCACAGTTTTCCAGAGCGGCTGCACCGGTTTGCATTCCCAACAACAGTGCAAGAGGGTTCCCGTTTCTCCACATCCTCGCCAACATCTGTTGTTTCCTGAGTTGTTCATTTTAGCCACTCTGACCGG
Source organism: Panthera leo (assembly GCF_018350215.1). Classification (NCBI taxonomy): domain Eukaryota; kingdom Metazoa; phylum Chordata; class Mammalia; order Carnivora; family Felidae; genus Panthera; species Panthera leo. Next base: position 141,316,745 of record NC_056684.1, read on the forward strand.
TGTGAGGTGATATCTCAGTGTGGCTTTGATTTGTATTTCCCTGATGATGAGTGACGTTGAGCGTCTTTTCATGTGTCTGTTGGCCATCCGGATGTCTTCTTTGGAAAAGTGTCTATTCATGTCTTCTGCCCATTTCTTCACTGGATTATTTGTTTTTCGGGTGTGGAGTTTGGTGAGTTATTTATATAGATTTTGGATACTAGCCCTTTATCCGATATGTCACTTGCAAATATCTTTTCCCATTCCGTCGGTTGCCTTTTAGTTTTGTTGATTGTTTCCTTTGCAGTGCAGAAGCTTTTTATCTTGATGAGGTCCCAGTAGTTCATTTTTGCTTTTAACTCCCTTGCCTTTGGAGATGTGTCGAGTAAGAAATTGCTGCGGCTGAGGTCAGAGAGGTTTTTTTTCCTGCTTTCTCCTTGAGGGTTTTGATGGTTTCCTGTCTCACATTCGGGTCTTTCATCCATTTTGAGTTTATTTTTGTGTCTGGTGTAAGAAAGTGGTCTAGTTTCATTCTTTTGCATGTTGCTGCCCAGTTCTCCCAGCACCATTTGCTAAAGAGACTTTTTTCCATTGGATGCTCTTTCCTGCTTTGTCAAAGATCAGTTGGCCATACACCTGTGGGTCCAGTTCTGGGTTCTCTATTCTGTTCCATTGGTCTATGTGTCTGTTTTCGGGCCAGTGCCACACTGTCTTGATGATTACAGCTTTGTAGTAGATTTCAAGGGCTCATATTCCTCCCAACTGCAGTGTGGTCAGGTCCAGGTGGCCCCAGCATCACGCAACAAACACTGGGCCGAGAGTCAAGGTAGGACCCAGGTTGTAGTGGGAAGGGAAGGAGGGGGTGCTGCCTCCCCCAACACAGGTGTCTGGGGTGAACCTGCCCTCCCAGAGCCACGCTCAGCCCCCCAGATGCAGCTCAGTGCACACCGTGGACGCCCCGGCGGTCGGGGCTCGAGGTGAGCTCTGCCTGGTCTGTGTAGCCCCGGGGCCCCACCTCGCCCCGGGATCCGTCCCTCTTCTCGCCCAGCTGCTGCCACATGTGCCCACCTTCCCTGTGGCTTTCTGGAGGTTCTGCCACTTCCTGCGGGTCATACCTCAGCCAGCCTTCAGGGCAGCTCTGGGCCGGGAGGTCCCGTTTCTCTCTCCACAACCTTCTGTGACTGTTAGCTCCTTTTCAGCTGTCCACAGCTACCAGGCGTGGGCACTTCAGGCCCTTCCTTTCATCACAGTCCAGACCTCAGCCAGAGAGGGAAGGGCCTGTCCTGGGGGGCGGCTGGCAGGTGGCCCTGTGGGTTTGGAACACGCTCACCTAACACTGTCTCCAGCCCAGCAGTGCTGGGTGGAGCCCCGGCCGAGCCTCCCCCAGCCTCCCCTGCAGCCAGGCCAGAGGAAGCCGCCCCCAAATCACTGTGCGCTCTCATGAATCGACAGCTACAGGCCAAGGCTTGAACCATTCCACTTTTTGAAAAAGCAAACTTCCGAACGTGTGTAAGAAACAAAACTTCCACGGAAAGATATTACATGGAGAACAAGAAAACACCAACCACCTACAGTCCCTTCACTTGGCAACCCCGGGGGCTGGCGCAGTGGGATTCCGCCCCCCCCCCCCCCACCCTCCGTCCCCACACGTTTTTGGGCAGAACTGCCCTCGCAAGCCACCCATAGGAGGGCGTCTCCTGTCCCTTGCCCTTAGCATTATGTCATAAGCGATTCTCACACTGCCGCGTCATCTCCAAAATCACTGCTCTCAACGACTGCAGAACGTGGCACATGGGACCCTCCCCGTATGTTGGGCCTGACTGTGCAGGGTTTTAAAAAGTTCAGAGGAAATGACTTTCAGGCATCTATTAATTTAATTCTTATGTCATTTCACTAATGGAAGACAGCTCTCCACCCGTCCCTCCTCCACACGGCTAGCCTCCTCTAACAGGAAACACGCTTTTCTGCCCCGCCTCACCGTCGGGGCCTTGAAGACAGGATCGGAGCCCGCCCAACCCCCAGACGCATGCCGCCCGTCGCCAGTGCTAATCTTGTTCTCGTCAAGTAGGCACCTATTCTGGGCCAGACGGTCCCCACACGCTGGTGTCGCACGTCCCTCCTCAGACTGAGCAAACAGTATCTCACCCAGTCCTTGGCTTCAGTGGGTAAATGCAGAGCGGAGGTTCAAACTCTGCCCGAGAGTCGCAGCACGACCAACGCCCCGCCTGGGGGAACCACACACAAGCAGGGAGAGATCCAGCCTGAGGGGGTAACGCAGATGGAAACCGGTGGCCACTTAGAGAAAGCCCGTGCAGGCGGAATGAACTCCGTGACGGACCAGACGTGGGGATGGGGCCAGGAAAGGGACCCACCATCAGGTTGTGAGCCGGACCTTCGGCATCTTTGTCTGGACCAGAGGGGCAAAAATGGCACCTGGGTCCCTGGGATTGGTTTTTTTGTTTTGTTTTGTTTTGTTTATTTTGAGAGAGAGAGAGAGAGAGCACTTGAGCAAGGAGGGGCAAAGAAAGAGGGAGAGAATCCCAGGCAGGCTCTGTACTGTCAGCACAGAACCCAGAGCTCGAACCTACGAACTGCAAGATCATGACCTGAGCCGTAACCAAGAGTCGGACACTCAACCAACTGAGCCACCCAGGCGGTCCTGGATAATTTTTTTAATGTCTGTTTATTTGTTTTTGAGAGAGTGTGTGTCCTTGGGTGTGGGGGAGGGGCAGAGAGAGAGACAGAGCGTGAGCTGGGGAGGGGCAGAGAGAAAGGGAGACACGGAATCCGAAGCGGGCTCCAGGCTTCGAGCTGTCAGCACAGAGCCCAACACGGGGCTCGAACCCACGAACTGTGAGATCACGACCTGAGCCGAAGTCGGACGCTTAACCAACTGAGCCACCCAGGTGCCCCTGGACTGTTTCTAAGGGTCCTTTTTTTTTTTTTTTTTTAATCGATACTTAGTGTGCATGAAGCAAAGTGAGCAAGCTGTTAAGTGCCCTGCTTAATGACTTTTCACAAAGTGAACACACACCTGTGTAAACCGGTACCCTGATCAAGAGACAGAATGTTATAGCATCTGACGTCCCCCTAAGACCTCCTCCGGGCACTACCCCAAAGGCAAGCACCGTCCAGATTCCCAAGGCTGTAGATTAGCTCTGCTTGGCTGACTGATAAATTGATGTAAGTTTATTTATTTTGAGAGAGAGAAAGAGAGAGAGAGTGAGCTCGAGTGGGGGAGGGGCAGAGAGCGAGGCAGAGAGAGAGAATCCCCAGCAGGTTCCTCACTACCAACGCAGAGCCCGACACGGGGCTCGAGCCCACGAACTGCGAGATTATGGCCTGCTCCGAAATCAAGAGTTGGACGGTGAAATGCCTGAGCCGCTCAGGTGCCCCTGGCTTTACTTAATTTAGACATTATATGTTTGTAAATACAAAGGCTGGGGAAAAGCAGGAGCAGCGGGCACCCACACACCTCGCTGGGGGACTTGCAACCTGGTGAGAGCATTTTGGAGAAGAGATTGCCTACCGAAGCTGAATTATACTCCCGGCAGGCCTGCGGGACGTAGGCGAGTGTGCATAGGATGTGTGGGCGAGAAAACACCCCTACTACTCCCGCCATGTCCCCAGTGGACACGAACGCATGTATTTACTCAAGGACAGTGTTCCCAGCAGCGTGTTCATGAAAGCCTCAAACTGGAAACCGCCCACGTGTCTGTCAACATTAAAATCGATCTACAGATCAGGGCATTCGCGCTGTAGACCGGCCCTCGGCCGTAAGAAGGAACGGAGGACGAACGGCAGGATGGATCTCCGACGCTGAGGGAGGAGGACCCACAGGAGCGCCCGCGGTGAGGACCCCTGGGCGGTGAGGACCCCTGGGCCCGTCCGGGGATAACTGAGCTCATAACGGGCAGCACTTGGGAAAGTGTCCGGCATCCACCGAGCACCCAGGGAGCTTGGCGGCTGTTCTCACTACTGTTCTCGTGCCTGGGGGTTTTCTCTAGATTCTCCACTAAGCTGTACCGGTGTTTTGATTGCTTTTAGCTTTTGCCATCCACGTTCCTTAACCTTTCTGAGCCTCAGCAGAGCGAGCCTGGGTAAGGATGGGGGCTGGCCGCTCAGGGCAGGGGGAGGGGGGGAACGCCTCTTCTGGCCCTTGGTGCGCATCCCCACACCCACTCTGCTGGGCGAGGGAGGGGCCAGGCCGGGGCCAGCCGGAGGCTTTGGCTCTGGGAGGTCACTGACCCACGGAGGCCCTCCCTGGAAGGCGGGGTTTGGGTATCAGGACTGCACTTTGCTTCTTGTTACAACTGCAGGCCGGCTCAGGGCCTTGAACACATCCTTGAGCGGGAGAGAGCTGGGGAGTGGGGGAGACCGGCCCAAATCCCACCCAGCCAGGGATTGGCAGTGAGACCTCCAGGGCTGTCTTTCGCCCCTCCCCCTCCCGTCTTGCTCTCCTCCCCCTCTCTCCCCCTCCTCCTCCTCCCCCTCCTTCCCCTCCCTCTCTCCCTCTCCCTGCTTCCCTTCCTTCTCTCCACAGTCCTGCACTTTTACAGACAATGAAGAGCAACTCAAAGAGGCCCCTGACCCGCCCAAGGTCACACGGACAGTAGGAGCCGGGGCCAGAGGGCAGCCCTGATTATCCCTGTGCTTTCCTAGCCACCACTAGGGCCAAGGGGGGGGTCTTCCCCACCTGGAGTCTCCCCTCCCCACCTGACACAAGCCCCGGGGTCTAAGCTCGCCACGTTGGGCCTTGTTCAGAAAACCTCACTGGTTCCCGCAGTGAGAAGCCTTTTCTCTTGGTCGCTTTCCCCAAGGAGCACAAAGCCCGGGCTGCCACCGCTGTGTGTCCACCCTAGACAGCTGGACAGCGAAAGCAGCTGTCCCTGTCCTCTGGGCCAGGTCTCGTGTGAGGCCCCTTACAGGGGAAGCCATGCTGTCCCCCACTCTACCTATTGGGAAGCCGGGTACTGAGGAGGGAAGAAGAACGGGAGCCTGGTGTCAGGGGAAGAGGGGAGGTGAGATCTGAAGTGAGGCAGTCCAGCCGAGGCCCACACACTGCCGCCGGCTCCCCTGTGGGGTGGGACTCTCGGGGGGGGGGGGGGTGCGGGGAAGGGGGTTCAGCTAGAAGCCTCATCTCTGTGAATGTCAACCTTAAGACATGCATCCGTGTTGCCCGTTAGCAAAGACACCACTGCGATCTGTATCTAAAGGCACCTGAGTACGGGTAGAAAGGGCCACAGCAGGTGGCTAGGCTGAGAGGCACCTTCTGCCTAATGAATAGTCCCCACCACCCAAATACACACCCACGTGGGGCCATAGGGGTGGCCTGGCCTGCTTTTCACTGTGCCTGAGAAAAGAGACGCCAGCAGCATGGCAGAGCGGGGTTGTCCAGACAAACGGAACCAGTGGGATACAGGCAGGGATCTTTAGGAGGACATTTCTTTTAGGAATCGGCCCACCTGCTGGTGGAGGCAGAGAAGTCCCCCGGGGAGCTGTCTGCAAGCTGGAGAACCGGGCCCAGTGCTCTAATTCAATCCCAGTCCAAAGGCCTGAGAACCTGGGGCCAATAAGCCAGGATCTGCATCCAAAAAGCTCCAGAACCAGGGGTGCAGGTATCCGAGGGCAGGAGAAGATGACGTCTCCGCTCAAAGAGCAAATCTGCCCGTCCTCCCGCTTTATGTTCCATTCAGGCCCTCAGTGGACTGGACGGTGCCCGCCCACCCCGGGGAGGACCATCTTTACTCAGGCTATAGACTCAAACGCACTTCCCGAGACACCCTCCCCGATGTACCCAGAAAGAACTTTTTACCAGCGATCTGGGCATCCCTTAGCCCAGCCCTGTTGACCCATGAAATTCACCATGACACCCACTAGGGTTGGGAAGGTGTCTGTGTGGAGAGTAAAGAGCCATACTACAAACAGCCCCATTGAGAGTGTCCCTCCCTTGGTTGAAAGAACTGACCCCTTTGGTCTCCCATCCAAGTACTAACCAGGCCCGACCCTGCTTAGCTTCTGAGATCAGCCGAGATCGGGCGCGTTCAGGGTGGTATGGCCGTAGACAAGAACTGTCCCCTTTGGGAAGAATAAGAACACTTCTAACAACACATTGGTCAAGGTCTGGCAATCGGGTTGAACGCAGCAATGGCTGATGCCTACTGTGTGCTCAGTTCCCACGAACAGCTGTCAGGTGGGATCCCCCAGAGCCACACTCCCAGGAGAAACGGGTGCAGAGAGGGGACAGCCGGGGTGCTGCTTGGTGGCTGATGGAGGAAAGAAGGAGAGAGGTCACCGCCTGTGCTCCAGTCCAGGTATATAGCAGAAGAAGCAGGATGGGCTACACAGAGCCACAGAGGTATGCGTGCTTGCGAAATACGCAAGGTGCTTACAGACCCTTGGCTTGGCCAGCAGTAGGTCTGTGTCGGTGTTCGGGGACGCCCAAGCTGCTGCCTTACCCGCTCCTCAACTGTTTGTTTTTTTTTTTTTTATTGTGATAAAATACATAGAACAGAAAATCTACCATGTCAAACCATTTTGAAGTGCACAGTTCAGGGGCCCTAAGCACATTCCCACTGTTGTGCAGCCGCCAACGGGTCAGCACCATCCGTCTCCACAACCCTTCATTTTGCAAAAACAGCAGCTTTATCTTCATTGAGCATTAACTCTGTATCTCCCCTCCCCCAGCCCATGGAAACCTTCTACCTTCTGTCTCTATGAATCTGACGACTCTAGGGACAGCATGTAGTGAATCATACAGTATTTGTCTTTTTGTGACTGGTTTATGTGACTATCTTTTGTGACTTCACTTAGCGTAATGTCCTCAAGTTTCATCCATGTTGTAGCAGGAATTGGAATTTCCTTACTTTTTTTTTTTTCTTCTAGAGGAAGAAAGGTTTATTCTTCCCTGTAAGTACCAGAATTTCCTTACTTTGTTTTTAAAGTTTCTTATTTTAATTCCAATGTATTTATTTTAGTTTCAGGTGTACAATATAGAGATTCAACAATTCTATACATTACTCAGTGCTCATCACAAGTGCCCTCCTTAACTCCATCCCCCCACCCTTGGTAACCACCTGTTTTTTCTCTATAGTAATGAGTCTGTTTCTTGGTTTGTCTCTGTCCCCTTCTTTCTTTCTTTCTTTCTTTCTTTCTTTCTTTCTTTCTTTCTTTCTTTCTCTCATTTGTTTTGTTTCTTAAAAATTGCACATATGAGTAAGATCATAGGGTGCTTACCTTTCGCCGACTGACTTAATTCACTTAGCATTATACATTCTAGCTCCCTCTGTGCCGTTGCAAATGGCAAGATTTCATTCTTTCTTCTGGCTGAGTAATAGTCCATCACATATCTCTACCACATCTTCTTTATCCGGTCCTCAGTCGATGGACACTTGGGCTGCTTCCATAATTTGGTTATTGTAGATAGTGCTGCTGTAAGCATAGGGGTGCATGTATCCCTTTGAATTCGTGTTCTTGCGGCATTTCCTTACTTTTTAAGGCTGGATAACGTTCCATTTTATGAGTATGCCATCTCTTGTTTACCCATTCGCCTGTCAATGGACACTTGGGCTGTTTCCACCTGTTGGCTCTCATAAGGAATGCTGCTATGGACATAGGCATACAGATATCTGTTCCATCTCCTTCTTTCAACTGTTTTGAGTATACAGCCAGAAATGGAATGACTGGATCACATGGCAATTCTACGTGCAATTATCTAGAGGAACTGAATCAGTCTTTTTTATCACCCATTGATTGAGAATTTCAGGGAGACTTAGCAACAGCCGGATGAGGCGGTCATTACCGTCTACAATTATTTAATGCTTGATTAATAGCTTCATTATCCTAGACTTAAAAGCCGGGTGTGAACTCTTCACCATTGAAATTACACTGGACGACGTTAAATATCCACCCAGATCAACATCAATAATTTGTTCCACTTGGCACGGAAAAATGTTTAAAATTCAGCGAAGCCAGCAGATGCCCACAGCCCTGTGTTGCCAAGCAGCAATCGTGCTCACAAATGGCCAAAGCCTTTTCTTATAAAGAGAGGAGGAGGCCAGTGCTTGCGTGGAGACAGCGGGTCTGTCGCTAATGGAGTGAGCTGGCCGTGGAGTTTCTACAGGAGGCAAAGTGCAATCTATCATGTTGGAGTGTTTACTCTGAACGTGAAGCGTGTCCACTGGGAATCACAGTTTTCCAAGGGCCTTGTGCTGGTTCTGCTGATTCATATTCCCACAATTCCTCCACCGCATAATATTTTCCCATTGCCATGGTGACCGTGTGAGGAGAAGGCATAGGGAGAAACTCCAGAGTTTCCTTCTTATTTCACAGAGCAGAGATTAGACTTCGGCTGAAGAGTGGGCTACATGGTTTCTATTTTAAAGAGAAGAGGTAGGTTCCACTGAGCCGAGTTTTCTCTGGCTGAGAGAGAGCAGGAGTCAGGGAATGAGAACAGCTGGGTGACTGTTCCTGATTCCAGTACTTTCGAGCTGGTTCTGGCACTTTCGAGCTGGTTCTGGCACTTTCTAGTTGTTGACCTTGGGTAAGACTCTTTCCTTCTCTGAGGCTTAGTTCCTTTCTCTATAAAATGAGACACAGAATGGCGGTTAGGGTTCTCCGTAGAATTGGTAAAGAAAATGCAAGACATTTACAAATTGTAACACTTCATTCAAAAAAAAAAAAAAATCACAAAAAAATCCCTCAAATACAAAGCCCCTTAGTCCAGGTCAAGGTGCTGCTGCAGGTGGTTTTATGTGGTGCCACCGTGGGCTTCGTTCCTTCGGAGCACCCTGTTCACATACGCAGTGTTGACCCTCTCAAGGACAGGAACTTTACTTTGTTATCCCAATCCCTCCATTTTGCAGAGCACACGAATTTCCTAGGGCAGCCCTCAAGAAATACTTGCATTGAGTTCAAACTTGGACCCAGCAAGTATTGGCCAAAGCTCAGACTGCATCAAGCTTTTGGGGTCACGGAGGCAAGTCAGGGGAGGGAGCTGAGTCACCCCACTTCTGAGACCTGCCTTTGATTTCACAGCAGCTTTCCCCCGGGGAGGGGGGGGGGGAAGGAGCATGCCTACATGTGAGGTGCACACTGAATAGAAAATTCAGCCTTATATCTGGAACCTTCAAAAGCAAAACCGTGTGTCCTAGAGTTGAGAAACTGGTGATCACAATGCCGTGTGTTAAGTGAGCTTCTCAGAACTTCTCTGTTGGCAGAGGTGACCCAGAGAGGGGAAGGATTCATTCTGTGTGATGGGGTGGGATGGCAGAGAGTTTCATGGGGCAGCCGTCTGGGCCAGAGGGCAAGGACTAGAGTTGTCATGGAGGAAGAGAGTTCATGGGCGCGGGAAGAGCGGTACCCAAAGGCACACGGCAGCCTGCTATGCTCGAAGGAGCTACCGGTAACTCTACGTGGCTGGAGCATAGAAGAGGACGGAGGTGGGCAGTGTGGACACGCCAGGGATGTCCGCACACACGACAGCACTGGACTAATGGGCAGGAAGAGAATCTGTGCTCTGGTCACGTGTCCTACGGACCAGACAGCTGGTGGAAAGGGAAAACTTTGAGGTGTGCTTGAAACCCCCCCCCCCCCCCCAGTGCTGGTTGTGTCTTTTTTGTCCCCAGTTTGGGGCTCTAGGGTGACCCAGGCTGGCATTGGTTGGAGGTTCTGATGTGGAGTCAAGACAGCCAAGAGCTGCAGACCCGGCCCCTGTCGAGTGGGATCCCACCAGAAGATCCTTCTCTGGTCCTCCATTCTCTGCAGACTCCACTTTGCCAGCAACTTGCATGAGAAGCATAGAAAGGAACAGCCGTAACCGTCTCTCCCGGCAGGTCAGCCCGGCAGGGATTTTGCAGCAGAGCTGAGGACTTCGGGGAACTGGGTGTGTCAGTGTGCACACAGCAAGGCCTGTTCTGCAGATGGCATCCTGGTCGCCTGTGGGGACACCTGACCCAGCGACAGAGACAGGGAACGAGTGGGGGAGGGGAAGAGGGAGAAGGAGACACAGAATCCGAAGCAGGCTCCAGGCTCTGAGCTGTCAGCATAGAGCCTGACGTGGGGCTCGAACTCACAATCTGCGAGATCATGACCAGAGCTGAAGTCAGACCCTTAACCGACTGAGCCACCCAGGGGCCCCTAGATGTTGAATTTTAGGGGTCTGTGATTTAGTCCTCTGTGTTTGCCCTAGCAGAGTGATTTTCAATCTTTTTTTAGAAATGAGTCATAGTAAGAAATACATTTTACATCATAACTCATATGTATAAATATCAATTAGGTCAAGATGTGTTGGGATCCTCTGTCATTACTCATTTTTTTCATGGTCTAACTGTTCTATAAATTGCTGAGAGAGGGGTGTTCAAATCTCCTAGTATGATTATGGAATCATCTATTTCTCCCCTTTATTATTTTTTTTAAAGATTTTTTTTTTTTAAATTTTTAAGTAAGCTCCACACTCAGCACGGGCCTCAAACTCACAGCCCCAAGATCAAGAGTTGCATGCTCCACCAACTGAGTCAGCCAGGCACCCCCTCTTTCTCCTCTTCAAAGCTTTCAGTCTTGCTTTATGTGTTTTGAGGCTGTGTTATTTGGCACATTTACATTTACTATGGTTATGTCTTCCTGATGAATCAACCCTTTCATTGTTAGGAGGTGTCTCTCTTTAGCTCTAGTGATAGTCTCTGTCCTGAAAGCCTATTTTACATGATATTAATAGAGGCACGCCAACCTTATCATACTTACTTTTGGCATGTTACACCTCTTCCAACCATTTACTTTTCTTTTTTTTTTTTAATTTGTTTTTTAACGTTTATTTTTGAGACAGAGAGAGACAGAACATGAACGGGGGGAGGGTCAGAGAGACAGAGAGACACAGAATCTGAAACAGGCCCCAGGCTCTGAGCCGTCAGCACAGAGCCCGACGCGGGGCTCGAACTCACAGACTGTGAGATCATGACCCGAGCTGAAGTTGGACACTCAACCGACTGAGCCACCCAGGTGCGCCATCCAACCATTTACTTTTCATTGACATGGCTTTATATTTACTATGGGTCTCTCTTTTTAAAAAAAAAAATATTTATTTTTGAGAAAGAGAGCAGGGGAGGGTCAGAGAAAGACTAAGAGAGAGAGAGCAGAAGAGGAGCAGGGAGGGGCAGAGAGAGGGAGAGAGAGAATCCCCAGCCCGACACAGGGCTCAATCTCACAAACCATGAGATCATGACCTGAGTCGAAATCAAGAGTTGGATACTTAACTGACTGAGCCACCCATGCGCCCCTGTATTTACTATTTCTGATGCCATTTATTCATTCATGAAGATCTGAGGTTTTTTCCCCACTTCATTTTCCTTCAGACTTAAGAGCCTCCTTTAGCAGTTCCTTTATTTTAAAATGCCTTTATTTCAGGGCACCTGGGTGGCTCAGTCAGTTAAGCATCTGACTTTGGCTCAGGTCATGATCTCACAGTCTGTGAGTTCAAGCCCCGCGTCAGGCTCTGTGCTGACAGCTCAGAGCCTGGACCCTGTTTCAGATTCTCTGTCTCCCTCCCTCTCTGACCCTCCCCCATTCATGCTCTGACTCTCTCTGTCTCAAAAATAAATAAATGTTAAAATTAAAAATAAATAAATAAAATGCCTTTATTTCATCTTTATTCTCGAAGCATACTTTTGCTGTGTATAGACATCTGGCTTGATAATGTTTTCCCTTTCAACACTTTAAAGGTGTTGTTCCACTGTAATCTGGTCTCCATGGTTTTTGATAAGATGTCTGCAGTCATTCAAATATTGATTCCCTTGTGTGTAATGCATGGTTTTTCTCTACTTTCCAGGTGTTGCCTTTATCTGGTTTTCACCAGTTTGATTCTGATGTCCCCCAGACATAGCTTTCTTCACTGATCCTATTCAGATTTGCTGGGCTTCTTGAAATTATGGTTTGTTTTTCTTCAAGTGTGGGAAGTTTTCAGCTATTATTTCTTCAGATACGTTTCTTGCCCGTTCTCTTCCTGTCCTCTGGAACTTTTAAAACTTTGATATTGTTTTATGTGTCCTTGAGGCTCTGTTAATTTTATTGTCTTTTTCTTCTCTCTCTTTCAGACTGTAAAATTGTTATTCATCCCTTTTCAAGTTTATGGATTATTTTTCCCTTCTCATTCTGAGTCCACTCAGTGACATTTTTTTCATTTCAGATACTAGGGTTTTCAGTTCTGAAAATTTCATTTAATTTTAAATGGACAATTCAGACTTTTTTAGTATGGTCACAAAATTGTACAATCATCACTACTATATCATTCCAAGAAATTTCATTACACCCATTTCATTACAAGAAACCTGATATTCACTGGCAATCACTCCCCATTCCTCCTTCTCCCCAGCTCCTGGCAATTACTTGTCTACTTTCTGCCTTTACAGATTTTCCTACTCTAGAAATTCCTTATAAATGGAACCATACTATATGTGGTCTTTACAACTGGTTTCTTTCACTTAACAGTGTTTTCAAGGTTTATCCATGTGGTAGCCTGCACCAATTCTTCATTCTTTTTAATGGCCAAATAATATTCCATTGTAGGAATATACCACCTTCCATTGACCCACTCATCAGTTGATGGACATTGGATTGTTTCTACTTTTTAACTCTTATGAATACTACTGCCAATTGGTTCATTTTTATATTTTAAATCTCCTGATTAAGATATCCTATCTTTTCTTTGTTAGGACACACTTTTCTTTACCTCGTTGAATATTGTCATAATAGCTATTTTAAAGATCTTACCTAATAATTCCAATATCTGGGTCATCTTAAGGTTGGTTTCTGTTGACTGCCTTTTTTCTTGAGAATGGGTTGCATTTTCCTGGCTTTTCATATATGGAGTAATTTCGGATTGTATCCTGGACATCGTAGATGTTCTGTTGTAGAGACTCTGGACTCTGTGACATTGTTTTGAATAGAATTGATGTTCTCGTTTCAGTAAGAATTAACTTGGCTAGACTCAAACTTCAAACTCTGTGACACTTGTGCTGGGTGGGGGCCCAGATCTTGGTTAAACTGCTTTTAACATGCCACACACACATGTGGTTTGGGGGTCAGCCAGAAACTCGGGCGGGGTTTACACACAAAATGTTTTGGGTTCCTTCTCCGGCTCTCTCTTTTATGGGGTTCCTCCCCACTCTCCAACCACTGTGGTTGTCCAAGCTTCCTTCTCCTGGTTCCTCAGTCCAGAGGGAAAATAGGCCTTCTCCTAGAATTTGGCCACCTTGTCCCCCTACCGCAAATGTGGCTGCCTTCAAGGCAAGGCCACAAAAATGGGAAATTGTCCCATTTGGGTTGATTCTTCTGGGTTTTAATGCTACTCCCAAGCCTACCTGCTTATGTTTACTCTCCAGGGCCCTCAAGATGTGGTTTTGGCTATTTTGTCCATAATTTGTAAGTTTGTAGATGTTATCTACAGGAGGGTGGGCTTGTGAGGAATTTACTCCTCCACACAGAATATCTATCATCTATCTGTCAATCTGTACACACCCACATATATGTGTATATGTGAATATAACATGTATGAATATATGTATACATTTGAATATATTAATATATTTGAATATGTATTCGCATACACATACATTTGAATATGTATATGAAACAAAAGGCTTATGAATCAATATTTACCCTACTCCATGTTTACACATCACATACTCTGATATTTTCTGCTCTGCTCCATGGTCTTTCTTTTTAAAATGCTCGTCTCAGTCCCCTCCTAAATTGATTTCATGACCCAAGAGTGGGTCACGGCCCACAGTTTGACCCAGGGTGCTCTAAGGCCTGGCAGGCAAGGGGCAGGTGCTGTTACTAGAAGAGCTCATTGAACAAAATGCAAGAGACCCCCCCTCCCCACCCCCCCGCCCCAGGTTTCCTGAACATACTGGGAGCAGTGTGGTCGTAATGCCATTTTCACAGATGGGTGAACATCTGTGTCCCCTTCCCCCCCACCCCCCTCTGGGGCCTCCAGTGACCAAAGCCCAAAGTAAGAGTTCTCCAGGGTCCAGTCCTCGCTGCTACACATGATTCACAGACTTTTGCTTGCGTGTCCCTGACCACCGCCCCCCAAGCAGCAACATAAGGCTGCAAACTTTATTTTGCTAAATAAGGACATTTAAAAATGAAAATAATGGGTGCACCTGAGTGGCTCATCAGTTAAGCGTCCGACTTCGGCTCAGGTCATGATCTCGTGGTCCGTGAGTTCGAGCCCCGCGTCAGGCTCTGGGCTGATGGCTCGGAGCCTGGAGCCTGCTTCCCATTCTGTGTCTCCCTCTCTCTCTCTGCCCCTCCCCCACTCACGCTCTGTCTCTCTCTCCAAAATGAATCAACGTTAAAAAAAATTTTTTTTAAACAGTAAAAAATAAAAATAACGATCACCTCCTGGAGCTATCATTTCATTTAAAAAAAGATCACAAAAATGTCAGACGGACAATCTCCGAACAAGGCAAAGGCCTGAAATCAAACTCATCGGGTGCATCACGAAAACTCTCTGCACATTTTCCTTGCCCCGCGGTTGGGTGTTTGGGAGCCTCTGAATCAGCCGGGGCCACAGGAGGAAAGCCCAGGGCTGGAAAGACGCTGGGAGGTCCCACATCTGGGAGAGAGAAAACATTTCCCAGTTTTCCCACAGGTAATCCGCCCAAATTCCAAGTAGCTCTGACTGCAAAGACGCGGCTTGTTCGCAGATGCCATCTGTGCTCCCCAGATCGCTGAGCTCATTTCACTAACTGCCGCCTGTCCCCTGGGGTGGCTCTCTCTGCCCTACTTGCCACCACCCGGAGACCGCGGGGCCCTGTGGCCCAGAGCAGGGGCGGGGATGGGAAGAGAATCCCGCCAGGCCAGGTGGGCGTGCCCCCCCTCACAGACCCGCCCTGCTCCCAGCAGCTCTGGAGGCCCAGAGGCCCATTAGTGCCTGCATAATGGATGGATGTCTCTCTTCTTGGAAAGCACAGGCCCATCTTGCTTAAGGAGGACGAGAAGAGGTCGGATGCAGGCGCTGTGCTCCTAAGGCTGGTCTCAGCGGGGAGCTCATACTGGGAGGAACTGGCCAGGTGTCTTTCTTCTGCCTGACAAAGGCTGGGTGAGCATGCTCAGACCGTCCGGCTGAGGGCTGGGGTCGTGGGCCTGTGAAACAGGCTCGGGGCAGGGCGGCTGGGGTGGGTGGGAAGAGATCGGGCTGGGGAAGGGCCCTTTGCAGGGCTCAAGGGGAGACCAGGTGGGAGGGAGGGAAGCTGAGCTCCAAGCACAGGGCAGAGGGCTTGGAGGTGGGAGGGTCGGATGCTAGGGATGGGGACTTCCCCGGCCCTCACAATGACTCTGGTCGCCAGAGACAGCCACGCGGGGGTGCCCGGTGACCTCGGCGCTGACACACATCCGTGCCCTTCACCGGGATGTTCTTAGGCATCTTTAGGGCCTGGCTGGGCACGGAGTCAGCTCATGCACCTGATTTGGTCATGACGATGGCTACGATGCAAATATTTCTGTCCTGCTCAGTGTTTCTGTAATGCTGCCTCGTCCCCCAGTCCTCGCCTGAATGTACCCTTTTGTCCTGCCAGCCGGGCTCCTTCCGGGACCCCTCAGACCTCGCCCCCATCCAGCAAGGAAAGGGCTCCTGCCCAGCATGTCAGGGGCTCCAGGCCCTTGCTCCAGTCCTGGCCGTGTGATTACTGCATAGTTTAATAAGTCCCTTGGGGCTGCTGTATGCTAGGCACTCGGCTGTGTGACCGACGGCTGACTTGCAGCGCTGGGCGTGTGCCCTGCCCGCCTGGGGGCAATCTAAGGATGTCAGCCTTGTTCGTGGGTGACCCGCAAAGCTTAGGGGTAAGGAGCTGTCTTGGTGCATCCACGGGGAGCCTCGGGTCAGGAGAAGCTGTGGGGAGAAAGGGCTAGAAGTGGGGGTAAGTTGCTGGCATCCCCCTGAATGGCAAAGAAAGTTGGGAGTGAAAATTCTAATTGCAAATCCCACTGACAGCTTGAGTTTAAGGGAAGAGATGAGCTAAATTTAACCTAGCCAGTTAAAGAGCCAAAAATGCAATTTACTAATTAGCTTAAAATGAAAATGAGTCCAGTGATCATAAAGCGTTTCTCTAGTTACAAAATACAAAAAAAAAAAAAAAAAAAGGAGGCTGTTCCTCTTTTCATACTGACATGCATTTTACATTCTAATGCTGTTATAGAATTAGGAATGTAGCCTGCTGGTACAGTGCTGTAGACAGGCAGAGCGTCACAGCCTTCTTGGAAAGTTCCGGGAAGCTCTGGGTCCGCGGCAAATCCCCTTTCTAATTGCAGAGCATCGGGGGGCATCCAGTGTCTGTCCTCAGGGACTGCAGAGTGCACTGGGTGCAAGGGGCAAAGTCCCACATTTTGGGATTTCTCTAGACCGGATGCTGAAGGGCTTGGCACAGGGAGAGGGCATCCGGCAGGGAGGGAGGAGAGGGTCCCTGAGTGGGTGGCATTTGAGACGACCCTTGAGAGACAGTGACTGGGAAAACGGGGACTGTATTAGTCTGCTTGGGCTGCCATAATAAAATACCACAGGCTGGGGGCTTGAACAACAGACGTTTCTTTTCTCCCAGTTCTGGAGGCTGGATGTTGAAGGTCAAGGCAACTTTGATTTCTGGGGAGACTCTCTCTCGGCTTGCAGACAGCCACTTTCTCGTTGTGTCCTTTCGTGGAGGAGAGAGAAAGCTCCAGTGTCTTCCTTTACTTGGAAAGACACCAGGGGTATCTGGATGGCTGAGTCAGCTAAGCATCCGACTGTTGATCTCAGCCCAGGTCCTGATCTCAGGGCCGTGAGTTCAAGCCCTACGTTGGGGTCCACGTTGGGCATGAAGCCTACTAAAAAAAAAAAAAAAAAAAAAAAAAAAAAAAAAGGAAGGGACAGCGCAAAGTCTGAGATGGAACAGAGTGAGGGTGTATCCAGAGAATGAAATGGTTCATCTCACAGGGCAGCAGGGCTGAGGCACCGGCAGATATGACATATCCCACACTGACCCTGTCACAGCAGCTCATAGGCCAGGTTTACTCTTCACCGGTGGGCAATGGGGAGCCACTAGGGACTTCAGAGCAGGGTAGTGATTGGATGAGAGCTGGGCTGTAGCAGACCGACCTGGCCACCGTGCGCAAGATGCGTTTCCATTACGGTGCGATGTATTTTATTCAACATGATTTCTGTACCAATGGGAAAGGCATGCCTAAATCATGGGTACTGCTTATTAGCCCCTTCTGTTTCCCACATCATGGCGGTTTTGGGGCAGCAGCAAGGACGTTATAAATAGTCATAGCACAGGGGCGCCTGGGTGGCTCAGTCGGTTGAGCGTCCGACTTCGGCTCAGGTCATGATCTCACGGTCTGTGAGTTCGAGCCCCGCGTCGGGCTCTGTGCCGACAGCTCAGAGCCCGGAGCCTGTTTCGGATTCTGTGTCTCCCTCTCTCTCTGACCCTCCCCCATTCATGCTGTGTCTCTCTCTGTCTCAAAAGTAAATAAATGTTAAAAAATTAAAAAAAAAATAGTCTTAGCACAAAAGGTAGCATTTGGGAGAAAGAGCATTTTCTTAGCCAATTTGCATGATACAGTTGATATATGTATACTCTCCCAACTAAAACAGGTGGTTTTCCCAAACTATGGCTATTTTTTAAAAATATTTCCTGCTGCTGTAATCTGATGCAATACAAATCTTTGGGCAAAAATAAAAACCTCAGTGGGTAAAATGGCCGTTCATATATTAAACATGTTGAAGAGTCTGTCCTCAGTGTCCTCACAGATGCAGCTGAAAGGAAGAAGTCGTGTCTGTTATAAATGGAGAAAGTGTAAAAAATCTGTGAAATTAATTAGTACAGAATCCCAGTGGCCTATAGATGAACGTTTTACCCTTCCATCCGCTGGATATGGCTAGTTTTTAATCAGTACATGACACATAATGAGGATGCACATAATAGCAGGGGCGCCTGGGCGGCTCAGTCAGTTGAGCGTCTGACTCTTGGTCATGATCTCGCCTCAGGTCATGATCTCACTGTTCACAGGATGGAGCCCCGCATGGGGCTCCACGCTGACAGTACGGAGCCTGCTTGAGATTTTCTCTCTCTCCCTGTCTTCCCTCTCTCTCCGCCCCTTCTGCTCTCTTTCAAAATCCATAAGTAAACTGGGGCGCGTGGGTGGCTCAGTCGGTTAAGCGTCCGACTTCGGCTCGGGTCATGATCTTGCCGTCAGTGAGTTCGAGCCCTGCCTCCGGCTCCCGCTGTCAGCTCAGAGCCTGGAGCCTGCTTTGGATTCTGTGTGTGTGTCTCTCTTTCTGCCCCTCCCCCGCTCACGCTCTGTCTCTCTCAAAAAGGAATAAAAAAAAAAATCAAAAAAATTTTTAATGAAATAAATAAACTTATTTTAAAAAGAATGCACATAATAATGTAATTAAGGACACACCACAGTACATAAATGAATTCTAACGTGTGGTCATTAGTAATATTGGTCATAAATTAATTCTTCTCTTCCCAAATGGCTGTGTGTTGCCCCTAAATTTATTCTCAGACTACCTTTCCTGCTGCCACATCTGTTTCTCACCGAAGTGGCCACTATATGAAAATATGAGTTTATACAGTGGTACATTATGTGGATTGTATTTTCCCGACAGGTTTGTCATAAGGCCCTTTAAATCAGAAGCCCCAGCCACATTGTCTCAAGGCTTCAGTGGATTTACGAATACACCATTTAGAGTTCTTCGGAAACCCATCTACGGTACAAAACAAAGTAAAATGGCACCTAAATCTTTAGCCTCCTTGAAGTTTTTCTTATGAAAAGGAAACGTTCTTTAGGGGCAGGAACTGAAACTTCCTCTTCCTCTGACACAGCACCTGACTTTCAGAAGGAGGTTCACACTCAATGTCTGTAGAATGAATGAATGAATGAATGAACGAATGAACTAAAGAGCAGGTAAACAAATCGAAGCTTAAGAAGTTAGATTGAAATGTGCATATAATTTTATTTATCTTTTTAATGCTTATTTATTTTTGAGAGAGAGAGCACGAGCTGGGGAGGGGCAGAGAGAGCAGGAGACAGAGGATCTGAAGCAGGCTCCAGGCTCTGAGAGTGGAGAGCCCAGTGCGGGGCTTGAACCCACAAGCTGCGAGATCATGACCTGAGCCAAAGTTGGATGCTTAACTGACTGAGCCACTAGGGCGCCCCAATGTACATATAAGTTTAAACTTAATTTCAGTTCATTAAGTCCATACTGCACATAGTTTTTCTTAATTTTTTTAAATGTTTTTATTTATTTTTGAAGGAGAGAAAGAGACAGAGCATGAGTGGGGGAGGAGCAGAGAGAGAGGGAGACAGAATTCGAAGCAGGCTCCAGGCTCTGAGCTGTCAACACAGAGCCCGACGCGGGGCTCGAACTCACAAACTGTGAGATCATGACCTGAGCCGAACCCGGAAGCTCAACCGACTGAGCCACCCAGGCGCCTCCATACTGCCCATATTTGAAAAAATCAAGTACTTCTCCAGGGCTTAATACAAACAAAACAAAACAAAAAGCAGCAGTTAGCTTCCCTCATTTACTGTACCAACCCCACATTCTGACTTCCCAGAACCAACTGCCACTTCCAAATATTGTATCCGTTCCTTTTGGTGTGCAAAGGGCACCTTTCTTGAAATAATATGAGTATCCTGATTCTTCCTGCCCTGCCGGGTTCAGAAACGTGTTATCTGGAATGCCCCACCACAGCGGATGAAGACTTGGTTCTCTTTCGCGTGACTCACTCCACACCCACACGTGCACACACATTCCCCATCTTTCCAATACAGCCATGTTATCATTTCTTCTTCTTCTCCTTCTCCTTCTTCTTCTTCAAGTACAAAAGACAGTGTTATATTAGTTTCAGGTTCACGATTCAACAGTTCTAGACATAAGTCGTTGCTCATCACGGGAAGTGTGTTCATATTCCCCTTCATCTACTTCACCCATCCTCCCCCCCACCTCCCCTCTGGTAACCGTCAATTTGTTCTCTATAGTTAAGAGTCTGGTTTCTTTGTCTCTTCTTTCTTCGTTCATTTGTTTTGTTTCTTAAATTCCACGTATGAGTAAAATCGTATTTTTCTTCCTCTGACTTATTTCACTTAGTATTATACCCTCTAGACTCATCCATGTTATTGCAAGTGGCAAGATTCATTCTTTTTTGTGGCTGAGTAGTATTCCTATATATATATATATATATATATATATATATATATATATATATATACCCATCCATCTATAGATGGACACTCAGCCTGCTTCCACATCTTGGCTATTGTAAATAATGCTGCTATAAACATAGGGGTGCGTGTCTCTTTTCAAATTAGTGTTTTTGTTTTCTCTGGGTAAATGTCCAGTAGTGGGATTACTGGATCGTATGGTAGTCATATTTTTAATTTTTTTGAGGAAACTCCATGCTGTTTCCCACTGTGGCTGCACCAGTTTGCATTCCCACCGACAGGGCACAGGGGTTCCTTTTTCTCCACATCCTTGCCAACACTTGTTGTTTCTTGTGTTTTGGATTTTAGCCATTCTGACAGGCGTGAGGGGATATCTCATGGCAGTCTTGATTTGCATTTCCCTGATGATTAGTGATGTTGAGCAATTTTTATGTGTCTGTTGGCCATCTGGATGTCTTCTTTGGAAAAATGTCTATTCACGTCTTCTGCTCATTTTTAATCGGATTGTTTGTTTGTTTGTTTGATGTTGAGTTGTATCAGTTCTCTATATATTTTGGATATTAACACCTTACTGAATACATCATTTGCAAATATCTTCTCTCATTCAGTAGGTTGTCTTTTTATGCTGCGGATGGTTTCCTTTGCTCTGCAGAGACTTTTTATTTTGGTGTAGTCCTAATAGTTTAATTTTGCTTTTGTTTCCCTTGCCAGAGCAGATGTATTCAGAAAAATGTTTCTATGGCTGATGTCAAAGAGATTACTGCTTATGTGTTCTTGTAGGAATTTTATGGTTTCAGGTCTCACATTTAGGTCTTTAAACCATTTTGAGTTTATTTTTGTGTCTGGTGTAAGAAAGTGGTCTAGTTTCATTCTCTTGCATGTTTTTGTCCAATTTCCCAGCACCACTTGTAGAAGAGATTGTCTCTTTTTTTATTTCTTTATTTTGAGGGAGAGAGAGAGAGGAAGAGCGTGCACGTGCATGCTCAAATGACTGTGGGTGAGGGGCAGAGACAGAGGGAGAGAGACAATCCCAACCAAGCTTTGCCATAACATCCCAACGCAGGGCTCAATCCCATGAACCATGAGATCATGACCTGAGCCGCAATCAAGAGTCGAACAGACACTTAACTGACTGAGCCACCCCGACCCCCCAAGATTGTCTTTTTCCCATTACATATTCTTGCCTCCTTTGTCATTGATTAATTGACTGTATAAACAGGGGTTTGTTTCTGCAATCTCTGTTCTGTTCTGTTGATCCATGTGTCTACTGTGCTAGTACCAAACTGTTTTTTTTTTAAGTTTATTTCTTTATTTTGAGAGACAGAGAGAGAGAGAGAGACAGAGGAGAGGCAGAAAGAGAGAGAGAGAGAGAGAGAGAGAGAGATTGAGAATCCCAAGCAGGCTCAGTGCTGTCAGCATAGAGTCTGACGTGGGGCTCGATCCCACAAACCCACGAGATCATGACCTGAGCTGAAATCAAGAGCTGAACGCTCAACTGACTGAGACACCCAAGTGTTCCAGTACCAAACTGTTTTGATTACTACACATTTGTGGTATGTCTTTTTTTTTAATGTTTACTTATTTTCGAGAGAGAGAGAGAGCGAGCAATCCAGGAAGGGCTTGAGAGAAAGAGAGAGAGGAAGACAGAGGATCCGAAGTAGGCTCTGCGCTGACAGCCGTGAGTCTGATGTGGGGCTCGAACCCACTAACTGAAAGGCCATGACCTGAGCTGAAGTCAGCTGCTCAACTGACTGGGCCATCCAAAAGTCCCTGTAGTATATCTTGAAATCTGGGATTGCAATACCTCTAGTTTTTTTTCTTTTTCAACATTGCTTTGACTATTTGGAGTCTTTTGTAGTCCCATACAAATTTTAGCATTATTTGTTCTAGCTCTGTGAAATATGCCGTTGGTATTTTCATAGGGATTACATTGAATTTGTGGATTAGTTTGGGTAGTATGGAACTTTTAACGATACTCGTTTTCCCAGTCCATGAGCATGGTATATCTTTCCATTTCTTTGTGTCACCTTGAATTTCTTTCATCAGTGTTTTATGGTTTTCAGAGTACAGGCCTTTCACCTCCTTGGTCAAGTTTGTGTCATATCATTATTTTTTTACTTGATCATTATGTGTTTATATTATTGTGACAATGAAATGCTCTCCATAGTTAAGCCATGTGGTATATGATTGAATTTCCTTTCTTCTACAACTTTTTGTTTTCCTGGAGTAAGTAACTGTCTTCTGTTTTGTATGTACCCATCACCACATCATCTCCCAAATACTCTGGCTTGTGTGTAAATCTCCTCTCAATAGTTTCCAGTTTCATCTTTTGGTGGCATTTCTCCAGCACCTGTGTCCTCTGGCTGACATCTGACTGGCTGCCTGCTGGCAAATTGTTACTGTCCTTTCCACAACTGATGCCTTGCGATCTCTCATCCCATATCATTGGGGATTCCTTTCACCTCTCTCCTGGATCCGATTCCTTGGTTTTTGGATCTCACGTCTTTTTCTTTCTTGGCAACTCCCTCACTTTGGTGGAACACATCCTGCAGTAGCTTCCTGAGAAAGGAGGCACAGGGCAGCTAAGTTTTTGAGAACTTGCATGACTGAAAACATCTTTAGCCTTACACGCTTGGTGGTTCGTCTGGGCCTGGATTACAGGCCCCTCCTTTTATCCTTTATTACTCCCCTCCTTTTATCCTTTTATATTTTCTCAAGTGTTTAGAGACCTCAGCCCCTCCATCCACATTTTAGAGAGAGACCTTCAAAACCTGCCTGAAGCTTTGAGTCCACAGATGAGGCTTGTCAACAGGAGGACTCCCCTGTGACCTTTGACCTTCCACACCTCCAGGTCTGTCATGTTCCCTGCAGAAGGGTCTCCCATGAGCAGATACTTGACTGCCAAGATTGCCAGAGCTGAGGGTGGGAAGGGGGCTGGAGGATGGTTCCTCGTTCAGCTTTAGGCAATCCCTTCTTTCTCATCTTCAGGATGGCACCCCTTGGCATCTGTTGGTGCAGAGAACCCCCTACTTCCCCTGTTGCAGAGATTAAAACTCTAATCTTCTGCAGGGAGAGGAAAGGCATCGGGAAGGGGTCTAAACACTTCTGTCACAGTCACTTTGGGCTGCCAAACAAAATACCTTTATGGGCGGGGGGCTTACGCAGCAGAAATTTATTTGCTCCCAGTTCTGGAGGCTGAAAGTCCCAGCTCAGGGTACCCACAGGGCCCTCTTCCTGGCTGTGGACAGCAGACTTCTCACTGTGTCCTCACATGGTGGAGAGGGAGAGGGATTGGTGGGGGGGGGTGGAGAGAGAGATCTTCCTCTTCTTATAAGGCCACAATCTTATCAGATTAGGGCCCACCACTATGACCCCAATTAACCCTAATTACTCCCTTAAGCCCTATCTGCATATACAGCCACGATGAGGTTAAGGCTTCAACATAGGCATTCAGGGAGACGTGATTCAGTCCGTAGTAGCTTCCTAAGCATACTTTTGGCTAATCCTCCTGTTTCCAGCATCTCCTGTGCCCCTCATTTCCATAGGTGCTGGTGCTGTCAGTCCTTGAACCTTTGGGGGGCTCTATGGTAGCAGATGGGGTGCTTCTTGGTTGCCCCAGCCTTACTGGCTTCAGTGGCAGCTTGTTGGGGGCAGATGAGCCCATACCTGTCCTGTCCTGCTCCCCAGCCTGTGGTTCTATGGACATCCTCTCCTTCCATCCCCTCTGCCCATGGGCTTGAGAAGCTTCAGTAGAATGTGCCCGGTCTACCGCCTTTCCCTAGAAGGCCGCTGTTAGGTCTCCATTACAAGGGCGATTATGTTGCCAACAAAATATCTGTTGAACAAATAAAGGAAACCTCACGTTTTTTGTGGCTTTCCATGCATCTCGTCCTTCTGACCCTCCCTCCCAGAAGACGTGCCCTCCATCCTTCTATCCAAGGAGACTCCCCCCGCAGAGTACCCACTTCCTCCGGAAGCCTGTCCCAGCAGCCATCTCTTACCTCCTTGAATTGTCACCAACTTCCCTTCCTCTGACTCTTCCCACCCTGACAAAGTACCCTTCCCCCCACCCTGGCCATGCTGCCCATGAGGGAGTCACACAGTCTCCCTGTGTGACTGCTTGATCCTGGCCACTTCTAGCCCTCTGGCCTTGTCACTACTCAGCTGTCCAGCCTCTGGGTCCCCAGTGGTATCCTCATTGCCCAAACCATGGCCTTCTCCCCATACCCACCTCACTTCCTGCACCACCACCCCCAACTCCCTTTCCCTTAGAAGACATCCTTCCTTGGTGTCCTCTGAATCAGCAGCCTGGTCTGGCCAGCCCATTCCTGACCCACCTGGGAGGCCGGTGCCCAGGGTCTTACCACTTCACCTAGAGGTACGCCAGGGGTCCATTGGATTGTTTTCATGTCCCCAGTGTCCCCTGGTCCAGTTTACACACCTTTTCCCATCAGCCTTCCTAAGGCACAGCCTAACTGTGTGGCATCCAGGGACTTCTTGTTACCCACAGGCCAAGCCAACCCCTTAGTAGGGGTGCCCAGACCTTCCGCAGTGGGGCCTCCAGTTTGACTTCCTTGCCCCATGCTTGGCTTGAACAGAGCTGGGTGGCTCATCATTTCCCAGACATGCTAGCCTCTTCTTGGACAGCTTCCCCTTGTCCTCCCACTGTCTCATCTCCCAGGCCATCAGGGCTGGAGCTCTGGGCCCATCCACCCCTGGCTCGTCTCCATCTGCCCAGCCTCTGGGGATGCAGGGATGTCAGCTTTTATTATCCAGCTTCTTGGGTAAAGTCTTCCCTTCCTTCCCCCTCGGCTCTCAAATGTCTTCCTCAGCTGCAGAGATGGTCGTTGAGAACAGTACAATGAGGGTCTGGACTTGAAAGCACATTTTAAACCTTGCCTCCACCACTCACCAGCCCCATGACCTCAAGCTAGGCACCTGCCCCTCTGCTCCCAGGGGAGTTTCCCCATGTGTAAAACTGAGGCAGTACTACCCACCCTACAGACATGTAGCATGGGCTGGAGTTCATGCATGGGTGGCAAGTGGCACATTTCCCCAGTGAGCCTTGGTCCCCTCCTGTGTGTTTGGTGTGTTCCTGTGCATATGCTTCCTCCTGGACCATGAGACCCCCAGGGTTGGGCTGGTGCTTTATTCCCCCTCGTGTCCTCTGTTCCCAGCCCAGAGTGGTCACTCAGTGTGTGCAAAGGAGTGAGCCAATGGTCAGCACCCTGTCTGTGAGCAAGCCATGAGTGAGGAAGGGGCAGCAGTGTCTCACCACTGATCTCTCATCAGAAGACCCTTTAAACCTTTGCCTTAATCAGTGGGGTAGCTGGAGTCTAAAGTCCAAAGGCAGACATTTTAGCAAGGCTTCCAGGACCCTGGGCTAATTACAAACAAGTGTTATGCGTCCAGCCCACAGAAATGTAAAAGCCTGTGATGGAAGTGGTGGGAAGGGACAAGGCAAACTTCAGAAGCAGGTCTTTTACTTGGCTTTCCAGATAAATACTCAGATTTCTGGCAACTTTATTTTTTGCAACTTTGAGGCCATGAGGCAGCTTAAGGTAGCGCTTTAAATATACTTGTGTAAATCTCAATAATTTTTAAAATATACAATATTTTGTATAGACTTAGAGATTCTAAGTCTTTCCATGCTAGCTAGGACTGCCATATAATTTGTCTTCCAAACCAGAACACCCCAGGGCTACAGGGGGGCTCCTGCTGATCACCCAGGACACAGGCACAAATCTGGCTGCCCCAGCACTCTGGGATGAACAGCCGACCTGATATTGGTGTATTTACTCTGCGGTTAGTCGGTAGTATGCCAAAAACTGCCATAAAACCTTGCAAAAATTCCTGAAAATGACACTGTTGAGTGGAGACGTTGCAACGGGGATTTTGTTTGTAATCTATTGCAACACCTGCGAGACTGTATGAATTACAGACAGTCACAATGTCGAGTTTCCTAAATCACACATAACTCTAGAAAGGGAAAGCCAATCAAACATTACTCTAAATTTTCCACTTCAATTCAGACGCTTCAAAGCTTGTAGATCATTTTGATGAATCCAGATCATCAAGAACACTTTTGAGTGACGGGGCACCTGGGTGGCTCAGTCGGTCGAGCGCCCAACTTCGACTCAGGTCATGATCTCACGGTTTGTGGGTTGGAGCCCTGCGTCAGGCTCTGTGCTGACAGCTCGGAGCCTGGAGCCTGCTTCGGATTCTGTGTCTCCCTCTCTCTCTGCCCCTCCCTCCCCCACTCTCTCTCTTTCTCTTTCTTTCAAAAATAAATTAAACACACACAAAAAAAGAACACTTTTGAGCGAATAACCTTCTGAGAGGAGAAAAGCCATGGGTTTCTCGGATAGTAAGGAGTTTTCAAATCCATTGGACTATTAACAAGTCAAGTGTGGACGGCTCAGAAGTTCATGATTCTCCGGTGCCGACAGTCCTGTGATAGCAGAATGAGGCTGGAGAGAGGCCCCTGATAAGGCTGTGTGTGCTGTTTCCCAGCCAGTGCTTCTGACCCGCCCCAGCCGTCTAGGACAGGATGTGCACAGGTAGTCAGGAGCCAGCTTCCCCGAGTTACAGCTGACTCACCTTTGTGCCTGCAGATGTGAGGACCAGGTTCCCAGGTGTGAGACCAAGGAGAACGCTATGAGGACTCCACATTGGCTGCTGGGGGGCGGGGAGGTGTTGGGGGGCTGAGGCGTGGGGGTGGGGCAGGTGAACAGACACAAAGCCAAGAGCAGAAGCCCAGCTCCCATGGTGTCAATGGTCCAGTTTCTACAGAGTTTCAAAAGGCAGGTTGGTTTGGCACACGTGGACGTGCTGCCTGCCCAAAGCAGCGGAGGAGGCGGGGACTCTGGCAGGACTCTGAGGTTATTGTATCTCGTTCAGGAGAAAAGAGCCCAGTGGAGTGGAGCTTACAGACTGAGTGGAAGGACACTTGCCGCAAGGGGCACCACACAGGGGGAGCCCCAGGGACAGCCCACCAGGGAGGGTCTGGGGCAACGTGAGCTCATTGGGGCGGCAGCTGCGTGAGCAGGGGGACCAGGGGCCTTGGAAGACTCTGAAAGCTGTCTGCATATTCTGCACTCTGCCTTGTGGGTTTCTTTTTCTCCCATAGGGAGAACAGTTGTAAAACTGGAGAGTGTAGAAGAAACATCCCCAGAGGAATTGCCAAGAGCCCAAAGATGGGTGAGAAATGGTGGGTGCTCCTTAGTTACCGCGACCGCCTTCTCTGGGCCTTGACAAACCATCTCGAACCTCACCAGATGGGCATTGCAGAAAACTGGGAAGGGAAAAATGTCATAATTTTCCCCAACACGGAAGAAGTTGGCTTCTGGAAAATAACGGCTGATAAATTTGATGGGTTTAATATGGGTTCCGAGCAAACATTTTAACAGATCTTTGAAGAGGTAGCACGTATGATCTTGGAAGGAGATGCGGTTCCTAAGAGCCAAACCAACTTTGTTCTCTCTTTTCGTGGCGTTACCAGACTGGATTTACAAAGCACTGGTAGAGATCCTTCACAAAACACTGTGCATACTCAAGAAAAATAGGCTGGGTGAATAAACAATTGGGGCGATTGCATATTTAGTTGGACAAACATATTAGAGTATCGATACATACAGCAACGGAGATGCGGCTGGTGAGGCGTCGGGATGGGTGCACGGAGCCCCACCCCCTCCTGTGCTGCTAACGTGTCTGTTGATTACAAGGATGAAAGAGGGCATTAAAGAGTTTGTGATGGCACACGCCCCATCGTCAGAAAGCTGATGCCTTAGATGCCAGATATCAGAGCTTAAAGATTTGGGTTGGCTAAGAGGATGGGTTGAAACCAACAAAATGACATTTAACAGCGTAAAGATAAATCCTGTCTTTAGATTTTTCTTTTTTTTTTTAATCGATTAGCTCAGTACAAGATGGAGAAAACCCAACAGCAGTTCATTTGAAAAGACTGATAGGTTTGTAATTGACCGGAAGTTCAACATGAACCAAGAGTATACATCCTGACTGCTCAAAAAAAAAAAAATCAATACAAGCTTCAGTTGCATTAATAGAATCATAACATCCAAGTTGTTAAAGGGAAAGGCCACACCGGTCGGTCTGCTGAGGTTATTGTATTCAGTTCTGGGTGCCAGGATTCAGGAGAAAAGAGCCCGTTTGAGCGAGGTGGGCATCTATTCAGACAAGGGGTTGAGAGACTACATCACAGGATGGATGGGGGGCTTCAGCCTGGAGAATGCAACAGCTCTCTACAAAGCATTTGGAAGCTTATCGTGTGTTATGAGCAACCGATGTTGTCTAGCAGGTTCATTCATTCATTCATTCATTCACTCAGCATTCACTCAGCGCCAACTACTTTCAACATTATGTCCAGCATGACCAGTATCTGGAGCATCTAATCTCCTGGGAGAGATGGATGGACACACACACACACACACACACACACGCACACCAGTTAAGGCAAGGCCAACTTAACATGAGGGATACAGTAAAGTACCAGCAGATGTTGGAAGTGTAGCAGACAGGATTACTCAGCCTCTAAGCTGGCGGGAGGGGAAGGCAAAGGCACACTGGGCTGGGGCATGGGCAGGGGTCCAGAGCAGTCAAGTGCATGGCATGACTGAGAGTCATGAACGTTAGCTGCCGATAGCATGGTGTGGCAGGAGCGTGTCAGAGGCCAAGGACAGCATTTGCTGTCAAGTGCTTCACACACTTGAAAGTCTGTGCCAAGATGCTTGCCCTTCATGGGGTAGAGGCCACAGAGAATGAAATGACATCGTTAACCCCTCTCTGGGCAAGTTAACCCTGGAGTCACAGAATGGAGCTGGGGAGACTGGGACACAGGCTGTTACTGCACGATTCCTGAGCAGACAGCCTACACCGGGACACCGGAGATTCGATCAACCGGACAAAAGTGCGGTCTGTGAAGAAGGCTTTGGGAAAGGCGATTCGGGATAAAAATAACCAACAATCTTTTCAATAATTCAAGCTCTTCCATGCTGAGGTGGCCGAGAGACCATTTGTCAGGGACGTTGTAGAAACAGTACAGGCAGGTTGGAGACCGAAGAGTTTAATGTTCTTTATTGATGCCAAGAATCTCTGATTGCCTCTCATTTTATGGAGTGACAATCTTATCATAGAGTGTATTTTATATTTTGATATCAGTAGTGAATGGTGTTTTGAATCCATGGAAGAACCAACCCTTGACTTTGGGATTCTATATTATGTCAATTTTCCAGGGCGGCTGTAACCAAGTAGCATGCACTGGGGGGTGGGGGGGAGTGGGGGAGAGGGTCTTAAGCAGCAGAAATTGATCACTTCATTGGTCTGGAGGCTAGAAGGCCAAAATCAAGGGCTCGTCAGGCTTGCCTCCTTCTGAGGGCCACAAGGGGAGGATCCGTCCCAGGCCTCCCTCCTTGGTTTCTGGACAACTGTCTTTTTCCTCTGTCCACTTTTCCTGTGTCCTAACTTTCTCTTCATATATGGCCATCAGTCCTATTGGATTAGGGCCCACCCTAATGACCTCAATTTTTAGAAAATGTTTATTTATTTATTTTGAGACAGAGAGGGAAAGTTAGAGAGCAAGCAAGGGAGGGGCAGAGAGAGGGAGACAGAGAATCCCAAGCAGGCTTCTCATTGTCACCCAGGAGCCCCACGAGGGGCTTGAACTCATAAACTGTGAGATCATGACCTGAGCTGAAATTGTCAGACGCTTAACCATCTGAGCCACCTTGGCACCCCCCTAGTGACCTCAGTTTGACTTCATGACCTCTGTGAAGACCCTGCATCCAAATAAGGTCACATTCCGGGGTAGTAGAGGTTAGTCCTTCAACGTACGAATTTTGGGCTGACACAGTTTAACCCACAACACTAAGTGAAGGGCAACTTTTCTTTGCTCTTAGAATATAATCAGACCCCCCCACTTTTCAGTGCAGGGGTCAGCAGCAGTAAATACAATGATGCGGTCACACGGCCATCACGAACATCTATCTCTAGAACTTTCTGATCATTCCAAACTGAAACTCTGTTCCTGTTAAACACTAACTTCCCACCCCCCCCTCGGCCCCTGGCACCCCCAACTCTACTTTCCATCTCTATGAATTTGACTCCTCTAGGGACCTCATACAAGTGGAATCATGCAATATTTGTCCTTCTGTGTCTGGCTTATTTCACTCGGCATAAGGTCCTCAAGGTTCATCCGTGTTGTAGCAGGTGTCAGATTTTCCTTGCTTTTAAAAACTGAACAATATTCCATTCTATGTATACATCACATCTTGTTTATTCATTCGTCTGTGACAGACACTTGGGTTGTTTCCCCATTTTGGCTGTTGTGAATGTTGCTGCTATGAACAGGGCTGTGCAAATATCTCTTCAAGACCCTGCTTTCAACTCCTCTAGGTACATGCCCACTAAAGTAGAATTTTCTACTTTATTCTTTGAAGTGCACATATGACTCTTTAAATCGAGTACACGGCCACACTGGCAGTTTGGAAAATACTGTGTTCTGTGGCTATATTCCCAGCCCCAAGCACGGTGCCTGGTCCTGGATTAACTATTTTTGGAGAAATGCTGAATTAAACAATAGACACACGAGGCCTACGTTTCTGGGTAATTTTGTTTTTTATTACTTCTCTGTGAATAAAGGCTACAGAGCTTCTATTTTCCTATCTGTTTTCCACACATTGTACTGTATGCTTCTATTAATGCCACGGAATGCTTTGGTTCTATTGTCCTTGAGAGTATACATCGCTTATGACAATGACAACAGTTTCTGGTCTTGGGCCACCAATTATTTCAAAATGACACAGAACAACAGACTGTTTAAGTGTTTGGGTGCAAAACCCATATGTCATTAATTAAGTGCTCAGAGATCTTTCTTGGACTCTCCCCATGGATCTTTTTCTTAAGTTTTTTTTTTTTTTAATGTTTATTTATTTTTGAGAGAGAGACAGAGCATGAGCAGGGGAGGGGCAGAGAGAGAGGGAGACACAGAAGCCCAGGCAGGCTCCAGGCTCTGAGCCGTCAGCACAGAGCCCGACGAGGGGCTTGAACTCACAAACCGTGAGATCATGACCTGAGCCGGAGTTGGAAGCTCAATCGACTGAGCCACTCAGGTGCCCCCAAAACATAGCCGTTTCATATTCTAGGTTAAGAGCATGATAACGATCTTTATCATCTCAAAAGCAAGTGGACTGAGCTCTTGTTAATTGTAATTTTGCTCTAGTGCAAGTAACATCTTCTCTGAAAATCTCCAGCTCAATTTTTCTCCTGCCCCACTTCTGAATTTTCTTTTTTCTTAACTCTCCTTAGTTGTGGTCAAAGATCATATCTTTAAAGTCATAAATGAAGAATATTAACATTCTTCAGAAGAACCCTCTTTTAATCACTTATTTATAATTATCATTTCCTTTCCAAGTTTAAGAATGCCACAGTCAGCTTTTTATACCAATTCTCTGCTGTATCCTAATATGTAAAACTGCCAAGTGGAGTAAGGGTAGGGTTAGGATGGGATTTGAAGGGGGAAAGGTGGGAAACGGGAAGACAGACAAGGGTAAAGGTCACAGTGCACCTGCGTTAAGTCTTGTCCTCTAAAACCCCCTTCTCTATAGCACCTGCCTCTTTTTTCATGCACATATTTTATTGATTGATTGATTGATTGATTTGATTTTTTATCATTAATTTTATGCTTTATTTATTTATTTTTTAAATATGAAATTTATCGTCAAATTGGTTTCCATTATAGCACCTGCCTCTTGCAGTCTACCTGTGCTGGTCGGTGGCCGGGGTGGCTTTCTGTGACCCTGCTGCCTCCATTGCCCTCTGTATTTGGCCCGCATTTCCTTTTCCTGCCAAAATTCTCAAACACGCATCTACCTGTGCTCATCGTTTGATGACCAGCAGGCCCTGGCTCCTGTCCCCACTGGTCACCAAGATGCTCCTGGCCACCCAGCAAGCTCTTTGCTACCAGATGGAGGCCTCATCCTCCATGATCCGTCCTGCAGAGGATTCTGTGAAAACGCCCACCTGTTTGCAACACTCAGTGCTTATAGTTTTTTCACTTATTTTTTTCAGATGCTTGTGGTTTTTTTAATTAGATATAATCTATTGTCAAATTGGTTTCCATACAACACCCAGTGCTCATCCCAACAGGTGCCCTCCTCCATGCCCATCACCCACTTTCCCCTCTCCCCCGCCCCCCATCAGCCCTCAGTTCTCAGTATTTAAGAGTCTCTTATGGTTTGTCTCCCTCCCTCTCTGTAACTTTTATTGTTTTCCCCCCTTCCCCTCCCCCATGGTCTTCTGACAACGTCCTGTTAGGTTTCCCTGTTTCTCTTTCCTGATGCTCCTTTGGAATTTCTTTCTCTCCTAGCTCCCACTACCAGTAGCCCTGCTTCTGTTGACTTTCCATTCTCACCTTTAGAAAGTCCATTAACAACTTCTACCCAAATCCCATTCTTTCTCTGGCAGGCCATCTCCAATCTCCATTTGCTCCAGGCATTTTGAGTGGGATGCTTGCCATCTGTCTTGGCTTTCCCACCTCTCCGGCTGTCTGCCCTACAGGCACGTCCCTCTGGCCCATCCCTCAGTCTCTCTTTCTTCCCTCTGGCCTGGCCTCACCCTGGGCCACTCCAGCTCCAGGCCCTGCTGTCCTGTCCACACACAGACTCATCTCTCTAATGCAGTCTTAGCAGCCACTGGCTTGTGTGCAAGCCTCCCACCTTCCTCCTGCCGGCTGTGTTCAGGCTCCTCCGCCGGCCCTCCGGGCCTCTCCTACCTGGCTCTCCCCGCCTCTGTGCGATCTCATTTCCCACCTGTCTGCAATACAAGCCGTTCATTCCTATCAGACCAGCCCTTTGGCCCGTAGCAGACCCCGGATCGCTGTCCTTCCCATCGTCCTTCAAGCACTGGGACGGTCAAACCAACAGTGCCCGCAGCCCTTCAGGGTCCCACACGTGTTTTTCCTGTGAACAATCCCTCTTGTCCCCTTGTGCTCGGTCTTCCTGACCAGGTCCCGGGTAAGGTCTTCAACCTCCCTTCTGCCCATGATGTCCAGTGATGTGTAGCGCCAGTTGTCACTAACCCAGACGCCAAACGTGCCACTTGCAGGGACAGAGCCCCCGCCCTCACCACGCCCTCTGCTTCTGCCTCTGAACCCAGTGAGGCCCACGCACCGTCCTGATGGAAACTTTTTACTCATATCTCATTTCACCTACAGTGTGTTCAACCCATACAGGCGAATACTAACAACTTGCAACCCTTCAGACGTGTAAGTGAATTAGAACATGTAAGGGAATCACATGTGGTTATATCGTGTAAGTGAATTGTAACAATTGTGTTTACAAGGAGCTCAAATGTTGGCAGTCTCTCCTGCGCCCAGGGGACCATCCAACGGAGACATTCTTCTCTCCTGCTTCCTCCTATGTTATTTACCAGCACCGGTACTTGACGCGGAGCGTGGTGGAACTCCAGTCATTAATGCAGTGTGTGAGTGTGTGTGTGTGCGCGTGTGTGCGCGCGCGCTGGGAAAGTTACACACTGGTGGGTCCGGGTGCCTCTCCTGCTATGGAACTTGTTCGGAACTCGCTGTCTTCCCGAGACGAAATGCACACAGCTCTCTGGGCTCCTGGAACCAGTTAACAAGTGTGTAATGTGACAAATCTGTACCGCAGGGGCCGATCAGAGGGGAAGGAGCAGAGCAGATGTTGTGGCTCCTTCCCAGGCCGCCCAGACTGTGCGGCCTCAGGTGCCCGGCCTCCATTTGCAGCGGCAGGCCGCCTCTCTCCCCGCCCGCGAGCTGACGGCCGCGCGGAGTCACCACCCCGCGCTAATCCTCCCCGGAGGCCGGACCTCGTGGCGGCGGAAAACGTGTGGGGAGAGGGGCGCGCCGCGGCCGGAGGACGCGGCCAAAAGCGGCGCCGCTGCGAGGGGGAAACGCGGCCGAAATGGGCTGGCACGCAGTCCACGTTTGGGCCTGGAGCTGCGGGCGGGCGCTGGGACGGGGCCTTCGGGCAGCGCGGGCCTCCGCGCCCGCAGTGGGGGTGGGGAGGGGCTCCCCCCGGCCCGGCTCCCCGCGCGCCCGCCCCGCCGCTGCCTTTGTCCCCCGCCCCCCCACCCCCCCTGCGTCCCGCCCTCCCGGGGACGCCGCGGTCCCGAGAGGCGGCGGGGTCCGGCCCCGGCGCCCCCGCAGGCCCCCAGCGCTCGGGCACCCGGCCGCCCGGCCGCGTCCCCGGCCCCCGGCCCCCGGCCCCCGGCCCCCGGCCCCCGGCCCCCGGCCCCGCCCCGCCGCCCCGCCGAGGCCGCCCCCTGGCGGGCAGCGCCGGCAGCGCCGGCGTCGGGCCCGCGCGGCGGCGACGGCGGCGGCGGCGGCGGCGGCGGCGGCGGGCCCGGGGTTGCCATGGTAACCGGCCGCGGCCGCCGCCACAGCAGGGCCGGCCCCAGCGCCAGCGCCGGCCGCGGCTCGGCTCGGCTCAGTGTGGGGGTGAGCGGCGGCGGCGCGGCCGGGCCGGGGGGGAGCGGGCGCGGCCCGGCGGCCTCAGCATGGAGGACGGCTTCTCGAGCTACAGCAGCCTGTACGACACGTCCTCGCTGCTCCAGTTCTGCAACGGTGAGGGGCGGCGGCCGGGAGGGCGGGGGCCGCGGGCGGCGGGGGCCGGGGCGGGCGCGGGGGCGAGGCCGGGGCCGGGAGGCCGCGCAAAGTTGCGGCGGAGGCGCGCGGTTCCCGCCGCCGCGGGCGCATTGTGCAGGCCCGCGGGCCGCGCCCGGCTCGCCCCCGCCGCCCGCGCCCCGCGCCCCGCGCCCCGGGCCCCGCGTCCGCGCCCGCGCCGGGCCCGCCAGGGCGCGCGGGGCGGCGGCCGGGGGTGCCGGGGACCCGCGGAGCGCACGGGGCCGGGCGGCGCGTGGGGAGGCCGGGGCGGCCGCGGGCGCGGGGACGTGTTGCTCGGGGCCGCCCGGTTCGCGTCCGCCCGGGAGGGTCCGCGGGAGGAACTCGGAAAACAGACCGCCGAGTAGCACAGCACTCCCTGGGGAGGTGCGCGGTGCTCGTGGCGGCCGCAGCCTGCGAAGCCGGTCAGTTCTACTTTGGGGAAACCGCCGCCGTGCAGCGCGGTGCACAGGAGCGGCGAACCTGGCTGGAACGTGCTCGCACTGTTTTGTTTACGGGCTGGCAGATCTTGTTGCATTTAAAAAAAAAAAATTTTTTTTTTTTTTTTTTACAGGAGGGAAACAGTAAATAACTACCAATATGACATCTTTAAAAGAAAAATGTAATATTCTCGTGCTTGAAAGGCTTTATTTAGTCTCACTAGCAGGGTTGAAAAAGATTTTCACACCACAGCATATTTTATGAGAACCCGACGTATGATAATTCATGCACAAAAGTTAACCAGTTTTTTTTTTTTTTTTGACGTCGGATTTATTGCTTTATCAGAGGGTCCCCAAAGTTTGTCAACGAAGAAACAATGTGTGTTGTATAGAATTTGCGAATAATTTGGCATTCTAGGTGCTGTGACAACTTGAGCAATTTATTTTTGCCATTGTAATTGTGGTTTAGAGAAACTTTTCTAGCTCATCAACACCTGCCTGCAAATGGGAGGTATTAGCTGTAGCAATGAAGATCCCTGGGTGTGTTGATTGTTCCTCTATAATGATAGTTTAATTCCTGGTGGAATCGATCTCTTTTTCGTGGAAGCGTTTTCCTGATCGTTTTAGCAGCCTATAATTTTCATGTTAATCACATGCAGGCCTTCATTAACTTAGTAATGCGCTCTTCAGTGGAATGAAAGTTTTGACTCTCCAGATGTAAAAGCAGTTTCCCAGAGCAGAAGCCCTGTGTTTTCGGTGCTTAGGAGGTGTTGAAGGCAGATAGAGTGTATCTGATGCTCTGGGAGCCACTGGAATCCCTCACAGTTTGCAGTCGTGGGTCTGATTTTGCTCTCCCATAGGTTGAATAGAGTTCTTGGCAAAATTTTGAATAGTTTCCTTAAATGACTTACAATCAATCCTATTTGAATTACTATTTTTTTAATAATGTTTATTTATTTTTGAGAGAGAGAGAGCGTGGGGGAGGGGCAGACACAGAGGGAGGACACAGAACTTGAAGCAGGCTCCAGGTTTCCCTTGTCAGCACAGCGCCCAATGTGGGGCTCGAACCCAGGAACTGTGAGATGATGACCTGAGCCGGTCAGACACATAACTGACTGAGCCATCCAGGCGCCTCTTGAATTGCTATTTTTGATGTGAAGGTAGTACAGCCTCCTACATGTTTTCGATAAAAATCCTTTTATGTTAGTTGTGAAAAGCATGTGGCTGAAAATTATATTAAGTGAATTTCAGGCAGGAAGGGTTTTGAAACATTAATATGTGGGCATATATGCCGACAGTTTGATTTAGGTTATGAAAACGAGCCTAGATATTTTTATTTGAGCAGTTGTTTGGGGGCCTGGTCATATGTTCCTAAATAGCAGCTCAGTTGTAAAGTTGACCTACACATCTATTCATGAGTATTTTGGTTTTCTGCCTTTTTTTTTTTTTTTTTTTTTTTTTTTTGCTGTTAATTGCTCGTTTAGCAGTATTGATAAAGTATTTTACTGGAAATGATGTCTAGAAGCAAGTAAAGGCCAGCTCTTACATGTTGCATGGGTAACAGTTTAAGAAAAAATCACATTAAAATAGCTAAACTCCAACAGTAAGATCATTTCATCACACAAGTGAATGAATCATAACTGTTGAATTTCTTTCCTCAGACGGTTCTTAGCTCTGTTTTTATTATGTTTTGGTTACCATATGAATAAACTTTACAGCACGAGTAGTTTATGGGGGCAGAAATGGATGTTAACGGGTGCTGTCTTAAGCAACAGATGTTTTGCTGTGAAATTCTTCACTTTAAGAGGCTCCCATTAAGTGAAAATATAAATGGATACAATTCAGTTAATGACTATGATGATTTGATTAAAGTACTTGATCGTAGCAACACTGTTTCCCCAAGAACTAAATTAAACATGTGGGTATTTCATTAGCTGCCTTGAAAAACAGATTTTTTTTTTCTTTTTAAATTAGAGATTTACACGACAATGGCCAGGCTACAACAGTGTCATAGATGAACTCCTCCGTTTTCATATGTTGCTGAAGCTTCCAGCTTTTGATGGTGACAGGAGCTGAAAAGTCATAGTCCCGTATTAGCTTCAGAAAATCCAGGCCATCCCTCTTCGTTGGGGGACGGTCACAGTTCGCATCCTCCTGGCAAGATAAATATATAAACGAGCGGGAAAAGAAAGCTTTGTTCGAATGAATGAAATTTCCGTCTTCCTCTGATCTGTTTTTCCTTGCTGTGCCCCCTAATTTGCAGCGGATACTACGTGTAAAGCCAGGCGATGTGTAGTTCATTCTCTTCTTTCAGATATCGGTACCCTGACTTTAGGAGAAAACTTGGGCAGTGTTTTTTTTTTGTGTGTTTTTGTTTTTCTCTCTCTTTTTTTTTTCTCCCAAGTACTTAGAACTCTTGTCAAATGAGCTAGAAACCGCAGACTTCTTTTACTGCTCCGGGAAAAACTGCACCAGTTGAAAAGTGAAGAAAAGTTATCATTGATAAGCCTGTTTAGGATTTGGGAAATACTTAACCGTTCTCTACTCCCTGGCTTCTCCAAAGCCTCCCGTTGAGGGAAGTGGTGTTACCTCCCTCTCTGGCACAGGAGGAAACTGAGGCTCAAAGAGATTTGGTGACTTTATGAAGCCACACGACTCAAAAGGCTTGGTTCTGAATCTTTTTTTGTTTCACTAGCAGCTTTACTGAGATATGACTGATGTACCTTTGAAAGTATACAATGAAGTGCCTTTTCACGTAGTCACAGAATTGTGCCCGCTTCACCGGTATCTAATTTTAGAACATGTTCATCAGCCCAGAAAGAAACCCCCTTGTCACTTGTCCCCCCCTTGCCCGAGACCCTGATGACCACTAATATGCTTACTGTCTCTGTTGATTCTGAATGTTCTAATGTAAACGGAATCATCCCGACATTCGACCTTTTGTGTCGGGCTTCTCTCACTAAGCATCGTGTTTTAAGGTTTGTCCAAGGTGGTAGCATGTGCCAGTTCTTGGTTCCTTTTTATGGCTGAATAATATTCCATTTTATGGATGTACCGCATTTTGGGGATCTATTGTCCGGCTGATGGGGTTTGGGGCTGTTTCCACTTTCTGACTATTACAGAGAACGATGCTCTGAACGTTCGTATACAGGCGTTTGTGTAGACCTGTGTTTTCACTTCTCTGGGGCAGATGCCCAGAAGCAGAACTGCTGGGTCGTATGGGAGCTCTGGCTTTAATATGTTTAAGGAACCAATCTGAATCTTTTGACGTCGAAACTTATCTACCTCTTTTTACATTGCACCTTGCGGATGAGAGAGGAGCAGAACTGGAGGAAAGAGGGAAGTGGGAGCAAAGAATAAAATGTTGCTATTTCATTGAGTCACTTTGGATACTTTCCATCAGTTGGGGCTCACCAGGAAGCATTGTGCACACCCTTGCTGAGAGGCCATGGGTTGGAAGATCTCAGCCTTTGAGGGGACCTAACAGGTTACTTCATCTTGTGGTTGACCTTCTTAAGCCTTTGACCTGCTTCTTCAAAGCACAGCTCACCCAGGAACCCAAATGGAAAGCAGATGAACACAGAGCTGCTTCCGCCGAGGTGGCACGAGTACAGCACCCTGGCCCTCCTCGCCTGCCCCCTACCCTTACCCTGGTCCGGTGCACCCCTCCCTCCAGGGCTTGAAATCTTGGTTGGATGGGAGGATGCTTCAGAAGGCATATAGCTACTGTTTGAGCCGTTCCAAGGGACTGGAAACTCCTCTCTCTCCATGGAGTCCATTCCTTCTTTGGACAGTTCAGGCTGCCGGTTCCTATGTACGCTCAAAATTTGGCCCAAGTTCTGCATCTTGGGTCCACAGAGAATAGGTTTAATCTCTTTTCCATACACTAGGTTGTCACATGTTTGAAAACAATTGTGGCTGCTCTTTCTGAAGTCTTCTTCTAGCTAAACATTACCATCGGAAAAAAAATATGCCTCATAAGATATAATTTTAATCATTTTGGATTGCCTGATCTACATGTGTTTCCTTTTGTCTGTATGTCTTTTAAAATTGGACATAACTGAATGTGGTATTCTAGACATGGTTTTTAAGCAGAGCAGAATAGAGTAGGATACTTCACCTCCCTTATTCTAAAGTTTATACTTCTTGTAATGCAGCCTAAGATAATAGCTCTTTTGCTTTGTACTTCTTACTGATCTTCACCTAAAATTCTTGTCTGTTTTATATGTGTGATGGGTAAGCTCTTTCTTTTCTTGCTTTTACCTTTCCTTTTTGAGGGTGAGTTTCCTCTAGCATGCAGAGCCTTATCAAGTTACAACACCGTTGTAATCAGGGGTGTGATGCTGTAAATAATCCTGGTGCTCAAAAAAGATATTTCAGCGTTATCATAATATGGAAGTTGGTCATTGCCTTAAAGGGTTATGATTCTGGATAGTAGCCTTGTCTCTGTCTTCCCTTGGAAGGTGTCATGAGAGACTATCAAATTCCTTCTGAAGCCGGTACATAGTTTAACTACCGGTTCCCTGATCTTCTTCTCCTACAGGTGTTACTTTTTTTGTTTTAAGTTTATTTATTTATTTATTTATTTATTTTTAATTAAAAAAAATTTTTTTTTTAACGTTTATTTATTTTTGAGACAGAGAGAGACAGAGCATGAACAGGGGAGGAGCAGAGAGAGAGAGGGAGACACAGAATCTGAAACAGGCTCCAGGCTCTGAGCTGTCAGCACAGAGCCTGACGTGGGGCTTGAACTCACGGACCGTGAGATCATGACCTGAGCCGAAGTCGGACGCTTAACCGACCAAGCCACCCAGGCGCCCCTTAAGTTTATTTATTTTGAGAGAGAGCGAGTGAGCGCAAGGAGGGGAGGGGCAGCAAGAGAGGGAGAGTCCCAAGCAGGCTCTGCACTGTCAGCACAGAGCCCAGTGTGAAGCTGGAACTCAGGAAACTGAGGTCACGACCTGAGCCGAAATCAAGTCGGATGCTCAACCGACTGAGCCACCCAGGCACCCCCGGTGTTACTTTTTAACCGTGGCGGGTCAAGTCAATGGTCCCTGCGACTTCCGGACGTGTTGTGAAATCACCATTATTAGTCTTTTGAGCTACTGCTGTTTATATTTTCTAGTTTTGAAACAGAAAATCTTTTTAATTTCTAAGGATTTATATTTTGAAAATTAAGAATAATTTGTTTAAAATCTTGAACATCTTTAAAAAAATTTTTTTTAATGTTTATTTTTGAGACAGAACAAGCGGGGAAGGGAGGGGCAGAGAAAGAGGGAGACAGAGAATCCCAAGCAGGCTCTGCAGTTGTCAGCGCTGAGCCTGATGTGGGGCTCGAACCCACGAACCATGAGATCATGACCTGAGCCACAACCGAGTCAGACGCTTAACCGACTGAGCCACCCAGGCGCCCCAAGAATTTCTTATTGGTACATTTGGTTCTCCACCCGGCAAGGAATTTATTTTATAGCCAAACCACAAGCATTTATGACATTATAAACAAACCCAAGCGTTTTGGTGGAAAATTCACAAAACTATGCTTAAAAAGTAACTGTTAGTTGGTTATTGCTAATTTCTGAGATAGTGTGAGCCTTTTTATATATCCTCTTAAAAAATAAACACTTTAGTTGGGTGGAAGGTTGATAAGGAAAGAGGAGTAACATCTTTGTTGGTAGTGTTGTAATCAGGTCAGGCCGTAAAACTAGTAACGTGAAAAACTTAATCACAGCGGCATTAAAAACCGTACATTAAAGCGTTGATTTTATTAGTAAGGACTTTAAATCGATGGTATTTGGTACTACTTATAAAAATCTCTTTCAGGAAAAAAATCTTTAAGCTTATTTTGAGAGAGAGCGCGTGCTCGCACGCACGTGAGCGGGGGAGGGCCAGAGAGCGAAAATCCCAAGCAGGCCCCACACTGTCAGCACAGAGCCTGACACTGGGCTTGAACCCACGAACCTCGAGATCGTGACCTAAGCCGAAGTCAAGAGCCAGGTGCTTAACTGAGCCACCCAGGCGCCCCGCTTTTGGAAAAAAAATTTTTCTTATTCATCTTTAAAGTCCTAGCTTATTAATAGGGGGTTTCTAGTATTAGCAAAATGTTTTAAATGCCAGCAGAAACATCGGTAATCAAAAAAAGTGTGCTGTAAACTCGCAATGCTATGGAACTGTCAGTCCAGCATCCTACCCCCAGAAGCTTCATGCTTTTCTCACTAGATGTTTGACACATAGATTTAATATTCTGCTGGAAGCAGCGAGTGGGCTTGAATGCGGTCCAGGACTGGGGGTGTCCTGGGGTGCACACAGGAACAAGTGCACATCCTCTTTGGTTTACTTTAAAGAAATAGCTCTTTGCAAGAGTTTCTCTTTCTTTAAAGAACTAATTTCTAAAAGAAGAGTTAGGGAGACATACTTCCAATTTTGTTTCCTCTAAAGCTGTATCCTTGTTGGAAAATACTCTTGGTGTGGAAAGCCACCTTTTTGCAGAATACTTAGTTGTGTCTTAAATTGCAATATTTATTCTGCCAGCTGTCTGGGAAAGAACTGAACTCTCCGGGCTTAATAAACTACCCTAGATTTCCCTAATAATCATCCTGGACTTCTCTCTCCCCCATTCTCCAGTCTCATTCGGCGTCATGGATTCTGCTGATCATCCATCCATCCCCGCCGCTCTGTTCAGAAGCTCGTCGTTCTCAGCGGGGTTTTTGTTTGTGTTTTTGAATGGCAGCCCCAAGGGGGTGCCTGGGTGGCTCGGTTGGTGAAGCATCCGACTTCAGCTCAGGTCATGATCTCGCGGTCTGTGAGTTTGAGCCCCACATCGGGCTCTGCAATATCAGCGTGGAGCCCACTTCGGACCCTCTCTCTCTCTCTGTCTCTCTCTCTCTGTCTCTCTCTCTCTGTCTCTCTCTCTCTGTCTCTCTCTCTCTGTCTCTCTCTGCCCCTTCCTGCTGGTTCTCTCCCTCTCTCTCAAAAATAAATAGATTAGAAAAAAATGGCAGCCCCAAACTTGTCTTTCTGCCAGTCTCAGCCCCCTTCAAGGTGTTCCAAGGGTGTACATGGTCAACGTGTTGCTCATCGGGAGCTAGACATTCAGTGCTGCCTTCACAGTGAGTTACTTAATGACCCCAGGGATAGAAGGTGCTAGGAAGTCTAAGGAACCTCGTAGAGGGTTGCAGGGCCTTGGACTCGGGGCATGAGTATTGGCGTCTCCTAAGGAAGGCCTGTGTGAGTTCTTCTTTCCAGGATGAGTGGAAGTCAGACACTGCAAGGGGGTGGGGGGAGTGGGCAGGGTGGGGGGGAGAAGAGCCCTCCAGACCAGGGCGAGGGATTAGGAAGTGGAGAGTGGAAGGTCCTTTTGGAAACTGAAAGGTCTCCTACGGGGAAAGAAAAAGGAGCAGAGTGGCTTGAGATGAAGGAGGGAGGGTCCGGTGGGGCTTCTCGGCCACACTGAGGGGTTTGATCTTCTTCTGAGGAGCAGAGAGAACGTGGCAGAGAATTTTGAGGCAAGGGAGTGACGTGGTCAGAGCCTCAGGGAGTTTTGAAAGGGGGCTCCCCCTGCAATGTGGAGGGTAGGCTAGAAGCAGAGGGGGAGGGGGCCGGAGTCCACTGCGTGAAGCCAGGGGATTGTGGTGCTGATTTCCACTCGAGGGGCACTTAGGGCCACCTCACCAGGACGTGCATCATCGGGGTCAGGGAGAAGAGGGAGCCAGGGATGACACCGAGACTCTGGCTCATCTGAGCGCCATTTGCAGAGCTAGAAGGAGCTAGAAGGATGGGCAGGCAGATGACGGTGCGGCTTGCGGGTGTGAGGGACTGTGGGCCATACAGGCTGAAGGGCTGCGTGGGCTGTGGGCTGTGGGGCGCGGAGCTGGGGAGGCGTCCGGAATAGGGATACAAAATTCGAGAGCCATCAGTACATAGCAGCTGAAACCACGGTAGAGATGAGCTCACCTAGGGAAGAATATGACACCCGGAATGCTCTTTCTGGAAGACAGACCTGATCACAACAGCCTCCTGATTGAAAGTCTTTGGTGCCCCCCTCCCTCCCCGGGCACCCAAGGCCCTTAGCGGGGGCTGCTGGCTGAGCCAGCTCCTTCTGCCCACCCCCACCCCCCACCTGCCTGAGTCTGGTGAGGCCTTTCCCCGGTGGCCACGTGGTCATCTAGTCCATAAATCTCTGTTACCACGATTATCCCAGAGGCCCGTCACTGTGGCTTATTTTCACGTGTCATTAGGCTGTCACCGCCTTCTGGGCAGAGTCTCCTGGTGATCATCTCGGTAGCTGTGTTTCAGCAATGCCCTCCTGGTCCCTAACGGCTCTCCTGGTCAACGCTGGTTAAGTGGGATCAGGGACCACCGTCCTGGCCCCATCGCACCTCCTCAGACACACGCACGGGCAAAGTGTCTCGCGTGTAACAGGTGTACCCTAAGTCGTGGTTGGAGAAAGCTGTCAGGCCACTTCCCTGCTTGAAATAAAGTCTGTGTTGATGTGTTCTTTATCGCATGTGTATATAGATGACCACGTGAAAGGCCTCGCCAGACTCAGGCAGGTGGGGGGGGGGGGGGCGGAAGGAGCTGGCTCAGCCAGCAGCCCCCCTAAAGGCCTTGGGTGCCCGGGGAGGGAGGGGGGCACCGAAGACTTTCAATTAAGAGGCTGTTATGCGGTGTGGGTGTATGACATCGTGTGACATCCAACTCTTCCCCTCATCAAAGAACGAGCGGACTGAGGCATTCAGAAGACCAGGCATTTCAGGCGAGGGACCTTGTCGGCAAAAGGCCAGACACGCCACTGGCCCGGTGGCGTCCCACTCGTCTGCACAAACATCACAGAATGCCGCTAGCTGGACGCCGGCTCTTGAATCCATAAGGAGAAACATTTGTCAAGAGCCCTTTGCGGTGCAGCGGGCTCCAAACACATTATTTTCAGCCAAAGTAATTGCCACAACGAGGTAGTTCTTGGCACAACCAGCATTTTTTAACATTACACGCGATTTGGCTCTTAAATCAGCCCCCCCCCCCCCAAAGTTGTTTTATGTAACGAGAATTTCACCATTCCTAGAAAAATACGCTCCAGTCGAGAAACCATTGGGTGGACTTCGGACTTGCTTCTGCTAGAGCGTCCCTCCACATCTTAGCCGGAGTTGCGGTGCCATCAACAGCTGCAGATCCTAGGAGGCGAACTGAGGGAGGAGCCTTCGTCCGCCGGGGAGTCGCTCGCGACGCCTAACCGTTCTGGGCGAAAGCCGTGCAGACTGCTCCTCGGGGACCGCGTGGGAGCTCTAATACAGATAATCATTCGTTAGCGTGGCTCCACCAAATTAGTCCTTTAGAAAGTAATTAAGCAGGACTGCCCACACACCAGTGCTCCCAAAGACTGAGATCTGGCTCCGTGTGTGATAGCTCTGCCTTCCTTGAAAATGGTCTTGTGCTGAGTCGCTGTAATTTAATTAGATACAAATATGTGTTCATACCGCATCTTGTACATAATTATAACGCTCT
Organism: Panthera leo; assembly: GCF_018350215.1. NCBI lineage: Eukaryota > Metazoa > Chordata > Mammalia > Carnivora > Felidae > Panthera > Panthera leo. The sequence continues at coordinate 141,361,520 of NC_056684.1, forward strand.
CACCACACGCTTGTCATTCCCAGACCGGACCTTGTGCTCTGGGAGGTGGGGCCGGGGCCCCTGCGTCTCTGGCTGCCCGTGTGTAGGCCCCGCTGTGCTGTGTAGACCGTGGGGGGAGGGGAAGGGAAGCTCTCGGCAGGCAGCAGCAGGCGGCTCGGGCCTGAGCGCTTTGCAAGTGCCCCCTTTATCCTTGCCGTACCCCTTTGACGTGGTGCCCGTGATGATCCCCGTTTTGACAGGCCAGGCAGCAGAGGCCCCGAAGTTTGGGTGACTTTCTCAAGGTCCCCCAGGGGCGCCCGGGTGGCTCAGTTGGTTAAGCGACTGATTCTTGATTTTGGACCAGGTCATGATGTCACAGTTTGTGAGTTCGAGTCCTGCATCAGGCTCTGCGCTGCCGGTGAAGAACCTGCTGGGGATTCTCTCTCTTCCTCTCTCTGCCCCTTTCCTTCTCCTGCTTGTGCACTCACTCTCTCTCTCGCTCTCAAAAGGAATAAATAAACTTAAATTAAAAAAAAAAAAAGGTCCCCCTGGCTGACACTTTTCAGAGCTGGGATTTGAACCCAGGCACTCAACACAGCGTTGCCGAGTGCCCAGTTACACTTGATGCATAGTGATGGGAACCTTCATGGACACAGAGGGGGCTTAGGAGACGGGTTCATTGTGTGCCTTGCATGCCACGTACTGGCTCAGACCTGCGTGCCCTTCCCTGGCTCGCGGTGGGGTCTCCGGACATGTTTCCTTGTCTTCACCCCCGTTTCCCTTCCCATCGCCCCGCTTCACTTTCTGAGACAGAAATCCCATTTATCTCTGAGTGTCTCAAAGTCCCACGGAAGTTCCCCCATAGCTTGGAGGACAGGCCCAAATCTGGAACCGCCTCCCACCTGCCTCCCTGGCCCCCGGGGGGCCACCTCCTCCCCTCCCCCCCAGTACCCTTGGATTCTGAAAAAGTCCAGAGGTGCTTGACATGCATCCTCACAGGCTGCGGCCCTGCCTTCCACGACCTTCTTCACCCGGCTGCTCCTCACGTCCTTTAGAACCCAGCTCCCTGCCCGGGGAGGCCTGCCCAGCTCAGAGCTGCCTGAGGCCAGTTCACGTGGTGCCCCCGGGCCTCCGGTCTGAGTCTCGGTGCACTCCAGACCAGCAGCTTCTTTTTTAGAGGTTGCTGTTACACATTCGGCACAATCCACTGACCTGAGGGCCCACACCGCGGGCCTTGACCCAAGAGTGGGTCATTTCAGGCTGGTAACTGCCTACTTGGGAAGTTTTAACCGTCTCCCTGAGTAGCCCCTGCGGCTCAGGGGCACTAATCACTCTCCCACTGCTGTGTAGCCGTCACCACTGCCCAACCCCAGGACGCTGTCATCCTGCAGAACTGAAACTCCGTGAAACTCAGACTCCCGAGCCCCGCCCCCAGCCCCTGGTGCCACTCCCCCCCTCCCCCCCCCCAGCATTCACTTATTGTCTCTGTGAGTTTGACTACCCTACAGATAAGTGGAATCCTGCCGGATTTGACCTTTTGTAACTGGCTTATTTCACTTGCTGAACCCTTTTTAAAACTATTGTTTCATGAAGTTCTAGAATCCCAAACTGAACAACGTCTAACTAAGGGTTCAAAGCTGGGCTTAAAAAAAAATGGGATTATTACCTCGGAAGTTCAAGGCTGTCAGAGCCCCTGCTGGGTGTCACCTGATCTCCCCGGCATGGGATCTAGCAGCTCTCCTGTCTGTGTCAAGTCTAAGCTTCTTATCTCTGGAATCCGTGTAATAAAAAGTGTGTTCTTGCCTGGAGCTAGCATCAGTACAAGGCCAGGCTCCAGAAGGGCGGTGCAGAATTCGGGAAACAGGGCTCAGACTCTGAGCTGTCCTGTAAAGCCATCGAACAGCCACAGAGGCCCCTCTGACACGCAGAGAATGGTGACAAGTGTCTAAGCTCTCTTAGGGATGGAGGAGGTGGGAAAAAATGTTAGAGCAGTTTAGAAAAATGATGAGGGGCATATGTTTGCTACAGAAATTCCGTGACATATGCCTTCTGATCACCAATAGCATGCATTCTCTCGCAACTAGCTAAGAATCTAAGAAAGGAAACAGCAGATGTGAGACCCATGATCTAGGAAGGATTTGGGCGGGAGTCTTGGAATATCTCTTGAGTTTTTTCTTTTTTAGAGATTGCTGTTACACATTTGGCACAGTCCACTGACATGAATGTCTGGTTGAGCATCTCATTTGCAGGACTGTTTAAAAAGATAAGCAAGCATAGGCTGCCTGTGTGTAAAGTGGATCATTAGCTCTTGCAAATTAGCGCCAACGATCACGTGCATCTCTTTCGAGACCCTCGGTAGCCTATCAACAAATCACTTTTCCCAGGGTCCAGAGCGTGGGCTTTGGAGACGGACAGGTCTGGGTTGGAACTTCAGAGGAGCACGTTGCAGCACCCCGGTGCCCCCAGCAACCTGCCAGCACAGAGAACGGGACGGAAGCGTGGAGGGAGGGTCTGGAGGGCAGGCGCCAGAGGTCCTGCAGCATGGTCTAGAATGGAGAGGTTAATGCTGAGTGGTGAGTGTTGCTGTCCTGTTCTCTTGATGGTTGCAACAATGTTGATCTGTCTTGGTTCCTGATGTTAAGCAGGCGTCCCATCGATGTTGGATTTGGGGTCTTAGCACATCCCTCTACCATGTGCGTTCCTCCAGGATGCTGAGAATTGCCACGGCTCAGTAGTCAAGCCTTGTCGACCCTCATCCCCTCCTGTTTCCCTGCTGAAATACAGCTCATCCCGGGCCCAGCCGAGACGGTCTCCTTCCGCCTTCCTTCAACTTTCCTCTGCATTTGCAGATTACGATACGTGCACCTCTGAGTGGCGCTTGGTTCACTCCATCTTGCATTGTGGCCGCCTCTGGTGTGGTCTGTTTCTACCACCAGCTCGTGAGATCCTTTAGGGCAGGGTCCCTGCGTTGTCTGTTTATTTTGCTTCCTTCCTTTGTTGTGCAAGGTGCCTCACACATAGGGTAGGCTCAGTAAACGCTGCTGAATGAAAACTCAATAGTAAAATTTTACAAAGGGCCTCGCTATCTTTACATTATCGTGAAAGGCAAAGGGAGAACTTCCTGATGCTGAAAAGCTTTTCAGTAATACCAAAAAACCCTTCTTCGTTGTTCACAGTAGTGAAATAACTCAGTCGTGTGTAGCAAAGCCCCTGAATGATGGCAATCAGCGTGCAAACTTCCAACACGCATGGGTGACACATATCGGTGCACCTGGTTGGTGAAACACTAGACCTGTGAGTAAAACTGCATACGTGTGCAAATTTGAGTTTGTTTCTTTACCCGGTTGTTATTCACCGTGGCCTCTATACAGCGTCCAACCACCGGAGTCTGTTCCCACACCGGAGGGATTTATGGAGAGATGGTGCGCTGTGGACTAAGGGGTTTTTCAAGGGTCATCGCGAGGCGATCTTCATCTCATTGACCGACCCGAAAGCGTAGCCCCGGTGTAAAACAGTCCCTGCTCTAGGGTAGAGTTCTTCAGATCTGTGTCTCAGTGAATACAGCCACACTCTAAGGTGAGTAAGACACTATCACACTCATTTCAGAGAGGATCAGGTAGACGGAGGGATGCTGGGGAGACTCACCGTGGCCACGCAGGCAAGTCTCCCACAAAACCCAGGGCTCTCTGAACCCTGCCGCACTGCCTTGCGTTCATTGTCTCCGTGTTAGCATCTACGTCCAGCTGGTCGTGTACCTCTTTAAGAGTGCTTAACTGAAAAAAGAAGACAAGACCTAGATAATTGCACCTTTTATTCTGCAAGTTTTGATGTTTTCCTGGATCTTGGAAATTATTTATAGATACACTCTGCTTTAAGAAAACCTGACATTTAGAAATCTAGATGTATAAAACATAAGGCATTGTGAGATTATTTACAGGATTCTATCTCAGTTTCTTTTTAATTTTTGTTTTAAGTTTATTTTTGGGAGGAGGGGGCAGAGTGCGAGTGGGGGAGGGGCAGAGAGAGAGGGAGACACCGAATCCGAAACAGGCTCCAGGCTCTGAGCCATCAGTACAGACCCCGACGCAGGACTTGAACTCATGGACCTTGAGATCATGACCTGAGCCAAAGTTGGATGCTCAACCGACTGAGCCACCCCGGCGCCCCCGTGCATTTTCTTAAATGTGTGAATTTCCCTGTCTTTTTAAATACCATATTTACCAAATGTTGACCTTCACCGTCACATTTAGGTAAAGTACTATGCCTCTTTTTTTTTTTTTTTTTTTTTAACTCCTGTTCCCCTGAAATCACAATCCAATGTTTCCTAAAGAGGTAGAGACACCACCGGTCTCACAGTAGCACATCCTTATGCGTACAGTTTTCCGTTCTCACCCTGAGGTGTGTCGGGCGCTCGGCCGGGTGCCCTGGGGCCTAGGCTGGTGCTCTGTCTGTTGGCCAGCTTCCGACCCTCGCACGGTGCTGCCCTGTGATCCGGTAGCCCTGAGGGAGCAGAGGCCGCTAACTCAGGCCACATCCCTTATCTGGGACTTCAAAATCCGCAAGGCTCTGCACACCAGATGTTTTCTGGTAACTTGTTTGTGACTTAGACTTGGCCTGATCTGAAATCATTTGGCGAAAGGGGGAAAGAAAACAAACAAACAAACAAAAAGACTACAACTCCTCTGAATTGAAGCATGTGGTTTTAATGGTTTATGTGTATTTCTTTTTGTGTGAGAGTTCTGCTTTTCTGTGCTTTTGAGCGTGTTTTTATGGGTGCTGCCCCAGGAGCCTCTGGGGATATTGGGTAATACATGTACCTGTTCCATGCTTCTGTTCCCAGGTCGGAATCTGAATTCAGAAGCGTATCAGGCACCAGGGGGTTGGGGGGGAGGGTTTGTGTGCCTGTGGGACCTGACGGCCAACCTGGCCCTGTGCACGGGGAGGTTGCTGCTGAGAGCGCACGGCTGGGCTCCCTCCTGTCCTGCATCCGTGGACACTGGCCTGCTGCTTGGCCAACATTCAGGGAAAAGCCTGGCTTGTAGGTGAATGGCGCCCCTGGAGGGAACCCTGAAGCCATGATACTGCAGCCACCTGTCACCGAGTCTTCTAGAGCCAGCCAGGTGCCTCCAGAGCCAGGCAGCCCGATGTGCCTAATGTTGTGCTGACTTCTGTCCCGAGGAAGCAAAGTTCAGAGAGAGTCTCCTAACTTCACTGTATTCCTCCCTCCCTCCCTCTGTCCCATCCACAGGAATCTGTGTGTCTCCTTTTTTTTTTTTTAAACGTTTATTTATTTAGTTTTGAGAGATAGAGACAGCACGAGCAGGAGAGGGGCTGAAAGAGAGGGAGACCCAGAATCCGAAGCAGGCTCCAGGCTCCAAGCTGCCAGCACAGAGCCCGACGCGGGGCTCGAACTCACGAGCTGTGAGATCACGAGCTGAGCCGAGGTCAGACGCCCCACTGACTGAGCCCCCCAGGCGCCCCTGTGTGTCTCCTGTTAACAGGGCCTGGCACTTGGCTGTGACAAGCACCCCATCTGCCTTCACGTCTAATGTCTGCGGCTTGCGTATTGTTGTAGTTCCTCACCCGTGCTCACACCGTTCCACGGCACGGCTGGGCCTGGCCTTCTCCATAGTGAGGGTTGGGCGCTTCAGCGAGGAACAGCTCTCTATCTGCAGGCCCCACACCCCCTATTTTTCCTAGCCTGCTGCCTTCAGAGGTCCTCTGAAAATTATTCGTCGATTTGGGCCAAATTTCTACCTTCCGAGACTCACCTTTTCAAAACCCAATCCAGATGGGGTGGTGGCTCTTCTCAGATTCCTGGGACAAGGCACCCGACTTCAGCATGTGCCTTAGTTCTCTGTGCTTAGAAATGGGCTTCCTGATCCCTGCCAGCGAGATGGTCTGGGTCGTTGTGCCTTGTGGTGTGAACTCCAGCACTCTCCCCGACCCTGTGGGGAAGTGATGTTTCCCCTCCCCCACATGCAGATACATCTGCGGGGTGTCCCCCGATGCTGTTACCCCCCGTGCCTTTTGGGGTTCACCTTCTCTGCTCCTTTCTGACACGCTTAAGGTGTTGCCTGGCTTCCTAAGTGAATGATAACTGTGGGTTGGAATTGATACAACAGAGAATAATTTTGGTGGTTTGGGCCTGCTGACTTTCTCAGCGGTGCCTTGGCAGGTGCCCCCCACTCCCAGGTCACATATGCTCGAGGGCATTTCCGAGGCTGAAGACAACAAACCCCTCTGGGGATAGATAGCCTGAGAAAGTCAATCTAATGAATGTTGTTTAACTATATCCACATGATGAGTCCTTTTTTGATCTACTGTAACTAGAAACGGTAACTGTGAGGCTGGCGAATTAGCATCTGAACCTAGTGGCCTTTTGGAGGGACCAAATAGCATTCAGGTGTTTCTGGGAGTTTCTCCCCTGCTAGGAGCCTCTTGGTGACCCTTTCTGGTTGATTATGCACTCCCAGGGTGCACGGCCCTCTTCCCTGGCCAGACAATGGGTTCTACAATTTGTCTGGCTCAGGGATTTCTTCCAAACCAACGAGACTCAAGAGTGTCAAGATTTAGGGCCTGTTTGAAACGGGTGGGTTGGGAGGGGGAACACAGGCTTCTCCGCAGGGTTGCTGAAAGTTTCAAGGGTCAAGGAAATAATATAAACCTTTGAATAGAGGCTCCCGAATTGTTTGTTTGGAGTTCCCAGTGCCTAGCATCTCAGTTACCAACTGCTTTGTTGTTACAAGTTGCTTTTCTTCAGCTAAACATTCTCACCGGAGTGATGAAGCTTTTCTAAGTGTAACAATTCTCTCCTGATCCATTGCTAGCAAGGGGAGAGTGGGCAGAGGGCCCTTTAGCCAGAGGATCTCTAATTCACTCTGCCAAAAAATCCGTTCCACACTGTCAGCCCCACGTCTTTCTCCTCAAGGCGGAATAAATTAGGTGCTGCCCTTGGAAACGGAGTACGCTGTTTGGCCCGGGACGCTTCGTTAGCTACCTTTCTTGAGAAAAGATGATTAATCTTGTTATGCCCGGCGAAAGGGTTAGGGGTATGGCTGAACCAGTTTTGCGTGCTTTTAAATACCAACTCCAGGGGCGCCTGGGTGGCTCAGTCGGTTGAGCGTCCGACTTCGGCTCAGGTCATGATCTCACAGTTTGTGAGTTCGAGCCCCGCATCGGGCTCTGTGCTGACAGCTGGAGCCTGGAACCTGCTTCGGATTCTGTGTCTCCTTCTCTCTCTGCCCCTCCCCCACTTGTGCTCTGTCTCTATCAAAAAAATAAATCTAAAAAAAAAAAAAAATTTAAACCTACATTTCTTTAAAAAAAAATAAATACCAACTCTTGTCAATTTTGTGTTTCTCGGTGAGGAAGCAACACGTGACAGTTTCGTGCAAGAGAAATACTGGCTTTGATTTCAGGGGGAAAAAATACAACAGTTTTGCTTAGCTTAAAAAAAAATCTTCGGGGACGCCTGAGTGGCTCAGTCGGTTAAGCGTCCGCCTTCGACTCAGGTCACGATCTCATGGTTTGTGGGTTCAAGCCCCACGTCGGGCTCTGTGCTGACAGCTCAGAGCCTGGAGCCTGCTGTGGATTCTGTGTCTCCCTCTCTCTGTGCCCTTTCCCCCACTCATGCTCTGTGTCTCCAAAATGAATAAACGTTAAAGAAAATTAAAAAATCTTCAAGGCAACAATTCAAATGGGTATACATTTGTATGGATTTTCGGTTGTAGAAGAGAGAATCTGGTGGATTATCAAGACTGACAGACATAACTACCTGTTAGAGAGAGAGGTATAGAGATGTAAAAAGACTGTAAACTTGGCATATAAGTTATTGCATCGAGTTAGTAATTTGCATACTAATCCAAATCAATAACTAGTTATCAGCTAAAGTGAACAAAACCTTGGACATCCTGAATACTTAGGTTTATGCTCCAGAACATCTGGCCCAGGGTCCCCTTTGCACGGAGCACGGAGGGGCTAGTGCCCGGGCTTTGAGGCTCTGCGGACTGCCAGCCTGAGGGCCAGCCGGGACCCAAGGGGGCCACCGTCCTGTGTCTGACACACCTGTAGCCTTGTGCAGTGTTTTGCGTTGCTCCTAAGTAACTTCTAAGAGACCACACTGTTCTCTCCCCAAACACTGAAGGATAAAGAGGGATGATGGCACCGTTTGCCGTTTTCATGGAAATTCCCAGAAGGAGAGGGCCTGCAAGGATTCGAGGCAGAGCTGATCTTCACTTTATTTCATTTTAAATGTTGTATTTATTTATTTTGAACGGGAAGGAGAGAGAACCCAAGCAGGGAAGGGGCAGAGAGAGAGAATCCCAAGCAGGCTCCACGCTGTCAGCATGGAGCCCAACGTGGGGCTCGATCATACGGCCCTGGGATCGTGACGTGAGCCGAAATCAAGAGTTGGACGCTTAACCCACTGATCCACCCAGGTGCCTCCAGAAATTCATCTTTAATTAAGAACCCAAAAAAGAAGGTCAAAGGAACCAATTCTATTATAAAACATTTTTTTTAATTAGTAAGTCTTTTTTTTTTTTAATATATGAAATTTATTGTCAAATTGGTTTCCATACAACAAGGAAGTCTTAAAAAAAAGAATGGAGTCTGTTAAAATACAAGTTAAAGCTGTTTTACAGAACATGGCGGCTTGCAACATGCAACCTGTTCAAGCCCTTCCAATTCCCCTCCCCTCCCCCCCCCCCCCCCAAGCTCCATGAATCCTACAGCACATGGACCAGTCAGCTCCCAGCCATGAAGATGTCTTTCCCCACATTCCTGGGCCACGACTGCACCTCTGTAGAATGGCCGTCAAGCAGGCGGGGGTCTCAGCGGTCCTTATTATAGCAAAGGCAAACTCCGAGTGACTTTGTGCTAGACACAGTACTAGGTCGATAGGCTCTTTAATGTCCCAGCAGTCCTGTGGCAGGCTGACTTACTCAGGTTTACAGGTAGAACAGCTGAGGCTCAGAGAGGCAGAGTAATTTGCTCAAGGCCACACAGTTAGGGAGGCGCAGAACCAGCTGTTTCAGACTCTGGTTGGTTTGATTCCAGAACTTTCCTGTACAACCCACAGCTCCGAGTTTTGAGCATTGCCTCATCATTTTGAAATCCGTGAGTCTGAATTTCCCCCGGTGCTTAAACAGGGCTGTGAGGCTTTGTTTTAGAAACAAACTGTACGTCTTCAAATACGCTAACACTGCATCCCTTGTCGTGCCACGGTGAACACAGACTTATTTTAGAGAAAATTGTAATGATCTCTTTTTCGTGTACAAGCAATGGTTTCTTCTTGTCTGCCTTTGTTAAAATGGGAATGAATAGATATTTATTTTCAGGAGCAGAATAGCAGCTTTGGAATACTTTCTGCAGCGTTGACTAGTTGGCAGAATTAGAGATTCGTAGACTAACTCCTAAGTGATCGATGGGGGGACATTTCTGAGTTGCTTTTTGTTGGGTTTTCATAAACTAAGAGGATGTGTAGGGTGTTTGTGATTTATCTCCTTTCTCTGTATGGGCTGAAAGGTAAACCACGTTGGTGATGCTGGCATTGCTTCTGTCATGGAGATGCTTATAAGAGGAGCATTTTTTTTTTTCATCCGTGTGAAATTCACATGGAGTGTTCTGTTAGTTTCAGGTATGCAATATGGTGATTCAACAATTCTATCCACGACTCAGTGCTCATCATAATCCTAACCTGTTTCGCCCATTCCCTCCCCCCCCCCCACCTCCCCTCCGGCAGCCATCAGTTTATTCTTTATATTTAAGAGTCTGGCTTTTCGTTTGTGTCTTTTTTCTTTGCTCGTTTGTTTCTTAAATCCCACACGTGAACAGAATCTGACTGACTTATTTCACTTGGCATGATATACTCCACTTCCATCCATATTGCTGCAAGTGGCAAGATTTCATTCTTTCTGATTGCCGAGTAATACTCCCTTGTACATATAGACCACATCTTCTTTATCCATTCGTCTCTTGAGGGATGCTTAGGTTGCTTCCATATCTTGGCTATAGTAAATAACACTGGCAGTAAACATAGGGGTCCATTTATCTTTTTGAATTACTGTTTTTGTTTTCTCTGGGTGAATACCCAGCAGTGGAATTACTGGGTTGTAGGGTAGTTCTGTTTTTAGTTTTTTGAGGAACCCCCATACTGCTCTCCACAGTGGTTGTACCAGTTTGCATTCCCGCCCATAGTGCCCGAGGGTTTTTTTTCCTACATCCTCACCAACACTTGTTTCTTGTGTTGTTGATTGTAGCCATTCTGGCAGATGTGAGGTGGTATCTCACTGTAGTTTTGATTTCTTTTTTCCTGGTGATGAGTGATGTGGAGCATCTTTTCACGCGTCTGTTGGCCATCTGGATGTCTTCTTTGGCAAAACGTCTGTTCACGTCCTCTGAGTTTTTTTGAGGGATGTTGAGTTATATTAGTTCTTTATATATTTTGGATATTAACTCCTTACCAGATAATTTCATTTGTAAATTCTCCCGTCCCATTGCCTCTCTGTTTTGTGGATCATTTCCTTAGCTATGTAAAAGCTTCCTATTTTGGTGCAATCCCAATAGTTTAATTTTGCTTTTGTTTCCCTTGCCACAGCAGACATGTCTAGAAAGAGGTTGTTATGGCTGATGTCAGAGAAATTAGTGCCTGTGTCTTCTATGACTTTCATGTTTTCAGGCCTCACGTTTTGGTCTTTCATCCATTTTGAGTCTATTTTTGTGTATGGCGTAAGAAAGTGGTCCAGGTTCATTCTTTTGCATGTTACTATCCATTTCTCGGACTGTTTTTTTCCCATTGCATGTTGTTGCCTCCTTTGTTATAGATCAATTAAGCATAGAAGTGTGGGTTTATTTCTGAACTCTCTAGTCTGTTCCGTTGATCTGTGTGTTTACTTTTGTGTCAATACCAAACTGTTTTGATTATTACAACTTTGTAGTATATCTTGAAGTCTGGAATTGTGATGCCTCCAGCTTTGTTTTTCTTTTCTTTTTAAGCTTATTTATTTTGAGAAAGAGAGACTGTGAGCAGGGGAGGGGCAGAGAGAGAGGGAGAGAGAATCCCAAGCAGTCTCTGTGCTCTCAGTGCAGAGCCCAATGTGGGGCGTGATCTCACGAACCATGAGATCATGACCTGAGCCAAAATCAAGAGCTGGGTACTTAACCAACTGAGCCACCCAGGCACCCCTGCTTTTCTTTTTCAAGATTGCTTTGGCTATTTGGGGTCTTTGGTGGTTCTGTACAAATTTTAGGATTATTTGTTCCAGTTCTGTGAAAGATGCTATTGGTATTTTGATAGGAATTACATTAAATCTGTGGATTATATTGGGTGGTGTGGACATTTGAACAACATTGGTTTCCCCAATCCATGAGCATGGTATATCTTTCCATTTGTTTCTGTTATCTTCAGTTTCTTTCATCAGTATTTTATAGTTTTCAGAGTACAGGCTCTTCACCTCCTTGGTTAAAATTTTCCTAGGCATTTTATTCTTTTTGGTGCAGTTATATAAATAGTGTTGCTTTCCTCATTTCTGTTCCTGCTGCTTCATTGTTAGTTTATATAAATGCAACAGATCTCTTTGTTAATTTTGTATCCTGCAACTTTGCTGAGTTCATTTCGTGTTTGCTGGGAGGTAAAAGGCGGCTCGTGGAAGATAGGGATCTGAAGGAGCGAGAATGTGGGTATTGCCCTGTGGCAAGTACTTCTCACGGGATGCCTGCTGACACTTCAGAGCACAAATGTCCACATCACGTGATCTTTTACTTTTCGCTCACCCTTGCCTTTTCTGCCGCATTTCTCATACAGTGTTTGTTGCATGGGCTTTCGTTACATCCCCTCCTTTCGGAGGGTTATTACCGATATCAAATGCTGTCGGTGGAAGGTGAAGTGTGGCCGAGATCTGACCGGATTCCCACAACACGCCGTCTGTAGGCAGACACGTACCCCTGGTGCTGGAGATGCACACCCGGAGGTCTTAGCCCTGGATGCTCAGCTCACCCGGTGCCTCTGGTGACATCTGGAGTCCAGCTCTTGTGTTCCTGGTCCCCGGGTTTTCTCCACACCCCACCCCCAGTTTGGCCCAGCTTTGGAAGCTGTATATTTTGTTTGAAATGAGAGCTTAGGTAGAAATGGTACGGTTGTGAGACTCCGGTACAAAACAGACTTCTAACGGGGAGGGCACACAGCCAATTCCGAGGAGAGGAAGGAGTCCACTGCCGCGCGGATTTGCGTGCCCGTCTTTCTGCTCTGGGCCCTTCACTTTGACACTGGAGGTCAGGGGTCGCACCGTCTGGTCCATCTTGCGTCACCTGCGCGTGATTTTGTGACATCAGGCTTTGACCACTTGAAACATGCCGGCTCGCTGGATTGCGCAGCTCTTGAGTTTGTGCAGACTCGGCGTGTGCCTCGGTTGTTCCTTCAAGTGGAAATGGTGTTTCCTGAAGAATGTTCGCAGCTCAGCTTTGCCGCGAGACGGCCGGTGCGCTTTGGTCAGTGCAGCAAATGTGCTGTATGTGCACACGCCGTTTGTCACTCACAAGAGTAGAGACGTGCTCTTAAGGGTGGAGTTTCACTAAAATTAGTATCTCTTGCGGCTTCAGCAAGGACATTCTTACGTGCACTTGGCGTTTTTGTCTGTAAGTGGCGGCAAAGAGCACAGTGACCCGGTGCCACCACCTAGACCCGGCTAAGGTACCCGAAGTTCGACCCACTGCTCCTTTTCACGTGTGGACACAGGGACAGAGGCAGATGAAATCTTGGTGTTACGATGGCAATGGTTTTGGCCTCACGGACTTCCTGAAGGGCTCTCAAGGGTCTTGGATCTTCCATTTATTGATTGATTGATTGATCTATCTATCTATCTATTTATATGTTTATTTCTGAGACAGAGAGAGAGAGAGAAAAAAAAACGAGCGAGTGGGGAAGGGGCAGAGAGAGAAGGAGACACAGAAACCGAAGCAGGCTCCAGGCTCTGAGCCGTCAGCACAGAGCCCGACGCGGGGCTCGAACTCACGAACCGTGAGATCACGACCTGAGCCGAAGTCAGACTCTTAACCGACTGAGCCTCCCAGGCGCCCCTGGATCTTCCCTTTAGAACCACTGCCCAAGTGTTAGAAACAGCTCTTAATGCAGCACCTCCCTGAAGGGTCAGCTTTGTGGCAGGTAATGCTGAAGATCCCAAAAAGGAATGTCACGGTCCGTGTTTTCAGGGAGGTCACAGTCTGATGGAGACTGGGTGAAGTAAGTGTGGTGATCATGCTCAGCCAAGGTGATGCCCTGCAAATACGCGGAAGAATCACCCAGCCCAGCTCGCGGCTGTAGTGCTGGCAATGAGAGCTGTTTCTCTGGGGAAATAGCAATGATACGATGAGCTTCGAAGAGAAGGAAGCCAGGTAAGGGACAGGGGAAGAAGGTGTCCCCCAAAGGCAGGTGGCTTGGGAAAAGGCTTGAAGTACTTGGGGAACTAGAGGTGGTCCAGCTAGGGCTGGAGGCCAGGAGCTGGGTGGGGTGGGGGGTTGCGTGGGGCTACACTTTACGCAGAAGCTGGGCCCCAAGAGCTGAGTATTTCATCCCAAAGACGTGGAGACCGCTACAGGATTTGGGCAGGGCTGTGAGGTAGTCCGATCACTCTGACGCTACGAAGAACGGGAAGGAGGCCGGTAAGACCGTTGGTGGCTGAGCCAGCTGGGGCGCCCCCGGGAGCCCGGAGAGCAAACGTCGGGACAAACCAGGTGGGGTCGACAGACCTAAGATCGGTGGACATTGACGACCTATTTCATAGTCTAAACACTGAAAAATTCAGCGTGCGCACGATTTGATGATTGATTTGATATTGAGGGGAAGAAACATGGCAACTGTCAAGGACACGCCAAGACTGTAGATTAACGACTGGCTGTCGGTGGTGTGTTCAGAGGTGAGGGAGCCTGGGAGGGTGGTGGCAGGCAAGACGGTGGGTGTGACTTCACAGATGGTATTCACCTGCACACAGACACGGATGCGTACACGTACGCCCACGTCCGTGCCTCCGGGTGACGACGTCAGTGGACTGATGGAGCCAGGCCTGGAGATGGGGGCAGTTCTGGGCCCGAGATTTCAAGGAGAAGCGGCCAGTAGAGGATGTGACTGAAGCTCTGAGAGTGGGCAAGACCACCCGGGAGGAGAACGGCTCGAGCACACAGAGATGTCAGCGTGGGGCAGCAGGCTGGGGAGGGAGGAAGCCTGGTCTTCCTGGTCCTGACACCTCTAGAAGAGAGTAGAGACAATGTTGAAAATCAGCAACGCTTCCGCTGAATGCTGCAGCGTGATCTGAGTGTGCTTCTAAAAAGTTTTGTGATGGGGGCGCTTGGGTGGCTCAGTCGGTTAAGCAGCCGACTTCGGCTCAGGTCACGATCTCGCGGTCCGTGAGTTCGAGCCCCGTGTCGGGCTCTGTGCTGACTGCTCAGAGCCTGGAGCCTGTTTCAGATTCTGTGTCTCCCTCTCTCTCTGCCCCTCCCCCGTTCATGCTCTGTCTCTCTCTGTCTCAAAAATAAATAAATGTTAAAAAAAAAAAATTAAAAAAAAAAGTTTTGTAATGGTTTTATTTTTTTTGAGAGAGAGAGTGAGCGAGAGAGAACGAGTGGGGGAGGGGCAGAGAGAGGGGGAGACAGAGAATCTGAAGCAGGCTCCAGGCTCCAAGCTGTCAGCACAGAGCCCGACGAGGGGCTCGAACTCACGGACCGCGAGATCACGACCTGAGCCAAAGTCAGACGCCTAACTGACAGAGCCACCCAGGCGCCCCTATACACTGTGTCTTTTGAAGTCAGAGGGGGGTTAACTCAGTGTTTTACCTTACTAATACATTATTCTCACGTTTGTGCTTACCGACGATGAATTGTATGGCACGTTATTCTCGCTGTGATCAATGCTGGTGCGTCCCAGAAAAACGGTCACCCACCTTGCAGGGGGAGGTGCCTTCAGAAACTCACGTGCTTCTTGGTTCTTCTGGCGGCTGTCAACGCTCGGGACGTGGCAGCTGGCAGGGAGAGGATCTTGACACCTCCGTGGACCTTTCCAGACTTTGCTTCCGTATCAGAGCTTTACTCTTTGGTTTGAAACGACTTCTTAGCAAACCAGTCCCACACATACCCAGCTAGACGAGGGAGAACATCGGATCATCGTTTTCCCATGAACCTAATGCACTTTCTGCGAGCAAACTAAGTCCTCCCTGCCACGTGGCACAGGGTACCCTCGCATCAGACGAGGATCCAGGGGTCGGTTCAGAACTGAACCTGCGGTTTGCCTGGGCTCAGCTCCGGTAACAGTGGTGTTGAGGTGTCATGTGGGAGCAGTTGCTATAAAGTGGCCCGAAGGGTACCGATCAGGAGGAGATGAGAAGCTTGAGAAGAGACAGCAGTGCTTAGAAGACACCCAGAGCCCCGAGGCAGGTTTGGGCTGTGATTTTTACAAAGCCAGCACACTCCCTAGCCGTGGAATCACCTGCTCCAGAAAGTTCCTCCTCCTTACATCCTTGGCCGATTGACGTCGAGGCTGGGTGATAACCAACCTGGTTAGGGATTCTTGAACTTCTAAATCTGTCCTGCTTTTATAGAAAGTTCTTTAAATTGAGTGTCTCGGCATTGTGACCCCGTGAAATAGGGTCATTGTCCCTAATGTACAGATGAGGAAATGGAGTCTAGGGTTAAATGGTCCGTTCAGGGTAATACGCTCATAGCCTGGGTCTTTTATGGGCTCTTTTCTGTTTATTGCACCTGCTGCCTTCTGTGTCAGGAGGAAGGGGACACTTATCTCTTCCAACTCAAGAGATTCTATCCCATGTGACAGCAAATGATGAAATGGAATAGGAACAGATCTAAAAATCACTTAGGTTAGGATCGACGATCACATTTCTATTTGCTTCCCCACGTGTTCTGTAATATACTTCCGTGGCTAACCACAGACCATTAACAGCAAGTGTATCTGTGGTTAGAAAACTACAACATTCCCTCCCTCTCAGGAGGGCCGTGAATCAGGAAGGCAGGTTGAAGCTTTAGATGATGGCACATCACTGTGGAACACTGACTAACAGGAACAGACAGACAGCCTGGTGTGCAGAAATGAGAGATTGGGTTGCTCTTTTTTGAACAAAGGCATTTTGCAGCCTGGGAGGTGGTTGCAAATGATTGCAAATAGGAACTCTGGCATCTAACCAGAGGGCAGACTATATATATCTTCAGTAGAGTTAGGACTACTTATCATTCTAGGGTTCTTTGTCCAAAAAATTCCACTTTTTTTAGACTATGGCACCATCACTGACGGTGTTTTTTTTGAGTATCAAATATAGGAGCTGTGTATGAGAATATATGTGCAGGTGTGTGTGTGTGTGTGTGTGTGTGTGTGTGTGTGTGTGTGTGTGTCTAAGGGGGGACTTGGTGGCTGACAGATAATTATTTAATGAGCTTGTTTGAATAGCACCGGTAATAATCACCTCTTATATTGATTAAGTACGGTGGCATTTTCTTCTTTTTTCTTTTTTAATTTTTTTAATGTTTATTTTTGAGAGAGAGAGAGAACAAGCAGGGGAGGGGCAGAGAGAGAGGGAGACACAGAGTCTGAAGCAGGCGCCAGGCTCCGAGCTGTCAGCACAGAGCCTGACGTGGGGCTTGAACCCACAAACCGCGAATCACGACCTGGGCCAAAGTTGGATGCTTAATTGACTGAGCCACCCAGTCGCCCCTTTTCTTTCTTCCCTTTTTTTTTTTTTTAAGTTTATTTATTTAGTAATCTCTACACCCAATGTGGGGCTTGACCTCACGGCCCTGAGGTCAAGAGTTGTGTGCTTTTCCATCTGAGGCAACCAGGTGCCCCAGTGACATTTTCAAAGTGCTCTCACAGGTGTCACGGGGGGCAGTGCTCCCGCCAGGGCTCGCAGGAAGTCAAGCCTGGCCGGGGGGGGGGGAGGTGGGAGAGGAGATCTGTTCCCCCCACCCCTTTTTGCTCTGATGCCTGTCTTCGTCCATATCCATTCTCCTTCTGTGGCCTTCTCTGCGCAACACCTCTTGGACGGGGACCCCCAAAACCAGTCGCTGTCCGTTTTGCTTTAAAATGCCATTGATTTCCCTTTTGTTATGAGGTGGGTCCCGCGTGGAGGGCATCGGACTTGAATTTGCCCACACAGGTTAGCGGCCGAGAAGGCTCACTGGGAGTGACCTGCTAGGCGGCCACGCTCGTCTGCTTTCGCTCGTGTTTCTGATCATTTCCATTCTTCGGTCCCCATCTCAGCCTGCTGAAACCTCCCTCTAGCCTCCTCATGTTTTTCAGCTCTCCCTCTTCTTGGCCCACTCTGCCCCACCAGACAGGCTGGTTGTCACCGGTCCAGTCCATCTGTGTTTTCTGGATTCACACCGGAGTGTCAGAGCTGTGACAGGCTGGGTTCCCGCATGCCTGAGTGCCGGGCCCTCCAGAAGCCACGTCCCCTGGGAAGAAGACCAAGGCCCCCCTCTGCCGTTCCAGCTTGGACTCTCCATCCGCCATGCCTGTCAGTTCCAGGGGGGTGGCGGGGGGGGGGGCTGACTTGGGATGCGCAGCTAGCGTCTTTTTATATTCACTCCATTTCTTGTTATAAAATTGCCACTCAGGGGACCCTGCTGCCAGCAGAAGAGCTTCTTTTCTTAGGCGTGTGCTGGCTCCCGGCTCCCGGCAGAATCTGCCATGTTCGAGGGCCTCGTTGGCTGCCGACCTTGTCCTGGCCTCGCCGTGTCCCAGCAGGGGCATGGGAGCCGAGGCCCTTTCTGGCGGGGTGTGGCGTGGCAGAGAATCGCGGCTCTTGGTGTCACGCGACCCGGATGAGACCCTGGGCCTGCACGTGATACATCCTCTCCCAGCCTGAATGTCTGTCATGAGCAAGATCGGATCCGGTGATCGGATAATGCCCATGGCCGTGCTTTGCTCGTGGTGCAGACCAGTGTGCATGGGAAGACTGCGGACCAGAGAATTGTTCTCCCAGCATGGATTCACTGCATGCCTCCAGCGTGCCTAGCCCACTTGTAGAAAGAACAGGGAAGGAAACAGACAAAACAAAGCGGTCCTTACAGAGGGGGAGCAACAAACAAGTAAGCAAATAAACGAGCAGGTGATTTCCCAGAGTACTAAGTACCCCCAAAGAAGGCAAACGGTGACTGAAATGACTTGGAGTGGGTGGTCCGGTGACAGTCCGTATCACTGAGGGTTAAGCACCGTTTCCTCCAGGAAGCTCTCCCGACTGCCCCAGGCTAAAACAGGAATCACCGAGGCTTTTTGGAAGGACTTATAACAGGCGTAACACCTTACAGTCAGGAGACCCAGGCTCAGAGAGATCCAGCAGTCGCCAATATCTCATGGCCAGAACGTGGCAGAGCCGGGTGCCTGCCCGCAGCATCTGCCCTTTGTTCCAGCTCTCTGATCTTCCCAGTCCCCCCGGGACCTTGTGCCCACCTCCGCTCCCGCACTCGCCGTAGCCCGTGGACACTGATGTTTTCCTGTGTCTTTCCCTGTTAGCTTCTGCGCGCCTCAAGGATGGGAACTGTTACCCTTAGCATCTGGAGCCGGGCTGAGCACTTCCTGGGAGCTTCTCCCAAGGTCGCTGAATTCATAACCAGCTCCAGCCACCCCACGGAAAGGGTGCCGTGGGTTTCCACTTATGGGTTCAGAACCAGAATTCTGCCCTGAGGACCGCAGTGGGAACGGTCAGGTGGGATGTGTTGGGAGAGAAAATAGGGGGAAATGGAAATGAAGGCTCTTTCACTTAGAAATAGTTGTTTTAGACCTCAGCATGTCTGTTCACAGGACCTATGACTTTTTTAACTGTCATACCTCTCGACTTTACTGTAAGCGAGCCGAGATCCCTACCCACGACGGCTGAAAGCCCTCGGCACAGTCGTCCAGGTGATGTGTCGGCTTCAGCCAGTGTCCGTTCTTGCGAGGGGTGACCTTTACACCCGGCGGGTCTGCAGCATTTCTTGTGTGCTTGCATGTGTCGATCTCGAGCAGGGATAGGGTACGGGCGAGCAGTGTGGGTGCCCTGAGCAGGTGTCAGGCGGGGCTGGGGCTCCAGCGTGACCACTCCCTCCGCCGAACGCAGCCCCCCCCCAGAGCATCCTAACGTGAGCAGCGTGTCACAGCCTTCCGCGGTTCCCACCAGTCTGTGAAGATGCTCGTGCCCCACCACGCACGGACACTCGCCTTCGTTCCCCGACTCGAGCAAAACCACCACCACATAGCACCGTGGTGCTGTCCTCTGGTGATATCTCCCTGCTCCTTGGGAAAAACATCTGAGGGCAAATAAAAATGACTGTTTAGACTGTTGGAGAATTCTGTGCTATAAATGGGATTGCATTTTGGAGGAAAAAAAGCTGAAGTCCGCCTGATGCCAAAGAGGGAAAGTGAGTCAGGGACAGAAGGCGTGCGAGAGCTTGGTTGTGAGCAGGGATGTGCTACGAAACAAAGAACTGTGTATTGACCAGGAACAGAATGTGATTGTGGTCCAGAACATTGGAGAAGACTATTCAAGGTGGTTCCAGATACCGATTTCAGTGAGCTGAGAGTGTCAGGAGATTCACCCACTTGCTTTTTGATTCATTCCAAGCCAGGCACTGTACGTGACTAGGTGCAGAATAAATGTGGCAGTGGTGAGCACTCTGGTGGTCCTTCTCCACGGAGACCCATTTAGCAGCCCGGAGATAGCCTGGCAGACCAGCCAGGCCTGGTGGGGACCCTTGTGTGGTGTCTGGACCTGGAAGGCGTGGTACTATGAATACCGTTTTTGTAGGCTGAATTGTGTCCCCCTCCCCCAATTCGTGTGTTGAAGTTCTAACCTCTGGCACCTCAGAAGGTGGCTCTATTTGGAGATAGGGTCTTTAAACAGGTCATTAAGGGGGCACCTGGGTGGCACAGTCGGTTAAGCGTCCGAATTCAGCTCTCATGATCTCACGGTTCGTGAGTTCGAGCCCCATGTCGGGCTCTGTGCTGACAGCTTGGAGCCTGGAGACTGCTTTGGATTCTGTGTCTCCCTCTCTCTCTGCCCCTCCCCCACTCGTTCTCTCTCTCTCTCTCTCTCTCTCTCTCTCAAAAACAAATAAAAACATCAAAAAAAATTGATGTACAAGCTCATCAGCTGTTGTTTGGAACGGGGCACTTCTTTGGATGCCATTCTGTTTCTGTTTGGCAAATTCCTTTGGCTGCTTTAAAGCTCAGCCACTGCTGTGTTCATCACCGGGAAGCCCTCCAGACCCTCCGGGCCCACCTGAGGGCCCTCGTTCATGCCTCCTGGGAATGCCTGCCTGTGTTCTTGCCCTGGCCCTTTTGTTAGTGCTGTTGTCTGCGCCCACGAGACTTTGCACGTTCACCACCCAGCACAGCCTCTGGCACAGAGAGCGCGTGGATGGGTGCGAGTGTGGATACGGTCGACTCCTGAAACACGGGTTGGAACAGCATGGGTTTTCTCGATGGATACAGCCCTGTAAATGTATTTTCTCTTCCTTAGGATTTTCTTAATAGCATCTTCTTTACTCTAGCTTACTTTGTTGTAAGAATAAGGTACATATTACATACAACGCACAGAATATGTGTTGACTGACTGCTGACGTGATCAGTAAGGCTTCCAGTCAACAGTAGGCTATTAGTATTTAGATTGTTGGGGAATCAAAAGTTATACGTGGATTTTTGACTGCGGGGGTCGGCATTGCCAACCCCCTGTTGTTCAGGGCTGCATCGTATTATCCGTTTCTTGAAAGCCCGTCATTCAAAATGGTTGAAAAATTGGGGTACGTGTTTAATGCCATGAAACATACATAACAAAATTGGCAATTTTAACCATTTAAACGTGTACAGATCTGACGACGTCAGCTACATTCACAAAGTTGTGGAACCAGCACCACCATCCATTTCCAGGACTTTGTCCTAACCCCAGACAGAAACTCGGTCCCCTTGAAGCAACAACCCCATTCTTCCCTCCCCCACCCCCTGGCAACCTCTAATCTGCTTTCTGCCTTTATGAATTTGCCCGGGCTAGATACTTCATATAAGTGGAATCATGTAATATGTGTCTTTTCATGACTGGAGTGTTTCACTTGGCGTAGCATTTTCAGGTTCCAACCACCTTGTAGCAGGTGTCAAAACTTCATTTCTTTCATTGCCGAGTAATACCCATTGTGTGGATGCACTGTATTTCCTTTCTCTGGTCATCAGCTGGTGGAGACCCTGGTTGTTTCTATCTTCAAGCTATTGGTTTGTTTGTTGTGTTTTTTTTTAATTTTTTTTCATTTATTTATTTTTGAGAGACAGAGCACAAGTGGGGAGAGTCAGAGAGAGAAGGAGACAGAATCCAAAGCAGGCTCCAGGCTCCGAGCTGTCAGCACAGAGCCCGACGTGGGGCTCGAGCTCACAAACTGAGATCATGACCTGAGCTGAGGTCGGACAGGGTGTCTCATTGTGGGTTTTTGTATTTTGAGAGAGAGAGAGAGAGAGAGAGAGAGAGAGAGCATGAACAGGGGTGAGGGGCAGAGGGAGAGAGAGAGAGACTCTTAGGCAGGCTTCACACTCAGCATGGAGCCCAACACAGGGCTCTATCCCACGACCCTGGGATCACGACCCGAGCTGAAATCAAGAGTTGGACGTTCAACTGACTGACCCACCCAGGTGTCCCATCATTGTGGTTTTGATTTACAATTTCCTAATGACTAAACTAGCGTTAAACGTCTTTTCGTGTGCTCAGTGGCCATTTTGTAAATCTTTGGAGAAATGCTTATTTAAGTCCCTTGCCCATTTTTTTTTTTAAATCGGGTGGTTTCTTTTTGTTATTGAATGAAATGGTTGAAACTTTAAAAAGTGTGCTCCTAGAAAATGTGTACCCCTCCTAATACTTGGCTTTCTGGGAAGCTTATTCTCTGAGGGTCTAGATGGACGAGGTCATTTTAATTATCTCCCATTCTTCCCCCTTCCCAGTCTCTTGGTTTCCTCCCACTTTTTTCTAGTATTCGCATTTCAGATTAAACTTGAAATCGATCTTGAATAAAGAATCAAACTGCAAGGTTTCACTTTGGAAAATGCCACAGCTCAAATGCACCCATATCCTTTTCACATGCATTTAAGAAACTAGAGAACTCATGTTATTATTGGGGAATTCGTATTATCCCAAAACACCCTTTAAAATAATAACATTACAGAAATGTACTCTGAGCAGTATTTCTCAACGTATTTTGGTTGGGCTTGGAAGCAGGGTTTTGAACGTGGAGAGGCAGATGTCTTCTTGGCTAGATCTGAACGCTCAGCTCCGTGGGTTGGTAGGGTGTTCAATGTCATTGTCCCCCTCTGAACACTCAGTGATGCAGCCTCCTGTATCCCCAGCCCTGAGGGCTGCTCCCGCGGGACCATGAGCAGCTGTGAGCCAGGAGTTGTATCTTTTGTGGAATTTGCAATGAGCAATTTCCAGTGGGATTTTGAAAGCTAATCTAAGAGGGTAGAAATAGGGGTGGGGTGGAGTGGGGTGGGAGGTGGGAAAAATATAGTTCTGCTGCGATTGCTGGAATATGTAATCACTGGCTTTGATTACAAATATTTTTCTTTTGGGGCGCCTGGGTGGCTCAGTCAGTTGAGCATCCAACTTCGGCTCAGGTCATGATCTCACAATTCATGGGTTCAAGCCCTGCATTGGGCTCTGTGCTGACATCTTAGAGCCTGGAGTCTGCTTCAGATTCTGTCTGTCTCTCTCTCTCTCTGCTCCTCCCCTGCTGGCACTCTGTCTTTCTCTGTCTCTCAAAAATAAATAAATGTTAAAAAAGTTTTTTAATATTTTCCTTTTTTTTTCCCCCAGGGAAAAAGCTGCTATCACCTTTAGGTCCAGAAGTAGTCCGATGTATATTGTTTCCTTTCTTTGCTCAAACTGAATATTTTCTTTTCTTTTTTTCTTTTTTTTCTTTCCTCCTCCCCTTCTCCTTCCTCCTCCCCTCCTCCTCCTCCTCCTCCTCCTCCTCCTCCTCCTCCTCCTCCTCCTCCTTCTCCTCCTTCTTCTCCTTCTTCCTTCTCCTTTGCATCCTGCCTCATACTATGAAGTGTTTTGAGTAGGTTTTCTGGAGTGTTTTGAGTAGGTTTTCTGGAATCATTAAGATACTTTCCTCCTTTTTTTTTTCTTTTTATACTGTTCTTTGTTTGTTTTTGTTGCTTCCTTTCCCCTTAAAGAAAAGAAACTTTCTGGAAGTATCATTGACATACGATAATCTGAACATATCTTAAATGAACAATTTGGTAAGTGTTGAGATATGCATATATCTGTGAAGCCAGAACCACAATAGAGAGAATGAACATCATCATCCCCTAAAGTTTTTTGCGACCCTTTTTCGGCCCCCTGTCTCCCCCCACCTTCCGAACACTGACCTCTGTCACTGTAGGTTAATTTGCATCTTGTGTAATTTTATACAAATGCAATCATAGAGCATGTACTCTTATTTTCTGGCTTCTTTTCACTGAGCATAATTATTTTGAGATTCATCCGTTGTTGCTTGTGTTGCCTTCCGAACACTGACCTCTGTCACTGTAGGTTAATTTGCATCTTGTGTAATTTTATACAAATGCAATCATAGAGCATGTACTCTTATTTTCTGGCTTCTTTTTGCTGAGCATAATTATTTTGAGATTCATCCGGTGTTGCTTGTGTTAACATTAAAATGTTTTTATTACTGAGTCATATGTCCATTATATGCACATATCACAGTTTGTGCATTCACTTAGTGATGGACGTTTGGGCTGTTTCCGGTCTGGGGCTATTACAAATCCCGCCACTCTGATCTTTTGTGTCCAAGTCTTTGTATGGGCGTATGTTTTCATTTCTCTTTGATAAACACCGGGGAGTGGAATGGTTGGACCAAACAGTGGGTATAGGTTTAACTGTTTTCCAAAGCGGTTGTACCATTTTGCATTCCCACGTCAGAGCATTGGAGATCCTGCTAGAGTTGCTGTATGTGCTAACCCACACTTTTTGGTAATATATCTGTCTGATTTTGACATTAGAGTAATTCTGACCTATAGATGAATTGAGAAGTAGCCCCTCTCTTCAAATGGCTGCAAGAGTTTGCATATGGTTTGTATGATTTCTTCCTGAAATGGGTTGGTGGGCTCCACCAGTGAAGTTATCTGGGTATGGGGTTTTCTTTGCGGAAAGGTTTTCGACTATAAGTTTAGTTTCTTTGTTAAAACTATTTAGATTCTCTATGCATTCTCTCATAAGCTTTGGTAGTTTCATCTTTCAAAGAACTTGTATATTTCATCTAAGTTCTTGAATTTATTGCACAAAGTTGTACTTATTTCCTTAGTATCCTTTTAGTAGCTGTAGATCTGGAGTGATGTTACCTCTTATTCCTGATACTAACATTTTGCCCCTCTTCTTTTTTTTTGCTGAGTAATTGGGCTACAGGTTTGTCAATTTTATTTATTGTCTCCAAGAACCAGGATTTGTCTTCATTGATTTTCCCTACTGTTTTGTTTTGTTGTCCTATTTCATTGATTTCTGCTCAGAAGTATATCACTTCTCCTCTTCTGCTTCCTTTGGGTTTTCTAAGTAGAAGCTGAGGTCATTTTCCTTCACCTCCTCCTCTCCTTTGTCCTTCTTCTTTTCTAATGTAGGTTTTTAGTGCTATAAAATTCTAGAATTTTAGCCGCAGCCCACCAATTTTGGTATGCTGTGTTTTCATGTTTATTCAGTTGAAAATACTTTGTCGTTTCTATCCAATTTCAGTTAATTTTTGTGACGGTTTGTAAGATCTACATCTAAATTTTTTTTTCATATGGGCCTCCTGTCGTTCAAGCACCATTTGTTCAAAATCCTGTCCTTTCTCCATAGAATTGCTTTGCTCTTTTGTCAAAGACTAGCTGACTGTATTTGAGTGGTCTGTTTCTGGGCTATTCGTTCCTTTCGACTATATGTCTATTCTTTTCCCAATAACATGATGTCTTGATTACTGTAGCTCTATAAAGCTCATAAAGTCAGGTAGTATTAGTTCTTCGGTATTGTGTTGGCTATTCTGGGTCTTTTGCCCTTCCAAAGAAACCTTAGACTCAGTTTGTCGATATTCACAAAATAGCCTACTGGGATTGTGGTTGAGATTGTGCTGAATCTATAAATCAATTTGACATTGATTGAATTGACATTATAACAATATTGGGACTTCTAATCCATGAACATGGAACATCTATTTCTTTAGATCTTTTAAAAAAATTTCTTTGTAGTAATTTTACAGTTTTCTACATATAGATCTTGTACCTATTTTGCTAGATTTATACTTACATAGTTCAGTTTGGGGGCACTATTATAAACGACATTGTGTTCTTAATTTCAAATCCCACTTGTTCGTTGCTGGGATATAGGAGAGCAATTGACTTTTGTATATTAGCCTTGTATCAAGTAACCTTGTTATAATCACTTACTAGGTCTAGGAGTTGTTTTGGTGATTCTTTCGAGCTTTCTTTTTTTTTTTTTTTTAATTTTTTTTTTTAATGTTCATTCATTTTTGAGACAGAGAGAGACAGAGCATGAATGGGGGAGGGGCAGAGAGAGAGGGAGACACAGAATCGGAAGCAGGCTCCAGGCTCTGAGCCGTCAGCCCAGAGCCCGATGCGGGGCTCGAACTCACGGACCGCGAGATCGTGACCTGAGGTGAAGTCGGACGCTCAGCCGACTGAGCCACCCAGGTGCCCCACTTTCGAGCTTTCTACAGACCATCATGTCATCTGCAAACCGTTCTATTTCTTCTTTCCCAATTTGTATACCTTTTACTTCCTTTCCGTCTCTTCTTGCACTTGCGAGGACTTTCAGTGTGATGTCCCGTAGGAGTGGTAAGAGGGCCATTCGTGCCTTGTCCTCGTTGTGAGGGAGAAAGCTGCCAGTTTCTCATCATTAAGTGTGGTGTAGCTTCAGGCTTGCTGTAGATGCTCTTTATCAAGTCGAGGAAGTTCTGTATTCCTAGTTTGCCGGAATTTCTCTTTATCACTGGTCTTAAGCAATTTGATTTTGCTCTGCATGGTACGATTTCCTTCATGTTTGTTATGCTTGGGATTTACTGAGCTGATTGATCTGTAGGTTTATAATTTTCATAAAATCTGGAATAAACTTCAGCCTTAGTTTCTCCAGTTATTATTTGTTCCCTCCCCCTCCCCGCTCTTCCTTTAGGGACTTGAGTTACATGGATGTCCGCACACTTGAGCTTGTCTTACAAACTCCCTAGTGTTCTAGTCTCATATTCTCTCTCCCCCTGCCCCCATCTCTGCCTCTCTCCCAACCTCCTTCCAGTCTGTTTTCTCTCTGTATTTCATTTTGGATAGTTTCCATTGCTGTTTCTTCACGTTTACTAATTTCTTCAGTTAATCTCATCTAGTAGACTGTAGTTTTCGTGTCTAGTGGATTGTAGTTTGACTTTTTAAAATACACACATCTTCCGTGTGTCCTTCTGACACAGTCCGTCTTTCCTCTGACTCTTGTACATAGAATGAGGTCATACTAACAATGTGATGGTCCCCGTGCGCTCTTTTGTCATCTCCGTCATTTCTGGGTGAGTTTGCCTGCTTGGTTCTTTTCCTTATGATGGGTCATGTTTTCCTGCTTCCTTGAATGCCTGGTCCTCATGTTTTCTTGGATACCAGACATTATGAGTTTTACCTTGTTGGGAGCTAGGTATTTTTTTTTATTCCTGTAAATACTTTTAAGCTTTGTTCTGGGATGTGGTTCAGTCACTTGGAAATAGTTTGATCCTTTTGCGTCATGCTCTTAAGCCTTGTTAGGAGGGGACCAGCATCTTAGTCTAGGGCAAAACCCTCTGAGTTCTCGACCCAGTGCCCTGTAGATTATGTAGTTTTCCACCCTGGCTGATGATGACAGGAACTATTCCCAGCCCTGTGTGGGCTCTGGTGGGTGTCCTCTCTATTCTCTTTGGGTGGTTCTTGCCCCAGCCCAGGGTAGTTTCCTCACATGCAAGTGATCAGTCCCCAGCTGAAGACTCACGGGTCTTCTCTGCAGATTTCCAAAGTGTCCTGTCTTGTGGCTCTGTCCCCTTCAGTGTTCTGCCCTGTGCGCTCATGGCTTTTCTGGACCTTCAGCCCTTTCTCCCCAACTTAGGGAGACCTGCGGGTTCACCGAGGTTCCCTCCCTGCATCACTGCCAGGAAACTCCAGGCCGTCTGCAGGGCAATTGTGGGGTCACGTCTTCTGCTTATCCTATCTGAGCGATCATGGTCCCTCATTGTCTTCTGTCCAGTGTCTTGAAAACCTTTGTATGACGTATTTAGTCTGTTCCTCTTAGCTGTTTTAGGTACAATGGCACATATAGTGCCTGTAAGTCCACCTTGGCTGGAAGCAGGAGTTGATGGCCCTTTCGAAACACAAAAAAAGTAGTTATGTGATATTGATTTAAAAAAAAAAAAAGGACAGAAAAAGCATTTTCCAGTAACAGCAATAATCAGCAAAAGAATGTGGGTGGTGGAGGCTGGGCTCAGATGCCCTTTGGATTCCAACCCCGGAGTGTTGGGGCCCCACTTTTTGATAGGAAACTAAGAGAGATGTCCTACAATGAAAACCTGGGTATTTTCCGTTTTAGTGTCTTCCAAGAGCCCAACCTCTCCACTGAAGTATCCTGAAGACAGACGGCTAGCTTCAGTGAGTTGTACGAAGTTTTATCTTGGGGAACCAGTTACGTGGCTTTGGCCCCATTCATGGATTTTCAACTACTTAAACTTTGCTCTTCTGACTTTCATCCCGACTATGGAAGGACAGGCTGTCACATGTCTGAAACTAATGGAAACTGTCCAGTCTAGAAGATGACCCATGTTATGGGTAATGGAACCATAAAGTACTTTAAATAGAAAAAATTGTACACTAATAGAAATTAATACAAAATCATAAAAACAAGATTAGCTTTTATTTTTATTCTCTTTGCTGAAATGTTTTGAAACTATCGTATCAAACAAAAATTTGTTGAAGTGACCTTTTTAGATACTTTCTGGTTAAGTCCATTTAGGACCTGACCACATCTCATCTAGACGTGAATAACAGGGGCGCCTGGGTGGCTCAGTTGGTCGAGCGTCCGACTTCAGCTCAGGATATGATCTCGTCGTTCGCAAGTTCGAGCTCCGCGTTGGGCTCTCTGCTGTCAGCAGAGAGCCTGCTCAGATCCTCTGTCTCCCTCTCTCTCTGCCCCTGCCCCACTGTCTTTCAAAAATAAACATTAAAAAATAAAATTAGATGTGAGCAACAAATGTAGCAAGTGAATATTATAACAGTCCCTTTGTAAAATGAATGTTCGATGACAGCCTTAGGTCTTTTTCAAGTTCTGTGTTATGCTCATTATTTTGTCTGCTCTCCCCTTCCCCACCTCCGTGACATTTTAAAAAAATGTTTTTTTCTTAATTTTTTTTTAACGTTTATTTTTGAGACAGAGAGACACAGAGCATGAATGGGGGAGGGGCAGAGAGAGAGGGAGACACAGAATCGGAAGCAGGCTCCAGGGTCCGAGCCATCAGCCCAGAGCCCGACGCGGGGCTCGAACTCACGGACCGCGAGATCGTGACCTGGCTGAAGTTGGACGCTTAACCGACTGCGCCACCCAGGCGCCCCTGTTTATTTTATTTTTAATGTTTATTTACTTTTGTGAGAGAGAGAAAGAGAGAGCACACAAGCACATGCAAGGGAGGGGCAGAGAGAGGGGAGACACAGAATCCGAAACAGGCTCCAGGCTCTGAGCTGTCAGCACAGAGCCTGATGTGGGGCCCGAACTCATGAACCGTGAGATCATGACCTAGGCCGAAGCTGGTGCTTAACCAGCTGAGCCACCCAGGTGCCCCTCCACCTCCATGATTTTAATTTTTCCTTCTGTGGTTGAGATTGGCAATCCTGCGTGACTTGTGTTAGTCCCCTCCTCCCTCTCCCTCCTCTCCCCCTCCCCCAGCGGTCCCCGGGACTGGCTGTGCCCTCCTGCCCTCAGTGTTCCTCGTGCTGCTGGACTTCAGAACAAAGGCCAAGTTTTAAAGCATATTGCTTCACACCTTATTGGGGGTTTCTTTTCTGCTCAACTGCAGGATCTCTTGTTTGCTTTAAAACTGGAAAGTGGGGGGCACCTGATCGGCTCAGTCGGTTAAGCATCTGACTCTTGATTTGGGCTCAGGTCACGATCTCACGGTTTGTGAGATGAAACCCCATGTCAGGCTCTGTGCTGACAGTGCAGAATCTGCTTGGGATTCTCTCTTCCTCTCTCTGCCCTTCCCCCCCCCCCCCCCGCCAAAAATAAATAAATAAACTGGAAAAAAAAAAACCCTATAAAGTGGAAAAAAAGAATTAACCATACAGTGTCTAGGTCTTTTAGTCTCTGACAGAGACAAGAAACAAAATCACTTCTGCGGAGGTGGAGTGTGTGTGTACACGTGCCTGCGTGTAAGTGTGTGTGCATGTGGGGGGTCACCAGTATGTGAAGTGTGTCTATGTGTGTGTAAGCTCGTTGTGGGATAAGTGCACGTGAGTGCATGTACATGTGGGGGGCACGTGTGTGTGTGTGTGTGTGTGTGTGTGTGTGTGTAGTATTAAATAATCGTTTCAAAGATTTCAAGGAAGGGGCACCTGGGTGGCTCAGTTGGCTAAGCATCTGACTTAGGCTCAGGTCATGATCTCACGGTTCGTGGGTTTGAACCCCGAGTCGGGCTCTGTGCTGACAGCTCGGAGCCTGGAGCCTGCTTGGGATTGTGTGTCTCCCTCTCTGTCTGCCCCTTCCTCCCTCCCTCCCTCCCTCCCTCCCTCCCTCTCTCCCTCTCTCCCTCTCTCTCTGCCCCTCCCCTGCTCATGCTTGCTTGCTTGCTCTCTCTCAAAAATAAACATGGGAAGTCTGTTGGCTTGATAACTCTGGTTAGGCAAAACGAAGTGAGAGTATATTTCACGATAAAGTAATTTACCCATTTTCTAAACGCTCAACTGGAGAATTTCAAGGCTGTTCTTTCTGTAAGTGATTGTTTCTATTCTTCCTCTTTGCCTCATTCATTATTCACTAGTTGAAACCCAGAAGCTCACCTGAATCCTGCTCTTCCTGCTTCACCTGTGAGATGATCCAGGGGTGTCTTGTCCTCACGTTGCATCTCTAGCTGGGCTTTCTGCCAAGCCTGGGGCTGGGGGCAGAGCGGGGACTATTTAATTGCTCCCTCCTCCGAGTTCCTATACTTCTGTGATGGTTATTTGCTGGCCAGTCTCCTGTGCTAGACCCCGAGCGGGCCGCAGTTGCGAAGGTCACGGTGTTCACTGCATCGCCCGCCCTAGGTCTGGTCCCCAAGGGTGCTCAGGGACATTTATTGAACTGGATGGAAAGTCTGGTAGCTTTAAACCTCTAGATTTAACGCTCTGAAGCTCTCCAGATTCCAGAGGCTCTGCTGAAGTTCCTTTAATCAATAGACAACGGCAGTGGTTTTTATATCAGTCAAGGACTGCTGTAGATCCTTTCACGGCCAAGGATATGAGTGGTAGCACGAGCGTCCATAGAGACAGCTTTCCTGACGGACAGGGTCAGTCCTTGCAGGAAGCGATCGATTTCAGAGCCGGAGCTTAAGTGGCAGGTGCAGCCCAGGGATGAGCAAGACTTGAAGAGCCTGACGGACCCAGTGGATCACAGGAGAACCAGGAGTCTTAGAGCAGAAAAAAATCTGGCGCCCTTCAGCCAGGAGTGGTGGGCAGGGCTGGGAATCTGACAGAGCTGGGATCCAGACCTGAAAATGACAGAGGCCATGTTGCTTCTTACACTGTTTCTCCATTTCTTTTGCTATTGGGTGCTCTAGCAATCAATGTAACATAATAACATGGAAGGCTGGCTTTTATTATGAAACGTCTGCCTGCAAATCATTGAGTGAGTGGTTGTTAGTCCTTACTGCTTGTACGATCTAAAATGCTAAAACCTTGTAGTAAGTCTTTTTCTTTTTTAAAATTTTTTAAAATGTTTATTTTTGAGAGCAAGAGAGACAGAGTGCGAGTGGGGGAGGGACAGAGAGAGAGGGGGACCCAGAATCTGAAGCGGGCTCCAGGCTCCGAGCGGTCAGCACAGAGCCCGACGCGGGGCTCGAACCCACGAACCGTGAGATCGTGACCGGAGCCGAAGTCAAGAGTTGGACGCTTAACCGACTGTGCCACCCAGGTGCCCCCATCCTTATTGTTTTAAATAATTAACAGAGAGAACATCTCAAGATAAAAGGGACAGATTCTAGGTTCACTGTTGGAAATTAATAGTCCCCCTTTGACTCCCGGGAACATTACGCAGACACCAGCATCTTCGTATCACGAGAGCATGTAGAGCCAAGAGCCTGTTTCTCTCTAGATGATGAGATAGTCATATGAACAGAGGACGAAATGCGCTTTTCTGCTCTTTTTACATAGAATCAAACAGACAAGTCGCTTGATCTTTTTGTGCCACTTTTTACCGTAAAACAGTAGTTTAAGCTAGAAGTTGCATCCACGCGTGGCTACTCGGAGGTCTAGGGCCAGGGAAGAGCCACAAGGTCATCTTCTTGTCCCTGGAACCGGAGATGATGTAGGACCTACCTGGATCTGTGACATCACTTGAAACTCAGAAGCTGGCATTTGGCTACTCGGGAGACTCAAGTCAGAGAGGGAGGTGTGGGTGTGATGCGTGGTCCACCCTCTGACCACGAATCGTGTGCTATCACGGGAGGGCTTGCTTTTACTCCAGTGCAGGCCTCTCTCGTGGACCGAGCACTTACAGAATTTGTTCAGCAACTGTCGTTAACGCTGATTTCACTGAAGGCCGGTGTTTGCTTTCGGCTGCTACGAACAACGGTAGTCACAACGGCGAGCTACGGTGACACCACACTGCCCTTTGTGTCGAGCACCTGTCTGCCATCACTGTGTTAGATGCTCGTGTACATTACCACCTACCCTCACAAGGACTTCCGGAGACGGGCAGTATTCTTCCGGGAGCAGTCGAGCCATTCGCCAAGACTGCATGGCGAAGCGACGGGCCCAGGGATTGAACCCTCCACAATCTGAACCCCAGAGCCGTGCTCTTCCTGGAGTCCCAGGGCCCAGGCAGCCGAGAACAGGTGACGCGGATTGCCAGCCTTCCTGAGAATTGGTTTTCTGAACCGTGTTTGGCCCTCGACAAAATGCCATCACGAGGCTGGGATCTGTAGCCCTGAGAAGGTCCGTCGCTGGTCTAGGGTGCAGAGGAACTCGAGGAGCCCTTAGCCCGCTAAGACAGCTGCGTTACGGACTTCACGCCAGCGTGGGTCTGGTTCTGCGTCAGATTAAATCTCGTCTGTCACTTTGCCCGTTCCGTCAGCCTGTGCAGCCTGATCGCAGACAGTTTCCTGAGGCCGAGATAAGGGACGCCCCACCCCGCCTGTCGTGTGTAACCAGATCCCCGCGCCTTCCTCAGGGAACGAGCAGGTGCACAGTCCTGAAGGTTCCAGTTCATCCAGAAGTTTAAAAAAGCCCCAGAGGTGAAAATACAAAGAATATTGTCTTTTTCAAACCTCCCTCTAACTCCACAAGGTGCAGTGATGCTGGACAAGAATGCAAACACTTTGAAAAAAAGATAAAGCTGTTCAGTTGCTAACACTGTTTTAATGACCTCCGTGGGTACATTTTGGGGCTTACAAGCTACAAGAATGAACATTACTTTAAAATATATAACTGGGTGGCTCCGTTGGTTGAGCATCTGACCTCGGCTCGGGTCATGATCTCATGGTCCGCGAGATCGAGCCCCATATCCGGCTCTGTGCTGACGGCTCGGAGCCTGGAGCTGCTTCGGATTCTGTGTCTCCCTCTCTCTCTGCCCCTCCTCCACTCATGCGCTGTTTCTCTCTCAAAAATAAATAAACATTTAAATAAATAAATAAGTAAATCACATAACTTGGGGCACCTGGGTGGCTCAGTCGGTTAAGCTTCTGACTCTTGATTTTGGCTCAGGTCAGGATCTCACAGTTCATGAGTTCAAGCCCCACATCAAGCTCTGTGCTAACAGTGTGGAGCCTGCTTGGGATTCTCTCTCCCTCTCTCTCTCTCTCTCTCTCCCTCCCTCCCTCCCTCCCTATCTGCCCTGTCCTGCTGTATGTGTGCGCGCTCTCTCTCTCTCTCTCTCTCTCTCTCTCTCTCTCTGTCTCTCAAGTAAATAAACTTTAAAAATCTTAAAAAAAAAAATAACATACATAACTTGCTACGGGGGTTAATCATCTGAATTGCCAATCAGATAAGGTTTTTCTTTGATGGAATTCAGATCCCCTCTCCCATCTTGTGCCCCAGAATGCTGGGAGATGTTCAGGGGCTGGAAATGGTTTGTGTTGGTTAGACCAAGCTTTGGGTTTTGTTTTTCCTTTCGCCAGTTTCTTCGCAAGCTGAATTTGAATTTGTAAAGTCAGTTGAACAACACTGGCCTTTTCTATACGCACGAAGGTTAAGAACTACAGACAGCTCACACTGCTCCCAAGAAGTCCTCCAGTCTGTTCCTGAGAGTAGCTACCTGAGGAGCAGAAGTGAGACAATCCATATAGGTTAGTTAGCGTGGCAGTTCTGGCAGGATTTTCAGAGCACTGGGATTACGTCACGGGGACCACTTCAGCAAGTCTTGCAAATAGAGGTTCTCTTAAGCCGACAGATCTTCAGTGTTTAAAATTTTTCTCTTTTATGTTTATTCATTTTTGAGAAAGAGAGAGACAGAGTGCGAGCAGGGCAGAGAGGGAGGGAGCCACAGAATCCGAAGCAGGCTCTGGGCTCCGAGCTGTCAGCACAGAGCCCGACGCGGGGCTTGAACCCACAAACCATGAGATCGTGACCTGAGCTTAAGTTGGACACTTAACCGACTGAGCCACCCAGGTGCCCCTGGACCTTTCGGTTTGTAATCACTTGTATTTGAAGGTAGATATTGAGGTGGTCGGAGTTTTGTGCTTTGGGTTTGGGGAGGTTTTTATTTTAGGTAAAATATTAAAAGTAGGGTTTTTTTTTCCTGTACAAATTTGGCAGTATAATTAAAATAGAATCTGATTTATGCACTTTTATGAAAGCCATCTATAGAGCGCACTGAGGCCACAGTGATCCTATTTTTCATTGTAAATTTTTAGATGTGTGTGGGGGTGTGTCTATGCAAGGTGGTGTGGTAGCAGCCAACTTTGTCCTTTTCAGGGCTGTGCCGGCCCCCACAGCCAGCGCTCACCGTCTCTCACAGCTGCTGTCTACGCAAAACAGCCCCCGACTCACAGAAATGCACGACTCTACGTGCCAGATTCTTTGATGACTTGGAAAACATGTTTTATTCATAAAACACTAATTTCCAATTGATTTTTTAAAAATATTTATTTATTTTTGAGAGAGGGTAAGCAAGGGAGGGGCAGAGAAAGGGGGACAGAAGATCCGAAGCGGGCTCCACGCTGTCAGCACAGAGCCCGATGCGGGGCTCAAACTCACTAACCGCAAGATTATGACCTGAGCCCAAGTCGGATGCTCAACCGACTGAGTCACCCAGATGCCCCTCTAATTAATTTTTTAGTGCTATTTTGCATAACAGTGTTCAGACAACACGTGGGGATTTTGAAGGAAAGGTTAACTTTGGTGATTTTTATCAGTGATAATAATTAACAATAACGACTGTAGGCTGATTGTAGCCTGCTTTTATTTACAAAGCATTTACAATATGCAAAAATACATTCTAAGAGCTCTACATATATTAACTAATTGAATAGTACAGCAACCTGCTGAGGTAGACAACTGTTGTTGTCCCTGTCTTACAAGTGGGGAAACTGAGGCACGTGGAGATACAGTAACTTGCCCTGTGTCACACACCTGGGAAGTGGCAGGGCTGGGATTTGAACCCCTGTGACCTGACTCCAGCGTCCGCGCTCCTGGTGACTAGCGCGTATCCCTCTTCTGGAAGTCCTCTCCAACACTACTTTGGCTCTGGAATGGCTTCACCCGATCCTTCTTCCTGAGGCCGGAGACCCTCCCGGTTAGGTCTGCCATGGCCCAGGTCCCCGTGCAACAGTTGCTACCCGGGCTTGCCCTCCTTTTGAAAGATTTTATTCAGCTCTTGCCTTGCTTCTCAGGGGGCAGACAGAGCTAACCTACCTTTATATCCACACCCCCCCCTCCCCAACTTCTCCCTTCCACTTTGCTTGCCCTGATGAAGTGGGACTTCCCTGCTTTCCCATCCAGGTCAAGGGACAAAAGGAGAAATCACACAGAACTGCTGTCTGTTCTCAAGAAGCGGTGTAGACCTTAGGGGCGGTCTCTTTCCAGCGAGCCGCAGGTGTTCTCATTGGAATATGTCTTTGCTCAGATCTCAAGGCGTAATAGCCACCAGCCTCAACAATCCAAATAGCAACCCCTAACTGACAAAGCCAATAGGTAGACCACATCTCCCTTGGACTCCCCAAAAGTTATTTTATTTTCTATGTTAACATTCAACAAAATCTGCTCTTTGGAGACAGTTCTACGTATCCTAACACAATATAGATCCGTGTAACCCACCACCACTGTCAGGATGCGGAAGGTTTCCGTCATTCCCCAAAACTCTGGAGTGCTGTGCCCTTACCCCAACTTTTGGTAACCCCCGATCTGTTCTCCTTCACTGTAGCTTTGTCTTTTGGAAAATATCGCATAAGTGGAATAACACAGCACATAACCTTCGGAGACTGGCTTCCTTCGCTCGGCGTAATACCCTCCAGATCCACCCAAACCACTGTATCAGTAGTTAGCTTCCTTTTTATTACTCTACGGAGGTAGCACGGTTTATGCGGTCACCAGTCGAAGGACATTTGAGTTGGTTGCAGTATTTACCGCTTCCAACTTTTGTGTACAGGCTTTTTATGAATGTGGGTGTTCGTTGCTCTGGTGAGTGTGGGTCATGCGCCATGTGCATATTTAACTTTGTAAGAAACTGCAAAACCATTTTTCCAGAGCAAGCGTACCATTTTATGTGCCCACCAGCAACGTAAGAGGGTTTCATGTGCCCCATATTCTCGCTGCATCTTGTTTGGTCAGTAGTTTGTATTTCAGCCATTCTAATGGGTGTGTAGTGATATCTTATCTCATTGTGGTTTGAATTTGCATTTCCCCAATGGCCGGTGACACTGAACATCTTTTCTTGTGCCTGTTTGCAGTTTAGCAAAATGTCAATGAGCTCTTTTGCCTATTTTTTAATCGGATTGTTTTCTGACTGTTGGGTTTTAAAAAGTTCTTTTTATGTCTCCATCAACTGGGAGAGACAGGAAAAAAAAGACATAGTCACCAGTATTCCCAACGGAAACAATGTGAATCCTACTTCAGGAGCGTAGAGAATGGAATATGTAGTTCTTGGAAGGCAAGGAGTGTGAGAAAAGATGATTTGCCAATTCTTACCTCAAGTTTGATTTCTTGGGAGAGAGAGGTCTGTGACGTGTTTTTAAAGAGTTATACAGTGTTTCCCTCATAGGATTTGTTAAGTTCCACATGTATGTGAATGCTTGACGAGTTCTTTGGGTTGTCCAGTATTTAATATCTGCTATTCTGTCTCAGAAGTACCATAGACGCACTTGAAAAATGTTTGTGTATGAAACTATTATGTTACTTAGAACGTCGACAGAACTTGAATTTAGGGGCATGACAGATTGATATCCAGTAAGCAGAAATTACAAAATGGTAGATTTCAATTTCAAAGGCCACGATTCTCTGAGTACTTCTTATGCTTCTCAGTTCCCTTGTCTTTGTTTCAATTGTTTCCGTTGTCTGGAATGTGGCTCTTCTTGCTTTTCTACATAAATGTTTTTATCCATCAAGGCCAACCCCTGTTGTTGCTTCTGTTTTCCCAGATGAAATCCAGATACCCATTTACCCATCTATTCATCCATTTTCCAAATATTTATTGAGTTCCTACCCTGTGTTACATATTGGGAGAATAACTCGGTGGACCAGCAGAAAAGATTTCTGCTTTTATGGAGCTTACATTTGATCGATGTTCTCAGAGAGCAGCCAGCTTCTGATTTCGTTGATTTTCTTTGTCCATGTTTTATCCCACTGACTTCATCTCTTTTCTTCTTTCTCTTCTTTTTGCTTGATTTCGTTTCTAACATTTATTTATTTTTGAGAGACAGAGCAAGACAGAGCATGAGGGGGGAAGGGCAGAGAGAGGGAGGGACACAGAATCCAAAGCAGGCTCCAGGCTCTGAGCTGTCAGCACAGAGCCCAACGTGGGGCTCGAACTCATGGACTGTGAGATCATGACCTGAGCCGAAGTCAGATGCTCAACCAACTGAGCCACCCAGGTGCCCCTTGCTTGATTTTGTTTTAATTTGCTCTTCTTTTTCTAGTTACTAGTGAAAGTTGAGAATCATTGATTTGAGGATTGTCTCCTCTACTAACAAAGAGATCTTAAAGCTATTAATTTTGCTCAAGGACCTGCTTTAGCTTGTCCTTGTGGGTCCCACACATTTTGAAATGTTACATTTTCACTATCGTTTAATTAAAAATATTTTCTAAGTTGTCCTGTGATGTTGTCTTTGACTTAATGATTATTTAGAAGTATCTTGTTTAATTTACAAATAGTAGGGGTTTTCCGTGTGGTCTTGTTTTTGATTTCTAATTTAATGCCACTGTGGTCAGAGAACATGCTCTTCTAGTCTTTAAGTTTGTTCCGGTCTGCTTTTTTTGCCCAGAACCTGATGTGTCCTGGTGAATGTATCGTGTGCACTGCCATTGTTGAGTATAGTTTTCTATACATATCAATTAAGTCAAAGTGGTTTATAATGCTGTTCAACACTTCTATGTCTTTAGTGATTTTTTTAAAATTAATTGTCCTATCAGTTGCTGAAGGAGGAGTGATGGAATCTTCAGGAATAATTGTGGAATTGTCTATTTCCCACTTTCATTCTGTCAATTTTTGCTTCGTGTATTTTAAACCTCTGTTATTGTGATTGTCTTTCTGATAAATTGATCCTGTTTTCATTATGAAATGGTCCTCTTTATCTCTG
Source organism: Panthera leo (assembly GCF_018350215.1). Classification (NCBI taxonomy): domain Eukaryota; kingdom Metazoa; phylum Chordata; class Mammalia; order Carnivora; family Felidae; genus Panthera; species Panthera leo. The sequence continues at coordinate 141,399,470 of NC_056684.1, forward strand.
GTAATACATTTTATTTGGCATCTATGTTATCTGATTATTAATATTTCCACTCTAGCTTTCTTATGCTTATTGTTTGCATGCTATGTCCTTTTCTTTATTCATTTATTTTCAGCCTGTCTGTGTCTTTGTATTTAAAGTATGTATCTTGTAGGCAGCCTATAGTTGGGTATTGGTTTTTTTTTTTTCCTGACATTCTCAGACTTTTAATTGATGTGTTTAAAGAAATTAGTGCATTAATGTAACACCAGTGTAACTATTGCTATGTTGGGTTTGGGTTTATCATTTTACTTTTTTTCTCCTATTTGTCTACTTTTTGTTCCTCTTTCCTTCTTTTCTCTCCTTTTGGATTATTTGAATATAGAATTTCAATGTAATATTTTTGTTGTTTTTTTTCACCTATACTTATTTGCATTATTCTTTAGTAGTTCCCTGGGGATTACAATATACATCTTTAACTTTTCACAGGTCTCTTCAGTTAATAGTGTATAATATTAAAATCTTGTGTAAAATATTAAAATCTCATATAAAATATTAAAATCTTATAGATCCATATCTTCCCCATCCTTTGTGTTATGGTAGTTATATGTATTACATGTACGCACCTATAAATCTTACCAGTGTTAACAATTTTCATCTTTTTTTTTTTAATTTTTTTTAATGTTTTTATTTATAGTTGAGACAGAGACAGAGCATGAGCAGGGGAGGGGCAGAGAGAGACGGAGACACAGAAGCCGAAGCAGGCTCCAGGTTCTGAGCTGTCAGCACAGAGCCCAATGCGGGGCTCGAACTCACGAATCGTGAGATCATGACCTGAGTCGAAGTCGGAAGCTTAACCAACTGAGCCACCCAGGTGCCCCTATGATTTTCATCTTTAAAAATTTAAAGGTTTTTAAGAACATTAACAGGAAACTGCAAAAAGAAAAAAAAGTCTTGAACTCATTCAGATATTTATCACTTCCAGTGATTTTCATTCTTTCTTGAGTATCTGAGTTTCCATCTTCTATAATCTCCCTTTACCCTGAAGAACGTGCTGTGGGACTTCTTATAACATAGATCTGCTGGCAATGAATTCTTTCAGTTTCCATTTATCTGAAAATGCTTTTTTTTTTTAAAACCTTCACTGTTAGAGGCTACTTTTGCTGGATATAGAATTCCGGATTGGATTTTTTCATTCTGTACTTTAGAGATGTTGCATTCTCTTCTAGTCTCCATCCATGGTCCTTGCCCAGTATAGACCATGTCAGTTTGCTCTTGCTGCTTTCAGTATGTGCCCTTAATCTAGTTTTCAGCAGTTTGATTACGATATACCTTGAGGTGGGTTTCTTTGTGTTTATTTTGCTTGGAATTTGTTAAACATTTTGTTGTTTTCTGTTTCTGTCCTTCATCAAATTTAGGATTGGCGGGGGGGAGGCCTTTATATTTCAGATTTTTTTTCTGCCTTGTCCTCTTTCTTCTTCTGTTCCAACTTAATGTACATTGGACTGGTTGAGGTCATCTAACAAATCCCCAAGGGACTTGGTTAATTTTCCCCCCAATTCTTATCTCTGTGTTCTTTACCCTGGATACTTCCTCTTGGCCCATCCTCAGGTTTACGTGTCTTTCCTCCATCACGTCCATGCAGCTGCACGCGTTCGGTGAACTCTTGACTTCCGAAAATGTGTTCTTCAGTTCTGAAATTTCCATTTGGTTCATTTTTATATTGTTTCTGTTTCTCTGCCAGTAATTCCCACTTCTCCACTGAAATTTTCATTCACTGGAAATAACCTCATTTTCCGTATCTGTTAGTTCCAATATTTTGTTCATCCTGGAGTTGGACTCCATTTATTTTCTTTTCTCTTGAGAATGTGTTCCGCTTGTTGATTCTTAAGTATGTTGAGTAATTTTGGATTATATCCTGGACATTATGAATCTTAAGTTGTGGGGATTTTGTATTCCATGATTTTCCTCTAAGAAGTGTTCTTTCCTTTGTCTTAGCAGCTGCTTTTCTTGGCTGGGCTTGAACTGCTAACTGCTTCTCGGGCAGTGCCTCCGATCTCAGTTCTGATCTTCTGCTCTTAGCTGTAACACTTGACTCTGTTCTATGCGGGGGGGGGTTCCGCAGGTCAGCCAGAGACGGGATAGACAGAGTTTGGGAATCCCCCCGCTCTGGCTTCTTCCCTTCTGGGATTTCCCCACTCTCTTCAGTGGTCACAGTTTTTGGACTTCACGTTTTGGCTTTCTTAGCACAAAATGGCTGTGGGGGTTTCCCACGTGTACCCTTAACCCCACCGCGAGTACCACTTAACTCTGGCTAAAAAGCCATGGAAAGGAGTTTCTTGTATATTTTTCCAAGTGAGTGTAAACTCCCCACCAGAGTTTATATACCTGTGTCTCCTCTCCAGTACCTTCAAGTAGTTGCTTTTTGTGTAATTTCCAGGCTTAAAATTGCCTTCTGCAGGAAGGTGCTGTCCACAAGGGGTCTGTCCTACCTGGAAACAGGCGCAACTCTGTGGTACTTACGTTTTATAGTTGGGACGTAGAAGATAATCAAACAAGAGCACAGTAATGCTATGAAAGAAGTAAATAAGGTTGACGTGATCGGAGCACCAGCCTTAGGTAAGGTTGTTAGGAAGGTTCTCTGAAGAGCTCTGTTTGAGCCGACACCTAAGAACAGAAAACAGAACAAGCAAAAAAAGCTTGTTAAGAAATGTTTCAAGCAAAGGCAACAGCAGATACGAAAGAGAGAGAGGTCAGTGTGACTGAGGCATGGAGGGAAAGAAGGGACGATGTGAAATGGGTTTGCAGAGGCCAGGAGACCTGATGGGACACGGGAGGCCTTGGTAAGGAACTGGCGATTAACAGCTCCGTACAAGAGGCTGGGATTGCCGTCGAGGTCACGGGGTGCTTAGCAGACAGATCATGTTACTTTGTCAGACTAGTCGGCCCTTAACAGGCATGACTGATAGATGGTGTAGCCTTGTTTTGTTTTCTTCCATTATTTTAACGAAGTAAAAAATCTTATTTATGTGGTCTTAGATTCCGCATCGCAGCTAACTTTTATAACGTTACCGTCTATCATGTTTTCATCGAATAACAAAGATTATCCGTAAGTATCTGAAGAGGCTATTAAAATACTTCTTCCTTTCCCTACTGCGTGTCAGTGTGAGGCCAAATGTTCTTTATATACTTCAACCAAAATAACATATCACAGCAGACTGGATACATAAACAAATCTGGTTCTTCGCTAGTAAGTCAGCCATGAAAGAAAATTTTTAAACAGTCAAAGATGTCAATCCTTTCACAAAATTATTTTCGTTTTTAAAAATATAGCAGTTGTTCCATAAAAACGGGCTACTTAATATGTGATACTTTTGTTCTTTGTAGCTAAGTCATGCTTACATATTTATAAAATGCTGTTTTAATTTTCAGCACAGCAGATACTGATAGACACAATTCACACAAACAAAAGTTATCTGTGGTCCCCAGTAAGTGTTGCTAATGTAAAGGAGTCCTGAGGCCACAGTGTCTGAGAAGTGCTGTGTTAAGGCTATTTTATGTGGGAAAGATAATACATCACGCCAATGGTTTTCACTTCAACTGTGTAGCGAAGTCATAATTTTTAAGTTTATTTATTTATCACGAGAGAGAGAGAGAGAGAGAGAGAGAGAATGTGAGCAGGGGAGGGGCAGAAAGAGACGGAGAGAGAGAGAATCCCAACCAGGTTCCCCGCTGTCAGCACAGAGCCTGATGTGGGGTTCGAACTCAAAAAACCATGGGATCGTGACCTGAGCCGAAACCAAGAGTTGGACACTTAACTGACTGAGGTACTGGGGTGCCCCAAGCCTTTTTTTTCCCCAAAATTTTTATTTAAATTCCAGTTAGATGGGGCGCCTGGGTGGCCCAGTCGGTTAAGCGTCCAGCCTTGGCTCAGGTCACGATCTTACAGTTCGTGGGTTAGAGCCCCGCGTCCAGCTCTGTGCTGACAGCTCGAGGCCTGGAGCCTGCTTCTGATTCTGCGTCTCTCTCTCTCTCTCTCTCTCTCAAAAATAAACATTAAAAAAAATAACTTCTAGTTAACATATAGTGTAACATTGGTTTCAGGAGATAGTGTTGTCTTGGGATTATCTGGCCAACCCTTCAGTTAGCATGGTCAGAACAAAAGCGAGACGGTGACGGGGGCGGGGGGTGGATTTCTGCCATGTGAGGGGAGATGCACGCTGGTCCCTCCTCTACCTCTGAGGTCTCCAAATGTCACGGGAAAGAACATGCATTGGCCCGTGTCTAGAATAATACAATAGCGCTTAAAACCTCAGCTAAGAGGGGCGCATGAGTGGCTGAGTCGGTTAAGCGTCCGACTTCTGCCCAGGCCATGATCTCGCAGTTTGTGAGTTCGAGCCCCGCATCAGCATCAGGCTCTGTGCTGACAGCTGGGAGCCTGGAGCCTGCTTCAGATTCTGGGTCTCCCCGTCTCTCGGCCCCTCCCCTGCTCGTGCTCTGTCTCTCTCTGTCTCTCAATAATAAATAATGTTAAAAAAAAAAAAAACTTTTAAAAAATAAAAAAATAAAAAATAAAACCTCAGCTAAGAGGAAATGAAAAGCACGAGCAGAATCACTAAAGACTAGAGCAGAGTGAGACGCTGTAGTTCTGTGTCGCACGAGACGGCCCGTGGTTTCTGCACGAGGGCAGTGGCCTCCAGGATATGAATGGTACCGTGTCCCAGCAACACGCTCCGGGCGTGCGCGTCGGTCCCATCCCTCCGGGGGGCACTCGAGAGTCACTTGTTCCTCTCCTTTGGTTTAGATGACAGCGCTTCCGCCGCGAGTAGCATGGAGGTGACGGACCGCATTGCCTCCCTGGAGCAGCGCGTCCAGATGCAAGAAGACGATATCCAGCTGCTCAAATCGGCGCTGGCCGACGTGGTCCGGCGGCTGAACATCACGGAGGAACAGCAGGCGGTGCTGAACAGGAAAGGACCTACCAAAGGTGGGCGCCGTAGAGGCTCGGGGGCAGCGCTAGACTTGGTCTCGTGGAGGACGCCTGCCCTGGCGGATGCAGGCCCTCCTCAACAGCGACAGACAACCTCAGAAGATCAGGGAACGGCTCTCAGCATTGCCCAAACCATCACACGAGGCGGGACGGGGTCTTTAACTTTATTTAGTTCTCTTTGGCTTGACACGAGGGAATCGTTAGCCTGTGGTTACATGTGCAGGTGGCCAGAACATGCTTGTGGAGTCAAGGAGGGAGCCATCCAGGGGCCACCGCTGGGAGCACAGGTTTATCTTGCAAGGCAGAGCTGAGCACAAGGACACCCCCATGATCCTCTGGGCGCCTTGGAGTCTGTTCCACCCGGAAACTTTCTGACAACTCTCCTCTCTTTCCGTGTACTCAGCTTCTGTGCTGCCGTTCTGTTCGGCACAGCCACCAGTTAATGACCCTACGCCACAGCGAAGCTCTGCCCAGGACTGGGGGCCCCCAAGGGGCAGGCCCTTCCCTGAGGAGCTCAGAACCCGCAAGCTAGGAAGCTCCTTCCGGGCACAGCCTGCTGTGTCCTTTGAATTTCCTGCTCTGCTGTCCAGGAGAGCGTAGCCAGCTACAGAGTCTGTATCTCGTGGGTTTCTGGCAAATTTATTTTTTTTTAACTTTTTTAATGTTTATTTAGTTTTCAGAGAGAGACAGAGAGACGGAGCACAAGCAGGGGAGGGTTAGAGAGAGAGGGAGACACGGAATCCAAAGCAGGGTTCAGGCTCTGAGCTGTCAGCATAGAGCCTGACAGGGGGCTCAAACCCATGAACCGCGAGATGATGACCTGAGCCGAATTCGGACGCTTAACCGACTGAGCCACCCAGGCGCCCCTAAAACATTTTTTTAATGTTTATTTTTGAGAGAGAGAGAGAGAGAGAGAGAGAGAGAGAGAGTGAGCCAACACAAGCGGGGGAGGCACAGAGAGAGAGGGAGACACAGAATCTGAAGGCGGCTCCAGGCTCTGAGCTGTCAGCACAGAGCCCGACGCGGGGCTCAAACCCACGAACCACACGAGATCATGACCTGAGCCGAAGTCGGATGCTTAACCGACTGAGCCCAGGCGCCCCTGGTTTCTGGCAAATTTAAATCATTTCATTTCCTTGTGACGCCCGTGAGTGAAATATAAGAAAGCACTATTTGTGTTTGAAGTAACTTTGTAGTGACCCTCCTCTGAAAATTCTGCAAGTACGACGCCTCATAAAAGTTTCCTGCTAATCGTACTCGGTTGCCTGAGGTCCACTTTCAACCCATAGACCTTGCTCATCTTTTACCAGATCCCCGCTCCTTGTGGCTAACTTTAGAAAACAGAATTCATGTTGGCTGTCAATTTCCTTTACTTAAAACATAGCAGATCACACAGCTATGTAAATGTCCCTTTAAAATTAGCTTTGTTTGTTTGTTTGCTCGGATTTAACGAATTATTTCACACTTTCCATGTTTTTCCTGGAGTCAGGAGAGGGTACTGTCTGATGTCACATATGCTAGTTTTCTCTCAAGTCCCTGGCTACATTTTCCCATGTCTGTAGGAAAAAATGTACTTCTTCTTCCTTCAGGGTAATCGTCACCAGCTCTGTGTGAGATATACTTGTGGACAACGTTGACGTGTTTTCTGTAATTCCCGTATCTGAGCATAGTTGCTACATGATGTTACAATGTTACGTTAATTTCAGGTGTACAATTTGTACCTTACGCCCTGCTCACCACAAGTGTAGCTACCCTCTGATACCATACACGGATACATCTCAAAGAATCCTTTTTTTAAATGTTTATTTATGTTTGAGAGAGAGAGAGAGATCGTGAGTTGGGGAGGGGCAAAGAGACAGAGTGTGAGCACGGGAGGAGCAGAGAGATAGGGAGACACGGAACCTGAAGCAGATTCCAGGCTCCAAGCTGTCAGCACAGAGCCCGACACGGGGCTCGAACTCATGAGCTGTGATATCGGGACCTGAGCCGAAATCGTACACTTAACCAACCGAGCCGCCCAGGCGCCCCTCGAATAATCTTTTTAAGTACTGTTTTTCTCCTTCTAAGTTACAAAGTCATTAGGGAATTTTAAATAGAAACTAAGTTATTTTAGGTATTCTTGACCTACTCAGCTTTCCAAAAATAAATCTGATGACTACTATACCCTAAAGGGTACATTTGAAGTCGTTGCTTTATATAAAACTTCAGACTTCCAAAACATCTATTTTTTTTTAAAAAATTAGGGGAAAAAAATAATGCAAGAGGCCTGCCTGTTTCTTTTCTTGATTAAGAGTAAAGTTTTATGAAACTTCCTCTAAGAGAATAGTTTCTTTTCATAGTGAGATCTGATGTGTTTTTTTTAATATATTTTTTTTCATAAGTAAAAGTAAATCATGGTATAAAGGCAGAGGGTCACGCCGAGAAACAGAACAAAGGTCATAAGAAAGCTGGTGAGTGGGGTGGCATCCCCCAAATGGAACGGGCCATGACTTGGGGAGGTGGAGAAGTGGGCCCATCAGAGGCTCTGGGTCGCTGCTTTCCTTCGGGAGAGAGCCGTGTTGGTACATGTGCACCTGCCGCTGGGTAGCTGACCCTCAGTAGCCATGGTTCAGTTGGGGGATCTTTCAGACCAGACGGATTTGACACAAACCTCCTCTGTGTGTAAAAGGCCACTTCACATTATTTTGGCTTGCTGTCCTCCTACAGGCTCGAAGCAGACAGGACTCAAGGCATTCTAACTTTTAAGTATTAAGTGATGTTTCCCCCCCAAGGTCAGTTTTCTGAACCTTAGGGTTCAGTGTTCTGAGCTTTGGGCACCTAACTTCGTGCTGTTGGCCCAGCGACAGGAATGGCGGTGCAGCAAGAAACAGGCCACACTGGTAGGCAGTGAGCTTTCAAAGTGCTCAGCACGGCTCAGCTCAAAGGAAGTGTGTGCCGTGTCTGTGCCACAGTCACCCCGATGGGCAGACCTCAGAGTCTATACAGTAGCCCCAGGGTTGCCCGTGAGGCTGTAAATCCCTTTCCATGGTACCACTTCACTTTGTTCGAAGATACTTTATTCTTCTTCGTATGACTTCACTCGCGTAACAATGAGAACTGCCGTCTCGGGAAAATAATTCACTAACAGATCAAGTTCGTGGCTTCCTGAGACAGGGGGGAGATTGTGGCCAAGCCATCAGATGCTGGGCCTGTGGACACAGAGTTTACATAGGAGGGAGCTGTGACTCACACCACTTTTCCCTGGCAACATTCTCCTGGTGCTGGGGATTTTTAACCAGTGATGCCGTCCTGGGGCTTAGGAGTTACTAAGTCTCCACCGAAGCCCCCCAGACGTTGTTATTCGTGTTTTCTTTTGCCTTTGGGTTTTTTTTTAAGTATTGAGAACGGGTTGCCCTGTCACGCTTCTTACCTACAGACAACCTCAGCCCACAAAAGTGGCCCTGCTTATGTCAGATTGACCTTCAGATGCGGAGATTTGGTATGTTTTAATTTTGCTGAGCTTGGGTTACCCTGTACTGGGGAGAAGAGAATCAAATAGTTTTCCCTGCTACCTAACAATGCGGTTAAGAAGACCCCCATGTATATTGATTGCTGTTGTGAGTATAAATACAGAAATGTGCTTTATGAATAAAAGAGTTCATTGCAACACCATGCATATTGGAGAATACTTGGATAGAAAGGAGCAGAGGGAGGGGCGCCCAGGTGGCTCAGTCGTTAAGCGACCGACTTTGGTTCAGGTCATGATCTCGCGGTCCGTGGGTTCGAGCCCCACATCAGGCTCTGTGCTGACACAGCTCAGAGCCTGGAGCCTGCTTCAGATTGTGTCTCCCGCTCTCTCTGCTCCTCCCCCACTCACGCTCTGTCTCTCTCTGTCTCTCAAAGATGAATAAATGTTAAAAACAAAAAAATTTTTACAAAAAGGAGCAGAGGGAGTGCAAGCTACAGGGACCGAAAACTGCAGCACTGTGTGATCGAACACTGGGTCCTCATTAAAAACGTTCACGTTACTGGTGGCAACAGGGAAAGCACCTGTGCATTACATTAAGAGTCACAAGCAAGATAGAAAACTGTATACACTGTAAAATTCAAGTTAATAGACAAAATCTACGCAAAAAGACTGGAAAGAAGTATAACCAAGTGTTTTCACTGACTTTTTGTTCCCTGAGTGGTGGGACTGTGACCTTTTTTTCTTCTTTATACGTTTAGTTGGTTTCTAAGTGTTCTTTAGAGTAATAAGCAGAAGAAATTCGTGTTTTAAATGTGACGCTTTTCTGGGGTGCCTGGGTGTCTCAGTCGGTTGAGCGTCCGGCTTCGGCTCAGGTCATGATCTCACGGTTGGTGGGTTCGAGCCCCGCGTCGGGCTCTGTGCTGACAGCTCAGAGCCTGGAGCCTGCTTGGGATTCTGTGTCTCCCTCTGTCTCTGCCCCTCCCCAGCTTGTGGCTCTGTCTCTGTCTCTCAAAAATTTATTGTTAAAAAAAAATTGGGGGGCACCTGGGTGGCTCAGGTGGTTGACCACCTGACTTCAGCTTCAGGCATGATCTCACGGTTCGTGAGTTCAAGCCCCGTGTCGGGCTCTGTGCTGACAGCTCGGAGCCTGGAGCCCGTTTCGGATTCTGTGTCTCCCTCTCTCTCCACCCCTCCCCTGCTCATGCTCTGTCTCTCTCTGTCTCTGAAAAATGCATAAACGTTAAAAAAAATTAAAGTAAAAATGACTCCTTTTTTACCTCGTAAACTGATCTTCTCCTGCCCCGAGGACAGCAGCAAGGAGCAAGTGCCCAGAGGCTGGTGGCCTGTTCTCAAGAAGATAAGGAGTCGTGATTTGGAGTTAAATTCACAATAGACCCATTGTATGTATGCATGGCTGATTTCCATCTCAGTGCAAGGGGAGTGCTGTGAGATTTTAATGGAAAACGTAGTCCTTGTCGGCTTTGTTCTGTGCTCACCAGCAAGTAATTCACATTTACCACTTTAAATGTTGCTCCTGTGTTCAGGTCTAATTAACTCTGCCTCAGGTATCTCGGATCACAACTGAAACGCTACATTAATTCTTCCCACATCGCATTCAGGGTACCTGACTGCACCCTGATGTCCGAAGCATTCTGTCCTGGATGTAGCCCTGGCCGTGGGATAATAGCTCCCACTCCTCCCGTGCCTGCTGCGCCCGGACACGATGCTAACACCTTTCCACTCCTCACTCCCCGTGCTCTGGGAGCCCTGCAGGGTGGGCGCTGGGATCCTTATTTTTAAGAAGCGAGGGCCCGGAAGGGTGGTGACTTCTCTGAGGCTCCGTGAAGTAAGCCTCGCTGAGTCGGGCCGGTCCTGCGTGATTCCTTTATTGCTCTGTGCTTCCCAACGTCCCTTGAGACGTGAGCTCCCAACCATCCTGCCCCCCCCACCCCGATGAATGCATTCCAAATACATGCCATTCATCATGCATTCTCTTTTGATTTTAGAAATTCTTCTTTCGTGCTGTGTGTCTACGTTTTGCCCCTAGGAACAATTGAAATGTTATTTAAAAAATCCCTTTTATGAACCAGCAGAATGTCTCCTATCTTAGTGTCGTGTGGAAACGGAGGAGTCATTTATCTCAGCCCCTGATGAGCGGAAATTGCGTGTGAGCCCTTCCCGCGGTGCACTTTCTCCTCCACAGTTGTAAACGTTGCCCGTCTGAAGATCGTGCGTTGTCCTACAGGCCGCTCTCGTATCCTCCTGTCCTCCCGCTCGCAATCCAGGCTGCTGCCTGCTCACACTGGACGTTAGCAGGTGTTTTTCCTTCCAGAACATTCCCTTTGTGGCAGCCGCCTTTCTTCCTTGAGTGGCTAACCACGTCCAGATGGGCAAACCTGGCAGCGACCTGAGGAGGCGTCACGTGCAAAATACGCAGTTACTAGGCGTGTTGGTGGCAGCTGTGGTGCTCTTGACCAAGCCCGTGGCCGTGACAGCCTGAGGACGTTACCGAGAGCGGCACAGCCAGCGAGATCTTGCCAAAGTAGGGGTCTCTCCACCTTCTTTGCCACTCCGAGGTGGTCACCATGCCTCCCTGCCATCCTGTGTTTTCTTTCACGATTGCATTTTTTTATTTTTAAAAACTTTTTTAATGTTTATTTTTGAGAGAGACAGAGACAGACCACAAGTGGGGGAGGGGCAGAGAGAGAGGGAGACACAGAATCCGAAGCAGGCTCCAGGCTCCGAGCTGTCGGCACAGAGCCCGACGCGGGGCTCGAACTCACAGGTGGTGAGATCATGACCTGAGCCGAAGTCAGACGCTTAACCGACGGAGTCACCCAGGCGCCCCTTCTTTCATGATTTCTTATCAGAGCTTTAAGAATTCTGTTTGTTTTGAGGACACTCTGTGACAGTGCGACGTACAGGATCCGTTACACCCTGTGCGAAAGCCACTGCGCGCAGTTGATATCCTCTCCGTGGGTTTCCACAGCCCTAGTTTCCCTTTCGGGAGAAGGACAGAACGAGGTTATGACGAGACTGGATTTGAGATCAGTGCGGTCTGATGGACACGTACCTGTTGTGTTCCTTCTGTGGGGGCATCACAGCAGGTCCCACCATCAAGGAGCCTCCCGTCGTGGATGGAGAGGACAGGTGAAGAAACAGACGACTGCCATGTGGTGTCCTGGGTGTGGTGACACAGGACACCCCTGGCACAGGCCAGGGAAGTGGGAGCAGGGAGGAGGCTCGCCCAGCCTGGTTTGGCGGTGTGTGTGTGTGTGTGTGTGTGTGTGTGTCTGTGTGTGTGTGTGTATGTGTGTGTGTGTGGTGGGGTGGGGTGGGGGTCCTGGACGAGGGGCCAGAGAGCGCTTGGTACAAGACATCCTCCTTGGGCCCTCTGGGTCCTGTCTTTTTTATTTTTTTAATGCTTATTTATTTATTTTTTGAGAGAGAGAGAGAGAGAGAGAGAATGTGAGCAGTAGAGGAGCAGAGAGGGAGGGAGAGAGAGAGAATCCCGAGCAGGATCCCCCCTGTCAGCGCAGAGCCCGGCTCGGGGCTCCATCTCCCAAGCCGTGAGACCGTGACTTGAGCCGAGGTCAAGAACTCAACCGACGGAGTTACCCAGGCAACCTTGTGGGTCCTTTCTTTACCCTCCTCTGGCCAGCTCCACAGATCAGCCTGCAGGGACCACGCCAGCAGGCCCTTGCCCTCCCCCTCCCAGTTAGGTCTGCACACGGGGAGCCCTCGCTGGGGCTTCGAAGGAGGGGAGAGAGGGGGGCCTTCACTTCCTTGGTTCCTGCCGCGTGGGGTCCCTCGGGTTGGCTGTGTCCCTCCTCTGAATGTTGCTTCTGCTCCCAAAGCAGTTTCTCTCCCTTTAGGTTCAGGTGACTGCTCCCCCCGTCAGCCCCTGGGGCCCAGGAGGGGTGACTCGCTCTCTCCTGTCAGCCCAAGAGACAGAGCAGCATACCTGGCCTGCCTGCCTCCGGAGCAGGGTGTGCAGAGATCTAGGGGACACCCCTCCCAGCTCAGGCATCGTCGGCGACCCCCTCTGCTCTGCAGAGTGAGATTAGCTCATCTGGAACAACAGTGTGTAAGCCAGTGCTCAACTGGGAGGCCCAGACTGGTGTAGGAGCTGGGAGAGGCCGTCCGGGAGGGCAGAGATGCCCAGGAGAGGACAGCGGCGTAGCCTGTGGGTCTCAAAGTGGGGTCCCCGGAGCAACGGAGGCATGCCCTGAGAGCTTGCTAGAAAGGCAGATTCTCAGGCTGCACCCCAGACCCAGGATCGGAAACACTATGGGCCGGAGCCCCGCGTTGTGTATCGTAGCATGCCCTCCAGGTGAGTGCACGTACCCGCGTTCGCTAGCCCAGCAAGAGCAGAGCTGAGGAGGTGGAATTGTTTGGCTTGTTGGTTGGTGGGGGGCACACGGAAGCACCTGGGGACATGGTGGGAAAAATAAAGTCGTACGGGTAGAATGAGAGCAGATGGCTGAGGTTACAAAAGCCCAGATCCTGACTGGCCGGGTGGCCGGGAGGTGCACTAACCCAGGGGTCGGGATGGTGTCCTCTTCCCTCCGCGGGCTGGTTGTGAAGTAGGAGCCCCCAGATGTGCAGGTCCCGTGTCAGTCCTGGTTACGTGCAACATGGTGCGGTGGCTCCTGGGGGCCGTTGGAGGTGGTGGCGAGGGACATCAAGGTGAGGGTCACGGGGAGGCGAGCCTGGACCCGGCTGACGGAGCGCCCCGGAGACCCACCCTTGGGGCTAGGAGTCGTGCTGCGGGGACAGGCTGGACAGGCAGGAACGGAAGGGACAGACAGGCTCACATACGCGTCGTTCTCGTCTCTGGGGCTGCCATGACAGGTGACCACAAACTGGGAGGCTTGTAACAATGGACGTATTCTCTCCCAGTCCTGGAGGCCGGCAGTCCGAGATCAGTGCCGCTGGACTGAAGTTGAGGGGCGGGCAGGCTTGGTTCCTTCCAGAGGCTCTAAGGGAGGCTGTCCCGGGCCCCTCTCCCCACTTCCGTGGCTGCTGGCCATCCTTGGCATTCCCTGGCCTCTGGACGCTTCGCTCCAAGCTCTGCGTCCACAGGCACGTGGCCTCCTCCCCAGGGGGGCTCTGTGTCTCTTCTCTTCTCCTCACAAGGGCACCATCGTTGGGTTCAGGGCCCACCCTGATCCTGTATGACCTCATCTTAACTAATTACATCTCCAAAGACCCTATTTCCAAGTAAGGTCATATCCTGAGGTTCTGGGTGAACATGAATGTGGGGGACTCTGTTTAACACAGTACATGTACTTAAAAAAAAAAATAACAACCCAGAATGGGGCCAAGATGGTGGACAAAGCAGAGAGACGAGGAAGAGCGGCCGTGACGGTGCCTGTCTTCCTGCTGGGGAGAAGGGTCCTGGGGACCAGCGCGCTGTGTGCGAGAGAAGATGGGGAATCGTGGTTTGGGAGCCGTGCTGCTTCCGCTGAGGAGTGCTGGCTGCCAGTGCACCCCAGGCCCTTGAGTGAGCAGGTGCTCGGGAGATGAGGAAAGAGAGCATAGAGGGTGGCGAAGGGCTTCATGCTCTGGCTGGGGAGCCGCCTGTGGCTTTTGCCATTTTCGGTCACATTTAACAAAAGAAGGAAGCTGGGACGCCGGGGTGGCTTTGTTAGTGAAGCGTCAGGCTTCGGCTCAAGTCATGATCTCGCGGTTCGTGGGTTCGAGCCCCGTGTCGGGCTCTGTGCTGACAGCTCGGAGCCTGGAGCCTGCTTCGGATTCTGTGTCTCCCTCTCTCTCTGGCCCTTCCCCTCTCGAGCTCTGTCTCTCTCTCAAAAATAAATAAACATTAAAAAAAATTTTAAATAAAAAAAAATTAAAAAGAAAGAAGGAAGCCTAGCCTTCTGCTTTAGGGGCCGAAAAGTTCCGGTTCATTAAACACTTGGCATTCTAGGCAGTTTTGTTATTGTTTTCAAAAACATAAATTGAGGCAGATTTAATTCTGTGGTGGACAAAACAAATTCTGCTAGCATTTCAAATAATTTTGTTTTTTTAATTTCAGAGTAGTGTTAGATTTACAGAAGAGTTACAGGGATAGTACAGACAGTTCCCATATGCCCCGCACCCAGGTTCCCCTACTATTAACGTTCTACATTTAGTATGCCACCACGGTGATACATTTTTATTAATTAAAGGCACACTGTATTTAGATTTCCTTAGTTTATCCTTAATACCCTTTTTTGCTGTTGTTCCAGGATCGATCCAGGATCACATTTGTCTCCTTAGGCTCCTCTAGACTGCCAGTTGCTCAGACTTTTTCCTTGTCTCTGATGACCCTGACAGTTTTGAGAAGCCCTAGTCAGATGGCTCATTGTCCTTCACCTTGGGTTTGGGTAGGTCATGGGTTTTGGGGAGGAAGACCGTAGAGGTAAAATGCATTTCCTTCACATCCTGTCAAGGTCATGTGCTATCGGTAGGACTCATCACTGTGACGTTGGCCTGGACAGAGTTTGCCAGGTTTGTCCACAGTGCAGTGACTCCCCCCGTCCCCACTCTGGACAGTGCAGAAGGCAGTCACTATGCCGCCCACACTTAAGGAATAGAGAATTGCACTCCACCTCCTTGGTTATCTACGTAAATTATCTGGAATTATGCACGGGAGACGTATCTTTGCTCCCCCCATTTAATCATTTCCTCCGTTATCAACTTGTATCGGTATGGACTCACGGATACTTGTATACCTCAGGCTGTGATCCAGTACTGCCTTATGTGGTTTGTTCCTGCGGGTTTCCCAGCTTTGGCTACGGGGAGCTCTTTCAGTTGGCTCCTGAGTGCCTCTGACTTGACCCCATCAGTACAGGGGTTGGGGTTTTATTACTGCTTTTGAGCACTTCCTTTCTCTCTGGTAGTACAGGACGCTCCGGGCCCATGTCGTGGGTGCCCTGCCCCAGCCCCAAATTTGGGCATTTCCCCGAGGAGTCCAGGCTCCCCTGCTGTTGTGGAATCGTGTTAGAAACCAAGGTTTGGGTGCCGGGTGATACTGCTTTCGGCAGTCGTAGCGGGCAGAGCTAAGGCATGTCTGTGTTTACACCAATACGTGTTTACATACGCATGTATAATTGTGTATCTGTGGCTGTATCAGGCTAAACCTGGCTCATTGCAGCCTCCCCCTGGCTTGTCTGTAGCCTTGCTCTGCAACAATGAAGCCTTGCTCCCACCATCCTTCACCCGTCTCTTAATTGTTCTCGCCCTAGTGTTCATGATTGTGGTTTCAGAGGTATAGACCATGCCCTGTGGGAAACAATGTTACTGACTGGACCACAGTGCTTACCATGTGCTCCCGGGTAGGCAGACAGTCTCTCCCCATTTCCACAGCACCTCTCCTGCCCCACCCCCTTCCATGACATCGTAGTACATACTTGTAACGTAGTTTGATTCTTTTATCTGTCATGGGTTCCCCCCCCCGCCCCCATCTCCTAACTGATTTTTCTCTGCAAACGTTCAAGTTCATTCTTTGTGCCATAAGAGCCTGTAAGTTTTGACAGATGCCTGATGTCACATAGCCACCGTGCAGCATCACATAATCATTTTACCACCCTAAATTTCTCCTAGGTCTTACCTGTTCAGCCCTCCGCCCCCCACCCGGCCAACCTCTGGCAACCACTGATCTGGTTTTTTGCTTCTATAGTTTTGCCTTTTATAAAAAAAATTTTTTTTAATTTTATTTATTTTTGAGAGAGAGATAAGAACGCAAGTGGGGGAGGGGCAGAGAGAGAGGGAAACACAGAATCCGAAGCAGACTCCAGGCTCTGAGCTGTCAGCACAGAGCCCGATGCGGGGCTTGAACCCACAAACTATGAGATCATGGCCCAAGCCAAAGTTGGATGCCTAACCGCCTGAGCCACCCAGGCGCCCCAGTGTTTTGCCTTTTATAGACTGTCATATAAATGGAATCATACAGAACACAGCCTTTCGAGCCTGGCTGCTTTCACTTGGTGGCATGGATTTAATAAGCCTCAGCCCTGTCCTTGGCGTGGATTTCTTCCTCACTTTTTTTTTTTTTTTTTTTTTTTTTTTTTTTTGCTGAATCATATTCCGCAGTCTGGATGGACCACAGTCTGTTTTTCCACTCACCCATTGAAGGACATCTTGGTTGCTTCCAGTTCCTGACAATATTATGAAAAAAAAAAAACTGCTATAAATATTAAATGCAGGCTTTATACAGACATAAGTTTTCAAATCAGTTGAGTAAATAAATACCCAATGTCACACAATGCCTGGATCCTACCACAAGACTATATTTAGCAACTGCCAAACTGTCTTCCCGGGTGTCTGTACCATTTTGCATTCCCACCAGCCATGAATGAGAACCCCGTGGCTCTGCATCCTGGCCAGCAAGTGCTATTTTGTTTGTTTTTTTGGATTTTAGCCACCCTAATAGGTGTATAGAGATATCTCATTATGGTTTTAATTTGCATTTCCCTAATGACAAAAGATGTGGAGCATCTTTTCATATGTTTATTTGCCATCTGTAGATCGTCTTGGGTGAAGTGTCTGTTCAGATCTTTTGCCCATTTTTTTAATTGGGCTGCTTGTGTTCGGACTGTTTTAAGCATTCTTTCTTTATATTCCAGATACGAGTCCTTTATCAGATATGAGATTTGTAGATACTGTCTCCCAGTCTGTGACTTATCTTTTCATCCTTATAACAATGCATTTCACAGAGCAAGCGTTTTTATAATTTTAATGAAGTCCAAGCAATCTGTTTTTCTCTTTCATGGATCGTGCTTTTGGTGGTGTATCTAAAAAGCCACCAAACCCAAGGTCACACGGATTTTTCTCCTGTGTTTTCATCTAGAAGGTTTATAGCTTTGCGTTTTACATTCTGGTCTTGGGTCCACTTTGAGTTAGTTGCTGTGTAAGGGGCGAGGCTGGTGTCTAGGTTCCTTGTCCCAACATCCTTTGTTGAAAATCTCTGCTGAGTGCTCTTGGTGCCTTTGTCAATCCTGCCAGCATTTTAAAACTGATACCCTCTTCCTTCCTCCCTGTCTTAAGTTCTGTAAAAAGTTACGCTGACAAAGGGGAAAGTTCTGATTACATTTTCTGCTCATCTCACAGCAAGACCACTGGTGCAGACCTTGCCCTTAAGAACCACCATCAACAATGGCACCGTGTTACCAAAGAAACCTAGTGGCTCTCTGCCGTCCCCCTCCGGGGCCAGGAAAGAAACTGCTGTGGCAGCGGCAGCCAAAAGGTAGGTGGAGCGCGCCTTAAGCGAACTCTGAAAGGAGTTCCATCTCAGACTTAAAATCAATTATCGCCTTTTCATACGACCCTTGTTAATTTCTTGTCTGAATTAAAATTCATAAAAGTATAAGATTTGGTGTGTTGACATATCAGGACCTATATAAGTTTTTCTGCCTTTTTTTTTTTTTTTACTTAATCTTACTGTCTCTGAAATCCCATTGGCTAACAGCAGTGTGCCATTTGTATTTTAAAGTTCTCTTTTAAAAACACAAATGGGAGTGTAACCTGTGTGCAAATGAATATGCTCTTCCCGAGTTCCTCTCTGGCACAGAGCAAATCTCAGGTCTCCAGACCAACCTAAGTTATTTACCTGTAAAATTTGGATAAGCTCATCCTTTTAAATTGTGCCAAACGGTGATGTTCTAGATACTGATGTTGTCTCTCAGAGCATAGTTTGCTCTTAACTTTTCTATAATTTCATAATCGTCATATTGAAAGTTTATCTCTTATATGCCAGGCTACTTTTCTAAATTTTTAGGCTCTAGGAAATTTAGTGCGTGATGGTAATGTAGCCTAGAAGACCCTGGCTTGTTATGAGTACACCGTGGAAGCCATAGAACTTTTTACGATACTAACTGGCCAGTAGGTGCCCGGACACAGAGCGGAGCAAACTCTAGGGCACGCTGGGGCCACCATTGGGCTTGTAGGTGTTAGATTGGATGCTGGGTTGGGACTCGGAATGAAAACCTAGCGATCTCGTCTTCTGTTTTAAATATGTAGGTTTGCACTCTCCCTCACCAAGTGTATTTTGATTGTGTTTTGATCAAATAGAGTTTCATGTACTTGTTGTTTGCGAATTTTAAGAAAATTGGTTTTGTGGGGCTTTTTAAAACTTAAAAAATGAAATTCTTAGCCTCATTTTGTAGCTGTTTCTTAAAGTATATTTATTTATTTTGAGAGAGAGAGAGAGAGCACGAACATGCGCATGGGGGAGGGGCACGTGCCTCTCAGGAGAGAGAGAGAATCCCAAGCAGGCTCCATGCTGTCAGTGCAGAGCCCGACACGGGGCTCAATCCCACAAACGGGGAGGTCATGACCTGAGCCGAGATCAAGAGTCAGATATTTAACCAAATGAGCCACCCCGGCGCCCTCGTTTCTGTTTAATACTTACTTAAATCATTTATTTCTAATCCACGTGAAATGCCCTTCTAGAGTCTAATTGACAGTAGTAGATACGGACTTTTTTTTTTCATCTAGATGCTGAAGATTGTCAAGGCTTTTTATTTCAAAGTTCAGATTGCCATGTGTTATAAAGCACATAACGTTAAATTTATCGCCTTAATCGTTTTTAAGCATACAATTCAGTAGCGTTAAACACTGTCGCACGTTGTTGTGCAACGGATCTCCAGAACTTTTTTGTCTATTTTTGTGTTTGTTTGTTTGTTTGTTTGTTTGTTTGTTTCTTTCCATTTTAATTCCAGGATCGTTAACACACAGTGTTATATTAGTTTCAGGTGCACGATACAGCGATTCACCACTTCCCTACGTCCCCCGGTGCTCATCATGACAGATGCCCTCCTTCATCCCCATCACCGACTCCCCTCATCCCCCACCCAGCTCCCTTCTGGTAATCATCAGTTTAAAGAACCTCATTTTGCAAAACCGAATCTCCACCCGTTAAACACTAATTCCTGTCCCCAGCCCTTCACAGTCACCTCTCTGCATTCTGTTTCTGTGACTTTGACTCCTTTGGATGCTTCCTCTGAGTAGAGACATACAGTATTTGTGTGTCCCTTTGTGACTGGCTTTTTTCACTTAGCATGATATCCTCGAGCTTCATCCGTATTGTAGCGTATCACAGGATTTCCTTCTTTTTTTAGGTCTGCATAATACACACACACACGTCACCGTTTCTTTATCCATTCAACTGTCGATGGATGCTTGGGTTGTTTCCACCTCTTGGTTATTGTAAATGATGCTACAATGAATATGGGTGTGCAAATAGCTCTTCAAAATCCTGCTTTTCGTTCTTTTGGATACATACCCAGAAGTGGCATTGCTGAGTCATAAAGTAATTCTATTTTTAATTTTTTGAGGGAGTACCATACTGTTTTCCATAATGGCTACACCATTTTACATTTCCACCAACAGCAGGCAAAGGTTCTCATTTCTTCTCATCCTTGCCCAAAACTTGTTATTTTCTGTTCTTTTGCTGGTGGTCATCCTAATGGATTTGAGACAATATCTCATTGTGGGTTTGATTTGCATTTCTCATATGATAAGTGATATTGAGCATCTTTTAAAAAAAATTTTTGTAATGTTTATTTATTTTTGAGAGAGAGAGAGAGAGAGAGAGAGAGAGAGAGAGAGAGAGAACATGATCAGGGGAGGGGCAAAGAGAGAGGGAGACACAGAACCTGAAGCAGGCTCCAGGCTCCGAGCTGTCAGCACAGAGCCTGACGCAGGGCTCGAACTCACTAACCGTGAGATTGTGACCCGAGCCAAAGTTGGATGCTTTAACCGACTGAAACACCCAGGCACCCCTTGAGCATCTTTTGTTAAGTAATCTCTATGCCCAGTATGGGACTTGAGCTCACGAACCCCGAGATCAAGCCTCACATGCTCTACCAACTGAACCAGCCAGGCACCCCAACATTGAGCATCTTTTTATATGCTTGTTGGCCATTTGTATATCACCTTTGGAGAAATACCTATTCAAGTCCTTCGTCCATTTTTTAATCAAATTACTCATTTTTTAGTTATTGTTCTTGAACTGTAGAATTTCCTTTTGTATTCTGGATATTAACCCCTTATCAGATCTATGATTTGCAAATATTTTCTCCCATTACATAGTTGCCTTTCACTCTATGGATTGTTTCCTTGATGCACCAAAGTTTTTAAGTTTGATGTAGTCCCAAGTGTCTGTTTTTGTTGTTGGTGTCACATCCAAGAAGTCATTGGCAAGTACAGGACCCCGAAGCTTTCCTCCTGTGTTTTCTTGTGAGAATTTTATGGTTTTAGGTCATGTGTTTAGGTCTTTAATCCCTTTTGAGTTAATTTTTGTGTATAGTCCAAGGTAAAGGTAGAGCTCCATTCTTTTGCGTGTGGATGTTCAGTTTTCCTTTTGCCATTTGTTGAAAGACACTGTCCTTTTCCCATCGTGTGGTCTTGGCTCCCTTGTTGACAATCATTTGGCCAAATACTCAAGGGTTTATTTCTGGACTCTCTATTCTGTTCCATTGGTCTATATTTTTGTCTTTGTGCTAAGGAAGATACCACACCAACTTGATTACTGTTACTTTGTAGTATGTTTTGAAATCAGGAAGCTTGAGGCCTCCAACGTTGTTCTTCTTTTTCAAGGTTCTTTGGCTATTTGGGGTCCCTTGACATTCCTTTTTAGGATTTTTTTTTTCTGTTTCTGCAAAAAATACCATTGGGATTTTGACAGGGTGTACATTGAATCTATAGATCGTTTTGGGTAATACAGACATTTTAACAATATTGAGTCTTCCAATCCATGAAAGTGGGATGTGTTTCCACTTATTTCTGTCTTCTTTGGTTTTTTTTTCAGGCATGTTTTCCGTGTGCAAGTCTTTTACCTCTTTGGTTCAATTTACTCCTGAGTATATAATCCTTTCTGATTCGATAGCAAGAGGGATTGTTTTCTTAATTTCCTTTTTGATTTAGTCATTGTTAGTATAGGAGTGCAACTGATTTTGTTGATTCTTTTTATATCCTGCAACTTTGCTGGAATTGTTTACTCGTTTTCAAATGTTGTGTGTGTGGAATCTTTAGAGTTTTCCACATGTAGGATCATGTCGTCTGCAAACAGAGATAACTTGCCTTCTCTCTTTCCAATTTTGATACCTTTCATTTGTTTTTCTTGTCTAATTGTGCTGGCTAGGATTTCCAGTAGTGTGTTGAACAGGAGTAATGAGACTGTGTCTCCTCACCTTGTTCCTGATCTTAGAGGAAAAGCCTTTAGTCTTCACTGTTGAACGTGGCGACAGCTGTGAGCTTTTCATTCATGGCTTTTATTATGTTAAGGTAGTTTTCTTCTATTTCTAATTTGTTGGGAGTTTTTAACATGAAAGAATGTTGAGTTTTGTCGAGCGCTTTTTTTTTGCATCAATTAAGATAGTGATGTGGTATTTGTCCTTCATTGTGTTAACATGGTATTCCATTGATTTTCATATGTTGAACCATCCTTGTATTCCATGAGTAAATCCCACTGGGCTGTGGTATATGCAGTGGTCCCTCTCATCCGTGGTTTTGCTTTCTTCAGTTTCAATTGCCTATGGTCAACCTCAGTTCAGAAGCTCATGACTGTCCTTCTGACATATCATCAGAAGGTCAAATAGTAGCCTAACATTATGTCACAATGCCTCCCTCCCTCACCTCATTCTATCTAATCATGTAGGCATTTTATCATGTCACATCATCACAAAAAGAAGGGTGAATAGAGTAGTACAGTAAGATATTTTGAGAGAGACCACAGTCACATAACTTTGATTACAGTGTGTTGTTATAATTGTTCTATTTTATTATTATGCCTAATTATAAATTAAACTTTATCATACATACGTATGTATAAACTTGTATAAATAAGGGCACTCTTCACAGTTTCAGACATCCACTGGGGGTCATAGAACATATCCCCTGTGGATAAGTGGTGGGGGGTGGGGTATTGGTCTATAGATTTTCTTGTGTCTTTGTCTGGTTTTGGCATCTAATGCTGGCCTCATAGAATGAGGTTGGAAGAATTCCCCCCTTGCCCCCCCCTTTAATTCTTTGAATGACTTTAAGGAGAATTGATATTAATTCATCTTTAAATGTTTGGTAGCATTCTTCAGTGATGCCATCTGTCCCTGGGCTTTTCTTTGCTTTTTTTTTTTTTTAATTACTGCTTCGATTTCCTTCTGGTTAGTGATCTGTTAGAGTTTTTATTTCTTCATGATTCATCTTGGTAGGTTGTATGATTCTGGGAATTGATCCATTTCTTCTAGGTTATCCAATTTGTTAGCATATAATTGCTCATAGTAGCCCCATAGAATTCTTTTTACTTCTGTGATAACAGTTGTAATATCCTCTCTTTCATTTCTAATTTTCATTTCTAATTTTGGTTATTTGAGTCTCATTTTTTTCTTAGTGTAGCTGAGGATTTGTCAGTTTTGTTGGTCTTTTTAAAAGAAATTTAGGGGCACCTGGGTGGCTCAGTCAGTTAAATGTCTGACTTTTGACTTCAGCTCAGGTGGTAATCTCATGGTTCATGAGTTCCAGCCCCATGTCGGGCTTTGTGCTGACAGCACAGAACCTGCTTGGGATTTGGTCTCTCCCCCACACTCACTCACTCGCTCTCTCTCTCTCTAAAAATAAATGAGGGCGCCTGGGTGGCGCAGTCGGTTAAGCGTCCGACTTCAGCCAGGTCACGATCTCGCGGTCCGTGAGTTCGAGCCCCGCGTCAGGCTCTGGGCTGATGGCTCGGAGCCTGGAGCCTGTTTCCGATTCTGTGTCTCCCTCTCTCTCTGCCCCTCTCCCGTTCATGCTCTGTCTCTCTCTCTGTCCCAAAAATAAATAAAAAAAAAAGTTGAAAAAAAAAAAAAATTAAAAATAAATGAATACATAAAACTTAAAAAAAAATTCTTTAAAAATATTCTAAAATTATGGTTTCATTGGTTTGTTTTCTATTCTCTATTGTGTTTACCTCTGCTCTAATCTTTATTAATTAGCTCCTTACTTTCACTAACCTTTTAGTTTATCCTTTTCTAGTTCCTTGAGGTAGAAAGTTAGGTTGTTGTTTTGAGATCTTTCTTCTTCTTAATGCAAGTCTACTGCTATAAACTTCCCTCTTAGTATTGTGTTCTGCATCTCCTGTAAGTTTTAGTATGTTTTTATTTTCACTTGTTTCCAGAAATTTTCTAAATTTCCTTGTGATTTCTTCTTTGACTCATTGGCTGTTCAAGAGTGAGTTTTTCTCATTTCAAGAGTGACTTTTTTTTTAAAATTTTTTTTTTAACGTTTATTTATTTTTGGGACAGAGAGAGACAGAGCATGAACGGGGGAGGGGCAGAGAGAGAGGGAGACACAGAATGGGAAGCAGGCTCCAGGCTCTGAGCCATCAGCCCAGAGCCCGACGCGGGGCTCGAACTCACGGACCGTGAGATCGTGACCTGAGCTGAAGTTGGATGCTCAACCGACTGAGCCACCCAGGCGCCCCAAGAGTGACTTTTTAAAGTAGGAAATTATCGCAGCACCTGACTGACTCAGCCGGTAGAGCGTGCGACTCGCGACTCTTGATCTTGGGGTTGTGAGTTTGAGCCTCGTGTTAAGTGTAGAGATGACTCAAACAAATAAATCTTAAAAAAAAAAAAAAGTAGCAAATTATTATTGGAAAGATGAGACTCTTTCCCTTTATTCTTGGATAAAATAGAATTCTATCATTTATGTCTCTTATATTTTGGAATTTAAATAAAATAACGTCTTTCAGAGCACAAAGGTAAAAGTCAAAGTCGCAATGCAAATATAATTTCTAGCTTTCGGTTCATTCTGTGAGAGCTTGAGTCCAACATTCTTGCTCTTTGATTTTATAGAAGGTCTCTATGTTGAGTCCAAAGTAACTTTGACGTAGTGTCATGGTGCCCTTCACTTCATAGAATATTTATGATTTTCTTAGACCTCATAGGATTAATTGGCATGATTGCTAGAACTCCTGGCAAATTGTGTTTTCAGTTCTAGTGTTTGAAACATTGATTCAGGGTAGGATAAGGCTGGGGAATGAAGTTTCTGAAACTGACTGCAGAAACGAGGCTGGGCTATGGAATCGGATGGACGCTTTCCCCAGGAAACAGCAGAGACCTCAGTGGGTAGTTGAGGGCCCCTTTAAGTCCATGACGATGATAGAAATCATTCTTTAATGATAATGAAAGCCTACGAAGTACCAGTTTATTTTATTTTATTTTATTTTGTTTTGTTTTATTTTATTTTATTTTATTTTATTTTATTTTACATCCAAGTTAGTTGGCATTTAGTGCAATAATGATTTCAGGAGTAGATTGCAGTGATTCATCCCCTACGTGTAACACCCAGGGCTCATCCCGACAAGTGTCCTCCTTAATGCCCCTTGCCCTTTTAGACCATCCGCCCACCCACAACCCCTCCAGCAACCCTCAGTTTGTTCTCTGTATTTAAGAGTCTCTTCTGTTTTGTCCCCCTCCTTGTTTTTATATTATTTTCGCTTCTCTTCCTTATGTTCATCTGTTTTGTATCCTAAATTCCACATGAGTAAAATCATATATTTGTCTTTCTCTAATTTTTTTAATGTTTATTTATTTATTTTGGAGAGAGATTGAGAGTGGGCAGGGGAGGGGGCAGAGAGAGAAGGAGACAGAATCCCAAGCAGGGTCCACACTGTTAGCACAGAGCCCAGTTCAGGGCTTGAACCCACGAACCGTGGGATCACAACCTGAGCTGACTCAGCCGACTGTCACCCAGACGCCCCGAAGTGCTGGGTTTTTAATATGTTGTCACTAATCCTCAAAATGATATTATTATTCCTATTTTCTGAGAAGACTGAGGCTCAGAGAAGTGAGGCAACTTCCCCAGGCCCCAGGGGCACAGAGCTGGGAACAGGGGCTCGGACCCAGGTTCCTGTGCATCCAGGGCTGATGCTCCCGTCGCTGTGTTAGGCTGCTTCCCGCAAACTGTCCTGGTCAGCACTTACATCAGCTCATAAAAAGTGCTTGATATAATTACTGTTGGGAAATGCTCCCTCCTGTATGTCCCATGCTGTGTGCTGCTGTCAGGAGCGGTGACGTGCCAAGAGGCCCCTGTGGGTGCTGACAGAACAGAGGCAGTCCTGAGGGTGACTCTAAACAGAGACTTCTGGCAGAGAGTCTGAGAGACAGGACTGCCTGGAAGGACGGGACTGCGGGGGCTGGGCTCCAAGGACAGAACTGGCCATGTGCTACGAGCAGAAGCCTGGGTCTCCTGCCCCCTTTTGTCAGCCATGTGCGTGCAAGGGCTCGTGGTTAGTGTCTGCTCTCAACAATATTATCTTAGGAAGGAAAGAAGAGAGGGAGTGTGGAGGGTTGGTTATCTGTAGCCATCATATTGTGTGTGTATGTACATGTATGCGTATTCACATTTAAACACTAACCTTCCTTGCAGAAATTTTCTAAGGCCTCTGTAGATGCTTCTTTTTAACTTACAGAATAATGAGTTTGGTCCCTCTGATAAACTGTTGTAGAACAGCCAACCAGAAATACATGGCTTTCTAGATTGAGTCCAAGACTCTTGGTTTTCCGGGTAGAACTTAGTGATTCATTTATTTTGTTTCTCTGGCTTTTATGGGCTTCCAGGGATGTTAGTTCCCATCCACTTGGAAGTTGGAAACCCAAACAGTAGCATCTAATTATTCCTCCGTGGTCAAGTTCCTATAGATGTCTCATTAGGAGAGAATTCCGAAAAGAGAAAGAAGCTTGCTGGGCATTCTGAATATTAGGATTAAAATAGCTTCCAGGACGTTTCAAATATGTTTACAATCATGCGGGAATTTTTCTGTAATCAGAGTTCCAAATTAACCAAGTCGGGGCATCTGCAGCGTGTGGATGGGTATATGTTTGTTTTCTTTTCTCTGGGGTTTTTTCAGCCTGGTGCTTAAGAACAAAATCTCCTTTGGAACCTGTCCAGCACCCAGCGGCTGTGCTTTGTGTTGCCAATTAAGACTTCGATTGGGGGCTTGATTTGGAATCCTTGGGAAAAGCTTTGTTTCCATTAGTCAAAGGAAAAAAGGCAGACAATCCGGGGGAAGACATTGTAGGTCATACCTTGCTCAGTGGGGATGCGGCAGCACAATAGAATAACATTTCCACTGGCTCAGAACAGAGACAATCACTCATTCTTTCCGCCCCAAAGTAGAGTTTTACAATAGGGCAGAGCTGTGAGAAGACAGATCAAAAGAACAAAACTGGTACAAAACAGAGCATTATTTAAAAAGCACTCCGTTCCAAGCATAAGATAGGGTGGTAAACATCTATCGCTTCCAAATAAACAACTGACCGTCCTTTGGAAAAAATGGTTACACTTGTTAGAAATACGCATTTGTAAGTGCACCAGTCAGTGCCGGACAAGCACACGATTTCAAAAGTTGGGTTTAAATGACCCGAGCTG
Organism: Panthera leo; assembly: GCF_018350215.1. Taxonomy (NCBI): domain Eukaryota; kingdom Metazoa; phylum Chordata; class Mammalia; order Carnivora; family Felidae; genus Panthera; species Panthera leo. The sequence continues at coordinate 141,426,277 of NC_056684.1, forward strand.
AGATCAAGAGTTAGACACTTAACCAACTGAGCCACCCAGGCACCCCTGATTTTATGGGTCTTTAAAAATTATTACTTCTTTTTTTAAATTTTTTTTAACGTTTATTTATTTTTGAGACAGAGAGAGACAGAGCATGAATGGGGGAGGGTCAGAGAGAGGGAGACACAGAATCCGAAACAGGCTCCAGGCTCTGAACGGTCAGCACAGAGCCCGACGCGGGGCTCGAACTCACGGACCGTGAGATCATGACCTGAGACGAAGTCAGACGCTTAACCGACCGAGCCACCCAGGCGCCCCTAAAAATTATTACTTCTAATATATTTCCTCATCACTCGGAGCTATTGAGATGTAGGCGTTAAACTCACGTTTTGAGTCTGTTTCTGTAGCAAAATAGCGGTGGAAGTGTTCTGCTACTGCACGGAGAAGATGAGTTGACACCTGTCCCTTTCTCAGAAGTCCTGGAGTCACCCCTCTGGGCTTAGGGAGTGGCTTCATAGGTACGAGAAAAGCTTCTTCTGATCTGTCAGATTCTAAGTGACCAGCCTTCCTAGGAAATGACTTGATTTCTGCCACAAAGATATGGCAGAAGAGAAAGATCAGACCATTTTGTGATTATTGAAGTGGGTGGTCTCCTGCAAGCATTGTAACTTGCAAGACAAACGGTCAATGCCTGATAAGTATTTATTGAGTGGCTAATTGTTTTAATTGAGTATGATCACCCCGGTTCTCAGGACAAATGACGTTATCAGAAAATCTCTAGTGGTACACAGGAGTGAGCTGTCAGATTTCTAGTTGTTATTTTTTTTTATGTTTTCATTTTATTTCTGAGAGAGAGAGAGAGAGAGAGAGCGAGCGCGGGGGAGGGGCAGAGAGAGAGGGAGACACAGAATCCGAAGCAGGCTCCAGGCTCCCAGCCGTCAGCACAGAGCCCGACGCGGGGCCTGAACCCACGAACCACGAGACCACGACCAGAGCCAAAGCTAGACACCCAACTGACTGAGCCACCCGGGTGCCCCTCTTTTTTTTTTTTTAATTGTAAAAGTTGGAGATCTTCTTGCAAAATGGTAGAAAACTGACCCTTGATTCCAAATCACATAATGAAAGAAAGACACAATTGTCGGCTTATCATGCTTAGAGTTACTATCCAACCAGAAGAAGAAAGCTTGCCACTCTCCTCTGCTCACCAGTCACCCTTGCAGAAATTTTATTTCTGAAATTTCATTTGAATTGGCAAAAACCGTCGAATGGGTACATAATGTAAAGAACCGTTATATTTTCAGACCTTAGAAGGTTTTTGGTTCAGGAGTGGGGGTAGAGACCAGAAGGGAAAAGAAGAAACCGTATCCATGCGGTTCTATGCCAAAACTACTTTCCTTGCCCTAAGCACTAGAAAATGTACTCCACGGTGTGCAGTCTCTCACCAGCCAGTCCCACCACTTGCAAAATGAAGGGATTGTTTTTCCCTTGCTGTCCGGAGGGAACATAACTTCTTTGATATTCCCTGCTGGTTATTTAAGGAGGCTTCTCGCAGTGAGTATACAGTGTTACTCCTTCTGGCTGCCCTTGATCCTGCGAATGTCTGGTCTTCCAGCTTTATTTTCTGTCCTTCTCTTTGAGTCCTGGTAAATCCTCTTTAATTCGTAAGAGCCCTTGGCTCTCAAAAGGAAATATCTTGGTTTTTCCCCCTCCCCCCCCCCCCCATACAACAATAGTAGATTTTTTAAAAGCTTAGCATTTTAATGCAAATGTGGGCATGAGAGATATCTGGGTAGAGCTGGGATGAATTGTATCCAAGTCTGTGTATGCAGATGGAAGTGTTTTCCGTGTCGATGGGCGGTGTGCGTTCTGTTGTTGATCGAAGCTTACCAAAATATTTTTCCACGCTTTTGTTCCCGCGCTCGGTTTCGTCCACTGTGTCTCTGGGCCTCTTACGCATAGATTGAACAGGTGTGTGTCTTCCAAAGGCACACAAACAGCACAGCTGGACACACAGGTGAGGGTCCTTAGATTTGTTTTCACCGCCCAGAGCGCCGGGTCCCTTTAGCGCTGCAGCGTTCAGGTTCGCAGTGCCTCCCGTTGGTTGAGCCTCAAACACGCATCCATATTAATCGTTGACATTTGTTGGATTTCTGGACGTTCAGCAGGCCCTCCCACCCATGTCCTTGGGTGTCTCGTGAACTGTCGCCCTTCTTCAGCAGGAAGCCCAGCAGAGAGACAGGGTGGGGGCGGGGGTGGGGGGAGGACCCTCACGAGCCGCCTCATCCCTGATTTTGTGTCCTCATCTGTGTAATGGAGACAGCGATACTTTCTTAGTGAATGTGTGAGGTCTAAACGCGATACCAGACGCCAGCCACGAAGTTCTCCGCGTGTGTGGCCTGTCCCTGCCACCGCTGTTTCCACGTCTCCATCACTGGTGTCCCGTTAGCTCTTCCAGCGACCCAGCTCAGCGTCATCAGAAAACCGGTTAATGTTTGCCACCGTTGATTAGTAGTCATGGTTTCTCAGCTCCTTAAGGGTGTTTGATACAAGTCTTTAAGTGGCCGTGAACTTGCCATGAACTCCCCCAGGGACACCATGCCGGTCACCTGCTGCTGGTGCCTTCCGGGGGCCCTCCAGGGGCCAGGCAGCGTGCCCGCGAGCCCCTCGCCAGATGCCAGGCAGAGAAAGATCCCGCGGCGTTAAGTCAGCTTGCTGTGTGTCGTTGCTGGCAGAAATTGAACTTCGAGCGCAAGGGTTTCTGTAATTTTTAGACCTCAGTCCCGAATTTCAGAAATGTCGTGCTCTCCTAAGATCTGTAATTTCCTGGTCCCCCAATTGAGCATTCTAAAAATGCACGTTCTGACCTTGAGGCGTGCCCATTTGGATCCGGCTGTAAGATTCAAATCCGGCTGCGAATCCAAAGCTTCCTCAGTCACCAAGAAGGCTGTGCAGACAGCATATCACATCCCCACAATTATGGTCACCTTATTTATGTTTGCTCACCCAGAGAGCGAGATGGCTTTTCAAATCCCGACACACCGTGAGGTTTTAAAAAAACATGCTAAGAGATTCTTCGCTGAGCCATCGGCAGTTCCAACAGGGAAAGGACTGGAGCTGGCCTGAAGGAAGGGGACGAGGACAGAGGAAGAAGAGAGACCGGGGGCACGGCTGTGCTGTGTCGTCAGGAGAAAGGGGGGCTCAGACCTTCCTCCCAGGAGCCTGGCCTTGGCCTCACGTCCTTGGCACCTGTGTCCCAAAATGTGGCCTGGTCTGCCCCCTCCCTGGGGCTGAGCTCTCACAGACACCTGGCATTTCTGTCACGTCCCTGTGTCCAGCGGCCCCAGCGCCACCTGTGCCCCGCGTCCTCCCACCTTCGGCCCCTCTCTCTCTGGCCTTCTTTCCTTTCTCTGCTGCCCGGCTCCCACTCCCCACTCCCTGGGCAGGCCCCTCCCCACAGCCCTTGCCCGGGACCCGCACCGCCAGCCAGCCAGCCCTCTCCTTCTTTCTCACTGGGCCGGTGCTAAGTCAGAGCCCTTCATGTCTCTTCCTGTGACGAGCTCTAAGTGTGATACTGCGTTCATTTATTCATTTTTTTTTTCATCTTTTTCACGTAATAAGGATCTAGCTTCTTTACTAGGCTCTTGAAATATGTAAGAATGATCAAGGAGATGGGATCCCAAGGAATGTGTGGCCTAGTGATGAGGATAAAAACTTTACAGGGAGGCCTGTAATACACGTATGTGCTCCAAGAACAGCACGACTTACCCTTCATGTCCACGAACTACCTGTGCACGGGCCATCCTTTCGTGTCCGTGAACCTCCCACACACAGGCCATCGTTTCGTGTCCATGTACTACCTGTGCACGGGCCATCCTTTCGTGTCCATGAATCTCCTGCGCATGGGCCATCCTTTCGTGTCCACTAGCTACCTGTGCACAGGCCATCCTTTTGTGTCCGTGAACCTCCCATGCACGGGCCATCCTTTCGTGTCCATGAACTACCTGTGCACGGGCCATCCTTCTTCCTAGAACAGGCTCTTCCCTACTGTGGAATTATAACATGTTCAAGCCATTTGTTTGATCTCCCCCAGAAATCTGCAGGGTCCAGGAGATCTTCACAGCTGTCGCACCCCAGACCCTCAACCAGTCTAGCTCCCCTCCCCCACAACCGGCTATACTCACCTGCAAACAAAGGCATCATAAGTGTTGTGGAATGTTTCTGTCACTGCCGGTGCACTCTGTTTGCATTTGTCTTCAGACCAGAGTTCTTCAGCACCAGCACTACCGACTCTGGGGGCCGATCAGAATGTCCTGGGCATTGCAGGTGTCAGTAGCATCCCTGACCTCTACCCACTGGATGCCAGCAGGAGCCCTCCTCCCCCACTCGTGACAACCAAAGGTGTCTCCAGACATTGCCCAATGTCCTCTGGGGGTGAAGTCACCCCTGGCTGAGCACCACTGGTTTAGACTGAAGCCTGCTCAAGGGCAGGATACTTCCCATGAAGCTGCTGTAGCGCTCACAAGGTTGTTGGGATGTTTCCTTTCAGTTTCTGCCATGACTTTGCTGTCTTTTAAAAAAAATTTTTTTTTAATGTTTATTTATTTTTGAGAGAGAGAGACAGAGTGCAAGCCAGGGAGGGGCAGAGAGAGTAGGAAACACAGAATCCGAAGCAGACTCCAGGCTCTGAGCTGTCAGCACAGAGCCCAACATGGGGCTCGAACTCATGAACTGTGAAATCATGACCTGAGCCAAAGTCGGACGCTCAACCGACTGAGCCTCCCAGGCGCCCCTGCTATGACTTTGACCCGGACTAATGACCACAGTTCCAAAGGCAGTGAGCAGAGACATTGATCCCAACTGCCATTCTGCAGAGGATAACATCCATCCATACACACACACACACACACACACACACACGCTTACACATATTGTATAGTTAGGGCTTTAGAATCAATCCCTTTAAAAAAAATTTTTTTTAACGTTTATTTATTTTTGAGACAGAGAGAGACAGAGCATGAATGGGGGAGGGGCAGAGAGAGAGGGAGACACAGAATCGGAAGCAGGCTCCAGGCTCTGAGCCATCAGCCCAGAGCCCGACGCGGGGCTTGAACTCACGGACCGGGAGATCGTGATCTGAGCTGAAGTCGGACGCTCAACCGACTGAGCCACCCAGGCGTCCCCCTTTTTAAATATCCATATAGAAATATGATCTACGTGTATATGTTTGCCCTCGGCAGTAAAATAAAATCACTGTTAAGAATCTCATTGTCATTTCTGTGTTGCCTCAGTACCATCAAGAGGACCAGCTCCTCTGAGCGAGTATCTCCTGGTGGTCGAAGGGAAAGCTGCGGAGATTCCAAAGGAAACCGAACCCGCACGGGATCTACAAGCAGTACTTCCAGCGGCAAAAAGAACAGTGAAAGGTAAGGGCATCTTCTCTGCTGGTCCCACCGTTCAGAGGTTTCGTTACCTCTTTTCCCCCAGCGATGAATCAGAAGAGCACCCAGTGTGTACGCGCTCCCGCCCGCGGAGCGCCCTTCTCCTGAGCGCGGTGGGCGCTACTCAAGCCCCCATTTGAGGCGGCTGCTCGTCACCCTTCACACCGCTCGTTGTCCAGGTGGAAAACCATAACTGGACGTCCCCGCACCCTCGTGCAGGCCAAAGTAGCTCCTGAGAATTTGCTCGGCCCCAAGTCCGTGGAATTGGGGAAGCCATTCTGAATTTCCCTACGGAACACTTCACACTTCTGGTACCTTCTGCTGTCATTCAGAAATTAATTTCAGTGGGTTCTTTAAGTGCGTCGACAGTATTTTCTAAGGTAGACCGACTGGGTGAAAAGCTGGAGTTTTAGGATTTGTTAGAAACCTTCTTGAATATCGAGCTAACACCAGAAATGGGAGCCATTTCTTTCCGGTTTCCTGAAATACGCATGCTTATAATTGAGCATTTCCCTTTGAGGTTAATTTATAACGGATTATGACAAACACCTCTACGACTAACAGTAACCTTTTACTAGTGAAAGCTCCTTGTTGGCATTTTCAGAGCCTGTTTTATGTTTATGAATGTGCGTGTTTGTGAGATCGTTTCTCTGTGTAGATACCTGCCTTTTTAAACCTTGTGCTTTCATTCTGTGCCTTCATTCTCTCTGTTGAGCAAGGCTGAGGAAGGAGTCTCAGCTTCACAGGCTAAACGTGTCCCCCCCCCGCCCCAAATGTTTATGTAAGGAGAAGGCTTAGTCATAAAGCAATGGACTCCAACCCACAGGCTGTAAAAATTCCAAGTTTGTAAATCTATTCTGATTCAGTCCCGTAAGGAGGCCTGAATTGTTTTTCAGTTTTATCCCTAAAAGGTAGCTTCTGCAGGAAAGATGCAGGCAATGCTAACATCAGCAGGTTAGGGCCACAGTTGATTAACAGTCCCGGAGACCACTGATGTGGGGTTCTGCCTTCTAATTTAGGCTATTAGTACTTCTTATCAGAAGATTATGCTAATTAGGTGATAATACCTTTGAAATAAGGCCAAGTGGTTACTATGACAGTAGAGTATAAATGGGTCATGCCGTGTGGCCTTCAGGTTTCTTGAATGTAGGGTAAGCTTGGAAGTTGACCTGAAGTGTCTAGATCTTGGCAGTTCTTAAAACCTTGGCTCCTTCTGTGCACATCTGATTTTTGTTAAGAATTTCCAAAAAAGAATCTGCATTGTGCAAACACCAGATCTGTTTTATCTCTTAAATCCTATGGCTTTGATAAATGTTCTGGGTAAATATTTCCATAAAAGATATTTGCAAAGGGGTTGTGTGTGTGTGTGTGTGTGTTTTGTTTTGTTTTGTTTTTAATGCCACAGCAGGAGACTTTGACTTAGAAATGAGGGGCCAGGAAAATCTACCAATCATTTTCTAAAAATAATTCAAGCAACTAAACATGTCCATTTAAAAATAAGCCCCGTGCCTCATTAAGACCCAGGAGTAGTTGAGGCCCACGTAGCCCCGAGCTGGTTGAGTTGCTCCCACACACCTGAGGAGTTTCAGAAAGAAAGTTCTTGCCTTCTCTTAGGGAATTGCTTGTCCTGGCAGATACCTTCAGGGGCCCGTAGAAATATTAGCGCAATAACTCAGACAGAAAGAAACAGCTAAGAAGCAATAGCAGTGAAGGTCAAAGTTGGTGACTCAGCCTCTGCCTGACCCTCTCCTTCCTTCTTCTCCTCCCTTCCCGCCTGAGCAGCCCCACCCTTGAGCTGCCTCGACCCAGCGTCAAAGCAGAGGTCGCGTCTCGTTGACCGATGCCTGGACTCTGGGACTTAAAGGGTGCAGAGAAAGGTATAGAAAGTGGCCCTCACATAACCCCCTTCGAAACACCGTGGTACTCAGCGGTCTAAGATAGTAAGGTCTCTGGCTCGTTGCTCTGATATTGGTCTGTGGTTCCCGGATGCTGGCTTACATTTCCAGAGCTCGTCTTCTTTGGCTACCAGGGGCAGCAAGACAAGGTGGAAAGGGCACGGGGTCTCTGGAGTAAGAGAAAGGTCTGGGTTCGTCGACCAGTGCCGCCGCGTGACGCCTTCGAGCCTCCGCTTTTGCCGCGGTGCCTTAGGGATTAGTACATCCCTAATTGCCTCCCATCTCATCAATGAACTGACTGGTGGGAAAGCACTCAGCACGAGGCTTGGCACTCAGTCACGGGCCTCGTGTCGTGGCAGCTGTTACAAAGTGAGACCTGCGCCAGGCAGAGGAAAATCATTTATGAGGCTTTCCAAAATGCTGAGCTTTTATTCCCTGGCTCGTAAGATAAGGGCTCGTAAGAGAAAGCGATTCATCTTTTCTCTGGTGTGACACGCGTTGCATGGTGTTCACGCGAGCGATGCGGTCCTGCGAGCACAACCCGGGTTCTGGCAAGATCTGGAAGCGCTCAGGGGGGAGCGCTAAGTATCACCCGGCTTCGCAGTTGTCCACGTGGCATCAGGATGAGCCAGGCGGGCTCGCCAGGATGCTCGCGAGGGAGGGGCGGAGCAGGGGGGCGGCTTCGGTTGGGTCCTGTTTGTGGAAGGAGGACGTCCCGCACGCACGACGGTGCCGTAACTTGTGTGAAACAGACTGGCTCCAGATCTCCCATTACCGCATGCCATATGCAGCGCTGTGTTCAGAGCATGTGGCACTTGCACGGAAATTAGAAAAAGCCTCCTCTTGCTCAAGGAAAACAGTTCCACCTCGGCATACAGATTTCTCAGTAACAATTACAGCAACCGTAAGCTCCTCCGTGCATATCGCACAAACCTTAATGTTGAACATGAAACGATAGTGGTTTTGAGATCTTCGGCTTTCACCTTCTCCAAAATAGACTAATGTATTTAAAAATATCAATGAAAATAGCAACTGTGTTCTTTTGTGAGTTGCAGTCCTCTCGTGCCGGCTTCTCATCTTCTTTGGAAATGGTCGCTGGATTTGACAGTCATTCTTGTGACATTGGGGACTTTTATCTTCGAATGTTTAACATTTTATTATTTTTTTAATTTTTTTACACGTTTATTCATTTTTGAGAGAGTGTGAGCGGGGGAGGGGCAGAGAGAGAGGGAGACGCAGAATCCGAAGCAGGCTCCAGGCTCTGAGCTGTCGGCACAGAGCCTGACACGGGGCTCGAACCCATGAACCGGGAGATCGTGACCTGAGCTGAAGTCAGACGTTCAACCGACTAAGCCACCCAGACACCCCAGAATGTTTGATGTTTTAGAATACTTTGCTTGTATCAAAACACAAAATGTTTTTAATGTTTATCTATTTTTGAGAGAGAGAGAGAGAGAGAGAGAGCACAAGCAGGGGAGGGGCAGAGAGAAAGGGAGACACAGGATCTGAAGCAGGCTCCAGGGCTCCGAGCTGTCAGCACAAAGCCTGATGTGGGGCTCAGACTCACGTACCACGAGATCATAAACTGAACCAAGTTGGACGTTAAACTGACCGAGCCACCCAGGTGCCCCTGAAACCACAAATTTTTAACAGCACTTAATCTGTGTGCTGGCAAACTTCTATAAGAACAAAAGCAACATATGGCCATGGGATATTTATTTCATGTATTGTTAATGATAAATATTAACAATTATATAGTGATTTTGTGTCATAGTGAAGCACTTACTAAATTTAAATAGGAAATCAACAGTAACATTCTGATGAATGACCTGTGCTATCTAATGTAACCAGTGTACTAAGGCAATAGGGAATTTTTTTTATTAAAAAAAAAGTATTTTGTATCAGAGAAACAGCTACTACTTAGAATGCAATTTATGTTGGATGTTGCCAGACTGATTAAGTGTTTCAGTTAGAAAACTGCCCCCCCCTTTGTAATTCTGACTGGACTGACATATATCAGCTTTGTAAGTAAGACTTTGTTTCCAGCAAAAAGTTGTTGTAATGGACTGATTTTGTTAGAATGGGAAATGTTTCAGCCATCTGCTGGAAACCTCATCAGAACACACATTTAAACCCTGCATTTCAGAGTCAACAAATGTGGGGGGGTGGGAGGGGAACGCTTCAAAATAACAAAGATGTGAAAGTATCCCCTTAGATGCTCTTTTTTTTTTTTTTTTTTTAACGTTTATTTATTTTTGAGACAGAGAGAGACAGAGCATGAACGGGGGAGGGTCAGAGAGAGGGAGACCCAGAATCTGAAACAGGCTCCAGGCTCTGAGCTGTCAGCACAGAGCCCGACGCGGGGCTCGAACTCACGGACCGTGAGATCGTGACCTGAGCCAAAGTCGGCCGCCCAACCGACTGAGCCACCCAGGCGCCCCCCCTTAGATGCTCTTTTGTATTGAACAACCTCAGCATCTGTGCCAGCCATTTTACAGGGTCCAGAACCCTGAGCTGGAGACTCCGAGCTCCGTCCGTCCTAAAGCTGTAACATTCCACGAAAGAGTCTTTTCAGTGACACCTTGAGGCCCTCAAGGCTCAAATTTGTTCTTTTATCTCACCATCACTGATAGTGCAATCTGGAGCTTAACCCTCAGCCTGGGTTTCTGGCCCCCCATGTGCTGGCTCCCCAGCCTCTCCTGTGCCCTCATATTCATGTCTAATACCAGCTCTCGCTTGTCCCCAGCAAGATTTTTTTCCTTTGAGATAATTTACTTATTACACAAGTAGCATGTGTCTTAGGAAATCCAGATGTCCAAAAAAGAAGTGAAAAATCTCACTACTTAGAGACCTCAGAGCTAACGTTTTATTCCTTTTCCATCTAGACTTTATTTCTAGGGTACTGTGTGTCTGGTGTATCATTTAAATACATTTGTAACCTTCTTTTTCATTTGCTTCGTAGCCACGTTTTTGTGGCAGAAGACATGCTCTGACAGTGTAACTTCAGAGGCGGATCATTATTTAGCTAGGCAAATATACGTCAGTTGGACATCAGGTGCCAACAAGGTTTTTCTGATCTAGGCAGGCCAGCCCGACATCTAGAACAATGCCCAGATGTTTGCAAGAACCCTTAGCACAGAGCTTGCCTGCTGTTGGCACTCCATCCACGGTGGCCGTGATGATTACCTTCTACCCCAAGTGTTGGAGCTAATGTCGGTGTGCCTGCTCGTCCTGGCAGTGCCCCTCTTCTTTCGGACATTCCGGAATTCCCCAACTCCTGTTCCCACCCTCACCCTGACCTGAAAAGGGAGGAAGGAATCAGAAACCCTGAACAATTTTGTATCACCTTACCCCTTCCGTCCCACAGCACTGCCTAAGTTATTGAGCACGTACGGTGCACAGAACACAGTGTAAGGCAGAGTGGGACGTGGAAAGGCCCGGCACACACACCAGACCCACTCCCTCCACAAACGTCAACAACACATTCAACTGAAAAGGGCCAGTTTCCTTAGTTTCCAAAGGACTCAACACAAACAGAAAAAAGACAATCAGCTCACTAGAAAAACGGGCAGAGGATTTGAACAGGCAGTTTGCTGAGAAGGAAGTACAAATAGCCAACTGACTAAAGAAAAGATAATCAGATCCACTCTTAATTAAAGAAATGCAAATCTCAGTAAGAAGATAGTATATGGAGAAAAAGCTTTATTGTATTATAAAATAAAACACAGATACAAAAAGAAAAAAAAAAAAAGGAAAGAAAGAACACCCCACACAAGCAAATGCAGAGCTTAATGAATTACACCTTCTAGCACTTATTAAGTGGAGGGTTTTTCCTCCTCCTGAGTGACATGTGTATGTGTCTGGAGATTTGGTGGCGGTGGATGGTTGGATATATTTGGAGGAACTCTAGCTGATCCTTCAGGACCCAGCTCAGGACACCCCTTTCTCTGGGAAGCTTGGCCTGGCCCTTGGGTCTGAGTCAGTTGCCTTTCAGATTGCTTTGCACCTGCTGGTTATCTTTATCTATACCTGTAACTCCCTCCCCACTCGCCCCATGCCCATACATACCCCTTGTCCTCCCTTAAGCTTCGGGAAGGCAGAAGCTGTTGTTTATTATTCTTTGTATCCCTAACTCTTTGCACAGGGCCTGGCACACAGTAGCTGCTCAGTAAATGTTTGTGGAGTGAATGAAAGAATATATATTTAATTTAAAACAAAACAAAACAAAACAAAACAAAACAAAAAAAAAACATAGTCATTTAAGAACTATGTAAGCAGCACCACCTATTGGTAGATGACTTTAACACCACCCTTCAGATTCTAAAACATTTTGCCCTGGAAATTAGGTGTCTTAAGTTAAGCATCTTCGCTTTACTGAAAGGGTTGTTCACTCCCCGAGCCATGGGGTCATTTATCTTTTAACACATGTTAAAATAATAAGTGCTCATATTCTTTATATTTTAGTTTTGAGGCTGGTGGGCAGGGGGCCTGGAGATTACATGTAGGTTCTCGTCAGCAATGTTGGGAGCAAGAGGGAAGTGATCTAAGTAAAAACCGCGTATTGGGCACTCTGTTACAGGCGCAGTTTGATCTTGCCAACGCCCTGGACCTTACGGTGGCTTTAGTCCCATTTTGTAGGTGAAAGAAACTGAGACGTGGAGGTAGAGCGACTTGGCCAATCCGAACGCAGACCCAGCTGACTTCAAAATCTGGGCAGGTTCTGCCACACTGAGCTGGAGGTATTGGCTGGAAATGTCTATGAAGCGGTCTTTGTCCCCAAGTAGGGTCTCCGGTGACTTCCAAACTCTTTGAGATGTTTCCCACATGACCCCATTTCTAGTAGAAAGCTGCTTAAGGGCATTTATGTAGAGAATCATTACTTACATGGTAAAGTATTTTGATTGCCAGCGGGAATATTATTTCATCAAGTGAGATCGTTTCAAAAGGAGTCCTGGTACGTATGTCAGGAGCTACGGTTTTTATAGGTGAACAAATGTCAGGGAGATAACATGTTTCACTTTGGAACGGTGTCCTTTCTGATCGAGCCTCGTAAATCATTTTCGAAGGCAAGTATCTCTGCTCGAACAGCGTTGACCCTGTTGGCTGTGCTCTAATCCTGGTCACCCAGGGGTCCCTGTTACACGCGTCCCCCATGTGTCAGATCCGCAGCGTGCAGGACCTGGGCTCCTGAGCCCCCTTTCAGGCACGTGGGGTAAATTAGCTAACAGGTGGGGAGCTGCGGAAGTTCCGAGCGCAGATCCCGCTACAGAGGCGGGCACAGCGCAGGGAGTGCCGTGAAATCGGAGTCTGAGCCCCTGCCCGACTCCCCTCCTCATACACACCCAGCCTGCCGTGTGGCAAGGTGAGTGTTAGCAGATGAAAAGAAAAACGGCCACTAGGAGACCACCCTGTGCCCAGAGTCCCCGGTGAACATTATCGGGGAGTTAACAACATGCGATGCAGACTCAGGTGGTCGTAGCCGCTGCATGGTTGTGAGCTCACGGCTCAGGGTGGGGGCTTTTCCTCAGCTCAACTGTTTGATTTTCTCTTGCTGCCCCCAGATCCAGCCGCCGGTCTGGCACAGGCTCCCGGCTGCCTCGCATCCTCCGTGAGTCCCCAGGTACCGCTTCCTTATGAGAATCCTTGAGATGGTCTCCCGAGCCAACCAGCTCAAGGAAACACACAGCCAGAGTCTTTCCGCAAGTCATCCTGCCAAAACAGCAGTAAAAACCATACCCGACCGTGACACTGTTCACTCGGGAGGTATTGGCCACTGCCAAGGGCAGATTAGCCAAGAGATGAGGGTCTGCTCACCAGAGGGGAAACCCTTCCTCTCCGCTGGGCTGATGTCTCTCGTGGGCTTCCGGGGGGAGGAGGGGGGCATCTGTGTCAGCTCCCCACGGGGACAGGGATGCGTGAAGCCTCACGCCTCCCCCCACGGAACCACACCCTGGCTGTGCAGGGAGCGTTAACGTCACCCACTCACGTTTTTCCACTTAGCTCACACTAAGGAACAGGTGATCAGAGACCAACTGCGCGGCCCTGGGGCGGTGGCCTCCTCCCGTACCAAGTGAACTTGCAGCCCGGGCCCGTTTTCAGCAGTGTCGGGTTCCCAGGGTCCCCTTGCAATCTACTGGCAGTGAGTTCTGGAAAGGGCAGGTGTTCAGCGTGCGGCTCCGGTTGAGAGATTTTGACCGGAGGCCGCAGCATCTTTAATCCTGCATCACGGCTGTCGTAACACCTTCTACGGGTTTGCCCCTCTGTTACTACTGCTCCAGAGGTTTGTGCTTAAAAGGTTCGCACCCACGAGTGGAGCTCCCGTTTCCCTGGCACTCTGTTGCTGTTGAAGAAAGGTGGTGGTGCAGAGGCAGGAATAATGGATTCAAGAGTAAAGACAGTATTTTTTTTGCTTTAAAAATGTAGCTTTCTGGGGCACCTGGGTGGCTCAGTCGGTCGAGTGTCCGACTCTTGATTTTGGCTCAGGTCGTGATCTCGTGGTTTATGAGTTCAAGCCCCACATCGGGCTCTGTACTGACAGTGCAGAACCTGCTTGAGATTCTCTCTCTCCCTTTCCCTCTGCCTCTCTCTCTCTCTCTCTCTAAAAAATAAGTAAACATTTAAAAAAGAATATAAGAAAAATGTAGCCTTCCATAAAAGTGAAAAAAAATGTAGCTTTCTCAAAGAATGGAACACAGCAATAGCATCCTTTCTAAATACAATATGCCCAAAACGTGATGCGCAGTTCAGAGCACAAGGTGACAACAGTGCCTTTCTCCATGACCCTCAGTTGTTTACACCCACACTGCCTTTTCTAGTGTTTTAATAGATAGATCTTTTTTAAGTTTTTATTTATTTTTTTTTCATTTTTTTTAACGTTTATTCATTTTTGAGACAGAGAGAGACAGAGCATGAATGGGGGAAGGTCAGAGAGAGAGGGAGACACAGAATCCGAAACAGGCTCCAGGCTCCAAGCTGTCAGCACAGAGCCCGACGCGGGGCTCGAACTCACGGACCGCGAGATCATGACCTGAGCCGAAGTCAGACGCCCAACCGACTGAGCCACCCAGGCGCCCCAATTTTTATTTATTTTTGAGACAGAGAGAGACAGAGCATGAGCAGGGGAGGGGCAGAGAGAGGGGGAGACACAGAATCCGAAGCAGGCTCCAGGCTCCGAGCTGTCAGCACAGAGCCCGACGTGGGGCTTGAACCCACGAACCGTGAGATCACGACCTGAGCTGAAGGCAGACGCTTAACCGACGGAGCCACCCACGCGCCCCTAATAGATAGATCTTTGATTCTTCCTGTAATGTCACAAGCCCGGCCTCAGGAGTCCACAGGCCTCCCTGTGTCTGGAATTCGAACTGCCCTACGGATCGCTCTTTCTAAGAGGAACATAGTTCATAATTGTTCTTCTCAATCTCCAGGGAAGGTTCTGGATTGCTTGTTCCTGCGTCTGGGGCTTTTGTGTCTTTCCACTTCTGTGATTAAAGTCATGACGGAAAGATGGCTCTCGTGTCTTCTGATTCCCTACCTGGCTTCCCCGTCATTATGTTCCTGTAGCCGGTAGGCTTGTGCTGCCGTCTTCTGCTTCGGCCCTTCCTCCCGTGTCCTCACCCCGCCTGTGACTCTCATCATATGTGAAAGTCGGAGTTAAGACCTATGTTTCCGCTTAGATGATCACAGGACTGTCACTCCCGCTCTGACAGCGAGAACAAGCCGGTGATCGACAGAAGCATGGCTATTTTAAACCCACCGTGGAGCTGAGGTCACAAAGTAATGTGATGAACTAAAATCCACACAGCGACGAGCCTGTCTTAGGAGAGACGGGTCCACGGCTGCTTTTATCCTGGGCTGAGCTGCAGAGGAGAGGGGCCGTCGGGGATCACGTCAGGAGAAAGCAGCCGAAAGCTCACGGAATAATTCAGCCGGGTGTGGACTGTCGTGGTCGTTTGGAATTTTTGCAAGCCCCATGCACAGGGGGCGCTTCACACACACACATGTGTGTGCACACACACACGTACGCACGCATGCACACCTTTCTGCAGGCCTTCAGTGAGCTCGTGACAGATCAGGAGCAGGTCCGGAGTGCAGGAAGGAAGACATCCCCTCTGAAACACAGGCACATCAGCTGCTGTCGTATGAGGGCAGAGCAGGGGAACCAAGAGAAATCATCTACACTGTGGACCAGGTGCCTGCAAGAACGGTCACCCCCGAAGGAGGAACAGGAGAGCTGACAGAGAGCCCCGGAGACACAGCCCATGGTCAAGTCTGAGGACCCACTGGGAGAGCCCGGGGAACCCTACACCACCCACCCCCTGCCCCTGGCCTTGCCGTCACAGCAGCAAGCAGAGCAGAGACCCCCGCCCTGACTGCGTTTACCCGCCACTGGGTGAGGAACAGCATGAGAGGGCTGCTGGGAGCCGTGCAGAGAACTATCACTGGCTGGGGCACAGGGTGTGTCGGGAGGACCCCAGGACGTTGCAGAGCGTCAGAGGCCTCCCTGGGAAGAGGCTTGGAGCACAGACAACACGGGGGCCATGGGACGGTGTCCAGGAGGAGGGGAAGCCAGGCCAGTCACCTGTCACAGGAGCTCCGGGCACGTGGGAGGGACACCAGCGATGGGGCAGCTAGACTCGTGGACCAGGGGACAGCAGAGGGAGATGCAGACAAAGAAATAAAGTTGTCAGGAGAGATGGCACTAGGGCCTCAAGGCCCGTGTGGCACTTCGAGTTTTGTGTCATGCTTTCAGAGTAGGTTTTTTTTTAATATCTTTTATTTAAAAAATTTTTCTTTTAAGTTTATTGAGAGAGAGAGAGAGAGAGAATATGCATGGGAGGGGCAGAGAGGGAGAGAGAGAATCCCAGGCAGGCTCCACACTGTCCGTGCAGAGCCCGACACAGGGCTCGAACTCACGAACTGTGAGATCGTGACCTGAGCTGAAATCAAGAGTCAGACGCTTAACCCGACTGAGCCCCCCAGGCACCCCTCTCAGAGTAGTTTTCAATGACCAAAGGCGAGAGTCCCAAAAACTAAGCCTGCAACAGCCCCAACTACGTAAAGCTTGAACAGACTGCCGAGCACTTCCAAAGCATCGGTCAGGAGTTTACCCCCGGTACTGCATCAAATTATCCGGAAGTCCAACATATTGATAATGTTATTTATTATATGCTGGGGTTAAGGCTGATTCTTACTGGTGGTGTTTCTGAATGTATTTGAAGAAAAAACTGGAGGAGAATTGTAACATCGGGACTAAATCTGCTCAGGTACTTTTTGAAAAATACGCGCACACACCAACCTGTGTGCCTCTGTGGCTCTCTCGGGGGCGGGTTTCGTTTACTTGGTCGGTCTTGTTCCATGTCTTAAAGCAGGAGGCAATCCAGGAAGCAGGGTGGACGGGGCAGATGGTGTAGACACCGGAGTCTCGCAGACCTGGGTTTGAACGGGAGACACTTCCTGCCCTGCCTGAGGGTCCCTTCCCTTGTCTGGCTGCCTGAGGGTCCCTTCCCTTGTCTGGCAGGCAGGTGGTGACCTCTTCCGGCAGGTGCTTGTCCTGGGAAGTGGTCGCATGCTCTGCTGCCCTGGGGGCTGCTCATGCCAGCTCATCCCGGGGAAGCCTGCCCCTGGGGATGTCCTTAGTCCGTCGGCGGCGTGACCTTGAATGCTCTGGGGATTTGGTTTCCTGGGTGCAGTCGTGGGGTGGTCCCAGCCCGGCAGAAATCCGCGGTGGGGCCCCCACAACACTGATGAGATGGCCGCGGCCCCGATATTCCTTATGTTTTCCCTCTTTTCCTTCTCACAGTAGCCACCCTGCCAGGAGCTGGGTGTGTCGGCAAGTCCTACGTCAGGAACTTTCTGGTTTTAAATAAGTGCTTTCAATCATCCGTGAGAAGAGCAAACCTTTGCGTGTGTAGACGTGGCCGTTCGCATCCCGACCAAGCACGTTTTCCTGCCGCAGACACTTACCTGCTCTCATAAACAGCTCAGTTGTGGCGGCAAAGCGGGGGTCACAATCTCTTGCACCTGGTTTTAGACGTTCTCACGTACATTTGTCCCGCTCTGCAGTTGCGTGGTTTTGTTTCTCTCGTTAGCGAGAATCACCGGCACAGCATCAGCGCGACCGGCCTGTGCTGCCACCGGTGAGCTGGGGGGTCTTTCATGAATGAGGTTAAGCACCTGCCACACCAGCCTCCCTCTAAACCCTGTTTCTGTTTTGTCTCCGCAGCAAACCCAAGGAGCCCGTCTTCAGCGCAGGTAAGTCCCGTTCAACTTTTGTGCGCGTGCCCCTCGGTCCCCTCAGGACTTGGGGGACGCACGCGGAGCGGTTCCGGGGGGCCAGTTGTCACATGCGGAGTCTGCGTGGCGGGGCTGACAGGCTGAGGGCCAGGAAGCCCGTGCCCACGGGTCGGGGCTCAGATCCCAGGCACGGCCCGCAACTTGGTCTCAAAGACTAGACCCTTTCCCTTACGTCCTTGAAGACAGATTCAAGATGCGTCAACAAGGAGGAAGAGTGAGACGCCACCACACGTGTGAAAGCCGAACTTCTAGGTTGAAGATCGTGTGTGGCCTTTCTTGTTCCTCCCTCTCCCCTGGGGCTCCCGAGGCAACACCTCTGATAGGAAAGCTCTCTGATGCGTTAAGTGGTCACTTTGTCCAAAAGGAGCTTTTTTTTTTTTTTTTTACTCTCTCTTTCTGCCTTCAGTCTCCTAAACTGCAAACTAATAGTTCATGATGTACCTTTCCATATACCTTTTCTTTTTTCTTTTTGTTAACCCATTTTATAATAAGGTAGATGCTATTGTTAGGATATTAACCTTCTTCAAAAGCGCATCGAAAATGCAAAATCGTTGACGGGTATGTCACCCGTTAAACAAACCCGTCTCATTTTAACTTTGGGTTTTCCCCCCTTCGATTCGGAACCGGAACTGATGTAAAAGTCAGCCCTCCGTAGGTAGCGGCATGTGCTTTATTTAGGATTCGTTTCCTGTTCGGGAAGCATGAAATCACGCGCTGAAAACTATAATCGCCCTATGCCTGTGGAGCCAGGTCCTGAGCCCCCCACGGGCTCCTCTGCAGGGGCGGGGGGCCACCCCCCCCCAAGAGCTAGCTGCCCCAGGTCCCTCCTGCAGTTCTCGCTATCTCTTCATCTAGCGCTTCTGTCCCTGTCTCCGAAATCACAAGGGAAACGCCGGGTGATACACTGCAAAGGTAGGCGGCATTTCTGAAATCTCACAGCTCTCTCAACAAAGCTGCTACCCAGGCTGCCGAACCCTTTTCCGTACGGCCAAGCAGATACTCTCCTCGTACGAAAACGTGTCCATCACACAAGCCACTGCACCTGAAGTTAAACAGCAGTCCTGCGCCTTTACTTGGATGGGTTTTGATAAGTAGCTGTACATTCGATCTGGCTTGGTTACCAGCTGGTTTTGCAGGAACTCTGAAGGATTCGTAGAAACCCTAAGAGAGCTATAGGGCGGCCCTGGATGTCCCGCTGTTTGGCCTGGCGTCCTGTGCCGTTGCGGCTGGCCTCTCGCTCCGCACCTTCCGGTGGGCGGCTGCGTGCTGTGGTCCTAACCTGCCTGGAAAATTCCATTGCCTTCCCTGGCTGTGTTTCGCTCTTAGGCATAGAATGCCCAAATTTCCAGGGCAAAGCAACGCCAAGGCAAAATTCAGGGCTTTTTGGGGGGCCTCGTTCAGTGGTTTAGCATTGTGCGATAAGTAAGCCTCGGTCCCGAGGATTTAACCAGCACGCGGCTACGGTGCGCTCAGTGTTTCACACACACTGATTATTACAGCCACGGAGGGCTCTGCCGTGCTGTGGAGATGGCATCATAGCCTGTTACCCATCCACGTTCTGTGCCTCCTCGCGTACAAAGACAGTTGAGGGAACCGCTTGTCCTCAGCTCTGTGCTTTGCTGGCATCTGCTTTCTTCTCCCTTCTGTCCTCTGCCGGGCGCTCCTAGGTCCTGCCGGTGTGGCGGCCACACCGTCCGATGAGCCCAGATTAGGGGGAGGGACTAAAGAAGAGAAGAGGTTTGGGGCGAGGGGAAGAGCAGGGGCCCGGAGCTGGGTAGATGTGTAGGGCGGTGGAGACACTTCCGGCCAGACAGGAGGGTCCAGGTGGGGCACTCAAGGCCGGTGCGGCCACTTAGGGGAGAGCAGGCAGGATGCTAGACGTTTGGATCCAGCAGGTAAGAGGGCGGGCAGAGGACATTGCGTGGAGGAAGGACTTGGTGGAATCCACTTGGGGCCTCGACGGGTTTGGCTGCAGAATATAAAATGCCCGGGGCGGGGCACTGACAAGACAGCCTCGGGTACCGGGACCTCTGCTCGGCTGGTCCCGGCGGATCTGGGGAGGACGGACCCTGTGGCGGCATCCTCATGGAGCGCCCACGGAACAGAGCGCCTGGCACGCCGTCCGCAGGCTGAGCGTGTATTGCCCCTTACTTAAAAGTCAGACTTAATATGTGGCGTGAAGAATGCATCACACGCATGTGAGGCCTGACATGCACGTGTGCACTAACATAAAACTGGGACGGCCTCTTAGTGTGCGGTGGGGGGGCTCGCATGCGGCATTTGAGGGTCCTTAGGAGCAAGATTTACAAAAGTAACTTGTAAATGTGGTGCTCGCGGCACCATAGTTATTTCGTGACTTTTCCTCACCGATGTCCCCTCCGCCGATGTTTCTTCTCTCGAGTTAATGTGCCGCTATGGCTGGAGCGACCCAGTTTAAATGCCGTGGAGGCCTGGTCCTGGGATCTGCAGTGAGTTCTAACCGAATTCGTCAGGAACTCACAGGACATTTTCCTTGGTCTTACTATATCCTGAAAGCGAGCAGAAACCCCCAACTCGTTTCTTTTTTAAAACTGCACGTGTCCCAGGTTGATGTATTACTGGGTTTTACTTTTGCCCCCGTAATGACTTCTTGAGACGTCAGAAGTTATTTTATTATAAAAATGCTTGTTCTAGAAGCTTCTGTTTCTCAGTATCTCCCCCTAATGGGTCTTTAGTCCTTCCGTTTTCTTTCAAGCTTATCTTTGAGCATTTTCCTTCTTGTGTGTACCCCAGCATGCACTCTTGCTGATTTTGTGTTGTTTGCACTCAAAAAATGTGTCCAGCGGATAAGATACATAAAGGTGTATTTTTACATTGCGATATAACAAAACGATCTAAGTGTCGAAAGATGCCTTATGAATTTCGCTACTGGAATTGTATATACATGGAAATCACTGACAACTCTAAGTGGATTTTTTGCATTGGTTGTGATTTTGCGAGGTGGCATCCCCCCCCCCCCACCCGATGGCGAAGACAAGTGTAACCACTGAGTCTCTCGTGGAAAAACAATGGAATCTAGCTCTTCCCTCTCTTTTACAATTTCTCACGTATTTCACGTACTTGAGGAAGCAGCACGTCCAACGTAAACAGAGTGAAAACTTTGGTTTTAAATGGTGCGACTTCAGGTTTCCGTTATTTCCCCCCCAACCCCACCCCCAACACGTTAATTAGAAATCACGTGAAGAGTAGCTAGACCCTTTCCTGGGACATTAAGAGGAGAAAGAAAATAGACATTTGTTTTCAGATCCACCGGGCACAGAGGCGTCTTACTGATGTCTTTGTTCTTGTTGTAGAAGAAGGATACGTAAAAATGTTTCTTCGCGGACGCCCTGTGACCATGTACCTGCCCAGAGATCAAGTGGACTCTTATAATTTGGAAGCAAAAGTAGAGCTGCCCACCAAGAGACTGAAACTGGAATGGGTGTATCCTTTATTCACCGATTAGGGCAAATAGTCTATCCACACTTAATTTTTTTTTTTTTTTTTGATTTAACAAAATGGGCCATATGTTAGAACCCAGTACGGTGTCTTTGCAAATAGGCTCCGTGAGTGCTGCTGGCTAGGGGGACACTGACCTATCATTCCTGAATGAAAGATGGTGGTTCTTGCTCAAATACATATGCATTTATTTCCCGACAAGAAAATATTAACGTTCATGGGATTGGCTGGATGGTTGGGGTTTTGTTTGTTTGTTTGTCTGTTCGTTTTTAAAGAGCCGTGAGAAAACGCATCACTTTCTTTCTGGCTTGAATTTTAATCTTTCCAACAGAATAAAGGTAGTTAAAAACTGGGCTGGTTGCCTGGGTGGCTCAGTCACTTGAGCGTCTGACTCTTGATTTCAGCTCAGGTCACGATCTGACAGCTTGTGAGTTTCACGCTGACAGCGATGAGTCTGTTTGGGATTGATTCTCTCTCTCTCTCTCTCTCTCTCCCTCTCCCTCTCTCTCCCTCTCTCCCTTCCTCCCTCCCGCCCCCTTCTCACTCATGCTTTCTCTCTCCCTCTCAAAATAAATAAATAAACTTTATAAAAATAAAGGTAGTTAAACACTAAGAGAAAAGCAAGCTGAATGAAAATAATCACAAATGCGTAGAGTTTAAGATTCTAATGAAATTGAAAGCTGGTTATTTGTAACGGTAGTTGCCACCTGCTTAGTGAGCTCTGCAGGGGCCCACGGAAACAGCATGGAAACTCAGGAAGATACTGAACTTACAAACTTATGAAAATGAGAATGTCAGAAATCGAACTAAACCGTGCTGGCAGGAGGTTTTTGAACCCGAAGAGTGATACACTGGAAGGAAGGACAGGCATTCCCCCCCGAAACCAGGTGGGGGCCTGGCCAGCGCTGGGAACCTAACAGCAAGGTCAACACTAATCGAAGGAGTAACATCAGACTGGGAATAATACCCCAGTCCTGAAGGAAGGGAGTAGATACAGGCGTAAAGAAAATCCACATGTGGCGTAGATAGAAGGCTACTTTAAGAAAAAGAAACAGCCTCCCCCACCCAAATGTAAATCTCAGAAATGAGTCAGCCCTATGACTGACGTTCTTGAGATCAAGCTGCTGGAGCCTTCATACTATGAGATTTAGAAAAGTGAATGAGCTTCCAGAGAGAAAAACCTGAAAGACAAAGAAATCGAGCCTATGAAAAGGGGTGAATGAAGCATTGGGGTTTTTATTTTAACTTTTACTTTAGTTTTCCTTATTTATCTTATTTTATTTATTTTACTTTAAAGGAATTCTGCAGAGGCCACCTTTCCAGTCCATGCAGATTTTAAGACGAACAAAAATCCTCTCTTTGCCCTCAAACAAATTTCTATTGAGTACCAGTTTAATGCCAAGCCCCAAATATGAATTCTGAGAAGTTGGTTTTTTTATTTTTTTTTAATTTTTTAAAAATTTTTTTTAGGTTTACTACTTTGAGAGAGAGAGAACACGAGAGGGGTAGGGGCAGAGAGAGAGGGAGAGAGGGCATCCCAAGTGGGGCTAGAACTCACAAACCGTGAGATCGTGACCTGAGCTGAAATCAAGAGTCAGACAGACACTCAACCGAGTCAGCCACCCAGGCGCCCTTAAGAAGTTGGTTCAAACTGGTGCTGTTGTAATCAGCTGGAAGAATTACTATTTGAAAGGATGGTTTCATATTCTTTGGGAACTTTCTCGAATTCTCATCTGTACCTAAGTTTCTCTCCCAAAATATCTTCTTTATATTTTCAGATTCAGATGTCCTAAGCATTCACTAGAACATCTGTTTTGGCACAGATAATTGAAGTGATACTTCTTTAGGTCCATAATGGTTTAAATTTTAGGGTAAATCACGGCTGGAAAACATTATTCGAAGCACATTTTTTTCGGCCTACTCTCTGTTCATATTTTAAAAGATGTGAAACAGTGGAATTTACTTCAAATAAATAAATGGTACTTTTGTTAGATTATTTTTTCACACTCAAATTCAAGTGAAGTTTTGCTCTCAAAATAGTTTTCAAGGTTTGGAAGTATACATTCCAAAATCCTAACGGAGGTAATTATCCCCAAGAAGCTGGGGATGTTGGGGCAAAGAGGAGCTACATTTTTCACCTTTTACGTAGGTATGTGGGAGTGTCGTTTGCACCTTTTACAAGTACTTTCATAACATAAAAAAACTTTTTAAGTAAAAGATTTAGCTCCTAGATTACAATAAAAATAAAATTCACTCAGTAAAGTATATACAAATCAATTACCAGTATCTTAAAATTTATTTATTTATTTTTAAGGCTTATTCATTTTTCAGAGGGAGAGTGTGAGTGGGAGAGGGGCAGAGAGAGAGGGAGACACAGAATCTGAAACAGGCTCCAGGCTCCGAGCTGTCAGCACAGAGCCCGACGCGGGGCTCGAACTCACGGACCGTGAGATCATGACCTGAGCCGAAGTCGGACGCTTCACCGACTGAACCACCCAGGCGCCCACAGTTTAAAGTTACTTACATGAGAGAAATTGATGGTATCAGTCTTAGGGAATTTTATTGCCCATTCCTGTTGAATAAAGCTGATGTCTTGTCGGGTCTTAAACCAAATCGGGTTTATCTTGACGTACACAAAGCTATGGGTACCGGGGTCGCGACTGTCGTAACAACCTGTACTTGCTTCCAACGGGGGAGACGGTGTACTTCATCGCCTCCGTGGTGGTGCTGTACAACGTCGAGGAACAGCTCCAGAGGCACTACGCCGGCCACAACGACGATGTGAAGTGGTGAGTCCTCACCCCTGTAGAAATAGCGTCAGCGGAAAGACGTCGGGGCTGGGATGTAACTAAAGAGAGGAGAAGAGCTCTGAGGAAATAAGATCTTTTGGAAAAGCTCTTTCTGTTCCACGTTGTCTGTACCCGGTGACCTGCTAGCTACCCGTCTCTCGAAGACACTACAGACTAGTTTTTTTGTCCTTATAACACATCCGCGTACCCAACCGTGTCACCCAAGCAAATAGTTCTCATAAACCCCTGTTTGGAGTCCTTCTTAACACAAATGCTAGTAGATTCTAATGTGCGACTTTATATAAAAAAAATTTTTTTAATGTTTATTTTGGGGAGAGAGAGAGAGAAAAACAGAGCACAAGCAGGGGAGGCGCAGAGAGAGAGGGAGACCCAGAATCTGAAACAGGCTCCAGGCTCCGAGCTGTCAGCACAGAGCCCGATGCAGGGCTCGAACTCACAAATGGTGAGATCATGACCTGAGCCGGAGTCGGACGCTCAACTGACTGAGCCACCCAGGCATCTTATTTAATAAAAGTAAAAATATCCATGTTTATTTCTGGCCTTGCTGTAATTCATTCATTTTAATTCATTCATAATCCACTTACAGCTTTTGGAAGGATAGGGAGTAAAGCAGGTGGATTTACCTATTTCTATTTGTCCTAGATCCCTGATCAATTGTAAAACTCCTGTTGGTAAAAGATGATATTTTGGGGGCGCCTGGGTGGCTCGGTCGGTTGAGCATCTGACTTCAGCTCAGGTCACGACCTCACAGTCCGTGGGTTCAAGCCCCGCATCAGCCTCTGTGCTGACAGCTCAGCGCCTGGAATCTGCTTCCGATCTGTGTCTCCCTCTCTTCTGCCCCTTCCCCTGATCACGCTCTTTCTCTCTCTCTCTCTCAAAAAAATAAACGTTAAAAAAAAACTTTTTTAAAGGTATTTTTGCTGTTTAACATACTTAATCAAGGTTGTTATAGAGTTGGTATTTTCCAAGCAAAGGCTGCTTTTTCCTTGCGTTTGGAAATTCTCGAGACAGAAGGGCTGGATGAAATAGGCACTAACTGCCCAAGGTCATTGGGGTGCGCAGAGACTCTCTGGTGACTCTGTAAGAGGTCAGGTACCATATAGTTCCTACATTTAAAGTTTTGATTAGACTCTGTGGCCAAGAGAAAAGTAAAGCGTACTTTTAAAGCGTGGATGTTTTATAAATACCCTCTTTTTAGCCTAGCAGTTCACCCTGACAGGATCACGATAGCCACGGGACAAGTCGCTGGTACATCTAAGGATGGAAAAGTGAGTTGCATTATCTTTCGTATTTTTATAACAAACCGTTAACTCCGTAGAATCTGGAAACCTTGCACTGATGATTAAGCCTGCCTAGCTATAAAGTAGCTGAATGCTTCTTAACCCTTCATTAGAATTTTTTTGTCGCGGATTTTCTTACAGTGACCTTAAAAACCCCTCGAGCTCACCTTAATTTCGGCCAGTTTTTAAACAGCCTTGGTCTTGCCTAAGAATTCAGCGATTCTTAAGATATTTCTTTACACACGTGACGAACACGAACGTAGTAAGTACACATTTAATAAGTAAAAGTCATAATGAATAGCATTCGGATATGGGGCATTTTGCCTCTTCAGCAGACTTCAGGCACCCTCTGCCTAAGTGCCCCAAATTCCTGACGTCACCCCAGAGCGCGAGTCTGCACATGACCCTCAAAGGCTGCCAGAGAGTTTGGGCACAAGTTTTATAAGCACCTCAGCAAGACTTCGGCTGGAATTTTAAGGAATCAGAAGGGAACTAGTGGGCTCTAACAAATAGAGCACAGTGCGAAACTGGCTTCCACTTCCTTCTAGGCCGCAGTCTGTGGTCGCTGCCATGTCTTAACCAACACCCCCTGTAGCTTTTTTGATCTCTACTTGCACAGTGTATGAAAGGAACCTAATGACACGGAGTATTTCCATTTTTACCAGCGTGTTTTCTTCCAGAAAGCACGGATGCTGGCTACCAATTTTCAGAAAATACTCTAACGACGTCGTAACTTTTCAGAAAATATTTTAATAACGTCGTATTTTAAATATTAACTTTATGCTATTTCCCATGAAAATTCTGCACTTAAAAAAGTCACAGGAACAGTGGAAATCAGTTTACGATTACATAAATGCACATAAATGGCACAGGGCCTTCGTCCTTTTTTAAAATGTTAAACGGCTTTTTAAAGTCTTCTACATGAGTAGCAAAGGATTTGCTCTTCCCTCTAGTGGATTCATAGTGTATTTCAGTCTCTGGCCTTGACATTGAATCCGAACTTTAGAGCCGGGGAAAACGTGATAGTCATCTGAGCCCGCCCTTCAGTGCACGTGCCGGGCGATGCCGACAGTCCAGGTGAACTGTCTGCAGACGCCCAGCTCCTCAGACCAAGTCAAGGCTAGAGCCTGGCCTACTGCCTCAGCCCACTCTGTCCACTAACTTGGTATAATGCCAGTCCTTTTCCCGATTAATCTGTTCAGCGCTCTAAGGAGAAAAGTTAGTATCGTTCACGTTGGAGCACAATCGAGAGCGTTTGCAACTAATCGTGGCAATTCTAAATGTCATCCGTGCGTGATCGTGATCGATCGCCTGTTTTGCTCCCGTGAGGCCCGAGAATGTTAAACTGTCAACGCTATTGGGTGGTGACCGTCTTGCTGAATTTAGACTAATTTATACCTTAGTGATAATACAGACTTAAAGGAATATGAGGTTCCAGGTTCCTCGTCATTTTTCATTTCTAAAACTCAGATGCATCTAGACGTACCAGTCAGAATATTAGCTCCTGTGGTATAGTTATGAAGACTTGGCTATTCCAAATTTAAAACCTGGTGGACCTCCCCTAAAGTCACGTTGGCCACAGGGGCCCTGATCTCCTGAAGCCATTTGGGAATGTTGCATTTATGTTAAAAGGCAGAGCCTTCAAATGCAGAAAAAGACTTTTCGTTTGGACAGAATTGAAGTAATCCTGCAGCTTCGAGGTAAAGATAAATCTATGACCATCACAATGGGCGACTCTGTATTTCCTTCCCAACAGCAACTGCCCCCACACGTGCGCATCTGGGATTCTGTGACGCTGAACACACTGCATGTCATTGGAGTTGGGTTTTTTGACCGAGCCGTTACCTGTATCGCGTTCTCAAAATCTGTAAGTATGGGCCCTGCGGGTACTGGTGTCCTCGTCCCCAGGGAGGAGAGAATCAGCTCAAGGTTGAAGAGGGAGGAGGTTAACATGCTCCGTAGCCGCCTGGGTGCGTGCACAGATTTGCATGATGAAACTGTCCCGCGTCCCAGGTCCCCTCATTCAGAGGTCACACACACCCCCTCGGGTCGCACACGTGATGGGCAGAGGCCCTGCAACACCGGCTGCGTGTTCCTTGGGGCAGTTTTGCCGGCTCTGGCCTTGAATTTCACCTGCCCCTTGGTAGGCGGCCCCGGTGTGCCTCCGTCATTCCCACACGGGCTGCCTGTCCCTAAGCAGGAGTTGGAGGGAACTCATGGTCTCCCAGGCCCCTCAGGATGTGCCCATGCGACAGATCCACCCTATAAGCCGCCGTTTCAGAAACTTAACATTCACACACACGTGCACGTGCTCACAACAGAGCACCACAAGCCTCAGCCCCGGAGGCTTTGCTCCCGCACAGCCTCCCGGCCTATGTTTGTCACACACGTGTGCTGCACGTGCCGTGGGCACCGGCTCCTCCAGGAGGGGGTCCTGCAGCCCCTTCACAGGCTGGTCTTAATAGAACTGATGAGGCAGGGCCACCCCCGACCCCTCTCTGCTGCTCCTGTCCCTCCATCACCCCACATCCACCTGCCCTCCCCTGGGGACCAGGGAAGCAGGTCCCCAAAGTGGTGCCTATGTATTCTTTGGCCAAAATGGACTCCTTATTAAAAATAAAATTAATGTTGATCTTTAATGACTTTTAACCTATTTTATTCTCAAATGTAGTCTTCCTGTGAATGCCTTTTCTCTTCCAGAATGGAGGAAGCAATCTCTGCGCCGTGGATGACTCCAACGAGCACGTACTGTCCGTGTGGGACTGGCAGAAAGGAGAACGGCTGGCCGACGCAAAGGTCTCTCTCCAAGTCTCGTGCTGGGCTGTGTTATAATTTCCCATTTTGGAGCCCTCTCCTTCCAGCTGCCTCCCGGGTCCCTTTCCTGCTTCTGAGTGGGCCAGTGGGCTCCCCATTCCCGACGCGGTCCCCAGGCGTGACGCGTGACCTGAGATTCCCTGACCCCCCGCCCACCTCCCCTCCCAGGGTGCCGTTCCCGAGCCCTGGTGGGGTTTCTTCCTCTCGTCATGGTATCTGTGAGGTTGTTTTCTTCCTCATTTGACAGCCCCTACCCTTTTCATCCACTCCATCGTTTGCTGTTCTCTGCTGCTTCGTTTCATTCAGCAAACGTGCCCTTTCTTATTGTCGAAGGGGGCACTGCACCTGTGATAAGTGAGACGTGCCCACTGCCCAGCCGGGGAGGGGACAGGTCCGAAGCAGCTGAGGGCTGAGGGACAGGGCAGCACAGCCGGCACGGGGCTTGTCCAAAGCTGAGTAGCCTCAGGAAAGGCGAGCCAGATCCCAGGCCCTCCCAGGGCGACTCTTCCTGTGGGGTGTGCCGGGGCTTCCCTTTATGGTCCCTTTTTTGAAGCTTTCTTATGTCTTCCTCCCATTCACATCATGAACGGATCCCAGTTTTTGCAGAACTGACTTTGGATTTCTCATCCTGTCATCTGTTAACCTTAGATCACCTTCCTTCCCTAACATTAGGATTACCATCAGATCACCGTACCTTTCTCTCTTGGGTGTCCGGGATGTGGGGGTCTGTATTCTAATCCGGCACCTTTCCTAACACCTGTTTTCATGCTAGAGGCACGCCTTCTCATATTCTGGTCACGTGTTTCAGTTCTGGCTCTGCTGCTGGGTTGGAAGTAAACAGAGGCAAGTTGTTACCCAGGTTTAAGAGCATGTAACTGAGTTTCAAGCAGAAGAAACAGTCAGGGTCGGAGTTGACAAAGTGGCACCAAGAAAGCCAGACCCCCAACCCTAGAACCCCAGCTTGGTCACGAGACCACCAGCAGAATGCTAGGAATTAAAGCGGGAAGGAATCCCGGGGCAAACAGGGCGGCCAGAGTCAGCCAGGAGCGATGGAGCTGTGTGCAATCCAGATTCCTGGGCCCCTCCCAGAGATTCCAGGCACTAGATGGGGATGAGGCCTGACATCTGCATTTTAACACACATCAGGCGATTCTGTTGTTCAGCCACGGCTGGGAATCTGAGACGGGAAGGAAGATGAGAGCAGATTCTTGTGGTTTTTGAGTCTCCACCCACCCCTAACCCAGCCCTTCAGCAAAAGTGTGCTGTGTGCCAGCTCTGTGTGAGGTCCTGTGGGGGGCCCTGCACAGACAGAGGACCTGTGGTCCCCGTCCTCAGGGCTACTGTCCAGTGGGGGAGACAGACAAGGAGAAGTTAAGGCATGCAGCAAACATACACTGCGTGTTCACGGAAGATGAGTTCAAGGGGGAGAAAAATCAAAAGGCATAGTGCTTAACCTGAATGAGTTATTTATTTGTGGTTCCCATGTTATTTATTTTCTTGAGTGTCCTAAGAGATTTGAGACATTTGATTCTCCTGTTTTGCTCAAAGTGTTCTAACGAAGCTGTATTTGCTGCGGATTTCCACCCCACGGACACGAATATAATAGTTACTTGTGGAAAATCACATCTCTACTTTTGGACCTTAGAAGGAAACTCCCTTATTAAGAAGCAAGGACTGTTCGAGGTAACGTCAAGTCACACTTGTTTTATTCTTCCCTGAGTGGTGCGTGTGATCAGCTCGCTTCTAAGGGAGCTTAGAATTTGTTTTAATTGGCAAATGTGCAAGTGTCTCTGGGGGAGGTAGCAATAACGACTATTCCCGCGGATTCCTAACAGAATTGGGGAGCTCCCTGTGTCTCTGTTGGTAACGTTGGTCATGCCAAGAAGGAAGGATGGACCAACACAGGGAGAAGCTCAGGGAAGGATGCCCTGGGGGCAGGGCAACCCCCTCCCGCCACAGGGTGGTTGCAAAGAACCACCAAGAAGACGCTCAGGCCTTGTCAGTACCAGGGACAGCGCCTCCTTCCCTACGGGGCCTTTCCCTGCACGGAGTCGGGACCGCGTTATTCTGGTGCCAGGGCCCTGTTCCTAAAGCTCTAGTCATGACAACCCGGCCCGCCCCACAGCCCTTCCAGCCCCCTCCTCTGCTCCAACTGTCTGCAGCTTTATAATTACCAGAAATGTCTCTATTTTAGAGCAGGTAACCTCACGGCCTAAGTTATGTCACGGGGGATAAAAACGAAAGGCATATGGTGGAGTAGCAGAAGCTAACACTATGCGGCTTAGGAGTACTGTGATTCTGGGTGTTATTCATACAAAGAAGGGGATGTCTTGACTAAATGTGTACATATGTTTACAACATTTTGCAGAAGCAAGAAAAGCCAAAGTTTGTCCTCTGCGTGACTTTTTCTGAAAATGGCGACACCATTACTGGAGATTCAAGTGGCAACATCTTGGTGTGGGGAAAAGGTAACACGTGATTGTTCCCAGAGCACACACTTCTAGGGGGATGTTATAAGAAGTCAAACGTGACTTCTCTAAGAACTGTCTATTAATATAATCGATAGGATTACGGTAAAATCCCAAGTTTTTTAGGTACATACATACATGCGAAACTTGAAACCTTAAGACTAGAACAGATGAAAACAAGAATAGTCACTTTCTATCATTACAAAAAGGTCTTTAAGCCCAGAACAGGTTGATGGAATAGCTTTATTAGGAGATTAGGAGATCTCTTAACAGAGTATAATGAAGAAGCTATCAACGACTATTTATTGAGCTGTAAAATAAATAAATTTCTGGTCCATATGGCCTCTGGGAGACAGCTGTTGAGAACCAATCACATGCAGGGCAGTGTGCTAGACAAGGAAAGGAAAAACACACCATCCCTGCCCTTAAAGGACTTAGAGTTTGGGTTGGGGTGAAGGTGGGAAGAGACCCATGGATGTGATTTCAGACTAATGTGGCAACTCCTCTAGTATCCGTACTATTGTGGGGGCAAGTCTTCACACATCGCTCCATTTCAGCCTTAGCACGATCCTGAGGGGTGAGCGGGAGCCCCATTACACAAAGGGGAAACCGAGGGGTCGGGTCACTGAGTCACTCGTCGAGTGACACAGAGCACATTAAACTCAAGTCCCTGTTTTCCGCCATGTGGAATCCCGCCATGCTCTCTCCGTCCTGTTCTTCCTTCTGGCATGTTCTCCTGAACTGTAAAGTAACCCAGGGCATGCTTTTCTGGTGCTTGGTGAGCTTCTAGAAATTGCGTCCCCTGGAGATTCGCACTGCAGAGGTGTCCTAACCAACAGGATCGTTTTAAAACAAAAACGAGATGCGAGGGAGAGAGGCAAGTGTCTTGATAACGTACTGAGGACGGTTTTCTTGGTGTGTTTAGGTACAAATCGGATAAGCTATGCAGTTCAAGGGGCCCACGAGGGTGGCATTTTTGCACTTTGTATGTTAAGGGACGGCACACTGGTGTCGGGAGGAGGGAAAGACCGAAAGCTCATTTCTTGGAACGGAAACTATCAGAAACTTCGTAAAACTGAGGTAAGACAGCAAGCAGCAGTATCGAAATTCACTTTGAACCTAAAACTGCTCTGTTAACCAGTTTCCTTGTTCGTTTGAAATCTTTAGCTTATAGTTTTGAAAATGGCTTAGATAAAATTTTATTAAATGGGGTAACATTATAAACTTTTTTTAATGTTTATTTTTGAGAGACAGAGCATGAGCAGGGGAGGGGCAGTGAGAGAGAGGGAGACACAGAATCTGAAGCAGGTTGCAGCCTCTGTGCCCCGAGGCGGGGCTCGAACTCCGGAACCGCGAGGTCATGACCTGAGCTGAAGTCAGACGCTTAACCGACTGAGCCACCCAGGAGCCCCAAATGGGGTAACATTATATTAAAGTCATGGAGGCAGTTTAAGTGTAACAACTAAAATGGAATTAGGTTTATAAAAATTTGGGTTATAATGTGTTTGACGTTTAGAATGTCTTTATAATTGGACGGCCTCACTTTTCCAAGGGAATATTATCCATGTTATGATTTTTCATTAAGATCTTTCTTCGCTTTCCACTTTAATTTCTGGGTGTTACTTTGGAGACATTGTCACTAGTATTTACTGAGTATTTACTTTGTACGTGGCTGAGGGCCGACACGTTCTCTAAAGCTCTAACTCCTTTTAGTATCTACTTTACCTCCTCATTACGTGGCCAGCAGCCCTACACACCAGTAGGAGCCCCAGACAAGAAATTTAATGTGCCTTCCACACCCTCACAGAATTTTCTGTCTCAATGAGCTCCGGGAAATTATGAGCAGGCAGACATTAAGGTCGGCATCATTCTGAAGGTTGATGGTCTTTATCCCCAGAGTAGAATGGACACATTCTAGAACTTTTCCAACTTCTTTTTTCTTTTTTAATTTTTTTAATGTTTAGTTTTGAGACAGAGAGAGACAGATTGTGAGCGGGGGAGGGGCAGAGAGAGCGAGGGAGACACAGAATCTGAAGCAGGCTCCAGGCTCCCAGCTGTCAGCACAGAGCCTGATGTGGGTCTTGAACCCACGGACTGTGCGATCGTGACCTGAGCCAAAGTCAGACACTTAACTGACTGAACCACCCAGTTAATTTTTTTTAATGACATAAAACATTTTTTCAAATGACATAAAATTCATACCACATAAAATTAGCCATTTTATTTTTAATGTTTTTTTAATTTATTTTTTAATGTTTATTATTTTGAGAGAGACAGAGTACCAGCGGGGGAGGGGCAGAGAGCGAGGGAGACACAGAATCCGAAGCAGGATCCAGGCTCTGAGCCGTCAGCACAGAGCCTGACACGGGGCTCGAACTCACGACCGCGAGATCATGACCTGAGCTGAAGTCGGACCTTTAACCGACTGAGCTACCCAGGCGCCCCAAGAGTTTACCATTTTAAATTACAAATAAATTTTATGGCATGTTATTTTAGTCTTTGTTTTCCAAATTTTTACCTGCTACTGCTGTCCCAATGCCACAGCAAGAAAAGAGTGAACTAACCAGTATTATTTCTTATTTTTTAATCTTATCCAGAAAAAAAATGCTTCATTCTTTATTGTTTTTCTTTTAACAACCTTACTCTTACTGATTCTTTTAAGGTACATGCGTGTTTGGAGTTTAACAGTCAGATTGGGGGTTCTGATCATCCACTCAACAAACCCTGGCCGTGAACCTTTCTCTCCATGTTACGTGTATGGGGGGCGGGGGGAGCTGTCATGATACACAAACAGACATTTTGAATGGTGGCGCTAACGTTTCATGACATCTTCAATCTTTTCTCTTCAACGCAGATTCCAGAACAGTTTGGTCCAATCCGGACGGTGGCCGAGGGGAAGGGGGATGTGATCTTGATAGGCACAACCAGAAACTTTGTTCTGCAAGGCACCTTGTCAGGGGACTTTGCACCCATCACTCAGGTACGTTCTGGCCCAGCAGGCCCGCCTCATTTTATGTACTGTCAGAATATAACAAAGCGTCACGAGGAGGACGACATTCCTTTTTTTAGACCAACATGACCTTCCTCGGCACCAGCACTTGGGTTCCCGCCGTGACTTAGGTGGGGCAGGAAGGGAAGCCGGCGTGAAGTGTGCGTTCGCCATGGGTACCCCGCCGCCAAGGCTCCCGAGCGTTGACTGGCTGTCTCGGTCCTTTGCAGGGTCACACTGATGAGCTCTGGGGACTGGCCATCCATGCCTCAAAACCTCAATTCTTGACCTGTGGGCATGACAGGCACGCCACCCTCTGGGACGCTGTTGGCCACCGGCCCGTCTGGGACAAAATAATAGAGGTAGACTTGCACGTTACCTTCCATTTTCCTTACAACAGTTCATCTGGAACGTGTTCACTTATTATTTTTTTTTTGCGTGAAATTTTGATAGTGACGTAAAATTGTCCCAAAGTAAATGTCGCCAGGTTTACCTCCTTCGAATGGCACTGCTTTACTTGCCTCACGCGGTCTCGTCCATGTAATTCTGAAGCGTGCTGCTGAATTTTTCAACAGCAAGTTAGCCTTCCGGAGTTGGGCTTTGGGGTCTCCTGACCGCAGAGTTCCTCAACTGGCTTCCGTGCTGAGAAACCCTTGTGACGAGCCCGCGTACCGTTTACGGTGTACATTTTGAATGAGAGTGTATGCTTACGACTTAATTTATCTGTACAATTTGAGTTTGATGATGATGCTTTAGTTTTTTTTTTTGTTTTTTTTTAACGTTTATTTATTCTTGAGACAGAGAGAGACAGAGCATGAACAGGGGAGGGGCAGAGAGAGAGGGAGACACAGAATGGGAAGCAGGCTCCAGGCTCTGAGCTGTCAGCACAGAGCCCGACGTGGGGCTCGAACTCACGGACCGTGAGATCATGACCTGAGCCGAAGTCGGATGCTTAACCGACTGAGCCACCCAGGCGCCCAATGCTTTAGTTTTAAGTCCGCAACTGTGTGATCTTTGCCAAAGGAACTCAGATTACATACCAGAGTGCCGAAATACCTTTGCCCTACGTGGAACACAGCAGCGGCTACAGTTACTGAGCTCCAGGCACCGTACGTGTATTATCCTTGATCCCGGCAGCAGCCGTGGGGGGTGGTGTTACTGAATTAGAAACTGAGGCTTAGAAAAGTCAACTAGCTTGCCGTGATCACTGCCTCAGCAAGCAGCAGAGCCAGCGTTTGCACCCGGCTCGGTCTGATTCCCAAACCCGGGGTCTCCCGCCGCATGGTGCCTCAGTGAGATAAAGTACGTCCCGTGTGACCTGTGCCCTCGATGACATGGCCGGTCTGGGGACAGGGGCAGCCGCTCTGCAGACCCCACTCCTCCTTGTAGCCGCCACAGAGGTCCCGGCTTTTCCTGGCATGCCGAATTGGCACTTCCGCCCTCTTGCCCCTTAGTTTCAGAGAAGGTCACCAAGGGTCGAGAGCTGGCCGTCACCGGTGGAGCTGAGCACGGAGGTGACAGGGCCA
Organism: Panthera leo; assembly: GCF_018350215.1. Classification (NCBI taxonomy): domain Eukaryota; kingdom Metazoa; phylum Chordata; class Mammalia; order Carnivora; family Felidae; genus Panthera; species Panthera leo. Next base: position 141,461,246 of record NC_056684.1, read on the forward strand.
GTGCCACTCGGAGGAAAGAGTGGGTGCGGCCCAGCCGGCAGGAGGGGCCGAAGGAAGCGTTGTCCTGTGTTGCACCTGTGCCCTGGGGGGCCTTGGGGGGACAGGTGGGGAATACCCGAGGGGGCTGCAGAGGTGACGATAACCTCCAGGCGGTGGCCGTGGGGGTCCGGGAGGGCGGCCTCCCTAGCCCCACTGGAAGCAATACCAGGTGCCTCCTCCCCCTCCCCTGACTGTTCACCCCTCAGCCTGACATAAGGGAAGGGGCTCAGAACCAGACACCTAAAAGCTCTGTGCTGAAGTCCCACCGCCTTTGCCCACTGGCCGCGTGGGTTTGGACACACCCACCTCAGGGGCTTCCTCTCCAAAACGTCCGGAGCCTGAACGAATCACACGGTAAAGCTTCACGTGGCGGGGGTGTCTCTCCATGTATCGGTGGCGGCCCCAAGCTTGGTCACGGCTCCCGCTGTGGAAGCACCATTGCCACGACAGAATCAGTCCCTTAAGAGTTTCTGGTCTCTCGTTCTCTGAGTGCATCCGGTGGTTTCTGGTGCCTCTTTCTGTCTCCACTCCCGTGGGAGCTTCTTTCTTACGCTCACTGTGCTTCACGGCCTGTCACTGCAGTCCGTTCTAACCGAGCGATGTGTAGAAAACACAGATTCAATCGAGTCACACTTTTTTTTTTTAAGATTTTACTATTTTTCAGCGACCTCTCCACCCAACGTGGAACTCTAACTTACGACCCTGAGATCGAGGGCTGCACGCTCCACCGACGGAGCCAGCCAGGCCCCCCCCGATCATGTCACTCTTTTCGTGGAGAGAAAAATAATCACGTCACTGTGTTAACGTTTTCCAGTGATCACAGCCCTTAGCGTGGTGGTGCAGCTTCCATCCTGCACTCCCATCTGCACGCTTTCCTGTCCCACCGGGAACATTCCACGTTGTAAACGCCCTGACTCTCTACCTGCTATTCCTCGAATATGCCCCCAAACTGTGTTGCTTCTCCCTCTTCGATCACGCTCTTGTCCCTTTAACACCCGATCCAAGAAAATACCGGTTGGGGTGTCCGCCTGTACCTTCGCCACCGATGATTCTCTACTGGACGACCTGGGGGATCTCTGCACCCGGAAGCCTCCACCCAGCCTCCCCATCCAACTTCGTCTAACTCTTTCTCTCCTGGGACTTGACCACTTGCTTGTCCCTCTGTCATGGACCCCATTCTACCTCGTGTCAGAGTTAGTGACGAACACGTTAGTGACAAACGCCAGATCCAAACCTGGACGTGCCTTACCCATCTTGAGATCCTTCCAGGGCTCCCGTGGTGTCCTTCCAGCGCTCCCGGCGGGCACTCGTCCAGCGTCCACTGTGGGCACTGGGCGCGCTGGCCATATTTCCAGGCAAATGAAGCGTACCATCAACAGGCCTACCGTTCAGTGTGGGGGTCAACCGAGTCCTCCTGCGAGACTTGGAGGGAGAGCGTTTACCTGTTGGCCTGTCATCTGATACCTGTAGGTCTCAAAAGATAAAAGACAGGAAGAGAACAATTCTAAAGGGATACAAATTTCGTATTATCGACGTGTGACCTTCGTCTAAGTAGGAAAGCGGTTTCGTCTCTTGGAGGGAAAGGAGACGTCTAGTTTAAATGGGACCACGTAGCCCTTTGGAAGAGCCGTGCGTGTGTGGGTGTGGGTGTGGGTGTGCGTGTGCACGCGTGTGTGTGTGAGTGTGTGTGTGTGTGTGTGTTTTCTGCAGTCGTGCTGTGTCTGGCCATCAATTTACACTTCCTTTAAAATATTTTAGGATCCAGCTCAGTCTTCTGGTTTTCATCCTTCAGGGTCTGTGGTTGCAGTTGGAACACTGACTGGGAGGTAAGTCGGCGTCGGCACAGCTCGTGCTGTCACAGTGCGTGGAAAAGAGGCCGCGGTGTGTGTTTCCCTGGGGACGGGCACGGCCTAGCTCCTGCTGTCTTCTCTCAGCTTCTAGCAACCGACCGAGGACTAAGTCACACCTCGAAAGTAACAGGACACGCAGGGGTCCTTTGCATTTGGGACGCTGGGAGACCCTTCTCCTAGAAAAGCCCCCCCCCCCGCCCCCGCCCCCGCCCCCGCCAGCCACACACACGCACGCGCTTCCCGACAGTCTGGGGGCTCCGTGGAGCTCCTCAAGCCCTGACCTGCAGGCCGCGGGAGGCACCCCAGCTCTGGAATCGGGCGAGAGAGCATTTCGAAGCGCTGGGAATTTCCCAGTGCTTTCTCTTGCCGCCCTTTCAAAACGGCAGAAACTGCCCAGATCCTGAGCCTCAGATTCAGACTCGGCTAGCACTTTTGTACCAAGCGCCTCCGACATGCCAGGCCGTTGGTCTGCGCTTGAATCCCCGCTTTGCCACTTGGCAGCAACGTGTCTCCAAGCCAGTTAAACAGCCTCTCCGAGTTGTTGCTTTTTTATGAGTTGTGACGGTATTATCTGCCTAGCCACACGGTGCTGATGACTGAAGGCGGTGTCTAGAGCACTTTATGGGCTTGCCTGGCAGGCAGGGTCGGTGGTTACGGTTATCATTGATTTAAAAGAACGCAATATTTTAAAAAAAATAAAATAAAATGCAATTTTTTTTTTTAAAAAGTGCAATATTTTGATTGCACTTTGAGACTATGTGTCATAGTATATGTACTTATTGTGGTTTAATCCAAATATGCTTGGTGGTTTCCTACCATCCTCCCTCTCTAAAAAGCAAACCCCTCAGGCTCTGTTGTGATGACTACGGAGTGTGTATAAGGAAAGAGTAACCATTCGTAAGTCACAGGTAGCTGTGTCTTAAGAGTTGGGCATTTCATAGCCAACAGAATTCTTCATGAGAATGTTTGCATACACATATGCACAGACACACACACACACACACTCACTCACTCACTCACTCCCTCCTTCCTGTTAACTCTCCCGGGGCCAGTGGATGATTCAGACTCAGCAGGCTCTGATGAATGGCTCACAGCTGGTTATCACCAGACCTGCATGCTGACTATGGCAGCAGGACAGGGGATGGTGACGGTGTCGGGATGCTCAGAATCACAGACGAGGTCCTGCGGGCGGAAGAGATGGTGCGCGGAACCTGCCCCCCCCCGCCCCGCCCCCAGATATGCCTCCCACATCTCTGGTCCAAGTGCCGGCCTTAGCACTGGATGGGACAGTTCACGGGGCTGCAGAGCAGAGCCTGGTCAGCCCCAGCCTCTCCACTTCTGACGTTCTGACCTCTGTTAACGTTAAACAGACGTTAACGGTGAATGGTTGTTGAGGACGCAAGGAATCAGAGTCGAGAAGCCAAACCCACGATCCAGGGGCCGGCCCGTCCCATTGAGTGGTGGTGGTTGGGCCCAACTAGAAGGCAGGAAAACAGTGGTGCCGCGTGGCGGGCGTGCCCGTGGAACGCACGCCACCGGGGGTCACGTCACCGAGGTTTGAAACTGCCACAGCCGGGCACCCACGGTCCTTTTCACCCCTGAGAGCCCTGCGGTCCAAGTGACTGCCCCCGCCTGAGAACACACAGGCAGGAGAGTGTGGTCATTCCACAGCTCACACTTACCGAGTACCGTGTCCTTGTCGGAGGAGACGAAGCTCGTCTGTACACGTCGTAGTTTGCTACACGGCGCAGCTGGGCCCCTGTCCTCATTTTACAGTTAAGGACCCGGAGCCCAGACCAGTCCTGCCCTTCCTCCGCTCCCTCCACCTTGCCGTCACCCGGCGGGTGCACGCCAGTGTTCACGGACGTTCAGACACCACGACGCTGTCCCAGCCCCAGCTCTGCACCCAGGCCAGGTCTCGGGCTAAACGCCCGTGCAGCCAGCCCCCTCACTGCTCCCTCTGGCCAGGCCCACCTTCCCTGCCCAGGGCTTTCCGCCCTTTTACGTGTAAGTGACAAAACTCAGACACCGAGGACCTGTCGCGACACTGGAACTGAATTGTTTCGAAGGGAAGCCAGCGTGCTGCTGCTTTCTTTAGGAAATGCTCGGGTGAAGGAACTCTCCTTTAAATAAAAGCTGGGAACAAGCATTCTTGTTGAGCAAAGAGTATTTTTCAGCAAGCCCTTAGAGTAATAGTTTTTAATAGTTGCTATCGATTGTAATAGTCTTCCTTCATCGTCTCACCAGGCGACTTATTGTGCTTTTTCTCATGTTTCCAACAGGTGGTTTGTGTTTGACACGGACACAAAAGACTTGGTCACCGTTCACACGGATGGAAATGAACAGCTCTCCGTAATGCGCTACTCCCCAGGTCAGCGTGCAGACCGCCCCGCCGTGCGGCTGCAGAAGATGTGTGAAGTTCCGTGTAGATGTCTTTTAAGGAAAAACCCTCACAAGACTCCTCAGAGCAAGTTTATACTGCACACAACTGTGGCACTCGGGTGTCCTCGTCCCCACTGTGGGTCCCTGTGCTTGGGGGTTTTTACCTCCTTACTGTGGAAAATGTCAAACGTAGGCAAAACTAGACCAGTTTGCATAATGAATCCCCCTATATTCGTGACCGGGCTGCAGAAGTTACGGACTCCCCGCCGACTTGTTCATCCAGAGCCCCACCCACCACCCCTTCCCATTTTGAAGCAGTTCCCAGACGTCTCGTCCTTTCATCGATTAATGTTGCTATATATAACCTTAAAAAGATGAAGCCTCCTTATTTTTTAAGAGCTTTATTTAGTTGTAATTTACAGACAGTACTTTACCCATAAGAGTACATTCAGTGAGTCTGGGTGAATTCATGCCGTTGTACAGCCGTAACCACAAATCAATTTAAGGACCTTTCCGGCACCCGAAAAGATCCCCCCCCCCCCCGCCCCTTAGCAATTACTCTCTACTCTCACCCCTTAGCCTTAGGCAACCACTGATCTGTTGTTCTGTTCTATATATTGCTTTTTCTGGACACTGTCATATACTACACAGCCTGTAGCATGTGGCTTCTTTTCCCTAGAATACTGTTTTCGAGATTAATTCATGTTATTATATGTGTATCGGTAGTTTATTCCTTTTTAGTTTTTTTTAAGTTTATTTTTTTGAGAGAGAAAGAGAGAGACATCGTGAGTGGGGGAAGAGCAGAGAGAGAGAGGGAGACACAGAACCTGAGCTGTCAGCACGGAGCCCGACGCGGGGCACGAACTCACGCACCGTGAGATCATGACTTGAACCAAAGTTGGACGTTTAACCGACGGAGCCACCCAGGCTCCCCAGTAGTCTATTCCTTTTCAATTGCTCGATAGAATAGATAGTATTCCATTCTGTAGACGTACCTCCGCGTGTTTATCCATCCATCAGTTAGCGGTCACATGGGTTGTTTCTGGGTTTTGGCTGTTCCGAACAGTGCCGCTGTGAACATGCATTATACGTTTCTTTGTAGCCATTTGTTTTCATTCCTCTGCGGTCAATTCCTAGGAGTAGGACTGGTGGATTGCACGGTAAATTTGCGTCTAGCATTGTATGAAGCTGTGCCAAACTGCTGTCCAGAGAGGCTGCACCGTTTTACGTTCCCGCCAGCAACGCATGAGGGTTCTGGTTTCTCCGCGTTTCCGACATCTGGTAGTGCCTGCGCCTTTTAGGACGGCCGTTCTGGTAGGGGCGGAGTAGTATCCCGACGCGGTTTGATTTTGCATCTCCCCCACCGCTGTCAAAGATGCTGAGTCTGTTTTCCTGTGTCTGCCAGTCACTGCTGTCTCTTTGGTGAAATACCTTTGCAGATATTTGGCCTGTTTTTTTAATTAGGTTGTCTTACTCTTGCATTGGAAGAGTGCTTTCTAGAGTCTATGTGGAAGTTCTTTTTTTTTTTTTTTAATTTTTTTATGTTTGTTTATTTAGTGAGAGAGAGAGCAAGCCAGGGAGGGGCAGAGAGAGAGGGAGAGAGAAATCCCAAGCAGAGCCTTGATGCGGGGCTCGAACTACCGAACCGTGAGATCGTGACCTGAGCTGAAACCAAGAGTCGGACGCTCAGCTGACTGAGCCACCCAGGGGCCCCTACGTAGAAGTTCTTTCCCAGATGCACCGGGTGCAAATATCTGCCCCCAGTGTGTGACTTGTCTTTTCATCTTCTCAAAGGGGTCTTTTGAAGCAAAAGCTTTCAATTTTGGTGAGGTCCAGTTTGCCGTGTTTTTCTCTGATGGATCGTGACTTTGCTGTCAGACTCCGGTCATGAAGCGTTTCCCTGCTGCTTTGTTTTAGAAAGGTGTTTGTTTTGGCCTTGACGTTTAGTTGATTCTTGGGTAATGCAAGAGGCAAATGTTTAATTTGTTCTGTGTGTCGTTATCCACTTGTCCCAGCACCAGTCTCTCAAAGGGCAATCCTTCCCCTGTCAGATGATCTTCACACGCCTGTCAAAAACCCTGTGTTTATCCCATGCCAGTCCTATGCGGTCTCAATGGCCGTCAGTTCGGAGTGAGTTGTTTTTTTTTTTAATGTTTATTTATTTTTGAGACAGAGAGAGAGAGAGAGACAGTGCAAGCAGGGGAGGGACAGAGAGAGAGGGAGACACCGAATCCGAACCAGGCTCCAGGCTCCGAGCTGTCAGCACAGAGCTCCAACTCATGAACCGCGAGGCCATGACCTGAGCCGAAGTCGGACTCCCAACCGACTGAGCCCCCCGGGCGCCCCGTAGTTCAGAGTGAGTTTTAAAGCTGAGCCGTTGAACTCCTCCAACTTTGCGGTGCCTTTTCAGAGTTGTTTTGGCCATTATAGGTCCTCACCATTCGTATATAAATTTTATAATCAGCTCATCCATTTCTAACTTTAAAAAGTCTGCCACTGGGGCGCCTGGGTGGCTCAGTCGGTTAAGCGTCCGACTTCAGCTCAGGTCACGATCTCACGGTCCGTGAGTTCGAGCCCCGAGTCGGGCTCTGGGCTGACGGCTCAGAGCCTGGAGCCTGCTTCCGATTCTGTGTCTCCCTCTCTCTCTGCCCCTCCCCCGTTCATGTGCTGTCTCTCTCTGTCTCAAAAATAAATAAACGTTACAAAAAAAATTTTTTTAAAGTCTGCCAGGATATTAATAGGGATTATGTTGAATTTGTAGATCAGTACGGGGAGAATTGCTGATGTGACAGTGCTGAGTCTTAATCCTTGAGCACAGAATGTCCATTTATTCAAATCTTTTTTTCTCGGCATTGTTTCCATTTTCAGTGCACAAGTTACACTTCCTTTGTTACGTTTATTCCTAAGTGGTGTTATATCTTTTTTTTTTTTAATGTTTATTTCTTATTGAGAGACAAAGACAGAACATGAGCAGGGGAGGGACAGAGAGAGGGGGAGACACAGAATCTGAAGCAGGCTCAGACTCACAAACCGCAAGATCATGACCTGAGCCAAAGTCAGATGCTTAGCTGACTGAGCCGCCCAGGTGCCCCTAAGCGGTATTATTTCTATGCCATTGTGAATGGAATTATTTTCTTAACTTTATTTTCAGAATGTTGGTTGCTAGCATAGAGAAATAAAAGTGACTTTTGCACATGGATCTTATATCCTGCAACCTTTTAAACTCCTTTATTAATCTTAGTAGTTGTGCGTGTGTACGTAAAATCCTTGGGATTTTCTTCATACAAGATCACGTCATCTGCAAAAAAGAGCGTTTTGCTTCTTCCCTCCCGATCTGGATGCCTTTAATTATTTCTTCTTTATTGCATTAGGCAGACCCTCCAATACAAGGTTGGAGAAGTGGTAAGAACACAGCCTTGCCTTGCTCCCAGTTTTCGGGGAAGAGCTCTCGGTCATTCACCACGAAATATGATGTTACGTGCCCTTTAGCGTGATGAGCAAGGGCCTTCCTACTCCTAATTTGTTTAGGGTTTTTATCAAGAATGGGTACGGGATTTTATCAAATGCTTTTCTTTTGTCAAATACATCTATTAAGATGACAAGGTGATTTTTTTAATATGGTCTGTTATATTAATTTTCAAATGTTGACCCAACCTCGCGTTCCGGGGACAAATCCCACTTGATCTTGGCATATCGTCCTTTTTAGATATCGCTGGATTCCATTCGTCAAGGATTTTCACATCTCTGTTCATGAGGGCTGTTGGTCTGTGTCTCTCTTTTCCTGTGATGGTTTTGTGTGGCATGGTTATGAGAGTGCTGCTGTCTTACAGAGAACGTTGGGAGATGCTCCTTCCTGGCTTATCTTCTGAAAGCGTATCTTAAGGATTAATGTTATTTCTTTATTAAATATCTGGTAGAATTCACGTGAATTTTGTGAACCATCTGGGCTTTTCCCAGATGTGGAAGGATTTTTAGTTATTAATTACTAATCCAGTTTCTTGTTGTAAGTCTCTTCCGAATGTTTGTTACTTCTTGAGCTGGCTTTGGTAGATTGTCCGTTTCATCTAAGTTGTCATAATGTGTTGGCACGAAGTCATTCCTGATATTTGCTTACAATCCTTTTAATTCTCTTGAGGTTGGCAGTGGGGTCTCCTCATTCATTCTTGATTCTGGAATCTCTGTCCTCTCTTTTCCTCTTGGTCAGTCTGTCAATTTTGTTGATCTTTTCAAAACACCAACTCCTGTTTTTATTGATATTTCTTTTTTCACTGTTTTTCTTTATTTTTTCCCCTTCCTCTGCTTGATTAATATGTAGTTTGCTCTTCTTTTTTAGTTTCTTAAGGTAGATAAGCTTAGGTTACTGATTGGAGACCTTTCCTTTCTGGTATAGATGTGTTTAAAGCTATAAATTTCCCCCATCAGCTCTGCTTCAGTCACATCCCATAAACTTTGATACGTTGTGTCTTCATTTCCATTCAGTGAAAAATATTTCCTAATTTCCTTAATGATTTCTTCTCTGGCCTGTGAGTTATTTAGACGTGTATTGTTTAATTTCCAAATAGTTGGGGGATTTCCCATATTTTTTCCTGTTCTCTAATTTAACTTCATGGTGACCACAGAATGTGTTTTGTATGACTCTAATCACCTTCAATTCATTGAGACTTGTTTTTATAGCCTAACATGTGCTCTATCCTGGGCGACGTCCCAGGTATGCTTGAGAAGAATGTGTATTTAGGGGCGCCTGGATGGCTCAGTCGGTTGAGCCTCTGACTTCGACTCAGGTCACGATCTCACAGCTCGTGAGTTCGAGCCCCGCATCGGGCTCCGTGCTGACAGCTCAGAGCCTGGAGTTGCTTCGGATTCTGCGTCTCCCTCTCTCTCTGCCCCGAACCCACTCACATTCTGTCTCTGTCTCTCTCAAAAAAATGAATAAATAAACATTTAAAAAAAAGAAAAAGAACGTGTATTCCACACTCCTGGGCGGAATGTCCTAGATAAGTCGGTTAGGACAAGGTGGTTGATGATCTTCAGAGTTCATGGATGGTGTTGTTCAGTTCATCTGTATCCCTGCTGATTTTCTGTCTGATTGTTCTGTCATTTGTTGAGAGGGAGGAACTGGAACCTCCAGCTGTTACTGTGGAATTGTTCATTTCTCTTACCTGCTCTCACAACTTGGCTTCATGTAGTTTCAGTGGACGATGGGACAGAGCTGGGCTCAGACACCTCCAGCCAGGAAGGCATCCTCTGCCAGTGGTCGTGTGGGCAGGTAGAACGTGGCCAGATTCGGGCCGTTTCCAGGTCTGCCCGGCTTTCACTTCTGCTGTGCAGCCTCGGTGTGGCCAGGAGCGTCTGGGTAGCTGGGGGCCCCTCCTGCCTGCCACACAGCCTGCACACAGCCTCCCGTCACCGGGAACAGGCTCGCTCCAACCACAACCGTAACTGCAGGCTGGTAGAGCCGTTGGCCCTCTCCGCTCAACCACCCTGGAGATCGTCACTTCCGCCGACGGGGTTGCTGGGCGTGAGTGTCACCCGGGGCTCTACGAGGAGTGAGCCGCTTGACCATAGAAACAGAGCCCCTGGTCCTCACAGCCAGCTCTGCCCTGCCAGACCCCCTGAGCCAGCCCGGCTGGAGGGGTGAGAACAGCCCCAGCCCCAGGCAGGCACACTGCAAGGCTCATACCGTTCTCACCCCAGATTCAGCAGTTTCTTTTATATATACGTGTTTGCTTATTTTTGAGAGAGAGGGAGGGAGAGAGCGAGCTAGTGGGGGAGGGGCAGAGAAAGAGGGAAACAGGACCCAAAGTAGGCTCCGCGCTGTCAGCACAGAGCCCAACGCAGGGCTCAAACCCATGACCCACGAGATCATGGCCTGAGCCGAGGTCTGACGCTTCACCCACGGAGCCACCCACACGCACCCACCCCCCCGCCCCCAGATTCAGCAGTGTTTTAAGCATAAACGCTCCTCAGATGGTTTTATGTCTTTGGTCAATTTCCGGAGTCCTGACATGGTTATTTTTTGTCGGTTTTGTGCATCTTTATGATTGCCGTATGGGGAGAGGATCTGCCAGGCTTCTCACTAGGCCACAGCTGGAAGTCCTGCCCGCTTATTTTTAGCACAGACACGGATCACTGTCACCTCCTCAACCCAAATTAGCGACAGCCTCTCCATATCATTAGCTATTCAGCCGGTATTCCAATTTTCAATTGGCTTTTTTTTTTAATGGTTTAAATTGGGTTCCAAAAAAGGCTCACACACAGTAATTGCTTGATATGTCTCTGAAGGCCCTTTTAATCCATAGTTTCTTGTGCTCGTTCTGTGGCCCCCCCCCCCCACCCCACTCTCACCCTCGCCCTCTCCTGTGTGCGCTGTTGACTGGTTGGAGGAACGGGCTCCGTTTCTCCCGTAGCGTTTCCCACACTCTGGGTTTTGCCGAGTGCATCCCCGTGGTGTTGTTCAACGTGCTCCTCTGTCCCCTGTACCTCCTCTGACGTGATTTTTGGACCTAGAGTCTGGATTCCATTCAGGTTCAACATGTACCGGTGACTTCCTCCTACGGGAGACTCCTGTCTGCTCGTCTCACGTTCTGTGATATTAGCAGCTATTGGTGTCCAATGCCTAGATCCATAAGGGGCAGCAGGTGAGTGGTTTCCCAGCGTTCGATTTTCTTGTTCATTCATTAGATACAGTATTTCTGTAAAAGAAACTGCTTATCGTCTCTTTTGTTACCCAACAGTATGGTAGCAGTCATTGAGGAAAGGCAAGGTAAACACCTGGTTTCTCTTGCTTTGTTTACCAATTTCAGAGATAATGAGTTTGTCCTCTGTACCCTCTAACAGTGTCCAGTCGGCGGGGCGGGGGGGGGGGGGGGCACCTGGGTGGCTCAGTCGGTTAAGTGTCCGACTCTTGGTTTCAGTTCAGGTCATGATCTCACGGTTGGTGAGTTCAAGCCCCATGCTGGGCTCTGCGCTGACGGTGCAGAGCCTGCTTAGAATTCTCTCTCTCTCTCTCTCTCTCTTTCTCAAATATAAACTAAGTGATATTTATTTAAAAAAAAAAAACAGTGATCAATTGGTGGTGATAGTTTGGGTGCCGTTGTGAACTTAAGTGCGTTTGCTGTGTTTCAGCCTGTGATAGTTATGGGTGGAATGGTTGATTCGCCACCGGCCAGCGGAAGCCACTTGGGTTTGGCCCCTGAGTCCTTCTGACCGCGTGGTGCCAGAAGCGCTCATTGATGCTGGGCAGGTCTTTGCTTCTAGGCCTTGTCGTTGTATGCTTGTGTCTTAGGAAGCGATGTTTTCCTGTGATATGCAGGATATTCAGCTCTGTGAGCACTCTCGGAAACAGCAGTTTTGGGGGCGCCTGGGGGGCTCAGTCGGTGAAGCGGCCAGCTTCAGCTCAGGTCATGATCTTGTGGTTTGTGGGTTCGAGCCCCACATCGGGCTCTGTGCTGACAGCTCAGAGCCCGAAGCCTGCTTCGGATTCTGTGTCTCCCTCTCTCTCGCTCTCTGTCCCTCCCCCACTCACGTTCTCTCTTTCTCTCTCTCAAAAATAAACATTTAAAAAAGAGAGAGAGAAATAGCAGTTTTGAACTGCTGCTTCTCTGTATGAATCCTCTGTTTTATAAGCTGATTGATAGCAGTCCCTACCCCATGGTAGGGCTGTGTCCTTGATCTCTACAGGTAATAACGTTGTAGAAGGAGCACCCCTTCCAGACGTGTTTTCCATGCGCCCGAACAAAGTTCGTAACTCCTCACCCTAAACAGACAGCCTGGAACCTTTTCTCGATGTTGAGAAGGAGCTTACTCAGCTCAGAATGCCTTTCATTCTTGATGTTTTAAGTATCGTATTTCGTTCTGTTAATTCTGGCCGATATTCTGCCTCCTTCTCTGTGTTTTATGTGGTTCTCATCATTTTCTTGTTATTTGGAGTGTCTGTGAAGTGGAAAAGGCCCTCATCTACACCCTCTTGTCCTAGAAAAGCCCTCAGGTACCTGTCAGCTCTTGCTAAGACGAGCAGAGGCCTTTGGGGAATATGTTTGCCTTTCTTGTCAGTTGTGCTAATGACCATCCCCTGGAGATCAGAGAGCCCTTTTTACGGCAATCCTGCTTCTCAGGCTTTGGAGTCATTGAGTAGAGGCTGTGTGGGGCAAGATGATGGCCCTAGGCCAGACCAGGGCAACGTTTCTTCCTTAACCAGGTGACCCTTGCCTCAAGATGGCTTTGTACACCCACGTTCATAGCATCATTACTCACAGTAGCTAAACTGTGGAAACAACCGAAGTGGCCGTCAGTAGATGGATGGATAAGCAAAATGTCATATAAGCATTCGACAGAATATTACCCAGTCTTTATTTTTATTAGTTTTTAAAAATTTATTTACTTTTGAGAGAGAGAGAGAGAGAGAGAGAGTAAGCAGGGGAGGGGCAGAGAGAGAGGGAGACACCGAATCCAAAGCAGGCTCCAGGCTCTGAGCTGTCAGCACAGAACCCAACTCGAGGCTCAAACCCACGAACCATGAGATCATGACCTGAGCCAAAGTCGGACGCTCAACTGACTGAGCTAACCAGGTGCCCCTATTACCCAGCCTCTAAAAAGAAGGAAATTCTAGGGCACCTGGGTGGCTCAGTCGGTTAAGCGTCCGACTTCGGCTCAGGTCATGATCTTGCAGTCAGTTGAGTTCGAGCCCTGTGTCGGGCTCTGTGATGACAGCTCGGAGCCTGGAGCCTGCTTCCGATCCTGTGTCTCCCTCTTTCTGCCCTTCCCCCACTCACACTCTGTGTGTGTCTCTCTCTCAAAATAACATAAACGTTAAAAAAAATTTTTTTAAAGAAGGAAATTCTGACACCTGCTTCTCCAATCGGATGAGGACGTTACACCGAGTGGAAGACAGCAGACACAAAAAGACAGATATTGTGTGATCCCACTTACATGAGGCACTTAGAGTGGTCAAAACCCTAGAGCTGGAGCCACCAAGAGTGTGACAAATGGTTCCATTCTGCAAGCGACCTCATTATTTTAGAGTTAACAGATGATAAGGTAGATAGTTCTTATCTTGAGATCATTTGCCAAGGGATGTTCGAGCCAGCACGCCGACTCGTCACATGGCAGACTTTCAGCCTTTCTTTACCCTTGAGCTGGGTCACGGGGCAGTGGAATTAACAACAAAATGCTGGGGCTTTGGAGTCCGACTGCCCGGGTTCGATTCCCAGCTTCCATAAACCTGTATCACCTTGAGCAAGTTACTTTACTATGCATGCCTCCGTTTCCTCTCCCGAAAATGGAGATGTTAGTGTCTACCTGTCGGTAGGGTTTATGAGGTTTGAATAAATGGGTGTGGGATGAGTCTAGAATAGTACGTAGTGGACACTTAGGATTCGGTAGTCGTTGCCATCGGCATTTAGCGTCTGTCATCAGTATTGCCGGGGCCCGGTCACTTAGAGGAGTCAAGTGGATGTGGTTCCCATGCGGCTCTCCGGCCTTCTCGAGAACTGTCAGCGGCTGACCGTGCCCTTCTCCAGGCCCCTGCTGTCTTGGCCCAGTTTACTCTGTTCCATTAGGATTCCTGCTCTGGATGGGCCGACTTGGTGTTGCCAACGCCCTTATTTTGCGCTGGCCTGGGCTAGGAGTCCCGGCAGTGCCGTTCCCTGCAGGACTCCGTATCTTGGGAGAAGGAAAATCTGATGAAGGAGGTGGGGGCGGACGCCTTTATTGAAGCCTTATGATGGGCCGGTGACCGCCAGGACCTTTACAAATGCCGTCAAGGGAACCCTCTGAATTGCTTGTAGAAAGGCACTGTGGGTCGTGCTTTGTAGATGGAGGGACTGGTGCTCAGAGCAGGGGTGCGTCCACAGCCCCCAAGCTCGTGTGCAGAGCCCCCCGCTACTCTCCGCCCCATTCTGGGCCTCAGGGTTCCCCCCACACACACGCGGTTCCTGTCCCCTTCCTTCTGGTTCCTGCACTCAGGATAGCCTGACCATCTCTGGGTTAGTGGCTCACGCCTCATTTCCTTCCCGGTATTTCCATTTCTGCCCCCTCTGCCTTCACACGTGGCAAGTTCAGCTGCCAGCTGCCAGCGCTGGATCTGCTTTCGTGTTACATTGACTCCTTCCTCCCTGTGTTTCCACACAAGCTCCAAAGCCCAATCCCTTAGTCCTTCCTGAGGCCAGAGACCCAGGTGAAAGTGGCAACTGGAAGGGAGGTGGGAGGGGCCTTCCAGGCAGAGGTGAGGCAGGGCAGGGGGTGTAGGAGGGAGGACAGCGCGCAGAGGTGAGGCAAGAGGCACCTGCAGGGTAGGGGCGGGTGAGAACAGTGTGTGCGGAGGTCCGAGAGCCTGGCACATGGTGAGGAGCAAGGTGGCCACATCCTGGAGGGCCCTGTGGGCCACCAAGGGAATGAGTCTCATCCTTCTGTGTCGGAGGGGCAGGGATAGGGTTCGTGAGGGGAGAGATCTGGTCAGGAGCAGATTTTCCAAAGACAGCTTTGCAAGTGGTACAGGACTCCCTGAAAAGCAAACTTTGCTCTCTGAATGGAGTCATTGATCTGGCTGTTTTCTTTCTAAATCTGTCACGCAAGCTAGCATCATCCCTCGTTTATTTTTACCAATGGAAATGTCACCTGCGTATTTTTGCAGACGGGAACTTCTTAGCAATCGGCTCCCACGACAACTGCATCTACATCTACGGGGTCAGCGACAACGGGAGGAAGTACGCTCGCCTTGGCAAGTGCTCGGTAGGCGTTCTCACCGTTTCCGTGGAGACGGCTGTGGGCCTCACGGGTCAGTAGTGCCAGGAACGTCCGAGGCAAGTGACACGCACCCTGCTTTCTCTCCCCCAGGGTCATTCCAGCTTCATTACTCACCTGGACTGGTCTGTGAACTCACAGTTCCTCGTGTCCAATTCCGGAGACTATGAAATCCTTTACTGTGAGTAGCACCCCGGGACGTGTCTGGGTTCAGATCACAGACAGCGTTCACTCTGAGACGACTTCCCCGACGTCCTGGGCACGTAGCATCATCTCCAGGCCTCGGTTTCTTTTTCAATAAAACGGGAGTTGGGCAGGACAGCCTCCAGGGTCCTTCCCGCCACTGAGATACTTGGGGGCTCGGGCCGACCCGGGTCCCTGTGGAGCGGAAGACCCAAGGCTCCAAAGAGGAGGAGGCCAAATCCTAGAGGGAGAGGCCCGAGGGGGACGATTGTGGCAGAAGCGAGGAGGCAGAGCCATCACAGCAAGAGGGACCCTTGTGAAGGCATCCCTCCAAAAAGGCAGAGACTGACGTCTCCCCTGCCTGGGGGGCCGGGGGCTGGGGCGCCCTCCTCCTTCTCTCCCCACCCCTCCTGGCAGTGTCTGTGTCCAGGCAGGACCAGGGAACGGGGAAGAGGAGAAGGGCCGGCACTCACTGAGCACGTGTAACATACGGTGCTCTGCTTCCTCCAATGTTTGCCAAGCACCTGCCGTGTGCCCAGCTCCGGGCTGAGCACAGGGCGTCATGGGGCATGAGGAGGTCCCAGTTTCCACCCCGCTAGGTGATACTAAAAAATGCCCCCAAATTTACTTACATGTTCTGTCGTGATCCACAGCTCTCTCAGGCCTATCCCATTTTGCAGACGGGAAATCTGGGTTCAGATACGAGGCCATAGGCATCGAGAGCCACTGGTTCAGAGGCAGCCGTCCACGTGCTGAGGGAGCCGGGCAGGCGGGGCTGCTGGCGGTGGAGGAAAGAGGGAAACAGCATGTGTCAGGACCACACCTCCCCCCCACAGGCCAGGCGGCACGGTCCTCCCTCCCCACCCTCTGAGGCCCGGCCTGACACAGGGCAGAAGTGGGGGGACACAGGTCAGGGGCCTAGAATCTTCTCTTCTCAGACATGGTCTCATACTTTGAGTTCCCATTTGAGGAATAAATAAATCGCCTGGGTATGACTGGTGCCCGTCACTAACTCAGGGCTGAAGGGGTGTGCGTGTGTGTGTGTGTGTGTGTGCGTGTGCATGTGTGTGTGTGTGTGTGTGTGTGTGTGTGTGTGTGTGTGTGTGTGTTGGGGGATAGCTGGGGAGCCTGACAGCAGGCAGGGCCCTGAGCAGGGAGGCAGTGAGCAGGTGGAGGCACCCAGGACAGTCAAAGGACAGAGAAACCAGGCTGCAGGAAACAGACCCAGAGAAGGAGGTAGGAGGTGCTGTCCCCCCAGCCCCGCTGAGTCCCCAGGGCTTGGGCACAGTTCCCGCTGTGAGCACAGCTCCCATAGGGCCGGGAAGGGGCAGGGGTCCCACTCCACAGGCCTCTGTAGCGGCCGGGGCACGGCTGTAGGGCCAGCCTGGTCAGGGGAGGAGAGGGGACTTGGGTGTGGGTGTCACCAGACTTGGATTTGCTTTTTCCAGGGGTGCCCTCTGCTTGTAAGCAAGTCGTAAGTGTGGAAACCACAAGAGACATCGAATGGGCTACGTACACCTGCACTTTGGGGTTCCATGTCTTTGGTAAGTTTTCTACAGCTTTCGTTCAGTTCAAACGTAAGATACATCCACTTGCAGAATATTTCTCTCATAGTCGTGAACTCTCACGGCCCCCACTTCTGTCAGACCCCTCCGATGCCACGTGAGCCCTGCAAGGACACTCGCCCTGCAGCTCCCAGGGGAAGGGCCAGGCGAGAACCGGGAAGATAGGTTTTCACCCTTTTCAATTGTATGAAGCTAGTCCTGACATAAATGCTCTAGGATCTTCTCATTCGAGGTTGTGCCAGACTTCCTGGGGAGATGGGCCAGATGGCACTCGATCCACGTATTTATCATTTGTTAGAATTATCGTATTGTCTCGTCTCTTTAAGTGAATTTCCTACTTCCTTTAAAGGTCGGATCGGAATATATTTATAAACGATCTCAAGTAAATTACCACCGTTTAGTAGAATAAGAAAGAAAAGACGGTATTTATCATCTCTTTATGTAAGACCATGAGTCAGTAAGTTGATCAGAACTGCACAAATTTCTTTAGAGCTGGCATTTTGTCATCCTCTGGTATAAGTGGTAGGGACCCCGGGTTTACCCTCCAGTTGAGAAACGGATGCACATCCAGCTGTCTCATATCCAAAGTCATTGGGACCAAAAGCGTTTCCCGGAGCGACGGTCAGGAGACACTACCCCGCCCCGGACCAGGCTCCAGGCCTATGGCAGGCAGACACTGCACCTGCCAGATGCTACCAGGCAAGCCGCAGCCCCAGAGCACTGACACCAAGGCCCAGGCAGGGTTAAAAAGTCCTTTGGAGAGACTGTCACATATAAAGAGTTACCGCGAAAAAACAAAAGTTAGGAAACTGCAGGCTGAGGACTAGTCGGCTTCCTCTCAGGTGCTTTGGGAATAGAGGAAAGGCACTGGGTCCAAAACCAGGGTTTCTGGCACTGCCTCTGCTGTAGGGTCAAGAAGGGGTCCCTGAAAGATGTGATGGCCCAGAAAGCCCGCCATGGCTGCTCCCATGCGGTGGAACCGACTACGCATTGAGGGGTGACCTGGGAGAGGTCTGGCGTGAGATGACCGCGGACAGGCTAGGAGCCGGGTCAGAGCACTCTTTTGGCCCTGCCTTCGAAACCCAGGGGCTTTCGGCCATCTTATCTCCTTGAGAGCTCGGTGGCAGTCCCCGTGCAGTGTGGCCTAGTGCTTCTGGAGTTTTCGGTGCTCTGTCTGTGGTCTTCATTTTAGGAGTGTGGCCAGAAGGCTCGGACGGAACCGACATCAACGCTGTCTGTCGGGCCCACGAGAGAAAACTCCTGTCCACCGGCGATGACTTCGGCAAAGTGCACCTCTTCTCTTACCCCTGCTCACAGTTCAGGGTAAGGTCCTCTGGACTGACCCTGCCCTCGGGGCGCGTGCGTTCTGGCCTGAACTGGCTGTTCGGGAATGGATAATTGATAGAAAGGCACCGTGAGGGAACCTGCCGGTCGCACGTGCAGAGGTGACCCTGTCATCTCGCTGTCCTAGAGCTCTTCCGGGCTCCCCGCTGCTCTCTGGGGAGAACCTGCACCCACGAAGCCCTTCGAGCTGCCTTGTCTACCTCGGTGGCTTCCTTCATGGGCCTCACGCCTCTCCCCTCACCGGGCTCTCCCTGCTCCTGCCCCATCCCTGCTGAGCTGAGCCGAGCCAACACCAGTGCCCAGAACCCCCTTCCTTGTCCTTCCCAGACCTGACGTCCTCCGGCCTTCACCCTCAACCCCTGGCCCTGCTGGGTCCCTCCCTTGGGCTGGCCCCATGCCTGGTACAGCCCCCTGGTGCTGAACATGTCCCAGCCCGGAGCAGTCATCTGCCTGTGTCTGTCCCCCAGCCAGGCCAGATTCTCGGTGTACAGGGAGGGCCTCTGTGTCGTTTATCTCCACGTCCCTCCTGTGCAGGTGCACAGGTGAGAGCTGCTGAGTGAGGGAGGAATTCTAGCACCTTCCGACTGCACATGGTGCGCTCTGGGCTAAGCTCTTTCTGTGTCCTTCTTCCCCAGGCTCCTAGCCACATCTACGGTGGACACAGCAGTCACGTCACCAACGTCGACTTCCTCTGTGGCGACAGCCATCTCATCTCCACGGGTGGCAAGGACACAAGCATCATGCAATGGCGGGTCATTTAGTCCCAGCGAGAACCACAGGGAGCAGAACAGGGGCCGGCACGGACTCGTGCTCCGCCCCGCCACTGTGATTTCTGTTTTGTTTGAGAAGTTCTGACAAACCTCAGGAAAACCACTCCCTCTACCAGTCACCTTAGCTTAGCGCACCAGTGAGCGTCACACCGGATCAGTGGTTCACGGTTCTCCTCTGTTGTACAGTCTATAAAACAGTGCACATTTAATACTAAAAAAGATGCCAAGGTTTACGTTACGGCGATAGCAGCAGAAGTGACTGGCATGTCCTTCGTAACTTTTCTACGAACCCTTCAAACCTGGTCACAGAATGCCTTTTAAAATACTGTACATAGGCTTTCCTATTTCACCATCTGGCTCGCCAAGTCAAGTATTTATGAAAACGATGAGGTACCGCGTTGTGATCGCCGTTGGCTAATTGGTCCTGAGAAGGGTAAACCGAATGTGAAAGGGGGTGGGTGACTGATTCGCACAGCTGGATCAGGCAGTGCAGATAGGACTTCATTGGGCTACGTTTTCTAAGGGTTCGCCCAGTCCTCCCTCTGGGAGGCTGAGGCGAAAGGGGTTGATTCTCCTCTGCGTGAAGCAGGTTGTGCTCTAGGTCAATTAAGTATTTCAGCGGGGCATATAGGCATTGCGGAGTTTCAGTCACACTGTCCGCCTGACCGGATGCAGTCAGCCGCTTCACACCCTTCTGTGCCCCACTCATGTGGCCTGGAGAGTGGCAAAGACATTGAGCCACCTTCCTCTGTATAGTAATGGGCATGATACGGCATTGTGCTTGTATAGGACTATAGCAGTTCCTGATAAATACAGAAGGCTAGGCTTTACTATTTTATGCTCATGGACATTGTATATTTGTATTTTAAGACCAAGTAGACCAGGTCAAAACGGTATCTCTTACGTGTACAATAAACCCACAGCGGGGAGAAGTTCCGGAAGGTTCCACCAGGTACCAAGGGCAGCTTCTTTTCCTGTCTCTTGTGCCTGGATGGCTCATTACGCTACAAGATAAGATTGCGTTCTGACGAGTAAAACACAGATGGCACACATTTGTCAAGAAGGCCTTATCCATTTGGACTGTGTGACAGATTGAAATTTATTGTTTACATTGGGGAATGTATCTCAGATTTTAAAATAGAAGAGTAATAAACAGACTTCAAAACAAATGCTAAGATTTCTACTTGTTCTAGGCCAGGAAATGAGTGGAATTATCTGACCTCCACGGTGCTGGTTGTTCAGAGTGGCTGATTAAGCACAACACTTGGAAGCATTTCCATCACAGCTCCCGCCTGCTGCGGACGGGCAGGGCACCGGTAACCAGCGCGTGTTAACGATGAATCTGTTTGTATGTATCCTTATCAAATATATTCTATGACGAAATTAAATCTGAAAAGGATTTCTTATCGACCTATAATCATGAAACTATATAAATTAAAAGATTTAAAATTAGATACGATTCACACTATATTCTGTTCCACATATTTTTTTTTTTTCTCACCTGGGTCATTGGCAAATGACACTGTCGTTTGCGTACGGTGTGGAAGCCAGTGATCAGATCAGATGCCCTTGAAGAATTCGGCTTGCGGTCGCCTGGCTGGCTCAGTCGGAGGAGCACGTGACCCGTGATCCCGGGGCTGTGCGTTCGAGCCCCACGTGGGGGGTAGAGACTGCTAAAATAAATAAATAAATAAAACCTTTTTTTTTTTTTTTTTAATTCAGCTTACTTACCATACCTAGTTGTTATTTTACTCGGTTATGTAATACCGGCAAAAATGATGATCTTCACGTTCAGAATGAGGGGCATACCCAGCTCAGGGAAGGGGAAGGGGACCCATTTATTGAATCGTGAGCTAGAAGATCTACTTTTATTTCTGTACACTTCCGTTGTTCTCCAGGCTCAGTCATGGAAAAAGGATATTTATATACACTATTCCCTATTACTGTCATCGTCACATTTGTCTGCATTTTAAATGGAATTCTTTAAACAGCCCAGTGTGAGCCTCGCAGGCATTCATCACTCACTGGTTCACTCATCAGTAGGGCCGGCGGTGGTCAAGGACCCCCACTGTTCCCTGTGGGAACAGCCCTGACCCTCCAAGACCCCGCTGGGACAAGAGGCCCCGGACGCAGAGGCGGATGCCAGGCCTCTTCCTCCCAGTGGCCGCGGCCACATCAGCTCAGCATGGCTGCGGAGGGTGACGGCTGTCGCCCTGATCTCGGTGAGGTGCGGACGGCGCGGACCAGGCTGCGGCGGCGGAAGGGGAGAAGCGAAGGGAGGGTCCGAGGGAGGTTTAGCGGGGAACGTCGGCAGGTGAAGGGTCGCGTGTGGGCCGGCGGTGAACCCGGCTCCCCGACTCTTCTGTGGTCAGATGGCCGCGCCCCTGGCGAAGACGCACAGGGCACTGCAAGTTGGAAAGAGGAGAATGAGCCGGTCCTGGGACGGATGCGGTGAGGCGAGGGGCCTCTGTGACATCCGAGTACAAAATGCGGAAGTAGGTGTTCGGCCGGCAGTCTCCGAGCAGAAATCCAGCCGCAGGTGGCACCGCGGGGCTCTCCACAGAAGGCCTCCGTGGCCGAGACTGCAGGGAGCTGGTCCGGCCGGGCCAGGAGAGGGCCTCTGACCCAGCCAGGGGCGCTGGGGATTCCACGGCCCCAAAAGGGGCGCCTTGGGGAAGGCCAGGAGAGCGATGGTCCACCCAAGGGCCCGCTCAGGCATCTTCCCGACCCCCCAACTTTGTTGAGCCACTACTCCCGCTGCCCAAAGTTGCACGTTCTACCCGTTAATCGTTTTTTCTGCGATCTGGGAACAGACTCCCATCCTGGGAGCTTCAAGGCAGAGAAGCGCGTCGAAGGAGCAACGTCTGAGTCCCTCTGGCCTCCTCGGACGGGGTCCGTCTAATCGCACAACTGGGGAGGCAGCTGTTTGGTGAAAACGAGCACGAAACGTGTACTTATTACAAGGTAGAAACGGATTCCCGGTTCTTCCTACTGACACGGTGGTTTGCTCCCTTTGAACTTTATGGACAATGTCAAACGTCCACAAAAGTAGTGAGAGCCTCCCACGGGGCTTCGAAGGTTACCGACATTCGGAGAATCTTGATTCCTCTGCGTCCCCTGCTTTTGGGGGCGGGGAGGACAGGAGTGTTTTCAGAGCAGGTCCAGGCCCGCAAATCATTCACCTGTGAATAACTTGAGCCTGCCGCTTTGAGGAGAGCAGCTTATTTTCTGTAACCGCCGCAACACCATCACGGCTGACGAACTGAACAGTGATGGCTTGGGGTCCGGTACCCAGCCCGCGTTCAAATGTCTCAAGTTGTCAACCCAGCCACGTCTCCCTGCCAGGCACCGCCCGGGGCCACCATACAACCATACTGAGTACAGGACACACAGCCCGCCTCCAAGCCTGGGGGCGGGGCTCAAGCCCACACGGGCAGCTTAGCTCAGGATGCTTCTCCAGAATCCACTTCTGTCCCCCCTCCCCCAGCTCGCAGCCAGTCTGCACCCTGCCCCTCCCACGCCCTGCCCCTGGTCCCCTGGGGAAACTCCCCTTCTGGGTCACCCAGCCTGGATCCTTCCCGCCTCGGCTGGCAGGTGAGACCCAGACCGGCGGGACACAGGGAGCAAGCCGCTCGCTCAGAAATCTCAGCTCCCCTTGGAGGGAGGAGCCCGGTTCACGGGCAACAGAGGTCCAGCCCCCCCACTCTCTCCCGGGCGTCTCAAGAAGAGGACACAGGCTCCTGCCACCGTGGGGCCGGGAACCCGAGGTTGGCATACACACTTTCCTGCTATCTTTGGTCACATGAGCACCCCACACTCAGGAAACCTAAGGGAGGGGTGAGGTTGAGGGCTGGAGAACACAGAATTTGCCGGAGCTCATAAGGTGGATGAGTTAGCAACAAATTTGGTTATTTGGGCTGAGAGCAAAGTAGGTGCTGGAGTAGCCAAGAAATGAAGACTGAAAAAAGCAATCCTCAAGGCTAGATTGAAACCTAAAGCCCACCTCCCCTCCCCAGGCCGCCACTGGCTGCGGGTGCGCCACCTGGTGGAAGAAAAGAAAACAGCCGGCTTCTCTGCCTCCCGCCTGCCTGCCCAACCGGGTTCTGACCTCGTTCCACTGCGAGTGTGGAGGAGAAAGGAAAACGCTTCTATGACGACGAGGATTTCTACTCCTGGATGGAGCAGGTGATTCAACCGGCCCTCCTCAAGGAGCTTTCAGAGGTCCTCGGAGAGCTCCAACATTGCAGGTGGTCTCACCCGGGTCCCCCTCACCTGGGTAAAGGTGTTCCGAGTGGTAGCTTCTTCCCCTCCACCCCTCCAGGAGTTCCTGTGGACAGGATCCAAGATGACCCCACCCGGGTTCTCTGTGCCTCCCGTGCCCTGACACCAGTGTGGGGGGCGGTTACTTCCTCCCACACACAGCCTTCTCTGGGCTTCTGGATGAGAGTCACCTCCTGCCTTTAGATTTTCAGCCATCAGTCTACCAATGGCAGGGGACACACGCCAAGGGCTCCAGGGGCTTGGTGTGAGAGAGGAGCAACCCCACCCCTCCCTCTTGGGAGAAAGGAGTCTGGGATCAACAGCTCAACTTGGCCGGTAAGAAATCCCCTTACAAATACTTTTTCAAAATTCCAATTCCCAACCCTTTTATACCCAGAACGTGGATGGGGGAGTGAGGACGTCTCTTGGGAACCTCCTCGGTGAATTCTGCCCGTGGTCTAGCAGCACCTTTGGACGGTGGTATCCACTGGATCTCGGCTCCTCTACTGAAATGTCACTTCAACATCTCGCTACACGACACCTGGCTACACGGCTGCCGTAAATATCCTTGCAGCTTCTTTGTGTATATGAGCAAGTTTGGCACCACCCCGGGGGGTGGGACACCGGTTTTCTAGGGCACAGCTTCACCAGATCCTGCCCAGTCTTTATGCTCGGCTGTGGCGCCAGCAGAGTTCTTGCTTCCGGGCCGACATTCACCTGCAGCTCTGAGAGGTGGGATCACTCTTGCCCCTCTCTGAAGATGAAGAGACGGAGAATTAGGAAGCTAGAGGTGCTTGCCCAAGGCCGCCCAGCTAGCTGGTGGCAGAGCGAAGGGGGCCACTCCCGGGTCTCCCGAGCTGTGTTCCACGCCAGCGTTCTCAGACCGATGCTCTGCAGAGCGCCATTCAAGAAGTTGCTCCTACAGGGTTTCCGAATGACTTTAGCAAGTGCCACATACCGTGCACGGTGTGTAGTAAATAGGGACTCGAGCACAGGTTGCCTGTTTACTGCATTGAAAACTCTATAATAAAGAAGTCTGTGTACATTGGCATCTCCTACACTTGAGCATTGGGCACTTTTGCTCCCATGACGCTGCTTATTGGCCACGGACCAACGTTCCATGGCATACCATCTTGGGAAACACTGTGGGAGAAGGTTAGTCATACAGAAGCTTAATATAACAAAGAAGTGAAACAGAACCCAGATGCCAAACGATTCTCCATTCCTTCCCGCCCCCCCCCCCCCCCCCCCCCACTTAGAAGTAGCACTGTGTCCCGACTTCAATCATGGCAGGTCTGTGGCATCACAGAAGGGATTTTCAGAAACTCAGACACTGCAGGAAAACGCTTTTTCCTTGTTCAGGCATGTTCGTTCCTGCATCTTCTTCCCACAATGAGACAACTCCCAGGCTCAGGCATCAGCCAGGAGCAGTGGATGGAGAAGACCCAGCATGCTCAGGACAGCCAGATGGGGAGATCTAAAGTCCAGGAGGGCAGCCAAGCAGCCAGGACACTCTTACCTCCCTGGAGGTACTCTGGCTGAACCCCACAGCAGGGGTCCCTCGTGCAATGGTGGTACTGCAGGGGAACTCAGGGGTCATCTTGTGGGAGTAATTCCCAAAGTGTGTTCCCTGAAACATTGATACCACAAAGTGTTAACAGACCCTGGGTTGGGGCTTTTAATGTGGATCTTCTCAAAATTTTTAATACATTAATTGCATTGTGAGTACAGAGGGGCCACTGTGGCCATTCATCTATCCATCCAGCCACCCACCCAGCCACCCACCCATCCACCCACCCATCCACCCACCCATCCACCCACCCATCTACCCATCCACCCACCCATCCACCCACCCATCCATCCACCCATCTACCCACCCAACCATCCACCCATCCATCCACCCACCTACCCATCCACCCACCCATCCATCCATCCATCCATCCACCCATCCACCCATCCACCCACCCACCTACCCATCCACCCATCCACTCATCCATCCATCCATCCACCCACCCATCCACCCACCCATCCACCCACCCATCCACCCATCCATCCACCCACCCATCTACCCATCCATCCACCCATCCATCCATCCATCCACCCATCCATCCTCCCACCTACCCATCCACCCATTCATCCATCCATCCATCCACCCACCCACCCATCCATACACCCATCCACCCATCCACCCACCTACCCATCCACCCATCCACTCATCCATCCATCCATCCATCCACCCACCCATCCACCCACCCATCCACCCACCCATCTACCCACCCATCCATCCATCCATCCACCCACCCACCTACACATCCACCCACCCACCCATCCATCCATCCATCCACCCACCCACCTACACATCCACCCACCCACCCACCCATCCATCCATCCATCCACCCACCCACCTACCGATCCACCCACCCATCCACCCATCCACCCACCCACATACCCATCCATCCACCCACCCATCCATCTACCCACCCATCCACCCATCCATCCATTTATCCACCCACATACCCATCCACCCACCCATCCATCCACCCATCCATTCACCCATTCATCTATCCATCCACCCACCCATTCACCCATCCATCCATCCACCCATCCACCCACCTACCCATCCACCCATCCATCCATCCATCCATTCATCCACCCACCCATCCACCCACCCATATACCCATCCATCCATCCATCCATCCATCCATACATCCATCCTCCCTTCCATCCATCCATCCATCCATTCATTCATCCATCCATCCATCCATCCATCCACCCATCCACCCATCCACCCACCCATCCACCCATCCACCCATCCATCCTCCCATCCATCCATCCACCCACCCACCCACCCACCCACCCATCCACCCACCCATCTACCCATCCACCCACCCATCCATCCATCCATCCACCCATCCACCCACCCATCCACCCACCCACCTACCCATCCATCCACCCCTCCATCCATCCATCCATCCACCCATCCATCCATCCATCCTCCCATCCATCCATCCATCCATCCATCCTCCCATCCATCCATCCATCCATCCATCCATCCTCCCATCCATCCATCCATCCACCCATCCACCCATCCATCCATCCACCCATCCACCCATCCAGCAAGCACCATCTCCTACAATGAGCCAGGCACCATCCTAGGACTAGGGATACCACATGATACCACGATTCTTGCTCTCATGAAGCAAGATAGCTGGAGGTAGGCAGAGAGGGGCCAGTGGTGATGGAGGCTACTTGAGCCTCAGCACTCAGTAAAGTGGTCTTTGAGCAGAGATTCAAGTGACAGTGTGAGGACCCAAGCCTTGTGGCCACCTAGGGGAGGCTGTCTGCAAGGCAGAGTTCCTGGGAGCACACCTGGGGAAGAAACACTGTTTTGTTCAGCCCCTTCTTCTATAGACATAGAAACCAAAGCCTTCATTAAACAGGGATTTACCCAAGACCACTGTGACCTTGGCAGGGGCAGCCCTTAGCTGCCCTAGTTTGTTTCTTTTTATAAAATGAAGTTTAAGGGCATCTGGGTGGCTCAGTGATTTGAGCATCCAACTCTTGATTTCAGCTCAGGTCATGATCTCATCACTCGTGGGACCAAGTCTCACATTGGGCTCTATGCTGACAGCAAGGAGCCTGCTTGGGAGTCTCTCTCTCGCTCTTTTTCTGTTCCTCCCCCATCCACGTGCATGCTGGCTGGCTCTCCCTCTCTCTCAAAATAAATAAAGCTTTAAAAAAATGAAGTTTACTGTATTTTTAAATGATAAGATATTCTCACTATAGCAAATTCAGGATGCCCTGCTATATCCCTTGTACCTAGAAGTAGCAGTATTATTTCTTAGCACATTCCCTTCCCGTGTTTTCTTCTACACATACATTTTTGGATGTGGTTCCGTAGTTAACATAGGGCACATACAATGCTTTATGCTGCTTTTTTCTTGCATCTTTAAAAGCATTTCCAGTGTCCTTATAGGCTTGTATATAAATAATTCCCATTGGTTGTGTAACAGGCTGCTATGATTATCTGGTCCTCCCACACTAGCGGTGGTGATGATGAAGACCAGAAAAAACAAGGCCACGTTTACTGGGTGCTCTCTGCAGGCCCCCTCCTCCTGTCGGCCTTTACACAGGCCCAAATCTTTCCCACAGAAAAGGCATCCCTCTCGGCCTGTCCCCCACTGCTGGTGCCGGTGCTGCAGACTCTCTTCCAGGGCCCCTTCTCCCCGGGCCACCTGATAAGGCTCAGAAACACATCTCTGCCTCCGCTTCCTTGGCTTCAAGGAAGCTATCCATCCATCTGTCCATCGGCTCACCCTCGATCTCATGCCCCAAAACAAAATCATCCACCTGTTTCGCCAAGCCCAGGCTCCAACCTCCCAATTGCCCAAGCCAGCCACGTGGGCATCCCTCCCGACCCCTCTCCCCGACTCACTGCTCAGATCTGCGGCACCAGCTTCAAAGCATCACTTAGAGACCCCAGGCCGGTCACCGCTGGGCACGCCTCACACGTGGTGACCCCTGCCATGTTCCTAACAGCCCTGTCATGGGGATCCTCCTTCCACAAGGAGGAAACTAAAACACAGAGAGGTTAGTTAGCTTCCTAAAGGCAACACAGCAAGTAAGTTGGGATTTGAACCCATGCAGTCCGGTTTCAGAGTTCATACCCCACCACCGCACCATGCTGCTCCTCTCTCCCAGACTCGAGGAGCCATCATCTGTGTCCCCATCTCCTCCCCACCTGCACTGCTGGGCCTGGGCATCACCGCTGACCCGCCTGTAGCCACACCCGCCTTGCTCCACGAGGCAGTGAGGTGACTTTCCGAAATGTGTCTCTCTCCTGCTTAAAATCCTTCACTGGCTTTTAAGAAAAAGTTCCTCATTGGGGCGCCTGAGTGGCTCAGTCAGTTAAGCGTCCAACTTCGGCTCGGGTCATGATCTCACGGTCCGTGAGTTCGAGCCCCGCGTCAGGCTCTGTGCTGACAGCTTGGAGCCTGGAGCCTGTTTCCGATTCTGTGTCTCCCTCTCTCTCTGACCCTCCCCCGTTCATGCTCTGTCTCTCTGTGTCTCAAAAATAAATAAACGTTAAAAAAAAAAAAAAAGAAAAGAAAGAAAAAGCTCCTCATATTGTGCACAGGGTCTATTCCCCGGTTTCTGGATTCCTCTGCAACACTGTCTCTCTCTGCTTCCACAGCTGAGTTTCTCTCTGTCCCCCACACCGCAGCACCACCTGGTCCTGACACACCCTCTCTGCCCCCAAGCTCTTCCTCCCGTTTTCCTGCCCAACCACCATAACTGTGGTAACTCAGCACACGAGTCACTTCTTCCAGGAAGCCTTCCTGGAATGCCTAGTCTGGGTTCTGATCCCTCCCATGTGTCCTTCCCTTAACACATTGGGTTCTAAGCGGACTTTGCTGCCTGTTGCCTTTATGCTGTAAGCTCCCCGAGGCAAAAGCGCTCAGCATTGTGTGCCCTCCTCTTAGCATCTTTCTTAGCGC
Organism: Panthera leo; assembly: GCF_018350215.1. Classification (NCBI taxonomy): domain Eukaryota; kingdom Metazoa; phylum Chordata; class Mammalia; order Carnivora; family Felidae; genus Panthera; species Panthera leo. The sequence continues at coordinate 141,489,877 of NC_056684.1, forward strand.
AGGGCTGGTACCGACAGGGTATCAGTCAGTGTTAGGTGGCTGAGCAAATGAATGGAGCCATGGGCAGCAAGGGGGGGGGGGGGGGCGGCGCTTGGATTAGGTTCCTAAACCTTTGCCCTTAACCTTTGCCTGAGTATCTTTTCCTGCTTCCAATGGTTCACGATTGCAAATGACACTGTGGAGAACAGTGAGCTTTTCTTCTAGTTAGACTTGCTTCTTCGGGGCAAAAATCCCGGAAATGCAATTACTGAATCTGAGGGCAGAAACATCTTGATGACCCCTGGTACGTTTTGCAAAAGTGAATTCCAAAATTATGGTTAGCAATTTGAGAGGCTTTTTCTTTTTTAGCAAACGAATCCTCTTTCCGTTTCTAAATGTCTTCCTGGCAAAAGCCCTACAAAGCTATTTTTACCTAAAGGCTGTAAACCTCGTCGTGTGCGCGGAAACCGTCTGCCCGCCAGGCAGCCCATCAACCCCCGTGCGCACTAGCCTAGTTCTTGGTCATTTGAGAGAAGCAAGTTTAAATTAAGTTCCAAATCAAGCAGTGTTTTTTTTTTTTAAATACTATAATGTTTTATTTATTTTTAAGAGAGAGGCAGAGCACAAGCAGGAGAGGGCAGAGAGAGAGAGAGGGAGACATAGAATCCGAAGCAGGATCCAGGCTCTGAGCTGTCAGCACAGAGCCCGACGTGGGACTCGAACCCACGATCTGTGAGATCATGACCTGAGCCAAAGTTGGATGCTTAACCGACGAGCCACCCAGATGTCCCAAGCAGTGTTTTTTTCTAAAGAAGGAAAACACGTGCTCGCGTGCATACACACACACACACACACACACACACTCATACCCATCTCTGTTTGGGGACTAAATGATGAACATCTTTACAACTCTAAGAGGCCAGATGGTTATCAAAGCAGGTGAATGCCATAAAAGGATCAGAGCCAAAAGCAGCCTGGGGATTGTTGGAGGGGAGGGCAGGTCACCTGGCTTTCACAATTCGGGCAGCCACAGCTTTCTTCAGATGAAATCTTCCAAGAAAATCAGCCTCATAACATGAAGAACGCAGCTGCTTTGGCTGAAGCAGTTAGAGGCTGGGGGTGACCATCCCGTGTTCGTAACCCCCCACCTGAGCCACCCCCCTACACACGTCACACACCTCCCCTCCCCACCCCGCCCCCACCACCTCCAGCTGCTAAACGGGGCTCCAAAGTCCACCTGCTAGAGCCCAACTCTGAAGGATGCGGGGCACCCAGGCCCCGCAAGGGCCACACAGCGAGTGGGAGCCCACCTGCCCCGCGGCGAGCCCCATCTGGGGACGACTCTCCGCCGGCGGTCTCACCTCTGCCGGGAGCCAGCTCAGCACAGCCACAGTGCAGAACATCACCCCGAGGAGGTCCCAGAAACGGCTGGTTTCCCCTAGCCCCCGAGAGGTTTCAGCGTTCAGTCCCACTTAGGTTCTCCCATTGCCAGCATTTCTACGGATTTGTTGCTGGAGAAAATCATCCGTTTCGTGTAGATCCCCAAATTTACTGAAATACAACTGCCAGCGTCATCTCTTGTAAATATTTTTTTTTTTATGGAAGTGGAGTTGGCATTCAATGTTATATTAGTGGCAGGTGTATAACATAGTGACCCAACAGTTACATATGCTGCAAAGTGATGCAATTATCATCTCCTTGTTCACCCCTTCGATTATACATTCCGTCTCACTCCTAGTGTTCTGTACCTTCTTTCTGTTTTCTTGTCTATTACTTCCTAGTCTTTGCGGATTTCCCATTTCATTTCCTTTTGAAGAAGTGGATCTTAATTTCATTTCGCGAGTATTTTTGTTTCCTAATTCGTTATCTTCAGCTTTCGTCTTGATTAATTCCCTCCTCATACTTTCTTTTTTATTTATTTATTTTGTTGTGTTTTGAGCTGAATGCTTCATGTGTGTATACGCTTTGTTGTATAATAGAAACGTGTAAGGTATGCTACTTCTGTATCCTGTAGGTGTTGCCGTGATGTTTTCTCTTTTTCACTAATTTCTTATTAATTTGTAGGGTGTTTTATTAAAAATTTTTTAATGTTTATTTTTGAGGGTGTGTGTGTGTGAGCAGGGGAGGGGCAGAGAGAGAAGGAGACACAGAATCTGAAGCAGGCTCCAGGCTCTAAGCTGTCAGCACAGAGCCTGATGTGGGGCTCAAACTCACGAACCGCCAGATCATGACCTGAGCCAAAGTCGGATGCTTAACCGACTGAGCCACCCAGGTGCCCCATTAATTTGTAGTTTTCTTTATTTAAAAAAATTTTTTTACCGTTTATTTTTGAGAGAAAGAGAGAAAACCACACGTGTGTGCAAGCGGGAGAGGGACGGAGAGAAAGGGGTGTCTTTGTGTTGAGAGCAGAGAGCCCAATGCGGGGTTCGAACTCACAGACCTGAGCCAAAGTCAGACATTTAACCGACTGCGCCACCCAGGGGGTCTCTTAATTCGTACTTTTCGTACTGATTTCTTCTTTCAGCTAAAAGTTATCTGAAAGAGTATTTTTACATTTCCAAGCTAAACTTTTATTGTATTTATTGTATTTCATGGTTATTTAGACTTTTGTTACACTGTGGTGAAATTTCTGAACTTCACGGATAACAAGAAACCCCTTTCGGCTTCTGGGAGAAAGAAAAAGATTGCCTACGTGCAGAATGCACCCACACGCCACCCTAAAACGTCCAGTCCTGATCTCTGGAACCCGTGAGGATATAGGCTCCATGCCAAAGGGCAATTAAGGTTGCAAATAGAATTAAGGTTACTAATCAGCTGGCTTTAAAATAGGGAAGCTACCACGGATTATCCAGGTGTGCCCAATATAATCTCAAGGGTCCCTAACTAGAGCAGAGCGAGGGAAAAGAGGGGGTGAGGGAGATGCGAGTGCCCAGCGAGAAAGCCTTGACCCACACTTGACCCGTACTTGCCGTTGGCTTTGCAGATGGCCCTTCCTGAGGGACCACGGGCCAAGGAACGCAGGAAGCCTCTAGAAGCTGGAAAGGGCAAGGAAGAGATTCTCCCCCGGAGCACAGCCCCGCCGACCCCTAGATTCCAGCCTGGTGAGACCCGTGTCAGACACCTGACCTCCAGAACTGTAAGGGAACACATGCGTGTTGTTTGAAGCCGGCAAGCCCTACGCGTCTGTATGGCAGCGATAGGAAGCATACACGCCGTGTGAAGAGACACTCAGACTGGCTAGTTAGTTGGCTTCTCATCTGCGATTTGAAACCGGAAGTTGGCAAATCTCTAAGAAAAGAGAACTGCAGCCCTCAAATCCTCTCTGGCTAAGGATGTCATCCGTGTGGGAGAGAAAAACAGGCATTTCTACCAGATTGTGTCTATCTGTGTGTCTTTCTACACTAATCCTCCCAAACACCTGGTGAGCTCTCTTTCTTCAAACAGCTTTATTGAGATATAATTCACACCGCGTGCCGTTCAGCCTCTTCCGGAATGCTAGTCAGGGGTTTTTAGTATCTTCGCAGGGCCGAGCAGCTATCATCACCGCTATGGAATGTTGGAATATCTTCGTCGCCCCAAAAGGAAACCCCATTCTCACTGGCAGTCTATTCATTTTCTAGGGCTGCCGTAGCAAACCGTCACAGACTGGGTGACGTAAACAACAGACATTTATTTCCTCACAGTTCTGGGGGCCAGACGTCCAAGGGGCGCCTGGGTGGCTCGGTCGGTTGTGTCTGACTTCAGCCTGGGTCATGATCTCATGTTCGTGGGTTCAAGCCCCACATGGGGCTCTGTGCTGACAGCTCCGAGCCTGGGGCCTGTTTCAGATCCTGTGTCTCCCTCTCTCCCTGTGCCCCTCCCCGACTCACGCTCTGTCTCTGTCTCTCAAAAATAAATAAATATCTTAAAAAAAAAAAAAAAAAGAAGTCCAAGACCCAGGTGCCAACACGGCGGTTGGTTTCTACTGAGTCCCCTCCCTGTGGTTTGTGGATGGTCACTTTCTTGAGGTGTCTTCACATGGCTTTTCCTCTGTTCCTGGCGTCTCTCTACGGGTCCTCGTCTTTCCTTGTAAGGACATCGGTCAGGGGAACCTGGGAGGCTTGGTCGTTAAGTGCCAGCCTCTTGATATTGGCTCAGGTCATGATGTCTCAGTAGGTTATAAGATCCAGCCCTGCGTTGGGCTCTGCACTGAGCACGAAGCCTGCTTGGGATTCTCTCTCCCCCTTTCTCTCTGCCCCTCCCCCACTCATTCTTGCTCACTCTGTCTCTCAAAATAAATAAATAAACATTAAAAAACGATACGGGCTTCAGTCAGATTGGATTAGGGCCCACACTAACAGCCTCCTTTTAACTTAATTACCTCTTTCTTTTTTTTTAGACGTGTGTTTATTTTTGAAAGAGAAAGAGAGGGGCGCCTGGGTGGCTCAGTCGGTTGGGCGGCCGACCTCAGCTCAGGTCACGATCTCGAGGTCCGTGAGTTCGAGCCCCGCGTCGGGCTCTGGGCTGATGGCTCAGAGCCTGGAGCCTGCTTCCGATTCTGTGTCTCCCTCTCTCTCTGCCCCTCCCCCATTCATGTTCTGTCTCTCTCTGTCTCAAAAATAAATAAACGTTAAAAAAATTTTTTTTTAAATAAAAAAAAAAGAGAAAGAGAGAGAGCGGTGGAGAGCTAGAAAGAGATGGGAACAGAGGATCCGAAGCAACCTCTGTGCTGACAGCAGAGAGCCCAATGTGTGCCCCGAACTCACAAATGAGATCATGGCCTGAGCCGAAGTTGAACACTTGCCCGACTGAGCCACCCAGGCTTAATTACCTCCTTAAAGGTCCTATCTCCAAATAGGAAGCTAGGGCTTCCACATATGAATTGGGGGGGAACACCGTCTAGTCCATAATGTTCCCTATATGCACCCTGCCCCCCTCATCCCTGGATACCACTAATCACCTCCTGCCTCTGCAGATTTACCTGTTCTAGATATTTCCTACTGGTTTCTTTCACTTAGGATAATGTTTTCAAGGTTCCTCAATGTAGCATGAATCAGTACTTCATTGCTTCTTATTGCCAAATTATATTTTATTGTAGGGATAGACCATATCTCGTTTATCCACTCCTCAGTCGGTGGGCATTTGGATTGTTTCCGCTCTTTGGCTGTTATGAATAATGCTGCCATGAACATTTGCGTACAAGTTTGTGTGGACATATGTTTTCATTACTCTTGGGCGTACAACTAGGAGTGGAGACCGGGTTATGTTGTGACTGTATGTTGAAGAGTTTGAAGACCTGCCAATCTGTTTTCCAAAGTGGTTGCACCATTTATAATCCCACTAGTATGTATGAGGGTTCCGATTTCTCCACATCACCAACTTTACTTGTTTTCCTTTATTATTATTATGTTTTAATTTATAGCCGTTCTAGCAGGAGGGAAGTGGTATCTCATTGCAGTTTTGATGTGCATTTCCCTGATGGCTGGTGACGTGAGCATCTTTTCATGTGTTTGTTGGCCATTTGTAGATCTTCCTTGGAGAAACAGCTCTTCAGATCCTTTGCCCACTTTTTACTTGGCTTGTTCGTATTCATATCACTAAGTTGAAAGAGTTCATTCTATATCCTAGATACAAGGCCTTCTTCAGAGGTACGATTTACAAACATTTTCTCCCATTCTGTGGGTTGTCTTTTCATTTTGATGGTATTATCTGCAGCAAAAATTTTTAATATTGTTGAAATCTATTGTATCTGTTTTTTTTCTTTGGTTGCTTGTACTTTTTTTGGTGTCATATCTATGAAAACTTTGCCTAACCCACGGTTATAAAGATTTACACGTATATTTTCTTCTAAGAGTTTTATAGTTCTGGCTTTTCCATTTAGGACTATGAACCATTTTAAGGTAACTGTTGCATATGGTGTGAAGGGTCCAACTTCATTTGTTTGCCTGTGGATTTCTAGTTGTTCCAGCAGCATTTATTGAAGATTCTTCTTTCCTCCACTGAATCATCCCGGCACCCTTGTTAAAACTTACCTGAACAGGGGCACCTGGGTGACTCAATCGGTTAAGCGTCCAACTGTGGCTCAGGTCATGACCACAGTGCATGGGTTCGAGCCCCATGTCAGGCTCTGTGCTGACAGCTCAGAGCCTGGAGCCTGCTTCGGATTCTGTGTCTCCCTCTCTCTCTGCCCCTCCCCTGCCCATACTCTGTCTGTCTCTCTCTCTCGAAAATAAATATTAAAGAAAAATCAACATAGGGCACCTGGGTGGCACAGTCAGTTGAGTATATGACTCATGATTTTAGCTCAGGTCATGATTGTAGGGTTGTGGGACCCTCCACACTGAGCGCCTGCTTAGGATTCTCTCTTCTTCTGCCCCTCCCCTGCCTGCATGCGTGCACACTCTCTCTCTGACTAAAATTAAAAAATTCAACTGCACATAAATGTAAGAGTTTATTTCTGGATTCTCAATTCTATTCCACCAGTTCCACACCTAAATAGTGTAGCTTTGCTATAAATTTTGAAATCAGGTAATATGAATCTTCCAACTTTGTTCTTCTTCATGATTGTTTTGGCCCTTCTAGATCTTTTGCATTTCCAAATAAATTTTAGAATCAGCTTGCTAATTTCTGAAAAAAAAAGGATTTTGGCAGGGATTGCACTGAATCTGTAGATCAATTTGGGGACTATTGCCATCTTCTCAATATTAAGTCCTCCAATCCATGAACATGGGATATGTCTTCCAATCCATGAACATGGGATATCTTTCCATTTACTTAGTTTTTCTTTAATTTCTTTCAGTGACATTTTATAGTTTCCAGTGTATGTCTTACACTTCTTCAAATTTATTCCTAAGTATTTTAATTTTTTGATGTTATTATAAGTAGAATTGTTTTCTTAATTTCATTTTCAAATTGTTCATAGCAAGTGTATAGAAATATAATTAATTTTTTGGATATTGATCTTGCATCCTGCACCCTTACTGGACTCAGTTTTTGGTTTTAATAATTTTTTAGTGGATTCCTTAAGATTTGCTGTACACAAGATCATGCCATCTGCAAATAGAAATAGTTTTACTTCTTCCTTTACAATGGAATGTCTTTTCTTCCCCTTGCTAATTATCTCCAGGACAATACTGAAAACCAGTGGTGAGAATAGATAACCTTCTGTTGTCCCTGATATTAGGAAAAAAGCATCCAGTGTTCTGGTGAGTTCTTTTGACTTAAAAACTCTGTTGTGTCCTCAATTATGGCTTCTCCTCCTTCCAGTCCTTTTGAAACTCTTACTGTTGAGAAGTCAGATCTCTTGAATCTATCGTTTTTGTGTTTTTTTTCCAATGATAATTTCCATTTCTCCCTGTTGTACTCTGTTTTGCCAAGTAATTTTTTCGTTTGATCTCTAGGGCCTGAGTCAACAAACTATGGCCTGCAGGCCCAACCCAGCTTGCCACCCGTGTTTGTAAATAAAGTTTTATTGGAACATAATTCATCCATTCATTCATGGATTGTCTATGGCTGCCCTCAAGCTACAATGGCCAAGTGGAGTAGTTATGACAAAGACCGAATGACCTTCGAAAAGCCAAAAATATTTATTATCTGGTCCTTTGCAGGAAAAGTGTGCCAACTCTAGTTCTAGATCAGTGTCTTTTCTGTATTTCACTACCCATAATTAATTTGTTTTTCAATTTTGAAATAATGTTTTTATTCCCAAGAAGTACTTTTTGTTCGCATATTGCTCTAATGCAAGATCTTCGGGACTCTCCTTGTAACTTCTCTATCATTTCTTCCATTAGACATGCCACCTGCTGACAGCTCGGGTAGAGCTGTCACAATGGTAGTAGAACATTGTGTGAGGGGATCACAGCCTTCAAATTTCCCAAGTCCCTTAAAATGTATGCTTACAGGCCCAGGCCTCCCAGCCCTTTTGTGGGTAGGCCCCCTCAGCTCCACAAAGGCCTGGATGTCAGAGAGGTTGGGCCTACCTAGGTGGGGCTGGGCAGTGTGTTCTTTCCCAAAGGCCTTGGGGCTCCCAGGAAAGGGATCAGCAGCTCTTTCCAGGGTTGCCGGCTAGCATGGCCTGAGGGATGCACTTGGCTCAGTTTTCTGAACTTAATTAAGTGGGAAAACTCAGGCAGCCTGGATTTGGCTCCAGGCTCCTCCTAAAAAGCAGGCCTGCTCTGGCCTGGGCCCTCAGATCGCTCCTCCAATTGTAAACAGTGGCATTAAGTTGCCCTCTGCTGGGAGGGTACCCAAGGTCTTCCTCTCTAGCCCCCCAACACACATATGTCTGGCCAAGCTCCCCCTCAATTGGTCGATGTCTTTGAGACATCCCAGCGGGAAGCTAGAGTCATCCCCAGGATGCCCACCGCAGGCCCTTCCCCCAAGAGTGGCCCCTTCCTGAGCCTTCAAAGCCGGTGAAACAATATCTTAAGGAGAGTCACTTTTTGAGCTGAGGAGCCTAAGAGGTGGAGTCAGAAGAGAAGCTCCAGCTGTGAGCCTCAGGCCATCCTTGAGTGTGAGGAAGGCAAAATGGGCCAGAAGCAATTTCTCTTTCCTGCCAGGTGGAGCTTTGGTTTCCAAAATGCAATACCCACAGGCTTGTCCCCACCTCTCACGGGCCCTGCCTGAATGAGGGCCAAGAGTCAGTAGCCTCTCCCCACTTCTGTGCTGTAACAAAAGTGGGGTCAAAGTGGAAGAAGACCTGCTTGCTGCCCTCATGAAGTTCAAGGTCTGGTGGAGGAGCCAACATTGGATGGTGAAGGTGTGATGGGGCTGAGTCCAGTGGCCCAAAGCACTGTGAAGGTTGATGCCTGTGGTCCTGTGGGAGGGGGATGCTGAAGGTTCCGGGAGAGAGGTGACATGTGGGTGAGGTTGAAGATGGTTTGCCAGGTAGACAGAGGCAGTATGCTGGGCGGAGACACGTAGGTGCTCAATAAACCTTGGATGAATGAATGCTTGAAAACAAATTGTGTTATATTTGAGGAAAACCCTGTTGATAATAAATGAGTTGGTCAACAAGGTTAATGGTGTGAATAAGGATTTTCAAAAAGAGATGAAGTGTCACAGATGGTCCCCAAGTTCTCTGAGACAGCTGTCATCTTCCCTTCAAAGAAACACGTCTTCATTTTGGGTTCTGGCATGAATTAGCAATTTACTGATGCTGTTCATATAAACCAGACATGGTCTCATTGGTGAATCATCCAAAGCAACTGTGTTTCTTTCAATTATTTGTGGTGAGTGAGGTTTGTTTTGGCAACACCAAAAGAGAGAGAAGATGGTCCAGAGGGTTGGTTCCTCAACAGTGACCCAAGGCTGGAAGAGCTTCAAGAAACAGGGAGGGAGCAGGAGATGATGTAGGCATTCCTGAAACTTGGGGTCTGCAGAAACGTGTGTTCATCTGGCAACTTGCCTCCATGACTTCTCTTGGCCCCAGTTTCCCCCTCTGGACAGGAGGTGAGACAGAGACCTGTTGAGGGTTTCCTGGCTCTACTATGTGTCTGTGGCTCTATGATTAGCCTGGGCTCATAGCAGAAAGCCTGTCTTTCCTGCCTCCCCCATGAATGGGAAAACCAGTCCAGGAGGGCCTCCAAGTTGACTCATGGGGTAATCAGCCTGGCTACGTGTCCTGCACCCACACACATCAGGCGTCATAAAATCATTGACTTTGGGAAGCGATCTTTTCAAATCCAAGTAAGGGTGACCTCCAGAGACAAATTATTTGGGGCAGGGGGTCATACATGTCAAAACTGTTGATTTTCTTCTTATCAGAAGAATGTAAGACATGGATTCATGTACCTTTAAGGAATAAAGGCTTTTTTAGTAAACGGGAAACATGCTAAGTAGACTGATTTCAAAAACTAGGGGGAGGGAAGGAGAGGCAAGAGTGAGGCTGCTAGGGGAGGAGGAAAGGATCTTTTCCGGAGCCTACGTCGAGCTGTTTTCAGCAGTGCCTAGAAGGATGTAGGAGTCCCATCTGTGGGGTGAGAAAGGGAGGCTCCGAGAGGTCTACACTGCTGGTGGAACAGCAACACGTGAAGATCTCCTTCCCAAGCATCCTGGGCTGGGTAGGTAAGACCAACGCCTATTCATGGAGAAGCAGGGATCAGCTTCTTAGCCCTTCCAGCTGCTCAGGAAGCCTTCTGAGGAACAAACACTGGATCCAAGAAACTATCTCACCAGGAGCCCAACCCAGCTGGTTTGGTGATTTCACTGAATGATGTTGAACCCCTTTTGCTTTCTCGGCATTCCACACCCCCTCTACTAAGAGAAGGATGTGCAGGTCCTTTCCGGCATCAATATTCTCTGGTCCTCCTTTCTTTATTGTTCCAGAATACTGGGAGTTAGCAGGAAAGGTTGGCAGGGGGTGTGTGCCCCTCACCTTTGGTGCCAATGTTCTATAGTAAATCCACTATCAACATGGCCCCGTGAACCTTTTCCAGTTACAGGATAGTAACAGCCTGTCAGACTCCAAGGCGGCAGGGAGGTCTGAATGGGCCACGTGCTTCAATAAACCAAGTGGAGGGCGCCTGGGTGGCTCAGTCAGTCAAGCGTCCAACTCTTGATTTCAATTCAGGTCATGATCATGTGGTTTGTGAGAACGAGCCTCAAGTCAGGCTTTGCACTGACAGTGTGGATCCTGCTTGGGATTCCCTCTCTCCCTCTCTCTGCCCCTCCCCCCCCCCCAATAAATCAATAGACTCAAAAAAATAAAATAAACCAAACTGGGAACAAACAGGCCAATATCCCAAGGGGCAGGGGTGGTGTTCTCTCACAGCAGATACACACTGACCAAGGGTCATGCTGCCTCTACAGAGGCATCTCCAGGTGCCCTGGGGCTTATCCATTTTAGTAATTTTTACTTGTCTAACAAGTCTCTTCTGTAGCAGAGAGCCAACCGTGAAGAAAAGGACAAATAAGGTTAGAAGGAGTGGAAACCTTCTGGACCTGTTAATCGGCATGTAGGGGGCCAACAAGCCTTTTTGAGCCTGAAGACTCCAGCTCAAACAAATAGAAAGAAAGTGAAAATGTGGCAACCAGTCAGTAAGGAACTCCTGATGAGTGGATGGCGGGGGCGGGGCAGGGGTTGGGAGGGAAAGAAGCACCTAGAGACCCACCTGCAACCAGGGAGAAGCAGGTTCAAGCCCAGTAAAGTAGAATGAATGGGCACTGGGATTCTGACTCAGAAAAACCTTGGCTTGGGGACTGGCTCCGCCACTTCCGTATGATACCTTGGGCAAAACCACGCAATTCACAAGGACTCTCCGTCTGGACCGGGAGTAAAACAGCGACCCTTCACAGCCCTCCTACCAAATGCCAGACTCCTCCAAACACTTGATATGCTTTCGTTTCGACCCAATTTTAAAGAAGGTAGATATGATTTTGATGTTACTGTGACAGACAGGAAAGGGAGCATTAGTGGCAATGCCGAGGAAGCACGACGAACTGTGTCCACTTGGGTACGGGGAATGGAACCCCGAAGGTTTCCAGCCAGCAATGAGGATCGGTAACCTTTCGGAAGGATGAGAATTTAACAACCGAGAAAACCTGGAGCACCTACTTCGTGCTGTATGGCCGATGTGATTTTTCACAGGCTGTGGTTTTTGGGGTGCCTGATGGGACTAGGGGAGGTCCCCCTGGGGCTGATATAATCCCAAAGCTGCGACTCCCGGTGCCAGACCTGGCTAGTTACAAAAAGAGGGTTCTGTGGTGGGTGACCTCGACGCCCCTCGGATCCCTGTCCGAGCAGGTGGGGCGCACCGCAGGGGTAGTTGGAATCCTCGGGCCACCGGGCACGGTCGCCAGCGCCCTAAGCCACCCCTGTGGATGTCGGGGGCGCCCCGCGAGGGGAGGGGCTCTGCGCTCCAGGTGCCCGCCTAGCATCCCGCCCCGCCCATGGCTCCGCTTCACCCTCAAGGCTCCGCCCCTCGCTGGTCGCCCTCCGTTCTAACCCCGCCCCCCGCGCCTCGTCCTTCCCCTGAAGCCCCGTCCCCTACAGCCCAGTCCCCCGAAGCCCCGCCCCGCCCCTCGCTCTTCGTCCTTCCGAAGAAGCCCCGCCCCTCTCAGCTCCGCCCCGCCCCTTGCAGTTCCGCCCCGCCTCTCTGAGCCCCTCGTTTAGCGCGCCCGGAGGCGCGGGCGGTGGGGCCCCGCGCCTTTTGTGTCGGGCTCGGGCCGCCGCGCGCGCGCTCTCCCCCTCGGCGGCCGGGGGCGGAGGGACGCACCGCGCGCGCACTCTCCCCGGCCGGCGGAGGGACGCCCCCTCAGTCTCGGCTCGCGGCGCAGCTCGGCCGCGCGCGCCGCCCCCCTCGCCTACCCCTCCGCGGACCCCGAGCCGCCCGCGCCCGCCGGGGCCGGCGCCCCAGTCTCGGCGGGGCGCGCGCACGCCCCCTCCCCTCCTCGGCCCGCCCTGCCCCCGGCGGCGCGCGCACACGCCGGCCCGGGCACGCGCCCGCCAAGATGGCAGGGGCCGGGGCCCAGCTGTCAGGCGCCGCCGCCGCAGCCCGTCCCCGCAGCTAGCGGCCCGGACGCCCGCCCCGAGAAGATGCGCCCCCGCTGCCCCCCGCAGCCCAGCGAGACGCGGAGCCGCCGCGCCCGGGGCCGGCTCCCCCGCTAACGCCCCGCGCCCCGCGCCGCGCCCCCCGGCCCCGCGCGCCCGCCCTGGCAGCGACAATGAGGTGAGTCGGGCGGGGCGGCGCGGCGGGGAGAGGACCCGGCGGGCGGCGGCGGGGCAGCCTCGGCAGCGGCGTGGGGGCGTCGAGGACGGCGGGCGGGGCGGGGGCGACGGCGGGGGCGGGGGGCACCTGCGGGGCCGGGGGGGCGGGCGCTCGGCCTCCTCTCCCGGGCGGGCCCCCTGGGCGCCCCCTCCCCACCCCCGGCCGCGCTCCTGGGCGGGGCGGTCGTGTCCTTCACCCACCCCCCTCCTTCGGCCCCTTTCCCTGTCTTCTCCCGGAAAGTGCAGGACCCCAAACCACCCCTCCCTGATGTACCACCCAGCCAGGGCTGTGCTGGGTGTCAGGCCGAGAACTGGAACCCTGCCGGCGCCCACGAGCCCGGAATTCCTTCTCCCGAGGTAACCCAGCCCCGACTCGTAGGGGTCATCACTTCCTTGCCGTTTTTTTCTGTGTAATTTTACCTTCTGAGCACAGATCGTATACCACCTCTGGTGTCCGTAGTTTCATCTTGCTTGTTTCGTGAACTTGACGTAAACGAAACAATACAATACACGTTCTTTTGTGTCTGGCTTCCTTCACTCAAGCTGTTGAGATTCACCCATTTTTTGCTGACCTGTAGATTTCTGTTGCATGACTGTACCACAATTTAGCCATTGCACTGTTGGGAGACGTTTCGATTATTTCTACCTTTTGGCTATTACGAATACTCTTGTGTGTTTCCCGGTGCACTCATTTCTGTTGGGTATATACCTGGCAGTGGAATTTTTAGGTCAAGAAATGCGCAGCTCTTCAAATTTAATAAATACCGAGTTTCCAAAGGGTTTGACCAATCTACAGTCGTACCAGCAAGGGTATGAGAGTTCTTGAGCTCCACATCCTTGCTTGCCAGCACTGGGTATTGTCGGTCTTAAACTTTAGCCATCCTGGTGGGTCTGAAGTGGTATCCTGTTGTGGTTTTAAATTGTAGTTTCCTGCGAGCTGATGAGGGTGAACATCTTTTCATGTTTATTTGGTATCCTTTTTTACGATGGGCCTGTTCAGATGTTTTGCCCAGTTTTCTTTGGGGCTTACATGTCTTTTCTCCCCTAATTTGTAATTCTTTTCCAAAGTCAAGAAGATAGTTTCTTACAACATCTTGCAGAAATCTTAGGATTTTGCTTTTCAAATTAAGATCTACAGGCCACTTGGAATTTGTTTTTGTGTAACTTTGTGCGTGTGTGTGTGTGTGTGTGTGTGTAACTTGTGGAATTGATTTTCTTCTGGAAAAGGGACTAATTTCATTTTAATAGCACCGTTTATTCAGCACTGATTATCACAAAAGGCATCCTTTCCCCATAGCTCGTCAGTGGCTTCTTTGTCACCTTCCAGTCTTCCATTTGGGGCCATCCTTCACCTGAAAAATACTCTTTAGTATCCTTTAATGTAGGTCTGGGGTGACAGATTCTTACAGTGTGTGTTTGCAAATGTTATTATTTACCTGCATTAAAAAAAAAAAAAGCCAGCTTGATTGAGATACAATTCACACACCATAAAATGTGCTCATTTAAAATATACAGTTCAGGGGCACCTGGGTGGCTTAGTCAGTTAAGTATCTGATTCTTGATTTTGTCTCTTGATTTTGTATGATCGCACAGTTCGTGAGATTGACCCCAAGTCACGCTCTGCATTCGTGCCTAGCCTGCTTGGGATTCTCTTTCATGCGCACGCGCTCTCTCTCTCTCTCAAAATAAATAAATAAACTTAAAAAAAATAAAGTATACAGTTCAGGAGTTTTTGGTATTTTCACAGAGTTCTGCAACTATTACCACAATCTAATTTTATTTATTTTTTAATGTTTGTTTATTTTTGAGAGTGCAGGAGAGGGGCGGGGGGGGGAGGGACAGAGAGAGAGAGAGGGACAGAAGAGCCAAAGTGGGCTCTGTACCAACAGTAGTTAGCCTGATGCGGGGCTCGAACCCACGAACCAAGAGATCTTGACCTGAGCCAAAGCCAGAGGCTCAATCAGCTGAGCCACCCGTGCACCCTGGCCACAATCCAATTTTAGAACATTTTCCTCCATCGCGAAGGGTCTTCTCAGTACTTACAGAATTCTTGGTTTGCCATTGTTTCCTTTTAGCATTTCAAATCTATTTCATTATTTCTGACTTGGATTGTTTCTGTTGTGAAGCCACATGTCAGTCCGTCATTCCTTTGAAAGTAGTCTTTTTCTCTGGATACTTTTAAAATGTTCTCTTTGTCTTTGGTTTCTCATTGCTGTCCCTGGTATGTTTTTTTTTTAATTATAATAGGGGTGCTTAGGGCTTCTTGAACCTGTGGCCCAACATCTTTCTTTAGTTTTGGAAGCCATCAGCCATTAGTACTTCAAATATTGCTTCTGCCCCATTCTGTCTCACCTTTCTTTCTGGAACTGTAGTTAATACATGTTAGATCATTCACTGGATATTCTGCCTCTTAATCTTTCTTCTGTATTTCCTTTCTGACGGTCTGTCCTTCATTCTGGATATCTCCTCACTTATCTTTTTTCTTTTGTAAATGATCTATTAAACCTATCAATTGAGGTTTTGTTTTTGTTTTGTTTTTTTTTACACCCAATATGGGGCCAAACTCATGACCCTGAGATCAAGAGTCACATGCTCTACTGACCTAGCCAGGTGGGTACCCCTCAGTTGAGTTTTTCATTTCAGTTCTGTATTTTTTGGTTCTTTAATTTGCATTTGCTTTGCTTTTTATAGTTTACCATTATCTGCCAAAATTATCGATCTTGTCTTTTGGATATGGTGTGCATAATTATCTTAAAGCTTGTCTGATTATGGCACTATATGTGAGTCATTTCCAATGTCTGTTTTCTCTTGGTTTTCATTCATTCTGTCTTATCTCCTTATGTGCCTAGTTTTTGTTGTTTTCTTTTTTTAATTTTGTGCTGGATATTGAATTTGCATAATTGTTTGTAGAAATAATTTGAGATCTAAGATGACATTTTCCTCTGCCAGAGATTAATTCACATTTGCTTTTGTCAGGCAAATGGGGCGCTTAGGATCTGGAGTCACTTCAGTGCCATATCAGGGATTGAGCTGTTTCTTTTTTATTTTTTTTATTGTTTATTATTTTTGAGAGAGAGAGAGAGACAGACACACAGACACTGGGAGCAAGCAGGGAAGGGGCAGAGAGAGAGGGAGACACAGAAACGGAAGCAGGCTCCAGGCTCTGAGCTGTCAGCCCAGAGCCTGATGCGGGGCTTGAACCCATGAACCATGAGATCATGACCTGAGCTGAAGTCCGACGCTCAACGCACTGAGCCACCCACGCGCCCCCTAGCATTCCCTTTAGAATTGGCAAACACCCCTAGAGAAAAGTAGCCCTAAATACTGAGCTCACTTCCCTGAGTCTCTGATGTGTCTTCTTCCCTCAGGCCTCCAAGCAGATATTTAGTGTATTTTTTCTCTGCGTTTCTGGTTCTCTTTAGCTGGAGATTGTTCTAATTTACTTGGTCCCCCGTTACTGGCAGTAAAAGCCCCTCCTGCATGCACGTTAGGGGTAGTTTGAGTCAGTATTCAGTTCTGCAGGAAATTTAAGCTATAGCAGGCTCTAGAAGCTGGGGAGAATAACAGCTATTTTCTTATAGCTGTCAACTATGTTAGATTGTCATGGTTTCTGAAATGCTCTTAGAATCAAGATAATCTTAAGAATATATTTTTATTTCCTTTGAATATATAATTAATTGAAAAAAATGTAGTTAAGTTCAGATCATTACTATGATGCAAAGGATTTTGGAAGCAGATGCTTTCTTCTCATTTGTCCATGTTTCTTCCTTTCTCCTGTTTTGATTTCCTTGTTTATTTGGTAAAAATTACCCTTTATCTGCTCCTCTTGAATAGAACATTTAATCTTTTGATCAATAATAGCATACTAGCCTTCTCTGACCCTGTTCTTTTGGATCAACTGTAAAAAGGCACAGCTATAGGAATGGAAGTTTGTAAGTGGCTTTTCCAAAATGAGGCATTCGGTTATTCTTTTTCTTTAAGTTGTCTGTTTTTTACACAGATTTTTCAAAATGCTGCTGACACTTGGGGCGCCTAGGTGGCTCAGTCGGTTGAGCATCTGATTTCAGCTCAGGTCAAGATCTCGCGGTCTGTGAGTTTGAGCCCTGCATCGGGCCCTGTGTGGACAGCTCAGAGCCCGGAGCCTGCTTTGGATTCCGTGTCTTCCTCTCTCTCTCTGCCCCTCCCCTGCTCTTGTTCTGTCTCTCTCTCTGTCAAAAATAAACATTAAAAAAAATTTTTTTTAATGCTGCTGACAGTTTACCATGGTTCTCTGTCACCGGCTGTTTATAGTTAAGCACTGATTTACGTATGTTGACATGTACCTCAAGGATGTGGCTTTTGCAGAAGGCCTAAATGAGGTCTGTTCCTTACCTTCCTTGTCAACTCAGACAAATGATTGGGATAGTTATAAACAACCTGGTTCATCCACGAAAAACACTTTGCTTTTTGTTCAATCCTGAGTTTTTTTTCAGTGGGCATAACACATGATTTTTCTTGCTAGATAACCTCATGGGAGTGTAGAGATGTGATCTGTTCATAAAGGTCTGCAAGGTAGTCTACAAACCATCCCTTTTAAGAAGTGTCTAGGGGCACCTGGGTGGCTTAGTTGGTTAAGCGTCTGACTCTTGATTTCAGCTCAGGTCGTGATCTCACTGCCTGCAGGGTTCAAGCCCCGCTTCAGGCTCTGCGCTGACGGCATGGAGCCTGCTTGGGATTCTCTCTCTCCCTCTCTCTGCCCACCCCCTCAAAATAAATAAAACACATTTTAAAAATCTTTTTAAAAAAGTGTCTAAGGCATCGGGCTGGATTCTCATGAATAAACTGAACATTTGAGGCACATATTTTTCACATATTTTAGGGGAAAAGTCCTGTTGAATCAAATTCCTTGGATAATTAAGGCTGTACCTGAGTGATTTTTTAAATTTTATTTTATAGGGTATTGCCTGAATTCTCCCCTTTTCCTAACAGACCTTATGTATTTTCATGTCGTAATTCAGAGTCAGTTTTTGAGGGCTTAATGTTGCCTGGTGTTGGATTCTATGGGTAAGTGGGTGAAAAGAACCAGATCTTCCCTCCCAATAGTCCCTGTCCCTAAATGATTTCTAGACATTTACTAGATTCATTCTGTATCCTTTTCTACTTACAACCAACCAACCAACCCCCCCCCCTCAACAGACTACTGTATTTCTCTTTATGTACTTTAGTCATTTATCTGTTGAGTCATTTATCTGAATATTTTCCCTATCTGCCTTTTATTTTTATACATATATACATATATGTATATATATATATGTATATATATACACACACACATATAAGATTCAGATTTTTATGTCAATAAGTCATTTTCTTCATGGCTTTTCTGTCATTTCTTATATTTAAGAAATCGTTCTGGAAGTTTGATAAGTATTTAAGTTGTTTTTCTGTTTTATATGTAAAATCTAAAAAAAGTCATCCTTCAAATTGTCTGGAATATGGGGTGAAGATCAAGATTACGTTTTTTTCAAAATCACCGATTATATACTTGACTCTATCAGTGGATACATGGCAGAGATATCAGGAATGTTTTCTAAGTGGATGGCGGTACTGACATCTGGATCTCAACGTTGTCTTCGGGGGTGTCTGCTGCAGCCAGTAACACCTGAAGGAGGACCACCCACGGTCCCAACAGGGCCAGCCTCGTGTACGTAAGGCACGGCCGGTCTGGCATCCTGCGGGTCTGGTTTTGTACCAAGGAACCGCCTCATCTGGGCCAAGGGCACTTGATCAATCTTGGAGTTATACGGAGTGCAGTGCGGTTATAGGGCACAGTGCAAGATACACAGGCACGAACAGAGTCCTTAGTAATCACTGTTGGCCTGCACTAGCTCACACATTTGGGTCCAAGTACATTTCTGAATGCAGTGCTGCAGAAGGGGGGCAGGAGAGCATTTCTCCAAGTCATTGCAAAGTCATGTCAGGGAGACCAGCTATAGGTGGGGGTATTTTCTGTGTATTTTCCTAGGATCTCCTCTGTTGCTGTGTTTGCCAGTTTTTAGGCCAGTGCCACGAACTTACTGACGTTGTAGATGGTTTTGTCTTTATTTTGAGTTGTACTTTTGATGGAAGTTTTAATGTCAATAATTTGTCAAAGAATACACAGCAGTTTGGAAACCTGTTTCAGAAAATATTCGTTCAAGCCAGCCAGATTCCAGTGTCCTTTGTGCGAGACATGTATGGAAATGGTTCTGATAGCTTTCACTAGTGATTTCCCAAGCTGATGACGTCACCATGAATCATAGTGGCTTTTGTTTTGTTTTCTGTTATTCTGTTTTCTTTTATTGTAAATTCAAGTTAACGTACAGCGTAATATTCGTTTCAAGTGTACAGTTGAGTGATTCAGCACTTTCACACAATGCCTGGTGCTCATCACAAGTGTGCTCCTTAATCCCCATCACCTGTTTATCCCCTCTTCCCCACACTCCTCCCCTTTGGTAACCACCAATGTGCTATCTCTAGTTAAGAGTCTGTTTCTTGGGGAGTGCCTGGGTGGCTCCATAGGTTAGGCGTCCCGATTTCGGCTGAGGTCACGATCTCGAGGTTCGTGAGTTCGAGCCCCACATGGGGCTCTGTGCTGACAGCTCGGAGCCCGGAGCCTGCTTCAGATTCTGTGTCTCCCTCTCTCTCTCTGCCCCTCCCCTGCTTACGCTCTGACTCTCTGTCTCCCTCTCTCTCTCAAAACTAAGTAAACACTAAAAAAAGAAAAGAATCTGTTTCTTGGTTTGCCTCTCTCTCTCTCTCTCTTTTCCCCTTTGTTTTATTTCTCAAATTCTACATCTGAGTGAAATCATATGGGATTTGTCTTTCTCTGACTTATTTCACTTAGCATAACGTTCTCTAGCTCCATCCATGTTGTTGCAAGTGCCAGGATTTCATTCCTTTTTATGACTGAGTAATACTCCATTTAATATATGTACGGTATCTTTATCCATTCATCAGTCAGGGGACATTTGGGCTGTTTCCATAATTTGGCTGTTGTAGATAGTGCTGCTATAAACATCGGGGTGCATGTATCCCTTTGAATTAGTGTTTTTGTATTCTTTGGGTAAACACCTAGTAGTGCAATTGCTAGGTTGTGGGGTAGTTCTATTTTTTAACTTTTTGAGGAACCTCCATACTGTTTTCCAGAGTGGCTGTACCAGTTTGCATTCCCACCAACAGTGCACGAGAGTTCCCCTTTCTCTGCGTCCTCACCAACACTCGTTTCTCGTGTTGTTGATTTTAGCCATTCTGACAGGTGTGAGGTGATAACTCACTGTAGTTTTGATTTGTGTTTCTGTGATGATGTGTGATGTTGAGCATCTTTTCACGTGTCCGTTGGCCATCTGTATGCCTTCTTTGGAAAAGTGTCTTTCCGTGTCTACTGCCTGTTTTTTGTTAATTTTTTTTAATGTTTATTTATTTTTGAGAGAGAGAGATAGAGCTCAAGTGGGGAGGGGCAGAGAGAGAGGGAGATGCAGAATCCAAAGCAGGCTCCAGGCTCCAGCTGTCAGCACAGAGCCTGACGTGGGGCTTGAACCCACGAACCATGAGATCATGACCTGAGTCAGATGTTTAACTGACTGAGCCACTCAGGTGCCCCTGCCTGTTTTTTAGTTGGATTATTTGTTTTTTGGGTGTTGAGTTTTATAAGTTATTTATATATTTTGGGTATGAACTCTTTATCAGATATGTCATCTGCAAACCTCTTCTTCCATTCTGTAGGTTCCCTTTAATTTTGTTGATTATTTCCTTTGCTGTGCAGAAACTTTTCATTTTGATGAAGTCCCAATAGTTTATTTTTGCTTTTGTCTCCCTTGCCTCCAGTGATGATTCTAGTAAGAAGTTGTTACAGCCGAGATCAAAGAGGTTACTGCCTGTGTTCTCCTCTATTTTGATGGTTTCCTGCTTCCCATGTAGGTCTTTAATCCATTTTGAGTTTACTTTTGTGTACAGTGTAAGAAAGTGGTCCAGGTTCATTGTTCTGCATGTTGCTGTCCAGTTTTCCCAGCATCATTTGTTGAAGAAACTGTCTTTTTCCCCGTTGGATATTCTTTCCTGCTTTGTTGAAGATTAATTGACCGTATAGTTGTGGGTTGACAATGATTTTTAATATGAGCGACATCATCCTTTTGTTAAAGTACTGTCATTTTGAATTTTGCTGGTTTGGTAGTTTTGTTTGTGTCTAGTTTCATCAACATCATAGATTTAACCTTAGATTTGTAATTGTACATAAATAAGCTGCAGGAAAATAAACCAGTTTCCCTTTAAAGGGAATCCATATACCACCCAAATTTGAACTTTGTCGTAGATTATAAGCTTGACGATGACTCTGAGTTGTTAAGTGACTGTCATAAGTGCTATAGTGACGTGCGATTGGAGATTTCCTCCCCCTGACATCGGTGTGGGGATGGGAAGGTCCCCTGAGCAAACAATTCTAAGTAGAGGTTTCTCTTTCCTGCCCCAAAAGAAGATCCTCATAGAAACAATTTCTAGTGGAAATTTTCTCTTTCTTTTTGGAAAAATAACTTCTTCCTGATTTAAACGGTACATATTACATGTGGAGAATTTGAAAACATAGGAAAGCAGACAGTACAAACCAGCATTGATCCTACTGTCCAGGGAAGAAAACCACATTAAACGTGGGCCGTAGTTCCTTTATGTAAGGGAACATTTTCACAAAATTGATATTGTACTGTGTATTTATTTTGGATAGTTTACATTTAACATGTATGAGTTACCCCCTCGTTAAATATTCTTTGAAAATATTTTAAAAACCTGAATAATATCATATGGTATGCCATAATTTATTTATTAGTACCCAATTTGGGGACAGTTAGCTTGATTTTAGGATTTCATCATTGTAAACAACACAATGGTAAATGTCTGCACAAAATTCTTGGGGTACACCTTTGGTTATTTCCTCAAGATAAATTAGTAAAATGGCATTATTTACTGGCATCAGAGGGTATACACATTTTTAAGGCTATTGATACACATCAGAATGTTAATTTTAAAAAAGAGAAAAGAGGGGCGCCTGGGTGGTCATGATTTCGCAGTCCGTGAGTTCGAGCCCCGCGTCAGGCTCTGTGCTGACAGCTCAGAGCCTGGAGCCTGTTTCAGATTCTGTGTCTCCCTCTCTCTGTATCAAAAATAAATAAACGTTAAAAAAAAATTTTTTTTTTAAAAAAAGAGAAAAGAAAGAGATAAAGCTAATGAAAGGAAGTTTAATCCTGTCCTTAGCTTGGAGATTCCCTCCAAAAAGCCAAGGCCTAGAAAAACAATCAGAAGTAAATGGTGTGGTTCCATGGGCTGACCAGTGGGGGGAGCCCTGTTCCTGAGTCCTCTAATAGCTGCTGGGTCTAAAGGTGGACTGTCTGTCTTTGTCTTCAAGGCTGTGTGAAAGACATCTCAGTTTGGGGTTAATATCAGAATGTGAATAAACTCTCTTAAAAACTGTTGTGATACGCCACATTTTGCCCCCTGTATTCCAAGCACCCTGGGTTTATAGAGTCAGATCTGTTTCTGCCCCAGAGCCACTCCTTAACCTGACTGAGCAAATTCCTTAACCCTCCTAAGCCTCAATTTTTCTCCCACATATAATGAGAATAATTCCACTTCCTGCAGAGGGTTTTGTGAGGACCAAATGAAAATGCAGAAGTTCTTAGCCTATGGTGTTCAACAAACGTTAGTTATCTACCTCCCCACTGCAATTTGTTATGTCTACAAGAAGAGAAACCCTGAAACCATCTGGAACGATTCTGATTTCAAATATTCTGTCCTTTGTCAATCACCGTACAACTCATCTACCATCAGCGGTCATTTTTTGGTTCAGAAGCCACAGTTGCTGTTGATGCTTCAACTTCTCTACAAGTTATAAATGATACAGAAGAGAACCGTTAAAATAAAGACAATAAGGAGGCAGGTTGTTTTGGGGAAGAAGAGGTCACCGTACCAGAAAATTCATATCAAGAAATAGTTACTACAGTTGAGCACGTTTAGCTGTGAGATTCACAGAAGCCGTGGCAGAAAGGGCAGCACGAGCCGATGCGTGCCTGTCGTGCTGGAGTAGCACCGACACGCCTTTGCAGAGCTCTAAAGACGTTTTCTGGGGATCTTAGAGACAGTGGACAGCTTACCTTACGAGTGTGCTTTTGGAAGCCTCTTACACACCTCCTCCAGTCCTTTCTCCCTTGTGATAGCTTGACCTGGGGCCCTTCTGTCAAAGCTCTGGAACCTGGAAACAGTCTCTGGCTTCTGCCCTCCACTGGGCTCTCTCTGTGCAGCTGTGTCTGTTGCTCTGCTCTTTTTTCCTCTGTTCTCTCTCAAAGGATGCTAAATCAGAAAAGATCTGACAGACTAACTCACCAGTGGACCAAAGTCTACTTCCTTTTCCCTTTCACCTTGCTAACTTCCAAGCCTTCAAATCCTAGTTTATTTGTTTAAAGTTTATTTATTTTGAGAGAGAGAGAGAGAGAGGGCACACTTGTGTGTGGGAGGGGCAGAGAGAGGGAGAGACACAATTCCAAGCAGGCTCCATGCTGTCAGCACAGAGCCCGATGTGGGGCTTGAACTCATGAATTGTGAGATCATGACCTGAGCCGTGATCAAGAGTCAGACGCTTTACTGACTGAGCCATCCAGGTGCCCCCAAATCTTAGTTTAAACACCACTTCCTCCAGGAGTGAACCTTGACCCCTCCCCTGGCCGAGGGCCCTTTCTTGCTATTTGCCTCTGTGGCATCCCATATTTCCTTTTCCATAACTCTTTCTATTTTTAATTACTTACATTTTTTTCTCTTATGTCTCATAAAGGATTATGCTTATTTTGATCTCGGTTGGATCCCTGGAGCCTAGCACTGTGCCTGGCACTTGGTAAATGCTTGATAAATATTGATGTGGCCGTCAAGACCTTAAACGGATAGGAAAATCATGACATTCATTCCAGCTTGCCCTGAGTCCTTCCAAGAACAACATTCCAGGCAGCCACCCCCAAACCGTAGAAGCTGGCATCCAAATGAGAGCTGTTTTGTGATGTGAATAATGAATTAATGCATTGCTGGGGTGACAGTGCGTTAGTCTGTTGTTTCCATACTGCTGCAGTGGGACGTATTTATCTGTTGATGTGTGGAAGGATTTTTTTGTCCCGTTATTTCTTTGTAAGGACATTATGGACTGTCACTCTTAGTGTTCTGGATGTTTCTCAATCTTTGCTGTGCCTGGGAATCGCTTGTGTGTGTTCTTCCAAAATGCAGATCCCATTGCCAGAGATGGAGGGATGCTTTCTCAAAATCTTTTTTTTTCTTTCTATTAATGGACTTTATATTTTAGAACAAGTTCAGATTTACAGAAAAATTGAGCAGATAATACAGAGAGTTCCCATATGCCCTACACACATATATACAATTTCTCCCTCTGTTATTAACATCTTACATTTTGGGGACATTTGTTACACTTAATGAGCGAATATTGATATTCTTATTAGCCAAAGTCCACTCGTCAAGTTTCCTTGTTTTTACCTTGTGTCCTTTTTCTGTTCCAGGGTCCCGTCCAGGACACCACATTACATTTTGTTGTTGTACCTGCTTTAACTCCTCTTGGCTGTGATAGTTTTCCAGACTTTCCTTATTTTTGATGACCTTGACTATTTTGAGGAATATTGGTTAGGATTGTAGGATGGCCCCTCTGATGGAATTTGTCTCGTGTTTTTCTCGCGATTAGAGTGAGGTTGTCAGCTCTGGGGAGGAAGGTGACAGAGATACGGTGCCCTTTTCATCACTTCATATAGAGGGTACCTACTAGCAACATGATTTATGACTGTTGATGTTGACCTAGGCCACCTGGCTGATGTAGTGTTTGTCCGGTAGCATCCTTGTAAAGTTCCTCTCGGTCCCTTTTTTTTTAAGAAAGTTACTATTCACGGCCTGCAATTAAGGAGTAGAGAGTTCCGCTGCTTCTCCTGATGTGTGCTTTTTAAATATTAATAATTAAGTATTTTTATACACATTAGAAAAACAGTGCATCCCATCTGTGGTATCCTAACTGGGTTCCCCAGGAGGCTGCGTCTGAGGCAAAGGCCGTGTGAGAGGAGCTTTGGAGGGAGTGTCCCCTCTGGGGGCCGGAAGAAGGACAGGGCAGTGCAGTGGAAGGAGGAAGAGCCAGGACGGGCATTCGGTCCTGATGAGGCCATGGCTCTAGGCGGCCCAGGACTCATACTTGTGGGGAGAAAGGGAGCAGCGCATACCCAGCAGCTGCCGTCCTCCTTTGACAGAGGATTGCCCCGGGGGCCTTCGTCGCCCTGCACCTGGAGGTGTTCCCCTGGTGGGCCCCTGTGGCAGCCGCTGGAGCAGGGACCCGGAGGCAGGTCGGCGGTGGCGGGAATCAGAAACAGGTGAAGCAGCAGTGGAAGTGGTCCGGAAGACGTGCTCCCTGCACGGGGTTTTGTGAATATTAGTACTACATAGGAGGTAAATCAATTTCACTGTTTTAATCTCCTCGTTCGTTGCTTCTTGATTTTCAGTCATTGCTGGAAAGCTTCCTATACTTCCAGGTTGACTTTGCCTGTGTTTTTCTAGTACTTGTATAATTTCTTTTCTTTTTGTTGTGCCCAGATGTTTTAACCTCCGACCCATTTGCGATGCCATATACGGTTTGAGGGATGGATCCAATTTTATCCGTTTCTGTCTGGTTTTTCAGTTATCCCAGTGCCACTTATTAAAAGTTCTGTTTTCTCCCACTGTGTTGAGATGCCTCCAATTGTTTTTGGGATGCCGTCTTTTGTCGTATTTAACTAATCTGACCTATTTCTCAATTTTCTGTTACATTTCATTGGTCTATATTTATTCATGTGCCAATGTTTTTCATTCAGGAGACTTTATTTTATTTACTTATTTTTGAGAGACAGAGAGAGAGCACAAGTGGGGGAGGGACAGAGAGACTGACTCACAGAATCCGAAGCAGGCTCCGGGCTCTGGGCTGTCAGCACAGAGCCCAACATGGGGCTCGAACTCACAAGCTGTGAGATCATGACCTGAGCCAAAGTCGGATGCTTAACCGACTGAGCCACCCAGGAGTCCCTAGTTAAAGAGGCTTTATAATAGGTGTTAATATTTAGTAGGGCTAGTACTCTCATGTTGTTCTAGGGAGTTGATTTTAAGGTGTTTTTTTTTTTTTTTTCTTGAGAGAGAGCGCCCACCCAAGCAAGCGGGGGAGGAGCAGAGAGAGAGAATCCCAAGCAGGCTCCACGCTGTGAGCATGGAGCCCAGTGTGGGGCTTGAACCCACGAAACATGAGATCATGACCTGAGCTGAAACCAAGGGTCAGACCCTTAACTCAGGTGCCCCTCATGCGTTGGTTTTAAAGAAAAAGATGATGTAGTAGCACTCATATTAAATAGACATGACAAAAATCACGAGTGACCAGAGTTTGGGAAATAGTACTTTAACCCCAAGGAACAAATCTGGAATGGCATGGTTCAGGCATCTGTGTGCCCCTTGGGGAGACTTCTCATTTATCACGTGATGCATGTGGCTTTTGAATATGAATCCAAGAGATAATGAGTGAGGCTAGAGGTCCCTTATGGGCAATATGACTTTTCCGAGTAGGATTTTTAGCATGTTAAGGTAACCCCTACCCTTAGTCATCCGCCCCCCAAATTACTGATGAAACCACGAGCTGTTTTGGAGGATTTTGACCTGTTAAAAATACTCATTTGTAAAACTATAGAAAGAGATCCTCTAAGTCTCAGGGTTTTTAGCTCTCACTGGGTATCAGAAATACTTGAAAAGACCCTCTTCCCTACCTCTCCTCCTGTGCTGGGGCCCTACCTCAGAGATTCTGTCAATCTGGAGTAAGGTGGTTGTGTTGTTTTAACGGTAAAACAATAAATTAGATTTTTATTATTATTAAATGTGCACCCATAGTTGAGAACTAGTGACCTAGTCCCGAGGTCAGGAGCAAGGCTGGTTTTTTTTTGGCATTGCAGCGGACCTAGCAGTGGACCAAAACATAGTAAGTAAATGATATGTGAGTCCCTCCTTTCTCAGATGAGAAAACAGACCCCAGAGGTCACTTGCCTGGGGCTCACAAGGGCATGAGACGCAGGTGTGGTGTTTTTGGGTTTTTTTCCACTCTCCTCTGTCCGCATCGTCCCCTTTACTTACAGGCAGAAGTGGGCAAGAGCACTTGCTGTCTTGACTCCTGTGTTGTCCAGTGTCGTCATCTCGACCCTAGCTCCCCCTACTCGGTACGGCAGAAAGTACAGCGCAGGGGTGAGCCTGAGACTCTGTGGTAGGATCACTGGGCTGTGTCAGCCAGTGTTCAGGGCCAGCCCGCCTGGGGGAGGGGGGAGGGTGGGAGAGGACGAGGGGAGAAGGGGCAAGGACACGGCGAAGTGCTGGCAAAGTGCGTTCCTCGTGCACCTGCTCTGTGCCAGGCTCTGAGCCTTCGAGGTCACAGCTATCTCCGTTTTGGGCAGGAGCTTCACACCTTCGATCCCAGCCCTTTGTAGTCAGATTTTCGATTACAGTGCATGATGATATTACTTCTGATTAATGCTTTATTTTAATTAGGATGTCTGGTTTTTTGTTAGTCAACAGTAATTCCAAATCTGTTTTCCCACAGCCCAGATTGCTTCCTTCAGTCTTGATTTGGGGTAGTCCCCTGGGAAAGACTCAAATTGCAAAACTGGTTCAGTTTTAAACAGAGGTTGTGTTAAATTTGTTGGATTTGGGGGTTCTTCCGGCAGTGGTTTTTCAGGTTGTTTGGGCTAACCCAACTGAGAACAGGAGAAGGTGAAAAGTTAAGGAAGAAACCCCATTGAACACGTGGGAGGGTGACCAGGCAGAAGGATTTGCAGAGGCGGGATTCAGGATGGGATAGACGGGCAAGCCTGACATTTGGCACCATCTGTCCCCTTGACACATTGCCGAGACCGCTGAAATGGTCACCTGCGACGATGATTGGAGCGTTAGGCAGATTCACGGGGCTCGGGAGGTGCAGATTGGTGTCGGAGCCGGCCAAGGGTGCGGAACCCTAGTAAACATGCCAGGGTTTCCTCCGGGCTCTGCTTAGGGACAAGGATGAACCAGAGAGACACCGGCCTCTCAGAAACGGGAGGGTATCGCAGTACCTGATGATCTTCAGATGACCTGGGGTTGTTCGTACTCCCGACCTACCTGCCTGTTAGAAGCAAGAGTAAGTCCTCTCTGGAGGAGTCTTGGGTTATTGGCAAGATTTCATGTCAGAAACGATTGGATCTTTGAGAAGAGAAAACATAGCCCCAAAGCAAGAGAAAACAGACAGTTGGAATAGACACATCATCCGACTTGGATTTTAAAAGACCCAAGAGTAGTACGTTTAAGGAAATAAGGTGGGTTGTACCTTTCCCTGTTCATCACAGCCACCCCACCCCAGCTCGGAGGCTGACTCGACTCCACACGAGGGCGTTTCTGATTTGACTGTGGTGAGCAGGTGTGTCTGCTTCTTGCCCTCACATGTGTTTGTGTGGTTGCAAACATCTGCTTAATCCCATCCTGGGTAGCTTTGAGGTTGGGACAAGAGAGGAATTGGAATGGTGACCTGTGAGTTAGAAGAGCCCCTGAAGGTCACTTTGGATCTTACTGTGCTGTTATCATTGAGAGACATGGACATTGTGATGGAGTTAGGCAGGGTAAGCACTCGTGAATGTAATTTTACACAATAAAGGTGGTGTTAAATATTTAACATAAATATAATCTCAGTGAATGTGCATTCTTTAAAAATACCTGTTTTTAAGTGTTTATTTTTGAGAGAGAGAAAGAGTGCACAGTCAGGGGAGGAGTGAAGAGAGAGGGTGAGACACAGAATCCGAAGCAGGCTCCAGGCTCTGAGCTGTCAGCACAGACCCCCAATGTGGGGCTTGAACTCACAGACCATGAGATCATGACCTGAGCCAAAGTCGGATGCTTAACTGACTGAGTCACTCAGATACCCCAAAAAATATTTTTTAAAAGATGTTTATTTGTTTATTTTTTTTGAGAGGGGGAGAAAGAGAGAGAGCACACACACACAAACAGGGTAGGGGCAGAGAGAGAGGGAGACAGAGAATCCTGAAGCAGGCTCCAGGCTCCGAGCTGTCAGCACAGAGCCCAACACGGGGCTCAAACCCATGAACCATGAGATCATGACCTGAGCTGAAGTCAGATGCTTAACTGACTGAGCCACCCAGGCGCCCCAAAAAATACTTTTAAACTTTAAATTTACTCTAGTTAATGTGAATCTTTATTTATTTACTTATTTATTTACTTATTTATTTATTGAGGGGGGGGGAGAGGGAGGGAGAGCACGCACACCCAGACGAGGGGCAGAGAGAGGAGGAGAGAGAGAATCCCAAGCAGGCTCTGCACTGTCAGCACAGAGCCCGACACAGGGCTCGATCTCAGAACCGTGAGGTCACGACCTGAGCCAAAATCAAGAGTTGGACACTTAACTGACTCAGTCACCCAGGCATCCCGTAAATATGAATTTTTTTAAACTGTGGACTTCTTTGTAGTATAACTACATGACTACTCCTTATTTATCTGTTTTCATGTATCACATCTGCTTAAATTTTTACTTGAAAGATATATATTGAGTACCTACCACATGCAAGGCAGTGGGCCAGGGCCAAGACTACAGACATCAGCAAGAGCTGGCCCTTAGAGGGATGTAGCCAAGAAGGGGGGTTGCGCCTGAGATGGAAGTGCCAGAGAAGACGTGTGAGTTCTTATTTTTATTTATTTTTGTTTTGCATTTGCAGTGGGCTAGTCGAGGGGGTGTTCCGTTCTGGTTCTTCCCTCTTGCACCTCTCTGAACGGGTTCATTTTCTTCCCGTTAGCTCTTCAGTTGCTTGAAGACCGTGGTCTTCAGAAAGTCCTGCCTTTTTTTAGATGTTTGTTTATTTTTGAGAGCGAGAGAGTGCACAGGGGAAGGGCAGAGAGAGGGGACACAGAGGATCCTACGTGGTCTCCGCGCTGACAGCACAGAGCCCGACTCGGGGCTCAAGCTCACGAACCGCGAGATCACCACCTGAGCTGAAGTCGGACGCTCAACCGACTGGGCCACCCAGGCGCCCCAGGTCTTGTCTTATCTCAATTAAATGTCCTCCGTTCTTCCAGTTTTTCATGATGTGTCTCTAACTAGCAGTATCCTTTTGAGGTGCTTCCTTCCACTGAGCCCTGACGCGCTGGATCCCTCTTAGCAATGTAAACATGTAAATCCTCTCGCTGGTGTGATCACAGGCCCTGGCGCACAGACGAAGCCCTTTACACAGAATGGGAGCGCAGCGCACCTTGGAGACTGCGTGCCCGTAGACAGATCAGACGTGCCGCTGGCACCACCCGCTTGTGCCAGCTGAGATTTCTGAGCAGCGTTAAGGTACCGTTGATAAACACTTCTTTGCCGGGAAGGAGGAGAACGCTTGCCTCAATATGTGTCACTACACGAAATAGAACCGTAAGTGACGTGCTGAATCAGAGACAGAGTCCCAGATAGACGGGCAGCACTGGAAAGACGAACCGGCCGGTCCCTCGCAGGAGCAAAGAGCCACGTGCCTCAGAGCGTCCGAGGCCGCGGTGCTGAGACGCAAGGCGGTGCGGCACGGATTCCTGGAGCGGACTGTGCTCAGCCCTGGGCTGGGGGTGGAACACCTGGCTTTCTGCACGTGCGGCTCGGTCCCAAGGACACGGAGCACAGGTCCCTCGGGTTCGGCTCGTCTAAAACTGGACTCGCTGTCGCTAAATTTATGAGCAGTTGGGTTTTGGGAAAAAATGGCAAAATCCAATGGGGGGGAAGTAGCCTTTTCAACAAATGGGGGGACAAACGAACCTCCACAAACAGCAGAATGAAGTTGAGCCTGCACCGCACTCCATGCACAAAGTTAACTCAGATTATGAACTTCAGGATAAGAACTAAAACTTTAAAACTCTTACAGGAGAAAATGGGAGTGAATCTTCATGGCTTGGGGTTAGGAGGGGTTTCTTTCTTTTTTTAAAATTAAAAAAATTTTTTTTTAATGTTTATTTTTGAGAGAGAGAGACAGAAACAGCATGAGTGGAGGAGGGGCAGAGAGAGAGGGAGACACAGAATCCCAAGCAGGTTCCAGGCTCTGAGCCATCAGCACAGAGCCTGACACGGGGCTTGAACACGAACCGTGAGATCGTGACCCGAGCCCAAGTCAGACCTTTAACTGACTGAGCCACCCAGGCGCCCCTAGGCAGTGGTTTCTCAGACATGACACCAGAACACCCACCATGAAAGAAAAAAAGAAATGACACCAAAACACAAATGACAAATCACATTTCATCAAAATTAAAAGCTTGTGTGCTGCGTGCAGACTACACTACAAGAAAGTGACAGAACTGTTCCCAGCAAGGGAGGGAATATTTGCAGATCCTGTATCTGATAAGGGACCTCTATCTAAAATATATAAATAACTCTTATGACTTAATAATAAAAAAGACAACCTAATTTATTTATTTATAATTTATTTATGCTTATTTATTTTGAGAGAGAGTAGAAGCAGGCGAGGGCCAGAGAGAGAGAGAGAGGGGGAGAGAGAATCCCAAGCAGGCTCCACACCGTCCGTGCGGAGCCTGATGTGGGGCTCAAACTTGCGAACAGCGAGATCATGACCTGAGCTGAGATCGAGAGTCGGACACTTGACCGACTGAGCCACCTAGACGCCCCACAAACAACCCAATTTAAAAATGGGCAGGAGTGGGGCGCCTGGGTGGCTCAGTGGGTTAAGTGTCCGACTTCGGCTCAGGTCACGATCTCACGGTCCGTGAGTTCGAGCCCCGCGTCGGGCTCTGTGCTGACTGCTCAGAGCCTGGAGCCTGTTTCAGATTCTGTGTCTCCCTCTCTCTCTGATCCTCCCCTGTTCATGCTCTGTCTCTCTCTGTCTCAAAAATAAATCAACGTTAAAAAAAAATTTTTTTTAAAAATGGGCAGGAGATTTAAAAGGATGCTTCTCCAAGGAAGATACACAAATGGCCAATAGGCACTTGAAAAGGTGTTCAGCATCCTTAGACGTGAGGAAATGCAGAGCAGAGAGCCCCAGTGAGACATCACTTCACCACCACTGGGTGGGCTAGCATAAAAGCATGGGAACAAAGGTTGGTGAGGACGCACATGACCGCGCGCACGGCGTGAGAGGCTACGTGGATGCATCTGCAGGAGCCCTTGTCCATTGCTGGGGACAACGTAAAAGGGTGCAGCAGCTTTGGGAAACCGTCTGACGGGTCCTCAAATATTAAACCCCTGAGTTACCATATGCCTCAGCATTTCCACTCCTAGGCATATACCCAAGAGAAAATAAAATCTAGGTTTACTCAAAACTTCTACGTGAATGTTCATCACAGTACTCTTCACAACAGCGGCTCCAGCCCGGCTGTCTGTGTGCTGTGACCGCGCAGACAAGACGCGGTGTAGCCACATGCTGGAATATTACTCGGCAGCAAGAAGGTGCGAGGTACTGATACAGACATAACATGGGTGAACCTTGAAAACATGATGCCGAGTAAATGAAACCAGTCAGTAAGCCAGTCACTTGGCCAAATGGGCCACACAGGCACCCCCATTTTTTTTTATTTTTAAGTAATCTCTGTACCCTTAATCTTGGGCTTGAACTCACACCCCCAAGATTAAGAGTCGCACACTCTACTGACTGAGCCAGCCAGCGGCCCCAGTACATCCCAAATTTTGATTGCAGTGATGGTCACACCACTTTGTAAATAACTAAAAAAAAATCATTGAATTGTATCTTTAAGTGGGTTAATGTCATGGAATAAAAATCTGATTCTCAGTAAATCTGTTTTTTTTTTAACTTGTTTTATTTTTTATTTTTTTAAATTTACATCCAAATTAGCTAGCATATAGTACAACAAGGATTTCAGGAGTAGATTCCTTAGTGCCCCTTACCCATTTAGCCCGTCCCCCCTCCCACAACCCCTCCAGTAACCCTCAGTTTGTTCTCCATATTTGAGTCTCTTCTGTTTTGTCCCCTTCCCTGTTTTTATATTATTTTTATTTCCCTTCCCTTATGTTCATCTGTTTTGTCTCTTAAAGTCCTCATATGAGTGGGGCGCCTGGGTGGCGCAGCCGGTTAAGCGTCCGACTTCAGCCAGGTCACGATCTCGCGGTCCGTGAGTTCGAGCCCCGCGTCAGGCTCTGGGCTGATGGCTCGGAGCCTGGAGCCTGTTTCCGATTCTGTGTCTCCCTCTCTCTCTGCCCCTCCCCCGTTCATGCTCTGTCTCTCTCTGTCCCAAAAATAAATAAAAAACGTTGAAAAAAAAAAATTAAAAAAAAAATCCTCATATGAGTGAAGTCATATGATTTTTGTCTTTCTCTGACTAATTTCACATAGCATAATACCCTCCAGTTCCATCCATGTAGTTGCAAATGGCAAGATTTCATTCTTTTTGATTGCTGAGTAATACTCCGTTGTATATATATACCACATCTTCTTTATCCATTCATCCATTGATGGACATTTGGGCTCTTTCCATACTTTGGCTATTGTTGATAGGGCTGCTATTAACATGGGGGTGCCTGTGTCCCTTCGAAACAGCACACCCGTATCCCTTGGATAAATGCCTAGGAGTGCAATTGCTGGGTGGTAGGGTAGTTCTATTTTTAGTTTTTTGAGGAACCTCCATACTGTTTTCCAGAGTGGCTGCACCAGCTTGCATTCCCATCAGTAAATCTGTTTTTTTAAACTGAACTCACTGCTTTCCTTCCCATTCTCCATGAGATACACACTGGTGACCCACGGTAGAAACCTGGTGGCTCGATGGAGTCATTCACTTCCCTCCCGCTGCATCCGGGCGGCCATGTCATCATTTTTTCCTGCTAAGGAAAATCTCTCTTGTCTGTCCCCTTCTCCAGAGCCGTGATACTGAATCAAGTCAGATCTTCATCCTGTTCAAATGCTGTATAATTACATTCCACGTTTGTTCTTCACCTCTGAAAAAGTCTCTCTGGACTTGGTTAAATTGATAATAACTAAATCTGAGTTAATATTCTCTTCCCAAGTTTCATTAGCTCATTGTGATGTCTTTCTGGATGAAGTCATGACTCCTTAGCAGAGTATGTAGTCTCGTGTGAGCTGGACTCTCTCTGCCTCTTCAGGTTAATTTCCTCCGTTCTCCTTATAAGGAATCTGCCCTCACATGTTCTTTGCTTAGGGTAACCCTCTCGATCGTAACGATAACCCTCTTGATGGTAACGCCATGTTACAAGCGATCAGTAGCCACGTGTGGCTGGTGGCTGCCATGTTGGACAGCACAGAGTGTAGAACTTCCACGTTGTATCGTAAGCCCTTAGTGAATATTTTCCGAAGGAATGAATGTATCATAGCTGTTATATCTACAACAGGCATTCACCTGACTTGTGCCTTCATACTTTCAGTGGTAAAGTGCTCCCTGGGTCATGAGGCAGCACGTTGGATTCCTGAATCATCCCTAGGTATTTCATCCTCCTCCTTGTTATACTTGGCTGGTATTTGCTTCTCTAAAGTTTCTACTGATTGGTTCAAGTTTTGTATCATCCAAAACGGCATCCACATTATTAGACCATGGCAGTCGTTTCCTCAAAGTGTGTTCTGCCCTGAGTAAACACTTTGCCCACTTAAGCCTTGTGTAACATAGTCAGTGGTCTGCAGTGTGTGGGTGCTTCTTACAAACTGTGGGCTCCAAATATGGTGTGACCGGTGCAGAATTGAGGGCTGTCAGCTCTCTTTCTGATACGTACATTTCAACTTGCGCAGCCCTAATTGTTATGTTGCCGCATCTGCCACAAAGTTCAGCAGTTAGCACAGTAGCTGGCTGAAAAAATTAAACCATCAGTTAATGTAGGTCGAGGTAAGACTTCTTAAGCTTTTTTGGAGGGCAGTGTTTTCTGTCAGTGTATAATCAAATAAAATTTAATCATTCCTATCTGAAATTGCTTCTTAAGTGCCATAAAGGTACCTCTTTTTTTGAATCATAAAAATATTTGATCCTTGTGGAAAATTTAAATATTTTGGTAAGCGAGAATGAGAGGACAAGGGTCATCTGGCTGGCTCAGTCGGTAGAGTGTGCGACTCTTGATCTCAAGTTTGTGAGTTCAGGCACCATGTTGGGTGTAGAGATTACTTAAAAATAAAAATCTTTAAAAAAAAAAAAAAAGGACAAGTACTCATTATCACATCATCCAGAGATAGTGTTAACTTTCTGCTGTGTGTCCTTTCTCAAATAGCACAGAGCCTGATGCGGGGCTCAAACCCACACACTGAGCCAAGGTCAAGAGTTGGAGGCTTAACTGACTGAGCCACCCAGGTGCCCCATAAAGCCACACAGTTTTTAAAAAAATGTATATATTGCAGATTTGTGGCATACGTATAGCTTTGTAACCTTTATTTACCAATATACCGTGTTTAACGGCGTATTTGTGTCATTTTTTTAGAGCTTTGTTTCAATACTTTATTATGAAAATTTTCAGACTCGGAAAAATTGAATTATCTAATAAACATCTGTATACCCACCACCATTTCACTTTATTTGCTTTGTCACTATTCTATCCATGTACTTACCCTTCTCTTTCCATCAATCATCTTTTTTTTTGATAAAAGTTTAACTTTTTAACGACTCTATAGTACTTCATTGACTGGGGGCATCTAGATTATTTAACTACATAGTCAACCCGTTGTTGGGTATTTAGGTTGCTTTCCATTTATATTGTGGTGGTTTTCTCATTGTTGAATTTTGAGATTTTGTTTTATATTCTGGGTATAAGTCATTTATGAGATATATGGCCTGCAGTGTTTCCTCCCAGTCTGTAGCTTTTACCCTTTCATTTTCTTAGTGGTGTCTTAAAATACATACATTCTTAATTTTGATGAAGTCCAGTTTACCAATATTTTCTTTTACGGATCATTCTCTGCCTACCCCAAAATCAGGGAGATTTTTTCCTACGTTTTCTTCTAGAAGGCTTATAGTTTTAATTCTCACATTTAGCCTATGATCCGTTTTAAGTTCATTCTTGTGCATGGTGTGAGATAAGGGCCTAAGTTCACTTTTTTGCATATGGATTTCCAGTTATTTCAGTGCCATATGTTGAAAAACCCAGGCTTTTCCCCATGAGTTGTCTTAGCACCTGTACTGAAAATAAATCATTTGACCCTGCGCTCATTCATTTTTAACGTGATACAGAATAGAAAAAAATCTCGTTTCTGTTTTACTCTGTTTTGCTTCCGTTCCTGATGGCTTCACTTACACCAAACATTTGGGAAACCATGTCCTTTCTGTGGTGGATCTCATCTCGATTGTGTTGATGGATGACAGAGGCATGGGAGCTGTAAAGAACTGGGAAAATACAGTCGAGGGCACACCGTTTTTGCTCCTTCTCCCTGTCCCTGAGGTTGGGTATTTGCCCGGGAACGTGAGTGATAACTGTATACTTGGTGAAGCTCTCACAAGAACGGTGATCGAGTAAATCCTTCAGGAAAGAAACATGTCTGGCAGGTACCAGGATACCAGCAAAGCTCAGAAAACTTCCTTAAGACTAAAAGTTAGTTTTTTCCAGTGCTCTCTCTTTTGAAGTCCTCTTTCTCTGGGGAATACTTTAATCCCTTTTTACAGTTTGTGAAGATGTGACAGAGTGTGAACTTTGGGTTAAAAAGTGTAGCTCGGCAAGATCGGAACTCCGTTTCCTAATTAACGTACTGGGTCATGACGATGGCAACAATGGCTGGTGTTAATGAGTATTTTTCACGTGCCGGCACTTTTCTCATCATGTCAAGTGCATGGTCTCTAATCTTTGCAATAACCCCAGAAGGTAGGTACTGCTATTTCTCTCTTTTTATGGGTGGGGAGCCTGCCGCACAGAAAGACAAGTGACTTGTGCGTTTGGCTGGAAAGTCTGGGCCCCAGCAGGTCCCCAGCCTGGGAATCACGGCGCCACGCTGCTCGAAAACTCACGGCAGTGTAGTTCCGGAGACTGGGCTTAATCTACGGTCCCAGCCTTCAGTTTGTACTGGGTATTTCCCATCTTTGTTACTGCGGTGGTGTTTTTAATCACGTGTAAACGTAACTGTTTGCCTCGGTGTAACTCCCTTGGCATTTCTGGTAGGGCTGACGTGGGTATCTGGCTTCTCATTGAGAATTTCAAGCTTTGAGTGAGTTAAGAAGCCGGAAGGAAAGGGAAATGTTAGATGTTTAGACTCACCATGTAGTTTCTTCTGTCAGCTGTTCTCTTGCCTAAAAAGCAGGCGGTGTCCTGCACCTGTTCATTGGCAAACAGGCCCGTCCTTCACGTAGTAAAGGTCAGGAGAAGGGGTTTTACTGCCACAGTTGGGCGTATGGTATCTGTTCAGTGTCCGTTTCTGGGAGAGGAAAGGGTTAGAGAGGCGGTTCCTGGGAGTGGGATGGCGGTAGAGTGGTTGTCAGCCGGGGGGAGGGGGGCGGGGGCTAGGGGGAAGGGAACCAAGCTTGGTTTCAGGGGAGCTAGGGGCCAGGCCTGGCCCCGCCTGAGCTTGCTACCACGCATCTGTTTATGAAGGGAGGGGATCAAACCGCGTGATGTCTCCAGGCCCTTCCGCTTCCACAGCCTGTGCTCCTGGGATCTTTCTGACTCCGGAGGACAGACCCAGGCAGGGTGCTGGACATCCCAAGTTAGGGCAGAACTCAGTCATGCGAGCTGTAAACATAAATACCTCCTTTTCTTGGTGGTTCTCATTAGGGAGAGGCGATTCTGATGTACGCGAACCCCAAACTCTGCTCCGCTCCCTGGTGTCAGCCTCCGGCCCTGCTGTTGCTTAAGTAGGACCGAGGCACGGGTGGTTGTCCTCCCCCTGCGCTTTCCCAGAGGGACACGCTGGAGACTCCAGCATGGGTGGAGCGTAGCTTGCCTCTGTTGAGGTTCACCTCACCGCCTGGCTCCGTGGCCTCCTCTCTGTAAACAAAGTAGGGGTAGGGATCCCTGTCTTGCCCACCAAGCTGGACGGGTCCTCAGCCGTACAAGACTGTCTGAGAAGTGCTTCCAGAGGATTCCGTGAGTGTCAGGTATCGTGAAGGTACTGCGCGGTGAGCGTGCGGACGTGCTGGTTGTGTAAGGGCTTCAGCTGGTGGCCCCTCCTAGAAGCTGGCACTTCCCCCTGAACAGTGGGAAGAAGCCAGAGTTCCCGTCTTCATCACCGGGAGAATGAAGCTGAAATCCAGCGGGTCCCAGCGATCGTGTCTGCTTGCCCCGTTCTGTGCTGCGCAGCCAGAGTGGTGCCAGGCTAGACCGGGGCTTCCTGGGGGGCACCGATTCCAGTCACATCCAGGCAGACTTTATTTTCAGGTGGACTGGGAGTAGGCTGTTCTGGGAAAGCTCTCGATGGCCAGTAAATTATTGCCAGTTAATAAGATCTGCGTGTCGGTTAGGTTGTAAAAGCTTCCCAAAATCAGTATATTGGAGCCAAGAGGCTAGAAAAGAAACCGGCCAAAAAAACTCCCTTAATACTTAGGGTAAGTCTTCCCACGTAAACTATACAAAAATCGCTTACCTAATTACCACCGTGTCCCAAGAAGTAGGTAAATGCTATTCTCACTCTGTAGGTGAGAAAACTGAGGCTCAGTGGAACAGCCTATCCAGGGTCACACAGTTTGTTGTTGGCATTCCTGGGACCAAGGAAGGGGGCAGGGCGGGGAGAACTAGCTCCCGTTGAACTTCTATGAAATGCAAACCTGCTTTTGCATTCACGGTCTCCTTGAACCGTGTGATAGCCCTGTGCATTGGTACAGTCCTGTCGTAGAGGTGAGGCAACTGAAAATAAGTCGTTCGAGGGTAATAGCTAGGAGCGGCAGAGCTGGTGTTAAACTCCGGCTGCGTGTGGCTCCGGAGCTCAGTGCCGCTGCACGCCGTGGCCTCCCCGTTCGTGGCTTCCTTCCTTCATTCTGCGAATATTCGTGATGTCCCGGGCCTAGAGTTTCACTTTCCCCAGCTTGCTCTTCTGGTTTCCCACGGATCTCTACTTTGAGATATCGCCTGTCACATTAGTGCTACCGGAATAGTTTGTTCAGGTTGTACACTTGTGTGTGTGCTGGGAGGGTACATAGAAAATAGCGTTGGGGTGCCTGAGTGGGTCAGTCGGTTGGCCGTCCGACTTCGGCTCGGGTCACGATCTCGCGGCTCGTGGGTCTGAGCCCCACGTCGGGCTCTGTGTTGATGGCTCGGAGCCTGGACCCTGCTTCGGAGTCTGTGTCTCCCTCTCTCTGCCCCTGCCCCGCTCGCGCTCTGTCTCTGTCTCAAATATAAATAAAACATTTAAAAAAAAAAAGAAAGAAAATAGCGTTACTGTTTTTATAAAATTCATACCTGTTTGCTGTAAAAATCAGACAATACAGAAGAATACAAAAAAAAGTACGTAAATAAAGCACACGTGACCAGGGACACCAGGCCCCTGGAGATAAGCAGTTGTGAGCGTTTTGGCCGGCATGCCTCCAGCCGTCTCTGTATGCGCGTGCACACGCACGTAGCAGCATCACAAGTAACGAGCAGCTGTGCGTACCGAGCTGTCGCTCCTGGCTCCGGCCCGAGCGGTTCCACGTGCGGTGCATCCCTTGCTTCTCACCAGAGCCTTGGAGATCACGATGTCACCCCGTTTTAGGCGGAAGGAAACTGGTGTTTTAGAACAGTGAAGTCATTTAATTTGCCCAAGGCCAAGCAGCGGCAAGCTCTCTGGACCGAAAGGCTGAGCTTGCGGCCACCGGGCCGCGTGGTGTGTGCGGTAACGCGTCCGTGAACATACGCCGCCCTGCACGTTCTTTTCTGGAACTCGCTTCCTTGTTTGATTCGTGGAGGTGTTTCTTACACCACAGTATCCCTAAGTCCGTGGCATTAGCCGTCTGTGTTTACAGGGACTCTTTGTATATGCTGTACTTCATTTGACCGACCCCTGTCGATGGATATTCAGTTTATTGCTGTCTTCAGTCCTACAAAAATCAACATCTTTGTGCCCTTTTGTTGTTCTGGGCTGGTCAAAAGTCAGGCGGCCTTTGTTTGGGTACGATCGGCTCTGCCGCTTTTGAACTTGGGCACATTAT
The DNA here is from genome assembly GCF_018350215.1 of Panthera leo. Lineage (NCBI taxonomy): Eukaryota > Metazoa > Chordata > Mammalia > Carnivora > Felidae > Panthera > Panthera leo. The sequence continues at coordinate 141,529,640 of NC_056684.1, forward strand.
TTCACCTTTCTGTTCCTCAGTCTGCCCAGCCGTAAAATGGGAAAAATAACGTGACTCAAGGCGGCTCCCCAGGATTAAGCTAATTGATAGAAGTAGGCAGAGCAGTACAGGGGACACAACTGCTCAGTGTTAGCCCGTATCCATCCATGGGACGCTGGTTGGTGGAGGTGCCAGGAGATTTTCAGCTGAGGTGCCGCGGATTGCTTCTGAGGGGATGTCTGAGGATCCCTTCCAAGGAAGAGGGCGCACCCTGAGGGGGTGACTGGCCTGCCCTGTGGGGCCAGCATCAAAGTTTGTATTTTCCGGGATGAAAACATTGCCATCAGGGCAAAAAAGGGGCTTCTGTGCCCATTGGCCTTTTCAGACCCTCTCTTTTCTCCTCTGTTTTAGCCTAGAAATTCCTTACCATCTTTGACAGTAATTTGATGCCTTTAGAAATGTCGGTTTGGGAAAAAGAAAATTTAAGTAAAGGGGTGAGGGGGCGCCCGGATGGCTCCATCGGTTGGGCGTCTGACTTTGCTGGGGTCATGATCTCGCAGTTCGTGAGTTTCAGCCCCACATCAGGCCCTGTGCTGACAGCTCGAGCCTGGAGCCTGCTGCGGATTCTGTGTGTGTGTGTCTCTCTCTCTGCCCCTCCCCTGCTCATGCTCTGTCTCTGTGTCAAAAATAAACAAACACTAAAAAAAAATGAAGTAAAAAAAAAATGTTGGTTTGGGGGCGACTGGGTGGCTCAATTGGTTGATTTGGCTCAGGTCATGATCTCACAGTTCATGAGTTCGAGCCCCACATTGGGCTCTGTGTTGACAGCTCAGAGCCTGGAGCCTGCTTCCGATTCTGTATCTCCCTCTCTCTTTGTTCCTCCCCTGCTCGTGCTCTGTGTCTGTCTGTCTCTCTCTCTCTCTCTCTCTCTCTCTCTCTCTCTCAAATAAACTTTAGAAATGTCTGGTTCTTTTAGCAGTTTGATCTGGCTTTTTTTGGTTCTTTTCACTCGGAGGGTTGACCTAAACAACCTCTCTCACCATTACTGGAAATGGGAGGTGGTTGTGGCTTTTTTAAAAAGATTAGTGCTGATCTCTAATCTCTCATCACATCATGGTTCTCCTGGAAAATGACAGTACTTTGTGGCACACCTGGAGCAGGATGTAGCTGCTTGCCGTGGGAGGGACTGGCTTTGGGGGCTGGGCGCCGGCCTCCCAGACAGCCGAGGGGTCCAGATGCCAGAGCCGCATACCTGGTGGAGGCACACCAGCTTGGGAAGTACAGCTTGAGGGGACACGTTTATGAAAGAGAAGCAAGCCTCTGCCTGCGGGCGGCGGACACTTTGTGGAGAGAGCGTGTGCAGCATGAACGACTTCTCTTTCCCGCCCTCCCCGTGGGAGGAAGAGAGCGGTGTCTCTCCACCCCTGCACCACCGATGGATACTTCGGGCCAGAGAATTGTGTGCTGTGGACGGCTGTCCTGCACATAGTAGGATGCGCAGCAGCGTCCCTGCCCCCCACCCCCCAGGTGTCGGGAGCACTCCCCCATCATCCCCAGCTGTGACCGCGGACAGTGTCTCCACACAGTGCCCGGTGGCCCCTGGGGCACCGAGACTCCCCCGCCTGAGAATCTGGTGGTAGAGCCGTCTGTGGGTTTCCGACTTTCACGTGCACCCGAGTCCCCTGGAGAGCTTGGCCAGACACAGATTGCCGGGTGGCATCCTCCCAAAGTCTCTGGTTCGGTTAGTCTGGGGAGGGGCCGAGAATTTTCATCTCTGACGAGCTGGCAGATGATGCCGTTACTGCTGCTGGAGGTCCCCGCTCTTGAGGGCCACTGGCTTATAGGATAAGGCACCTAAATTAGAAACCAGGAGACTTCACTTCTGATTCCGTCTCTGACAGTAGGCAGGGTACTGTGTTTTTCTCTTTCTGTGGTCGAAAGGAGATCGGACTGACATTTTTCTTAGAGTCACTTACCACTTGATGAAATCTGTGAAGCCCTTCAAATTCCATGTTCTTTCGGTGGAATACAGTGGTTCGCAAAGCTCGGTTCATCCAGCGCCTACGACCCTTTTGCCCTCCTTTTCCTTTTTTTCAGTATGTGCTGTGGGGTCCAAGGAACGTAGTGTCGTGGGAGAGTGAATGGTTTGAGAATGAGGCATAGAAAATAATCAAGGGCTCATATTTTTTCATGTTAGTGAGAATACGTTTTTACAAAAACACTGCGGTTCCAAACTTAGTCAGCTACCTAATAAATCCTGCCCAGCATTGGGAATCCATGTGGAGGTCTTAATCAGTTCGTCCTGATACCTATTAATTTAAACACCAGGGTTATAGGCTGGGTGTCGGAGCTTTCTGTAAGAAGGAATATAAACACCACTGCGAGGCTTATGCAAATGGAACTTTTTTGGAAACTAAGAAGCAGTGCTATTTTGGAGGAGGAAAAACACCACCTTGTGCATGTTAGTAGGGAATCAGAAATAGAGAAAGCCCGATTATCGGAAAGAAAATGTGAGAAAGAAAAACTAGCTTTTTGAGGGAATAAAATGTGTTTATCTAAAGCAGGACTTCCCAAATTAAAGCTCCCTTAGACATATATTCATGTGATTTCTCTACCATTATGTCTTCCCTAAGAGTCCTTCTCGAGACAGAACATGTGTTAAATTAAGGTTCTCCTTTTTAGGGCTTGTATATTGGGAAGGGGTTGCATGGTCAGGATTGGTGTCTAGACTGTAGACCTTAGGTGCTCAAAACACAGGGACAGCTCCTCTGACTGCGGCGTAGACCTCACCCCTGTGGTCTGGTTTTAGATGTAAGGATTTAGACCCCTGCTTTACTTTCTACCTTCAAAATAAAATATCGTCATCCCTGCCTTGCCAGCAGGTGCTAGAAATTCCCACATTGTTCATTCACTGGGTCTCTACCGCGGTCTGAATGTCTGTGTCCCTCCAAAATTCACATGTGGGGATTCTAACCCCCAGTGTGATGGCGTGAGGAGGTGGGGCCTTTGGGAGGTGACTGGGCCCGGGCCTTCACGAATGGGTTAGCGCCCTTTTGACAGAGACCTGGCCGAGCTCCCTGGCCCCTTCCCCCACGTGCAGATACAATGAGAAGTCTGCAGCTTGGAAGAGGGCCCTTACCTGCCCATGCCGGGACCCTGATCTTGGACTTCCAGCCTCAGGAACTGTGAGAAGTTAATGTTTGTTTGTAAACTCCCCGGCGTGTGGGGTTTTGTTACAGCACAGCCGGAGTGGACAAAGGCAGCCTCCGTTTTCCAAAGGCTCCCCCTGGACTGGCCCCAGAAGTTCCCTTCCGCACTTAGCTTCTTGGAAGACACTTGACATCCCAGAACCTTTGGAATCCACTCACTCCTTCAGTTCTTTAGAACATTTAATTAATTAATTAGTTTATTCGTTCCACTTCCCTACCCTCTGTGGAGAATACAGATATGAACAAGACATTCTCTGATTCAGTCCATTTCTTCTTTGACTTCACGTTATTGTGCCAGTTAGTGTGGGCTGAGTTTGTATGTCTCTGTAGTGGGTTTGGTTTGTGACTTCCAAGCACTATTACATTGGAAGGAAAGGGATGATAGGGTGGGTTTGTGAAGTTGAGGAATTAGAGTTAATTATGGTAAGTGCTTCAGAATAGCCAGATCTGGAGGAGGGGGAGGAGGGGCTCTGTGAATCAGCACCTATGAATCAGATGTTCCCTTTTTTGTTTTTAAGAGACCCACAAGTGTGATAGTTGGAGAGAATTCAGAGAAGCACTGAAAGCTGGAAGTTCTAGAAAATAGCCCCCCCCTCCCATTTCAGGATAATTTGACCTGAGAGGACTAAGCAGTAATTTCGAATTGACTGCAGTCATTTGAAGGATTTTCATAAAATAAGAGGATGTAAACGAGGCAGAAGCAAAAATGGACCAGACAGGAAAGAACTTCTTACCCAACAGCCCCCTGGAGTGGATGATAAGCTATGTTGAGATATTGTAGGAAGATTATCTGAAACCTGGGGAAAAGGCACAAGGATTACTGAACGCCCTTTCAGGATCACTTGGGGGCATCTTTTAGCAAGCCCACCTAAAGGACAGCTGACATTCTTGGAGAAGACTGACTTCTGTAAAGCTAGATGCTAACTTGCAGAAAATGGATAAATTACACGATTTCTGTCCAGTAGAGATCTAAATGATTTCTGTTCAGTAGAAAAGGTACCTCAAAGCTTATGGTTTCACCGTTTGGTGGGAGGTTAACCAGTTTTATATCTAACCTTGCAAGATCATCACATTCTGTTTTTTTTTTTCTTCTCCCACTGACTCTATGTATGTTTCTCGTGTAACCTTGGAACCAGCGTTGTCATTCTGCTGTTCCTTCATTAACGACTTAAATCAGTCCTTGACGCATGCATACTGTATTTTTGTATGGCAGGGTTTTAGCTTTTGAAAATTACACTTTGAAAGAGTGGACACTCCTTGAGGAGATAAGCATCTTGGGTGGCTAGGCTGTTGCCCAGAAGTAGGGTTTGGCTCATTTGACCACGAGGTCCTTTTAGCCCTGAATTCCCACAATTATGCGTGTTTATGAACTCTCTAGGCCCCTTGGATAGTAGGTTGCATTTATCAATCATCTAATTGTGTGACTTGGGTAAATACTTAAAATTCCTGCCTTATCAAGACCTCAGAGGCACAGAGGAGAAAAGGATAATTTCCTTTGTTGTTAATGATAGTATTCTCATCTACATATCTGGCACACACAACTCACAGAACGCTGGCACACCTGTTGTATCTGGCCCTCGTAATATCTCTGTGAGGGAGCAGACACTCTGACAGGTGAATTACAGGTGAATTACTCCACTCCGGTAAGGACCGGACACAGCCCAGCCGGTCACACTCCAGGCCCCCCGGGCTGCTCATGCTGGTACCCGGACGCGAATGGGTCTTGATAAGAGCGGTGAGTTGAGGTGGGAAAGGAAACCAGTGCCAACAGAGAACCTAGAAGATCCTGTGTCACAGCTGCAGACGCCTTCGTGGTGACTTACCAACGCTGACTCTCATTGAGGTTTTTGAGGCCTTGTGGTCTGGTCCCAAATGTTGGGAAGCTTTCACCTCCCCCTTTCTCAGAGGTGGTGTGGTACTAGACATACAACAGAGTCCCAGTATCTCTTGATGGAATATATGAATTTGTCTTGCATGCTTTTGTCTTCCTGATTCTCCCTCTACTCCCGGCAGGATTTTCTGGGAAAATTCTGTCTGTCTGGGTGACATTGGGGCAGCTGCACGTGTTTATTCAGAAGAATAATCTGCCCTATTATTGGATGGTTGCACTACAAGGACTGCTGACTTCATCCAATTTCGTCTTTTTACGAAATCGTCTCTCTTAGTCTACAAACTGCTGGTTCATTAATTCAACAGATATTTTTTGAATGATCCCGGGCGCCAGCTCTGGGGTAGAATGGTAAGATGGGGCAAGGTCCTTCCTCTCGTGGAGCTTATGCTTCCTCGGCTTATGTTACTCTCGGGGTTCTTAGTATTTCTGCTGAAATATTTTAGTCTTTGCTCTGCTTCGTTACTAACCTGAGAACCACACGAAACAGTGCAGTTGTGGGAAAGACTATCTCTGAAACATACCTGTAATCCATCAGCTTGTTTTCTGCTCTCGTGTCCTGCCTCCACCGCCAGAGTCCAGACTCCGTCAGCTCTTACTTGGACTGTGGCAGCAGCTTCTGAGTGGTCTCCCCACTTGCACGTTTCTTCTAACCACGAAAATCGGGTCGTGTTAACTCCCTTGCCGAAAACTCTCCGGTGGCTTCCCTGGCTGCTGACGCCCTGCTGACCTCTCTTCCTCATGTCCCATCTCCTCTGTTCCTTACTCCTCCGTTCCAGCCACACCGCATGAGAGGGTGAAAATCACACTTGTTTCCTCCCACCTCAGCTGATTCCTCTGCCTGCAGTAATCCTTCCTCGAGGTTTGCACAACTGTCCCCTGCTTGTCATTCCCATCTCACCATAGATACCACTACCCACGGGGGTCTTTCCTATCACCGCCGCTAAGTTCAGTAGCTCCTGTCGCTCTGTGGCACGTTGCTGTGTTGTATTCATTCACGATGTGCCTTCCCTCATTAGAAGCAAGCACTGGGAGTCGGGATGTGAGTGGACTCGCTGCTGTCTCTCTGCACCGCCTGGAATGTACCTAGCATAGCAGCTCTCCAAGTGTTTGTTGAGTGAATGCAGAGGTAATCTTCGGGAACCCGGCACAGATACTTAGAGAGAGCTCACTTGCTAAGAGAGTCTGATGTGGACAGAAGTGCGGAAATAATTGCCAGTAACTCCTACTTTTGACTCGTGGTAGATTGAACGATATAATTGTGTTTGCTTTGTGGTAGAATGCTTTTGGGGGGTAGGTTTTAGTTTAAATAGAATTCTCACAATAGAGGTGAGGGATGGCTTTATTTAAAACTTACATTTTAAAGTTAAATGTCACTGTAGAGGTTCACTTGAATTATGTAATTTGGGGGAAGGAATGAGTTCAGTGTGTAGGGCTCACATTTCTTACCAGTTGAAGAAGGGATCTGTTTTGTTTTTAAATTTTTGGAGAGGTTAATGCAACCGCAGCAAAAGTGCATTAAGTGAATTGAAGTTTTTGACTGAAGGCCTACCGTGTGTGTCCCTAGGAATGTTAGCTTTCCCAAATTGTCAGGGGCCTGGGGACACCTCATGTTAATGATCATGTCTGTGTTCAGTATCTCCACATTTGTTCGACCTTGGACAAGTTACTTCAACTCTTTGGCCTCTGTTTCTTTATTAGCAAATTGGGGAATCTCATAAATTCTGTCTCAGATATTCTTGGTGCTGGGATTTGGAAATTTTTCACCATTTTTTATCAGCTCTGCTCGTACCAGGACCTTAAGAATTGCCCTGAAAGGTATAATGAGTGTTCCAAGAGGAGAGTCTTGAGTTACTGATGGAAAACAGGCATGAAGTCCAGAGGTCTCCCTCCCCCAGGCCTCTGCCACCCTGGACCTGCCTGTGGCTAGGCTAAAGCCCATCTGGCCAGCTCCCAGCATGACAAATGTCTGGGAGCTAAGGTCACTGCCACTCCTCTCCAGACCTCGCAGGTGGTGCTAAGAATGCAGGTTCCGACCATTAGACCAACCAGCACATCCTTCAGTCAGAAGTAAGTAGTGAGTGTCTGCAGTTCACTAGCGTTGTCCCTGAGGCTGGGAACGACTGATAACAGAATGCTCTGGAATCTCCTTTCCCTCAAGAAGCTTGTGTCTGCTTGATTACCAGCTGCCCCTACCCTCATCCATGACTCTCACCAGGTAGTTTAATAAATAAAAACATCTTATAATTCTATTTGGTCTGGGTTAATTGCTCTTCCTAAGACTTTGGCAATCTCTACTGCCTTTTTTTTCTTTTTTAAGAGAAAGGGGGAGAGTGTGAGCAGGGCAGAGGGGGAGAGAGAGAGAGAGAGAGAGAGAGAGAGAGAGAGAGAGAATGAGAATCTCAAGCAGGCTCCATGCCCAGCACAGAGCCCTATGTGGGGATCGATCCCACAACCCTGGGATCATGACCTGAGCTGAAATCAGGAGTCAGAGGCTTAACTGACTGAGCCACCCAGGTGCCCCTCTACTGCTTTTTTTTTTTTTAAATTTAAGATTTAGTAGGGGTGCCCGAGTGGCTCAGTCAGTTGACTGTCCGACTTCAGCTCAGGTCATGATCTCGTGGTTCATGAGTTCGAGCCCCACTTCGGGCTCGGTGCTGACAGCTCGGAGCCTGGAGCTGCTTCAGATTCTGTGTCTCCCTCTTTCTGCCCCTCCCCTGCTCATGCTCTGTCTCTCTCTGTCTCAAAAATAGATAAAAACATTAAAAAAATTTTTTTTAAATAAAATAAATTTAAGGTTTAGGACAGTGATTTTAGACATACCTCCATACACAGTATATATGTTTATGTGTACATGCACGCACACCCCTTGTCCTGAGAATCACGGGACAGAAAGGCCCTGACCGTCACCCCAAAAATTAAAATAAATGAGCTACCTGTAAGCAGGTAGAGTACCACTGAGGGGGGTGGCCTTACCGTGGGGACGAATGTCCAGCAGTCAGCACTGTCAGGGAGAGGCAGCCTTGTGAGGTGGTAACGATGGTCGCGAACGTTCCACAGCTCGGTGCACTCCGTGGGGAGCTCTCACAGCTCCCGGGGGGCTGCCCTGTGGGCTCCCCACAGCCGTCCCGCAAGAGGAAGGCCCGGGCAGCATCCGCATCAGTCCCGCTGCGCACGCAGAGAGCCCAGGGCGCGGACAGCTCGGGTCGCCTGCCGGTGATCACAGAGTCAGGAAGTGGCAGATCTGGGACGTAAACTCCATTATTTAATGACTCTGAGTCTCTTGTGTTTTCTGTTCTATCATGATTCTGCTGAGAAGCTGCCGTCACTGGAGGGTCCCAGGCGGAGACCTGTCAGGAAGTCGTGTGCGAGCATTCGCGAGCAGTTCAGTTCAGTTGGTGATTGCTGTGTGGCTTGAGGGATCACAGGGTTCCCCCCAGATCGTCCTCACTAATCAGTCTGCCTCCGGTGGCGGTTACCGCTTCGTGTCTTTGACTCGGGCCCTGGGTCGTGGCCGCTCCGTGAGGCGGGGAGAATGCGCGCAGCCCCCGCGGAGCAGCTTCGCGTGGACACCTGTGCTCCGCCACTCTCCTCCCTGATGGAGAGCAGAGGAGAACGGTCGTTCCTTCGGCAGACCCTTATCCAATGGCTCCTCTCTGTCCTGCTCTGCGCCAGGCTCTGGGAGTGCGTGTCGCTGCCCTTCTGGGTCTCAGGGAAGATCGGGCAGGGTGCCGGGTGGCGCGTCGGTGGCAGTAGCGAGAGCGGCTCACCGGGCCGGGGGTCGAGCACGCGCGACAACACGCAGCTCGCACACGGAGCCGGGACCGATCTGGGCCGCTTGCCCCATAGGCCGAGGAAGTTAGGGAACCGGGAGAGAGTTGGAGAGAAAAGACTTGGTTCGCGGGGCCGAGGCCTTTTCGCCTGACCCCGTGGGCACCGGGGAACTCGTGCGGGGTTGGAAGGGGCACCGGCCTCCAAGTCAGATTCAGACAACGGCTCTGGCAGAAGGGACAGAGGGAGGAAGACCGGTCGTAAGGCGCCGGGCCACGCGAGCAATGCCGCGGGCACGGGACGGGGCAGCCGGATTCAAAGAAACCTTTTGGAGGTAGAGTCCGGACTAGTGACTGATGGTACCTGTGGGTGTGAGGGAGAGAGAAAGGCAGGAGCGAGTCACGGGTCTTGACGTGAGATCTGTCTCCCCTGGTTTATAAAGAGCATTTGCAGGCCAAATGCTTGAAGATCTCCTTAATGGCAAGTCTCAGAATGCAGCCAAACCTTGCCAGCTTGGGCTTTACAGACTGGTAAACATTTCTCTCCTTTTGGCTGACACCTCGTTTCCTTCTTCTCAACTTCTGTTCTGGAATCATTACATAAGTTTTGTGCCTCCAGGAATCGATAAGAGCCTAGCACGTGCTACACACCCAATAAATGAGTGATGGAGTCAGTGAGATCACTTATCACGGTGGACCCACAAGGTCATGTTGTTGACGGTGAGGCGGTGAGCACACAGTGTGACTCCTGTGATTCCGGAACTCTGAGGAATTCTCAGGGAGGCGCAGCCTGGAATCCTCTCCGCCGTTCACCGGCCACACCGGCCACACCTGCCCGTGGCGGCGGCAGCCATGGAAGATGAGGCAATCGGGCAGGTCGCCCGGGAGCCGGCTGCGTTCCTTCAGGCTTTTGCCCCCCACTTCCCAACCTGCAGATTTCGGGTGCAGGGGTGGCGGATGTGCGTGCGATTCACCCAGGACCCCAGGCGTGCCCGGGGTTCGACTTCTTTCTCAGGGCTAATCCAGCTCCCAGCCTGGAGCCTAAGCATACGCTGCATTAATCAGACTTGCTGGAATGATCACATGGTTTTCTAGCTGCCTCCCCTGTTAGCTGCCGCTTGTCAGCAGCTGGCGGAGCTGGAGGCCGCAGGCCCCTGTCTGCAGAAAGCCTTTTACTTCCGAATATTGGGGGGTGGGGGGGGGGGTGGAAACCCCGCCTCTTTTTTCTGCACTTTGCACCATCCGACTGACTAAATGGTTGTCCTCCGAACCAAAAAGGCTACCAGACAATCTAAGGACGTTGTCTCTGACTAGGTCATGTTTGCATTTGAAGAATTCAGGTACGTCGTGGGCTTTCTACATCAGCCTGCCGCTGGGTTTTTGTTCTCGCTGGGTTTTTGCTGTGTAATGACAGCTCGGGCTCTGGCTGGTTCTCACCCCCAAAACGGTTCTTTCCTGCATTCCGTGGGCTTTATCCCGGTCGCGGGGGTGGGAGGCGCAGAGGTGGTGCAGGTCGGGGGTGTTTACTGCATGCACACGTGCAGCAGGGGATAATTGGGGTGCTCGTGCGTAAATTTGCCGGGGACCCCACCTTGTGCCTCCTCTGAGCTGCTGTGGGTGGTGTAGAGTTATGAATGCAGAATAGCAACTCTATCCAGAATGAGTCTCTCGCTCTCTTTTGTTTTTCTTCCTTTGTCAAACTCATGGAGTCCACTGCTCTTTTAAAAAAATGCTCATGGTAGCAGCAAAGATGGAAAATCCTGCAAGTCTGTCTGCTTAGTTGAGGCTTGATTTTGGCTCTGATTTCCCTCCTCATTGTTAATAGTAATCTCGTGCTTGGGCAGTTTTCTGGGAAGTGCTCTGATGATGTTTTGTTAGCAGGGTCCTTCTCTGCTTTCAGAAGCTTTTCGGCTGCTGTAATTATCAATGCTCCAAATGAGTCTTTTGTGAATCTTATTCCTTCTCTTCTCTGAGGATCTGTCCCTGGGTATGAACATGGGAAGGGATGTTCCAACAGAGGTAGTTTCTAAGAAATGAGAATAAAGGAGGCAGAATGGGAGTGTTATCTGACCATTTGTGTGTATATTTCCACCTTTTGGAGCATACAGAAGACTGTGTGTGTGTGTGTGTGTGTGTGTGTGTGTGTGTGTGTCTGTCCCTAACCTCCGTCAGGCTCTCATTTCTCAAATGGAATTACAGCGTATTTTAGAACTGAGCGTAAATACCATATCGATGGGCGAGGGGGGTGATTGTGTGGGAACCCCAGTTCCGTTTCTACAGGCCTTTTTTGTTCCCTCCGGAAGGTTGCGGCGATAGACATTAAAACGATAACAGAATAACCACCTTTCGTTGTTTGTAAGAGGAAATTTAGAGCCTTTTAATCAAAATCAAGAGAGTAGTTGAGAGGATCATCAGATCTGTAGGAAGAAAAGCAGGGCTGGAAAGGGTGTCCCCGCCCTTTCTATAAACTTGGAGCTTTGTATCTAGGAAGTTCTCCTTTGTTTAAGAGAGTGTCTCTGCATTATTTCTAGTGGCCTGGGCTGGTGAAAAGGATATTCTTTCCATGTGGCAACATGCTCTCGGGACGTGGGGCCTGTGCCCTTACACGGGGACCAGAACTTACTGTTTTATGGTAGCTCCATTAGATAACTCACAAGAATTTGTTTTATGCTTGACGTGTTACAGTAGATAGGTCCATAGATGATGAATTCGGAGTCCCGGGTTCTAATCCCCGTTGGCAGGTTAGCTTTTCTGATCCTTCTGAGATTTACGGAGGAGTTTGGGAGAGTGTAGAAAGTAGTACAGCTGTGAGGTTCGTATCTTACTGTTAGCATCTATTCGGGATGGAGTAAGCCTTAGCTAACCGTCGCCTTGAACAGAGCTTGGAGCCGGTCACCTCGTTTCCTAGTTAGGGAAGAGGCATATGTATCAACAAGCCTTGTCCCCTTGGGTCAGCTCCCAGCCCAAAAGCTGGGTCTGAGCAGTTGGAATGGGGTCACGTTGAGGGCCAGTGTGCTGCTGGACTGAGAAGGTGGGGCCGTGTGTGGAAAGTAGACCAGAAGGCGGGGGGGGGGGGGGGGGGTCTATTACCTGTGTGTCCGGCTTCGCTTAAGCTGGCCGCAAAGAACTTTTCTGGGTGTGACTGCGTTTTGTGACTGCTGCCCATACTGGACAGTTGGCCGCCTTCTTTAGTCACGGGCTTTGTGTGGGGCTGAGTGATCACGGTGGGGCAACACAGGCACTTTAGAGGAGCTTGTTAGCTTTGTAGCTCCGGTCAGGGTGGTGCTCAGGCTGTAGCCTGCAGTGGAGACCCCTGGAGGGCCCGTGAAAGCCTGGATTGCTGGGCCCCCCCTCCCAGAAGCTCGGGTCTGGTAGGTCTGGGCTGGGCTTGGGGATCTGCATTTCTAGTAAGTTCCCAGGTGACGGCGATGCTGTAGGCCTGGGAAGCAGACCCTCAGAGCCGTCGGCTTGGGGGAAGCAGGCAGACTGCCCTTACGGAGATGGGACATCTGAGGCAAAGGCGAGGAGGTCCAGGTAGGAAAGAAGCCCGGAGCCGGAAGCCGCACGTCCAGTCAGGCAGGTGGACCCGAGGCGGGCGTGCTCCTGGGAGATTAACCCGTGACCATGATCGTCACAGCGGCCCCTCCTCCTGGGGAGGGGCGAAACCGAGTTTATAACCCAGTTTCCGCCACGTACGGCCTGTGTGGACCTGGCAGGGCTCTTCGCCTTTTATCGTCATCATCTTCTGTGGGAATTTTCTCTAAGAAAGTCTGTGACGCCGTTGGAAGCAAATGAGAGGACGTGAACTTGCTCTGTGCGTCAGGGGACACGTTACTCCCTAGTAAGGCACGAGGAGTTCCCTGAGAGCTTTCCAGTGTCCTGTGTTTTTAACTTTGACTCCTTTGTGCCTAAGACTGCTTGACGCACAATAGGTCCTCAATAAGCAGTCGACACTGATCGTTTTCAGGGGATTTAACGAGGAAGGAGAAACAGGCACGTGATCAGGCCGGCTCGGTGCGGGCCTGGTGCTGGTGCCACGGTGCCCGTTCAGTGCGCTGGTTCAGAAGAGCGCGTCGAAAAGCCCGCGGCTGACCTCCTGAGAAAACTGCGAAGTGTCCTTAGCACACCCCAGCCACTGGGGTGGCAGAGCTCTGCTCCCGTTTCCTAAGGAATCTCTGCGGGTGATCTCACTGCAGAGCCTGCTGACCATCGTAGTGATTTGCTGGGGCCAAACCCGCAGGGTTGCAGAATCCTGAGAGCTTGGGTGGTTGGGCCAGCATTTTCCAGATGGTTAGGGTAGTTTCTGCCTGCCGTTGGCTTCAAGACTGTATTGTTCCAACACCAGGCAAGCTGTTCTAGCTGGCTGCTGTGGTAGACACGCTTCCCTTATATTTTTGCCTTTTTAAAAAGACCTCTTACGTGAGAAGTTTACTGAATTCATGGTTTAGTAAACATTTGCCAGTCACTACACACCACGGCGACTGCCTTCTGAGCACCAGTGAGTACTAGAGACAGCTTTGCGGAGGCCTCTCTGGCTTCCCTTCCACTTCCAGAGCCTGAGCAGGGACCACGTTCCCTCCCCTCCCCAGAAGAAACATTTTAAAATGCGATTTTTGGCTCTGTGATCCCACAAGGGAGAATGGAACCCAAATCAGAAACCTCTGTTTCTCAGAATTCCTGATGCTTACCCTGATTTATTTCTAGAAGGAATGTGGTATGCCAACTCCAAGATCTAAAATCCATAGTTGGAATGTGTCAGTCACGTGAAAACGGGAAGGTACTACCCTGAGTCTGTTTGCTTTATTTTCTTTTGTTGAGTAAAGTGTCCTGGAAGCGTGGAGGTTCAAACACCAACCGGCTCTTTCTTGATTAATCCGTGTTTATATCCAGTCTTGGAAAGTGTCGTTCTTTCCCTTGCTCTTCCACTGGAATACGGAGATGAGTTGAGATGAGGGGGTCTCGGGGAAGACCTGAGGTCTGGAAGCCAGCACAGCCCACCCGGTGTCCGGAGCCTAAGCCAGCCTAGCCCCTCTCATCTCCCCGGCCCCGTCATCCGCCCAAGAGACGGGGGTTTAGGTACGGCGACTTTCACGCTGTGGCGAGCAGGTAACACTCATCAACAGGAGACGGAGGCTGGGCTGGGCAGCGATGGGGAAGGGGCTGTTGCCCTGCTGTTCCCCAGATACCGCTAGTCGCTTCGCCCATGGTAACTGGAACCCACGTAACATAAATGAAAACAGAAGCTCGGGGATGTGGACAAACCTGAAACGTATACCTCCCCCCCAGACCTTTCCCCAGACTGGTCCCGTGGATTCAGCTGCTTGCTTTGTGCTGCCACCTGGAAGTCTGCCGGGCATCTCAAACTTAGCACATCTGACACCTTTCTTGTATCTTTTCTGGAGCCATTGCTTCTACAGTTTTCCATAGCCCAGCCTTCCTTTGGTAGCTCCATCATCCCTGACCCTTTTCTTTCTCTCCTACTCCGTGCCTGAGCTATCCGGGCGAGTTCTGCCGGCTCTATGTCACTCAACCGACTGAGCCACCCAGGCACCCCAGTCGGCGCTATGTCAAAGCATGCCCAGAGTCCCGACACTTCTCGGCGCCTCTGGTGCTACCAGCCTGGTCCACGTGGCCACCGTCTCCCACCCGACTCACCGCCGTGGTCTTGTAACTGCCTCCAAGCTTCCCGTGTGCCTTGCCCTCCTGCTCCTGGTTTTTCAGCTGGTTTTCATTGGAAAATATCGACTCAGGCCATGTCAGTCCAGAGCTCAGAACCCTCCAGTGGCTTCCCACCTGGCTGCGGGCGCCCCCCTCTGGGGGTATCTCACAGGGCTTGCTCAGCTGCCATACTCCGTCTCTCCCGACCTCTTCCTCCAGATGCCCGCATGGTTTGCTGCCTCATCTCCTGGGGTCTCTGCTCAGCTGTGGCCTCGACCTCTCTTTTTAACATACCCCCTCCCATAATGGGCACTCCCTTTCTGCCTTACTCTGCCCCATTTTTCCCCCAGATCACATATCACCATCTACTTCCTGTGGATTTTAATTTTGTGTTTGTTTATTGTTTGTCTCCCTCTAGCAGAATGTTAAGTACTGCAAAGTAGGGCTTTAAAAATCTATTTTTGTTCACTGCTGTATCCCTAGTGCCTTGCAATGGTAACTGTCTAAAAAACACCTGTCAAATGGATGAAAGAAATGAGAACAGACACCCAGAGAGGTTGGGTAATTTGCCTGAAGGCACCCAGCAAGGAGGCGTAGGCAGTTTCACTTCCGTTCATCTCCTCAGACAGTCTGTGCCTGGAGTGCCCTCCTGTGAATGGACCTCACGTCCTCCAGCTGGCATACCCTCGTGAGTCTCTCCGGTGGGCCCAGAGCCCGTTGTGGGGCCTGGCTCTCGGCACCCCTCCGCGTCTGTGGGAAGTGGAGAACAGAATAGAGGACCCCCACCTGGGGTGGGATGGACTGACCCCTTGTCCTGACCCCTTCGGCCCTTACATCCCGTCTCTCTGCAGGGCTGCCCTCGGGGCGATTTACGACAGTGTTCCTTCCACATCTTCCTGCCCTCCTGCAGTTTGAGCTCTTGGTGGTCAGGGAGCGTGTCTTAGTCGTCCTCCACCACTACCAAGTCTTAGCACGCTGTCAGCTCTAGTCTAGGAGGGGTTGGTAAATGCCTACGAGACTGATGTTGTAGGTAGGTATTAAAGTAATTTGAATTCTATCGGTCACAGTCCCTCACTGCGAGGAGCTTATGATCACACGGTCTTTGACCCCCCAGGATCTGTTAGAATGCACAGCTGTGTGGGTCTTTAATAGGCGATAGTGGGAGCACCTGGTTGGTGGAAAGAGCAGAGGGTGGAGAGTCGAAGGAGAGAAAAACAGAGCAGGAGCGGGGAGGACAGCCAGACTGCATTGACTTGACAGTCTTGCCTGGAGTTTGACTGGCCACAAGCCGAACGTCATTCTGGGAAATGATGTAGCTGTTATGGCGGCAGAGCAGAAGTATTTTAAAATACCAATCTGTCCTCCGTTATTAAATAAGTGTTGCGATTATTGTTGAGTTTTGCTGAAAGAGAGGCAGTGTTGTGGATCTGGGATCCAAAGACTTGGCTTCAGTTTGTAGAAGGTAAACTTAAAAGCTGTGACCTTGGGCAAGTCACTGTATTTCTCTAGGCCTTAGTTATTTCACTTCTAGGAAAAGGGCTACTTTGAGGGTAACATAGAGGAGAGAAGTAGTGCATAAATGACAAAATTTTGCTATAATGTTTGTATTTTATATTTTGGAATCGGGGGAAGCTTCATCAGTCAATATTTAACTGGCTCAGATGCTACTTTTGTAAAAACAGTCCTGATTTCCATTCCCCATTTCTCCTTGCTTAGCATATTAGTAGTCTCTTGTGTTAAACACACGCGAACAAAACTTAGAGGAAAGAAGTTAACTGGGCTCATTACCCAGAGGAATGAGGAAGAGGGTACCAACCTGGGTCCGTATGATTCTTGCTGGTTCCTTGGGATACTTGCAAAAGCGTCTCTAACTGTGTCGGTTTTGAGACTCGGTATGTATGTTTTGGAAGGAAGGAGGGCCTTTTAGCGGGTAGGGTAACTGTTCATTGAGAAAACACTTCCTAAACATTTACTAAACATAAGCCCCAGTAGAAGATGCAAGTACGTGACCTGTGTGTAATCTTCAGGCCTCCCTGCAGAAATTTACTGTCCTGAGAGGGTGCTGAACCGACAGCAAAAGCGTGGGGTGGGGTAGCCAAAGACAGACAAACGCTGAAGTGTAGGATAAATTCTTAGGGACACCGGTGAGGTGCGTGGGCAGGAGGAGGATGTGGTTTTGCCGTGCTGAGAACTGAAGGGAGCCTTCGGGAGGAGGTGTCCCCTGGGTGAGTCTGGGAGAGGGGAGGGGTTCAGGTGAAAGGAGATGAGGCAGGGGCCACTCAGGAGTCTGGGGGCCGAGGTGTGGGAGAGGGTGTGGCGTGTGCCCCCAGCCACGCTTTGCCTGATGAAACCCGAGGGAAGAGCTTTTTCTCCCCAGAGCAGCCGAGTCTGTTCCGTCCTTTGCTCGGCATTGGCGACATCCCTGCCCCGACGTTCACTGCGTTGCAGAGGTGAGCCCTTGTCCCCTTCAGGGTGTGTGTGCCGACACTCAGGGGAGGCGCTTCGCCACCTTTGCTTCCCCACCAGTCTTGCTCCCTCCAGCCAGTGACTTAGGCCCTTTGTGCTTTGGTTTGCCTCTCTGTAAAGCGGGGGTATTACCTGCCTCCCCGAGTGATGGTGTCGATTAAATGAGATTACTCACGTGAAGCATCTAGCGGGGGGGCCTCAGGAGATACTCAATAAGTTAATTTCTTTCATTTCCCTTCGGTAGCAACACACTTAGGTAGACCCCCACCCTGGACTGGAAATTGCACTCGAGCCGGGAGGGGGGCCTGACACACTAAGAGTGGGGAACCTCGAAACTCCCCACCTCCCTGAGAGTGCAGACTCGAGTGCCAGAAATCAGGCCTTGGAGGATGACCGGTTGTTGAAATGCTCGTGCCACCGCGAACCAGCCAGGGTGTGACTAGTCAGCTGAGTGCTCGGACCCCGGCTTTGTGGGCTCGCAGATTCGCTGGTCTGAGAGATTAGGTTCCTTGCAGTTGGTGGACCGAGATTCTGGTGTCTTCTGTCCAGTTAGGATAGCACGGCCCGAGCCCACCCCACGTGCGGACGCTCCCTCAGTGTCTACATACTTTGTCCACAGCCAAGCGAGCTGTGGTGAGCTGATGTGGGCTGCACGGGGCAGGTGCAGTGTGTGACCTACAGGGGTCTCCCCTTCCATGGGAGGGCACAGTGGATTACACACAAGCACACGGTGGTGGGCACCTTTCCAACGAGCAGCAGCTGTTGTACGTGGGACAGGGTACCTTTGGGCCTGGGGGTTCTGCCCAACATCAGGAGAAGCTTCTGAAGGCCCTCAAGTCGAGGATTCCACGTGATGGTTCTCTCCTGGGAGGGCCCATCAAGGTCAAAACAGAGGGGGCCCAGGCTGCACCTCAGCCCTACTGAGACCAGCTGTCCAGACGCGGAACCTGGGTACGTGCATTGCGTAAGGCTCTGCCGGTTATTCCTACGCACAGTCCCAGTTAGAGTTTGCGGGAAGAACTTGACCTTGGGACTCTGGAAACCCTCAACTCTCTCTGTGATACTGTGTTGCTTTGGGTCAGTCACTTACCTTCGCTGTCCACCTGGAAAACAGAGATAACATTTTGTTCACAGAGATGTGGTTCAGAGAGAGTAAGGTGACAGCCGTGTGGGAGCTTTGGAAAGCTGGGAGCACCGGATACGGAAACGTGCTTACATGTGCCATAGACTCGTAAGTCCAGGTGTATTGGATGTGTGTGGCCGGTAAAGACTGCAGCCTTTGGTCTGGACTGAAGCCTTGCTGGTTCGAGGCCTTTCTTGGGTTCGGTAACCTCACAGCTAGTCGCTTTGGCATTCAGGAGTTCATTTGTACTCGTTCACGAGCGAGAGGAATCGTTTTCATGCCAGTCAGCCAGTTCAGAGCCTGCCAAGTGCCAGGGTTAATCTTGCTGTGCGCTCTTTGAGACCAGCCTCCCTCCGTCTTTACCGGCACAAGTGCCGGACGAGACGAAGACAACCTGCCTTTGCCTGTGGAGGCCCTGGAGGAAACGTGAAAACTCGAAGCTCCTGCATCTTTGAAAATCACTTCTTGGCCACGGGCGTGCAGGCGGCAGGCCAGGGGCGCCAGGCAAGAGCCGGGAGCAGGAAACGGGCGTCCCTCCCGGCGCTCCCTCCCGAGTGTTGAGAACTTGTGCTCTGGCCGCCATCTTTCACTGTGTGCAGAAGCCAGAAGCTGTGCATTACGTCGAGATAGAGCCTTCTCCAGGGAGATGGGTAAAACCGTGTGCCTGTTGTGATCAGGACATCGAACAAACTCTGACTTAAATAAAGAAGCGTTTGTACTCGGCGATGAAACTCCTTTTCCTGGAGAGAAGATGCTTCCGTAGTTGGAAACTTGGAGCACTTCCAAAGCCATAGAGCAAAGACTGCATCCGTTCGTTACTCTACGCCCTACTGAAGGAGTGAGGGAGGTAGGGATTCCCCAGGTAGAGGAAGGTAGGTGACGACGTTGTGTGTTTTCCTGGTCTTGGCCGGGATGTTCACGCTAATCAGATCCCTGGTATGAAGCAAGTGGGAATCAGTTCATCCCTGCCCTGACTGAAGACGTTAAGGACAGCTTGCTTCAAGAAAGATGGGGGCCGAGAGGAACGTGTCCTACTTTGGGGACCAGATTATAATACGGCTCAGTCTCTTGCCAGTCCAGCCCCTCTTTTCTTCTGTACGTGGCGCCCTCCGTGGCCGGACTGCGTGTTCTCTTAAAGCTCAGCCCCCAGGAACCTTCCTTCTGCCCCAGGGAACCTGGCTAAGTCGCGGATCCGCACACGCCACTTTGCCTCCCCATCTCGAAGCCTTTATTGTCTCTCCGTGAAGTCCTTCGAAACCCAGCCCTGTTCACACTTCCCTCAGGAAGCCTTTTCTGACCTCTTTATTCACATAAACTTCTCTGTTCTCTCTAAACTCCCTTACAGCACTCGAGGTAGGTCACACGTCATCTGATATTTAAGTTTTCTCAATCTGATTTTCTTGACTAGATTGAAGGTTACTTGAAGGCAGAAAGAACGTTCGGTCGTCTTCGTTCCATCTGTCACACTCGAACAGAGAGTTGGGTGCATCGTGCCTTCTCAGCACCCTTTATTCGTTTTTAGCATTTTTTTTTAACCTCCTGCCACATGCCAATCATTGTTAAAGGCCCTAGAAGGTGAAATGGCAGGAGAGAGGACACTTGCTGCCTTTTTGACGTCTGTTCCCTTCGCAGCATGGAGGCGTGACTACCATTCCCAAAGAGCTACTGAATCCAGTAAGCAGGACCTGCTTTGAATGGGCAGGAGGGGTCCGGGCAGTAGGTCTGCAGGAAGGCCTGAAAGTGCCAGGTGCTGGAGTTTCAAAACTGTAGGCACTTGCAAAAGCACTTGAGCTATAAAAATGCATGTGATGGTTAAGGTGTCCTTACACGCTTGAATGAAATGTTTCTCTTTTTTTGTTTGAGAGAGAATGCACGCACGTGTGCACGTGCGCGAGCCGGGGAGGGACGGGGAGAGAGAATCCCAAGCAGCCGCCACACTCAGCCCGATGCAGGGCTTGATCCCACGACCCTGGGATCACGACCTGAGCCAAAATCAAGAGTTGGACGCTCAACCGACTGAGCCGCCAGGCGCCCCGTAAATGAACGTTTCTGATTCCTCTAGATTCAAACGCAAACAAGATCACACACGTGTATTTCGGGCCCTCTTGTTACCACCTCCCATGCCCCCGCAGTCCTGCGGGCTGGGGGCTACCATGCCCATCTCGCCTCAGAAGCACCTGAGGAGACTCGGAGAGGTCAGAGTGCTTTCCCACGGTCAGATATCTGCTTGATTGGGAAGTGAGCCAGTGCCCATTTTGTCCTTTCGTAGCTGCCTCCGACCCTGATCTCGTGAAGCAAGGAAGATCGGTCAGGTACCCCGGTGATACTTGTTTTATGTACTGTTTTGTTGAAAAAGTGAATGCATCACATTTATTGGGCCCGAAGTAGGAACATCGTAATCTGATCAGCACTTTATACGCATGAACACATGTACCACGGTCCTCGTCAGAGTCCTGTGACAAGGCTGCTGTTCTCGTCCTGCTTCACAGATAACAAAAGCCACGGCACACGCTGGCTGAGTAACCTGAGCAGAACCACACAGGGCTGGCATCTGCACCTGAGGTCCTCTCTCTCCGGGAGGAGAGTGCTTTTGACCACTACCTTCGTCCTACAGGAGGCTTCCTAGGGAACAGAGATTCTGTGGGCAGTTGTTTGGGAAAAACTGGGCACCGACTCCCTGGGAAAGGGCCGTGCATAGTAGCATGAAGGCTCTGAGAAGTCCTGCGCAGTGGGGTGTGGTGGAGACCCCTGAGTTTCCCACATGTGTTTTGTGAAGGAACTTTTATTGCCTAACGCCTGATTTTTAGTCGACACTGTAGAAGATCCTGCTACAGTGGAAGGAGATTTTGGAGACTGGGAGTTAGAAATCGGGGTGAAGAAAAGAGTCTTCAGGGCAAAATCCGTAAGTGGAAGAGGTTAAAGAGTCTCACTTGGGTGTGAATTCATCCTCCTGCTCCTCTTGGCCATTAATTGATTCTTTTGGGATGTCACTTGCCTTATCTGTAAAATGGGATCATTGTGAGGAGGAGTGTGATTATGTATGTAAAAATCCTTTGTAAACAATGAAACTCAAAGTTGCTGTTTTGTTATTTACCAGTTCACTTGTGTCCTAAAGCCTAGCACGGCATCTGCCAGCTCTTTGAAGGACAATTAGCAGTTATTGGATGAACGAGTGGATTTTGCCTTTTGTGTTCTATAACTGCCATGTTACAACTGAAACATTTTTTTCTTTCTGTTTTATTGAGATCCAATTAACATATAGTGCAACTTCTTAAAAAATGATACTTTTTTTCCTTGAATTTTCCTTCTAATTGTGTTCTTGCTGGTTTTTATGTTTGGGGAGTTTAAGGAAATCACTCTGTTGGAAAGTCAGGAACCACGTTTCTCTCATTCACTTTGTCGTACCCCAAGTTGGACCGCCACGGCAGTTTATTTTGTGTTTTTCTGACATGTCCCTGGCAGCAAGAGATTTTTGGACAGTTCCAAAATGGTAAATTTCAATCAACAGTGTGCATGTGTTGGTTTTGTTGTTGTTGGTTTTTTGTTGTTTTTTTTTAACACTCCTCATTCCCTCAGATGTGTCCATCTGTGTGTGTGTTTTTTAAAGGAATTTCTCCTGCATCACACTCTCGATGTAATTACTCTTGATGTTTCCTCTTCTCAAGGATTGTCAGGGAGAGAAACTCGCTGTAGTTTTGCATTCCAGTGAGGTTCCTCCTGATGGGGGTGGAGATGTGTGAGGCCATTCTCTACCTGCTTCAAATAAGTCCTTTGTTTTTAGCTCCTGGTCAGAAGAGACAGATGTATGTTCAAGATCATTCTAATAGGTAAGCTGTTGCACAAAGATCTAGAAATTAAAAAGAAGAGAGAGGAGATCAGATCACCATTCAGACCGCTGTGGCGGGACCAGCTGCACCATAGCTCCTCCAGAGACACTGGGTTTTGCTGGCAGCCTGTTTGGAGAGGAAGGGGTGGGTAGAGGGGAGCCGGCTTTCCCATTCCCGCGCGGTCTGACTGGCATGTGGTTTGTGCGGGCCTAACCCCTCACCCCCACTTCACGGTGGCACACGACCCCCGGCCCAAGTCTCTTGGCCGTGATGATTGGTTTAGGAGCACGTCTGTTATCCAAGAGTCCACGGCCCTCGGGCTAGGACTGTTAGGAAAGCTGCCGTTTGGTTTTTTCTTCTGGGACCGAGAGCTGTCAGGACCAAGAAAGCCACAAGTCATTGGCAGCCAGCACGTGGGGAAAGAGTGATGATGAAGCCAACAGAGAGGGCAACAGAGTTCAGTGGTGGACAAAGACCCGAGTTCTCGTGGCATCATCGAGTTTCTGCTTCAGGCACTCAGCTGCCGAAGGCGGGCTCGTTCAGGAGCCTTGTGCTTTGTTTTCTACTCTATGAACAGTAAATTCCATTTTTCTCCGTTAGTATCTTTCACAACCTAGAGAATCCCAAATAATATAAGCCGTGCAAAGTAAATAAAAAGCAGACCAAAACTTGTATCACTTTTCCCTCCAGAGGAGGTGACCCTCCCTTCCACCTTCAGAGTTGCCAGACCACATTCACAGTTTTGTATTCCATCTGGGTGTTTGAAGACTGTGGTCGAGGACACGGTAACAGACTGAATTGTGTCCCCCCAAGTTCGTAGGTTGAATGCCTAACCCCCCATGTGACTGTATTTGGAGATAAGTAGGTAATTAAGGTTAATTAAGTAGATAAGCAGGTTCATCGAGTAGGGAGTTAAGGTTAACTGAGGTCAGAAGGGTGGGGCCCTGATCCAGTAGGACTGGTGTCCTTGTAAGAAGAGATGCCAGAGGCGCTGGGGCACAGAGCAAAGTGCACGTGAGGACACAGAGAGGAGGCGGTCGTCTGCAGGCCAGGAAGAGAGGCCTCAGGAGAAACCAGCCCCGCCAACACCTTGGGCTTGGGCTTGGGCTTCCAGCCTCTAGAACTGTGCAAAAATACATTTATGACCCGAAGCGCCGCCCCCTCCCCTCAGTGTGGTGTTTTGTTGCGGCAGCCTGAGCTGTGTACTACAGATGCCTTTAGAAGAGAGAAAGGAGGGGCGCTGGGTGGCTCAGTCCGTTGAGCGTCTGACTTCAGGTCGTGATCTTGCAGTTCTTGAGTTTAAGCCCCACATCAGGCTCTCTGCTGTCAGTGGGGAGCCCACTTCAGATCCTGTGTCCTCCCCCCCCCCACCGTCTCCCTCTCTGCACCTCCCCTGCTCACACTGTCTCTCTCTCAAAAATAAAATGAAATATAAGACATTAAAAGAATAAATGAATAAAAAATAAAAAACAGGAAAGGGGTCGTGAGGGTGCTCAGGACCGTGTCTGAGGGACAGCCCGTGAAGGCCTGGGGGTGAGCTCCTGGAGGAAGAGCGGGCAGTGTGAGGCCAGCAGGGCTCCCTAGTAACCCCTGGTTTAGAGCTCTAGGAGACCCTTGTTTGGACACATGCCCTGGAGGCGTTTCCAGTGGGAAAGAGAGGTGGTACTTCCTCAGCACCCCCT
The DNA here is from genome assembly GCF_018350215.1 of Panthera leo. Lineage (NCBI taxonomy): Eukaryota > Metazoa > Chordata > Mammalia > Carnivora > Felidae > Panthera > Panthera leo. The sequence goes on from NC_056684.1 coordinate 141,553,242, forward strand.
GCATCCCAGGCACTCAGTAGTTATCTTTCTTACTTACTTACTTACTTATTTATTTTTGAGGCAGAGAGAGACAGAGCATGAGCAGGGGAGGGGCAGAGAGAGAGGGAGACACAGAATCCGAAGCAGGCTCCAGGCTCCGAGCTGTCAGCACAGAGCCTGACTTGGGGCTCAGACTTGTCAACCGCGAGATCATAACCTGAGCGAAGTCGGACCCTCAACTGATGGAGCCCCCCAGGCGCCCCGGTAGTTATCTTCTTCTGCTCATCAGACCTAGACCTCGGGGTACAGCTAGGAGAGCTTCCGTTGATTCAGCTATGAAGCGCCCAGAACTCTGTTTACAGTAGAGTATTTAATTGACTCCACAGTCAGCTACTTAGAAGTTACCTCCCTTTGACAGATGAGAGAACACACCTAAAAAGGGTCAGAACCTGATCATGGTCACCAAGGTAGTCAGTAGCAGAGCCAGGACTAGAAGAGTCCAGTCTACAGATCCTGTCCTGTTTCTTTTCATCCCTGGCCCCATAGCAAGGGGACAGCGTAGGTTGGGGAAGGCTGCACAGAACTCAGCCCTGAGCAGGACACCTCGGATGGAGAGCTGAATCCTGGATCCTGGGCATCTGCCGAGGGAGTCAGAGGCACCGACAGCCAGCTCTGTCCGTTGAATAAAGCACCGCATTGAGCGTGCCCTGTAGAATTAGGAGAAAACACAAGAAACTGAAGAAGCCGTGGCAGGTGGAGACACCTGCTAAGCATGGGCGAAGCTAATATGGTGGGTTTCAGACAAACTGATCTCAATCATGCCGTTCTCTGGGCAGACTTCCCCGGCTCTATGGGGCTGCTGACGCCCTGACCTGCCGTAACAAAGAGCAGGGGCAAGGGACCCAGGCCGGCAGGCACGGCAGGCCAGCACCGTGGCCCCTGGTCTGTAGTGCCCACGCGGTCGGGACGGCCAGGGCTCTGGGTCCCAAATCGGGTACCGTCTCCACCTGGCAAGCAGGGCTGCGGCCCATTTGCACTTCACCTGCCCATCTGCCCCTTTAAGCGCTATTGTGCGTAATGAGCTAGTTTTATTAATTGAAAAATTAGTAACAACTCATAATAAAAAGCTCAGAATAATACTGCAACTTCACTGAGATCCTTAAACACACGGTAGAGGCCACCGCTTAGGCAGGAAGCCGTCTGGAATGGTGGTGGTATCAGGTCAACTTAGGACCCTCTGTGTGTGTGTGTGTGTGTGTGTGTGTGTGTGTGTGTGTGTGTGCACGCCTGTGTGCGTGGTGCTGTAAGGAAAGAATACGGCTTTGTTTACTCACAAGGATTAGAAATTCAGTGGCAAGTTTTGGGTTCTTGTTATTTGTGTGACTTTCTCTGGGTTCTCTTGAACATATCAAGGGATTGGCCCCTGCACGTAACAGAAAAGAAAACAGTCATTAGCCAGGACACCAGGTAAGCAAGCGTGAGACCTGAAGGGAGACAGGGCGGTGACGAGGAGCCGTTGAGGTCCTCAGGGAACCCACAGATGATCAGCACTTTTCAGCAAGATTCCTCACCTAACTGCCCCATCATTTCACTTCTTCCGGCTTCTCCACTATTGGTGGGATGAAGTTCAGTCATTTCCTAATTACAACAATCCTTGTTAGGCTTCATCAGGTGGAACTTTAACTAAAAGGAGTCGCTCAGGTGCACAATAGGGTAAAAAGAACTGCTGACGCGTCCAGTAAACCCCACGCAAGAAAGTTCGAAATAAACAGCTGCGGTGAGGCCCATCCCCCACACCAAGGGGTGACCAGCGGATTCCCCAGCCAGCACCAGGTCCCTCCTCTCTGGCTCTGCGTCCTGGGTGGTGCCTCTGACCCCGCGGGCCTCGCTCTTGACCTTACCGGTTTCCACCCCTCCGTGTGCTTGCTCCGGCAGTAGGGGGACGCGGCAGACCCCTCGGCACAGGGGGATTGTGTTGCTGGCAGTCTGCTCCCCTCTTACAAGCCCTGTTCGTTTCCCTGCTTTTTCCTTCCTGCTTGCTTTTGAGCACGTAAAAGATGATCGTGCTTTTCTTCTCTCTGAACTCGTCCTTGCTCCTTGAACGTAACGTGCTGTGCGGTCACTCCGCTGTCCTGCCTCGTCTCCCTCCGGGCTGGATGGGGCTCCTCCCCGCACTGCGCTCGGGCTACACCTGCTGCTCTGGTATCCGAGTTACTGCTGTTTCTCACTGTTTGCCCCATGTTTTGATGTTAGGTAGTAGGGCACAGATTGGGGAGAGGGTGACGACTCCGCTGCTCTTCAGAAAACTCGGCTGGACAAACAGGACAAAACCTGACTCCTGCACAGTCCATACAGTTCACTCCCAAGACATTAAGCCTGTTTATGGATCTTCCTTATGTTTTGCTTTTACGTTTCTCCAGTCTGTAGCTAAGGGCAGCCAGGCGCCTTCCCTGGGACACTGGGGACCAAGAGGAAAGGTCTCTCCATGATGCGTCTCCATTTAACCCTTCATTACCTTTGCTACCTATGTTTTTGATTGGGTCCATAAGTAGTTCAGTACCTCAGTTTCTTTCTCTTTCAAATTAGTATGAGACTGTAGGCAGGCCACAGTGCGAAAGAAATAATGGGTCTGATAACACAAAATAGCATGCTATACAGTCATGGTGCTATTAGTACATTAATAATGCAAGAATATATAATATACGATAATATATGTTTAGCGATAGTTAAACTGTCATTGAATATGAACAGAATTGACAATAAAGACCTTCCCTTGTTCCATTTAACTCTGAGACCAGGAAAGCAGTCGGTATTACTTAAAAGGAGGAAGTTATATTTGGTAGGGCAGAGAGGAAAGTTTTGAAAAGATACTGAACTTTTTCAGAGCTCCTAGCGATAAGATTACGCTGTCTCTACCAGGCTGTGAGACGTAGGCCAAGTTCTTCCTGCTGGACTTGTAATGCCCTCTTTCAAATATGATGATCGATAACCTCCATGTCCACTTCACACAATAGTTGGATAACTTATGATATGATATATATGAAAGCACTTTGTAAGCTGTAAAGTGTGATGCAAACATAGAAAAGGCAGAATGTCAGTGGAGAGAGCAAGGGGCAGAATGCTGTGGTACACAGACCTGGGTCCAAGGTGGCCTGCTGTTTACTGGCTAAGTGGTCCTGAGCTGCTCTCTGAACCTCAGTCCTCTGGGGTTTACTGGAAATAGTGATGATAAGCGTGAAGGGCCCAGCACATAGTAGGAGCTCAATAAATGCCTTTAAAAAGAGGTTGTTATTAGAGGTATGTCCTGGATGTGACAGTTCCAGTTTTAGCCGCGTGTTGCCAAACAGGTTTCACCATGAACTTAGACCCCATAAATAAATGTCTTAGTGTATTTTCCCTGGGATTTTTGGTGAACTGTTTTTTCGTGTGCCAATTATAACGCCTGATTTAGAAAATTCTATCTGGAAGCTCTGCTTTTGATTTGCAAAGAATAGAACATTTCATAAGGTGGGAAGTAATTAATCATTGATGGAAAACGTAGAATAGTGCTCTCCCACAGAAACATAGCGCAAGCCACAAATGCGAGCCACGTGGAATTTTAAATATTTAGTAGCCCTGTTAAGAAAAGTAAAAAGAACAGATAATTCTAATGATATAGTTATTTAACTGTATCCAAAATGGTATAATTTCAGCATGTAATCATTAGAAAAATTATTAATGAGCTACATTACATGACTTTCGTACTAAGTCTTTGAAGTCTGGTATGTCTTTTACATTAACGTCATTTGTCTGTTAGGACTGGCTGCATTTCAAGAGCTCATGGTCACGGTCACGATCACCCCGGTCACGGTCACGTGTGGCTTGAGGCTGTGGTATGAGACAGCGCAGCTCCAGGGTCCCAGGGAACTGAGAATTAGAAAGTGACTGACGTCTATTGCACTGTTGCATTAACAAATGGACTTCAGAGTGTTGGGCCGAAGGGAATTCCCAGATTCATGCAGTATTCCTTGCTCTGTCTTCCATTTGCAGTGATTCTGGAAGTTTCCAAATACATACCCTGCAAATTGTTCCAGAATTCTCTGTGACCGACAGGAGCACAGTGGAGACGCTGGCCCCTGAAACCTCCTCATGTGCGGGCTCAGCGAGGTCCCAGCAGGGCCAGGTCATAGCACTGTGACTGCGCCAGTAGTAGTTCCTGGGCCGGGCCAATTCGTATGTGTTTTTGTGGTGGGATGGTCTAGTTGGAGGTCAGGAACACCTTTGAGAAATTGCTGGAAGTTATGAATACAATCCCCTGAAAAAAACACAGCATGCTCAGACCACAGCTGCAGGGGGTCTGTGGGTTCCCGAAGCCCATGTGTGCAGCTCGGGCGTAGAGCAGGACGTATGCTGTGCACCGTGTGAGGGAAGAAGGCGGCGGGACGCACAGACATGCTGGGGTGCGCGAGGGACGGTTGGGGAGAATATACACGGAACTAGTACCGATACAGGCATCCGTCGTTTTATTGCGGTTCCCAGACATGGCGGGGTTTTCTTCCAAATTGAATGTTTGCGGCACCCCTGCCTCCAGCAGGTCTATCGGTGCCGTTCGTTGTCTCAAGAGCTTCACGTTTTGGTGATTGTTGCAATAGTTCGGATTTTTCGTTACTGCATTCGTTACGGTGATCTGCAATCAGCGGTTACGACTCTGCAAACTCAGGTGATGGTTCGCGTTTTGTAGCCATAAAGCATTTTTAGTTAAGGTATGACCTGGTGCCACTGGGCACCTGCCGAAAGTAAACATAACTTTTACCTGCGCTGGGAAACAGGAAGTTCATTTCACTCACTTGGTCGCAGCGGCCTGGAACTGAACCCACAGGGTCTCCACGTAAGCTTCTAGTCCTTCTAGTTGCCTCTAGTTGAGGGAACTGGGATAGGAGGGAGATATTTGACTCTCTTTCTAAATATTTTAAGTTTTTATGACATGGAACATTTCTTAAACATAGAGATTTTGCTTAAACACACACACACACACAGAACAGCAGCAATCCCAGGCTCCGGAATCCCAGGTGAAAAGTGTCCAGACAGCTCCAGCCAGAGTCTGTAGGAGAATAAACACGGCTTGAGCACGTCCATTCTGGGGCTGCAGAGGTGAGCAAAACACAGGCCTGCCTGGCGTGCCCGCCCCCGACACAGACCGCCGCGGCCCACCGCTGCCAGCCCTGCCCTGTGGAGGGGTGTGGGCTGCCGGGGCAGCGTGGCCACACAGGGTTTGCCGTGATAGACCTCGGTGGACGCAGCGGGCGGTGTCCGCCCCTCCAGAGTCCCCATGAGGGGCTCCCAGGCGTGTCTCTTCTGCATCTGTTTGGGCAGAACCTGGATTAAGGACATGTTTCCTCTCCATGAACTGAGCGTTAGCCTGAGACTGGGTGGGAAGTGGAGATGGGGTGTTGGTAGCAAGAGCTGAGCGGTTTTGCGCTTCTCGGGGCTCCGGTCGCAGGAGAAGCTGCGTCTCCTCACTGTCTAACAGGCGACCTCAAGGCCCGGGACTTGGAGAAACCCTCGCTGGCGTGTTGCATGCACGCACGGCCAGAGGACAGCCTGGCCGACTCAGTGCCTGTTGTTGATACGGAAAGGTGTTAGAGGCACGTGTCAAAGATAAATACTTCGGTTCATAGATTCCAGGCCTGGATGACGGGATATTTAAAAAATATTTTTAATCCTGAACTCTGTTATTAGCTAGAGCCGCGCCAACGAAATTGACGTGGAATGTGCCGGAAGTCGACTGAAGAGGATCCCGCAAGCTGGGCAATGACTGTCAGATGGCTGGTGTCTTAGAGGATGCGCCCCCGGGGTCCTATGGAATGTAATCCCCCCTCTCTACTGTAAAGATCCCGTTACGATGTGAATTGTCACAGGGGTAACTTTGATTTGGCTTTGTGATGGGGACAAATGTGACTCTTGCCAGTGTCACTGCTCACGGTCGGCACCCGCGGTGCAGTCTGCTGCAGAACCGTTCCCGACACACCAGTGAGTGTGCTTCCCCCGCCAGGACCCAGTGCCCAGAGCCGCCGTGCAGTCCACTGGCATCGGTACAGACGGCCGTTGGTGTTATTAATAAAGCAAGGTGCTCGGCATCACGCGTCTCACGACCGGCTTCTCTGGCAAGTGAAATGGCCTCCTTGTCAAGAAGCTTTCCCATCTACTGCTTTACTTAACCTTCATTAGCAGAGTAGAGTGAGGAAACCAAGGCTCGGACCGCTTGAGGCTTGGAGCAGCTCTGGGAGTGCTCGGCCAGACCCTCGTGTGAAAGGCGGGGAAGCGAGGCCCCGGAAGCCCACTCGTCCGCCTGAGGTCCTGGAGCGGGTGTGCTTTGTCCCCTGACGCCCGGCCCGGTGCTCTTCCACGGCACGTGTCCGTGCACGATTCGTAGCAGAAGTGTGGGCATGAGAGCAAAGTGGATCAGTCACCTGCAAAACTGCTTGAGACAGCAGTCTGAAAATTTGGACGAAGAGTCTTCAGGGATTTAGTTTTTTTGAAAACTGATTCATTAACAGAGTAATTTCCCGTCAGCTGAGACTGAGGAACTCGGCGATCCCAGCCGCCTTGCTAGTGATGGTTTTTGCTGGTCACACTTGGGAGCGGTATCATTGGCTTCAGGACAGGAGAATTTTGAAATAGAATGGGCTCCGTTCTTAGGGCGGGGAGTGCCTTCAAGGTGGTCCGGTGGTTCTCTTGCTGTCAGGACGGGCAGGGATGCCCAGCGGAGCCAGGTGACTCACCTGAAGTCAGATACCTGCTCCTGAGACACCGGGAGCCGAGCCCAGGTCTGCGGTGCCTCTCTGTTCCTCTGCTTCGGTTCCCCAGCTTTTGAGGGCTTGCCATCCTGCACCTCGTTTCTCCATTCAGCTCACAGGAAAGCCCCTTCAGAGACACTTGTCCTGCCCCAGGCACTGCAGGCAAGTCAGGGAGCAGGTGCCCGGGGTAGGGCTGGTGTGAGGCACCTGCTGCCTGAGAGACTCTTTGCCATTGAGTCCAGCCTCTCTGCAGCGCTCCGGGGCCTTGGGTAAGCCCTGTGCTCTCCTAGGCTCCAGAAAATAAGAATACTTATTTTGCCTCACCCACCTCACTGGTGTGGCCGTCATGACAATCGAGCATGAGATCGGCTTCTGTAAGTGCAGATCTCTGCAGAAGTGTTAGGGGGTGCTCTATCTGAGAGCAGAAATAGACCAACTGCCCACTTCCTTCCCTTGCTGCTTCCTGTCCCCTTCCTCTCTGCCTTCCTCACGCACGGCCCTGTCTGGTGGCGGTGCTCCCGCATGGAGACTAGAGTTTTGCCCGTCCCGTCAGTCAGGCCCCGCTTCCTCCGGGCTGTCTTCCCGTGCTGCCCAGCTGTGGACCCCTAGCCCTCTAACCTGGGAGGCCTGTCTGAAAAGCCGCGTCACGAGAGACCTGCATTCAGGCGTCAGCCCTGCTGCTGACCGGCTGCTTCTCCTCTGCGGGCCTCAGTTTCCCTTACAGCCGGCTCTCTCAGCCTGGCTCAGGCGACACTGGGGTTGGGTCACTCTGTCGCGGGGGGCCCAATCAGGTCAGCGCCCACCCTGCAGCGTGTTCCCAGTGTTAAATAAGGAGATGCAGATATTTTCTGGAACCTAGCACTCTCTCTGCTGCCTTCATACGCACGCCCTGTCTTTAACTCATCTTTTCTTCCTGCCCAGACTGACGTGGGCCCCCCCTCCGGCCTCCCCCCTGCGCTTTTCTCAACAACATACTCGCCACACGTCGTTGTCCTCTTGAGGGCAGGGCTGTATTTTATTTAACTTGACATCTTTGGTGTTTAGCGTGCTGCGTGTCATCTAACAGGCGCCCAACACGTGTGTTAAGTGCCTAAAACTCTCACCCAGGTGTAGCGCTTCTCAGTGTGCCATCCGCCATCTCCACTGACCCTCCCCGGAGCCGTGTCCCCTCGAAAGCCCTGGAGTTACTGCTTCCCTTGTAGGGAGCACACCTTAGAAGGGAAGAAGCGGGGCTGTGAACCTCAAGTCCAGCCTTCCTCCTCTTCCACGCTGCTCACGTGAGGAGCTTGGGGAGGCGACCAGCCTTAAACCCATGCGTTGTTGTTTTTCTGCTCTGTCCTGCCCTGGGTGTATTAGTAAGACGACATCAGTCAGTGATGTCTGTTCTCCCTGTGTGTCTGTGTTTGTGGTTAATCGGCGGAATGAATTACGGAATGAATCAATGAATTCCTGGAATGCTCTGAGGCCATCGTGAGCACTGATGATCTGAAGTAATCCTGACAGGTTTTTCCTCCAGCCATGTCCTGAATCTCATGAAAGCCAGCTTTACTTCCAGCATAATTAGAGCAGTAGGTGACCCAGAAGCAGCTCAGAGCAGAAATAAAATCTTCAGAAAAGACCTGTCTGATTTCATATGATTTATTTTTTCTCATCTTGTCATTGAAAACAAGGGTTGAAATTTCAAATTATGGGATTCTTTTCTCTTTTAAAGGCCCCTGAGACAGTGAGCCTGCAACACTGAAAACCTAAAGGGTCGGAAGAACCCTCGAGACAGGGTGTGCGAGGAGAAGGGATTGGGTATTTGTTTTTCAGCAGATACCGTGCTGATCAAGAATTTTAACAGATAGTAAAAAGGAATCCTGGCCTAAGCACTGGGAGGCTTGGTTTCCACATTCAGTTTTGCAACCAGTGTTGAGACCTTGGGCACATCTCTTTCTCTCACATGACCTCAATCCTTTCATTTGGCCATTAAACCCCAAAACAGAACAAGTCATTTGTTGAAAAGAGAGCTGTGGGGCCATCTTTGGCAACCGTGCAAAGTCAGAGTCAAAGCAGGTCTCTTCATCCGGTTTCCTACCAGAAGCAGATGCGCAGTGCTCTTAAAGTTGGTTCGATGGCCTCTGTCGAACCAAAGTGGTTTTGCCTGTGGCGTCCCCCTCCTGAAAGCAAAAGTGTATCCTGGTTGTAGCCCCTGGCTCTGATCATCTCGCAGGGATCCCATGAAAGAAGGATTCTTTCTTCCCAGGGAGCATCATTTCCAAGGTCCAGAGCAAGCGTTCTTCTTCTCCGTTTATCTCTCCAGGCTGAACGCTCCATTTTCCTCAGCCTGTCCTGTGCGATGATCCCTGTGGCCTCAGCAGCTCAGCCACCTTTTCAGAATCCCCCAGGTGGCCAGTACCTTTTGTATTGTGATGTCACAAACTGATCTCAATGTTCCATGTGTGGTCCAACCTGGAGAGAGAGAGAGAGAGAGAGAGAGAGAGAGAGAGAGAGAGAGAGAGAGAGAGAGGGGAGAGGCATACTGCCCAGCCTCCGTCATGAAATAGACGAGTCGAGGACCCCAGCCCCATCGCTGGTCAAGCTCTGAGCTCTGATCGTGGGACACGTATGCAGTAGCAACAGGCTTGCCTTGGGACTGTTTGAGACGGCTTTTGCGGATGGTGGACACTGGGTGCCAAGTCTAGAAGTCACTTGTCAGTTGACATCTGACAAAGGGCAATTCAGTGGACAGAGTACTGTCTTTTCAGCAAATGCAGTTGGAACAGTCAGATGTCGGTACGACAAAAAAAACGAACTTCGGCCCAGTCCTCACACCTCCTACCCAAGTGACCTCTGAATGGATTCTAAATCTAAATGTCAAACCACAAAGCTGCTGGCAGAAAACTCGAGTCTTCATGACGACCAGGCTGGGCAAATGGTTCACGTGCATCTCAGCAAAAGCACCATGCATAAAATATTTTTTTAAAAAGACAGATTGGACTTAAATGAGAATTAAAAGTTGTCACCCTGTACAGGACCGTGTTAGGAGAAGGGAAGGAGAGGAGACAGGTCTGGAGAGAAGATTTGCACGTTGCAAGGGCTTGTTTTTGGAAGGTATAAAGAACTCTCAAAACTTAACAGCAAGAAAACAGTCCTGCTGTTTTAAGTGGGCAAAAGACTTAAGTAGACGCATGGTACTCCGATGGCAGACAAGCGCGTGGAAAGATGCGCGGCCCCACCAGCCACTAGAGACCCGCAAGTGAGGATGAGATGTGACCACACGCGCGCTAGAACGGCTGAAGTGCAGACGATACTGACAATGCCAGGTGCTGGTTGGCTCCTTACGTGACTGGTAGGGAGGAAAACGGTACGGCCACTCTGGAAAACAGTCGGGCTGTTTCTTACAAAACTAAACACATAAGAGGCGCCTGGGTGGCTCAGTTAGGCTCTGACTCTTGGTTTCGGCTCGGGTCATGATCTCACAGTTGGTGAGTTTGAGCTCCGTGTCGGGCTCTGCGCTGACAGCACAGAGCTTACTTGGGATCCTGTCTCTCTCTCCCTCTCTCTCTGCCCCTCCTGCTTGCGCTCACTTGTGCTCTCTCTCTCTCAAACATTAAAAAAAGTGAAAGAGCATGTATTCACGTTTAAAAAAATAAACATGTGAACCAGCAATTCTAATACTCCACGTTTAACCCACAGAAATGGAAACTTACTAAAAACCTGTACACGTGTGTGTGGCTGTTGATGGCAGTGCTGTTTATAATGGCCCAAACAACTCTCATGGTCTTCAACCTAATGGGTAAACAGTTTGTGATATAGCCACACAACACAACACTAGCCTGCAAACACGAAAAAAGAAAAAACCAAATTGTTTAATAAACACAACAACTTGGATGAGTCTCAGAGGCATTTTGCTGAGTGAAAGAAGCCATCGTAGAAGGTTACATACCATATGTTTCCATTTAGCGTGGCATTCTCCAGAAGAAAGGGACTGTGCTGGAGAACAGATCCGTGGCTGCTAGGGGTATATGGGTTGGGGGTGGGGAGCAGGTGCGGCCACTCAGGGTTAGCTACAGGGAGGTGGGGGAGGGACGGATGCGACGATGCCACAGATCTGTACAGGTACTGGATTCATTGAAATGATTTACATTGAGACCAAACGCAACCAAAAGTTCTGAGAAACCAACAAGAAAGCTCCAGTAATTTGAATGATGAAAATGTTTCTCGTTACTATGTTCCTCTGGATTTATTTTCTTTGTAGTTAACTAAATCTAGCCAGGTGTCCTGTTCCAATGCTCAGTAGAACCATTAGAAGTCGTGGAAAGGAGGCAGAGGTTTGGCAACCTAAGAGTCCTCAGTGTGCGGCTTGAGAAATGAGGAATTCTCGGGTCGAGTCCACAGACTTCTGCTCTGTTCTGGAGACTGTGTTCTGGGGAGGCCTCTGCACTCAGAAGGGCCCTCGCTTTGTCGTGTTTTCTCTCCACTTTCTGGAAAGCTGAGATAACTTAGAATTGTCACCCTGGAAGGTGTCCTTTCTACTGTGGTTTCTGATGGGGGCAAAATGATGGGATGATTTTTTCCAACAATCTCAAAGGCCCCCCTCCCCCCCCCCCCCCCCCGCCATTAATTCATAGCCCACTTGAAAGCATGTTTTTGTCTGCATTTGGAGCATTTTTTACTAATGGCTTTATTGAGATATGTTACATACCATAGAGTTTGTGTACTGGAAGCACACAGTTAGTGGTTTTAGTGAATGCAGTCGTGCCCCCATGACCGTGGTGTGCTTTTTGTCACCCCAGAAGCAAGTTCTGTGGCAGTCACCCTCCGGACCCTCCAGGCCTAGACAGCCACAGATTTGCTTCAGTTCTCACGGATTTGCCTGCTCTGCACACATGTCATGAAAGGAATCACTGAGGGGTTCTCTGTGGCCAGCGTCTTTCCCCCTGCCTGGCCTCCATGGCTCACGCACATCACAGCGCCATGCACCGCTGCTCGAGATGTCATGTCCAAACTCAAGAGGGCTCAAGTCCCTCTGTCCGAAGCCAGACTGACTTTAGTTCATCCCCCTGAAGGGGACGCAGAAGCAACACTGGACTGGGATAATGGGACCTACGGCCACCCCGCCCCCCTCCCCGCCCCCCGGCTGGTGTTCGCAAGGGTTCTGTTTGGGGAGAGGGGGCCGACGGGGGAGGAGAGGGGCCTTAATTTACCTTCTATGTCTTTCTGTGGTTTGAGTTGTCTACCTTTCAACAAATACAGCCTTAAAACGAGCCATCTGAGCGGGGAGCTCGCGCCTCCCCTCTTTTTTTTACTTTGTATCCCTCTTTTTAAAAAAAGTATCTAAGAAATCAGGTATTTTTAAAGTTTCACTGGCATTATTTTTTAACTATTACCCCCCCCCCCCCCCAGATTTTTCAGTTACATTACAGAGTTGGTTCTGTATTACATACGTACATGGCCGCGATTATTGTTTCTAGTAGTTAGTATTTCTCTGGATCCTAGGTCATGTTTTTCTCCTTAAATTGTGTTTGTATCAGAGTTGCTACCTTGGGGTTCTTTTACCTAGATTTGCCCTACGACTTTTCCATGCCTTAATTTTCCATCTTGAATTACCTTTTCGTTTGAACTGTCTTGCGTAAACTGCACAATTCTGGTGCTTGTTTTCTGTCGTGTCCCACAATCCCTGCCTCTTGACCGGTGATTTTTAACCAGTTTGTGGTAGGCGGGTCACTGCTGTCACAGGAGTACAGCTGCCTTCAAACCGGGCCACGTGTGTTCCTGGGGCTCCCCTGGCAAGGACGGCTTGAAGCAATCCGTTTCCGGAGCCCCCGTTTCCGTCCGTACTCCGTGCTGACTTGGGTCTGTCTGCCAGTGTGCCTGTGGGGTGCTGGCTCCCTTTCCCCACGCCACCTTTCAGAATCGCTCCGTTCTCACTCGAGCAGACGGGCACGTCGCAGCCTTTCCAAATCTTAGGAAGATTCACTGCCTCCGGCTAACCCAGCCCTCAGCAGACCAAACAGAGGACTAATTTGAGGTGCACTGGCCCCGAAGGAGAGTCTCCTGGGAGCAGAGGAAGCAGCCCTGGGGAACGTGGAAGAGGGCAGCTTTCATTTCAGCAAGGCCGCCAAGTCACGGCGTAGCGCCACGCCTCATCTGTCGGGTTGTCTGTTGAAAATTAAAGACGCGGGGCGCCTGGGTGGCTCCATCAGTTCAGCGTCCGACCCTTGATTTCCGTTCACGAGATCGAGCCCCGTGCCCGGCTCTGCGCTGACAGCAGGGAGCCCGCTTGGGATTCTCTCTCTCCTTATCTGCCCTTCCTCCCCACGTCTCAAAACAAAGAAACTTAAAAACTTAGGGGCGCCTGGGTGGCTCAGTCGGTTGAGCGTCCGACGTCGGCTCAGGTCATGATCTCACAGTCCGTGAGTTCGAGCCCCGCGTCGGGCTCTGTGCTGACAGTTCAGAGCCTGGAGCCTGCTTCAGATTCTGTGTCTCCCTCTCTCTCTCTCTCTCTGCCCCCCCCACCCCCCCCCACACTCTGTCTCTCTCTCCTTCAAAAATAAATAAACATTAAAAAATTTTTTTTTTAACTTAAAAGACTTCAGAGATGGTATGCTCTCACTTTGAAGTGTATAAGCATGTTTGATTTGGAAAATCAGTCAGAATCTTTCTGATAGCAAGTCAACCTGAGTTGGCTGCCTAGCTTGAGTAAACAGGCTGTGCCGGTTATGTTTTATGACAGACCTTTTTCATGAATTGAAAGAGCTTAGGGGGCGCCTGGCTGATTCAGCCAGTCAGTGTGTGACTCTTGATCGCAGGGTTGTGAGTTCGAGTCTGTGTAATCTGTACACGATGGGGGAGTAGAGATTACTTAAAAATAAAATCGTAAAGAGGTGCTGGGTGGCTCAGTCCATTAAGTGTCGACTTCGGCTCAGGTCATGATCTTGCAGTTTGTGAGTTCGAGCCCCACATCGGGCTCTGTGCGGACAGCTCAGAGCCTGGAACCTGCTTCCGATGCTGTGTCTCCCTCTCTCTCTCTGCCCCCCCCCCCCCCCGATCGTGCTCTGTCTCTCTCTCTCAAAAATAAATAGACACTTAAAAAAATTTTTTTTAATCTTAAAAAAAAAGCTTAAGCTCACATATTAAATTGTATTTATAAATTTAACGTCCTTAATGTACATATACCACATATAATGTTTCTAAACGTTAAGTCCTTTGCAACCATCTAAACTTACCAGGAAGAATTGTAGATGCCACCTAAACAAAATATGCAACAGGATACATAATTTTCCTAGATATTCCTAGAGGTTAAAGGTACACAAGCAGAAAAAATTAGGAGATGAGACTAATAGCCCTTCCTTCTGTCTTATTCTGTATTTTCTATATTTTTAAAATGCTTTTTCTCCTTTTCTCTCCTCCTGCCTCGCCTTCTGGATATAGATATTAAATTGTCTTCAGTTGAATTCAAAGCCGTACGCTCTCTTTCATTCTCCTGGCTGCACCTCCTAACCTATTGTGACCCCGTGCTTGTGCTTCTTTTTTGTTGTCGTCGTTTTAAGGCTTCTCGAGGTTCAGGCCTGCCCAGTCATCCACACTCTCTTCCCTTCCTCTGCTCCACATAGACTCATACCCACGCCTACAAACGTTGGTGTATCTGGAACTTTTGTCCTAAATTACAGCTACACTTGCTTTAAAAATGGTTTTGATTATCATTCTTATCAAACACAATTAAACCTCAGGCAATAGAAAACTTCACTACATTTTTGCTTCCCCCGATTTTTTGAACTATTTTTAAAGCCGTTTCAATCTGCGACTCCACAGTATCATGTACGTTCGTGGCGCTGTGGAGCCATTGCCCCGCTCCAGTTTCCAAACATCTTCATCCCCCCCTAAAGGAAGCTCCATTCTCATTCAGCAGTCTCTTCCCATGCCTTCCCCCCCCCGCCCCCGCCATTAAATATATTTTTGAGGTTTTGACATCTTGGGGGGTGGGGTTTGCTGGCCGGGGAGAGAGCCCTCACAGAGCTAGCGGGTTCCTGTAGACAGTAAATTGATGGTGGGGCCACTTCTCATCGACAGACCGGCCCGTCCCAGTCCATACCCCCAACACCTCCTTTATCAGGCTCCCAGTCCCCGACGCCGGGATTTCTCCTGCCCCAAACAACCCCAGACAACTGGGAACAGCCCCTGTCCCCTCAAACCTGCTGGAATTATTGAAACTAGCATTTACTCTGCTCCCCCTGCTCTGCCTTTCCCACAGAAGCCCCGAGAAAAGCTGTGGCCTCTGCTTCCCCCTCGCTCTTCCCTGCCCCCCAGCAACACTGGTGCCTAACACCGTGCCTCTTGTTTAAGGGGAGCTGTGAGTGGCATCAGACTCTTCTTTCCGCAGCTTCATCGTCACTCGGACACCTTCATAAACTAAGACCCAGGCACAGATTATTGCCGCCACCCGCGACAACACGAATCCGTGACCTGTGCGAATTTGCCTCGTCTGCGTATCTCCTAGAAATGGAGTCATACGACGTGTGTCCTTTCGCGGCTGGCTGCTTTCACTTTAGCATCGTGTGTTCGAGGTTCATTCACGTCATAGCCTGTGTCACTACTTCCTTTTTAGGAAGCATCCCCTGGGATCATGACCCGAGCCGAGATAAAGAGTCGGACATTCAACCGACTGAGCCACCCAGGTTCCCCAACACTTATATTTTTATAACCAAAGAAAAAAAAATCACTCGGTTCTTCTTCCTCGTTGCCTATTCCCACCTCATGTTTTAAGTATCTCTCCTTATCTCTCCACTGGCATTTATTATACTTACTAAATTTTTTTCAATGTTTTATTTATTTTTAAGGCAGAGAGACACAGAGCATAAGTAGGGAAGGGGCAGAGACAGGGAAGACACAGAATCCGAAGCAGGCTCCAGGCTCTGAGCTGTCAGCACAGAGCCCAACACGGGGCTCGAACTCACGAACCACAAGATCAAGACCTGAGCCGAAGTCGGACGCTCAACCGACTGAGCCCCCCGGGTGCCCCTATACTTACTAAATTCTAAAATTCTCTTTCCCGTGGTATAGGTCTTCCAAAGAAGAAACTCATTTCTGTGTTCCTTTTACTCTCACATCACCACATCACAACTTCGCTTCCAACACCAGATGTGTGGGTTGTTATGAATCACAGAAGGTGCCCATTTCACTTAGATCACACTGAATCTAGGTCAGGAAGTGAGGACAAAGACCAAATATAACAGAAGATGCTCCCATTGCTCTTACGCTGTGGAGATTCCAGGGGTTTGGGGAGCTGCAGGCCAGAAACTGGGACACAGATCAAATATATATTTATTATATATCACAGGTTGCTTCATTTGTTGTTTCTCTTCCAAGTCTGTAATAAGTGCAAGCATATAATAGAGATGTTAGAACTTTCCCCTGTGAGTTCATCATTGTTTCCTTGGAGCGTTCGTTTGGCTTGGCTGGTGATGTCTATTTATGCTGCAGATGAGTTTGGCCAGGAGCTCGGTTGGGATAGAAGTTTGTAGGGGCAAAGCACCCTGGTATTGCGTTCTCGGCTCAAACATTCCCTTTGCAAATGCTGACGTTTGAAAAGCCAGACCGTATCAGTATCCTCTCTGTACGCCAGTAATTCACGTACTTCCTGAGTACCGGTCTTCAGCAGAACAGTTTAACAAACATTCTGAACACCCGGTGTGGATACCAAGAATTGTGCCGAGCGCAGCTGGGTATCAAAGAATAAAACAGGTAGCCCCTCCCTAAAGAACAACCATCTGTGACAATTAAACTGATAATACTGTAAAATGCAGAAGAAACATAACAGCAGGAACAATTTTGTCTATCGTGGGGGCTCAGTAAACACTTGACCGAAGAGGTGGATCTTGAAGGGCAAACCCAGCTTTGATTGCGTTTGGTCATGCAGCTTTGCCAACAGGTTTTCCCGTGTCGGTGGTGGTAACTAATTCTCTGTAGCCATTTCTCCACCCTCTTTTCCGTTCCTAGGAAGTGAGGACCTTCCTATCAGAACACTCTTTTTTTTAAAGCACAAATTTCATGAAAAACCAGTATAATAAAGCAGATTTTTTTCTATGTTTCTTAGTCAAAGACCCTTTTATGCTCAAACATCCCACCAAGAGAGAGTAGAAGAGAAAGCAGTCCATTTACAGAAAAGGAAACTAAGAGCCACAAAACTTAGATAACTTTCCCGAGCCCCACAAGTCTTTGAATTCAGTCTCCTAAGTACAGTGCCCTTTAGTGTAGCTCCCTGATTTGTTATCAGTCACTCTGCTGTCTATTGGGATCTAGACACGTGGAAAACACTCTTTCAAATCAAGTCGATACAGTTGTCGGTTACTGAGCATTTACTGTGTTCAAGATGCACAGCCAAATGCCTTCGCATTTAGTATCCTGTGTGAGATTTGGTGACCTTTCCTTGCATTCACTCACTCATTCATATATTCATCGTGCAGTTAACATTTACCCTGTACCTACTACATCCTAAACAGTGTACTAAGTGCTGAGTTCAATTCATAGTAATACATTCTAAGGTGCTGCCTTAAACAAGACATTTCTCTTTTTTTTAAGTTTATTTTTGAGAGAGAGAGAGAACGAGAACGAGTGGGGGAGGGGCAGAGAGAGAGGAGACAGAGAAACCCAAGTAGGTTCCCCGCCATCAGTGCAGAGTTCAATGTGGGGCTAGAACTCACGAACCACGAGATCATGACCTGAGCCGAAATCAAGAGTCGGATGCTTAACCAACAGAGCCACCCAGGCGCCCCTCAAACAGGACATTTCTTTTTTTTTTTTTTTTTTTTCAACATTTTTTATTTATTTTTGGGACAGAGAGAGCATGAATGGGGGAGGGGCAGAGAGAGAGGGAGACACAGAATCGGAAACAGGCTCCAGGCTCCGAGCCATCAGCCCAGAGCCTGACGCGGGGCTCGAACTCACGGACCGCGAGATCGTGACCTGGCTGAAGTCGGACGCTTAACCGACTGCGCCACCCAGGCTGCCCCCAAACAGGACATTTCTTAACGCTCTCACTGAATTGCTCTTCAGATGTTAACAGCTCCTATCCTATTTTTCTAGCATTTTCTATTGCCTTGACACGATTGATTTAGGAATTGGTGCTGTACCTGCAGTTCATAGTTATTCACGTGGCCAGTCCTTTGATTGAACAGATGAGGAGGCCAGGATTGAGAGTAGAGAAGTAAATGCCCAAGGATGTATGGTGTATCAGTGAGAAAGCATGGGCACGAATCCGTATCTCATAACACCCTGGCCAGAAATCTTTCCACATTTCTTTTTTTTTTTTACTCTTTTTTTTTTTTTTTTTAATAATTTTTTTTAACGTTTATTTATTTTTGAGACAGAGACAGAGCATGAACAGGGGAGGGGCAGAGAGAGAGGGAGACACAGAATCTGAAACAGGCTCCAGGCTCTGAGCGGTCAGCACAGAGCCCGACGCGGGGCTTGAACTCACGGGCCGCGAGATCATGACCTGAGCCGAAGTCGGACGTTTAACCGACCAAGCCACCCAGGCGCCCCTCCACATTTCTTATTCCTCATAATTTTGCACAAGTGCCTTATTGAAGTTAGACGGCAGAGTTAAAAGAATGCCCTCAGAAGGTGCACTCTTCCCGCTTATCTACTTATTGAAACTGAGAAAAGACAGTTGTCACATGACTGGAGGACAGAGGAGAGGAAGGATGGAGGTGAAAGGCACATTCTCACGGTGAAGATGTTTACACTCAGGCTAACATCTTCAGGAAGTGCTCAGAAAATGAAAACGAGTACCCTTTGGTAGTTTCATAATCATCATTGACTTCTGCTGCAAGCCACGACAGCATGATGATCACGGACTTGCTCTCTCGACAAAAAACCCGTGAAACTGAACAAAATGTACGAAGCACCTGAATATAAGGATACTTAAAAATTCACATAAAATACTAAATTCTTGCTGTTTTCAGGCATTGACAGGTAGCACAGGACTCCAATTCTTGAGTGCAGAAACATTGAGAAGCCCCACAGTGGCTCTGGCTTTCTGCCTGGGACTCCTTTTTGGTTTTGGCACAAAGTGGTGGGGCTCCAGCCGAAAGGTGATCTTAATGAGCTCAGAAGGCAGATACATATTGGAATTCCAGGCTTCTGAAATAGCTGGATGTTGCAGGGCAGAGAAATAGAGAAGAGGAAGCCTCGTGGTAGGAGCAGGGATAGCAGAGTTTTGTGTAGGGGTTCACTTTGGGTAGCTGGCTAAGGGCTGGCCGGCTATGCACGTGTAGAATGAGACTGTCTAGGAGGCCTGCAGAAGGGCTAAGAACTGAATGATGATGCCCAAGTTCATGCAGTGCTGGGACGTGTTGGAGATTCTAGTCAGCCTTAATGAAGAGACCTCACTGAGCACCTCAGGCATTCAGTTGAGACCCCAGAACAACCATACCTTAGGAGTGAGGGTGGTGCCCTTGAGTAAGGGCTACCCCCTAGGGCTAAGTTCAAAATGGAAAAAGAACTTAAAGAATTAATACACACTTGATCGCACTGAAAGAATCTTCCAGTAATTTACCTGCCTGCTAGGACAAATTGAGTACCTTTAAAGGAAGACAGTATAACCCAGACTCTGCAGCATGTCATAACGATGTCTAACATGCAGTCATAAATTTGTGAACATATAAAGAGCCAGAAGATGTGAGGGGGAAAAGCAATCAGTAGACCCTTAAGTGATGCTTAAGTTTGAATTTGCAGGCAGGTGCTTCCAAGTTGCTGTTACAAATATGCTCAAAGACTTAGAAGATGGATACAGTGAGCAAACATACAGAGAAATGGAAATTGTAAAAAGAAATTTACCAAATGGAAATTCTAGTACTAGAGGTGAAATTTTAAAATTCACTGGATGGGGGGCGCCTGCGTGGCTCAGTCGGTTAAGCGTCCGACTTCGGCTCAGGTCATGATCTCGCGGTCGGTGAGTTCGAGCCCCACGTCGGGCTCTGTGCTGACAGCTCAGAGCCTGGAGCCTGCTTCCGATTCTGTGTCTCCCTCTCTCTGACCCTCCCCCGTTCATACTCTGTCCTCTCTCTGTCTCAAAAATAAATAAACGTTAAAAAAAAAAAAATTAAAAAAAAATAAAATAAAATAAAATTCACTGGATGAGATCCACAAAAGTGGCTCAGAGATTGTATTAAAAAGGGTTAGTGGACTTGGATACTGGTCAATAGAAATCATCTAAAAACCAGGGAAATCACATTGGGAAAAATTAACAGAGCCTTGGTGACTTTGGGGGATGATACCAAGAGGGCTAAATGTGTGTGATTGGAATCCTTGAGGAAGAGGAGAAAGGGAATGGGGCAGAAGGATAATGCTTGAGGAAATAACTACCAAAACCTTCCCAAACTTGCTGAAAAACCTTAACTCATATATCCAAGAATCTCGGCAAACGCCTAGCAGGATAAATACAAAGAAAACCACACTTAAGCCCATCATAGTCACGCTGCTGGAAACCAAGAAAAGGAAAATATTCAAAGCGACCAGGGAAGATATGGTACATTATATACAGAGGATGATGATATAAATGATGGCTAGCTTCTCATCAGAAACCATGGATGTCAGAGACAGTGGAACAATGTTTTTTTTAACTGCTAAAAGAAAAAAAAAATCTCAAAATTCTCTATTCAGAAAAAAGTACCTTCAGGTATGTTGGCAAAATAAAGGTGTTTTTCAAATAAAAGAAAGCTAAAGGATTTGTTGTAGTGGTATACCTGCTGTTATATTCCTCAGCTGAAGAACAATGATGGAAACTCAGATGTCTAGGAAGGGATGAGGAGTACTTGAAAGGATAAGTATATAAGTAAATAGACTTTTTCTCGTGAAATATATATATTTATATGTGGATGTGTACATGACCGTGTAAAGCAAAAATATATTAATGTATAACATTGTATTGTGACTAATACATGTGGTGACTGTCCCGTGAAGGATGGGAGTGCATTTATGTGATTGCTGTGTACTTAACACTTTACAGGAAGTAGCACAACAGTAACTCTGAGTATACTGTACAAAGTTAAGAATGTATATTGCAATCCCTCGAAGACGTCTAGATAATAATGTGAAGGGGCCCCTCGGTGACTCCGTCAGTTAGGCGTCCAACTGTTGATTTTGGCTCAAGCCATGATCTCACAGCGGTGAGAGTGAGCCCTGCACCGGGCTCTGCACTGTTACTGCGGAGCCTGCTTGGGATTCTCTCACTCCCTCTCTCTCTCTGCCCTTCTCCTGCCTGCCCACGTGCTCTCTCTCGAAATACACATTAATATAATCATAATAATGTAAAGAGGTATAGCTAAAAAGTCCATAGAGAACTTAAAATGGAATTCTAAAAAGTAATTTATCCCAAAGAATGTGGGAAAAGAGAAACAGGGAAACCAAAACAGATGAAACAAACAGAAAACAGCAAGATCGTAGACCTATGTGCAAACATGTCGATAAATTACATGTAAATAGACTAAACACGCCAGTTAAAAGATAGAGATTGTCAGACCAGGTGGAAGTGCAGGGCTCAATTGTGTACTGTCTGTAAGAGATACTCTTTAAATACAAAAGTAAAAGAGGCTGAAAGTAAACGGACGTGTAGCGGGCAGAGTGATGCTCCCATCCCGCCTTAATCCCCAGGCTGCGAACATGTTACCTTAGGTGGCAAAAGGGACTTTGCAGATATGATCGGAGTCATGCACCTGGAGATGAGGCAACTATCCTGATTATCCAGTGGGGGCTGGTCTAATCCCATGAGTTGTTAAAAGTGGAGAACCTAAAAAAGAAAATGGTAACTGTGTGAGGCGATGAACATGTTCATTAGCTTGACCATGGCGGTTATTTCCCAATGTATACGTATATCAAGACATCAAGCCATACACCTCAAATGTAGATAAATGATATGTTTATATGTATATACAGTTTTTGTCAGTTATACCTCAGTAAGGATGAAAATAATAAAAGCCCCCCCCCCCCCCCCCCCCCGCCAAAAGACCCCTCAGATATGGCCAAAAGACGCGACCACAGTGCAGAACCTTTCCTGGCTCTGGTCAGAAATAGATGTTAGATTGGAAGGGTGAACGGTAGTGGTTCTGCATTCCTGGCTTTGGAGGAGGAGGAGGGGGCCATGAGGAAGGAGCATAGGTGGCCTCTCGAAGCTGAGAAAGGCCAGGAAATTCTCCTTTAGAGCCTCCAGAGGGAAATATAGCACTTCCAACACCTTGGTTTTAGCTCAGTGAGACCCGTGAGATCTATGTCGGACTTCTGACCTATTATCTTTCAAAACTGAGATAACAGATTTGTACTAAAAACTGTCAGTGTGCAGTAATTTTCTACAACAGCAACAGAAAACCATACGGGATGGAGAAGGATACACCAAGCAAATAGCATAAGAACCTGCACAACTACGTTAACACCAGATAAAGTAAACTTCACGACAAACTGTTACCAGTGATAAAGAGGGACATTTCCTACTGATCGGAGGGTCAGTTCATCAGGAAGATATTTTAGTCATGAAAGTATATGTACCCCAATGACAGCTCCAAAATACATGTAGTAAAATCGCAGAATTAAAGAGAATAATAGACAAATCACCAGTTGGAGATGTTAAACCTTTTTCTCATCAGTTGATGGAACAATTAGACAAAAACAAATCAGCAAACCAGTAAGGACTTTGATCTGAGCAACACTTGACCTAATTTCCATTTTTAGAACACTATACCCAATTTTAGGATACATGTCCTTGTGCACATAGTACATTCACCAAGGTAAACCTCACGCTGGGCCATGAAACAGGTCTCTGTAAATTTTAAAAGATTGGAATCAGGGGCGCTGGGTGGTGCAGTTGGTTAAGTGGCTGACTTCAGCTCAGGTCATGGTCTCACAGTTCGTGAGTTTGAGCCCCACATCGGGCTCTGTGCTGACAGCTGAGAGCCTGGAGCCTGCTTCAGGGTCTCTCTCTCTCTCTCTCTCTCTCTCTCTCTCTCCCTCTCTCTCTCTCTCTTTCTCCCCCTTCCTCCCTCTCTCTCTGCCCCTCCCTCTTTAAAAAAAAAAAAGATTGAAATCATACCAGGAAAAACAAAAAGTTACACTAATTACGTTCTTTGACCACAATAGAATTAGAAATAAGTAACAATAACAGATACTTTAAAAACACCAAATATTTAGAAATTAAAATACTTCTAAATAAGCTATAGATAAAAGAAATCATATGGAAAAATAGAAAATATTTTGAACTAAAGGAAAACGAAAAGCACAATATGTCTAAATTTGTGGTTTGCACCTAAAGCAGTGCTCAAAAGGGAATGTGTATCTTTGAAAGCCTTTTAAAATACATTTTCAGGGCGCCTGGGTGACTCAGGCGGTTAAACGTCCGACTTCGGCTCAGGTCATGGTCTCACGGTTCGTGAGTTCGAGCCCCGCATCAGGCTCTGTGCTGACAGCTGGGAGCCTGGAGCCTGCTTCGGATTCTCCCCCTCTCTCTGCCCCAACCCACTCGCATTCTGTCTCTGTCTCTCTCAAAAGTAAATCGAAACATTAAAAAAAAAAATTTTTTTTTAATTTTTTTTAAATACATTTTCGACCTTCAAAGTACTTTCTAGCTTAGCTGTCCGGCTAGAACTGCTCTTCCTACACTGCTCTGTGCAGCTGTTTCCCGCTGTATCAATCATAACATCTTAATACCTTTGGTCGTTAGCTTTTCAGTGATTGTGTGTTGGTTCTGGGACAAGGCCTCTCTGCGGCCCCAGTTAATTTGGAACCAAGGGTTGGGAATGGACCTTATCTCCACGAGAGCCCGGTGGAGGCAGGCAAAGTGAGGGTCGTTAGCCCCATTTCACAGTTGAGGAAACTGAAGCCCCAGGGCCTCTTGATGAGCAAGTAACAGGGCTGAGTTTCCTGTGTTCCCCACACATTTCTTTTCCTCGCAGGCCCTCAGCTGCCAACTGAGATCTCCCCGTCAGAAGTGTCTCCCCAGCAGAGGTGCAAAACGGGTACTAAGGTCAACATTAAACCTGTAGCAGCTGTTAAAACGTCATCATGTAGCCTTGTGTTCTCCGGAGGATCGGTGAGGATACTTCTGAGTTTTCTCGGGGCCTTTTCATAAAAGCCTTTAGGGAGCCACCCGCCCTGACCTCCCCTTTCTAGGGCAGGCGGGAGAACCTGGGCCCGGACCTTTCAGGTGGCTGAGGCCGAGAAGGGAGGCCCTGAGCTGGGGGGCAGCCGGTACCACCGCAGGCCCTGCGCCCAGCCTGCCGCTGCGCCCTCGCAGGAAGTGCTTCGGGGCGTGAGGCCCCGGCCTGCGAGGCCTGCGAGTTTCAGGCGGCGGTGGCTCCCAGCCGCCCACGCTGCCGGGGCTCTGCAGTGTGAGCGTCTTGTTGCTCTATTTTCTACCTCGGTTTCAGTTTGTAACTGGGGTTTATTTCCCCTTTGTCTCTGGTTCAGCTTCCTTTTCCTGTTTGGTTTGAAGCTGAGTCTAAAAATCAAGTTCGCTGCCCTCCGAGGGTCTGTGGTCCTCTGATCGGCAGAGCCTGTGGAGTACAGGACTCACCTCCTCAGGGTTGCCTGTGCTAAAGCCTTTCAGCCATGGCCACGGGGTGAGTATGGGGACCAAAAAGGGGACAGAAGAGTGGCTGGACTCCTCCAGCCTAGAATCATAACAGTGTAGAGCTGAAGGGACCACAGAAATCATCTCGGATCGCCTTGTTATAATAATGGGGAAACCGAGGACCGAGGACAAGGGACTTACCCAGGGTCACCCAGCAAGTTTGTGACCGAGCCCGTCCACTCTTCATCTGCTGGCCTGTCATGACATGGGCCCGTGTCTCTTACTGTCTGTGATCTTTAATGGCTTCTGTGTTGAAAGCACTCCTCAGAGATCAAACACCTGTCTTGAGTAATAGAAGGGGTTTGACGATCTAACGGGGTCCGGGTTTGGCTCTGATGCCCTTGGCTCCTCTCTCCAGAATGGCCTGAAAACATTCAGATTGTTTTCTCTAAATACTGGGGCAAATAGGGAAGCGCCGAGGTTCCTTTTGTAAGAGAAACTTCGTCAACTGACGAGCACAATCCTGACCTGCTTGAGAGAGTGGCAACTGACTTAGGCCGTCGGCCACTCAGACCTGCTGCTCAGCTCTTGGGTGGGCGGCAGCCAGGCCACACTGTTCCCATCGGATCGTGACTGCTCTCTCTAAAGATGGGGAGGCACTCCCCAGCCTGTGACCCCATGGAAGATTGTAGGTGATAGGAGTTTTATCCTCTGGGGGTTTTGGTGTTGACTTGATTAAACTCATTATAAGTTTGTATCTTAGCATAAAATGATAATCCCTCACCTCACAAAGCACTTCTCAGTTTCCAAAATGCCGTTTCGATGGCATGGGGTTGATCAGGGCGGTAGCATCACTCCTGTTTTGTGGGTGAGGAGGCCCAGCCTCTGCAAAGTCGTGCCGCCCGGGCAGGTTCGCGTGTGGCGGGGAGAGGAGGGATGGCCGCACCTAGCGGTTTTTCCAGGGCACAGCACAGGCACTGTGGCAGCATTTTACAGTGAGCTAATAAAACCGGCCCTACAGTAAGGAGATCTTGGCCGACACTCCCGCTCAGCAGAAGAGGGGATTTGGTGAGGGGGCGTCGCAGCCTTGGCCAGGCCGCCGGAATCCTTTCCTTCAGGCCCAGAGTCGCCGGGGCCAGGAAAACACGCCGTCCTCTTTATGGTTGGCTTTATTCCTGCTCCTTTGCAGCTGGTTTTCTGTGATTTTAGTGATTTTCCTATAACTTTAAAGGACTTGTGGGTGGGGCTGTGGAGAACAGAATACTTGCACCTCCAAGGCATGTGAACGTCCACAGTGGGAAGGGACCGAAGTCATTTTCAGCTGTGAGGTACAGTGTGAATAGCTCAGGCCGTTCACTCTGGCCTGTCAACCGCCGCTTGCAGGAAGGTACGTCGGAAGTGAACGGGAGGAAACCACACAGGTTTTTAAAGGTCTTTTAAAATTGTCAGAGTCTTGGAATTTTCCATCTTGAAAGGCCCTTAGGAGCCTATCCACAGTAGATCATCCAGGTTAGCGGTGCTTTAAGCCTCTTGTCTCCACTTCAGCCAAACTAAGTCTCTTTCATCTTTTTAAAGTATCCCTCCCTATTTCTTTGAGGAAAAAAGAGTGTCTTGTTGGCGATGATGCTTTTGAAGTCTGGAAGCCGCCTGAGGAGTCCAGCTCTGAGGTGCACACACCAGGAAGTGGGGGCCCAGAGCCCAGGGGTCCAGGCAGGACTTGTCTGGTGACTGAGGTAGTGGCCGACCAAACCAGAGGCCCCGCTGCCCCTCACTGCCCTCCGCACGCACAGCGCCGGCGGGCAGGGTCGGTAGCCACAAGCATGGCGGCTGGAAGGCCTTTCAGCTTTTTGGTTTTCCTCCTGCTGACAGAACAGGGTACGTACACATCCAGGTTCCTAAGTCACCGTCGCGCCTGTGCCGGGGTCACGGGGCTTTCGAGTCACGAAAACTCGTCTGCCAGGCCCAGCTCCGGCCGTCCGAGCGCTCAGCTGTGGGCTGGGAGCCGGAGTGTCCGGGGCACGTGGCGGTGTCCAGCCTCCCCTCACGGGCGGTGTCGCCCTTCTTTCTCTCAGCGGTCCTCAGGGCGGCGAGTCTCGTTTTTATCGTTTCCGCGTCACAGAGGAAGAAACCAAACCAGAGAAGGAGCAACCCCCTGGGAAACCTAGCCTTGAGCTCATGGCTCCTGACTCCATATGCTTTGTCCTCTGCCCTTCCGCACCGACCGAGAGCTGGTCTCTGCTCAGAGACGCGGGGACACGCGGGGTGGGGGGACAGCACTTAGAAACGGAGAGCCCGCGAGGCCTCAGGGCCACGCGCACGCGCAGTGGGGAGCGTAGACGGGAAGAGCAGCACGGGTTGAGATGTTGGGGCTGTCAGGAGCGACTTCCGGGAGAAAGGGGGCTCTCGGGGGAGCTCAGAAGGAGAGGGCATGACTTTAAAAAGGAAAGGAGCAAGCGTCCCAGTCAGCGTCCCCCGGGGGCTGCTCTCTCTGGGTGCCAGGGAAGCAGGGGAACAAGACAGGCCGTCCTGTCCCAAAACCGCACTGGGGGCAGGGACACAGTCCAGAAACCAGAAACCACAGAGGAGAGAGAGACCGGAATGTGCCAGAGGCTGGCGGCGAATGGCTGGGCCATCGCCTTACCCAGCGGCCCCGCTGGGGACATTTACTCAGACACCTCAGCCGGGAGGTCACGAGGTCAGCCACGAGGCAGCCTTGCCAAAATCTGAAGATGGAAATGGGAGGTGGGGGCAAGTGTGAAGGCCCTGACGGGCACGGTTTGGTGGGGTCAGGAGTCGAAGAACAGGGAAGCTGAAGCTCCTTGGATCTGGAGAGGGAAGGAGGTGAGGGCAGAGGAGAAGGCAGGCCTTCTCACACAGAGCCGCCAGGCCTGGCGAGGAGTTTAGATTCCTTCATTGTCTTAGGAAGCCTTTGGAGGGTTTTAAGCAGGAGGAAAGGCGTCCGATAGAGGCTTAAGAAAAATCACTCGGGCCGCTGCGTAGATGGTTCTCCTTGTGGCAAGAGTGGAGGCAGGGGGCTCTTGCGGTCCTGCAGCGAATCGGAGTGGTTTGGACTAGGGACGGGGCAGCCGGTGTAGGGGGGCATGTGCTTCAGAGGCACGGGCTCCAGGACATCCTGGTGGGTCAGATGTGGGTGTGAAGGAAAGTGATTCACACCTGTCTCGGGGGACCTGTGGTTTCTTTTGCCACAGTGGGGGTGGGAGCCTTGGTACAATAACTGGAGCGCCGGCTGGGGTCCGTGGGGTTTTGGAGCCTGCGTCGGCGGGCTCCCGGTAAATGTCGGTTGAACAAGACCGCAGCAGGCGGGAAGCGGCTGATCTCACGGTGCGGCCAGAAAGGCTACGGAAGAAAATGTATCTGCCCCTTTCCGTGGAGCCAACTAACCTTAATCCCTTCCCTGTCTCCCTCCTGTCTTTATTGCGCTTGGGTGTTTTATTTTTTCTAAAGGCTTCTCACCTTCCAACACACTGCAAACTTATTTACTATTTAAAAAAACTTTGGGGGCACCTGGGTGGCTCAGTCGGTTGGGCGACTGACTTCGGCTCGGGTCATGATCTCACGGTTCGTGGGTTTGAGCCCCATGTCAGGTTCTGTGCTGACAGCTCGGAGCCTGGAGCCTGCTTCCGATTCTGTGTCTCCTCTCTCTGGCCATCCCCCACTTACGCTCTGTCTCTCTCTGACTCTCAAAAAATAATTAAGTGTTAATAAAAAAAATTGTTTTTAACTTTTTTAAGTCTATTTATTTTGAGAGAGACAGAGACCACATGATCAGGGGAATGGCAGAAAGAGAGAGAGGGAGAAGGAGAGAGAGAGAGAGAGAGAGAGAGAGAGAGAGAGAGAGAGAGAATGAATATCCCAAGCAGGCTCCACACTGTTAGCACAGAGCCCGACACGGGGCTCAAACTCACGAAACCATGAGATCATGACCTGAACCGTAACCTAGAGATGCTTAACCGACTGAGCCACCCAGGCACCCCAAATTTATATACTATTTTATTGGTTGTCTGTCTCCACCCCTCTAGAATGTAAGTTCCAGGAGGGGAGGGTTTTGTCTGCTTTGCTCACAGACACAAAGACAATGCACATTTGTCCAAATGCTGCACGTCGTTAACTGCGTTTGTCGTATGACCCTGGAGATGCCTGGGCTACCAGAGCTGCTCCTCGGTGCCGCTTCCTGGCGTGGCGTGGTAGAAAAGAGGCCAGAACGGCAGACGGTCCACTTGCTCTCGGCCAGGGAAGGCGCCGAGGCTCCCTGTACCGTCGATTCTTAGTCGGCTGTCAGGGCACGGTCATTACCGCCTGTTCCGCTGTCCTGCAGGTCTTGAACGTGTAGAGGTGTGAGAAGCCTGGGTCCACCCCCCAGTCCTTCCGGCCCACACCTCTGCCTCTGCAGCAGGGTTTGGAATCCCGTCTCTAGGAGTAGCGGGTGCTTCCTTTGACGTCTTCTCCCAGGCAAGTTAGAGAGCCCCAGAAGCTCACGGTCAAACGGGCCCTTGGAGATCATGTTGTTCAGTTACTATTCCCAGGGACGTGTACCCAGATCCTTTGGGGAGCTTCCTGCAACTTCTCAGTCTTCTTCTGTCCCAAAGAATCCAACGTGCCTCCGGTTGAGGAGCATCTTCACAGTGATTCTGGGCTGTTCCCGTGAGAGTGTGTTGTGCCCTGCGGGTGTGCTGGGCAAAACGTGGCTGAGAACTGGTCTGATCCAGTGGTTTTACTTTGGTGACACCCCAGGAAGAAAAATAAAAGCTACCCTTTTTTGAGTGTTCGTAGCAAGCCTTATGCTGGTTCTGTTCTGTACATCGTATTTAATCCTCATCTTCGGAGGTGTTACGTTGTTAATCCCATCCTGCACGTGAGAACAGAGGTCAGCAAAGAGGTCACTCGTTCCAGGTATCGCTTGACAGAGTTGGATTTGAAACCGGATCTCTTGTGTTCTCAACAGCTAAGCTTGACTGTCGCCTGTCGAAGGACCTTGCCCCAAATTGCAGAGTCAAAGTTAGGATCGGAGCGTCTAACCTCTGTTATCCTCCGCGGTGTCTGATTTCACACCGTTCGTACGACGAGAGACAAGGAGACCTTCTCTCTCCCCCTGTGGCACCCCGTGCCTACCTCCGCCAGTCACCCGTTCGTTCATCATTGTGCTCCCAGCCTGCCCCAGGACACAGTGGTACTCATTTCTGCCCGTCCCCGCACCTACTCAGATGTGTGTTGAACTGAGCCGGTTGCCGTGCTGGTAACGAGGGGTGTCAGCTGGGGGCTCAGCCGGGTCTCATTCCCAGGCTATTAATTTACCGGCAGGGATCAGCATCCTGCCCCAGTCCTTGGTCCAGCCACATCGCTACAGCTGTCCCCAGGTTGTGCTGAAACGCATTCCATTTCTGCAAGCGATCAGAATCACATACTGTGGGGACACAGGCATGTACTGGGATTTATGAATGTTCTTGAGGTCCACATGGACTATCAGATGGCCCCCCGAGGAAGGACTGTGTTGGTGGCCTTGAAAGAAAGTGTGGCAAGTGGGTGTGAGACAGGTTCAGTCTAAGAATATCAGACTGTGTCGACAGTTGGTGGGAAGGTTTTTTCCAATTTCACTAGACTCCACAGAGAAGTGGAGGCCAGCCGTCCAAGCATCTGGGACGGTGGCATTATAATGGAGAAAAGGCAAACGTCTTCATTGCAGGTGATGGAGCAGTGTGACCCTCCCAACCAATTTGGATGGAAGAAAAGACGTCTGGGCTAACACTGAATTTAGGCTTCATTCACCCAAAGCCTTCCTTTAATTCTGGCTCTTACGAAACTGGGGCTCAGACAGTCAGCGTTTGAGTGTGTGTGTGTGAATGTATGCAGACCTCACCCTCTCTCTTCATTGCTGTAGTTCAGCCGCTCTCGTATGTGGCCAGGAGAACAACCCTTTTAGGGGGTGCGTCAACACTGTGTTCTTAATAACACTAAGGCAGTGTTTGCCTTTTTCACTCTTACCTCACAAATGCACAGTGGAGTTTTCCAGAAGCTACATGACATGTTGACATTGTCAACTGTGACAGGTAATGAAATGTGTGCTTGTGCATTCTTGTGTTTGGTTCTGTTTTTGTTTGGGGGGGGGTGGGTTTAGAGAGTTGCTTCTTTATTTGTTTTTATGTTTATTTATTTAGAGAGAGAGAGAGAGAGTCTGCACAAGCAGGAGGGGGGCAGAGAGAGAAGGAGAGAGAGAATCCCAAGCAGGCTCTGCGCCGTCAGCACAGAGCCCAACGTGGGCCTCGATCTCATGAACCGTGAGGTCATGTCCTGAGCCCAAACCGAGAGTCAGACGTTTAACTGACTGAGCCACCCAGGTGCCCCTGTGCATTGTTGTGTTTTAAAAAATTCTCAGTTTTTAAAAAAAAAAAAAATTTTAATGTTTATTTTTGAGAGAGAGAGAGACAGAGCATGAGTGGGGGAGGAGCAGAGAGAGGGAGACACAGAATCGGAAGCAGGCTCCAGGCTCCGAGCTGTCAGCACAGAGCCCGACGCGGGGCTTTGAACCCACAGACTGTGAGATCATGACCTGAGCCGAAGTCGGACGCTCAACCGACTGAGCCACCCAGGCGCCCCTAAAAAAATTCTGTTTTAATTTCAAATACGGTAAATATGGATTGACATACCCCACATAAACCAAAGCTTTGTGGCATTCTCAATAATTGCTATGGGTGTAAAAGGGTCCTGAAACCAAACATCTCAAGAACCGCTTCCGTGAAATAGTCACGTGCGTGTACTACAGGAAGCACGCACAGAGTTGGTAAGCACCCAGTTCGGGACGGTGGCTCCCGCAGGGAAGGAGGGGCACTGAGATCTGGGGAGGAGGTGCAGGGGTGTCACTGAAGCTGAACAGCTTTATGAGGTGACACCCCCACATAGAGCGAGGAACCTACTCCCCATTTCAGGTGTGAAACGGTTCCGAAAAAAACGTTTTAAGTGTAGAACATAACATTCAACGTGTTTCAGTCCCGTTTCCATCGAGGGGAAAAAAGTCACCCTCTGGATGGTTAACTAATGACCAAGGGGCAAATGTACCTTTCCCCTGGAGAGATCTGGCGTTCATTCGCTTCAGCCGCTTGCCTTTTGAAAGGGAGGCACTACCGTCATGTGCTTCCTGCTGTGATGGGGTCCAGTCACCTCCCCCTCCCCTGTCACCTCTGTCAGGTTCTCGCTGTCGTTCACTGTGAACTTCATCCTGAGGAAGCCGTCCAGAGTGTGGACAGCCGACAAGCCAGTTGGCCGGAACTCTTCACGCAAAAAAGTCAGTGTCAATGAAAAACATCAATTCTAGCTTAGCTTGAAAGAGAGTAGTAAGCAGGCAGCCCAACCGCATGAAATGCAGGGGGAGATCCTGGATCCAGAAGAATTTGGGTAACTGCAATATGGGCTCTATACCAGAGTTATTAGTAAAGTTACTTTTCTTAGGTATAATGTATTTAAGTCATATATTGGCATGTCCTTATCTTCAAGAAATGTGTGCTAAAAACCTTGGGGTTGAAATACCGTGATGTCTGCAGCTTACTTTCAAATGGTTCAGAAGGAAAAAAAAAAAACAAACATAAAAGAGATAAGTCCCACGTGGTAAAAATGCTGTAAGTAAAGCAGAAAAGCTGTACCGTATGGCAGAGAGGAAGATCTGTGGTGTAGACACAGCCCATCCACATACGCCACAGGACCCTGGGAAACCTACTTCCCTTCTCCAGGCCTGTTTCCTCCATCTAAATAAAGCACTTGTATTTCTCAGCTCTGACAAAGCTGTGGTTCCAAGTCCCTCTGTTTCTCAGTCACTGAACTGGGACATGGTAGTGCCCGTGGTGCGTCCGACCGGGACTTGAACGTGTGTTGAGCAGTGGTGCAAGGCCCAGGGTGATGGCCGGGGAGGCCGAGCTCTTCCCTCCGTGCCTTTGCTGACACCTATTTGCTTGCCGGAAGCCTCCCCTTCCTCCAGAGCAGGGTTAACTGTGCCCTCCTCTTGTACCCGTGGTCCTTTGCACACACCTGAACACAGCACTCAGAGCCTTGTAGACTGTATGTGCACGTGTGCCCTCCCCTCAAGGACAGACCGCATCTTGTATTCAACAGATGGCTGAGTTTCTCGCAAGTACCAGGCATACTTGAGACATAGTCAGTACTCAGTAAATCAGGCGTTTTCTTGCTCTGTTTTTAAATGAATGCAGGGAGAGAGACAGAGAAGGCAGGGATGGCCAGATCGCACATGAGTTGTGGTCCCTGCACCCCCACTGAAGAGTCCTTGAAGGTTTAGAAATACAACAGCCATCAAAACTAGGCAAACTCAAAAGCACACATTTATCCAAAGATATTTACCGAGCAGTCGTTAGTCACAGTTACCGGAACTACAGAGATGAGCAGTATTTTTAAAACGAACAAACCGAGAAAAGAACCATCCTCGTGGGGGAGAGAGAAAACCAGCAGACTTTTAGAACAGTGGTAAGCAGTATAAGGAAAAACGAAGCAGCCTCTTCTCAGTGGGGAGGGATCACACTCCCTGGAGGTGGCATAGACGACAGGCCGGAGGAGAGTCCGAGGGCGGGCAGAGCAGGGCTCCGGGCCTGGCATTCGAGCCTCCCTGGGAGCCAGGCCTGGCTGGGAGGCTCTGCATCCGCCCCTCCGGTGGACGAGCTCAAGCGTGGGCATTCCACAACACAGTACCCAGCAGCCCGGGTCCCGCCGCCTGGATGCCTGCGGTGGTTCTCCAGGCCACACCGAAGAACCTGCTGGAGACCTCGGTTTTCTGTGTGGACGGGGAAAGAATCAGAGGTAACGAGGGCTGTGCGTGTGGGCACAGGAGCGCTTCGTCCTGATTCCACCTGATCTCGGCTCACGCAGACCTGCTATGACCTGAGCCAACGTTTCTTGCTCGAGATGGTGGCTTGGCGGCTAATCATGGCAGTAAACCGCGCTCCTGTTAATCTCCTCAGACTTCGCCGAGTCCCAGCCACCCTGAAACCTAGTCGAGAAGGATCATTTCCCTCATTTTGCACAGCCAGGCACGTGCTTCCCCAAGGCCATGCGGCTAGCGGATGACAGGCCAGGCCTGGGCAGCCTCCGATGCCGTGCCCCCTCCGCCTCCCCATACGGTCTCCACGAGGGACAGTGTTGGTTGGATGTCCCTGGCCCGTGTTTTGGTGCACCTCTGGTTCCTGGCTGCCACCAGCCACCCGGCCTTTTCCAGACATTCCCTCTGCCCCTGTTCACTGGGGAAGACTGGTCAGAAAAGGGGCAGTCCGGAGATGAACTGAGCTATAGCACCACCAGAAGAGCCAAGGGAAAGTTGCGGCAAGGGGGCTAAGAGGACAAGAACGAGGGTGAGTCTGTCCCCTCTGGTGCCCTGGAACACCACCAGTGGCTCTGCAGAGAGCAGCTGGCATGGAACAGAGGGGAGGGCCCTGGGGAGACTGCAGGGCAGCCTAGGGGCGAGGGGGTGCTACGTGTGTGCGTGGAGGGGGAATTGAAAGGTGACTGGGGACACAGAGGGAGTGAGGCCCAAGAAGCCAGAGGCAGAGGCCTCCAGAGGAAGGAGGAAGGCAGGGTCCCAGCTAGTGGTGTCTGCCCCCCCCCCCACTTCCCCTTCCCCGGTGACTCTGGACAAGTCACTTAATGTAACACAGGGATAAATGTAACCACTTGCCCGTGAGGGTTGAGTATCTCATGACATCATGTAGGAGGTGTGCTTCACGCTTCAGAGAGTCGGGTGTGGCGAAGGAGAGGACGGCCCCCTCCCTATGGCCCCCTTGCCTTGGCGCTGGGGGGGGGAGCCGAGCACGTATTTCTCTGTGCTGGGGCGCCCAGACAGGTTAACGCGGGCTGCACCCTCCCCTGCTGCCAGCTGAAGGGCTTCCTCCCTGGTGATTCTCAGCCTGCTTTTTCAAGGTCGCTTTCGTTGCTTGCGTGTTGAAAGTAAACAAGTCAGGACGTTACAAGCCGCCTCAGAGTCTGGCTCTGCTTCTGCTTGGCTTTGGGAACATTTATTTATGGCCACTTCTCTCTGGCCTCCCCCGTTCCCTCCTCACATTAATTCACTCGGCCCCTGCTGAGCCTGGGCTCGCGAGGGTGGTGGTACCGTGCCACGCTGAGGGCGGGGGGTGGTGGGAGCTGGTGGCTCACACCGGGGCCTGAGCTGTTCACCTAGAAGAAGACCTGGGCTGTATTAGCTCCGTCTACAGAAGAGAATCACTCCCACGGAGCCCCGTGTTCTCCCTGTGATGCCCCTAGCGTGTACCCATCTGGTAACTGAGTGTGTTTCCTGCTAGATTGCAATGTCCTTAAGGGCAGGACACATCCCGTTCGTCCCATTCAACCTCAGAACCTCGCGGTGTGCCTTTCCCCTGGTAGTTATTAAGGGAATGGGAATGAATGTTCTGAGAACCAGAGGTTGGCTGAAGGCAGTGACTCCTGACCTGAGCTTTGAGAAGGGGTAAGACGTAGACCTGTGGATGTAGGAGGGAAGGCACGTTAAGGAAGAGGAAACGCCTTCTTTAATTTCTTGAGTGATACCAGAGAGTCATTTTAACTGACCCGGCATCAGGAGGATGCTTTTGCTGCCAGACCCGGCCTTGCCACCAGCCTGGTCTCTGCCAGGCACAGTGCGGGCAGCCCAGTTCCAGGACAGCTAGGAGGGAGGGTCCCTGGGACCGGCAAAGAATTCGCCCTGTTGTCTCGGGACTCCGAAGATAAACCGGTGGGACGGGAACTCTGGCCTCAGCCTCTGACCACCCCACAGGGAAGCCTGTCTTGAGGTGGTGGTCCTTGAGGACCCTCTGCCCGGCAGAGGGACCTGAGGTAGATTGCCGGTCCCCTGCCGCGAGAGCTGTCACACGCCAAGGCACAGCATATGCTAGCAGGGTCCGGAGAAGGACCATCTAACTTGGCCTAGGGCTCCAAGGGGAGCTTTCTAGAGAGAGCAGCATGAGTAGTTGTTGTGGGTGAGTAGGCATTACTGGTAACCTAGGCCGGAAAAGGCGTCCCTGGTAGGGGGACTGCATGAGCAAGATCAGAGAGGCCACAGAGAATGGGGTCAGTGGGTCATGACCAGGACGGCAAGGAGCAGAACGTGAAGCAAGGGTCACCTGCCTGCCGAGGGCAGGGATTTTATCGGGTAACAGTCACGACTCCCGTTCTTTAGTGCTGGAGGGCTCCAGCTGCTGCTCCAAGGATTTCCCGAGGAGGGGTCTCAGGATTTGTATTTTAATAAGCACCTTCTCTGACTCCTAGGCACACAGTGTTGAGAACCACGGGCACAGAGTGAGAAGAGAAGTTCTAAGTGGTTCACACTGGGGAGCACCACGATTTAAAGTGGTTTTAAAAATCTGTTTTGGAGCAAAGACCCCTTGAGGACACGGTAAAAGCCTACTTCAGAAAAAGCTCACATGCTCACTTTTGCAAATAATTTCAGGGAATCCTTAGACTCGGTAAGCCTTTCTGTGCCCCCCCCTTTAAATACCCCTTGTATAAGCGGCAAAGAGAAAACCTCACACAAGGCGGGCTGCAAGGGGCCACCAGAGAGAAATGGAAGCCGAAGAGTAGAAAGAGGCAGAGGCAGGGGAGATTTTCAGAACTACGGACATTGTGGCACGTTTGTTTGAGACGGGAGATGACGGTTCTGAGTGCACATCGAGGACAGAAGCCAGGTTAGAGGGGGCCTGGGGCGTGAGCAAGTGCTGAGAAAATGGGGGAAGCAGGGCAGGCAGGAGCCTGATGGGAGAGCAGAGGGGGTGGGCAGTGGGCACGTTCATACCAGCTCGCATCAGCCCCGCCCCCCGCCCCTGTTCACAGGTGCTTATCAGGTGCTTAACCTGAGAGGTGAAGAAAGAGTTCCCAGTAGGGGCACCGCTCACCCTGGCTCCCCGCATGGGCTGTCCGGCTGTCCTGTCTGGGTATTAGTGCCAGATGACCTGCCCTCGGCCCCAGGCACACCCGGTTCCCAGTCCCGCTGGGGAGACAGAGTCAGACTGTGCGATGAGTTGTTCTGTCTTCAGGGGGCGGCGGCCGAGTCAGGGCACCGGGCTGAGCAGGAGGGGACAGGGAAGGGGGATCATGTCTTTGCAGAAGTGATCCTCAGCTGACTCTCACGAGGAGCTGGGGAGGGCAGTGCGCACTTGCCCAGGGCAGCCTTCTGTCTCCCCAGCCTGGGCGGGCAGCGGGGCGAGGCCAGGGGGCCCCTGCGGACGCGGCTGCCTCCCGGAAACTGGGCGCTGTGGGCCCAGCTCAGAGTCGCGGCTTCCCGGCCCTCCGATCCCGGGCGTCATGAGACCAAGAACAGTGTTAGTAATCCGTAACAGATGCTTTGGTTTGGCAGCCTCTCGCCCTCTCGGGATAAATGGAGCGGGGTTGTAAACGGAATGTTCCCACGGGCTCACAATCATGAACACACTTAGCCACTTGGAGTCATGTATTCAACAAACAATTACTAGTGTCTACAGCACACACACTGGGGTGGCAGAGGGGGCAACAGCAGGGTCCCCACAGTCTAGTGGGGAAGAGGAGGCCGATGCGGGTACTGAGGGGCAGGACAAACTGAAAAGTGCTGTGGTCAGGTGCAGAGCCGAGCACAGTGCCGGGAGCCGGCCTCTGGCCGCGGGGGTCTCCGTGCCCAACCCCGGACTTAGTTTTCCAGCAAGCCTCTGTCATTACCCCTGTGCCTCTCTGTTCCCTTTTTGGCTTGACATCCTTTGTCCTTGCTTGATAAATTTGTACTCTGTTCTCTTAAGCTTTTGTTGAAAAAGCCCAGAAAGGTCCTTACTGGTAGGGTGGCAGGGGATTCCCAGTTGACTGCGCTAGAGGGCGTGTGGCTGGGATGGAGGGGCTGCGTACTCCTGGGAGAAGGTCAGAAACCTCCTTCCCGGTCTGACGCGTCACGTCCCACAGCTGGCGGGGCAGGTGTCCTGCGCTTTTCCAGAAGCATCGGCCGGGCGAGAGCGTGAGGCCGACTTCCGGCTGCCTGCACTGCGGGCTGGGCTGCACGCTGTTCCTGTGTATTAGTGTTATCTCCAGATGCACGAGGGGTTTTCGTGCCAGGTCCAGGAAGATCCCTGGCTGTGTACAGAAACTCTGGGGTGTGGTTTGCGCCTTTTCTTTTTAAGCGAGGGATTTCAGCAGATACTCAGTAGCAGTCTCTGATGTGTGGTCTAAGAGCGTTAACTGCTGAGCCAGTGACAAGACTGGTGGTGCCTCACTTGGGGCTGGGCCCAGCAAGTACTCACCGCTGTCCGAGGGACTCCTGAGGTCAGATTAGCCTTGAACAGTTGGGGAAACTGAGGCCCAGAGTCACACAGTCTTTCTCCTCTAAGCTCCTGACATTAGGACTGTTCAGAGCTTCACAGATGTCTCACATGCCACCAGGAGGGAAATGACAGGCTTCAACTTTTTGCACACTCCTATGTACACATACCCATACACGTACCCGTACAAACGCCCAGATGACAATAGGATTGGACCACTTGTCCCAACAGAGACTTCTTCTGGGAGAGAGCCTGGTTGTACCTACTGCTCAGAGCAGCCTGTTAGGTCCCGCGGGGGAGAAAGTCCATCAGGCTGGTGACCCAGCGTCATGTAGCATAAACCAGCCTATTCCCATGCATTTCCCCCCTGCTGGTCAGCCGGTTGTTTTGATCACATAAAGACAGCCTGTCAGAGAGAGGCCCTCGTGAGACTTGACCTTAGCTTCCCTTCCAGCTCCGTGTGCCTCCGGGCACCTCAAAGCCGGGGAGGGTGGGAGCTGTGTGGACCAGTCAGCACGGGCACAGAGTATATGTG
Source organism: Panthera leo (assembly GCF_018350215.1). NCBI lineage: Eukaryota > Metazoa > Chordata > Mammalia > Carnivora > Felidae > Panthera > Panthera leo. Next base: position 141,591,348 of record NC_056684.1, read on the forward strand.
GCCTGCTGGGGGTTGGGGGGGGGGGTGGCGGGGAGGAGGAAGGAATTGTCGGTTTTCATTTAGTAAAGGAAATTTTATATGTACTTTTCAAAAAAATAATTCACTCATTCATTCATAATATTTTTAAAAAGAAAACATTTGCCTGAACCGCCCTCAGATGCTAACCGCTTTAGACAAAGTTCATGATGTCTGGGGACAGTACAGAGTTTCCGTACCCAGCCAAGATGCAGAGAAGACAGGTGACTACGTGGAGCTCAGAGACCAGGTCCAGGCTGGAGAGCAGTCGGTATCCTATGAAAACGAAAACAAAAATCCCAAAATACAAGCAAGATGAATCTTAGGCAGAAGACATGGGTATTTTCTTGCATTTCAGTTTCGTTAGTGGTGATAAAGCAAACAGAGACAGGCCAGCGCCGTTCACACGGGGAAAAAAAAGAATGGGGTTTTTTGGTTAGCGCCAGGTTCGGTTTGCACACGTAAGGTGTTGAATACGGCAGCCGCAGGGAACCCGTGTCTGTAATTACAACGGGAAAGATAGCTGTTGGTGTGTAAGCACGTGCTCGGGCAAAGCACAGTAGTGGGCACTTCTGCCCGTGCCACCCTGAACGACATGTGGTGACCCAGGTCCCTCCTCCCCTGGCCCCGGCCCCCAGGAGCTGCAGTTCCCTGCATAGCACGCCGGCTGAGCTGTTTGCCTCCCCCGCCCGGAGCCCCACATCCCCTTCCTGAGCTCGCCTGGGGCTGAGGCCCTTCGTGGGCAGCACACAGGGCGTCTTCTTTAGAAAGTCACAGAAAGTCTCCAGGCCCCCCAGCGCCTCCAGGCTCGCTGAGGCGTGGGACGAGCCGCCGCGTGTTCGGTAGCTGCGAGCCCTCTGAGGGCAGGGACTGCCCTGCTCATCTCCGCATCACTAAGTGTCTTTGACTCACTGGCCTCTGTGCTTGTCACACTGATGTGAAAACATGACACTCGGCCGTAGGACCTGGACAGGGAGGGAGCACGGGACAAAGCAGGGGTCACTGGAGGAGAGTGAGCGGGGACGGCAAGGGGGCTTGCGGCTTTGTCCCGTGAGTAACAGGGGAGGTCCCTTCAGCCGTCCAGTGGACCGTCCCAGGCCGTCCAGGACACCTCTGTGACTCTGGAGGACACAGGGAGGGGAATGTCGCTTAGAACGAGGGGGGGCTGCCGAACGGCCAAAACCACTTCACCACCGAAACTACTTTGGGGAACAATAAGCCTCCCGCCAACAAGCAGTTTCGGTTCAAGGCCTCATCTGCACGTAGAGCTGCTTTAGAAGGCAGCTTTAGAAGACCAGCTGCACTGGTCATGACTGTCCGTGGCTTAGGTCATCTCTAGGCCCTGAGGGCCTGCAGGGAGCATTGATTGAGCACCTGCTGTGTGCCAGGCTCCGGGCCTGCAGGCATGCCCCTGTCTGTGCTGTAGCACGACGGGTCACTTCGGGTCTTCCACAAAGCAGACCCCAAGACCCTTCGGATGATAAGCAGGCGAGATTCGCGGGGAACCGTCAGTGAAGGACAGAGGGAGTGGGAGCAGGCAGGGGGAGCCTCAGGCCGTGATGCAGGTGTGAAAGGAGAAGGGGCAGAAGGGCCTAGTGGGAGGCGTCTCAGGCCGATGCAGGGCCCCGAGCGAAGGTTTCCCCCCTGGAAGATTCCCCACGTCAGGCAGGAGCGAGCTGGCACATCAGTCGTTGGTGGAGAGCAGCCAGAGAAGTGTGGCCTCTGTGCATGCCTGGGTGGGGCACCCAGGGCGGCGGAGGCTGGGGCCGTGGGTCAGCTCCGCTCCCACAGCAGGAGACCTGCAGGGCACACTCGAGTGGCGGCTACACAGGGATTCTAGAAAGCGGGGCCCATCTCACAGTACCTTCCCGGATTTGCTTCCCCAGAGTCATCCCAAGGGCTTCGGTGGGCACGTGCCACCAAGCGGTAGGGCTGGGGTCTCCGCTCAGATCCCTGTGACCGCGGAAGTATGTCGGGACCGCATTAGGAACACACACCTGCTTGGCATTCGCTGTCAGCGACGGAGCGTGTCAGCAGCGGTCAGTGACACAGTTGAGGCCATAACCTTATCTGTGCTCGCTTCACGTGGCTGTGGAACCATGGTCTGAACCAAGGCCTGTCTGCTGCTGTGTCCTCGTTCCTCTCACTTCTACTGGGTGTCATCAGCACGGGCAGGAGCACTCCTCCTCCTAAGTGCAGTCTCGTGCGAGATACACGGTCTCAGGCTCCCAGACTCAGAAAAGTCAAAACACAGCACCATTTGCTTTTCTTCTTTCTCCCTAACCTGGCTGTCTGTGGGGAGGAACCACGCCTGTTTTGATCATCACTGATTTCCCCTTAAATGTTTGTCGAATGAATGAATGACTTATGGGGAAAAAAGAAGCAGCACCGTTGCATAACAATTCACTCCCGATGTGACTGGCCACGCACAGAGCTCTCAACACACGGCTTGGTCGGCTGAGGTCAAGCCCACCCAAGACTCTTGAACCCCAGAGCACAGCTGGGGGGGGAGGGGCGGCCAGCAGGAAGTTTGAGACCCAGCACTGGCCCAGCAAGTCGTTGGCTGGGCAGTCGTCAAATGTAAAGCAAAGCAGAGGAGCATGTGTGGCAGGGCTTGTGTGTACCCTGGACACACGATTATTGTTAAGATTGTAACAGTCTGTGCACTAGGTCACCTGCTGTCTGAATCACAGGGGAGCTGGGTCCTGAGGAAGCCCAGTTCTTTGGGAGACTTAGGAACTGACTGTGTAGGCCAGGTGGAGGTTTCCAGGTCAACCGAGGGCCAGCCCCCAAACACCCCTATTTTGTCACCCAACCACTGGGGCTGGGGCAGGGATCTTTTTCAGATACTTTGCTTCTCTGACTCCTTAAGTGGACATCACATGACTTTTTCTTGTTGAGACTGCTTAGTCTCAACGTTATGATTATCTGTTATTATGCAAACTCCTTCTATATTGGCCTCGAATTGTTGGGCTTTAAATATTGTTTCTAATTCTGAAATTGCATTTATATGCCCTCCTTTGCTGATAACTGCCACTCCTCACTGTTATGGGCGTGCCTACCCGTAACGAGCATGCCTTACCTTTTCAGTTTGGGAATTCTCGCGTGCTAGAGACCGAGAAACTATGCATCCAAGATTATCGGGCTCATATGCCAGTGAAGAGGCCAGTGGGCTCAGAGAGCCTCCCTCTCAACACCCCAGCAGGAGCTGTGTGTGGTGCACTGATCTTGGTAGATGACCACTTTCTCTCTCCCGGGGCTTTTAGTGCTGCTCTCCTGGTTTCCGTCATGTTCTTAACAGACGAAGTTGCTTGGGAAATGCCTTCAGCAAAGTATGGTACGACCCTCTTGTAGTGTCATCTGTATCACTCTGTTCTGCAGAAGGTCAGCTAATCGTGTTGTTGTCCGCAGAGCTTGTATGATGCTTCCCTATCATAATGTCAGACGTTGAGCCTTTTGTTAGATGTTGTGAAGAATATTATGTGTGTCATCTGCTTTACAGTCAAAAGAACTGGGTGGAAATCCCAAATTTAGTCTCCGAATACCTGTGTGCATTTGTGTAAATGTTTCCAAGTCTCTGAGCCACTCTTTGCACATTTACAAAATGGGGGCAACGAATGGCTACGTCCTACGTTGTGACACTTGGATGCTTTTAATGCAGTGTCTTATTTAACACCATGACCGGAATGGTGTAGACAGTTGTGGTTGGAATTCTTGTCTCATTCAAGCACTTTTTCCCTGAAGGGAAGGCTGTCTTTTCTAAGCTATGGGAAATGTTGGCACAGTATTTCCTCTCTACTCCTCGAGGTCTTTGGAGAATGAAAACAGCCCTTCCGGGGGCAGTTGGAAGCCCTGACAGTTGGAAGTTTCTTTGTGTCAAGGAGCGGTCGGCCTCCGTTTCCGAAAAGGGAAAGCCGGCTTCCAGAACCCTTACAGCTGAGGCTGACGCTTACGTTTTCTCTTGGTCTGCAGTGAACAGAGTATCTGCCAAGCCCGGGCTTCCGTGATGGTCTACGATGACACCAGTAAGAAATGGGTACCAATCAAAGCTGGCCAGCAGGGGTTCAGCCGGATCAACATCTACCACAACACTGCCAGCAACACCTTCAGAGTCGTTGGGGTCAAGCTTCAGGATCAGCAGGTGAGTGCTTGGGGCCACAGGTTATACTCAAGGGCGTATGCACCCCCCCCATCACACAGACATATAGTGAAAATAGGTAAAAATACATAAATAAAATCAAAATTTGGAGTCAGAAGATGTGGGTTCACATTCTGCCCCCATCTTCTCCTACGAGACCTTGAGCAAACTGTCTGTTCTGAACTTCATTGTTCACATCTGTCTTATAGAGAGGGTCATCCCCACTCTGTCTTCCTCGCTGTGTTGTTGTCATATATAACATAACATAGAATAAAATAACGGATGTGAAACGGCTCTGAAAACGATACTGCAGACCGTGCTAGTGTTACTTTCCGCCTGCGTGGCCATAAGTGATACGCTGTGAAAAGGTCTGGTTCCTCGGCCCCCAGAGCGTTGCTTTGGAAGGAATATCAAGGTGATGCGAAGAGTCTGAGATCACTTCTGTCCCTAAGAGCACATCCCGGGCACATCAGACCAGGCGGCTCGTGAGTGTGCCCGGTGAGTCTGTGCAGACACACACGAGATCAGTCCGCCTGTGTGTGTGAGGAGTAGTCGTGCCCACGTAGCTCAGGCAGAGTAGTGTGCTATGACCCGGACTAAAATAGAGATGTGGAAGAAGGGTTTGATGTAGCTTAACCACAGTGACTCTGGTTGCTACTTCAAGTGTTCTTCCTTCAACTCTCAGAGATCGACAGGGACATTTTTAGCAGTGAAATTAACACTTCTGTGGTTTCAGCATTTATGAAAATCTCTACCCAAATAACGTCTCCGGGCACCCTTTGTCGGCCAAGCCCTTGCTAAACTGAGCAGCAGGTTAGCTGTTGTCTCTGCAAGAATCCGCGTGTTAGCAATTGGAAAACCAAGAACAGAAACTTAGGACTCTTGTTTTTAGTATGTTGCCTATTGAATGGGTTTCTGCTTTGGCCAGAACAGCCCTGTTAAGTTTCAGATTCTTGTGGCTGAAAGGGAGAGCCCCACCGCAGGACCCCTCATAAAGGTTCCAGCCTGGAGCTCTTGGTACCTTCAGAGGCATCACTTTCCCTGGCCGAAGAGCCTTACTGCTAGCAAGGTTTTTCTAGAAATCTTCCAGAAGCTGCTTCCCTGTTCTTCCAATTCATTGGTTCTGGCTCCGCCTTTCAGAGGTACCCTGTCCCACGTATCGCAGGATATACAGCCCCAATCATGGCGACCGCCAAAAACATCTGCCACGTTTCCGTAGCACCCTTGGGTGGCGGCTGGGAGGGCGGCACCTCCCCGCTACGTGGCTTTGACGTAAGGCCCATTACCCGGTGCGGTTCCTGAATCGCCGTGGGTGGTCCCTGGGTGATTGCTTTTACTAGGACAAGTTTCCCGTGCCCTTCCCACCTCTTGATTGGCCTCCGGGCACACTAGGAAGACAGCGCAGTGTGCTGGAAATGGCCGGGCGCCGCGGAACGGGACTCCCCGAAGCCAACACGCACCTTGCTCTCCGGGGCCTCGGCAGGAAGCACATGTCGGGGCTCCTCTGGGAGGTGACCTTTTCCCCCACGCGGGGAGGGACTGGCGGCGGGCCTCAGTGATGTCCCAGAGAAATTCGAAGGCTCTGTTGACTCTGAGAGACTCCCAGAGGCTGACAGAGAAGTTACCGGCACAGCCTTCCACCTGGAATCGCGTGTTCAAGCGGCAGGTTCCTGGAATGTGGTTGACACTCTTTCCCCAGATGGACGGCTGTGTTCCTGGGAACAGAAAAGGCGTTCTTAGTAGCCAAGGCTCTAGAGAAAGTGGCAGGAAACCTGGCCCACAGTGGCGCCTCTGCGCCTCCAGAGAAAAGATTGATTTCCACAGATCTGGTTTTCAGTCCGTATGGAGCACGAGGTCAAACATTTCAGGACAGGCAGAGATCCCTGGGTTTATAACCCAGTCAGGATATCGTGCACATTTCATGCGCCGCATGGCTCATGCAGCACTTTTCATGTCTATTATTTCAGCCTCCCAGGAACCCCAGAGGGTAACAGTATATGAATTATCACCCCTGTTTTGCTCAGTAAGCAGATAGAAAGCCAGGTGATGGTTTGTGGCGAGAGGGACGGGCACACTGTAGTATCGTTAGCGGAGGGCTAGCCCGAGTCTCACATTACAGGTGAAGAAATACCAAAAGGTTTGTAGTTGAGAATGAGTGATGGCACCAAAAATGTTAGCGAGCTGTCAGGCTGAATTAATACCAGGGGTCCAGGAGAAGGGGGCTTATAGCCCCGCTCTCTATGTGCCGGTCAGACTTCACCCGGAATGTCGGGACGGAACCCAAGTGCCACAGGCTGGGATCTGTAAGGGGAGGGCGCCCGGACGGTCACAGGTCTGCCAGCAGCACTGCACCGTGGGACGGCTCAAGGGAGAGCAAGAGAGAGTCGCCAGGAGAGGAGAAGGCCGAAGGGGCAGGGCCACGGTGTCCACACCGCCCATGGACTGTGCGTGGAGGAGAAGGCATGCTTTTCTGTGGACCCCCGAGACGGGGCTAGGAATGCCGCGTGGACACTGTTATGAAGGTTTGAGCTCCGTGGCAGGAAATGCGTTCTTCCATGCACGCTGTTAGAGGGCAGAACGCGGTGCTTTGCAAGCCCACAGGCCGGCTGGCTGCTCGGTAAGAAGTCTGGGAAGGACGCCCCTTCTTTGGTAGAGATTTGGGTGAGCGACCAACCTGTGGGTTCTGTGGCTTTTAGACCCAGGTGAATGTGTGGGTCAGGGAGACTGCTTTCCACCGTTAAGTGTCTTTTTTTTTTTTTTTTTTTTGTCAAGGGCCCTTGACTGCTTGTACACAGAGACCTCAGAAGCAGGCTCGTCTTCCCTTGGAAGACAGAGAAGGCCCCCTCACTCAGTCCTACACCCGTGCCCCGAATAAACACGCAAGCTTGCTAACTGTGGGCTCGTGCACAAAACAACGTAGGACCTTTTAACATAAGTTTCTCTGTCAGCAGCTGTCCTTCCTTCTCTGTCAGCAGATCAGTCCTTCCAGATCTCGGAGAATCATTTTGCAAATAAAGCTGATAAGGACACAGGCTGAAGTGGAAGAGTGGGAAAAGGCAAATCTTACCAACACCGACCAGGAGGGGCTGGTGTGAGTGTGTTACTGTTACGTACGATAGGCTTTAAGGCCAGAAGTGTTACTAAAGGTAAACAAGGACCTTTTTAAGGATAAAAAGGTCAATGGAAAATGAAGAAAGAACAATCCTAAAGTTGTACACATCTAATGATATATCTTCAAAACATACAGGGGTGCCTAGGTGGCTCAGTCAGCTGAGCGTCTGACTTCAGTGATGATCTCATCGCTCTGGAGTTCGAACCCCGCGTCGGGCTCTCTGCTGACAGCCCAGAGCCCGCCTCAGTTCCCATCTGCCTCTCTCTCTGCCCCTCCCCAGCTTGTGCTTTCTGTCTCAAAAATAAATGTAAAAAAATTTTTTTAAGATAGCAAAGAAAACATATAAAGCAAAACGGACAGATCTAAAGAGAGAAATGGACAAATCCAGAAGCAGAGTTGAAGCTTCTAATCAGACCTCCGAGAAACCGACTGAACAAGCAGACGGAAATAAGTAGAGATAGAAAATAGCATTATAAACCAATGTGACCTAATTTACATTTATAGAAACCACAGGCAGAATATAGAAGGTGGAATATTCAGTCTTCTCACGTCTGCACTGAACATTTACCAAAACAGACCAGGCGCGGTCGTTGTGACCCGCTAAAGCCTCCTCTCATCTTGCCTCAAGATCCCTCAACCATTCTTGACTGTAATGTGGTTTCCAGACCTCCTTCCACCGAAAACATTTCCCTCTGGCTTGCTCTGGTTGGCTCTCAGCACTAAAAGTGCAGCCCCAAAAGCGGAGACACTTGAACACAGAACTGCTGGTAGGGACTCCCCGCGGCAGAAAGGAACAGGACCTACCAGCCCACTCTGGTCTCTGCCGCCGTGAGTGTGCTCTCATCTTAAAAGCAGCTAACCAGCACTCTCTTGCTCTCACTCTCTCTGTCTCACTCTCTCAAAAATAAAGAAACTTAAAAAAAAAAAAAAAAAAAAAAGGTGGGAGGTGGCACCTGTGTGGCTCAGTCCAAGCGTCTGACTCTTGGATTTCAGCTCAGGTCGCGATCTCACGGTTCATGGGTTTAAGCCCCGCGTGGGGCTCTGCGCTGACAGTGCGGAGCCCGCTTGGGATTCCCTCTCTCCCTCCCTGCCTCCCTCCCTCCCTCCCTCTCTCTCTCTGCCCGTCCCCATTCACGTAGGCTCTCTCTGTGTCTCTCTGTGTCTCTCTCAAAAATAAATAAACTTCCAGAAGAAAAGAATGGTTAACCAGAAGTCACTGTGCCCCTTCTCATGCATGCATGCCACAAAGCCTCCAGCCCTTTTTCTGGTGATCTGGAGGTAACCCTAGAGAGAGCCACCCCAGGAACTTTGTGCCAAAATGTGAAACAGTTGTTTCTTTAGCTGATTCAGCTCGCCTGAGCTCACACGTGCTCGCTCTCTGTCTCTCTCTTCCCCCTCCACTGTGGGATGCCCCAAGCCCACCTTCCACCTGGCTAAGACTTGGAAAAAAGCTGTTGTGGATAGTGCCCGTATTTGCTGTCCTCTGGCTTTACCTTACCCAAAGCGCGGCAGAATGGAGCCGTCGAGGAGCGTGATAAATCAGGGGTCGCGTCTTAGGGCCTAGCCCGCTAGCAGGGCGGCTTGGCCACGTCCCTTTGCGTTTATGACTCTTTTCCTGAGCTCGCCTCCCTGGCCCGCGGGGGCAGCAGACGGGGTTAGGTCCAGCTTCAGATCACAGAACCTGGAGCCTCAGAGCCGGCGGAGGCTGAGCAGTCCTGAATGTCTCCTAAAGCAGACCCTTCCCGTGGCGTCACCCACAGCCTCGTCCACGCTCTGCTTGCATACTTTGGTCTGCAGCGAGCTTGCTGTCTCTCGGTGCTCGCACGCGCGGGATTTAACCCTCGCGACGCGCCATGAGGCTGCCATGCCGTAGGCGTGTCCACTCTTCCCACTTTCCAGGTCAGAAAAGGGGTGACTATTAAGTTCCATGAGGTCGGATCGTGTGACGAGCGGTAGACAGCGGTTCCGGGCCTCCCGCCGCCTTCCCCGAGCCACACTTGCTACGGGTCACCTCGAAGAACTTGGAAATACTTCCCCATTAAGCGTCTGAGAGAGTAGTTGCAAGGCCAGGCCGGCCCGGAGCGACTCCCCCAGCTGCTTGCGGGCACCTGAAGGTCCGGGCTCTGCCCCCGTCTGCTCTCCACCTTCCCTGCTGGGCCTGGCTGGCTCCTCGCGGGCAGCCGAGGTTTGCCAGTGGATCAGCAATGCTGTACGTTGGTGTGGCACCTTCGCTTTTCTAACTGAGCCTTTCAACTGATAGCCCGTTTCTTAATGCAGCCGAAGTACGAGACACTGTGCACACGGGAGGCAGAGATAGGAGCCGGAAGGCTCTCGCCCTTGGGGGTCTCTGTGCCTAGAAATCTAGATAAGACGTGCATCGCAGCGTGGCCTTCCCAGTAGCCCCACGAGGCTGGGAGAGCATTACTACCCCCATTTTATAATTGGAGAAACTGAGCCCCAGAGAAGTGACCGCTGTAGGGGGTGTGGCTGTGAGCGAGGACCGGCACCTGGACCCCGAGAACCTGACTCCCAGCTCCGGCCTCCCATCCGGAGCATAATTATTTACCTAGAAGAAACAGCTGGCTTTCAAACCCTCGCCGTTGCGTAGATCACACTGGAAAGCTGCCTGGCCTCGCGGTCCCCTTCTTCTCACCCCACCCCCGCTTCTGTGTCCCCTGGTAGCCCCAGGGGACACACTATCCTTGCCCCAGAGCTGCTGTGTCCAGCTCACTTACCTTTTATTTATTTACACGCATTTCTCTGTCTTCCCCACCCACCCCCCCAGGTTGTGATCAATTATTCAATCGTGAAAGGGCTGAAGTACAATCAGGCAACGCCGACCTTCCACCAGTGGCGAGATGCCCGCCAGGTATACGGCTTAAACTTCGCGAGTAAGGAAGAGGCGACCACGTTCTCCAATGCCATGCTGTTTGCCCTGAACATCATGAATTCCCAGGAAGGAGGTAAGCGGGACTCTGCCTTGGCCTGGGGCGGAGACCCCCCCCCCCAACCCGCACCCTCCCACGGCACTGGCTGTCTGGTGTCCCAGCCCCGCCGCCGCGTCAGGCTGATGCTGTGTGGGTCCTCAGAGAGGCCTGCTGCCGGATTTAAAGATGTTTCAATGAAGATGTTAACAGTTGGAAGGAAGAGAGGAAGACGGGCACGTCTTCTTGCCTTTTGTGAGCTATGTTGCTCTGTGTTGGTGCGTTCCTGAAGTTCTGCGTCCAGATACGTTTTATGTTTATTATCTTACTTCCGTATTCTAGAGCACGTCTTGAGCAGAGATGGGAGGGAACAAATACATGATGTATTCATGAATTCTTCATTCCTGTGGTCAATAAACTTTTACTAAATGTTTACTGAGTATAAGGGACTGGCTGGGCAGGACAGGTAAGTAATGAGCAGGCGGCGTCCTTCCCCTCCCCTTAGCACTTGGAGTAGGTACATCCCTAAACTGCTAATGTGGTGCCTCATACGTGCTCTCCCCGGGCGTGGGCCAGGTATGCAGGGGGCACAGGGCGGAAATCTGGGCTGCGGTTCTGAAGGGTGAGGGGGCTCACGAGGCAGAGGAGGAGCAGGCATGTCGGGCAGAGGGACGACGAGGGCATCCAGGCCTGAACGCCTGGCGTGTGCGGGGAGAGCCCCCTGCAGGGTTTCTGGGGCCTCGGGCACACATGATGAAGAGTCCCAAAGACCTGGAAGACGATGGGCGGGCTTGGTACTTGGGGTCAACGGGGGCCTGGAGGAGGGAGCGGGGCCGGGTGATGCCAGCATAAGTCTCTAAGCAGGGCAAAAACACTTGTGGCTTTTATTAGAAATTGGCAGTGTTAGCTTCCGAGGGAAGACAGAAGCTTTCTAAGGCGTGGGTGTCTGGCTGCCCACGGGTACGGTCTTGCCCTTTGCCAGAGATCTTAGCCTTGGTAGAGCCTGCTAGTCACGAACAGGGCTTAGGGTCATGCCATTCAGTGTGAGTCGTGGCTCTGCCACATTCTAGCTAAGGGACGGGCCTTGGACAGGTCACTTCATTTTCTGTGCCTCAGTTTCCTTATCTGTCAGATGGGGGTGACAAAGGTTGTTTTTAGACTTGATTTTATTTTATTTTTTTAAGTAGGCTCCACACCCAACGTGGGGCTTGAGCTAACAAACCTGAGATCAGGAGTCACACGCTCTACTAACTGAGCCGGCCGGGCACCTTCTAGGGGTGGTTCTGAAATTTAAACGCAGAGTCTAAAATGCTTAGCAGGCCGCCTGACACACATCCGTCACCCAGTGTTGGCTTTTGTCGGTGTTACGACCACTGTGGCGGCTGGCGGAGCCGGGGTGGGAACTGGAGGGGCTTGGTACCTAAGACCCAGGGGGAGATGGCTTCTATGTATCCATTGGGCCCGACAGATTGCAGCTTTGGGGCACAATTTAAACTCTAGGAGAATTTTCTTTGAGTAAACAAGACGTCTTGAGTATGTTCCCATGGGTCATACGCAGAATCATACCCGCAGAGCGCTCTCTCCTAAACCGAAGAGCCTCGTGCTTCGTGGTGAAGTGAGCCGGGTTTAAGGTTTCCGATCCGAACCTCCTCATCTGCCCCAGGATGTGAGCGCTAAGCTTCATTCGATCTGTTCAGATGGCTATGTCGAGGGGCAGAGACAAAGTTTTGACTTAATCAGACAACTGGCCCTTGCAAGGCAAGTGCTTACTTTAAATAAAAACTACTCGTTGCTTTATTAAATCTTTATTACATTCACCCTGGTCACAGGGAAGTCAGCTAATCAACCCTCGATGGCAGATGAGAGCCCCTGACTGTTGGGAGGAAGTCGCTCACGCAGGGCCACGAGGAACCCAGAGCTCCTCCGCCCGCCTTGGGCTGAGGGTGGGGTCACCGGGTGAGAGTGGCCTCGTTGACAGCCCACACCGTGACAAGTGGCGGCCTGTCCCAGTTCGTCTGCTTCTGCAGGCGTGACCTTCTGGTGGAAGATCTGGTGGCGCCGGGAGGGTTTTAGCTTCTCCTTCACCTGCGGTGTGACCCCTGCTGGTACCACGCAGAAGCTGGAAGTGTGCCGCTCTGCGAGCTTTTACACGCGTATGTGCCTGCCCCCCCCCCCCCCCGCCCGCAGGTCCCCAGAGAGACCCTGTCCCTCCCCCTCCCCACCAAGGGCAGGGGGGACGTCAGCTTCTGAGACGACAGAGCGGTTTGCCTGTGTTTGAACTTCGCTATGTGTGTATTTCATATAGCGTGTCCCTGGTGCCTGATTTCTCTCCCTCGACGTTGCGTGAGGGACTCATCCAGGCAATCGCTCGCCTCTGTCGTTGGTTCCTTGTCGCCGCGGGGCGCCCTGCCACCTGGTTCCGCGCTTTCTCCTCTCCGTGGTTCAGCCTTTTAGAGCTCGCTTACCACACCAGCAGCCACTGCAGATGCCCTCCGGCTGCCAGACATTGTGCTGTTTTCTGTTAAATCCCCGGTGTGCCGGGCAGTCCCTTCCTACCCGCCCTCAGTGGGAGGCGGTTCGCGGTAGCGGAAAAAGCACTTGTTCGGGGGCAGTGAGATCTTCTATTAAGTCTTTGTTCCGCTAAACCCTCCTTCCCAGGGTGGTTTCGAAGATTCATTTTGAAAGTGTTTATAAAGCACTTAGCATCCAGGGCCTGGAATGTGATAAGAGTGCAAATAATACTGGCTCTTTGCCTTTTGTTCTTGTGAAATGTGGTTATCTCCCGTAAGCTTCGGCGTCCTTCCTTGTCAGGTAAGGTTACGCGTCCCGCCATGGAGCTGTGGAGAGGGCTCAAGAGCCCGCTGTCGTGTCTGGTGCCTCGTAAGCGCTCACCTGCCCCTCCTTCCCTCTCTGGTAGGCATCTGGGGCCCGTGGCCTTTTCTAAGACTCTGTGTCTGCCCGGGATGGGTCCTGTTCGGCGGTTCCCACCTCCGCCTCCTCGTCCGTGGGCAGACGCTAGTGTGGTCCCTCCAGGGTCTCGAGAGCCGGGCGGACACGAGAGGCCTGCATCCAAACAGGTCACCCGTCAGAGCAAACGGTAGATGCTGAGGACCGGGTAGTGAATGGTCTTCACCCCCCTCCTCTTACCCGACTCTCGCGCCAGCCCTGGGAGACGAGGGCCCGGATGGCATCTGGGTTCGCAAGCTGAGGCTCAGAGAGGAAAGCGACCAGGGGATTAGCTGGGACCCACTCGCTCAGCAGTCCGCACCGTCTGTGGCTAAAGGCCGGCAGGGAGCCACAGCCCACGCTCTTTCTTTGCGGCTTCCTGCCTCACCACCTAGTGAGGCCCACTAGGGCTGGGATTCTTAAGATTATTCTAGAGAAAGAATGGGCCCAACCCAGTAGTATTTTTGCTGCCTAATGCCTGCACGAAAGTGACGGTCGGGCACTCGACCCTTGGAAGACCTATTAACATTGTTCCTTGGTACCCACAGCATCGGTCTGTCTGCAGCAGTGACGTTCACATACTCATTGGTCAACTTCAGGCCAGCCTAGGGAACTTAATTTAGCAAGTTACATAAAATAATTGCCTGGAGCTTGGTGGCTTCGGTTTCTGGAGGAGGACAGGGGCGCAGAGCTCGCTTAGGGTTCCCTTGGGACCCACAATCTCTGGGTTTGGGGATTGTCTCTGTGGACAAGGGCAGTCAATCACTGGGTTATCAGGGCTTTTTCTGCAGGAAGCGACATCTGGAGGTGGTTTTGGGGGGCGGGAGGAGCTGTCTGTTCCTAGCGCACGGCTGTCTTCTGTGCGGAGAAGGCGCACTCCTCCGTTTCACCCCCGTAGGTGGAAACGGAGGCTCCTGCCTCTCTCTGGTCACCGTTGTCCATGCAGGTTGCTGGCCCCCGTTCTTCACAGAGTCTGGCTCGCAGACCATACGGTCTGCACGACAGGGTGTGATGGACAAGGATGGGCCTGTGCTAAGTTCGGGACTCAGAGTGGCACTTCTTCAGCCTAGTTGGAGGACACAGATGATGGTTAGAGTAATAATAATGTCTATACTCTGTTTTAAAACGCCTAGGCTCCGTTTTTTAGCCATCTCTCCCGTGTGCCCCTTCCCCGCCCTTCTCGAGGAAACTTCCCACTAATCAAACAGCCTCGGGGGTGAGCGCTGCAGAAAGACCTTGTCTGGCTAAGGAAGTACCTCCTTGCGCTCTCACGTGCTTATATTTCGGCTTCTGTTACCAGGAGGTAGTTAGGCCAGTCACTGTTACACACATTTATTCAGATGGGGAGGCGAAGACACGGGCCGTTACAAAGGGGAACGTGGCTGCCAGAACCTACCGGTGGAACTGAGACACAGGTTTGGGGCTTCTGGCTAGAAATCCAGTGTTTTTTCCATGGCCCTGCCTCAGCAGGTGGTCCCGCGCTGGGGACGGCAGGGGCTTGGGCTGGGCAGTGCGCACAGCGCGGGAGGACAGCTGAAGACACGGCCCCTGCGTGGGTGAGTCTGCATCGTCGCGACCCCTGTGTCGCTGCCATCGACTCCAGGGAGCACTCCCCCGGGCTCGCTCTGTGCACTGTCTGTAGGGGGAGCTCACCACTGCCTGGTTAAAGCCAGCTTCCGGGCAGGGGGTAATGTTTACAGGCTGTGCTTGGACGCCCAGCCCAGCCCCCGTGCGGCTTCCCTCCCTGACAGTGTATTCTCTCGACAGATAGCAGTTCACAGCTCAGTAGCCTTATATAGGCAACTGCTCCTATATGCTTCTATATGGGCCTCGGTTTCCCCATGTGGGAAAGGAGGGCTACGGACCTATCAAGATCTCTGTACGTCCTAGCAGTTTTGTGTACGGTGTCGGGCGGGACTGAGTTCTGGTTTGCTGCTTACGGACCACGTCCCTGTGACCGTCACTAGGGGTGGGCGAGACGCTGTGCAGAAACCAGAACAGAGGAATGTTCTCTTCCCCCCTCGAAGGGCCCAGCACACCCGGGAGGCAGGATCCCTCATCATGCAGTCACTGAGCAAGTCGGTCCTTGGTTATCACAGAGGGTAGAAAATACAAGCAAACAAACGTTGCCTGTAATCCTACAACCCAGAGAGGAGTGCTCCATAAATCCTTCCAGACGTTTTATGTTCCTAAGTGAGCCAATAGCTTCCTCAGAGATAGTCTGTATGTACAGTCTGTAACCCTTTCTCACCCAGCACTGTCGTCTGAGTGTTACTCTGTGCCAAGATGGTCAGATCTTCACTCCATCCAGGTGGCCAGAGTATTGCATTGGGTGCCTTGAAGATGCACCACGAGATACCGTTCTGCTGCTGTCCCCTTCAGGTAACAGCGGGCCTTCTTGTTCCCGTGGGTGTTTGTATGTATGCTGGGTATCTTGCAGGTGCATCCGGTTTCTTCTTGGGCACATTTCTGAGTCAGACGACGTGTACATCTTTAGAGCTTGGGCATATTTTGCCAAAATGCCTCCCAGAATGAGTGCACTAGCTGATGCTCTACCCGGCGCGTATGACAGTCATCCTCTGCCCCAGCCTTCCCCAGGACTGGACAGTCGCACTCTTGCTGATCCTAGTAAACACAAGACAAGGGAAAACGCCTCGTTCCAGTTTGCGTTTCTGTTAGCCAGTACGGGTGGACGTTTCCCTTCCGTTCGTCGGGGATTTCACGGTTCCATTATTTGCATCAGTGCGTGTCCTAGGTGCGGGACAGCGTGGCTGAGGCTGAGCACATCCGTGTGGCTTCCCGCTCCCAAAGTGTGTGCGTCCTCGAATGACAAAAAGGCTCTTGCGTTTCCTTCGGCAAATGAACGGAGGCAGTGTGGCCTCATGTGGTGTGACCTCTCTGCGCACAGCCTCCTGAACTGCAAAGAGTGGATGTTTGTCCTATGCCACGCCTCACAAGTCGTCCTGGATTAGCTGCCCTCATCCCTATACAGTGATACAGGCTTGTGATAGATAATAAGTGCACCCTCCCCACCGGACTGCGGCGAAGTCGCGTCTGCGCCATCCGTATCTTAGGAATCGTTATCGTTCCTCGTGTCTGCACAGCCAGGGAAGAAAGCCCTCTCTTGCGTTCTCTTTCATTCTCTGCACCTCTCCTTCCACTCGAGGAACTTCTTCAAGTTCAGCGTCTAGAATCATGCTGGTCAGTCACAGAGAGATTCCTGGGCTGTTCCTTCGTCTGGCTTCTTACAGGAGGGAAGGGAGGTCTGAGAGTTAAAAGGCCCAGATGCTTCCAGAAGCTGGCCGGTGGGATGGTTTCCCAGTTAGCACAGGCCCCTCTCACGCCTTCCCCCACTTCCGGGCACATCTGCCCAGCGTCTTTCCCTGCTGTCTGCTGCTCCTGGATCCCGCCGTCCTACTGCCCCTGCTTTGAAACCAAGAGAGGCGGGATTCCGTGGCTCTGGGGTTTGAGGAGGCTGGAAAAGGTACCATTTTAAATTTTCTCAGGAATAGTTTTAAAAAGAAAGGATGCCAAAAGTGACACGAAAGGCACACGGGGAGCCTTCCGATGAGCTGCGGTCTTCTCACAGAATATGCAGCCGGCACAAGGGCACATAGCCAAGGACAAATCTAGACCTCACAGGAGTCGGATGCCAACATTTTTCAGCTGTTGCTCCCTCCCTGAGGACGTTTCTTTCCGTCTCTGCTTCTCCCTGCCCCGCCCGTCCAGCTCAGCCCTCCTCTCAGAAGCCCCCTCTACCTTCTTGGCTCCCTCCTCCGGCCCCTCTTTATTCCTTCCTCCTTCCTTGTGCTTCCTGTGTGCTTCCTTTTTCCCTCTCCCTGGAACTTCTGTGTACCACGACGCCCCCTCCCCGATCTGGGCCTCGCACCCCCCTTTCTGTACTCCCAGGGCTCCCCTGTTCACGTTCCCCTTGCCGACTGTAATGCTCAAGCCTGGCTGCTGTGAGAGGCCCCTGTTCCCAGGGCACCCCAGCACCTTCTCGGTGCTTCCGCACTCACGGCACCCACAACACGCTGTGGAGCGCTAAGTGCCCGACTGCCCCGCCCTGAGAGCAGGGGTCGCCTGTTACCCATCTCTGCGTTCACAGCCTGGGGTCCACGGCCCTGAGTGCCGCGGGCTGCGGACGTGTGAATGGTACGGGAGTTACACACGTCCACGGGGGGTGGGGAGGGGGGGCAAGCTGCTTGACCTCTCTGCGCGCAGCCTCCTGAACTGCAAAGAGTGGATGTTTGTCCTACGCCACGCCTCACGAGTCGTCCTGGATTAGCTGCCCTCATTCATCCCTGTACAGTGCCCAGAACACACAGTACGTGCCCCGTAAACGTGCGCTCTTGTGAAACCCACTGTGATCTTTTCACGGGGGCTGTTATCAGCCTCTGCGTTCCTCGGCCCCAGAGGACTTTACTCTTCAAGTTCCCCTGTTTGTTCAGTGGTGGTTGTTTAAATCTCCTCCCTCCCTGTCGAACTCTCGGTCGTTACTTCTCGCTGTTGATCAGATCCCTGACTTTGGTGCTGCTTTTCTCCTATTTGTTCATGCTGATGGCTCTGTCCCGGACTGTGAGCTATTTCCCAGTTGTCGCGGCTCCTGACTGAGGAGCTGACCTCTTGGTTTGGTTGTGAAAACCCCGGGGGACGTGATGCCGCCTGCCCCGGCAGCAGGTGCGTGTCTGCAGAACAGCCGTGCCGCCAGCGAGGGACAGTGCTCCGGGCCGCTGCAGGGTCTAGTCCCCTGTGGCTCTCGCCTCCCTTTTTTCCCCTTTCTCGTGGACAGCTTCTCATAACCTTGCGAAGCTCCCGTTATGGTGAGGTGAAGTACCTGTGCGTTGAAAGTAATAGAAACGGGAACAGGAACAGTTACGATCTTTACCCTGTGCTTTGGGAGTCAGGTGCTCGGCGGAGAGAGCATCTCCCTGAATGATTCACAGCAGTTCCCTGGGAAAGCAGGGTGGCTGTTCCCTTGGAAAAACCACACAGGTGGGTACCTTGCTCCCTCATTGAGCTTATATTTATCTGTACTTAGAAATAAGCTTAAAGATGAGAAGGATCTTAGAGATACTCAGTTTAGGTTTTTCCCCAGAACTCCGATTTGACCGTGGAGCTGCTCTTGTGGCTGAGGGGAGATGCAGACGCGGGGGAGCCCCGGGCTCTGGAGAGCCCAGCCCTCCGTGGGCCGTGCTGCAGCCCAGCCTCCTACCTGCTGCCACGCCCACTGCCTCCTGCTTGGGCAGCCGCACCAGCATCCTGGCCCTGCACACGCACCCCGCCTCAGTCACCGCTCCCCCCGGAACTCAGGCGGGGTGGGAGGGACACACAGCTAGAGCTCAGGGAGTCCGCCTTCTGCGAGGGACAGAGTCCCCAGGTTGTGTTCTTCTGGGCTGGGACTCAGGAGGCCTGGCTCCGGTCCCGGTTCCGCCATTCGCTGTGTGGCCTCGGTGAGGCTCAGTGATCTCTGTGGAGATCACGTGTGAAGCATGGAGTGTCGGTTGTCCCCCGAGGTCTCTCACCAGCTAGTGGCCGATCGCAGCCCCCTCTGTGTGGTGATGGGTGAGCTGCGATCTGCTCAGGGACCGAGAGGCCGTGGTACTGGGCCTGGCGTGACACTTACCGGCGTGCGGCCCCATCACTTCCCTCCTCTGGGCCCGGATGTCTCCGTCTGTAAGGTGGGTGACCCGTGTGCCTCTCAGCACGCGAGGAGGACAGCGGAGAGACTGGCTCGGTGGGCAGGGGTGGGGAGGGCTGCACGGCTTGTGGTGACAAGGCGGGTCCTACACGAGGATCGCTTGTACGTGTCCCTCCGAGCACATGGAGGTAAGAAAACGCAAGGATCTGAGTCAGAACTTAGCTCTGTTTTAAGAAAAAGTGCCCCTTTTTCCCTCACCCAGGTTTAACGTGTGCTGGATTCTCCAGGAATGCAACTACCACCCACTTCCAAAGAAAACGTGCTTTGGTTTGTCTGTAGCGTCACCAAGAATTGCTTTCTGCTTTGGAAACACTGTCACTTGTGAGATTGCCCGCCATGCACGCAGCTCCCCTTTGCCACCGTGAGTCTGTGGGCAGGTGTAAGCGTCTGGCCGGCGGGGCCACGTCTGTGCTTTAACATCCTGCTGTGTGAACCTTACTCTGGCTTCCTCCTCTCTCTCTCCCTTAGAGTACGCCGGAGGCGTTACTTCTTTTCTAATTTATGTAGGTGTGTTATATAGTCTATGACTTTCACTTTAGATACCAGGGAGTTATAAAAAGTTTATAATACAAAGAGGCCATTGAGGCTGGATGGATGGGCCAGAAGTTCTGTAAAAATCAGTCTCTTTTTTTTTTAATTTATTTTTATTCTGTTTTAATGTTTATTTATCTTTGAGGCAGAGAGAGACAGAGCATGAACAGGGGAGGGTCGGAGAGAGAATCTGAAGCAGGCTCCAGGCTCCGGGCTGTCAGCACAGAGCCCGACGCGGGGCTCGAACTCACGGACCGCGAGATCATGACCTGAGCCGAAGTCGGCCGCTCGACCGACTGAGCCACCCAGGCGCCCCAAAATTCAGTCTCCTTCTTGATCACATCTGCCGGTCTCATTTGATTGTCACGTGGCAGGGCCGGCCAGGGAGAGAGCGCCATGTCTGTGCCCATCTTACAGCCGAGGAAACTGAGCCCCAGAGGGCCCTAAGGAGCAAGCACTTGGCCAGTCAGTAGGAGAAGCTGGATTAGCACCCTCCCCTCTCCTCATCCGGACACCAGGAGGTGTGGTAGGAGCCACATGGCATAGCGGGAAGAATGTCCGTTTGGTTGAAGGAAGGCCACTCCTGTCTTACTCCTTCGTGTCTCCTCTGCCCGCAGTCCTTCACTTCTGACACAGCGGTGTGTGGTTTCCACAGCTAAGCGGTTCTGCGATGCTAGCAGGGAGCCCTGCAGCTTAACTCGGTCCCGACACCGTCTACCGGGAGATGGCGTCAGACCCCGCAGGCTAAGCCTCAGTCCCGCGAGGCGGCCCGCCGCTCACTTCTGATGCCAGTCGAGCCCAGGTTGTCACCTGTGCGTCTGGCCAACAGGCAACTACCCCCCTCCCCGGGTTTGATTAGTTTTCAAGAGTGGCTCACAGAACTCAGGAAAAGGTTTTACTTACGAGAGAACAGGCCTAATAGAAAGGGTGTAACTCGGGGAGGACCCGACGGGGAGAGCACAGGACAAGGTGGGGGGACGGGGCAGGGAGCTTCCGTGCTCTCTGGGTGTGCTGTTTCCGCTTGGCTCCCATTTCTACTCCACTGCCTGGCACGAGTCACTCCATCTGCAAAATGGGTACAGTAGCACATCGGTTGTCGGAGGAGTGCCAGACACGCTTCCTGCCCGAGACACTCGCAGGTGTCCCGTGAATGCAGCCTCTTTGCTCCCGGCTTCCCCCAGCCCTGCTGCATCTTTCGTCCCCAGGGCCAGCACTCTTCTGTCACACTGCACCCCGTTCTCTTTGAACATACCACAAACGTCTCCCGCTCTTCTGGGACCGCAGGGCTCTAGGAACACCTGAAACAAGGACCCCAAGCTGAGGGGATCCAGCCACCGGGGAAGTGAACTTTTGAGAAAAGCTCCCTCCTCAAAGCCGCTGCTGGTGTGGGAGGCAGATGGTTGAGGCCCAGGCAGGCCGAGGAGTGGGGACCTGGAGAGAACCTTGGGCACCGTGAAACAGTGTCATTTTACAGATGACAGAACTGAGGCCCGGTGAGGGGAGGGGACCGCAGGTCACACACAGAGTCACGGGCAGAGCTGGGGCTGTGCCCGAGGTCTCTCCCCCAGCCCTGGAGACCCAGGTTTGACACACACGTTCCTTCCTAAAACAGAGTTTTCCTGGGGCGCCTGGGTGGCTCAGTCGGCTAAGCACCTGACTTCGGCTCAGGTCATGATCTCACAGTACGTGGGTTCGAGCCCCGCGTTGGGCTCTGTGACGACGGCTCAGAGCCTGGAGCCTGCTTCACATTCTGTGTCTCCCTCTCTCTCTGCCCCTCCCCTGCTCACGCTCTGTCTCTCTCTCTCTCTCTCTCAAAAATAAACATTAAAAAAATTTTTTTTTTTTTAAAGAGTTTTCCAGGGCACCTGGGTGGCTTAGTCGGTTAAGCATCCCACTTGATTTCAGTCAGGTCTTGATCTCACAGTTCATGAGTTCGAGCCCCACATCGGGCTCTGCGCTGACAGTGTGGAGCCTGCTTAGGATTCTCTTTCTCTCTCTCTCTCCGTCCCTCCCCTGTTCATGCTCTCTCTTCTCTCAAAATCAATAAATAAACTTAAAAAAAAAAAAGCATTTTCTCTGGGACCAAGGACCAAGGGTTCTTTTGGAAGAGAGTGGAGAGACGTGACAGTCCATGCTCCCGAGGGCTTGAGAATAGCTTCGTCTGTCCATGGTTTCCCCTTTTGATTCTGATGACTTTCGGTCTGACCTTCCCAGTGGTAGAACAGCCTGCCCTTGCTGGCAGGGCCTTCCATGTTCTTTTTTTTTTTTTTTTTTTTAATGTTTATTTTTTGAGAGAGAGAGACAGAGCGGGAGTGGGTGAGGGGCAGAGAGAGAAGGAGACACAGAATCCGAAGCCGGCTCCAGGCTCTGAGCGGGCAACACAGAGCCCCATGTGGGGCTTGAGCTCAAAACCTGCGAGATCATGACCGGAGCTGAAGTTGGGATGTTTAACCTTCTGAGCCACCCGGGCGCCTCAGGCCCTTCCACGTTCTTGCCTCAAGGAGCCACGGAATCCTTCACTGCACCTTCGCGTGGCCTCACCTTTCCTACTATTAACTCAGGGCAGAGTGGGGAGACCCCAGACCAAAACAGAAGGTTCACTTCTCAAACTCCCACTAAGACCCCAAGAAACTTTCCAAATCAGAAGATCCAGCAACCTCCAACTCACCCCAAAGTCACAGCCTTTCCCAGTAGGGAGTGACAGGGGTAGCTGGGCCACCTTCACGTTGTGACCGAAGCAGAACCCCCACAGTGGATGTGAGGCCTTGCACGCAGATCACCGGGGGCTGGGGCCCACGAACACTTCCTGGGCAGTCATCGTACCCAGGGCTGGAGGAAGGAGCCTCTTCCCCAGGGGGTGGACTGGAATACATGTGTCCCAGCGCCTGGACTTCTGTAGCAGGACGGGCTGCCTGGGACAGCGGCCACCTGCAGGCGGTAACTCAGAGCTGCAGCCCCGGGTAGGAGCCGGGAGCAGCCCGGCCACTGTAGGCAGGCCGTCTCCTCCCGGCCAGGTCTCCGAGCCGCAGTCCCTTCCTGTGGAG
Organism: Panthera leo; assembly: GCF_018350215.1. Taxonomy (NCBI): domain Eukaryota; kingdom Metazoa; phylum Chordata; class Mammalia; order Carnivora; family Felidae; genus Panthera; species Panthera leo. The sequence goes on from NC_056684.1 coordinate 141,613,759, forward strand.
AATGAGGCGGTGACGCCACCTCACCTTGATCTCAAATGAGATCGAGGGCGTCCGGCAGAGTGCGGTGCTGATGGCAGGATCTGGAGGCTGGCGGTCTGGAAATGAGTTCACGCCTCGCGTACCCCCGTCAGTGCTAGCAGGCAGATTTCCTCCGCAGGCCTGAGGTGCCGTCCAGACCCGGGAGCGCCCCGGAATGGCAGAGCCTGGTGTGGGGGGCTTGGGCAGGGGCGGGGACAGAAGCGGCACAGTCGAAGGCAACTTTGTCGACAGTTCCTGGGCGGAATGGTGGAATCTCGAACTGTCATTCTGAGGAGTTCCAAGGGTCCAGACAGGTATGCCAGGGACCTCGCCCTGCTGCAGCCAGAGTCGTTCTCTTTATCCATTGTACCCTTTTGGGCTCTGAAAAAAAGAGAAAGAAAAAGAGAAACGTGGTAGCTTAGTGGAAATCCACACGGAGGGAATTAAAACACACGACGAGACACATATTTTCGTTGGCCTCAAGGAATGTAACGGAATATCCTTTTCTTTCCCGGTTTGCTTGTAATAACGTCACTGGTACATTCCAAGAGGTGACGGCCCTGGTGCGGGATGCGCGGCGTTTGCCCAGCGTCCGCGTCCTTGATCAGTACGCGGTGCCACAGCCACACGGGCACGGGAAGGAGCCCCAGCGGGAGGCTCCCGGTCCGCCTCCTCGTGGAGGCAGGCCTGGTTCTTCACCCCGTGCCACCTCCCGGCCTCTCACACTCGGACACCGGGCCGCCTCCCAGCCTCTCACGCTCGGGGCTGAATTGCACTTCTCGTAAACCTTCCTGTGGAAAAGGACCGACCTTCTTCCCCTACAGAAAAACCCTTGGCTGTGTTCCTCTCCCGCCTGCTCAGGCCCTTGGCACTTTCTGCCTCACTTGAGACACAAGAGCCTAGGCCGGCATGGCCCTACCTGAAAGACCTGCGTCTTCCCTTGTCCCTCCCACCTCCCCCCCATCTCCACGACTGCCCTCTGGTGGCCGCTTCCTGACTAGCCTCTGTGCTCAAGATGCTTCCCGGAAGGCCCCTGCTGTGGCCCCCGCTCGCCGCCCCACACGCTCAGGCCCCACTCCTCCTGTCCGAAAGTTGTCCCTCAGATGAAGCCTCTCCAGCCGGCGTGGGAGCTTCATCCACCCCAACGCCCCGTGCTTCACCTCTGCCTCCGTCACCAAGGTTCACACCACTGTTCCAACATGGGAATCCAGTCAGGTTGGATGTCATTAAGTGTCCTATTTGTCTCCGGACCCTCAGAAACCAGCACACTAACTTCAGAGCTCTTGCCGTCTCTGTGCCAGGTTGAGCGAGCCCATCAGGACCCAGGGGCTGGCCGGGTCTTGGGACTCAGTGCAGGCCCCCAATCCCATGCTCGATTGCCCTGGACAGTTCACGCCGATGCAGGTGTGCACTGTGCCCAACCCGGGACGCATCCCTGACTCAGCCCACGCACCCATTATCTGTCCCCTGCAGGCTTGTAGCAGGACCCTAAGTGGTCAGCCTCTCTTCCCTTCTTCAACCTGTCCTTCCTGCCGGTGCTTCCAACGTGACCTTTCTGCACAGCCGGGGTCAGTTCGATAAGCCCCTCCCCGGCCTGTGCCATGCTGTCCCCTGTCCGCGCTGCCCTGCTTGTGGTTCCTCGTCTGTGTGCTGCTGGCCTGCCCCTCCTTCACGGTCCTGTGCTTGGGGAGCCTCCAGGCGCCCCAGGGGACCTCGGGGCTCGCTCCCCGGCTCTGAACACGCAGTCCTCTGTCCCACTGGTTCTTAGACTGTGAGCCCCTCGAGGACAGGCACCTTGCTTTTCACGTCTCCAGCGCCCTGAGGAAGGACGGACACCTCTGGGCGTGTGAGTGGGTGAGCTGGCCACCTCGCCCCCGTGTCTGTCTTGCGTGCCTCGCGTAGCCTGACGCTTCCTGCCATCACGCCACCCTCTGCAGACCAAGACGGCGCTCCCGAACCAGCACCGCTCGCAAGCCTGTGAAACTGGGCGCAAGGTGAGGGGTGCTATCTGTGATTGAGGGACATGGCAAATAGAATTGTCTCACACAGAAATCGCACCCGTCACCTTGGCCCGCCTACCACCAGCCCTAAGCGGAGGACGGCACCTTCCCCGGCCAGCAGCCTCGTGTTCACGGACCTACGGCCGTTGGTGGCCCTGAGGCGTGTGCACGTCGGTCGTGGAGTCGGGCGGATCTGGGCCCGAGCACGGTTTGTGCCGAGGGTGTGCCCTTGGCCAAGTCGCCGCGCTTTTCTGGGACCGTTTCTCCACGCGTGCGACGGGCTCATCGCAGCTACCTCACAGGGTTGTCGGGAGGGTGACGTGAGACGGCGTGTGTGAAGTGCCTTGTCACCCGTGAATTACTGTAACCGTTTGAAGTTACTCGCTTTTTATGCGTGTTTGAAAAGTCGGCTAACGACATCACCTCCTGAGGTGACGCTGAGGGCCCTGCTCTGGGACGCAGAGGGAGGTCGGGCCGCACGGCCCGGGTGTTCGGGAACGCGGGGCCGAGAGGGAGCCGGGGCCGCGCCGGCTGCACGGTGGGACCTAGCCGGGAGCAGCCAACGAGGAGGGTGGGGCGGGTCTCGGTGGTTTGGGACTTGAAATCCAGGCTCCGGGAGAGGGTCCACCCGACGTCGGGGTCTCCCGCCGCACACTGACGGCACTCTGTATCCCTCTTGGGGGCCCCCGATTTCCAGACACCCCGCCGTTATCTCCCTTTAAAGAGCTGCTGCTTCGTTTGCGGTTCACCTCCTGGAGGAGGAAGGCCGGCTGCCCACGGCCCCAGGATTCTCTCCCGAATGCTAATGGGGAGATTTCTTTGGGGCTCTCGGTTTCCCGTAGCTACGGCCTGCACACGGTGCCCGGTCAGCGCTTGGCACGGCGCGTGGCCTGCCTCTCCGGCTCCTGCCCGTGCGCCTCGAGCCGGCCGCCGTGCCGCCCCCCCCCCCCCACCCCGCCCCAGTTCCCTCTTCACGATGTGATCCGTCAGCTGTGAAGCGCCCCGGGGATGCCAGTGCGGTGTCGTCGTCCCTGGGGCACCCTGTCCCCCGACGCCGTCCTAGGACCTCGCCCCTCAACGAGGGCAGGGGCACGACTGGTGTGGGAGAAGACGTGGGGCCCCGCTCCTCGAGGAGAGGACGTGACCCCTTCCCACACGCCACCCGCTTGCTCGTCCCACTGGGTCTTCACGCGGCCTCTGCGACCGTCAGGGGGACGTTAGGGATTCTTGTCCCCACTTTAGGGATGAGGAAACGAGGGCTCACAGCAGCATGTGACTTGCCCCAGGCCACGCTGGGGAGGGACATAGCCACAGCCTCCTAATCGCCAGTCCCTGTCTCTCCCATCAGACCAGAGTGCCTGTCAGAAGAGCCGAGCCCCTGGCTCAGCTGGTGGCCTCCAGGCTCTCTCCATCATAACCCAGCTCGATCTGGGTTGACTATTATGGGCACTCGGCCTGGCCCATCTTTATGGCCAAAAGCCTGGGTCTTTTGAGTAAGTCAAAAACTCACTAGCATCCCGTTTCTTTTTCTCACCTGGTGTCTGTTTCTTTCCTCAAGAACGATAACTTCACAGGTTAGCCTTCTGCCAAGTGTAGCTCGTACCGGATAAGCGCCAGCTCAGGTTATCTTAGTGAGTAACGGTCACAAGGACTCCCAAACCCAAGTGCTGAACTTGGGGTACAGCTTGCGGTTTCTGGAGGGGACAGGGTGTGAGCATTTGAGGCCCTGTCCCCTGCCTGTTTGCGGCCTGCCCTCATTCACCCGTTATGTTCGTTCAGCAGGCGACGGGGTTCTCGCAGTAGACACCTGCTTGATTTGTCTGCTTCTACGCCGAGCCCGTGATAGTCCATGTTCATATGCAAGCAGATGAACCTTCTCAAGTCTAGCTCGGGTCGGGTCAGCCCTTGCTCGGGACCCTCCAGGGACGTCCAGTCTTGCTCAGAACCGGACCCAAATCCAAAGCAAGGCCTGCACAGACCACTCGGCCCTGGCGCCTTCCGAGCCCACCTCCTCCCGCTCTGCCTCACTCCCTTCCGGTCACTTTGGCCTCCTCGTTGCGTCCCCGAGCGTGCCACGCCTGCTCCTGACACTGGGTCTTAGACCTGATGTCCCTCGGCCTGGAATATTCTTCCCTCCGCGTAGCCCGTGGCTCCTTCCCTCCCACCTCTGCTCACACATCCGCTGGTCGTCACCTGCCACTTCAGTTCTCTCCCCTGCTGTGTTCCTGCTCCGTGCGTGTCCTGGGTGCGTCAGTTCCAGGACAGCAGCGTGTGCGCCCGGCACGGTGATACTTGTGTGATAAGTGAGCGAACAGACGTTTGCGGGGCGTCCGTGCTGGGCGGGACACCCAGCACGCAGAGATGAGAAAGGTAGGCTCCTGTGTTCCTGGGGCCCGGTCAGATGGAGAAGGGAAACTGGGCAGTGCGCTGTGGCAGGTGGGAAGCGCAGGGCCTGTGGGAGCCTAGAGAACAGGCCTGGCACGCGGGCTGAGGTAGGGGGACAGGGCCGTCGGGAAAGCCTCTGTGGGGGGCAAGCCTGATCTGGGTCTCCAAGTGTGGATAAAAGTCTGCCAGCGAGAAGAGAGAGGAGCGGTTCTGAAAAGAGGCAGCCACAGGTGCAAAGGCCCAGAGACTTGCCGGAGTTCTCCACGGGGGCGCTGCGCATCCTGGACTCTGTGGGAGACTAGGTGAGGCTGGGGATGGGCACGGCCAGGACTTCAGGGACGGCTTTGAGCGCAGTAAGGCGTAGGCCTTCCCCTGGACGGTCAGGAAGCAGCCCCCAAGGCCCAGGCCTTCACAGCCTCCTCTCCCTGCCAACCACATCTTCAGAGGCGAGGAATCACGGCCTGGCGATCTCTGCCCGGGAGCCGTGGCTCTCAGCAGGGGCCCAGCAGATTCCCAGCTGGCTTGCGGCTTCCCGAGGCCTGGGCACATCGGCTCCGGCCGCCCCGCCCCCGTGCCGCTCTGACTTCTTCCCAGACGAAGTCGGTGACGGTTTGCTCTGACGGCTGGCCTCCGTAACCAGCGTGCGCTGACGGCGCCCCTGCCTATCTCCCCGCTTCTGAGCCACGCGGGCCCTATTTGGGGCGGCAGAAAGGTGTAGCCGTGATTCCCGGGAATCTTGACCCAACTTGACTACCGATCTAGATGGGTGATCACGCCTCTGAATCTCTGTTTTTCTGATCTGTCACACAGAGTGATAATAACAGCTTGTCACCTTGTTTTGAGAATTCCACAGGGTGACGCGGAAGCATAAATACAGGGTGTTTCTGTGACGCAGGTGCTCAGAGCCCGGCAGGGGCGCAGGCAGGCACCTGCTCAGTTCGAACAGAAGGCAGCCGGGGCGCCAGGCCGGATCAGGCTCACAGGAGGAATGTTCCCTATGAGGATGTCAGGGGTGCCTTGTGGATGCCCCAGAGCAGGCCTCAGAGGAGGTGGGCCCGTGGGGCACAAGGGGGGACGTGCCGCATCACCAGCAAAGGGACCACCAGAGAGAGGCAGGAAAGACCGAAACGTTTCAGGAAGTGCCGGGCTCCGAGGACGTGGGTGGGCGTGAGCCCCGGCCAGGAGCCTCCCCCGCCCCCCCCGCCACCGAGTGGGCTGTGGTGTGGCCCGAAGACACTCCAGACTCACGTGGATTTCATGTCCTGCTCCTCGATGTATCTGTGCTTATTTCCTTGTTTTGAATTACTTACCTTTCAGTAAAATTGACGCTCCCGGTGGTCCGTGTTCTCCGTTCCTCCACGTACCGCCGGAGTGCCACCAAGCTGTTGGGGTGCCCGCCCCCAGTTGGAAGGGCCGGCTGCAAGTGTGGGAGCCCATTTCAGTGTAGGAGCAGAGGGCGGAGGGGACCGGCCTCAGAAGCAGAGCGCGCGAGTGACTGGGGTGGGGGTCCTGCTGACCCTGCCGGCATTGACCTGGGAGTCTCGGGCACAGCTGAAGATCAGCCGCGCCAGGCGCCCTTACCGGGATGTTCCTATGTGACCTGGTCTAGAAATAACTTCCCTCCGTTGCTTGCCTCCTTCAGAGTAAGAAATTGGGAATAAGTGCTTGTTGAACAAACAGTTAACGAGCTAGGTTGTAGAGGGCCAACGGAGCCGTATCGGCCAAGATGGAGGAACCAGCCCAGAAAGGCCGACTGCGGAAGCAGTGCTCAGTTTCAGCTGTCTGCCTGCCTGTGTTTTGGCACGTGTCCTTGCTCTCCCTTGTGCAAACGCTGGGACCGGGGCTGCATCACCGGCCTCCTGGGGCACCAGCGGCTGGAAGCAGGCAGGTCAGGCTGAGCCCTGCTGTTGGGTGTGAAAGGCCGCAGGTCCCATCCAGGTGGAAGTCAGGGAAACGCCGAAGCTGAAACAGAATTAACCCCGGGGTCCTCTGAATCTGCAGCCTGAGCTTGTGTGGCCGCTTTTTCCTGGCGGGCACCACTGTGTTTGTTTTTATTTATTTTTGGGAGAGCGAGCGCGAGCAGGGGAGGGGCAGAGAGAGGGAGACACAGGATCCCAAGCAGGTTCTGGGCTCCACACTGCCAGCACAGAGCCTGACGCGGGGCTCGATCTCACAAAGGTGAGATCGTGACCTGAGCCACCCAGGCGCCCCTAACACGCACTGCTTTTTGCGTAGAAGTGGCCCGTTGCTGGCAGCAGGCCGTGAGCTGGCTTTCTGACTAAATGCCAAGGAGAGAGCCTGTCCCTGGCGGCCACTGCTCCGGCAGTCCGCACGGTGTGACCGTTGTAGAGGGGAGAGCGGGGCAGCGTGGGGGTGGAAGCTGCAGTCCCGGTGCTGGTCCTGGTCCCGGTTCTGACTCTGTCACTCGCTCATGTGATGTAGGCAGGTTTTTGACGTCTCTGGGCGTCCCTTGCAAGAAGGGGTAATGATAACACCACCTCTGGGATGCGTTGTGAGACTTTGACGGACACAAAAATGTTACTCGCTGGGGACTACCTAAGACGGAAAGGAAACGGCATCGGTGGGCCGCACCGTATCAGAGTCTAGGCTGACGCGAACGAGTTTTTGACCCCCACGCTCCAAGACAAGTGGTGGGTGCCTTTTATTATTTCTCGGATAAGAAAACAGTTACCGTAACGTGCCCACGGCCAGGGATAAGTGACAGAGCCGGGGCCGCATTCACCTGCCAGTGCCTCTAGTCCACACGCTCCGGGCAGGGGTGGGGGCCGCTGTCCGCACTGTGATGCCACCTCCCCAGTGCAGCCCCACAGGCAGGGAAATGCAGTCCAAAGAGGGACTGTGACCGGCCAGCCCAAGGTCCCAAAGACCCGCAGAACGGCTGTCAGCGGCTTGCGGAAGGATCTGGACGGATGGGACCGTGTGAGCCCTGCATCGGGGAGGAATGGAGGGGGGAGACGATGGGCCGGCCTTCAGGGGACCCTCCTAGGCAGCGTGTGCCACATTCCTTGAAGTCCGGTGTCGTCCCTATAGATTTGTGTGTTTGCGTATTTGCACTTACCGCCCAGGGAAACAAAGAGGGAGGAGGGAAAGGCAGGTGGGGCCCAGCCCAGGGAAGTCACCGGCTAGCGAAAGAGGGTGCTGGAGGCGGCGGCTGGGGGCTGCCGGCACGTTAGAGCATAGGAGGCCTCGGGTCCGAAAGTGAGGATTTCCCACGGGAACTGGTGGGACCCGCAGGGTTCCCGGCTCAGGGATGGCACGGGAGGGCTTCCTGCTGTTCCATCTGCAAACACGGCTCCTGGGGGCGAGCCTGAGCCGGAGACCCCCACTCAGGAGAGCGCGAGGCTGAGGCCTAGACAGCGCAGGGAGGCAGAGCTGAGGGGCAGTTTCCCCCCAGGGCCGGCATTCCCTGGAGACCGGTAGAGGGCAGAGCGGTAAGCCTGGTGGGACCGGGGAGATTAGCATTGCTCTACTGAGAGGGGCCGACCCGTTTCCGAAGGAGAGTGTGACGCCAGGTTTGGGCTGGCCACACAGACATTCCCTGCGCGCTTCTCGCCAGGCCCTGCGCAGGGTGCTTGGGACAAGAAGGTACAGGCGTGGGATTTGCCCTCAAGCTCGCAGTCCAGCGGAGTAAACGGTGGAGAGACTCCGGTATCGGCAGTGGGCGCGTTCCCTAGGGCACAAAGGGACAGGACGCTACAGAGGAGCGGCAAAGGGACAAGGGGGAAGCTACCCTCCCTGCCACCTGAGGGGCCAGGGAACGCTCCACAGGGACAGGGACCCACTTCACCTGGGCTCTATGGGTCCCGGGAAGTGCAGGCGAGTGTTCCTGGCAGAAGGAACAGCCACTGTGCCCACAGGTGTGGCGGTAGGAAGGGGTCCCAGGGCAGTGGGAGAGAGGCGTGCCTGCTGGCAGGTCGAAGGACTGAGCTCCTTGGAGCCGATCCGGCTGGGAAAGAAAGCAGGAGTGGCAGGGACTGGTTGGGAGGAAGCAGACGTGACGGCAAGGAAGGAAGAGCGAGGAACAGCAGCAGGGATGCCCGGGGAGCCTGGGGAGAGCAGGTGGTCTACGCAAACAGTGCCTGGGCTTCTGGCTTTGGCCTCACCCGTTGCTTTCTGGCTCCGTGCCCACACTGTCCCATCCCACTGCCTGCAAGGGACAAGAGGAGAGCCGGGGGCGGGGGAGGGGGGGAGAGTCTTCTGGCAGACACCTGGTGTCACCACGGCCCGTGGGCTGGCCCCACAGGGGTCTGGCTGCTTCTCCACGGCCCCCAGAACCTGCTAGAATCAGGTAGGCAGGACGGTTCTGATAGGTTAGCCGGGAGGCTTCATTAAACATTGAGGCAGTGAAGCCCATTTGACGGCTGGCTGGCGTATCGGTTTCCCACTGCCTGAGCCGGGTGGCCGAGGAAGGACGGGTAAGTGGCCGGGATGCGAGAGGCGCCCTCCTGGACTGCGCCCGGGGCCCTGCCCGGAATGGTCAGCAGAGAGTGGACCTTCCACTGCTTCTGCTTCTGCCACTGCCACTGCACCGTGCTTTGCAGAGTGAGCTGTAGGTGACGGGGTGCCTCCTCTCCGCTCCTCACGGGGGCTCCTCCCCGCTCCTCACGGGGGCTCCTCCCGCTCTGCATGGGGGGCTCCTCTCCTCTCCTCACGGGGGCTCCTCCCCGCTCTGCATGGGAGGCTCCTCCCTGCTCCTCACAGGGGCTCCTCCCGCTCTACATGGGGGGCTCCTCTCCTCTCCTCACGGGGGCTCCTCCCCACTCTGCATGGGGGCTCCTTTCCCCCCCTTTATGGGGGTTCCTCCCTGCTCCTCACAGGGGCTCCTCCCACTCTGCATGGGGGGCTCCTCCCCACTCCTCACGGGGGCTCCTCCCCGCTCTGCATGGGGGCTCCTTTCCCCCCCCTTTATGGGGGCTCCTCCCTGCTCCTCACAGGGGCTCCTCCCGCTCTGCATGGGGGGCTCCTCTCCTCTCCTCACGGGGGCTTCTCCCCACTCTGCATGGGGGCTCCTTTCCCCCCCTTTATGGGGGTTCCTCCCTGCTCCTCACAGGGGCTCCTCCCGCTCTGCATGGGGGGCTCCTCCCCACTCCTCATGGGGGCTCCTCCCCGCTCCTCATGGGAGGCTCCTCCCTGCTCCTCACAGGGGCTCCTCCCGCTCTGCATGGGGGGCTCCTCTCCTCTCCTCACGGGGGCTTCTCCCCACTCTGCATGGGGGCTCCTTTCCCCCCCTTTATGGGGGTTCCTCCCTGCTCCTCACAGGGGCTCCTCCCGCTCTGCATGGGGGGCTCCTCCCCACTCCTCATGGGGGCTCCTCCCCGCTCCTCATGGGAGGCTCCTCCCTGCTCCTCACAGGGGCTCCTCCCACTCTACATGGGGGGCTCCTCTCCTCTCCTCACGGGGGCTCCTCCCCACTCTGCATGGGGTGCTCCTTTCCCCCCCTTCATGGGGGCTCCTCCCCCCTCCTCACAGAGGATCTCCCTGCTCCTCACAGGAGGTCTCTCCTCCCTGCTCTTGAGGGGGGTCCTCCCCATTCTCGCAGGGGGTTCCACCCCGCTCCTCACGAGGGGCTCCTCTCAGCTCCTCCCCGGGACTCTTCCCTTCTCCTCGTGGGGGCTCCTCCCTGCTCCTCACGGGCCCCTCCTCCCGCTCCCAGCTGCTGGGGTGGTGGGCGTGAGCTCTCCCGGGACGAGGCGCCTGCCAGTGGCTGACCAGAGGGTAAATGCTGTTTTTCACGGAGGCCTTGCGGAAGCACGGACAGAAGCAGCTGCGTGCAGACCGGGCTTGGGAGACGGCTGCCGTCCCAGCAGCGCCGGTCGCTGGAGGCGCGTGTGGCCTCGGGTGGTTGCTCACCCTTTCTGAGCCTCAGTTTCCCCACCTGTGAGAGGTCTGATAGGCCCCGCCCTGGATAGCTGAGCAGATCGATGACCAGAATCCCGTAAAGGCGCTTTGTGAGTCACACTGTAAAGGTGTGATGTATTTTCATTGTACTTCGTTCCGTTTGAGATTCTTCTCGAGGTTGGTTCTTTGTCCTGAAGCGAGCTTGTTAGGAAACGGCTACTTCACCTGGAAAGTGAGTGGCCTGGGGAGCGCAGCCCGAGCGGACGAGGCAGGCTGGCTGCCAGTGTCCCGGCCTGGACCCTGGGAGCCTGGATCCCAGCCCCGCTTCCCCCCGCGAGCAAGTGCTCCCTTCCCCCGGGCCTCAGGAGCCCCATGCGCCAGGACAGGGACAGGGAGGTGGGGCTGCTCGCCGGCACCCAGGCCGGCACAGGGCAAAGGCCCGTCCTCTGCAGGCTCCAGGCGGGTGCTCCTCACCGTGCGGCCTTTCCGAAACGCGGTCCCCGCGTCTACACGGGCTGACCTTCCAGGGCTACGGGCCGTTTGGACGCTGGCCTCTCTGCCACGGCGCTAGACGTTGGTCACCGTGGGGTGACGGTTGAACCGTAACGGGAGGGCTCAGGAACGAGGGTCTGTTACAGGAGTCCAGCGGGTGACAGCTGGCCCTGGTGCTCTGAGTGAAACAACACAGGTGGGCTCACGCATCAGCCCGCTGCGAGCCCCGATTCATTGGTAAGGCCTCGGAGGAAAGGCGCCGGAAGATTCACGCGGGCTAACTTCAGGCAAGAGACTGAACCGTCTCTCGTCAAAGCAGGAGACGGCAGTGGCGGTCAGGATCCGTCTACCGCTGAGCCGAGCACAGGAGGGGGGCTCAGCACCGCCACCCTGGTTTCCTAAGCGCGAAGGTGCGGAGACAGCTGCTTGTCCGGCCAGAACCCTGGGCTAGGAGACCTTTGTCCCGGGCGCTGGTCCCAGCTCTGCCACCAATTCCTGTGTGGCCTTGGCGAGGCGCCTCTGAGGACTCAGGCCCGGATCACAGACTCCGTTCCCACACGGACACTAGCTTGCTCGGCAGCAGAGGCCTGGAAACGAGAGGGGGAGGATTGCTAAGGAATTGGTCTGGGAGGCCTGCCCCCGTTGCAAAGTGCCGCCCTGAGTCAATCCAGAATGCAGGGACCCTCCAGAGGGAGAAGGAGGCAGCCAGAGACGTGGCAGAGGGGCAGAGGGGGCCTCAGAGGGGCTTGGGACTCTGCCCAGCCCAGATTAGGTAGCTGTCCTTCGCCGGCCAGAAATTCCATCAAGCATCACTGAGCAGGTGCTAGATCCTTTGTCCTGGGATCTCAGGTTCCCTCTTTTTCAGGAGGCCCAGGGGATGCCTTTCCTATAGAGGCTAACTCGAAACCTAGCCTGTCCCTTCTGTCCCAGAGGAGAGGGGAGGCTGGCATCCCAGAGCCTCATGAATGTTAATGGACGGGCAGAAGGACAGCCTCTCTCAGGAGGAGGTGTCGGCAATGCCTCGGCTTATCTGCCCACCTCAGGCTGTATAATTTAACGTGGGCGCCCGGGCCAGGAGCTGTAGGGCCCCCGTCTGCCTTGCAGCACCAGACTTATGGGGATGGAGTCACACAGGAGCACTTGTGCCCTCCCTGGGGACTCTTAGCCCTGTGCTTCTTTATTATATGGTGGTGCATCTACTCATACCTCGTTTGGAAGTTCACAAAGAGGGAAACGATCCCACAGTCTCCTCCCCATATTGGGGTATTTCCTTCTTTGTCCTTTTATTATTTTTTTTAATCTTTATTTGTGAGAGAGAGCGTGAGCGGGGAAGGGGCAGAGAGAGAGGGGGGACACAGAATCCGAAGCAGGCTCCGGGCTCCGAGCTGTCAGCACAGAGCCTGATGCGGGGCTCGATCTCATGAACCGTGAGATCGTGACCTGAGCCGAAGTCAGACGTTCAACCGAGCCACCCGGGGCCCCTCCTTCTTTGTCCTTTTAAATTGTAGAGATTTAGAACTGTGTGATCCTTGGTTCCATCCTTCTCACTTTATGGGAAACTGAGGCCCAGGGATGGGAAGGACTCCCCAGGATACCTGGCCACTTAGAGCAGAACCCCAACAAGAACTGGGGTGTCCTGGCTCCAGGTTCACCCTGAAGGGGATTTGTGGACCCTGGAGCAGTCCAGGAGAGGCCAGCCAGGCGTGGGGAAAGACTAGAAAGTGGGAATGAGGGGTAGCGGGAGGACTGGGCCATCTTCCCCGGGGTGGGGCCTGGAGCAGGCATGAGCACCGTCTACTGCACAGAGGCCTCTAGGCCAGCACGTGAAAGACCGCCTGTCTGGTCCCACGGGGGACCCTTGGGAACTGGGCCCTCAGGACTCCAGCCCACGAGGAGGAAGAGCAGCGGTGAAAACCCTACACAGAGCCTGTGCACAGCACATAGTAGCTGCTCAGTAAACTCGGGTCCCCTCTTCCCTCATCCCATCTGTGGTATTTTCCCAGTGCCACCTCCGTTGGCGACCTGCAGTGTCTCTCCTGCTGTAGTGTCTCAGGGCTTATGAGGCACAGTCCCCGGCTTGGCCACTGGCTGTTTCCAGCCACGAGATGAGAGCTTTAAGAATGTGGCGCCTGCTGTAGTCTCAACATTTGGCTAGAGATCTTCACACAGTCTGCCTGGGGTGTAATCGTTCGTTTAGTCAACAAATATTTGCTGAGTGTTGACCGTATGCCAAGAACGACATTATGTGCTGGGAATACAGAGAACAAAACGGTTAAGTCCCTGGAGAGAAAGTCAGACCACTCTGTTGGCCTGGGTTCGTTTTGCTGTCTGTCCTGGCACGTACAGGCGGAGTGGACAGGGAGCTCGGCGCCAGCAGGGTCCCCACAAGGAGGTGCCCCTGCAGCCGAGCGGGCCCCGGGCCCAGCAGCGAGGTCGGGGGTTGCGAGTGGGGCATCGGCCACATCTGGTTCATTCTCCTGGAGCCGGGTCATGCCACCGGGTTTCCCTCTTTGAGCTGCTCACCCCTGCCCCGCTCTGTTTCCTGAGGATGGTCACACCTCGCATCGGAAGCCCTTGGCAGATCCTTACGTCGAAGACAGAAGGTATAGAAGCCTTTAGAGAGTACCAGCGCCAGGCATGGTCTCATCCCACCTCGGAACAGCCCTGGGAAGGGTGTGGTGATCATTAACACCCTGCTCACGGGCGAGAAACCGAGTGGGACTGGCCGGCCCCAAGTCCCCCCGGAGCCACGGGGAGAGGCGCCGTCCCTCAGAGATGACCTCAGACCCCCTGGCCCCACTTTCCCCTTTGGTCCGGCTGACTTCAGTGCCTCGGGTCAGTCACATTGACTCTCCGCTCGATCTCTCAGCCTCTGTGGCGTGAAGGCCAGCCCTGTCCCCTCTGGCCAGGCTTCCGCGTCGCCCCTCCCCCGTGGGCCCCTGGCTGGAGTCCATGGCTCCGGTTTTGTTTTCTCCCCTGTCTTCCCCCCGCTCACTGACCCGTGGGGCTGAACAGTCCTCCTCCGGGTCTGCACCGTGTTCTGTAGAAGCAGGCGTTCGGCGGGACTTAAAGCCTTCTGGAAAGCGGCCTCCCAGACGGCCGCAAGTCAGTGCCTTCCCCAGGAAGCGTCCCCGTCCGGCGGGGGCCTGGAGGCGAGTGTCGGCGTGGGCCGCGCCCTCTGTCCCCGTCCCTCTCTGGGTGTTCAGACGGGAGGCCCCCTGCCCTGGCCTGCCCCCCGCTGTGAGCTCTCGTGCCGGCCCCGGCGCCCACACGCCGGTCGTGCACGGGCACCTGTGTCACCCCACCTCACGTTTTCCTCCCTCCTGCTCGTCTGCGAGGCCCGTAGGGTCTTTGTTTTCACTTTGGCAAAACCTGTCGGAGGCGAGCGAGGGAGGGTGAGGGCTGACTTGGTGGGCGCCCCAGGCCACCTCCCACACGCAACGAGCTGTGACCCCGGGGCCATCGTGAGGAGCCCCCTGGCCTTGGCGAGCCCCCTCACCTCCCCGAGACACCAGCAACGCCTTCTGCGGGGCCGCGGTGGGCCCAGCCGGGCGGCGGCAGCGAAGGCACTGCTTTGTAAGTGACTGTGAGGTGCCTTCCTGAGGGCAGCAGCAGCCCGACTGGGGTAAAGGGCCGTGCGAGTGCGCGGGACGCAGGCAGGTCAGTGATCGGTGAGACGTTTGGACTCCGTGGAGAGGCTGCCCAGACCGTCTGCGTTAAACACGAACAAAAGCGCGTGTGGCGCAGGCCTTTGTGGTGTACAGGGGGCTTCTCCGTGCATCGCGTCTCTTCCGCACAGCAGCCGCGTGAGGCTTTAGGCTTCGTGCTGACTCTCATTTTATAGACGACGAGGCCCGGCTCCCGCGTGCGGGGCAGAGCTCTGGCCAGGCCTCCTCCCTGCCGACCCTGGGCCGCCTCACCCGCCGGCCCGCCCAGGTCGGTACCTGTGGGGAGGGGGCCATTGAACGTGATCTCCCCGAACAAGTGTCTGCCGTACGTGTGCGGAGGGGCGCCGCGCGACCGCAGAAGGTGACCGCGAGTCCGCGCGCAGCTGCATGCAGAGCCGAGGGGCACGTCGAACGGAATGGCCTGTGAGAGGCTGGGGCAGGCTGTCTGTCTCTGAGGCTTGCCCCCAGGCGTCCGGCCAGCAGTGGGGTCCTGGTGCTGGCCGGGAACCGTCCCCCGGTCGGCCTGCTCTCTGAACAAGCCCGAACTGGGGGATCGCTTGTGTTTCTGTGGCTTACCTCTTCAGTGCTTTTCTTTTTATCTCAGCGAGGTCAGCCCCGTCCCTTCCCGTGCTTCTCCCAGCCGGGCTGGCGGTCGCGAGTTCCCTCTAACCAACTCGAGTCAGCCAAATATCCCCGGCGTGAGCCAGGCGCTGCGCACACAGTGACGAGGAAGGGACGTGGTCTCTGCCTTCGAGAAACTCAAGACCTCACAGGGAGGAGAAGATTGCTCACAAAGCGTTAGTGAGAAAGTTGAGACAGAGGCCCTTGCGGGTCGAGCGGCAAGGAGCGTGAGAGGATGTGGGAAGGCTTCCTGGAAGAGGCGACCGTGGAGTTGAGCCTTGCAGACAGAACCCCGCACAGGACAGAGAGGTGGGGAGCACGGCACGTGGTCAGACTTAGGGAGTAGATGCCAAAGGGCCGCTGCGGAGGCGGGGACAGGAGCAGCGGCTGCGGGGCCGGGCCCCTGAGGGTCAGGCTTGTGTTCTCCGCAGACCGCAGAGGCTGTGACATCAGCGTGGAAGAGGGGCGGGAAGCACGGGGAGAGACAGCGGAGCCGAGGGTCCTGTCGGCCGACCGAGGCATCGGGCCCAGCAGAGAGATGCCGAGGCGGCCCCCGGGGGTGGAGAGGCGGGCGGACTCAGGATCTGCGACGGCACTGCAGTGAGACCCTGTAAACGACTCCAAGCGGGCGGCCGGAGGAGGAGGAGGCCGGGCCTCCACCTGCCCCCTCATCTGGACCCTGAAGGCAGAGGTGCGGCTGGCCTGAGGTGACTCCGTGGTGTGGGGGACTCTGCACGCCTCCGTCTCGGCTTCCAGTCCCCCCGCACGGGGACTTGTTGGAAAGAACAGCGGGACAGATGGGGGTGATGAACAGCTCCCCAGGGCTCCCACCCTGAGGCTTCCCCCGGAGAAGCACGTGCACTGTGCCAGGAGGTTTCCCAAGGAGCCTTAGACAGTTCGGAAGGAGTTCCTCCCTGTCCCTCCTCCCTGCCTCCGCCGCTGGGGCCGCTGGGGCCAGCGGGTGGGATAGGCCAGGAGTACGGAGACAGCGAGAGCCTCACATCTGCTGCAGATACCCCGTGTGACGCTGGTGGGCCCTTCCCCGGGCCCCGGCCCCCACCTCTGAGACGAAGGGACCGTGCTTCCTGGTGTTAAGGATCCTCATAGCTCGAAAGAGACTAACGTTTTCTTAGTTTGGGAAGAGTGGAAGGTCTTATGCATCGTGTTATGCCAAGCATTGTCTCTTCCTGCTGTGTCGTGACTAAAATTCCAGCTGTTTTGAAAGCTGTCTGCAGTGCCGGGACCAGGGTCCCCTGGGAGCAGCCAGGCTCCTGACGGATGTCCTGCACCCTCTGGAGGGACAGGCTGGCTGAGGGCGTTAGGAGGAAGTCCAGCCCAGCAGGCAGAATGAGGGACCCCAGCACAGGACCACCACGGACCACTGTGCAGGCTGTCGGCTGCCTCCTGGGGTCCTGACAAATGTTCCTAGTGACTGAGGCCGGACCAGGCCACCAGATGAAGAGACCCCTGAGCGACTAGCAGAGCCCAGGGCATCCCGCGACCTCAGCGCCAGGGTGGGGCCTGGCTCTCCAGTCTTCAGACCAGGTGACAGACAGGGTCTCCAGGACAGGGGCTCAGCCCTGGAAGAAGGGCAACTCCAGAGTCAGACATGGGCTCAGCAGCAGAGGCCGGGCCCTGGAGCGAGGCAGGGGCCAGTTTTCCAGAAGTCCAGCCAGCGGCTGAGCAGCTCAGGCCTGATTCCCAGAACCAGGAGCTGAGGTGTCTTGAATCCCTCGTGCCTCAGCTGGGACGAGTGGGTAGAGGCATGGAGCCTCTGGGTCGGGGTCGGGGGACACCTGTCCAGTCTGGGGGAACGCAGCCCCTTCCCTACGGCTCTGCTGGTGGCATGCCACCTGCCACCCTCGTTCTCCGCTCTTAAGCGGGTCTCCATCTGACCCCACGAGTGACTGAACAGAAGAAAGACAGTGGCCTTTCGCAGGCCGTCTGAGTCTGGCTCCGCCACCTGCTGTCTGTGAGACCCTGAGCGGGTCACTTCCCCTTGCCGGGCCACGCCCTTGCCTGTCACGGGTCCTCGAGGGGGCTGCCTGCCAGGGCCGCGAGAGTGGGGAGGAGTTCTCACTGAATCGGGAAAGTACCTGCACCGCGCACGCGGCACTGTGTTCCTGGTCCTGAGCACGAGGAGGGAGCTGTTTTAATTGTTCTGATGCGCGCACCGAACACACATCACGTGCTGTTTATAGCCAGAAAAACCGACTTTTAAAAAAGAGCAAAATTACACGCTAATTAATTAATTTTAAAGATGCGTTTAGAGACAGGGAAAGAAAACTAGCGTTGGTTTCGCGCCCATCGGGTGCCAGGCCGCCACACCAGATCCTTGCGAAGGTCGCGTCTGTAAAAGCGTGCAGGCACCGTCTCTCCTGCCGTCTGACGGCAGCCGAAGGCACCAATGAGCGGGGGCGGGGCCGGCCGGGCCCACCCAGGGAGGCATTTTCCCTGGAGCCCCACAAGGCCATTTCCTCCCACCAAGCAGCGGGCCCACCACCCGGGTCCTCCTCCTTCCCCGGCTGAAACATTCGCACCGGAGCCAGGATACCAGCCAGGCAAGGCTCACCGGAAACTTGACTGGAACGGATCCCGGGGCCCAGGACGGCAAGGTCCAGAAACAGCCAGACGTGGAGGCTCACTCTGGGCGTGGAAAGACTCCACCCATGCTGTGTCCCACCTGATGGCGGAGACAGGGCCTCCGAGGGCGGCGGGCAGGCTTGAGACCTCGGTGTAAGAGAGCACGTGGTCTCGTGGGAGGTAGGGGCTCCCGTGGCTGGGATCACGCCGGACTACCTGCCTGGGAAGCACACAGGACACTCCTGGGCCGGGCAGGAGGCTGCCCTGGAATCGGACGATCTGTTTCAGCTTTGAGATTCTGTTGCTCTCTGTCCCGCTGTGCCCCTGATCCGGGGGACGACCTGCTAATCCCTCAGCGGCTTGAAGCGCCTGTGGGAGAACTTTCTGTATGTCATGGAGTTTGCTATGGACTGAACGTCACTGCCACTTTATCCCCGGGAGGAGACAAACCCCTGTGCCATCAGTGAAGTATGAGACCCACTTGCCCAGATTCTCTGCCCTGTCACTGACTCTGTGCAGCTCCCCGGTGACACCTGAGCTGGCAAAGACCAGGAACAATCAGCTCTTTCTCAGGTTGGGGCAGAAGCCTGCCTTTTCTTGTAAATGTGGTACCAGCACCAGCCCCCACCCGAACATAAGGCAAAGGCAGCCGACCTGGACTGCCCTGGGCCCTGCCTTCAGGGTCCAGGGCGAGGGTGTGGCCCGGAAGGCTTCGCGGTCGCTCGGTGACAGCCTCTGCCATCTGGGCCTCGCTGTCTCCTTGCCACCCACAGCCGCAGGCTCCTAGATGCAGGCAGGAGGGCCCCGTGCCGCGGTGAGGGCGCGGGCTGTGGCGCCTCCAGACCAGGTGCGAAATCCCTGGCTCTGACGCTTAACCCGCCGCCAGGGCCATTCCTGTGCCCAAAGGGCGGGCCAGAGAGAAGGGGGCGGGACGGAATGCCTCCTTTGGGTTTTGGCGATGCCGAGCACACTGGCGATTTGGGTTGGAACAGCTTTGTAGGACGTGCAGAGGCTGGAGCCACGGTGGGGCGTGAGGTCGCGGCAAACACAGCTTGAGAGGGAAGGAGGGGGTCTCTGCAGCTGAAGGGCCGTCTCGGCCGTGTGAGCAACACGGTCCCGTTCACTGGCTCCGAGAGAAGAGCGCCGAGACGGGCAGAGAGGCGATTGAGGGGGACAGGATAGGGATGGTGGTATACCTGTTGAGAGGTCAGGGGGTCTCCTGCAGGCCAGGGGGAGCAGAGACGGGGAGCGTTGTGGGTTGGTCTGCCGGGGCCTTTCTACCCACTAACCACTGTGCTTCTCTGCCCCGCAGGCCCCTCCACCCAGCGTCAGGTGCAGAATGGCCCCTCTCCTGACGAGATGGACATCCAGAGAAGGTAACCCCCTGCCCAGCAGGGCCAGGACCCCAGAGACACACACTGGGGCGGGGGGCGGGGCGGGGGGAGGTGGACAGGCTTGACCAGAGGGAAGAGGGAGCACGTTTGTGGCTGTTTGGCCAGAGCGAGGAAGGGAACGTGTGGCCTCATGGGGACGGCCGGTCTGCGGCATCCTAGGTGCGTTCCTGGGACTGAACTCAGCCCTCCCGCATGTGTAGGGATAGCTGTGATGTTGGGGAGGGTGCAGTAACGCGGCCGAGGCCACCCTGCTGGAGACGGGCGGACGCGACCCTCCTGTGGCCTCGGGCGGGTGCCACAGCCTCTCGGGAGGATCTTAACCCCCTGCCCACTCCCCTCCCACCTGAGATTAAGGTGGACAAAGGCCATGAGCGCCCTTGGGGATCACAGCTTTTCGACAGCTTGGCCAGGGCTGTGTTGTTGCCGTTTGCCAGCCCGTGGAGTATGGGCCGTAAGGTGACCCCCAACCCCTCCAAGGAGCTTCTAAAGTGCTCAGACAGGGAGGAAGGGCCAGTGCCGTTGTCCTGAAGTTATAGAAGAGACCACGGTGGCCAAGGAGGGAGCAGCCTCCCCAGGTCACGTCGCCAGGGAAGGGGGGGCCAGGGGCTCTGCCCCTCTGTAGGCTTGGAGCCAGGCTGTGCCGAGGTTCTTGGGGGTGGGGGGGGGCGGCCTGCAGCCAGACTCACATGGAACCCTGGGCCGGGAGTCGGGGAGGCCACGTCCCCCCCCAGCTCAGCTAGCTGTGAGGGTCTCCGGGGCCTGTCTTCCTCTAGCCTGTCACCCACTCTAGGGAGCAAGGGCCACAACTCCGTAACCTCTGGGTGCCTTCTGGCCCCAACGGTGTACTTTGTAACCCTGGGCAAGTTCCTGCTCTAGACCTCAGTCTCCCACTGGAAGAGAACAGCGATAATCCTTGCTCTGCTCACCTCCATGAAATGAGGTAAAGGTGGCAGTGTGCTTCTAGACTGCCTACAGGCGGGGGAGACTCCTTTTATCAGTTCCCATTCGTCTGTCAGTTCCCTGGGCCTGTCTCCTGGCCTCTCAGGATAGAGCATGTTGCAGTTTATGAAAGGCTTTTACAGGCTTTGCCTCGTTTACCCCTCACGCTGACCCTCCGGGGTTCCTGTTGCTGGTACTGTTCTCACACGAGCCCGCTGAAGCTGAGAGTGGAAAGGACTTGCCCAAAGTCATGAGCAGTTAGAGGCGGAACCAGGACTGACAGCCAGCGTGGTCCCAGCTCTGCCGGGTGCCCTGGCCGCCTCCACCCCGAGAGGGGCGTGCGTGAGCCCCCACCAGGCCCAGGGATGACTGTTCGGGGCAGACGAGTCCTAACAGATCCCTGAGAACTGGTTAAACACCACCCTGCGTTCCCCTGACCCACCAGCCGAGTCCAGAGTTCCTTCGCCAGGCCGCCTGCAGTCCGCTGTCCGTGGGCCGGAGCATCCCCTGCAGGCCCCTCTGTGAACTGCAGGAGTCAACCCAGGCCACAGGGCAGGGGACCCTGCTCCTGCTGGTCACCTCACACGAAGGGAGGCCAGGGGAGAGGTGACTTACGTGGGGCCAGTCGTGCGGTGGGGACTCCAAGCACAGGAGCCTTCTGTTCGCTCACAAACAGGGTCTGAAGCCCACACCTGATTTTTAAGTACTTCTAAAAGCCTCCCTTTTGCCAAGGGCTTCTGAGCCTATGGATCCTGCTGGGCAGGTTGGAGTTTCTTCCGGGTGATGCTGCCGCAGTTTGGTAGAGACGCTGATGCTGACACGGCCGGAGCTGTCCCAGCCTCTCCTACCAGCGGGGTCTTTTCCGCCATCTCGTCGGGCTCGCACGTTGTCGTCCTCACCGGAGCCCCCGAGACACGTGCCCTCGTGCTTACTCTGCGGAGAAGAGGCCCAAGAAAGGGGAGTGACTTACCCGCGGTCACAGAGTCGTGCTCCCAGAGCAGGAGCCAGAAGGGCCCGTCCCTCTAGACGGTCCCCTCTGGAGGAGGTGCTGTGCGCCAGCCGCTGGACGAGCCCCGTGTACTCGTTCCTTCACAAAGCGCTTACTGGGCAGCGGCCACGGGCCAGGCGCGGGGCCGGCCCCGGACCGGCACGAGCTCACCGCAGACCGAGGGTGCCGTGCGGTCGCAAGGCCAGCACCCTCCCGCCCTGCCGGCCGCCCTCCCCGCCTCCCCCACCTCCCCCGCCCACGGCCAGACCACCGCGTGCCTCCAGTGTGCTCCCCCGCTGAGCCCGGAGGAGGTGTGAGAGCATCTCGTGTTGCACGGGCAGAGCTAAGTGGAGCTGGCTCACGCCGACTGAAGCCTTGCTGCTGTCCCCGGTCTGCCCCAGCACCTCAGTCCCGAATTCTGAGGACCTATTTGTGGGTCAGTGTCCTCACTCGACCCGCCTTTACGAGCACCCGAGGTCGCTCTGCCTTCAGGAGTTAGGAGGTCAGTTTCCGCCGAGGCACACAGAGCAGTTCACTGAGCGTACCAAATGGCTCTCTGATGGAAGCCTGGCCTGCGGCTGGCTCTGTGGTAGAAAGAATGAGGACAGACAGCCTTAGCGTCCGCTTCTCCTGGCAACCGGCGATGCCTGAAGCTCGTTCCGGGGAATGTAGTCAGGTGTCCTGAGAATGAACGACCCCGAGGTCAGGTCTGCTGTGGCCCCAGGGCCCCCAAAGCCAGATGGGCACGTCCGGCCCGGGGAAAAGCTCGGTCACTCAGCCGGACGGTCGCCCGAGCCTTCCTGAGGGCCTCCCCGTCCACGTGTGCCTGGGACTGTTCGAGGGGGCCTGCCGGCACTCGCCTGTTTGGGGACCTGGAACCAGTCACGCGCCCCACCTCCCTGAAGTGAGGGCAGCAAGCCCGGCCGTCAGGGCCAGGGCGGACGAGGCAAGCTCG
This sequence comes from Panthera leo, assembly GCF_018350215.1. Taxonomy (NCBI): domain Eukaryota; kingdom Metazoa; phylum Chordata; class Mammalia; order Carnivora; family Felidae; genus Panthera; species Panthera leo. The sequence goes on from NC_056684.1 coordinate 141,635,661, forward strand.
CTGCCAGGGCCCCCAGCCCGGGGCTCTCGGGGAATGCCAACGGAACCCGACTCTGCAGCCTGGGCTCCCGCACACAGAGCCACGTTGTTCTCAGCATCGCGAGGTCAGACCCGCTCTGCCATTGTTGTCTTTCAGACAAGTGATGGAGCAGACCCAGCACCAGCAACAGCGTCAGGAGTCTCTAGAGAGAAGAACCTCAGCCACAGGTGAGACCCCCTCTGGGAACCGCTCCCCGCCCCCCGCCACACCCCGCCCTTCCCGGGGTGCTCGGGCCTCTGTGAAGAGCCTCTGGTTGCGTCGATCTCCACGTGTCACGGTCACGTCCGGTGAAAGACAACAGAGCTGGGGGAAGGGGAGTAGCCCAGCCTGGCCCGGCCCTTGTCCCCCACCACTCACTGGCTGAGCAGACACTCAGCGGCCACAGGCCTTGTCTCCGGCACCGTGCTGAGGGCTAGGGACATGCAGGGACGGACAAGGCAGAATGCCGCCCCCGCCCCCCCCCAGGGAGCCCAGTGTCCGGCCAAGGACCCCGGATCATCCCAGTGCACACGTGGTGGCCAAGTTAGTGTGAGATATAAAGACACACGGAGGAGGGCCCCGCCTGCCCCGGGAGTCAGAAGCCCTCCAGAGATGCCGTGTTATCCCAGCGGTTGAGTGGAACTCAGCACAGGACAGCAGAAGATTCGCTGAAGAGTGACAGTGTTGATTAGTAAGCCCAGGACTTCACAGCTTATAGAGTGTTTCCATGTCCTTCGTTCTGCTAACTTCTCTCAGGCGCCCCGTGAAGTAAGCAGGCGCGTGTCCCCCTCGCTTACTGATGAGAAAACCGAGCCCTGGCCCCTGCCCCAGTGACGGGAGCCCCCACTGGTGCAAATGCTGGCTTCTAGCACCCCCTGGCACCTCGACCCCCTCCGGGACCCCGCCCCGCTCTGGTCCACCCTCCACTTTGCTGATGCTCAGCTGACCTCGTCACGTGTCCCCCCTTCCCGTCCCTCCCGAGCAGGCTGGCCCCCCAGTGTGCAGGCCCGGTTCCCGCAGACCTGGTGGCTCCTTGCACCTCTCCAGTGCCTCTCCAGCACTCCCCGTCCTCTTCTCCCTCCTTCACCAAACTTGACTCCTGCTCTCTGTCACTGTCCCGGCACCGTGGGCACGTCCCCGAGGATGTCTTCTCTGAACTGGCCCTGAAGTTGAACCCCTCTTCGTGTGCCGAGACGGCACCACGGGCCTCCCCCCGTAGCAGTTGCCATCCTGCCACAGCTGCGTCTGCACGCTCATCTGTGGGACTGGCTCACCGCTTCCCCGCGAGGCCATGAGCAGAGAGCCTGTGGCCGCTCTCCCCAGCGCCCGGCATGGTGCTGAGCACGCGGTGGAGCTCAGTAGGCCCTGGAGGGAGGGCTCGCTGGATGGTGGACAGAGGACTGCCCGGCCCTCTGCATTGCTCCCTGACACGCGCCCCGGTCGGCCCTGCGACCGTGGGTACCTGCCTCGGTCCCCCGAGGCCACGGTCGGTCACAACGGCATCTGAGGGACCTACCTCTGCCAGTGCCCAGGGTAAAGCTAGGTACGGAGACGGAAAACGAGATACGCACCAGAGCGCATCTGTCACGGGAAGACCACGACAGGAGCTAGAGAAAGTTAGCTGAGCTCAAGGAATGCTGGGAAGACCAGCGGAGGGAGTGACTAGACCAGGGCTAGGTGCGTCCTGCGGGGGCTTCCTGGAAGAGGCAACCTTGAGCTTGTCCCTCAGAGGAGCAGGCTGCCTGCTGTCCGTCCTCCCAGGGGAGCACCAGCTGGGGACTGGGGCCTGACTGAGCCCCACCCTTGTATTTCAGGACCCATCCTCCCACCGGGGCACCCCTCGTCTGCAGCCAGCGCCCCCCTCTCCTGTAGTGGGCCCCCACCCCCGCCTCCGCCCCCTGTCCCGCCTCCACCCGCAGGGGCCACTCCGCCTCCCCCACCCCCACTGCCAGCCGGAGGAGCGCAGGGCGCCAGCCACGACGAGAGCTCCGTGTCAGGACTGGCCGCTGCCTTGGCTGGGGCCAAGCTGAGGAGAGTCCAGCGGGTAAGCGTCCCTGGGTGTGGGCGGGCCGGCCCGGGGCCCTTTCGAACTGCCCTCGTCTACCAGACGCCGGGAAAGGCCCCCAGCCTGGACGCCACCCCTGCCACGCGGCGCCACACCAGCCACAAGGTGCTGGCGGTTGCTGCTGGCCCTCACGCTGACCGTCACGAGTGGGGCGGGAGGCCTCGCAGACGAGAACTGAGGCATCGGCAGGGAAGCGGTTCGCCCACCATCCGGCCCGTCAGCTGCAGGGTTCGCACTCAGCCCCGGGTCTCCTGGATCTGAATCCATCCTGCTTCCCCCGCGACCCTGGAGGCCAGCCGCACCACACCCACCGCCTGTCCCAGCACGTCTGGGGTGGCCCGGGAGGGGGAGCGGCCCCAGGGCAGCTGAGGGCGGCTGTGGCTCTGAGAACACCCGCGAGACAGAGTTTGGCTTCCTTCCCGAGACGTGCCCCTCCTCCCCGTCATGTCACACCCGCCTTGGCAAGGGTGCTGACGGGGCCAGCAGACCTGGGGAGTGTCTGTCGACTGCGACCGGCCAGTCCTGGTGCCTCGCTGGACTCTGCTTGAGTCTCCGGCGGGGCTGGGGGGACGGGACCCGAGGGCCGAGGGCCTCTTCCAGCGCCTCCGTCGTAGGGATCCCGTCCACCCTTGCATGCACCCCCCGCCCCCCGGTGACGTCCCGCCCCAGACGCCGGACTAAAATGTGGTCTCCTGACCCTTCAGCCAGAAGATGCGTCCGGAGGCTCCAGCCCCAGCGGGACCTCTAAGTCTGACGCCAACCGAGCGAGCAGTGGGGGTGGAGGAGGAGGCCTCATGGAAGAAATGAACAAGCTGCTGGCCAAGAGGTGGGTGTCCGGTCCCCCCTGCCCCAGACGCAGCTACTTGCCAGGGGTCTCCTGCTCCTTAGCAGCAAAGCGCAGGCCTTGCCCGGCCCCAGGGCCCACCGCCACCTGGACTCAGCCCAGCAGGGGACTGTTAAGTTCCCCTTCTCAGGGGGTCAGCCTGAGGCGTCGGGCCCAGAAGAGTCCCCTCACCTCTCAGCCCTTCCTCATCTGGGTGTGACGGCGTTTACTGACGCATCCTCCGTGTACCAGCCTCGTCCTGAGTGGACAGAAATTTGGAGATAATCTCAGCGACCAGTTCGGGGGAAGAGGGGCGCATGCCCCACACTTACGATCCCGACATAAATGACACAGTCTCACTGCCGGAGCCGCTCCGAGGGACAACGGCGAACGCGTGCTGCGGGGCCGGTCCTGCGGGGCCATCACGGGGGACACGGGGGAGCCTTCTGAAGTGGCGGGAGTCCCGAGGGCACCACCCCGGGGGATGGGACGAGAGTGGCACCCGCGTCGCGGCTGGGCTCTGGGGCCCGGGGCCCGGTCAGCCCCCTCGTCCACACCAGCAGCCGTGGCGCCAGCTTGCCCCGGGCCGTCAGCCTGTCCCCGTGCCTCCTGGGCGTCCCCCAGCTGAAACGGCAGCGGGCGGAGAGGCCAGGCAGCTCCTCAGAAGGGTGGCAGAGCCTGGATCTTACTCATCAGCGTGGCCTGGCGGCAGGAACGTGCCGACGTAGGTTGCGAATGCCATGCTCCCCGGGCACCCACCGGGGGGCTCAGGAGCAGACCCCCCTGTGGGAGTGCTCCTTCGTGTCCGCATAAGCAGCCTCTGGGCCGCCCTCCCACCGGGCCCCCGCCCCCGACTTCTCTTACTGTCAGGCACTCCCACTGCCCTCCAGGTGGGCTAACCCTGAGTGGGAACTCCCCTGGGCCGGGGCTTTGTGTTGCCCTGGCCACGGCTCTGTGAGGGCGAGGGGGGGAGACGGGTCCCCAGAGCGCAGGTGGGTGCCCTGGCGCTTTGCGGCAGGACAGAGCCGGCGGGCCTCTGCGCACACGGCCGGCGTTGGCGGACGGAGCCGGGAGATTGATCCACGGCACGCGTAGGTCGCCAAGGGCAGGGACACGCTGTGAGTGGTCGTCACGCAGCAGAGCAGAGGCTCGCACACCAGTGCCGGCCGCCCCCGGGCGAGCCAGGAGGGCCTCACGGGGGAGGCTCCACAGGGGCACGGCCCGGAAGGAGAGCCCTCGTCCCGGCCGAGGCGAGCGGGCAGTGTTCCGAACTGGGGAGGCTAGAGACCCACCGGGCCTAGAGCCCGGGGTGTCATGGAGGGTGGCGGAAGGTCGGGCTGTGAGAACAAGCCTTGTCTGCAGGCGTGCAGGGCTCCACCCCAGAGAGGTGGACGGGCCTCATGTAAAAATAGATGTTGTTCAAAAAGAAAATAGTCCTGCTTCTCTCAAGTCCAAAACCGACGCGTTAACAATAACAGGCCTAGATGGTTCGGACCAAACACAGAGGAAGTTCCTGAGGACAGGAAAAGGCCGATGTCGCCAGGAGCCCGTGAGACGCCCGGACGCTGGCGTGACGGTCGAGGCCCCGCCAAGAACAAGCACGGGTGCACCACGCCCACAAGGGTTCAGCCAGCCACTCTTTGAAGCCCACCCCGCGGCGGGGGCTGCCTGGAGCCGTAGTGACAGAGTCCTCGCAGGCTGTTGTTTTGATGAAGGTTGGAAGGGAGTTTCTGCCTCCCCTGGGGCCGTGTCTCTCTCCCAGCAGCAGTGGGGTCCCAGCGATGGGGTCTCCCTCCCTGCAGTGGGGTCCCAGCGGCGAGGTCTCCCTCCCAGTAGCCGGGCTCAGACGGGAAACTCAGCGTGGACAAGAGCTATGTGCTGAGCCCTCCCGGGACTGGCATGCCGGCCCGCTCTTGGCTTCAGAAAATTCAGTGCTGGCTCTGGGTGAGGACAGAGTGTCGTGGAACAAAGTGGCAGTGGGCAGCCCGGCAAGGGGGCTGCCGTTGTCCAGGAAGAGGCACTGCAGGCCGGCACTAGGTGTTGGAAGTGAAGGCGGGAGGACAGACTTGAGCTACGAGGCACAGGCAGGGTTGGCTCCACTCTGTGAGGAAGAGGTTGGTGGGGGGGGATCCCCTGGGTTTCCGGGAGGAGAGACTCCCCGTGGGCCCGTCTCTCGGCTGTGACAGCCTCAGCTCCCGGGTGCTGAGTGCTGTGGCGGCTTCACAGTGGGAGATCCCTGACAGCACATCTCTGGGGGCCATCAGGGTGTGTGTGTGCGGATCTGGGAGTCAGCCAGGTATAGATGACCCCTGAGGCCAAAACGTAGGGGTGGGCTTTAGAGGATACGAGAAGGGGTCCGTGCAGGTGGGGAGTGTGCAGAGCGATCGGAGAGCATCAGCTGGAGCTCTTCAGGGCCCTGCCCCCTCTGGGCAGGGGCAGGCTCACAGTGGTGTTCCGGATCCGAAAGGGGGCAGGGGGCGGCTGCAGGGCTAAGGTCCGAGATAGGAAGAGGCCATGGAAAAAGGTTTCCCACAGGTAGCGGGATTCGCTTACCTAAGCCAGTCAGTCTGAAGACAGGATGCTCCCACAGCCCTGACCTGTGACCGAGGGGCACCTCTCCCTGTCCCACGGGGCCCGGCCTCGAGTATCCTGGGAGAATGGCTGCCACCCCAGCCCAGCCGAGTCCCCTGGGGAACCTGGACAGGCTGCAAACCAATTTCTTCCACTCCTCAGGTGCCATAAACAGAGATTAGAATGTCCCCCAGACCCTGTTCTCCCTTCCCAGACCAGTTTTGTGTCCAGGGTCATGGGACAAGGACAGAGGCCCGGACGCTCACCTAGGCATTGCCGTGGCTGCTCGAACAATTGCCTCCTTCACACAAAACGGGTCAGATCCCCCCCACAGATTCCTCTGAGGGCCAGGCGGTGTCCAGGAGAGGCATCTGGGTCAGCGTGAAAACAGGAGCTGATGTGTACCCTTCTTCCCCTCGTGCTAGGAGAAAAGCAGCCTCCCAAACAGACAAGCCGGCTGATAGAAAGGAAGATGAGAGCCAAACGGTAAGCAGCCCCCAGCTTCCCCACCAGTGTGAGGAGACCAGGCCTTTGGGGCCCTGAGGGGTGCGGCTGGTTTGCACGTACATGCGGTAGAAACTTCACCAGGTGGTTCACAGGAGGGACAGGAGAGTCGGGGAGGCAGAGGGGACAGAAGAGCCGGGGGAGCATTCACGTCTGTCCCTCCCCTCACTCCGGGTGGCAGGCCTTTGCCCTGGTGCTCACAACATCTGAGGTCAGGCAGGAAGCAGAGAAGCGAGAGCTAGCCCGGGAGAGCCACGAGGGGAAAGCTTGGAGCCTGGGAGCTCAGAGGGGCCGTGCAGACGGGGCCTGGCCTCTGCCAGGGATTCGGGGTTCAGGGAGCACGCTCGCGGTAGGCACCGTGTGCTGGGGGACCAGGGCGGTTTTCATCCTCAAATCATTTCTCAAGTGGTTTTTAAAGACTTCACTTGAGTCCATCGATTCCAGCAGGAGCTGTAGGCGAGCGGGACAGAGGACACAGGGACTCCAGCTGTTGTCCTTAGCAGGCCTCCTGGAGCCCAGTCTGGCTGCACAGGCTCCAAGCATCTGCTTCCCCTAGGAGTGGCTAATTCTCTCCCCCCCCCCCCCCCCCCCCCCCCCGTTAAGCTTTTCTAACAAAAGTAGGCCCCTGCTGCAGTGGCTGAGCTTAGACCTTAACCATAAGGGCATACAGGTTGCGTCTCAGTAATGGAAGCCAGAAGAAACAACCAGCCAGTGAACTGCCTCACGCCGCCCGACCCCCCCTTCCGTCAGCTGAGGCGAACCTGGGACAGCCCTGGGCTCCAGCCCTGCCAGCCGGCTTCCTCTGACCCCCATGCCTGGGAACATGCAGTGTGTCAGCCCTTCCGGCCAGCTCCTGCTCGCCTGCACTTCTCTGTGTAAACACTGATCCCCCAAAAGATAGCCTCCCAGACCCCAGGCTAAGTAAGGCCCCCCACTACTCGATCTTTAACCCCGCACACACACTTTTGCTTATTCAGACTCACTCTTAACCTGTGGCCCAAGCCCTTGTGTTGCCTGCCTTGCACGGAGTCTGCAAGTCTTGAATTATTATTTTTTTTTAATGTTTATTTATTTCTGAGACAGACAGAGCATGAGTGGGGGGAGGGGCAGAGAGAGAGGGAGACACAGAATCCGAAGCAGGCTCCAGGCTCCGAGCCATCAGCACAGAGCCCGACGCGGGACTCGAAACCACGAACTGTGGGATCATGACCTGAGGCGAAGTCAGACAACCGACTGAGCCACCCAGGCGCCCCTGTTTGAATTATTTTTGAAAGCATAACAGGATGGCATTGAACGAAAACTCCCGGTGTCTCAGTTATTCTGGTTTAACCCCTGCAGCCTCCATTCTTGCCCATCGCCTTCGGGTCCTGGTGCCCGGGCACACGTGTGGGTGCCCACCTTTTCAGTTACTCAGCCCTCCCTTAAACGAGAGGCCCGAGGAGACTCTTGCTGAGACCCAGAGCCCAGCACAGCATTCCATCTCTGGGTCAGAGGCCCCGGGAGTTTATTCATTCACCCCACAGATACCTGGGGCCTGCTGATGGGTGCCAGGTCTGTTCTCAGTCTGGGGACAAGTGGCTCTTACAGGTTCACGTTGCCCAGGAGCGGGTTGCAGTTGGGGGAGGGGGAGGCCTCCCGCTTGGAGCACTGAGCCTGTCATCCTGGTCCCGGCCAAGGGGCCCACACCTCAGATGGACCAGAGGGGAGGGAAGCAGCTGACAGAGAATGTGGCACAGGCAATCCCACAAGGCGGTTCTTGGCTTCGGGTCAGAATTCACTAGTTCAGTCTCGTCAGGGTGGTTGACTCTGCCTGGTCAAAAGCTCCATGTAGCAATCGTGTGTGTGTGTGTGTGTGTTTCTTAATATTTTTATTACCTAACAAATGCCCCTCTCTTAATAGTATAAAATCCTTCCAAAATGTGTGTGATAAACATCAGCTTTTTTTTTTTAATATTTATTTTTTGGGAGAGGGGAGGGGCAGAGAGAGGGGGACAGAGGATCTGAAGCAGGCTGTGTGCTGACAGGCTGACAGCAGTGAGCCTGACGGGCGTGAACTCGCGAATCGCGAGATCATGACCTGAGCCGAAGTCAGACGCTAAAGCAACTGAGCCACCCAGGCGCCCTGCGAACATCAGCGTTTTTATTGTCGAGTTATTCACCTCCTTTCTTTGCGTTTCACCACGCACATTCCACAGGCAGAGCAGACATGCATTTGCCTGGCTCCGCGGAGCCCCGCCGTGGGCCAGGCGCTGCGCGTAGAGATGTGGGCAGAGGCACGGGGGGGAGGTGGGCACACCTGCCGGGAGGCGGCGAGAGGCGGCCCGGCTCCGGCTCCTGCCTGGCTCACCTGTCAAGCCTGCCTCCCCCACCGGTGGGTGCTTTAGCAGAGGGGCACTGAGAACAGAGCCAGGTTCTAGAGCCCACTTTGACAGCAACACTGATGAACTTGTAGGCTGGTTGGGCAGAGAGAAGGGATTCTCACCGCGTCCTCCTCTCTCGGTAAAAGAGAAGTGAATGGGGTCTCCCACCGCCAGGTGTCTGGGGTGAAGGCCGTGCCGTGGGCGGCCCTGACCCTCACTCCCAGAGCCCGGCCCTGCTGTAGCCCACGTGCACGGCCCCGTAAGGCCGCCTGACATCCGGTCCTCATGCCGGCCAGTGGAGCAGTGAGCCGGGCCTAGAGAGGGAGTCCCTTCCGTGGTCCTGCTCGGCCACTCCCACGGGCCGCCCAAGGCTGCCAGCGGACAATGGCCCACGAGGAGTCAGCCCGAGGGGCCCGTGGCGGGCTCAGTGACGGCAAGGGCTTGTTGCAGATCACAGAGAAGTCTGCCCGGCTCTGCAGGAGCCCGCGTCTCCCTGCGGCCTTCCCCCACCCTACCTGTCCAGGGGCTGGACAACTTCCCCACCAAGATTAGGGCTTTTCACTTGTTGCTGATAACAGTCACTGTTCTGCTGATTACAAAAGTAACACGGGCTCCTTAGAAAATGTGGAAAGCCAAGGTTTGCTAGTGACCTGGTCAGAGGCGTCCTGCCCTTGCCCCGACGGGCCTTTCTAAGCAGACCCTGAGGGCACAGCTTCTCTTTTCCGTTTCAGGAAGAGCTGAGCACCTCTCCATCTCCGGGGACCCGAGCAGCCAGCCAGCCGCCCAACTCCTCAGGTAAGGGACAGCGTCCTGCCCCGCACCAGGCATGAGGTCTGAGGGCAGGAGGGGGCTGCTCCGGGAAGATGATGCGTCCCGACCGCCTCGCTCCACAGATGAGCAGTGAGGGCCCATGAGGTGGCACAGTAGGGTCTCCCTGACGTCTTCTGGAAGCCCTGAGCCTCCAGGAGGAGCGGGGGCAGGTGCTGGAGCCACCGCCTGTGCTGACGTCCCGCAGGCATTAGAACCCCCACATGGGGGAGGAGGAGCCGGGCTGGGGGCTGGGCTTCCCGGCCTCGGGCCAGAGCTCTGAAGAGGAACACGCCTGTCACACGCGTGCTTCTCTGCGAAGAGCCCACCGTGCTAGATGAAACCGTCATCACCCGTGAGCCTCGCTCACTGTGGTGCTAAGAAGTCTGCTGGTGATGGGGTAGGGGAGAAACAGCCCCAAACCCTGCTCAGAAGCCCTGTCGGCACTCGGGGCGCAGGGGTTCACGTAGAAGAGTGCCTTGAGGCTGGAGAGTGGGAAGAAGCCGCTGGGGTTGGTCACGCGGTCGTTCGACAGACCTTTGTTCGGCACCTGCTCGAAGCCTGTGCTCTCGAGAGTGGTGGGAGGGCCAGAGAGGAGACAGGCCACCGCACCCCAGCAGAGGGAGGCTCTCGCCAGCTGCTGGCTGCCTCGTGGGGGCGTGGCCCTGCCGCCGCACCTGCCTCCAGTCCTGATGCTCTGCCGGCCAGGCTGCCTCCCTGTGACCTCCCCTTCTGAAAAGGTGCCACCGTGGATTCTTGGCGAATGACTGCGTGAACACCGCACACCCCAGTGAATGGCTATGTATGCTGTGTCCCAGTTTAGGAGGTGATGTGGTTTGTTCGGGGCCACAGCCTGAGCCTGGATGTGGTCCCAGACCTTGTGCCTGCAGGCCCAGCGTGGGCCCCAAAGCAGGGTTTTGGGGAGAGACCCCCCCCCCTCAGACCCTCAGGTGGCTTCCCTGCCACCCCTAGGGATTTTTCTTCTGCCTCTGCTCATTCTGCAAAGTCAGGGAATTCAATTCAGTCCAACAAACCTTTTGAAGTAAAACGAAATAGGAATTTAACACCACTTAAGAAAGAAAACGGAAAGAAAAAACAGCTTTCAGGGCCAGAGCGGGAGGGGACCAGCTGGTACCCGGTGGGGCGGGGATGAGCAGTCTGGGCTGCCCTGAGGGCAGCCAGGCCAAGGGCTTCCTCTGCTCCACTCAGCCCTTTGCCATAGTCGGGGCTTGACTGTAGAGGTCACAGTTAAGAGGCTCCCACTCCAAGAAGAGACCCAGCCATGGTGAGAGGACTCAGAACCAGGCCACAAGTCAGGGTCAGCCAGGTCCAGGGAGTGGGAGCTGCGTCCCGAGGGGGGCGATGCCGGGTGACAGCAGTGCCATCCACAACCCTGCAAGGGCCATCCTGGGCCAAAGAGAGCCTGGGAACAAGGAGCGCGAGGCAGACCTTCCTGCTGGGGCAGCTCTGCACCCTCAGTGTCCGGGTGGGGGGCCTCCTGCCTGGGGGCGGGGATGGGGGCTGGCCACCGAGAGTCCTCCCAGCTCTGAGGCTCTCCGTCCCCTGTCTGAATCGACAGAGGCTGGCCGGAAGCCCTGGGAGCGGAGCAACTCGGTGGAGAAACCCGTGTCCTCATTACTGTCCAGGTGAGCTGCCCTGGGGAGGCCGAGCTGTGCGTCCGGCGGGGCCGAGGCGGGCGACGGGCCAATTCACACGTGTGTTTCATTCCGTGCCGTAGAACCCCGTCTGTGGCAAAGAGCCCCGAAGCTAAGAGCCCCCTTCAGGCGCAGCCTCACTCTAGGTACCGAACAACCCCGTCCCGGGGACCTCCTCTGCCCGCTGCCCGCGACTAACACCCCCAAACTCCCGTGTCCTGTCACCTAACAGTTTGCTCTGGGAAAGGGTGGCCTGTTCCTCAGACCTGGGGAAGGTAGGCAGGAGGGCCTTCAGGGCTGTGCACACCTGCTCCTTGCCGACCCCTCGCAGAGCGAGAGGTGGGGCCCTGGGGAGGGCAGTAACGTGGGGCTGGCCTTGAACCCCAGCTCTGGGCTCACTGACTGTGACTTCCGGCCAGGCCGGGCGGCCTCTGCGGGCCTCCACTCCTCCCGCACCCTATAAAGCAGCTGTGTGGACAACAGCCGGACACAGGAAGTGCTCGCTGGCCGTGGCCACATCCCACATTTCGGCTGATCCCGGGACCAGCCGGCACCCTGCCTCCCCTCCCTCCCTCCTCTGCCTACAGCTTTCCCCCGAGAAACACTCACCGTTTCCCAAACCAAAAGCTGGTGTAGTAGCAGGATGGAGTATTTGAAACGGAGGTGTCCCCAAAAGTCAGAGGCAAACAGCCACGTGGCCTGAATTTGCAGGTCTCTGGGACCCATATTGAGAAAAGTCCCTGTTGCCCACGACAAACTGAAGGGGACCCGCACTTAGCACAGATACAGGTAGCATCTGAGCCTGAGCGTGCAGAGTAGACAAAGCTATCCGAGAGCGCTCTGGCCGGGCTCTGGAATGGCAGTGACGTTGCCAGTGATCAGGACGAGGTCTCGGAGGTCAGCAAGGTTCGGAGCCGGGGCCCGCAGGTCTCTGCCTGCAAGGCTGTGGGTTGTGAGACGTGCTCTGCGGAAGACAGTGGGGACAGAAGTGCTGTAGCGTGTGGGCGGGGGCAGGCCCCTCAGAGGTGGCATTGGACTTGACCTGGATAAGGAGGAGCCTGCCCTGCAGAGAGCGTGGGGACAGCCTTCCGAGCAGGAGGTAAGTGCCAAGGCCCCGTGAGCAACCCGGCAAACTCAAGGACAGAAGCCGGCCAGTGTGGCTAACAGGTGGTGGAAGGTGGGGAGGGCTGAGGGCGGGGAGCGTAGAGGGGCCAGGAGGGGTCACGTGGCTGGAAGTCTGGGTTCATTCTGTGTCCCCCGTCCTGGAGCTCTAACGCAGGGCGCCCTGGGGGACCAGCGCTTTCACTCCAGCTATGAAGGGACGGGGGACCCCAGTGGGGCAGGAGCCAAAGGAGGGGTCCTGGGAGGAGGCAAGGCCGCCAGGGCAGCCCGTGCCCCTCAACAGGCAAGGACGCTCCCAAGGGCATTCCCACCGGGAATGGGGCTCTCCACCTCCAAGACCAGTCTGTTCTCTGGTTTCACTGATGGCTCCGAGCAGCGCATTTAGAGCCCCCTGAGAGAGGGGTCCCTCTCAGGGTGACTGAGCCTGAGGTGTTCCTGGCCCCTCCTGGCTGAACTCGAGAAAGAGGCCGGGGTGGCTCTGAAGGAGGCTAAGGAAGTTTGGATCCTGACGGGGGAAGAGGGGTAGCGTCCATGCCGTGGTTCAAGTGTCTGTTCTAGCAGCAGTTTTCTGGGTCCCCTGGGCAGCCTGCTTCACCTCTCAGGGCCTCAGTCCCCCCACAGTCACCCTGAGAGGCTTGTCCCCACGTCGCGGCTCCTGTCAATGATGCCGCCGTGCCCCTGGGGGGCCTGTCTTCGGGACGGCCACCTCCTTCCCTTCAGCTACACACCCAGAAGTGGCTCTGGGTTCGTTTTTGAGGGGCCTCCGCGCTGTTTTCCACGGTGGCTGCCCCATGCTTCGGTTCCCGTGCTCGCTCTCCCTGGCACTGACCCCTGCCAGGTCGATGTGTGTCTGCCCACGCTCACCCCGTCGGTCCCCAGAGCCGGCTCGGGCCTCACATTTCCCTGGACCCGCAGGTTCCCACCGCCCTTCTCTTCACGGGAGATAAGTGGGATCCAGAAGGCGTACCTTCCTCACCACCGCCCCGCTTTAAAAGGCCGAGTGGTCTGACGAGCATTTTCTCCAGATTTTCCCAGGGACGGTTCACGCGCCACTAGCTAACCTCGGTTCGGCAGCTTTTCAAAGAAGTACGATCCGTGAGACCGAAACCTTTGCCTCCAAAGAGCAAAGCCACATCCAAACACATTTCCTGGGGGGAAAGTTACACCCAAGGACCGGTTACCTACAGCAAGGACACCGGTTTGTGTGGAAGTGGATGCCTTTAGGATGAGGGTGTACCGTGTGTTTTTGGGGATTCTGCGTGTATTTAACACCGCTGTTCCTGGTTCTCCCCAAGCTGCGGGTCAGCCGGGAACATAGACCCCTCACCGAGTAGCTTGCCAGTATTTTTTTCCGGAGGTGGTAGCGTGTGACCTGTAAATGCCACATTGCCACCTGCGTGTACGACCTCCCAAACCAGAAAACAACCCCTTGGTTGGGCCCCCAGTGACCCCTGGGTTGGTCACAGCGTCCATGCGACCCTGTTGAGGTGGACACGGGACATCGGGATCCTTTTAGCAAAGCTTAAGAGTGGCCTGGGGTAAAAGCGTGGTCCTCAGCTGAGCTTGGAGCCCTGGCACGCCCAGCCTGCCTTCCCCCACGCGGTCCCGGCGTGGAGGGCGCCCGCCAGGCTCCCCACCTTACCGCACCCTGCCATCCTCTCCAGGATGAAGCCGGTGGGGGGCGTGAATGACGTGGCCCTGGATGCCTTAGATTTGGATCGGATGAAACAGGTGAGTGTGTCCTTTCCTGAGAGGCCGGGAAGGAGCCAGAGGCTGGGCCCCTGCCGGGTGCACGCGGGTAGGCAGGCCCATCGGGGTGGCCAGCAGTGGGGGAAGGGGGTGCCCGTGCTCATGGTCAGAAGAGCATCCCTCTGCCCTTCCGGACATCCCAGACTGCCCCGGGGCTCCCCGCATCCCCGGGGCCGTCCCTGGTTTCTGCAGCAGGACTGGGGGTGTCCCATCCCCCAATCACACTCCATCCTTGCCTTGTGGGAACACGGGTGAGGGCCCCTCGGACATGCGGGTCCCTTCACCTGGAGGCTCTGCTCCCAACAGGAGATCCTCGAGGAGGTGGTGCGAGAGCTCCACAAAGTGAAGGAGGAGATCATCGACGGTGAGTAGAGGCCACACCCTGGCCATCACCCAGGGTCCCGGAGAAGCGGCAGGGCGGCCGGGCCCGAGGGCTACAAGGCAGCGGAGCTGTGATGGCCCCACCGGGGAGGCCCGCAGTTCCGTGCCGACGATCCCGTTCCCCCTCCTGACACCCACATCACCCCCACCCTCCGGTCGAGCAAACCGAGGCCCAGACGAGTTAGGTGACTTTGTCTGAGAGATGCACCTCTACGGGGGTCGCCGACTGGGTCAGCGCTCCCCCGGGCTTCCGCCCGGCTGAGCTGGGAGCGTGTGGAAGGGGAGAGCGACCGGAGAACGTGTTCCAGACCAGGGGCGCTGAAGCGGCCCGAAGCGTCTGCCCCTCGTCTGCACACCCAGACCGCACACTCACTCCTTTGATTCTGCCACCTGCCGATCACCGGGTTGGGTTACAGGGGCCACTGCTGCCGTCCCAGGGGGTAATGGGGACCAAGACGCCACAGAGCGGCCCGTGGGCCTGATACAGCTCCCAGCTTGCCTGGTTGGCCCTGGGCTGGGGGAGCAGACACGCGACTCCCCCTCAAAGAGCCTCTGGCTCCGGAGGGCAGGGTCCCGTCACGTCCGTCCTTCCCGTTCCTGACAGAGCCTTTGATACAGCTGGCTCAGGGCTGGAGCCAGAGGAAAAGGAGAGGTTTGGGCAGAGCTGGCTTGCCCGGGGACGGAGCAGCGAGACACAGCCTAGACACCAACCCCCACACGCCCTCGCCAAGGCTGGGCCTGGCCCCCACAGGAGCAGAGGTGGCGGGGCGAGAGAAGGCTCCGTGACCTGAAAGGGGTGGGCCCTGGTGGCAGAGGGCTGGACAGAGGGGCGGCCGGGGTGGGAGCCCACCTGAAGCGCCCGCTGACCTGGACCCCCGGCCCGGGGCTGTGTGAGCCGCACCCTGTCCTTGTCCTCGCTTCAGCTTCAGCTGAGAGCTGAGGATACTCTTTCCTGTTTGTTCTGCACCCCACCCCACCCCCCCACCCCCAGGCCTGGGCTGGGCAGATGGGTAGATAAGGAGTTAATGAGTGAAGTGCAAGGCCGCCCCGGAGCCAGAGAGGAGACAACGCAGGCCAACTATTAACTCTGCTTTATTGCTGGGGGCCCCACCTGGGAGGGGCCGGCCAGCTGGCCCCAGGGCCGGAGCTGGTGTGTGGCCGGAAGCAGGGCTGCACAGCCAGCCTCCCTGCAGAGGGAACGGGCGGGACGCAGGCAGTGGGGTGCGGCGGGAAGCACGTCTCCAGGTCTCGCTCTCCCCTCTGCCGTCGGTGCAGCCACAGGTGGGAGCTGCCTCATGGGTGGGCCTCCACCTGCGGCTGAGGGGCCCATGGGAAACGGCGGGCAGCACGGGTGCTCCAAGAGGCATCCCCTTGTCACTTGAGAAGGGCCCAGCGCTCAGCTCTTTCTCCTGGCCTTTGGCTCCAGGCCCAGTGGGGTCTGTCCAGGGAAAGGCCCAAATCTGGGGGAGAACCAGGAGGGGTGGGGACAGGAGGCAGCCCCGCAGGGGAGGCGGGAGCAGGAGCCGTCCCCCCCCCCTGCTCAAGGCCTGGCCCTTTCTGCCGCCACTGCCAGAAGCGGGGCCCCAGGACCTCCGAGCAGAATCCGGTGCCCACCGTGCCCAGAACTGCCCGGGGCTCCTGGTGTCCACAGGCTCTTCGCCAGCCCCGAGGCAATAGGCAGGTGAAGCCCCCCCCACCCCTACCTCAGCTCATCCTCTACCTGGAGGGGTGCTTTGCTGTCACCCCAAAGTCTGCACAGAGTCTGCTGCCCCGCTTGACCTCTAGCCTGTGCCTCGCGACCTCTGGGAGCCTGGGTGAGGCTCTCAGGAGAGGCAGGGCAGACGCCAGAAAGGACCTCTGGGCGGGGGCGGGGGCGGGTGTGGGGGACAGGGCCTGCCGAGAATCAGGGCTCGTCCCTGCTGTGCCTGAGCCTGTCCTGTCCCGTCCCTCAGCCATCAGGCAGGAGCTGAGTGGGATCAGCACCTCATAGTGCCCTCGGCCCCCCGCTGCCACCGCCGCCGACAGAGACCCCAGGCCACCCGCCGGCGGGGACACAGCGAGGAGCCCAGCCGCCGGCCCCAGGCCTCCAGCGCCCGCGAGCGCTCACCGACGCCGGGAGGTGCTCCCGTTACGAGTGTTAACGCGTGATAGAATATCAAAATGAGGAAACAAGTTCCAATTTCTGGATTTTTTTAGATTCTACCTGACACAGCGCCGGTCTACTCGCCTTTTTTGTATTTTATATTTGCCTATTTAAGTGTACATTTCTTTGGTTTATAGAGGGCTCCCCAGGTCACACGCTTCATTAGATGGTTTCCGAGTTTTCTCCTAGGTGATGCGGTCAGCGGCGAGCGGTCCCCAGCGTCGTGGTGGTTGAAGTCTGTCCACGCACCGCGGTGTCTGTGTCCACGTGCTAATAAACGCTTACTGTCCACACCCCTGGCTCCGGCTCGCTCTCCCGCGCCGGCTCCGGCCGCTCCTGGCTGAGGACGCCGTCCCCCGGGGGAGCAGAGGGGCCAGGAGAGGCCTCGGCCGGTAGCCAGGCTGAATGCAGACGGGGAAGGCGGGAGCGGGAGCCGGGGCAGCTGGCGCGCTTCCAGCCGGCCTGCGATGGTCTCCCCCGGGGGTGGGCCCCGAGTGCCGTCCACACTGCAACCTCAGACTCCACGTGCGTCCTGACCGCAGGGCCGGGAGTGGCAGCTTGGGCTCCGCGAGGCAGTAGGAGAGTGAGGCAGGCTGCATCCTCCAGGAAGGACCGCCGCGCTGGCCCGCACGCCCGCCCGAGGCATATGCCAGCGCTTCTCACACCGCACACGTTCCCCTTCCGAGCCAGAGACGGTCTGACCCCGTGCCGGGAGCAGGGCCCCGGCCAGTGGCCAGGCCTTGGAATCCTGGACCATCTCACGGCCACCACAGGCACAGCCATCCTGCGGGGGCCTCAGTGGGAGGGGAGGAGGCGGGGCCCACCGTCCAGCTGATGACAGGGGACTCCTGTTTTCTAGCCAGGCTCTGGACCACCCCCCCCCCCCCCCGTCTCCTCGAGTGCTCCCAACAACCGTGCAGACAGGAGCCGGGTGGTTCTGTCGGGAGGTGAGCAGCCCCCAGGGCCGGCAGTGGTCCTGGTTGTAACCCAGGGCGACAGATTCCAGGCCCACTGATGCTGTCATCTGGGGTCTGGCGGGGAGCTGGCAGGTGGTGACAGTCTCCTCGGGACAGCTCTGTGGACAGGTGTGCTGGCAGGCCCCAAGGAGTCCCTAGGCCGGTGGCGGGAGGGGCTGCGCTCACCTGGCTCGGGCCAGCCTGTTTGCACAGGGAGGGGCCCCCTGTCCGGGCTCAAAGTACTCCTGCCAAGCTGCGCTGCCTCACACAACAGCCCCGGGGCCCGGGCCTCTTCCCAGGGCCATCCCGGTGTCAGACCGTTCTCAGAGACGGGTGCCTGGCACCACATGAGGCCACTCCCAGTCCCGGGCAGGAAGTCCTTGCGCAGCACCGGCCAGGTCTCGGGCCCTGGGAGCTGCCACGTGCCTTCCTGACAGCCCTCCTCCCTCTCCTGGGCCAGCTCACAGGGCCCCCGCGGTGCCCACAGCGGTGGGGGGGGGGGGGGGGGGTCCTCAGCCTCCCCAGCCTTAGGCACCCCTCCTGCTGCCTGCCTCTGGGAGACCAGGACCCCACCCCTTGCAGCCCCCAAGGGCCAAGGACCGTGCCCCCACCAGTAAAAACAGGGCCACCAACAGGGCCACCAGCCTGCTTCCCTCGAGGCCGTGGTTCACTCAGGCAGCCACCTGTCTGCCCAGTCACATGTCTCCCCTCCGTGCATCTGGCCTGCGGCACCCGTTTATGAAGATCTCGAGTCCTTGGGGAGCCGGTCCGGGAGACAGACTCCACCCTGTCTGGGCTAAAACCTCTAGGGTCAGGGAGGGCTTCCCTCAGGCCAGAGCCTCGAGGTGGGGCGGGAGCACAGCTCAGGGGGGCAGTGTCCACACTCAGCCAGGCTGGAGAGGAGGGAAGGCCGCTAACGAGGGGCTTCAGGGCCACGTGGACCGCCCCCCCCAAGCCCCAGGGTGTGCAGGGGCCACTCACAAAGGCAGGACCGCAGGGGTGCTAAGCACACAGCGTGGAGCGGCCGCAGTCCCCAAGGCTGGAGAGCAGGCGGGGTGCAGCCGGGGCCGGCCGGGAAGGAGATCCAGAGGCCTGAGGCCTGCAGGGTCCGGCTGGGGCGGCGGGGGGGCGTGGGCCTCAGTCTGAGGCTGGGCTGGAACCACGCCGCCCCTGATGTGGTCTGTGGATGTGAAAACAAAACACCGAACTGAGTTTAGGGCACGGGAACACCAGGGACGTCAGCTCCGTGGAGGCGGCACAGAGCACCCAGGGCAGGGCCAGGCCTCTGTCCCCGAGGCCCAGGAAAGGAGGGCCTGGCCTGGGTCGACAGTGCAGGTGCGGACCAAGCTTCTCCAGGCTGCATGTGTGCCCGCTGTGGCCGGATGCAGTCCTGGGTTCTGGGGGACAAGACCGCGGTCAGTGCGGGAACCAAATGCAGCGAAAGCGGCTCTGGGCACTGGGCTGGGGGTGGGGTGGGCAGTGACAACCGGCTCTGCAGCAGTGGGGGGCGGGGCAGGGCAGCAGGCCCCCGGGTTCCGCGGGGTCCTCCGCTGCCGGTTCACAGACGCTCCTCCGCCAGCTTGCACACCCGCTTCACCCTGGCGTAGGGCCCCAGGGAGTCCTCGAGCACGAAGTCCCAGAGCACCTTCACCCACGAGTGGTGCTGCGGTAGGTGGTCGTAGTACTCGGGTGCGATCTTCCGCACCTGCAGAGGGGGCGGGCAGGGTCAGAGGTCGCAGCCTGGGGCACGCCTCTCTGCCACACACATGCACACGCGTGCGCGCGCAGACACACACACACACACACACACACACACACACACCGTCACTGCCCAGGGAACCCACGTCTAGCTCAGCCAGAGTGCTGCCTGAGGCGAAGGGGCCGCTGGCCGAGCCCCTTGCCCTAAGTGGGGGTGAGCGCTTAAAAACGCAGCCTCCCCTTGGCGGAGCCCATGCCAACTTTCTGCCCCCGGGGCCCCAGGTGGCCCAGCTTTCGTTCCCTCAAGCGCCTGTGGGGTTCTGAGACGAAGCCTGGCGCGAGTTCGGCTGAGCCACCGTCGTGCCCACACTCGTCGTGCCCACACTCCTCGCGCCCAGCATCCCGTGCCCTCTCCCGTCCCCCACACCCTCTGGCCTCGGCTCCCACCAGGCCCCCGTCCATCACCTGCCTTCCTCCCAGCCTCACTAGTCCCCATTTCGCAAATGGCGCACACCGCCCCCTCTAGCCTCCTGCCCCCTCGGCACCCACACCCTCAGCCCGCCTCCTCCAGGAAGCACTCCCGGCCCGCATGGGCACACCGCCGCTCCACCGCCCGCCAACTTCAGGGGATGCCCTTCGCGCCCGCGCTCAAGGCCCGCTTTATAGCTGACCACCCGGCTCGAGAGACCGGGTGGCCCGCACGGGGCGTGAGCAGTGGGAGAAGGCTCGCAGCGAGCCGACCACACGTGCTTCCGCGACCACCTTGGGTCCAGATTCTGGCTCTGCTACTTCCTGAGGCAGGGACCCCCCCCCCCCTTGTCTGAGCCTGTGCCTCGTGTGTGAGATGCGGATAATGGGGAACGGGGCTCCTCGCTGCACGGGCTCGTGGCGAGGCCGGAGGGAGATGCTGCCGCGGTGCCCGGCCCGCAGCCGGACCTCGGCCGCAGCGGCAGGAGAGGAGGGGGAGGTGAGGGAGGGCGGGGCTGCACGGCCGGGCCGGGCACTCGGGGCCGTCGGGAGTCCGGAGTCACGCGGCCAGGGCACAAACACCCGCGCGCCCCGACGAGCGCTCCCACATCACCGCACGCACACACACGCGCGTCCGTGTGGCGGCATGCTCAGCCACACGCGCAAACATCTGCACACGCAGGCACGCGCACAGACTCAAACACTCCGACGTCCTCCCTACCGGTGGATGCCTCCTCCGGCCACCCTGCGCCTCGGGTCTCTTTCTAAGCCCCCAGCGCCAGAGGGGCGCTCCTTCCCCTCCCCCTCCTTCAGAAATTCCCGGGGGGAGAGGGGGGCTCCCAAGGCGGAGGAAGCAGCTCAGGCCGAGCCACTTGGGTCACAAGGGGCAAGGCCCACCCCGTCCTCTCTGTGCCACCGGGGCGCCCTGGAGGCCCACAGGGCAGTGACAAGAAGCGAGCAGGGACAAGGGAGGCAGGGGCCAGGAACGGGAGGTGTGTCACACGCAGCGTGGCTGTGCTGCCCCCCCCCCCCCCCCCCCCCCCCCCCAGGCACAGAGAGGGCGAGCGGCCCGCCCCAGGACATACAGCCCGGGAACCGTTTCGCTAAACGGTGAAATACCCCTCGAGCCCCTGCCCTCCCTGAAATCACCCCCTCACTCCGCAGCCAGCGGGCCCTCTCGCCTGTACCGCGCGGCCCCTCCCGCCGCCCCGGGGCCCGCCCCCCCCCCAAGCCCCCGCCCCGCTGGGGCG
The DNA here is from genome assembly GCF_018350215.1 of Panthera leo. Classification (NCBI taxonomy): domain Eukaryota; kingdom Metazoa; phylum Chordata; class Mammalia; order Carnivora; family Felidae; genus Panthera; species Panthera leo. The sequence continues at coordinate 141,656,231 of NC_056684.1, forward strand.
CCCCTACCAGGGGCAGGTTGCAGCCCGGGATGCTGGGGAAGTCGTGGTGCTCCACGTGGTAGCCCACGTTGAAGGTGATCCAGTTGAGGGGCCCGTAGTAGGAGTAGGTCTCGTGGCCCTTGAGGAACATGTAGTGCTCGGCCACGAAGTGGCCCGAGATGGGGTGCAGGCCCAGGCCCAGCAGCGTGCTGGCCAGCAGGTAGACCACGGGCTTGAGCCCCCAGAGGGCGAAGATGGCGGCGTCGGCGGCCAGCTGCACCAGCGCGTTGAGCACCTCCATGCGGGTCACGGCCTTGGGGTGCACGCACAGCGGCCGCAGCGAGTAGAACAGGGGCTGCAGCGCCAGCCACAGCAGCTTGCGGGCCGGCGTGCAGAAGAGCCAGCCCTCGAGGCGCGTGGGCACGTCCACGTCCAGCCCGTCGCCGCCCAGGTAGCGGTGGTGGTCCACGTGGTACTTCTTGAAGGAGGCGGCGTAGGGCACCCCCACGGGCAGGTTGGCGAACACGGCGAGCCAGCGGTTGTGCGCGGCGCGGCCCGTGCCGAAGGCGGCGTTGTGCGAGATGTCGTGGATGGCGAGCGTCAGCGAGTGGTTCACGCAGCCCCCGAACGCGTAGGCCCAGAAGAGCAGCCAGCGCCACGCCAGGCCCCGCACCAGCCAGCAGGCCAGCAGCTGCGCCAGCACCAGCCCCAGCACCGTCCACTTGAGGCGAGGGTCGGGCCGCATCAGGGCCTTGATGGCCGGGTACTTGGCTGCGGGTAGGGCCGAGGGGGACAAGTGAGGGGGGCGTGGCCACGCGGCCGGGCCTCCCCCTCCCCGCTTCCCTTTCCCCGCCCGCCCTCCCTCCCTCCTTCCAGCAGCCACTGGGGCGGGGGGGGGGGGGGGGGGGGGGGGGGGGGGGGGGGGGGGGGGGGGGGGGGGAGGGAGGGGGCGGGGCGGGGGTCACTCGAAGTTGTGGCCCTGCGTCTGGGGTCCTAGGATCCTTGGGGGCAGTGGGGGGCCCGCGGAGGCAGCTGACCTGCCTCCCCCTCCAGCTGGGGGCTCCCGCGGGACTTCCCAGGGTGGGGGTCTCTGCCGCCCGCCCAGGAGCAGGCGTCAGCGCAGGTCACAGAAACGTAGTGCCCGAAATGGAAGCGGCACATGGCTGGGGGGGGGGGGGGGGGGCCTTCCGTGAGGCTCCAGGGACGCGGTGCACGTGTCGCCCAGGCACATTGGGAACCTCGGAGGGCGCAGGGGAGGGGACACAGAGGGCCCTGGCTTTGTCTCCAGTGTTGCCGTTCTTACACAAGATCTGAAGGAAACATGATAAAATGGCGAATGCATTCATTTTGGGTGGGGGGTGTTTGTTATAGAAACTTTGGTACTTTTCTGTATTTTGTTGTACAGGAAAGAAAAGGACAATGACACTGAGAGTGGGCCAAGCAGGGGAGGGCCTTCCAGCCAACAAGCAGCCAGACTCAGCAGGGACAGCACAAGAGTGGGGGGCAGGAGAGGGAAAGGGGGAGAATGCCTTCTAGAAGCCTCCCTGACTGCTCTGTGGCGGGGGGGTGGGGGTGGGGGAGTAAGGAGTCTGGTGCTGTGTCCAGGGATGGGGAGGGACAGCACCAGCGGTCGTCACATGCTCAGGGTGACAAGTGCTCCTCAGGTCTGCTCTGTCCCCTGGTTCCCAGGGCAGGGCACACAGGCCCTCAGAGGCAGAGCACAGATATGGAAACTGAGGCTAGTGACAACAGGGGTTTATCCCAGGCACGCTCAGGACAGCCGGTGCCAGTCTCCGGGCAGCCTCGGGCTCACCAACCACAGGCTGACACATGAACAGCGTCCCCAGGACCACAACAGAGGCTGGGCCCCAACTGGAACCGGCCAGATGAAGGGTAAATCCTGCCCGGCCCTTTCCTCTAACTGACCCAGGAAGTCACTTCCCTTTTGTGCTCAGAAGAGAAGGATGTGACAGCTCGGCTCAGCACCCCCTCCGCGGCCCCCATGGCCAGGCCCCTCCACCCTCCTCCCAGCCCACAGAACTTTCTGTCAGAGCCACCCAGTGATCGAACAGTCTGCTTCATAGGTGGTGAGCCGCCTGTCCCTGGGAGTATGCAAAGAGAAACACAACAACATGGGCAAAGGGATTCTGCCCCAGTCAGAAGGGAGACTCAGGTTCAAAATCCTCCTGCCCAAGAGGCCACACTACAAGCCCATCTTGGGGTTAGTCTGGATGTTGCTGTGTGGCCGGAGGTGTGTTCCCACCCTCTCTGGACCTCGGTGTCCCAGCGTGTGATGGCAAGGGTGCGACATGCCTCACAGGCTATCTGTCCCCACAGAACAGTCCTGGTTCCACGAACGCAAACAGCCTTCATCTGCCGGAGATGCTGGGGGGAGTTGGGGTTCCCAAGTCCTAGAACAGCAGGCCACCTCTGCCCAGAGGTCAACAGAGTCTCCCCCCAGGCAGCACTTACACCAGCTGCGACCCCCCTGCACTCAGGGACCACCTCTGGGACAGTGCCAGCCCTCAGGCCTCCAATCTTCACAAAGCCACCCGGGCCCTTTGATCCCAGTACCCCTCTCCCTGAAGCTCGGCCAAGGACACCACCAGGACAGTGGTCACAGCACAAGTATAAAAGCAGAACTTGGGAACAAGCAGGCAAGGCAAGTGACAGGTGACAAAACTCAGCTCCACTCAACGGGAACACAAGGGCCCCAGCATCCCCGGGGGGTGGGAGAGAGCGGCATTCGGAGCAGGTTCAGACCCTCGCTCCAGATGACCGTTTAATATCCAGAATATATAAAGATCTCCTACAGCTCAACAACAAAGACAGACAACCCAATTTGAAATGGGCAAGTGACCTGAACAGACACTTCTCCCAAGACGTGCACCTGGCCAATTAGCACATGAAAAGATGCTCCACGTCAGCCATCAGGGAAATGCAAATGAGAGCCACAAATGAGACACGCTACACACCCGCTAGAATGGCTGTAATAAAAACAGTTAATACCAAGTGTTAGTGAGGACGTGGCCGACCTGGAGTCCTTGTTCGTGCACTGCTGGTGGGAACGCAAAATGGCGCGGGCGCTGTGGAAGACAGTTGGGCGGTTCCTCAAAGAGCTAAATGTAGACTTAGCGTGTGCCCCAGCAATTTCACTTCTCAATAGGTACCCCAAAGAACTTAAATCAGGGACACACACGAGACCTGTACGCCAATGTCCAGCACACTAGTCACAGCATCCAAAGGCGGAAAACAACCCACGTGTCCAACAACAGATGAACGGGCTGGCCACACAGTGGGATATCATTCAGCCATCGAAAGGAACAAAACTTCCAGTCGAAGAACAACCGAGTCCTGGGGGTGCAGTGGCCGCCACGGTGACTATAGTTGATAACACCCTGTTGTAGATTTGAAACTCGCCTCGAAAGTAGATCTCCCATCCGGGAACCTAACGACAAAAGTGCCTATAAGCACGCGTGGTGACGCATATTAAGGAGATATACTGTGGCGATCCTTTTGCAACATATACAAACATCGAGTCCTCCTGTTGTACACCTGACCCTAGTATCGTGTTATATGTAACTATGCCTCGATTTAAAAAATTCCGAAACACCTTCTCTGTTTCACAATGCCGACTGCCTAATCCTGCTCCCTGAAACGGACTCCCGGGGGGAACTACCAGCGCCGCAAAAACAAATTTTTTTAAAGGGAGGAAATGCTGACACAGGTTACAACATGGACGAGCCTTGAAGACACGACGTTGAGGAAAGAAGCCAGAAACAGAGGCCACGTGGTTTATGACTGTTCTGACACGAACGTTGAGAACAGGCAAGTTCATAGAGACAGAAGGGAGGGGTGGGCAGGGGCTGGGGAGGGGGTCACAGGGGTGGGGGGGGAGCGGTGACGGGTCTGTTGGGAGCCCCAAAAAGGTTTCGGAAACAGCAACGGCGCACAACCGTTGCCACCAGATCAGGCGCCTAAACGTGGTTACAGTGGCAAACGGTACGTTACACGTATTTCACAATAAGGAAAAAGTTAAGAAAGACAATCCCAGCTCAGGGCGCCTGGGCGGCTCGGTCGGTGGAGCGTCCGACTTCGGCTCCGGTCATGATCTCACGGCTGGTGGGTTCGAGCCCCGCGTCGGGCTCTGTGCCGACAGCTCGGAGCCTGGGGCCCGCTTCGGATTCTGGGTCTCCCTCTCTCTCTCTGCCCTCTCCCGCTCATGCTGTCTCTCTCTGCCTCTCAAAAATAAATGAACATTAAAAACAAAACAACGAAACTACAGTCCCGGCTCTGGGCAGGCTGGTTCGACCGCAGCCTCCGCGGCTGAACCACGGCCAGGGTCACCGGCAGGACTAACAGATAAGGCACGGGGCAGCTCCGGCTGAGCGGCCAAGGCGGGCACGCCGACCAGCCTGCAGTCGGGATGACCTCCTGGTGCACCGGGGAGGCCAGCTTTAAGGAGCAGGTCGCCAAACACGGCCACAGAGGCTTGCCGCTGTGCAAATGGGACACGGGGGCTGGCCCGCGTTGCCTAACGGCCGCTGAGCTTGCACCTGCGTTGCGGGAGGTGACTGGGCCGCCCCACAAAGGTCAGAGGCCCCGTGGGGTGCACACGGGCAGAGGAGTCCTCGGGATGGCAGTGCGAAGGCCCTGCCACCTTAAGCCAAGAGAACCCCTTCACAAGGTGGAGGGAGATACCGGCAACGGGGGGGCAGGGGGACAGAATGACAGCCCCCCGCAGCCCCCCACGTCCCACTCCCATAACCCGCGAGTAGGTTCGACGACACAGCAAGAGAGAAGCAAGGTTGAACAGGGCGGTCACGTTACTAGGAACGGACCTTACTACACGAGAATGACCCTGGATCTTCTGGTGGCCCAGGGTCATCCCAGGGCCCTATTTGTGGGGGAGCAGGCAGGAGAGGGGGTCCCAGGGGCGCCGAGAAGGGCTCCGCCGGCCCCTGCTGGTGTGAAGGTGGCACTGGAGGAGGCGGGTGCAGGTGCCTGCAAAGCTGGAAAGGCCTGGAACCAGATTCTCCCCCAGAGGGAGCACGGCCCTGGGACACCCTCACTTCAGCTGGGTGAGACCCGTGTCAGACTCGTGACCTCCAGAACTGCAAGAGAACACGTGTGGTGTTCGAAGCCCCCCGGTTTGTGGAAATCTCACCCAAGAAAACACCCAGCACGGGGACCAGGGAGGAGGAAGCTGCACGGCTGGGCCAGCCACCCGGGTCCGCTCCTCCTCTGCCCTGACGTCTGGCGCTGGGTGTGGGGCCACTCACACTCGGTCCTGCCCCTGAGGGCCCGAGGGGGGCGAGCCAGCACTGCGCTCGCCCAGGTTCTCCCCCCAGGTGGGCACGAGACCAAAGGACCCGAGCCTGGGAGCGGGGACTGCCGTGTGGGCCCCACGCAGAAGGGGGGACAGGGGCAGGCCTCATCCAAGCTTGCTCCTCTCCCAAGAGGGGGTCAGAGTGACAGGCGACACTTCAGAACACAGGCCTGTATTTCCTGGGAAGACCAGTGCTGGGGGGCGGGGGGATGTTGGTGGAGGGAGTGGGGGGGGACTGGGGGCTGGGAATCCAGCAGCCACAATGAGGTGAAGCCCGAGAAAGAAGAAAGGTCTTCACGACGGCCAGGAAGTTCACGATGGCCACCTCAGCCATCAGCCGACACGCTCACCCACAGCCCGGGGCCGGGGACACCACAGAGTCCCCCTAACCTTTGCACAGCTGGATGTCAGGTCGGGACACCCAGGTCACAGGTCACAGGGCTCCGCCAGCCTCCCTTTTACGAGGGGCAGCCCCCGGGGCACCAGCCCTCCCCCTGGGCAACCAGCGGCCTGGCCGGCACCTGCCAAGGCACACCTGAGAGCTGACCCAGGAAGCTGAAGGCCACCAGCTTCTACAGGGTTAGTTTCCATGCTTCCCCTTGGAAGGAGGCCAAGCGTGGGCAGCACGGAGGGGGGGGGGGGGGCAGGCCACACCTGTACCAGGTGAGCAGCCTGGCAAGCTGTGGGACACTGGGGACCAGGACCCCAGCTCTGGGATCAAGGCCAGCAAACAGGCCAGTCCCGTGCTCCTCAGAGGCAGCTGTGACCTTGGACAGTGGGTGCCAGATGCCCCACCTGTCGAACAAAGACAGCGAGTCCTACCTGTGGGGAGCAAAGGAGCGCAACCTTGAGGACCCACCCCTGCCGAGCCCACCTTCGGGGAGCCCGGTGCCCCTTCTCCTTTACCTGACAGTGTCCCAAATCCTCGGCTGTCCCCAGCCCAGGCGGCCACACTACCTCCCCACCCTTGTCCCCACATCTGAGAAATGGGGTGACACTCCTACCTGCCTCCCGGGGCTGCAGTGAGGCTGGGATGACACCTCCGGGCCCTGGGAGCTGTCTTATTGCTATTAAATGCAGTTTCCTGATCTGAGAATAAAAACATCCTACTTCTGACCTATGGGGGCTCGGGTGCTGCTCCTGGAGGCTGATCTGGCCCAGCTTGCTTTGACCTACGAGAACGAGCCCAGCGCTCCCAGGCCGGGAGGGTCACGGGGTCCAGCCATCCTGCTGGAGGCCTGGAAAGTGGGGCCGATGCCCCAGCTGGACTCCAGGCAGGGCAGGGGCGATGCCTACAAGGGGCCAAGCACGTGGGCCCCAGATCACCTCCACTACCTGCCGGGAGGCGCTTCCTGGACACGGTGCGGGGAGGAGGGGCCCAGCAGCCATCAAGGAGAAGGCAGAGCCCAGGGGCCTTGGCTCAAAGTGTATGTGGGGCGAGGCACCAGAAGGCCTCAGAGACCACAGTCAGGGAGCTGGGCCCCACCTTAGGAGCGGGGCTACTCTGGACCTTCCCATCGCGAGAAAACTCAAGCCTCCCTCGAGGAAACCTCCAATACCTGACTTTTCAATTCCAGAGCTTCCCGGTTCCAGAGGAGATGCTCTGGGGACCACTGGCCACTCAGGACTAGAGGTGGAGGTCACTGGGCACCGTATGGAGCGGGGCAACTGAAGCCACGGGCTGGAGGTGTCTAGCCAAGGAGGCGCCATGAACAGGAAGACAGGTGCCCCCAGTGCACTGAGCAAGGTCATGGCGGCCTCAGCAGGGGCCATTCCAGCACAGCCAGGGGCAAGATGGCGGTCGGGTAAGGAGATGCGGGGGACAGGATGAGTGCGGGCATGGGGGGCATGGGGGGCATGGGGGACGGAGGGAAGTTTGGCTGGGGGGTAAGAGGAGGAGGAGGAAAGCACCTGCGGACAGCAGAATGAGAGGACGGAGATGCTGGGGCGGGGCTCACGGAGCAGGCAAGGGGGTGCTGGCCCTGTAGAAGCGGGGGCCTCTTCCAGGGCCTCAGGGAAGGACACAGCCCTGGGCTCCATGTTCTCTGGGCCCCAAGAGAGGGGGAGGCCCAAAGACGAGGCAGACAACCCCACACTCCTGGCACCTCCCACGAGGAGCCGCAGCCCTGGCTGGACATCCAAGCCTGGCCCAGCCTGACCAGGCCCTTCCCCACGGTGGGACCCCAGCTGATGGCGGCGGGGGTCGGGGGGCCCTGACGACTCAGGCCTCCAGCTCAGAGACCACAGTAGCTGGACCAGGCCCCGCATGCTTCGAGGGCTCTCTGCTCCACAGGCAGCCTGGAGCCCCGCCTGGACGGCCACCTGGAACCAGAGACAAACAGACACATGCAAATGTCTTCTAGCAACAGCCCGGGGCGGGCACGGCCCCAGGCAGCTGGGCAAGCAGCCACCAACAACAGCCGTCGTTAGAAGTCCCACTGCCCAGCCCTGACGCGGAAAGGAGGGTCTGAGGTGTAGGCAGGCCGGGGAAGAGGGTGACGGTGCCGAGACTTGGCCTGGGGACCCCCACCGCCAGGCCCGCGGGATGCACGCAGGGGCCCGGGTGAGGGCTGGGACATCAGCGGGTACGCCACGCGGGGAATCTGACACACGGGGATCCGGCCTTCACCACCCTGCCCCGGAGGGGGCCATCCCGCCACCGCAGAGACGAGGAGGCAGGGGTCCCCCCACAAGGTGAAACAGCGTGCCTAATTTCCAGAGCACCGTCCCCTCCCTGCCAACCGGAGAGCCAGAAAGAGCGCTCTGAGGGGCCTCAGCCCCCCGGGGGGAGCCTCTTCCCAGGACCGGGCTACGTCGTCGCCAGGGCAAAGCACCCAGAGAAAACCCTGGGTCCCAGCTCGGGAGACCGGCTCTACCCCACAGGGACCGGCTCTGTCCCTCTCTGGGCCAGCTTGTCACTGTCCACCTTGAAGGTGCTGGTTCTGGCCGTGCTGGGGCTGTGAGCGCGCGGAGGGGTTCCCCAGGGCACCCAGTGTGGGGAAGCCTGGCTCCAGCAGAACTGTACGTTTACATGCATCGCACGGATCTACACGCGTGACAGACGTGTTCGCAGGACCCAGACAGCGGAGCGGGAGGATGGGCCCGGGGGACCCAAAGCGCCCCCACACCAGCCCCCTGGAGCGGCGTCACCATGGAAACTTCTCCTGAGAAACGCTGCTGGGCCCTCAGCCTCCAGAGGTAGCCCGAGGAGGTCCCAAGGCCGCCCGGGCTCCCCCTCCCGCCCCCTGCTGGCCTCGGGCAGGGCCCCCAGGAGCACGCGAGGCTTCTTCCTGCCGACACTGTGCCCCTCCACGTGCCAGGCCTGGCACCATCTGGGACGACCTGTTCCTACCACCTCCCCGAGGAGCCCAAACCCCACCGCGTGACAGTCTCCACGGCCGTAGGGGAGGTCCTGGCCACTGCCTCTCATCGCCTAAGTGCTCCCAAGTCTAGAACATTCCACGGCACACAGCAACGCATGCTGTCCACCTGCTTCCCACCCCGGTGCCCAGAGCGCTTTCCCTCACGTCGCCGCCCGCGGTAACTTGACTACCCTCCCAGCAAAGGCGCCTAAAGCCCTCATAATCCCCTCCTTCCTAAACGGCTTCCTTGCGGCCCTGCCCTGGCTCAGTGGCCTTCCCTCAGTGACTCCCACCTCCTTTTCCCTTCCAGAGCCGGAGGCAAGTCTAACCCTGTCTGGTCAGCGCGGGAGGCACTGTGGGGACCCGGTTCGGCGCAGACAATGTGGAAAGTGACCCAAAGTGCCTTCAGGAGCCACCATACCCGCCTCCTCACCTGCATCTCACTAAACCTGCTTTTTGTCCATTGACAAATATTTGCTGAAGGTCTTTGGCAGCCAGGCCCCAGATCCTGGAGATGGGAGGGGTTCCCAGGCTGTGCAGGGGTGGGGCATTGCCCTTCCAGGGCACGTATATAGTGTGTCCCAAAAGAAGGACACACACACACACACACACACACACACACACCCATGCATGACATCAGGGCAGAAATCCGAAAGATGGAGAGTCTGGATGTAAGAACCTGGGAGTGACTGCACCTGTTCGCAAGGCATCTTCCAGGTAATGAAAATACTCCAAAACTGGATTATGTAACTTCAGTAAAGTCATTGGCCTGTGCCTTTCAAATGAAGGAATTTACGACATGTAAATCGCACCTCATAAAAGCTGGTACAAATTAACGAGCAAGGAGTTAGGGAGGTGGAGGAGGCCGGGGCACATGCCTCGGTGTGGAGGCTGGAAATGAGAGCTGGCACCTGTTCGTGAGTTGTCTGTCAGGGACAGTGGCTCTCCTCGGGCCCCGGGGGCAGAGGAGGGTGGAAGACAGGCCCCGGCTGGTGCAGCCATGGGTCAGAGGTCTGCCTGCCTGACCCCTGACCAGCTGGGTAACTGCACGAGTGACTTAACATGTAGAGAGCGTCAATGTCAGGAAGGCAGAGACAGGACAGGCCAGGACAGGGTACAAGCGGCCCCCAGGGGGTGGAGGAGGGCCAAGGACAACAGACGGGGGCTTAGAGGAGAGGTCCGTGCTGCAGGCACCAGCCACACTCCTCCCTTCCCACATGCGTGCTCAGCACCGCATGCTGGTAGCTTGACATTGGCCATGAGAGAAAGATGTCCAGAAATTGCCAAATGCCCGGCTTGCAAACCAGGGCTTTTTATCCCCTCCAGAGAACACCAGCACATGCGCGCACAGGAGACGGGAGTTCAGTACATAAAGAATAGGGGACAAGAATTCAAGCAGAGGGCACAGCATTTGCAAAAGCCATGAAGAGGGAGATGAGCAGATGGGGTGCGTCCCACCAAGTGGCTAGAGAGCAAAAAGCAAGGAGAAAGGGCAGGGGCCAGAGATGGGGATGCCCCAGGCGCCAGGGCAGAGGTGAGATTTTACGCTTTGGAGGATTTCGGTAGGGGAGGACGTAATTGGGTCAAAGAGGGTCCCCGAGTAACCTCTTAGGGATCACCTATCATCTGTGCTACCCAAATACCCAGCATGCCTCCTTCCCTCCCCACCCAACTTAAGGGTCACAGCACCCCTTGCTTTCCTTGGAGAGCCCCTTCTCTCTGCTCTTACGATGCGACGCGACACTGTGGGGCCCCTACCTACCACAGCCCCCTGCCCGCTGACCAGCCACCGGACCCGAGGCTCTCTCCGGCCAGAGATTACCTGGCTCCAGGCCAGGCAGCTACTCAGGGCAGGAGGGGAGGGGGGCAGCTCTCTTTCTTCTGTGGGATCTCAGAGCTGGGGGGACCCAACCCGGGTGCTGCCTGCGGCCCTCCTGGCAGAGGAGAAGGCCCATATGGTGACCGAGGCAGGGACGAGGGGCATGGAGAGAAGGGCCTTGCGGCCTGCCTGCCCCCCACCCCTGCAGCGTCTCTGTGGTTGGGTGAGGAGAGGTCACAAACTCCCCCCGTCCCCAGCTTCAGCCAGCTCTGTTCTGGAATCACCACTTGCCACTGAGAAAGCCCCGGCAAGGGTTTCTTGCCTAAGCAAATAATCCAACAATTGCCAAGAGTCTTACTTCCTTGTTTCCTCTTTTGTTTTCCTTTGATTATTTGAATTTTTGTGTGTGTTTTGTTTTACCATGTGTGTGCCCTGTTTTCATAAGAAAAAAGAAATCACAAAGCTATTTGTTTTTAAAGACAAACCCAAAGCCAGCTTCTGATTCCCCCGCCACGCCTGGCTTGGCCTCCGGTCCGCGGTGGGTCACAGTCCTGCTGGCTCGGATCCCGCCCTCACAATACAGGGAGCCTCAGGCGTGGCCCCGGGAGACATGGCTCTTAGGGGGCTGCGTGGGACCCCCGTTTTCTTAGGATGCTGTGCCCTGAGGAGCATGTCCCCATCTAGGCAGGAGCTGGAGACAGACTTTGGCCCTGCCCCAAGGGCACTGTGGTTAGCTCCGGGGCAAGGGCTTCCTGGGTTCTGACTCCCTCCCCGATTAGGATCTTTCTGAGCGTCCACTGCCCACCCCACCCCACCCCCACACCCCCGGGGCTTGGCATGAGCCGCAGCGGCCAGGTGGGGCCGGAACACATGGCCAAGCGGGACGTGACTGGAACACCAGTCTGGCCCCTGCAGCCTGCGATCTGTGTGGTCCTATGCAAGTGACCTGCCTTCTCTGAGCCCGGCTCTGCTGTCTCTTCTATAGAGAGAGACACCAGCAGCTTCACACGGAATTTCTCTCTGGCTAGGAATAGCACGGATGGCAGAGAGCAGAGATGCAAAGGCATTCCCTGTCCTTGGGGAGAACTCACCTGTCTGCCAGAGGAGCAAAGATCATCGCAGCTACCCATTACTGAGTGCTGGGCTAAGCACTTAACGCCACCTCATTTGATCTGCCCAGCAACTCTGGAAGGAATAACAACCCCTTTTAACCTCACCAAGGCTCAACTTGCTCCTCTGTTGGTTGACCTGCCCAGGGTTTACATGGCTAACGGGTGAGGGCTGAGGATGAAATCCACGGCCGAGCTCTAGAGCCCTGCAACCTTCCCCAGAGAGATAAGGACCTGATGGGTTGGAGCCTCGGAGGGAAATCCCAGAGGAATGCCGTCCCCAGTGGAGGCCAAAGTCCAGGAGGGCAGCCGGGCGGGGGCCGGGCATCCTGCGGGAAATGGAATGGAGCAAGGGCCCTCACTAAACTCCAGGGGCATTTTTCACAGAACTAGAACAAGCCATTCTAAAATGTCTACGGATTACATATACCGTGGAATACTACTTGGCAATGAGCAAGAATGAAATCCTGCCCTTTGCAGCAACGTGGATGGAACTGGGGGGTGTTATGCTGAGTGAAATAAGTCAGCCAGAGAAGACAGATGTCATATGTTTTCACTCAGATGTGGATCTTGAGAAGCTTAACAGAAGACCATGGGGTGGGGGAGGGAAACAGAGAGAGGGAGGGAGGCAAACCATAAGAGACTCTTAAATACAGAGAACAAACGGAGGGTTGATGGGGGGGTGGGAGAGAGGGTGATGGGCACTGAGGAGGGCACCTGTTGGGATGAGCACTGGGTGTTGTGAGGAAGCAATGAATTATGGGCATCTACCACTGAGCCAAGAGCATGCTGTATACGCCATATGTTAGCCAACTTGACAATAACTTATATTAATAAATAGATAAATAAAAATGAGAAAGCATACAGAAAAAAAAATTCCTATGGAAGAACAAAAGACCCTGAATAGCCAAAGCAATCTTGAGGAAAAAAAGAACAAAATTAGAAGTATCACGCTCCTGGGCGCCTGGGTGGCTCAGTCGGTTGAGCACCCGACTTCGGCTCAGGTCATGATCTCACAGTCCGTGGGTTCGAGCCCCACGTCAGGCTCTGTGCTGACAGCTCAGAGCCTGGAGCCTGCTTCAGAATCTGTGTCTCCCTCTCTCTCTGCCCCTCCCCAACTTGCGCGCGCGCTCACTCTCTCCCTCTCTCAAAAATAAATAAAAACATTAACAAATGAAGAAAAAAAAAAAGAAGTATCACGCTCCTGGATTTCAAACCATACTAACAAAGCTGTGGTAATCAAAACAGTATAAATTAGCATAAAAATAGACACACAGGATCAATGGAACAGAATAGAGAGCCCAGAAATAAACCCACACGCATATGGTCAATTAACTTACGACAAAGGGGGCAAGTATATGCAGTGGGGAAAAGAAGGTCTTTTCAGTTAATGGTGCCGGGGAAACCGGACAGCCACAGGCAAAAGAATGAAACCGGACCACTTTCTTACACGATGCAGAAAAATAAACTCAAAATGGATTACAGACTTGAATGCAAGACCAGCTGTCCAAAAGCTCCTAGAAAAAAATATACGCAGCAAGCTCCCTGACATCAGTCTTGGCGATGATTTTTTAGGATTTCACACCAGCAGTAAGTAAAGGCAACATAAGCAAAAATCAAACAGGTGGGATTGCATCAAACTAAAACGCTTCTGCACAGCGGGGGAAACCATCAACAACATAAAAAGGCATCCTATGGAATGGAAGAAGATGTTTACAAGTCACATATCCAATAAGGGGTTAATATCCAAAGTATGTAAAGAACTGATACAGCTCAATAGCAAACAAAAATTTGATTAAAAATGGGCAGAGCAGGGGCGCCTGGGTGGCTCAGTCGGTTAAGCGTCCGACTTCAGCTCAGGTCACGACCTCACGGTCCGTGAGTTCGAGCCCCGCGTTGGGCTCTGGGCTGATGGCTCAGAGCCTGGAGCCTGCTTCCGGTTCTGTGTCTCCCTCTCTCTCTGCCCCTCCCCCGTTCATGCTCTGTCTCTCTCTGTCTCAAAATAAATAAACGTTAAAAAAAAATTATGGGCAGAGCACTTGAATAGACATTTCTCCAAAGAAGACATCCAGATGGCCCACAGACACATGAAAAGATGCCCAACATCACTCATCGGCAGGGAAATAAATATGAAAACTACAATGAAATGCGTTGTGGGAATGGCTGAAATCAACAACACAAGAAACAACAGGTGTTGGCGACCATGTAGAGCAAAGGGGGCCCTCGCGCACTGTCGGTGGAGACACGAGCTGGAGCAGCCACCGTGGGAAACAGCACAGAGAGTCCTCAAAATATTAAAACTAGAAATACCATATGACCCAGTAAATCCACACCTCAGTATTCATCCAGAGAAAATGAAAACACTAATTCGAAAAGATATATGCGCTCCCCTGTTCATCACAGCATTATTTACAATCGCCGAGACATGGAAAGCAGCTCTTTCTGCCCATGGATCCTATCCCAGTGCTTTAATAAAACCACGTGTTTGCACTGAAAAAAAAAAAAGAAAATATATGGAAACAACATGTCCGTCAACAGATGAATGGATGAATAGAATGTGTTATATATATAATCCAAAACTACTCAGCCACATAAAAGAATGAAACTTTGGGGTGCCTGGGTGGCTCAGTCAGTTAAGACTGACTTCGGCTCAGGTCATGATCTCACGGTTCGTGAGTTTGAGCCCCAGGTCAGGCTCTGTGCTAACAGTGCAGAGCCTGCTTGGGATTCTCTCTCTCCCTCTCTCCCTGCTCCTCCCCCACTCAAGCGCTGTCTCTCTCTCTCTCTCTCCCCTCTCTCTCAAAAATAAATAAACATTAAAAAAAAAAAAACAAATAAAACAGATTGTGTCTCCCTCTCTCTCTCTCCCCCTTCCAGGCTTGTGCACCAGCTCGCTCTCTCTTTCTCTCTCTCAAAAATAAATAAACATTAAAAAAAAAAAAAAGAATGGAATTTTGCGACACGTTTGCAACGAATGAATGGCTCCAGAGGGTATTAGGCTAAGTGAGATAAATCAGTTAGACAAAGACAAATACCACGTGATTCCACTTATAGGTGGAATCTAAAAGACAAAGCAAAACAAGACCCAGATTCATACATACAGATTGGTGGTTGCCAGAGGGGGAGGGACATGGGGGAATGGCTGAAGGGAATTAAGAAGTGCAAACTTCCAGTTATACAGTAAATAAGTGATGGGGATGTAATGTACACCACGGAAACTGTAGTGGACAAAATTGTAGCAATTTTGTGTGGTGACGAATGGTAACTAGGTTTACTGAGGTGGTGATTCCACACTGCATACAAAGGTTCAATCACTATGTTGCACACCTGAAACTTACTAACATAATATTGTACTTCAATAAAAATAAAGAACCAAAGAGCAAGGAGGGGCGGAGCAGGAAGGAAGGACATCTAGGCAGGGCAGGATCACACGCCTGGGATTGAGGGAAAATGGCACCTTCCAAGTTCATGGGTTCAAAACCAGACAGCATCTGGAGGAAATGGTACAGAGGAATCCACAGCACCCAGTGCAAACTGGGAATGAGCAAAGCTTCCCGGGGAGTCAGCCCGAGACCTGATGCTGTCCCCGCACTGGCCCAAATCACCTCCTCTCTTCAAGTCTTCCAGCCTTCCTGGCCACCTTGTCCAGGAAGCTTCCTCTAATGGTTCCAGGGCCGGTGGCTTCTCTCTCTCTCTCTCTCATGTCCTGGAGTGCTGGGTACCACACTGGGCACCTTTTAACATCCAAGGGCTCCTTTTAACATCACACCCTCTACGCCAGGCAAGATGGCTGTGCCCATTTTGCAGATTCAGAAAGCGAGTCTGCAGCCCAGAGTGTCTGGACCCCTCCAGGCAGCTCTGTGGGCCAGGATATGTCTCCCAGCCTTCTCCACCTGGGGTCAGGTGCTCTTATAAGGGCAAGGCAGGGGACAGCCAGGGAAAGGGAAGGAAATGGAGCCCTGCCTCAGCCCTGCGGTGGGAACAGCCAAGACACATGCCCTCTAGGGAGACACAGGACCAGATAGTCACCAAGACCCCTCTGAGCGCCCCCAAGCAGTTCACAGGTGTTGGAGAGGATTCTGCCACACGTAAGACCACAACAGTGCTGGGTTATTGTTCGCCTCACAGCAGAAAACCACGAAAGTCACAAACCCACCCAGGGGTCTCGAGCCCATGAACCCCCAGACACAACAGAGTACAGCCATGCACTAACCACTCAGCAACACCCGGTGTCTGAGAGCTTTAAACATAGTAAGATGGATATTTCCATAGTCTTGGAGCGGGGCAGGAAGACACCAAAGGGAAAACTCTAAAGAAAAAAAAAAAAAAAAAAAAAGCCAATCCATTTGAACGCATTAAAAAAAAAAAAAAAAAGCTGCTGTGATAGCAAAAGACAAATTGTGAAGGAGAAAAATATTCGCAACATGTAGGACAAAGAGTTAAAAGCCTCCTATACAAAGAACTCCAACAATCAACAAGCAGACGACCATCCCAAGAGAAAAAAGAAGAAATTAAAATGTCCAATTAAACGTTGGAAACAATCATCCAAAAACTGCAAATTAAACACAGTGAACTAGTATGTGTCACGTGGTCGGTCTGATTAAAAGGTTTGCCAACCCCAGGTGCAGGCGAGGGCGTGGGAAACCGGGACCTGGACATCTCTTGGGAGGGAGGGGAGCAAGTCCACCCTGCTGGACTCCGGCCTGGTGCCGTGGAGGTGACTTGGTGGCACGCAGTGAAAGCTGTTGTGCAGGTGCGGGCCCTTTAACCTGCAATCCCCAGGGAAGGGCTGAGCACCCCAGGTCTAGAAGGAGTCGCCGGCTGGAATGACGGCGACTACGCTGGTAAAAATGCCTTCGCAGGACCCTAAATGACAGCGAAGGGGGGCCACCGTGCATTAAGCTATAAAATACAGGACAGAACGGGCAAACGGGGTTCTTCGGTATAAGCTCTGTTTAAAAAAAAAAAAAAAAAAAGTGTCTCTCTCGTTGCACATTTGCTTCCTTCGAGGCGCTCAGTCGGCCCTAAACTCCCTGAGCTCAGCGGCCTCTGCGGACCCAGGAGGTCTGCCTTCGCGGGCAGGACGGCGCATCCCGCACACGGAGGGTCCCCGGGGGCGGACCCCTGCCCCACCACGTCGCCGCGCCCCAAGTTCACGCCCGGCGAGTGGCTTGCGTCCCACAACCGGGACGCAACAGTCGAGACGCGCTTCCCAGGCACGCGGATCCGGGCTCGGGTCCTCGGATCCTGGACCCCAGGACGCAGGCAGACACGCAGGGGAGTTTCAGACCCGGGCAGGGGGACTGTCGGGGACCCGGGGCAGGGACCCTTGGAGGAGGAGGAGAAGTGGCGCTCCCACCCTCCCCGAAGCAGGGGCGGAGGAGTGCGCGCCGGGCACCCGGGCCGGCGCAGGAGCAACCCCGGGGCTCCGCTGGCCCGCGCCGTCTGACCGCCACGCGGGGCTGTCCCCACCCCGCGGCAGGGGCCGAGCTGCGCTCACCGAGCATCTCTTTGCGCCGCTGCGTGTGCGGCTGGTCGGTGTAGACCCACTCGAAATCCGTGCGACCCGCGCAGTTGCCCATGGTGGGGCCCGGAGCGCAGCACGGAGCGCGGCGCGCCGCTCCGCTCGCTTCCACCTGTCTGCCCGCCGGCGCCGCGGCGCGGGGACCTGAAGGCCGCTCGAGGCGGGGCGGGGCCGGGGGCGGGGCCGGGGCGCCTCCGGAGGCGCGAGGGGCGGGCACCGCGGGGCTGGGGCGCCGCCCCGAGCCGAGCCCGGGTTACCTCGGCTCGAAATGGGACTATCCGCGCGCCACCCACGGGAGTCCCGGCCGCCAGGCTGTGCGGGGACCTTCCGATGCGCTCGCTTCCCCCCCCGCCTAGCTCGCCCCGGACGGGTCGTCCGGTTTCATGCAGGCCCCGCCCCGCGGAGCGCCAGCTCTCCCCGTGGCCCAGACGCACTGGCGCTCCCGCCGCCCCTGCCCCCACCGACGAGCCTGTGACAGCGCCCCCTCCCGGTGGGGTCGGGGGTCAGGAGACGAGAGCTTAAATGGAAGGGACAGTGCGAGTCCAAGGGAGGTGGTCGGGAAAGACACAGCGATTCTCCCTCGCCTACCGATTCCCTACTCAGCCCTTTCACGCAGTAATGCAGTGGGCAGACGATGTGTCTGTGACAACCTCTTTCGGGTGAGTCAGCCCCACCCCTGCCTTCAGGAAAATCGAGGGACACAGGGACACAGGCACGGAAGAGGCCTATTATGACTCAGGGTGATACATGCCATGACACAGGTAGGGGTAGCTAGCCAGGGTCCAGAAGAGGGGTCTTTTGCATTGGGCCTTAGAGGATGAGTAGGAGTCAACAGCCAGAAAAGGGGAAGGGCACTGGTGGTGGCAGGAACAGCAGATGCAAAGGCCCAGGGACCCGGAAGAACCCGGACATTGTTAAAACAGAGGGTCCAGTGTTTGGTGGCTCTGGTGGGGACACAAGGCTCTTCCTTTTCACCTTTTCAGGGATTCTGCTCTCTTCTTCCTCTCGCTCCCTCGGAACTTTGGAGGGAGTGCCGGTTGACCTGAGGACCAGGGCCTGGCCTGGCCTGGGAGCTGCCGGGGTAGCAGACTGGCCTGGCAGCTGAAGGTGCCACAAGGCGGGGAGGTGCTAATGGTGGGATTCCCTCCAGCCTCCTGGCAGTCCACGGCCCAGGCTTGTGGTACAGTTGGCAGACCTCCCTCAGCCCAGGGCCAAAGGCAGTCCTGGCATGAGCTGGAAAGGAAAGCAATGGTGCAGGGTCCAGGTGTGCGAAAGTGAGCCGGCACAGAGGTTGGGTTCCCCGTCCAGCAGGAAGACCATCGGAGCTGCCCTCGCGCACCCACCGGGGGCACCCGGCCCAGCTTGCACGCCCTCAAAGGCAGAACTCACCGCTCCCCACGGCAACCTGTTCTTTTTTCAGCCAGAGGGACCCTCCCACCAGCTGGCCCTTTACCGATGAGTAAACCGAGGCTCAGAGCTGAAGAGGGCCTTGCCTAAGTACACAAAAAGAAGCAAAGCAGGGACAGGCCCCTGATCTTTGACATCAGAGTGTTAGCCCCCGTGTCGCGCTCAGGGAGATCTGAGTCCCGGCTCTGCCCTGTGGGACACCGTGAGGCCTGCCGGCTGCCTCCACCCTGCGGCACGGATCAGAAAACTTCATTCATACATCTGGCCCAGGACTCAACCCATTCAGACGAAACTAGCCCAGTGTCCCCACTTGACAGATGAGCAGACTTAACCCAAGGTGGAGACAAGTCAAAGGGCACCTGGACAGAGACTTGAGAGCATGACTCCCAATCTGATGCCCTGACCAAGTAATTCCCAAGTCCCCGAGGCCAGCCTGACCCACAGAAACTGCCTTCAAGATGGTGAAGTAACCTCCCCGTCATGCCCCTGGTCCTAGCGATGAAAGAGAGTACATATTCGTCTGTAAGGGGGTGTCCTGGGTGGGATCCCGGACCAGAAGAGGGGCATTAGGTAAAAACTTAGAGAATCTGAATAAACTATGGGCTTCAGTTAATAATAATGGATCAGGGGGCACCTGGGTGGCCCAGTCGAGTAAGCATCGGACTCCTGATTTTAGCTCAGGTCATGATCTCATGGTTCATGAACTCAAGCCCCACATTGGGCTCTGCACTGACGGTGTGGAGTCTGCTTGGGATTCTCTCTCTCTCTCTCTCTCTCTCTCTCTCTCTCTGCCCCTCCCCCACTTGATCTCTCTTTCAAAATAAATAAACTTCAAAAAAATAGTAATGTATCTGTAGTGATTCTTGAATTATAACAAACACATCATACTCCTATAAGATCTTAAAATAAAGGATATCGGGTGTGGAAGCTATGTGAATTCTTGACAGTATGCTCCCATTATTTCAATAAATCATAAAGTTTATTTTAAAATGAAGTTTATTCTTCAAAAATCCTTATGATGTATGGTCTATGTAGCCACTCTCCTGTGACTTCTCCATAACCTTCCCCGCCCCCATTGCCCTGGGAGGGGCAGCAGCCGGGGTGGGGGGCTCACCGACTCTCAGGAGGGACCCCGACCGGAGGCCCGGGTGTCTCCCACTGCCTGTGAGGAGCTGAGGGTAACTACCCCCCTCCGAAGTCTTAGCTGTAGTGTTTGCCATCCCAACACAAAGCCCGATTCTGCCGTGCACCTTTGCAGAGAACAGGCCAGAATGCATTCCGCAGGGCGGCCCTTCCCACCCCTGCCCAAAGCCAGGAGGCTAACAGCCCGTGAGTCACAGTCTGTTGACAAGGACTTCCCTCCCTTCGTGAAGGAAGGGCAACCATCCCCAAGAAAGGGAAGAACTCCCCACCTGGGAAAACAGAGCTGTTGGAAAAGCAGAACCAGACTGAGAAACGACAATACTTTTTGCAGGAGGCACAAAAGGCTACTGCCATTTCACCCATGAAGTAAATAAATAAATAAACCAGAGATGGACATATATAGATCGCTGGTTTACAAGAATCTTGAGGGTGCTTGGGTGGCCCTGTGGGTTGGGTGTCTGCCTCTTTTTTTAAAAAGAATTGTTTTTTCAACGTTTATTTATTTTTGAGACAGAGAGAGACAGAGCATGAACGGGGGAGGGTCAGAGAGAGGGAGACACAGAATCTGAAACGGGCTCCAGGCTCCGAGCTGTCAGCACAGAGCCCAACGTGGGGCTTGAACTCACGGACCGCGAGATCATGACCTGAGCTGAAGTCGGCCGCTTAACCGACTGAGCCACCCAGGTGCCCCGGGTGTCTGACTCTTGATTTGGGCTCAGGTCATGATGTTACAGTTGTAAGATCAGGTCATGATCTCATGGCTGTAGGATCGAGCCCTGCATGGAGCTCTGCGCTTGGGATTCTCTTTCTCCCTCTCTGTCGCTCCCCAGCTCCCACGAGCTCTCTCTCTCTCTCTCTCAGAATAAATAAATAAACTTAAAAAAAAAGTTTTAATAAAATAAAAAAACTAAAAGAAAACCCTCCATTGAAATAGAAGTACATGAAAGAAAACAGACATGAAGACAGGTACAGAATCCAAAAATCTGTCTCAAGAGATTTCTAGAATAGAGCAAATGGGGGGAGGTGTGACACTTGTGCCTCCATAGTCTTATTTTCCTCGTAGAAGTCATCTGTCACTGGAATTATAATTTAATTATGTGTGAGGATGACTATCCCTCTCTGACATAAAGCTTTATAGCATGTACTTACTTACCTGATTATTGTCTGTCTCCTCCCATAGAGTGTCTGTTCTCTTGGGTTCACCCCTGGTAACCCTAATGCCTAGAATATGGATGCCCTTAATAACAATTTACTAAATGAAACTCAACACCCAAAACACAAATGATCCAGTGAAGCAATGGGCAAAAGACATAAATAGACACTTTTCCAAAGAAGACATTCAGATGGCTAACAGACCCATGAAAAAATGCTCAGCGTCACTCATCATCAGGGAAATACAAAGCAAAACCACAATGAGATACCACCTCACACCTGTCAGAATGGCCAACACGAACAACTCAAGGCAACAACAGATGTTGGCGAGGATGCGGAGAAAAAGGATCTCTTGCATTGTTGGTGGGAACGCAAACTGGTGCGGCCACTCTGGAAAACAGGATGGAGGTTCCTCAAAAAGCTAAAAATAGAACCACCAGGCGACCTATGTGGAATTTTTAAGAAACACTACAGTTGAACATAGGGGAAGGGAAGCAAAAATAAGATAAAAACAGAGAGGGAGGCAAACCCTAAGAGACTCTTAAATACAGAGAACAGACTGAGGGCTGCTGGGGGGGGGGGGGGGGTTGGGGGGATGGGCTAAATGAGTGATGGGCCTTGAGGAGGACACGTGTTGGGATGAGCACTGGGGGTTGCATGCAAGTGATGAATCATTAATTTCTATTCCTGAAAAAAATAGTAAATAATGCAAAAAAATACACACACACAAGCGAACTAGCCCACTACTTGGTTCTGAAGCTAAAAATAGTAAAATGATAAAATGTATTTAGAATTAAAAAATAATTTACTAAGTGAAAGGATGGATGAATCATGTCAAATAAGAAATAAATGGGGTTTCCTAAGATCAGAAGTAAGACGCGAGTCTCACGACCTGAGCCGAAGTCGGACACTCAACCGACTGAGCCACCCAGGCGACCCATCTGCCGTAATATCTCTTAAAGCACCACATGCACTTGCCTCTGATCCAGGAATTTCACTGCTGGGCACAGAGCCCAAAGAAACAAAAATATATATCCACCAAAGGCACGTGTAGGAATATTCATAACAGCTTTATTGGTAAAAGCCCAATCCTGGAGAGAATCCCAACCTCCAAGCACAGCGAATGGATAGACAGACTTCCCACGGTCATCCACACGCTGGAATAAAACAGGAAATGCTATGCACGCACCAACACGGTGTATCATCCGTGCATTTTGATTTTCTGTATTTCTTTTCTTTTTTTTTTTTTTTTTTTTTTTTGGTAATCTCTACATCCAAGGTTGGGGCTCGAACTCCCGACCCCAAGATCAAGAGTTGCATGCTCTTCTGACCGAGCCAGCCAGACCCTCCTGATTTTCTGTATTTCTGGTGCTGACATCTGCAGACCCTGAAGAGACTGCCCTCCCGGGGACTAACCCGTTCCTGGCGATGGTAAACGCCTGGCCTGAGAGCCTTCCCCGGGCAAACTAACCCATCCAGAGCTCATGCGGGCCACCTCCTCCTCCTCCACACGTCCAAGGACGATTGGAATAAAATGATTCAGGCTGACCAGTCCTAAACCTGTTTACCCTGCCTCACCACACCTTCCCGTGGAAACCACATTCAAGGCTCCTGGCCTCTCTGCCCCAGCCTCCGGGGTGGCCCTGTGACCTAAGGTGTGCGCCCTCCTCCCTGGAACTGTACATAACAATGGCAGTTGTCTCCCGATCCGTGGGCCTAATAAAATTGGTGTGGTAAACAAGCAGCACAGCAAGCGGGAGGTTTGGCCTCAGTGGGGACTGATATGCCACCAGGACGCCTGGGGCTATTGACCCACTGCACCAGGTGTGAGCTGCAGCCTGGGCCTGGGTGAAGCCTGCAGGTGCCCTCCTCCCCCCCCCCCCAACCCCCCCCACCCCCACCGCTGGCGCATTTGCCTGGGGTGGCCCCGGACTCCCACCCGGACCTCCTTAGGCTCTGGTCTGAGCTGTGAGCTGCCTAGATGGCAGGGTTCCCGGGCACCCCTTTTCTTGGGGGACTAGCTGAGTGTATGGCCAGGCCAGAGTGCACAGCACGGACACCCTGCTCCCTGCCTTTCAGCCTGCCCAGCGGAGCACGTGGGTAACACCCGTGCGCAGAGCCACCCGTGAATTCAAACCACACACAGAGCCGAGGCAAGGGCAACCCGCTCGGGGACCACAGCACCCCACAGGTCCTGTGGGAAAGGCCGCGATTGTGCTGTTTGCCTGCGACAGTCCCCATTCCTCCCCTGACTTAGTGGGGGTAGGAGGGATCACACCCATGGAGAATCTGGAGGGAGGAAGGAGGGGGGGGGAAGAGGACAGGCAGGAGGAGGGGGAGAGAAAGGGGGACGAGGGAAGAGGGGGAGAAGAAGGAACCAGGCCACTGGGCCCCTGTCCCCAATACCCAACATTACTAAAATTACTAACTCCACCCAATCTCTCCACCCAGGAGAGATTTTGCCCTTAGAGATTTGGCTGACAGGTTCCACTCGGCTCCCATTTCAGTGTGCCCTCAGCCCGTCTGCCTTCACCCGTGAAGTGACACACACCTTTTCCAGGCTACCCGGGGCGTCCACAGCCTTGGCTTCCCCCACCATCCTCGCAGACAAGACCTGGCCGGCACCCGCCTTCCTCCAGGAGCACAGGCATCAGACATTACATGGCTGGCATCTTCCTCTAGCGAGAGTCATCCGACACACCCCTTAAGGTCGTACAAATCCACATCTGTTAGTCCTTTTGGCAACACGTTCCTCATTTAGAAATTCTACCTAAATCTGGGGCACCTGGGTGGCTCAGTCGGTTGCACGGCAGACTTCGGCTCAGGGCATGATCTCACGGTCCGTGAGTTGGGGCCCCGCGTTGGGCTCACTGCCTTCGGTGCAGAGCCTGTTTGGAATCCTCTGTCCCCCTCTCTCTCTGACCCTCCCCCACTCACACTCTCTCTCCCTCTCTCTCTCTCTCTCTCTCTCTCTCTCTCCAAGATCAATTCTACATGGGGCACCTGGGTGGCTCAGTCAGTTAAGCGTACGGCTTCAGTTCAGGTCATGATCTTGCAGTTCATGAGTTCGAGCCCCGCATTGGGCTCTGTGCTGACGGCTCAGAGCCTGGAGGCTGCTTTGGATTCTGTGTCTCCCTCCCCTGCTCTGTCTCTCTCAAAAATAAATAAACATGAAAAAAAAAACTTTTTTTAACCTTTATTTATTTTTGAGACAGAGAGAGACAGAGCATGAACGGGGGAGGGTCAGAGAGAGGGAGACACAGAATCTGAAACAGGCTCCAGGCTCTGAGCTGTCAGCACTGAGCCTGACGCGGGGCTCGAACTCACGGACCGCGAGATCGTGACCTGGCTGAAGTCGGACGCTTAACCGACTGAGCCACCCAGGCGCCCCGAAAAAAAAATTTTTAATAAAAATAAATTCTACCTAAATCTGAGGCTACTACTTAGAATCAGCCCAGCTTCAGTGGGACCCCGCTGATGAAAGGCTCTAAGATCTGTCCCAAGTGAGTCAACAGGCACTCCCACCATGCCTCGGTGACACCTTCACCCCTTCACTGCAGAGGTCTCACCCATCTCCTCTCCTGCCCCTGGGCTCTCTGGACCACCCAGGATGGCCATTAGGGCTTCTGATGCCCCAAATGCCCCAAGGGCTTCTGATGCCGACAAATGCTCCTCTTTGCCTCTGGCTAAACACTGTTAAAAACAAACTTGCTGGCTACATACTGGGCTTTCCCGCTAATAGAGGTGCTCACAGACGCTGAGCCTAGGACCCTCCATGCAGCTACCTCTTTGCTTGAGTCATGGAAGCGGCACCCCACGAGCTCAGCACGGCTGATGAGGCCTCCCTCAACAGGAAGGAGCCAAACCCGGGCCCTCTGGCATATTCCACCCGGCCTTCCCTGTCCTCAGTCCCTGGCCAAACGCCATGTGCTCCTCCCAGGGGGGAGGCCACCCCTCCCCCGGCCCCTTGGCTACCCAGGAGCCTCCCATTAACTGAATGAACACCAATGAGAGTGTGAATTGCACCGCCCACCATCATAAAAATGGCAGCGCTCATTGGAACATGGCTGCTTTTCATCTCTTAGGGTGTCCCAGACAAAGGACAGGACCCAATGTCAACATACTTGGCCAGACTTCTGGCAGTCATCTCTGCACTGGTGCCCTGGCCAACAGCTGGTCCTGCTGCACGTTGATTACACACTGTTGGGCCACTGACTGACGGTGAAGAACTCTGGGAATCTCTTGCTTCACAGATACCCAAAATGTAAACCCAAATCCCCCCCCATATCCTAAAGCCACAGAACAAGGTCTGGCCAGCCCACTCCCATCCCCTCTGGAGTTACAGACAGGTAGCAACCAGGTACCCATTTCACTTCTCAACGTACACAGTGCTGGACTCTTGGAAGAGGCCCTCAGTAGAACTTTCCTGTCCATGACGGGCGCCAGAGAAGTTACCTGAGAGACGTAATGGTTTCCTCAAATGTTTTCTTTTCAAATTCCAGTCCAGCAAATCGACCCCTAACAAGGCCTCTGTCTTGCCCCAGGCCTTAAACTCTCTTAAATTCAAGGTCCTCGGCCAATTCAAAACTCAATGTTGAGTTTAAAAAATCTTCTACTCACCTTTTCCTACATTTAAAGGGGGATTCGTCTCCCCTGGATGGACGTAAAGACTCATTATATATTATATATGGGCCTGTAATAACGGCTCCCCCTATCTTTATAAATTTCCAATCTTGCCCCCATCCCAGAAGGACTGGGGGCCAGAGCGAGGACACCTATTCTCCTGGACCCATTAACCCCAGACTGTCCCATGGGCCAGGCAGCTGCTCATCTGATAGGGGGCCCATCCGAGCCTGATTCATACACTCACACACACACATGGAATAAACACAACACCTGTCAAGTGCAACCACACCCTTTCTGTGGATTATTGGTGTCAGTACTCTCTGTCTGGGCGCTTTCATTGGTTTGCGATCAAAGGCCCAAACCCTCCCAGTGACCCATTGTTTCAACCAAGTATCGAGTTTGCTTAATCCAAGCCCCACAAAGACCTCACCACTCTACCACCAACAAAACCAACAACTGAAGCAAAGGGCCCGTAGTCATCGGCCAGATCGGAGGGCCTTCGGTCAGACTCGCACTGGAGCCCCGGCTCAGCCTTGTCATGACACCCCAGAGCCACAAGAACAGCACCCCCATCTCCCCGCGTGGGGACCTGCTTGGAAAGCACAGCCCAGGCCCACATTTCAGACGACATCTCCGTGGTCCAGAAGCTGGAGATCACTGGGACAACTTCACACAGATGCTTGAACCTCTGCCCGCGGACCGCCCCCGCTAAGGCACCAAGTGGACACAGACCCTGCCTGCTTATCTTCCTTTGAGATTAGGAATTCTACTGTGTTTCTGAGCTTGCTGTCTGCTTAGCCAGGAAGCTACACACCTATGTGTACATGTGCCAACACTCCCACGCCTAAAGGGAGATCTGGCCAAGGTTACTACTGTCCCTGCCGGTCCACCGATTAGTGGAGACATTGCTTTCCCCAGGGGGCACCTGCCTCACACCAATTAAACCCTGACCCCCCTGGGGAGAGGACTCCTCCTTCCCCCATCTTTGTCCCTTTTCCTACTACCCGCTCCAGCTTTTCACCAAGACCTCTGGCCCTGTGGTTCGCCCCATGACCGTGACCACCCTTCTTCCCGATCACACGTGTCCCCCACACAACTTCACACAGACTTTCCGAAACCAGCCGTTCAAGCCCCCAACAGCACAACTGCTGAACCTGCCACCTTGACCCTCGAAACACACACCAAGGTGGTATTCTTGAAAGAGAACAAAATGAACACACACACACACACACACACACACACACACACGCAGGAAAACCTTGGGCTGGGAGTAACTTGTCCTGTAGGGTTCCGCAAGACGAGCAAACATTGCTAACAAATTTTAACTTGATAAACGTGCCAGGTCTTGCGATGCAACTGGAACGTGATGCCGAAGCCTCAGAGGGCCAATTGCACTAATCATTTATTTTCCATAATTCTGATGTTACGATATCTTGTTGGTCTTGAAGAGCCTGCCCTTCTCAGGGCTAGCCAGTTCTTAGAGATAGTAAATGACTAGCCTCTAAGTGTGACTTTCACGTACAAAGGTATCTATTCAGAGCCCACGCACCACAATAGGAAGGAATAACAAAGTTGGAGGACTCATAGGACTAGATTTCTTTTCTTTTTTTTTTTTAATGTTTACTTATTTAATTTTGAGAGAGAGAGAGAGAGAGAGTGGGCACAGGCCCACACACCCAAGCAGGGGAGAGGCAGAGAGAGAATTCCAAGCAGGCCACGCTGTCAGCCCAGGGCCCGGCGTAGGGCTTGATCCCACAAACTGAGATCAGGACCCGAGCCAAAACCAAGAGTTGGACACTTAACCAACTGGGCTACCCAGGCACCCCTCATAACTATGATTTCTAGACTTAACTACAAGACAATGTGCCCTGGTGAAAGAACAGACACATAGATCAATGGAACATAATAGAAAGTCAAGAAATACACCCACACAAATTTAGTCAACTGATCTTGGAATGTGAGAGGTAAGTAAGATGATTTCTTACCAGAAATACCAAATAAAAGCTGTGCTGCGTAGTTAACGGTAGGTTTACAACCTGTTGGGAATATGTACCCAACACCCCACTGCCGCAGTGGAGTCCCAAACCCTTAGACACTTCACTTCCTGATTCCTCTGCCCCTCTCCATTTCATGAGCTTATTTTTTGAAGGCTTTGCAATGAGCATGCGCCAAAGACCTGAAGTCCCTGCGTCACCTCAAGGAATGTACATTGGTTCCAATCAGACTACTTTTTGCCTTACATGGGCATAGGCGACCTCAGGGCAAAGCTGTAACCTCTGTAGTGCTCAGCCAATAAGGGACCAGGGGAGGGACTTACCTCTTCAGTGCTCAGCCAGTGAGGAACCAGGGGAGGGGCTTACCTCTGTAGTGCTCAGCCAATGAGGAATCAGGGGAGGGGCTTCTTGCTAGGAGATAAATTGTCTGCTGTTACTGCCTGGAGTGAGCCTGTCCATCAGACACCTGCTTTTGCAAGAACGTTGATTAAAGCCTCGCTTCACTGTGTCCAAGTCTCCACGTCCCTCCTTTGATCGGGTCTGTGGGCTCATTTCTCGCATTGGACAACAGAGCAAGAGCAATTCAGTGGAAAAAGGATAGTCTCCTCAGAAAATGGCGCTGCAACCATTGGACGTCCGTATGCAAAAGAATAAATGAACTGAGACACAGACCTCACACAGAAATGGACTCAAAATGGGGGCACTCAGTCATTAAAGCGTGTGACTCTCAATCTTGGGGTTGTGAGTTCAAGCCCCACGTTGGGGGTAGAGATTACTTAAAAATAAAATCTTAAAAAAATATATACTCAAAATTGATCACAGACCTAAATGTAAAATACAAAATGTCAAAACTTCTTGAGGAAAACCTAAATGACTTTGGGTTTGGTGATGAGGTTTTTTTTTTAAGTTTACTTATTTATTTTTGAGAGACAGTGAGAGTGGGGAAGAGGCAGAGAGAGAGAAAAGGAGAGAGAGAATCCCAAGCAGGCTCTGCACTGTCAGCACAGAGCCCAACAGGAGGCTCAAGCTCACGAACTGTGAGATCATGACCTGAGCCGAAACCAAGAGTTGGATGCTTAATTGACTGAGCCACTCAGGTGCCCCTTGGTGATGAGTTTTTAAACACAACACCAACAGTACAATGCATGAAAGAGAAAAAAAATATGGTTTAAACTTTATTAAAATGTGTTAACTTTTTAAAAATTTTTTTAATGTTTATTTATTCTTAAGAGACAAAGCATGAGTGGGGGGAGGGGCAGAGATAAAGGGAAACACAGAATCTGAAGCAGGTTCCAGGCTCTGAGCTGTCAGCACAGAGTCCGGTGTTGGCTGGAACTCATGAACCATGAGATCATGACCTGAGCTGAAGTCAGACACTCAACCGACTGAGCCACCCAGGTGCACCTAAAATGTATAACTTTTGTTCTGTAAAAGAAGGAGGAGACAAGCCACAGACTGGGAGAAAATACCTGCGAAACACAAATCTGAATCTAAAAGTCAACAGTAGAAGACAAAGAACCCAATTAACAAGTGGGCAAAAGATCTGAACAGACACCTAGCCACAGGAGACATAGACGACAGATGAGTGTATGAAAAGACACTTCAACGTCATTTGTCATCGGGGAAATGCAAATTAGAGCAATAAACGAGATACCTTTACACCTACCAGAATGGATGATATCCGGGACACTGACAATACCAGATACTGACGAGGACTTGGAGTGACAGGGACGCTCATTCATCGCTGGGGATTACACAATGGTGCGGCCACTTTGGAAGACAGTCTGGCAGGATCTCACAAAAGTAAACCACACAATCCAGCAGCTGTGTTCCTTGGTATTTGTTTACCTAAATGATGTGAAAACTTAGGCCCACACAAAACCTGTGCGTGCGTGTTTATAGCAACTTTATTTGTAGTTACCTAAAGCCTGAAGCAACCGAGGTGCCCTTCAATAGGTGAATGGATACGCAAACTGTGGTCCATCTAGACAAGGGAATATCAATCTGAGATAAAAGGAAATGAGCTGGGGGTGCCTGTCTGGCTCGGTGGGGGGAGCGTGCGACTCTCGATCTTGGGGTCATGAGTTTGAGCCCCACGTCAGGTGCAGAGATTATAAAAGAATAAATAAGTAAACCTTAAAAAAAAAAAAAAAGGAAATGAGCTAACACGTCACTAAAAGACACAGAAAAATCTTACATGCATATTGCTAAATGAAAGAAGCCAGTCTGTAAACACTAAGTACTGTATGATTCCAATTATATAACATACTAGAAAAGGTAAAGCTATAGAGACTATACAAACAGAACAGTAGTTTGCCAGGGGTGCTGGGGGGTGGTGAGGGTTGAACAGGTGCAACACAAGGGAATTTTTAAGGAGGGGAAATTATGGTGAAGGAGACAGCAACGGTGGGTAGAAGACATTAGCATTTATTAAAACTCAAAGACCGTGGTATCACAGAATGAATCTTCATGGACACACAGTTTTTTTTAATGTTTCTTTATTTTTTTTTATTTTTAAAAATTTTTTTTAACACTTATTTATTTTTGAGACAGAGAAAGACAGAGCATGAACAGGGGAGGGGCAGAGAGAGAGGGAGACACAGAATCCGAAACAGGCTCTGAGCTGTCAGCACAGAGCCCGACGCGGGGCTCGAACTCCCAGACCGTGAGATCATGACCTGAGCCGAAGTCGGACGCTTAACCGACCAAGCCACCCAGGCACCCCTAATGTTTCTTTATTTTTGAGAGAGAGAGAGACAGAGGCAGAGAGAGAGAGAGAGACACACACACACAAAGTGTGAGTGGGGGAGGAGCAGAGAGAGGGAGACACAGAATCTGAAGCAGGTTCCAGGCTCTGAGCTGTCAGCACAGAGCCCGACCCGGGGCTCGGACCCACGAACCACGAGATCAGGACCTGAGCTGAAATCAAGAGTCAGAGGCTCAAGGACTAAGCCACCCAGGCGCCCCTGTATGTTACACTTGAATTAAAAAGTGAACACAATATAACAATAACTGAAAAGCTGGGCATCACCATCTAGAAACACTGTATAGACATTTCTGGGTGCCCAAGAAGAGAAAAACCCCAAAGGCTTCCAAGAAGAAACAGAAAAGACATTACTTGCAAAAGAACAAGGCTCAGCTTGGCCACTGACCTCACCAGCCACACTGTGGGCAGGAAGGCAGTGGAGCAGGGCCCCTGCCCCACTCGTGCCTCTCCCACTGCAGCCTGGTCCACGCATGCGCATGTGCAC
The DNA here is from genome assembly GCF_018350215.1 of Panthera leo. NCBI lineage: Eukaryota > Metazoa > Chordata > Mammalia > Carnivora > Felidae > Panthera > Panthera leo. The sequence goes on from NC_056684.1 coordinate 141,686,926, forward strand.
ACACAGCTGAACGCCCATCCCCACGCTTCCCTGTGTCCCCAAATTTCTTACCCCGCTCACCTGCCTCGTCTCCAATTTCTCATGCCCAGGCAGCAGGCACTATCTCTGTACTCCTGGCACATCGCCCCTCGGTCATCAGCAGGGGTCAGCAGGGAGAACCAGGCTGCTGCGGCCGGGAGCGCACTTGGGACCTTGTAGGAAGTTATCAGCTGCCTGGTGAAGCTCACCAGATCACCAGAGGTCTCCTCTATCGGGCCGGGGAGGTTGACCGGCAGACAGCCGGGCCCTCAGGTTTAATCCCTGACACCTCTTTGGTTATGTCATTTTCAGATGTGTGCCCTAAGGACAAAATAAAAACCGGTTGGAGAAGTCGGCCCCGTTTCGGGGTGGGGGTGGGGGGTTTCAACTGCACACCACACACAAACACAAACGGGTGTCGACATCTGTAGCCTGGAACATGGTATCCGCCCCTCTGGCAGGCATTAGCTCCAAGCCAGAAGTCAAGCCCTCCTCCAGATCCAGGCCGGGGCCACCCTGGGTTAACAGTGACAATTCTTGTCCTTCCGTGAGCTGGGAGTCCTCACCGTTTCGCCGTGGACGACACAGGCCCAGTTAGAAGCCTGTCTGGCTCGTGGGCATTCCTCCAGGATATGGATGTCCACGGAGCTGGGGCTTCCAGATCCAAGCTCTAGAATGTTCTCGGTTTCCAGGGCTGGCTCCCCAGCCCAGGCCCAGGTGTAACAGTGTGGCAGCCAGGCGCTGGAGCGGCCTGGGGTTGGCACACTGCAGACTCCGTCCCCTCCTGCCACCCGTCCGTGGGCCTCGTCAGGATTCACCTCCACAGGGCGGGCTCCTGGACCCGACGGTCTGCAGGGACCCGTTCAGACGGTGTGTGGGGTGCTGCCGTCCCCACCCAGTGGAAACGCTTTCCATGCTGAGGTCCGTGGAGCTGGTCCGGGGACAGAGGAGGCTGACGGTTGAAATGCTGGCAGGGAGGCAGGAAGACACCGGGGTCCCCCCACCCGATGCACCAACTCACCGTGGAAGTCAGTGTCAACCACTCAGCCCCACACATGGACCCTGTTGGGGTTCGGGTCATGGCCCCCTTGGAGTAGAGTGGGTTTGAAGAGGAAAACCCTCTGGAACTCAACAGAGTGCAGGGTAATGTGGGATTTCAGGCAGAGTGGGTGGGGCCCCACCCGTTCAGATGACCCTGGACATGGGAACGGCCTCTCCTTAGGGGTCTCAGTTCAACGTGATTGCATTTGCAGGGGATAATCAATGTGTGTGGCTGACACAAATCCGGAGAGCCCCAAAGGCCTCAGGTATGTCCCTTACCAAGGTCAAGGGCCAGCCTCTGCGAGCCGCTGATCTCTGACTTCTCCCCTGGAGGGCTTTGCCCTCGCATCCTCACATCTTCCTGAATCCCAAGGCGTGAGTGTATCCCACGCCCGCGCCCAGGACACCCCATCGCCCCCACCAAACAGCCCTGGCAATGTGTCATCAGCCGCCTTGCGTTTTGCAGCTTCAGCAGGGTCGTCGCCCACAGCGTGAAAGATGGGATGGAAATGTGGAATGCCTGTCGATGGCGTGGCAGGAGGAGAGCCGGGAAACCTGCAAAAATAAACTGTGTGTGTGTCGATTCATCACTGGAGACGTGTCTGCATAAATACACCCACAGCATGGACTATTCTGACCAGTCTCTTTAGGGATCCAAGTGTTCCCATGGGGTGTGTGTGTGTGTGTGTGTGTGTGTATACACGTCTGCCAGGGTGGTGATATCTGTGTGAGCGTTCGTTGTGTCTCAGCAAATAAATGCTCTGGAGAAAACCTGGAAGGATGCGCCCAACCCGGAGGCAGGGATTACTTCCTGAAGGTGAGGCCGTGAGGTCAGGGTGGTTGTTTTACAACCTGCTCTGCTCTGTTTCACAAGCGTGGATCATTAAAAAAAAATAAAAGATATCTAATTCGTGTTTTAAAATTAGCGTCCCCCTCCCTCGGGGCGAGCATCCCGGAGACTCGCCCTCCTCCGATTCCTGCACCGCGCCCCCTGCCGGCAGGAGGTCCGTCAGCGCTGCCTCCTGCACCGGGGTGGAGACCGCCCCCGGGCCTTTGCGAAGCGGTTTGACCCAGAAGCATTGCGAGGCCCAGGAACCTACCCCTCTTTCCGCCCCTGGGGCTCTCCTGGGGCTCTCCTGGGGCCCTGACGTGCCTGTAGCCGGAGGGAACCGCAGCGGTGCTCAGGGGCCCCCATCCCATCCCCCGGCGGCCGCGAGGCCAAAGGAGGGGCAGAGAAATTCTGGCTTTTGAAATTCTTATTTTAACCTCTTTTCCGCCAGTCCGTAGGTCCGCTAGAGTGGGGGCACACCCACCTCCCCGCCCCGTCCCCACCCTGGGACACAGTCAGGGCTCTGTGCACCCATGCGGGTGGTGGGGGCGGTAGAGGGGAGAATTGCTTGCTGGTGTCTGAGGCCGTGCCATGGCTTGGGGTTGGGGTGGGGCGAATTCGGAAGGTGTGGGTGGGTTCGTGGGTTCAGGCCTCTAAGGACCGGGAAGAGAGAGTTCCTGACCGGAGAGAAAAAGGGAAAAGAGATGCCCAGCAGAGGAAAGGCCTGCGGGGGGAAGGAGCCAGATGCTGTGTTCCTGGGTGGGGAACAGCCCTCGCATGAGGCTTGGGAGGGTGTCTAGGGGCTGGGAGGTGGAAGGAGATGTGGACATGAGATGCGGCCACTAGGGAGGACCATTAAAAGTCCTGGAAAAGGGGCGCCTGCGCGGCTCAGTCGGTCGGGCGTCAGACTTCCACGCAGGTTGTGATCTCGCGGTTCGCGCGTTCAGGTCCAGCGTCGGGCTCTGTGCTGACAAACAGCTCAGAGCCTGGAGCCTGCTTTGGATTCATTCTCATTCTCTCTCTCTCTCTCTCTCTCTCTCTCTCTCTCCCCCCCCCCTCCTTCCCTCCCCTGTTCATGCTCTGCCTCTGTCTCTCAAGAACAAATAAATGTTTAAAAAAAATTTTATAATAAAAAAATCAAAATAGAAGTCCTGAAAAACATCATCAGGGAAATACAAATCAAAACCACAAGGAGATACCACCTCACACCTGTCAGAATGGCCAACATGAACTCAGGCAACAACAGATGTTGGCGAGGATGCGGAGAGAGAGGATCTCTTTTGCGTTGTTGGTGGGAACGCAAACTGGTGCAGCCACTCTGGAAAACAGTATGGAGGGTCCTCAAAAAACTAAAAATAGAACTACCCTACCACCCAGCAACTGCACTCCTAGGCATCTATCCACCGGATACAGGTGTGCTGTTTCGAAGGGGCACATGCACCCCCATGTTTATAGCAGCACAAACAACAATAGCCCAAGTATGGCAAGAGCCCAAATGTCCATCGATGGATGAATGGATAAAGATGTGGTGTGTGTATCACACACACACACACACACACACACACACACAATGGAGTATTACTCGGCAATCAGAATGAAATCTTGCCATTTGCAACTAGGTGGGTGAAACTAGAAAGTATTATGCTAAGCGAAATTAGTCAGAGAAAGACAAATATCATATGATTTCAGTCATATGAGGAATTTAAGATACAAAACAGATAAACATAAGGGAAGGGAAGCGAAAATAATATAAAAACAAGGAGGGGGACAAAACAGAAGAGACTCTTAAATACAGAGAACAAACTGAGGGTTGCTGGAGGGGTTGTGGGTGGGCGGATGGTCTAAAAGGGCAAGGGGCATTAAGGAGGACACTTGTCGGGATGAGCCCTGGGTGTTACACGTAGGGGATGAATCACTGCAATCTACTCCTGAAATCATTATTGCACCATATGCTAACTAACTTGGATGTAAATTTTAAAAAACACACAAAGAAAAAAGTCCTGTAAAACAAATCCATCCAAGAGTGGATCCTCCTTGAACATTTCTTCCTGGGTGGGCCAGCTTGGCAGGGGGTTGGGTCAGTGACACTTACACCTCTGCAAAGAGCAAAGGCAAACAGGGGATTGCAACTGAGACCTTGAAAGAGACAGGTACATCCAGCCTGTTGGTCACTGATTGAACCAGAGACTGGCTGCCCTGGAGAGTGGAGTGCAGGAAGGGCCTGCTCCAGGAGGCAAGAACAAATAGCATGCCCAGGACTAATCCTTGTGCTGAGATAATTACCTCATGACAGGTGCCTGCGTGGCTCAGTTGGTTAAGCGTCTGACTTTGGCTCAGGTTGTGATCTCGAGGTTCATGGGTTTGAGCCCCACATCGGGCTCTGTGCTGACCGCGCAGAGCCTGCTTGGGATTCTCTCTCTCCCTCTCACTTCCCACCCCTTCCCCGCTCACATGCTCTCTCTCTCTCAAAAATAAATAAGTAAACTTAAAAAAAATCACCTCGGGGCCCTAGGGGCCTGACTCATTCAACCCCGTCTGCCTACCTGGCCCTGACTGCTTTTAAACCCCACTCACTGGCTCATTGCACACCACCCCCCGTTCATCCATCTGCCACAGAGAAGGGTGTATTGTGGGGCACACAGGGTCACACAGAGGGCGGGAGGGAGAGCCTAGAGCTGCGGTCCTGCACCTGCCCCAAAAGGAACCTCAGCATTCACCATCACCACCCCCAAGCAGGGTCTTTGACCGGCTTGAGCCGAACCTCTGTCCTGAATGCTCTGCTCACCAGTGTAGCCCAGTACCTTTCACACGGGGATGCCTTTGCTTGGGAAGTTCCTCTGCCTGGAGTGCCCTTACCTGGGCCCAGCAGAGGTCCCATGCTTCAAAGCTGAAGCTTTCCCAGACCTCTCCTGAGCGTGGGTCCCCTCGGCCGAGACAGGTTGTCTTACCTCTGGGTTTTCAGTGCCAACACAGGGCACACAGTAGGCACATAATAGGTGCAGACCGAGTGTATTCCTCACCCACCAACCGGATAAAGACTCAGCCTGCCCTCGGAGCCTTGGTTTTCCAGCTGTGGAATAGATGCTGGGAAGAGCGCCATGGCCTGTCCCTCCAGGAGCGACATGGGGACCGTTCGGAATCCACCCCCTATGAGCCTCTGGGCTGCCATCAACCCAGAGATTTCTACTTGGGGGCTTTGGAGCAGGACGAGTCGATGTTTTTTTCCTCCGAGATCAAACCCAGGGGCCCCCTCGCGTGTCTCGCCTCCTGGGTGCCCGCTCTGGACCACAGAGGACGAGAGCCCCTGACAGGTAGAGATGCCAAGCCTAGGCAAGGAGCAGGCACTTCTCCAGGATGGGCCAGGGAGGAGAGGAGGGCCAGGCCCGGTGACCCTAAGGGCAGATCACAGCCACCAGCCCGAGGTGACCTCAGGAGGCTGCCAGGGGCATTTATAAACAGCCAGGCCAAACCACAGACATCAGTGGCCTGTAAAAGGCACTCCTTGTAAAATGAACTCTGCTGTCCCAACTTCTATCTCTTGTGCCTTTTCCAACAATGGATTTGGTTCACGTCACATTCTAGTGTACGAGATAAAAGCTCAACGGGTCAAGTTCCCTCAACCAGGACTCTATTAACTAACCATCTGCCACGTGTCAGGCCTCAGGGGGAGGGACATGGAAATACTGTTATTACAACAACATATAGATAATAATATAAAGCAACGTTGAGCCAAACAAGCTAGATCCAAGAGACCACATACTGCATGATTCCATTTAGATTAAAAAATTAATCCGTAGAGGTAAAGGTCAAAACAGTAGCTGCCCTCGGTGGAGGCTCCTGGGGGACTGGAAGGTGCTATGATTCGATCCGCACGGAGCCACACTGTGGACATATGGGAACATTCATCCGGTCACTCACAAAGATTTTGTACTTTAATTTTTTTTAATGTTTATTGATTTTTGAGAGAGACAGAGAGCGAGCAGGGAGGGGCGGAGAGAGAGGGAGACGCAGAATCCAAAGAGGCTCTAGGCTCTGAGCTGTCAGCACAGAGCCCGACGCAAGGTTCGAACTCACGAACTGAGAGATCGTGACCTGAGCCGAAGTCGGACGCTCAACCGACGGAGCCCCCCAGGCGCCCCAAGATTTTGTGCTTTAATGTAAATACACCAATAAAGCTACTATAATAACAGACCGCGAGACTAATGTTAGCTCAAGCCGCTTCCATGCTGGCAGGCAGGGCTGTCTCCACTGCTGTGTCCCCAGGGCCGAGCACAGGGCAGCGCCGTGACGGGTGCCCGGGCTCCGGGTGGCAGCTCCCTCCACGCTTCGTCACGGTGGCGAATGATCATCAATACCCCCGTTTCACAACCACCGAGACTGCAGCTCCGCGGCAGCCGGTCTTGTCTGACTCCAAAGCTCTTCCCAGAAAGTTCTGTGGCCACCCCAGCTCTGGGAGGGGAGACGGAGAGGTGAGTCAGAAGATGAGCGTGAGCTTCCGGCGAGCACCAGGGCCGGCTACCACGGCCAGGCTACGAGGAGCCGGAGAGGGAGGGGCCTGAGAGCCACAGGACGCGGTGCGCAGGCTGGGCCTTAAGGATGGATGAGATTTCGACCAGCAAAAACTGGAGGGACAGCAGCCCAGGTGGAAGAAACAGCAGGAGCAAAGGGCTGGAGAGAGGAGAGCACAAGGTGTGGTCAGGATAAGGGTGCCCAGGTTGGGCTGGTACATAGGAGCTAGAGGAGGCTCAGCAGGGCGGATGTGACTGGCACAGCCACAGGCTGGCACCAGGGAATGTTGGGTTCTTCCGGGAACTCTGGGGTCCCGAGAAAGGTCCGGAATGCTTTAATAAGATGATGCCAAACATGATCTGCTTTTGAGCTGGTGTCAGCCAGCGATGCCTGGATCAGAAAAGAGGAGCATCAGGGCGGGATGCACCTGACGTCAGTCATCTGCCTAGGCACAGAGCTTTGGGCCACCTGAAATCCGGGACACACCCCAAGCCCCTCCAGCAGTGGGTGGCTCCGCTGAGACGCTCATGGCTGTGATCCCTGGTCAGGGCCCCAGACGCCTCCTCCAAGCAGAGGCAGGGAGGACAAGGATCTGTCGGGTGGCCTAGGCAGGGACGTAGGGACACGGGGCCCAGAGAGAAGAAAATCAAGATGCCCTTGAATTCCATCTCAAGCATGGCCACTGTTGGCCCTCTGTAGGGAATGTGGGATGGGACCGAGCTTTATTTTCATTCAAAAAGCTGTTACTACACCAAGGGAGCATCTGAAAATTGTGACATCTTAGGACCGAAGCTGTATATATGGAATATATGATGTTGGTTTCCACTTAAGATTGTATTGCAATAAGGACGGTGGAAGGAAGGAGGAAGAAAGAAGAAAAAACATCATCATGTCATTACGCATACTGGGGAGTCAATAGATAATCTTCGGGGAAATGAAGGATGAAGTGTGTTATATAAAATTATAAAGGTAACCATAGGTACGCAGCTACAAAATTTCCAAGACGCCAAAAGAAACGCTTGTCCCCAAATTAAGCAAATATTTTATAACCTACAAAAATAGAAAGCATCAAATAAATTGACTTAATTGGGACTGAGATAGATTTGTCACATTGATATATGCAAGTGGGTTGTTAACTCATCTGTAAAAGGAAATGCCTGGCAGATGGTTCACATTCAGCCTTAAGCTGGAGGCAAGAGACACTCCCCAAACAAGAAGACTCAGAACGAAAATACAACGATGGTGCAAGGGGTAACAGGCAATGTCAACAAACAGAAAGCAGGGGTCAAGTTCAAGGCAAAATATTGTTTGAAGTCAAGAGGAGCACTTTATTTTAATTTTCTTAAATGTTTATCTATTCTTGAGGCAGAGCACGAACAGGGAAGGAGCAGCAGGGAGGGAGGGAGACAGAGGATCCGAAGAAGGCTCTGTGCTGGCAGCAGAGAGCCTGATGCGGGGCTAGAACTCACAAACCCTGAGATCATGACCTGAGCTGAAGTCAGATGCTTAACCAACTGAACCACCCACGTGCCCCAAGAGGAGCATTTTATAACGATGAATACGGGTGGCTCAGCCGGTTAAGCATCTGACTTCGGCTCAGGTCACGGTCTCATCATTTGTGGGCTCGAGCCCCACATCCGGCTCTGTGCTGACAGCTCAGAGCCTGGAGCCTGCTTCAGATTCTGTGTCTCCCTCTCTCTGCCCTCCCTGCTCACACTTTGTCTCTCTCTCAAAAATAAACATTGAAAAGTAAGATAAAATAAATCCAGTAGGTATATATATATTTTCAGTTTTAAATAGCTAAGTCAGTAACTGGTCTGGTCAGAAGAAGAAAGGAATAAGGAGTGCCTGGCTGGCTCAATCTGTTAAGCGTGGGACTCTTGAGTTCAGCTCAGGCCATGATGTCAGGGTTGGCGAGTTGGAGCCCCGCATGGGGTTCTGTGCTGACAACATGGAGCCTGCTTGGGATTCTCTCTCCCTGTCTCTGCCCCTCCCCTGCTCATGCTCGCTCTCTCTCAAAATAAATAAAAGTTAAAAAAATAATAAAAAAATGTAAAACAAGGAATAACATACAAATACACTAAAGGAAAAGATAACTGGGGCAAACTTTTCACTGCACACCCTTTGGTGCCTTTTGAGCTGCCCTTTGACAGCGCCTGAGGCCATCCGGGACAAATCAGTAAGGTCCGATTTGGCGTCCCAGGCTTTGGCAAAGCCCTTGCTGCCACGGGGGCGAGCGGCCTCCGCAGCAGGACATGCTACCCCCCAGGAGAGTCTGTTTTCCCAAAGCTGCGCTCTGCCCGCGTCCTGGCGCGTTGGCTTCTTCTGGGCGCTAAGATGCATGCTATTTCCGTGGGTTGAACCCTGGGTGCCGAGGGTCCCCCCTTGGACGCTAAGGAGCACCTCCCTCCCCTGCCACTGCCTGAAGGGTGCAGGCCGCTCAAGGGTGTCCCGCGGGTCGGAGAGGCCAGGGGGCGCGTCCCTGCCTCCCAGCCTGCACACCTCACAAGGAGCCACCGGCATCGCCAGGGGCTTCTCCAGCTGCATCTACCCCCCCTCCCCCGCAGTCGCTCGAGAGTAAGGGAGGAGAGGTGGTCCTGGCCAGCTTCCGCCCTTTACCTCGCCCTGATGGGCCCCCAAGGAGCCTGGAGCTGCAGCTAGGGAGGGGCCCCTGTCCAGGAAGAGCCCTCTGGGAGAAACGTCCCCAGAGAAGGACACTTCCAGGCCGGGAGAGTAGCGAGGGGGCCCTGGAATGCCGGGGAGTCCAGTGCCCGGGCAGCAGGGAAGGCTTCCTGGAGGAAGCGGCGTGCAGGTCGGGACCTCACAAAGGGGGTGGAGCGTTACGCGGGAGGAGAAGGGACTCGTAATTCCAACGGCCCCCTGCAGGCCCCGCGACCCTCAGAGGCCAGGAGCTGAGGCTTCTCAGGGAATGGGTGGGCGGGGACTACGTGCCAGACCCTACGAGAAACGATCGCGGCCCGGGGACGCCGGATGGCCTCGGAGAACACACGTCACAGGAAGTCCGTAGGAACTGGTCATTCAGCCAAGTGGACATCCCAGGATTGCTGATCGCCTACCGGCCGGGCATTCGAATTGGTGCGCTCCGGTGGCCCGACGCGCCCTGTGCCGCCCCCTGCTGGCGCTTCGGTCAGCGGCTAGCTGCGCCGCCGCCGGGTCGACGCGGGTGGCTCTAGAACCCAGCGCGGCGACTGGCTACCCCGGATCAGGTGTCCCCGTCCCGACCAACCAGCGGGGGAGGCGGGGTCTCGCCGCCGGGCTGCGGGCGGGGCGGCGGGGCTGATGGGTCCGCCCACATCGGTGCTGGGAGAGCAGAGCTGAGCCGCTGGGGGCCTCGCCGAGACCGCAGGCTCCGGCGCCTTGGAGCCGGTGCTCCCGCCTCCCTTCCCCACCCAGCGGCTGGAGCAAAGTTTTCAAACCCCAGAGTGGCTTTTTGGGGGATAAAGGCACAAATACTTGTCATGCCCCAGACTCTGCGGATCTGGGCCCTGCGGCCTCAGGGTCACTCCTCTGGCCTTGAATTTCCCTCCAGCTTTCACTCCAGCTACCCTGGCCCTCTGCCACCTGCTCCCTCCAACCCCAGACCTAGACCCAGCCTGTGTCCTCTGCTTAGCCTGCCCTTCCCCCCACTCCTCCTGGCTTTCTCTGGCTGATCTTTCCAGACCCGGGCTGGCACAGGGTTAAGGTTCCGTTGGGGGTTTGTGCAGATCCTAGGGTCTTCCTTTTTCCCTGCACGGACCACCCTGCCCTGGGCGGCTGGCCTGCTGTCTACGCCCCATGACCTTTCATCTCTGTATCTCCCTGCCCCAAGCAGGGGTACACAGTACATAGTAGGTACATAGTAGGCACTTAGCCCCTGTATTGATGCCCCTATGTTGATATGAACCAAGGAGAGAGATGATGGCTAAGGAACTAACATCCCATCATCTGAGTCCCAGGCCCCACGCCAGGCACTGTCGTATGGCTGGCTGACTGACATTCAGTTAGGTGATAGCCCTGGAAGTGAGGAACTGGGGTCCCCTCTTCCTGGGGAGTCAGGGAAGGCCAAGAAACTGAATGGCTGGTCCAGGGTTCCTCAGCTACACTGGTCAGGGGCAGGACTGGCTGGCTGTGGACACCGCTTTGCCAGGCAGCCTGGGCCTGGGGTCTCTGCTGGGGAAAACTGATGGGCAGTCCCTCTAAGGGCGGGTCAGGGCCTGGAGTAGACTGAAAAGGGAAGAGGACTTGGGGTCCTGCTGTCCCCTCAACCCCATCTCTTCAACTGCCACCCCCAACCCCTTCTCCAACTACACTGACCCATGTCAGCTCCCACACCAAGGCCCCCGGGCCTTTGCACGTGCTGCTCCCTCCTGGATCCACCCAGGCCTGCCTCCATCACATTGTCAGGGCCCATGTCTACTTTCCAGACCGAATCTTGCTGAGCACTGGCCCCGACCAAGTCCTGAGGACAAGCACATGCCGAGACATGAATTCAAATCCAGCCCCTCTGCCTGACACATTTATGGCTGCCCTCAGAGAACGGCTTATCAGTGGGCTCGCAAAAAAGTGCAGTCTACAGAGGGACCACTCTGCTGATTTGCTGGCATCGAGCTGGGGCTTTGGTGGACATGGAACCCCCAGCACCCAGCCTGCACGGTCAGATTGTGAAAAGGGCCTTTTGGTTTCAAAAAGGCTTGTTGACATGAATGCCTCTCACTTCAGCAACATCTGAGAGTGAAAATAGTCTGCTTCATCAGAGGCTGGTGGTCCCTCTGTGCAGACGGCCTGCCGCCCGCCTCCACCATCAGGCCAGTGGGGCCGCGGGGCTCCCCCCTCCATAGTGAGCCGGAACTCAGAGAGGCTCAGCTCTGAATCCTGTGTGACAGCGGGCAAGTGACTTCACCCCTCTGATCCTCCATTTCTCCATTTTCTTCCTCTCTTCTTGCTTTAGCTTTCATTTCCAATAAAATAGTAGGTACCCATTTTTAAAGAACAGCTAGAACTCTAAGGCTTGGAATGGCAAACAGCAGTCCCCTGTTCCTGCTCCGCCCAGCCTGGGTTCTCCCCCTCAGAAGCAGACATTGCACTCTTCTAAATGTTTTTTCTGGCTCTCATCTTTACATGTGTGACAGGCTTATGCTGACAGTTGCTGATTTTTTTGCCTTTAGAAAATCCAGTGACTGCCTGCAGCTGAGAGATGAGGATTTAGCTCAGTTAATCTGCTGTCTCTTTAGATTTGCTAATTCCGGACTTTTCATATAAATGGGATCACCTAACCTGTGGCCTTCAGTGGCTGGCATCTTTCACTGGGCATCATGTGGTCAAGGTTCCTCTATACTGTAGCATGAATCAATACTTCATTCCTTTTTATGGCCAAATAATATTCCATCGCTGTCACGCATTGTTTTAATCTGCTTTAAAAAAAATAATTTTTTTTTTTTTTAAAAGATATGAGGAAGGTAACACATTGCTGCAAGAAGTCCTCTCTGAAATGGGAGCCCGGCAAGGTGCTCCTGCTGCTGGCAAGGGCTTAAAGAACCCAGGGTGCCTGGGGGGCTCAGTCCGTTGAGTGTCCGACTTCCGCTCAGGTCATGATCTCGCGGTTCGTGGGTTCGAGCCCCGTGTTGGGCTCGCTGCTGTCAGCCCAGGGCCCCCTTTGGATCCTCTGTCTCCCTCTTTCTCTGTCCCTCCCCAGCTCACACTTTCTCAAAAATAAATAAACCTTAAAAAAAAAAAAAAAGAACTTAAGGAGCGCAGCGGGGCATGACTTTATCATTCATTCTTTCATTCATTGACTCACGCACTCACTCATTCCACCAACACTGAGCACCGGTGTTGAGCGGGGCCCTGGCGACCCAGAGACGGAGCAGCGCCAGCCTTTGCCGGGGTCAGTCTAGCATGCAAACACCTGAGCTCACTGCACATGCTCTGAGCAGACACTGGGGGGTGGGGGGCGAGAGTGAGGGGGACCACGTGCTGGGGGTGGGACAGATGGAAGGCTTTGAAGGAGACACCGGAGTTAGAGGTGGCAGATGGGGCAGGGGATGGGAAAGCCTGGCAGAAAGAACAGCATGTACAAAGGCCCAGAAGCATCAAAACTGGCCCGGTCCCTTCCTTTTAAAGAGACCCACGCAGTCAACCGCACTTTCCTTCTCTGCCCCTCACCTCACCCACTTCTGTCTTAGTTCCTCTTGAACAACTGTATTACCCAGAGCAGGGGCTCTCAACCCGGGGTCCACAGAGAACCCTGGGGAAAGGGAGGCCAGAGGATGGGAGCCTGGGGTTTCCGAAATTGGACAGAAAAAAACTTACATCCTCATTTTTACCCACCTCTGATATTTACTTTCCTGTCAGTTAGGAACGGGGGCCACAAACCTCAGTGGTGACTTTCTCACCAACAGAAATCCAGATATTTTCAAATCACTTAAAAAAAAATTTTTTTTTTTTACATTTATTTATTTTTGAGAGACAGAGAGGGAAAGAGACAGAGCATGGGCAGGGAGGGGCAGGGAGGGGCAGAGAGAGAGGGAGACACCGAATCCCAAGCAGGCTCCAGGCTCTGAGCTGCCACCAGAGAGCCCGACGCGGGGCTCGAACTCATGACCTGTGAGATCGTGACCTGAGCAGAAGTCGGACGCTCAACCGACTGAGCCACCCAGGTGCCCCTCAAGTCACATTTCAACTGAATCAAAAAATCTCTAAATATCATTTACACTGCTACTTCAAAATGATAAATTTTATTTATTAAAAAAATTTTTTTTAATGTTTATTTATTTTTGAGAGAGAGAGAGACAGAGTGTGAGTGGGGAGGGCAGAGAGAGAGGGAGACACAGAATCTGAAGCAGGTTCCAGGCTCTGAGCTGTCAGCACAGAGCCCGATGTGGGGCACGAACCCACAAACTGTGTGATCATGACCTGAGCCGAAGTCAGATGTTCAACCGATTGAGCCACCCAGGTGCCCTCAAAATGATAAAGTTTAGACTTGCAGCTTTGGTATTGCTATTTAATGTTAATAAATACACTACTCCATTCCACATGTATTTAAAACTTTTATGAATTGCGGGGCGCCTGGGTGGCACAGTCGGTTAAGCGTCCGACTTCAGCCAGGTCACGATCTCGCGGTCCGTGAGTTCGAGCCCCGCGTCAGGCTCTGGGCTGATGGCTCGGAGCCTGGAGCCTGTTTCCGATTCTGTGTCTCCCTCTCTCTCTGACCCTCCCCCGTTCATGCTCTGTCTCTCTCTGTCCAAAAATAAATAAAAAACGTTGAAAAAAAAAATTAAAAAAAATAAATAAATAAAAATAAAACTTTTATGAATTGCTTTTCTACATGATTGGTTTCCTCCATGTACTTATTTAAAAATACTGTTTTGGAGGGCACCTGGGTGGCCCAGTAGGTTAAGTGTCCAACTCTGGATTTTGACTCAGGTCAGCCTGCTTGGGATTCTCTCTCTCTCTCTCTCTCTCTCCTCCCTCTATACCTCTCCCTCCACTCATGCTCTCTCTCAAAATAAATAAAAATAAAATAAAATAAAATAAAATAAAATAAAATAAAATAAAATAAAATAAAATAAAATCTCTTGGGGAACACCTGGCTGGGCTCAGTCAGAAGAGCATGTGACGCTTGATCTCAGGGTCGTGAGTTTGAGCCCCATGTTGGGCCACAGAGATGACTAAAATCAATAAATAACTTAAAGAAATAGAAATAAAGATATTGTTTTGAGGAGTTCATATGCTTCTCCAGTCGGCCTCAAGGGTCCATGGCATGCAAAGGTCAAAGGTGCCTTATCTAGAGAGAGGGCAAGTCACTGGGGTGGGGTGAGAGCCAGCAGGCAGGGAGGGGCACACTGCCAGGGATAGGACAGCTGTAAGGACTGGCCACCCAGCCCATGGAGCACAGAGACCCAGTGGGGCCTGTCAGGAAGGGAGGTTGCCAGGCACATCCCCACCCGGGGCCATCTAGCACAGCCCCAAACCCTGAACTTCGAGGGTATAGCCCCAGTGTACCAGGAGATCTGAGCACACCCTCTGTGTGATGCAGGCGAGGAGGCCGAGCGGGAAAGAGGACAGAGGTCTCCAGATGTCCTGCAGAGTGCCAGTGCTCAGGCAGCACGGCCCCAGCCCCAGTCCCCCATCTGTCCAAAGCTGCAGAGCTCTGGGTTCTGAGCCAGGCAGAGGTCCAAGGGCCCTCAACAGAAAGGGATCCTTCAGGCCCCTAGTGGTTATGACCAAATCCCAGCATTGTTACAGATATGGAGACTGAGGCCCAGAGAGGCCAAGTGACTAGTCTGAGGTCACACAGTGAGTTGATGGCCCGGCCACTAGAACCCAGGCCTCTGGACTCCCCAGCGGGGTCTGTGGCCGCCATGGCCCGTGAAGGCACTGGGTAGAGCAGGTCTGGTGTGATACTGAGGTGGAGGACGGAATGCACATTTCTGTGTTCCCACAGTAAGATGTATGTAGTAAGAAAAGTGAAAAACTTGGGCCCCCAAGCCAGGACACAGGACCCACAACTCTACCCATTATACAGACATTTTAAAGTTTATTTATTTGTTTAGAGAGAGCAAGAGTGGGGGAGGGGCAGAGAAAGAGAGAGACAGAGAGAGGGAGAGAGAGAATCCAGAGGAGGCTCCACACTGTCAGCGCAGAGCCTGAAGCGGGGCTCGAACTCACAAACCGAGACATCACGGCCTGAGCCGAAAGCAAGAGTCAGGTGGTCAACTGACTGAGCCACCTAGGCGCCCCTGGACCTGTCTGTCGACCAAGTGAACAACTAGAAACATATGCCTGCCCTCTGGGAAGACCCACTTGAGGACAGAATAATTCTATGCAAAGCGTTTTTTTAAGATATTAAAAAATATTTTTTAATGTTTACTTTTTTTTTTTTTTTAATTTTTTTTTTTTTCAACGTTTTTTATTTATTTTTGGGACAGAGAGAGACAGAGCATGAACGGGGGAGGGGCAGAGAGAGAGGGAGACACAGAATCGGAAACAGGCTCCAGGCTCCGAGCCATCAGCCCAGAGCCTGACGCGGGGCTCGAACTCACGGACCGCGAGATCGTGACCTGGCTGAAGTCGGACGCTTAACCGACTGAGCCACCCAGGCGCCCCTAATGTTTACTTTTTAAGAGAGAGAAAGACAGAGGGCCAGCAGGGGAGGGGCAGAGAGAGAGAGGGAGACACAGAATCTGAAACAGGCTCCAGGCTCTAAGTCAGCACAGAGCCTGATGCGGGGCTCGAACTCACAGACGGCGAGATCATGACCTGAGCCGAAGTTGGACGCTCAACCGACCCAGGCGTCACCCAGGCGCCCAAGATTCATTCATTCATTCATTCATTCATTCATTCATTTAGAGACAGAGCACAAGTGGGGGATGGGCAGAGAGAGGAGACACAGAATCTGAAGCGGGCTCCAGGCTTTGAGCTGTCAGCACAGAGCCTGACGCGGGGCTGGAGCTCACAGACCACGATGACCTGAGACGAAGTCGGATGCTCAACTGACTGAGCCACCCAGGAGCCCAAGATACTATTTTTTACATGTTTGTTTGTTTGTTTAGAGAGTGAGTGGGGAAGGGGCAGAAAGAGAGGGGGGACAGAGGATCCGAAGCGGGCTCCAGGCTCACAGCAGAGAGTCTGATGCGGGGTTCGAACCCACGAACCGTGAGATCATGACCCGAGCTGAAGTCGGACTCAACTGACTGAGCCACCCAGGCGCCCCAACGCAAAGCACTTTTGATAACAGGCAGACACAGAGAGCCCAGGAGAAAGGGGGCCCAAGCTCGCTGGAAGCGGTGGCCTCAGTGTCGTGAAGGGTCCAGGCAGGGCAGTCTTTGGGAGCGATCTGCGTGGACGGAAGCCCCGAGACAGGAAGCCCAGGTGTGCCACAAGCTGTGTGTGGCGGAGCAGAGGGAGGGTGGGCAGGTGGCGTGGTCCGACAGGATGGGAAGGAAGGAATGTGGTTTCCCGAAGAGAGCGCTGAGCCCGAGCGGACCTTCCCACGGAGCAGACTCCGGCCCCGACGGCCCCACCCGGGGTTCTCAGATGCGTTCAGGGAGCAAAGAGCTCCCGCCTTGGGTAAACGCGGAACGCAGAGAAAGAGGGAAGTGCCCAGTTCCAGTTCGTCTGTGAGGCAATCATAACCTTGACGGCAAAACCTGAGACAGGAAATGAGAGAGAGAGAAAAGCACAGGGCAGTCTCACTGTGGACACGGACGCAAAATTCCCACACGGGGAACGAACTGAAGCTGGCAGGAGACTACGCCACGGTCAAGCCGGGTTTGTCCCAGGAGCGTGAGTCGGGCTCCGTATCAGAAAACTCAGCAGAATCTACTTCAGGGAAAAAAAGAAGTCATTACCATCCTCTCTAGGGTTGCAGATACAATCGAAGATCCATCCGTTCGTGAGAAGAACCCTTAGCAAAACCCTTCGCGAGGGACCTCCTCGCCCTGACCAAGGCCCTGATCAATCACAAACTCCCATGGAATCACAGACAATGCCAGGGCACCGAGTGTTCCCCTGCGGGCCTGGACACACGACCAAGATCCCCGTTGTTCCCACTGCCAGCACGGGTCAGACGGTACTGGAGGTCCTGGTCAGGCCCGTACGGCAAGGGGGAGAAAAAAGGAGAAAGATTCGAAAGGAAGACACAGAACTGGCATTATTTTGGGGCACCTGGGTGGCTCAGTTGGTTCAGCGCCCGACTTTGGTGCAGGTCATGATCTCACGGTTCAGGAGTTCGAGCCCCATGTCGGGCTCTCTGCTGTCAGTGTGAAGCCGGCTTCGCATCCTCTGTCTCCCCCTTCTCTCTGCCTCTCCCCTGCTTGTGCTCTCTCTCTCTCTTTCTCAAAAATAAATAAATAAATAAGCTGGCATTGGGGCACCGGGGTGGCTCAGTTGGTTAAGCATCTGACTTCGGCTCAGGCCACGTGAGTTCGAGCCCCACGTCCGGGTGAGCTCGAGCCCTGCTTCGGGTGAGTCCTGCTTCTCTCTCTCTCTCTCCCTCTTTCTCTCTGCCCCTCGGGGGATTCTTTCTCTTCCTCTCTCTCAAGTGGCCCCTCTCCCACTTGCACTCCCCCTCTCAAAATAAATACACTTAAAAAAACAATCACCAAACTGCTAAAAAAAAACAAAAACAAAAACAAAAAACGAAAAAAAACCCTGGCATTACTTAGAGATGATAGAAAAGTCAAAGAATTAACAGATAAGCTACTAGCACGCAGGAGTTTGACAAGATTGCTGGGAATAAAAATCAATATGCAAAATACCCCCTAAACAACTGAAGCTATAACAATTAGAAAATGAAGTGAGAGAACTGGTTTGGGAAGGCAGTAAAGTACTTAGGAAACAAAACTAAGTGAGGGCGGTCTCTGGTTTCTTTTAAAAAAAAAAGAAAGAAAGAAAAAAGAAAATGAAGTAAGAACAACCATTTACAAAGACATCGAACATAGGCATCTTAATGAAATATGTCCAAGATCTCTTTGGAGAAAATCATAGAACCCCATCGTGGGGGCACCTGGCTGGCTGAGTCAGAAGAGCATGCGACTCTAGATCTCGGGGTTGTGAGTTCAAGCCCCGCGTTGGGCCTAGAGCTTACTTTAAAAAAAAAAAGTTAAGGGATGCCTGGGTGCCTCAGTTGGTTAAGCGACCGACTTCAGCTCAGGTCATGATCTCTCAGTTTGTGAGTTCGAGCCCTGTGTGGGGCTCTGTGCTGACAGCTCAGAGCCTGGAGCCTGCTTCAGATTCCATGTCTCCTCCCTCTCTCTACCTCTCCCCTGCTCATGCTCTGTGCCCGTCTCTCAATAACAAATAAATGTTAAAAAAATGAGAAAAGAAGAAAAAGTTAAAAAAAAAAACCCACAGCTTCATTGTGAGTTAGATGCCTCAGTCAAGTGCCAAGATCGACCATGACCGTAGATTGGAAGACTGAACAGTACAAAAGGAAAGGTCCACTCTCCCCCCGTGACTTGTAAGGTCAGTGCCAGTTAAAACCCTAAGGGGCTAATCACAAAACTCTGCACTGGGCTCACCTGCAGGGGAAGGGAGGGCGGAGGTCAGAACAGGAGGGGTTTCTAGGGGTGAAGCAGTGGTTATGTGGGGGGAGGGGATATTTAACAGTGAGCCTGGTCCACTGCTCTTGGCCGTTATGTAAGTGGATGCCCCCCAAAATTATACATCAAGATTTATGAAAATGCGCCTATGCCTTGACCCTGTAACTGTTCTCCTGAAAACAATCCCAAAGGAAAAAAAAAAAACAATTTACTCCTTGCCAGCTTTATCTGTAATGCTGAAAACCAGGAGAGAAAAAAAAGCCCGCTGGTATCTAGGGGTGGGGTTTGAGTTCTGGCTTTGCCACCTACCAGCTGCTAGACATCATTCCCCCGTGTGAAGTGGCAGGAAAAGCACCCAAGCCCTGAGGATGCCCAAAAGGCACCTGGCACCCAGCCAACAGCCCCCTGAAGCCTTTCTGGACGAAGAACGAGGGTTGGATCCCCTCGCCCCACGCCTCCGGGAGACCGCGCTCCCGGGGTTGATGCACCAGCTGGGCTCTGGCCACCTGCCCAGGTGCGCCGGAGACGACGTCCCACCGCTCCAAACCCCCACCACTCTGCTCTTCTCCGTGCGTCACCCCAGCTTCCTGCCTCCTGCACCCCCAGCGCGGTTCTACCAGCCACTTCAGCTTGCTAAGCCCCATCCCGAATGGGCTCCAGTGAGGTCCAGCTGTCACTGCCCAGCGAAGCTCCCCTCGCCAGCTGCCAGGCTTCATCAGGGCAGGCAGCCACACCTGTCCACAGCACAGCACCTGCTCACATACCTGTCAGGTCCCGGGCTAGAGCTGGCTTCCATGCAACGGCCTGCCTACCCACCGTCGCTCACATCTGTTCGGATCGGCTTCCACTGCCTGCATTTCCCGTGTTCTGGCTGGGCACAGGGTGAAAGCCAGGTGCCCCTGACCCTGGCATTCATGAGCTCCTGGGTAAGTTAGTGATCAGGCTCCCAACTGACAGCTGTCGTCCATGAGGAGGGCCTCCACAGCCAGATGACCCCACCCATAGCAGCAGGTTAGAGGGAGCCCGAATCCTGCAGTCTTCCCACCCTGGGTCCTGAGCCCCTGGATGTTGTCATAAGTTAGAGATAAAAGCCCGCATAGAAACTAGCAGAAATGGCCCATGTTGTAACTTAGGGGGGGTACTTTTCACAGATGCCATTAAATAAGTATTTCGATGTGGAGGGGACCTACCCAAGGACACAGGAGGTTAGCAGTGGAGATAAACAGAAATGCGAGCCCTGACCCACGGTGAGCTCGCCCCGACCCACGGTGAGCTCGCCCCTTCCCTGCTTAGCTCTGTGCTTCCACACAAAGCCCTGGTCAGAGGGCCACCAGAGGCAGGGCGCGCGCATTGGGTCCCCTACAGCACCTCCCTCCACAACCAGAGTGAAGGCAGAATCGGGCTCTACAGGCAGAGTCCCAGCCCTGAGGGCCCACACGCCCACACAAGCACAGGTGGCCCGGCCCCTGCCCTTCACACGCTTTGTCCCACTTAACTCTGTCTTTACCGCGAACCGAGAAGTCAAGTCAAGTCGTCGTGAAGACGCCCACGCAGAGGAACTGCCCCGGGAGGTCTCCTCCATCCCGTCTGCCCCCCCTTACCACTCCCCTGCAGCTCCAGGCGGCTTCCTCACCTCACCTTAATCATGAGACCGTTGCCCCACTCCAGAAATAGCCTGTACTATTTTTTTTTTTTTTTTTTTTTTTACAACTTTTAAGCTGATTTAGATTCCAGCCTCATTTACGGCCTAGTACTTTCTCTCGGATCCTGCCTAGGAATCTGCCCTTAAGACAGAGTCACACCCATGACCTTGGGTCTTCCTCCAGAGTTCCTTGATTCCAAGATGGTTTTTTGGGTTGTCAGTGGGATCAGAACCTTGTAACACCCAGGCACGTGGGTGGCTCGGTCGGTTAAGCATCCGACTCTTGTTTTCAGCTCAGGTCTCCATCTCACCATTCATGAGCTCGAGCCCACGTTGGGCTCTGTGCTGACAGCTCAGAACCTGCTTGGGATTCTCTCTCTCCTTCTTTCTGCCCCTATGCCACCTCTTTAAAACACACACACACACACACACACACACGCACACGCACCCCTTAAAAAAACAAAACAACCACCTCGTAAAACCAACCAGCAACTTGGGGTAAGGATGGGGCCCGGCAGGCTCGAAGCGACCCCAGGCGTATGCAACGCTGGCTGAATGCAAAGTAGGAAGTGGCAGGGTGGTCGTGGTCATTTAGTGGGTTCGGCCCCCTCCCTGCAGCCGAGGGCCTGTTGGGAACTGGGAAGACAGAGGCTCCTGGCGGGGAGGCGACTCTGTCCAGTTCCTAAGTGAGGTTCCGGACGCTGCCTGGCTGCAAACCACTGCGTTCAGAGGTGCTGCTGGGGGTGGGGGGGTTGCCCAAGCTGATCCAGGCTTTTTACCCAGCAAGCCTTGAGTGAGCTCTCCATAGGGGTACCGCCCACACACAACGCTTGCACTCAAGGAGCTTACAATCAAATGAGAGGAAACAGCAGGTCCCCAGACCTGGGGGAGGGGAGGATGGTCTGTTCATCCTGCTGTCACAAAGCAGCATAGCGGGGAGGCTTACAAACCACAGACACGATTTCTCACAGTCTGAGAGCAAGGTGCCAACACCCGGGTTCTGCGGAGGGCTTTCTTCCAGGCTGCAGACGGCCTCTCCCTTGCCGTGTCCTCACACGGCCCGAGGAGCAGAGGGCCTCCCTGGGGGCCTTGTGTTGAAGGGCACGGACCCCATTCAGGAGGGTTCCCTCCCCGCGCGACCAAATCACCGTCCAAGGGCACCCACGTCCTCACACCTTCACGCTGGGGATTAGGCTGCAACACAGGACTCTGGCGGGGACACAAAGGTTCGGATACTTCAAATGGACAAGGGCCAGCACCGGAGTTAGCTTAACCGAATCACTGGCTGCACTGAAAACATGCGCCGGGGACCCAGGAATGGCTGACCCGCCAAAAAGGGCCCCGGTCAGAAGGTGGGGGCCACCATCGAGGCCACAGGGCCAAGCGCGCACAGCAGGGGAGGTGGGGGTGGGGACAGAGATCAGAGAACAGTGTGGCCGCTGCTGTGGCGAGCGCCCCACGCGGCTCTCCTGGCGATGCCCAGAAAACATGTCCCGGGAAGCCTCGAGCAGAGAGGGCCCTGTTTCCCAGTTCCCAACACAGATGGCCCTCGGCGCCAGGGAGGGGGCAGTGCCGCTTTCTGCTCTAGGTTCAGCCTGTCACATACACGTTGCACGTGCTCACGTACACCAAAGCCTACCCTTACCCTAGGCCTTCCGAGTTGGGCATCTGATCGGAGGGACCCGATTTTCGCCCAGGACCCGTGACCAGGGAGCGCGAGAGAGTTTTTACCTTTCTGGTCTCGGCCTGCCCAGAAGCAGCACACGGAAGAGGGAGCCCAGCCCCAGGCTGGGTGGGAGGAGAGTGGAGACACGAGGCCCAGACACCCGACACTGCCTGTCCACGGGCTGGACGGGGAAGGAAGAAGGCAGGTTCCCGGTTTTGGTGTGTGCCACGGGCGGGCGGTGGGGGGGATCATGAAACACAGCAGCGTGAGGGTGGGCTCGGGGGCCAGAGCTCAGTTTTGCAAACAGAACTCAGAGGCTCTGGGATTCCTTCCCAGGCCTGCATTTCTACAGGGTGCTGGTGAGCTTTTCTGGACAAGGTCATTGATCCGTGGGGAGGAAAATCAATGAAAGCCCATTGACTGAAAAAAATAATGGGCTGGAATTTTTCTAGGGGAAAAAAAAAAGCTCCAAACCATCAGTCACGTGCTGGCTCTATTAATAGCACATAAAGCCATTGCGGGCAGACAGACAGGTGTGGAATGGACACCCATGACCTCCGTATGAAAGAGAGAGGGTCTGTGGGAGGCTGACACAAGGGGACAGCAAGGGAAAACGAGACGTGGAGAGGGACACTAAAGGAGCAGGAAGGGAGAGCCGGGCGCAGGGAACGGGAAATAGCAGGTGCACAGCTGCAGAGGCCACGACACAACTCTACGCAGTTCCCTGTGCGTGTAAAAGATAACACCAGGCTTCTAGAAGCAGCTTCTAGCTCCTCACCAGAGTCACTGCCTTAAGCCCTAATTGGCAGAAACGGCCCTGACGCACCCCTCTCTGGTACCCAGGGTGGGGCCACCCGCTTCCCTTGGGTCCCGGGACCTCCCACCCCAGCTTGCTCCAGTTCAACAGAGAGGCTCGTCTTCGATTCTCTATCCTCCCAGAGACTTGCCAGAGGGAAGTGGTATTAGTGAGCGTGCATCCCCGGGCCCTTCCTCCAGGCTCAGGTAGCACAGGGGTGTAGACAGAGAGGCCAAGTGGAGATGAGAGGGAGGCCCCAGCACAGAGCCTGAGCCGGCACCATGAACACTTGGGGGACCTGGCTGGGGGCCCTGGGGCACCAGTTAAAGGGCCAGTGTGCAGAGGGACACCTGGGTGGCTCAGTCGGTTAAGTGTCCGACTTCAGCTCAGGTCATGATCTCACGGTTCGTGGGTTCGAGCCCCGCATCAGGGTCTGTGCTGATGGCTCAGAGCTGGAGCTGCTTCAGATTCCGTGTCTCCCTCACTCTCTGCCCCTCCCCCACTTGCACTCTGTCTCTGTCTCTCAAAAATAAAAAAATGTAAAAAAACATTTAAAAAAATGGGGCCAGTGTGCAGAGAGAGAGCCTGGGGAGGAAGACCTCGGGGACGGCAGGAGCGGCAGGGAGGGACAAGGTACATCTGGGTGCCCGTAGACGGCCTGGAGCGGCTCGAGAGCCAGCTGGCAGAGTAGCAGGGCCCAACAAAGGCTTCCGAGCACAGGTGACCACCATGGGGCCTGCTCAGGCCCAGCGGTGCTGGTCTGGCTGCCACGTCAACCCGGTTGAGGGCAGAAAAGGCACTTTCGGTTCAGCATGGTGCACGGACACCCGGCCTGGGCATCTCAAGTGCTTGGACTACATCAGTTAGAGGGTCTCTTCTGACTCAAGTGCTGCCCCTTCCAACAAGTTAGTGAGCTCTAACGGCATCTCCTTGTCCTGAAGAGGCTTGGGTGCAGGGCACCTGGCACATGGTCACCCCACGTGTCTTGAACCCTGGGGTCTCTGTGGGGCGGTGACTACCGGGAGCCCTGGGTTGCTGGCAAACGGACTCATGGCTGTTTTGCCTTCTGTACAGTTGGCTGGGGAAACGGCCCGACAGCCCCACACAGCCTGGAGGTACAGGCAGGAGTGCGTAGGGCCGCCCTCTCCGGGAGTCGTGACCAGGCCCAGTGAGGGAAGGACGTGGGAAGCAGGTGCGAGTGCTTAAAAGCAGCTAACCCTGCACGGCCATCAGGCTTTCAAGCGGGGAGAAAGCGTCCAGGTACTAATTTTCCCTTCCCGCAGAGAGGGAAACGTTACTATTGGCTAAGTGCTCAAGACGTCTGATACAAAATGAGAAATGATGGGGAAAATTAGCACAAATTCAAAATAGATGATGTGGCTTCCCCAAGATTTTCTTCATTTGCTACTTTTCTCTTCTTTTTTTTTTTTGTTTATTTTTGAAAGAGAGAGAGAGAGAGAGAGAGCAAGCAAGCAGGGAAAGGCGTAGAGAGAGAGGGAGACACAGAATTGGAAGCAGGCTCCAGGCTCTGAGCTGTCAGCACAGAGCCCGATGCGGGGCTCGATCACGACCTGAGCCAAAGTCAGTCACTTAACCAACTGAGCCACGCAGGTGCCCCTCTCTCTCTTTTATTTTTTTATTTTTTTTCTTTATTATTTTTTTTTAATTTTTTTTTTCAACGTTTTTTATTTATTTTTGGGACAGAGAGAGACAGAGCATGAACGGGGGAGGGGCAGAGAGAGAGGGAGACACAGAATCGGAAACAGGCTCCAGGCTCCGAGCCATCAGCCCAGAGCCTGACGCGGGGCTTGAACTCACGGACCGCGAGATCGTGACCTGGCTGAAGTCGGATGCTTAACCAACTGCGCCACCCAGGCGCCCCCCCCTCGCTCTCTTTTAAGTAGGCGCCGCACCCAACGTGAGGCTTGAACTCACGACTCTGAGATTACGAGTCGCGTGCTCCACCCACAGAGCCAGCCAGGCGTCCCTGCTACTTTCCCTCTGATTACAAAATTCATCCTTGTTTGTGCACCCATGTGCGCGGCAGCATTATTCACAACTGAAGTGTGGAAGCAGTCCTGAGTGCCCATGGTGGCACGGACAAGGGTGTGGTGTGTCCACACGAGGCACTTACGGCTCAGCCTCAGGAAGGAAGGGAATTCTGACCCCTGCTCCAACACAGAGGAATCTGCAGGATGTTAAGTGAAACCAGAGGGTCACAAAAGGACGCTGCGCAATGTACTTACACACGTGAGGCGCCCAGAACGGTCAACTTCACAGAGGTGGAAAGTGCACGGTCAGCACCAGGGGTTGAAGGGACCGGGCAGGGGGCTTACTGTTCAACAGGAAGTTTCTGTTTTGCAAGCTGATGAGCTCTGGAGATGATGAATTCACAACAGTGTGAATGTGCTCGGTGCCCCTGAACTGTGCCCTTAAAAATGCCCAAGATGGTACATTTTCTGCTTTGTCTTTTATTGCAATAAAAAAAAATCAGGAAAAAGATCCCTTATGTGAAAGCCACACACACATGTAAACAAAGAAAACCACCGCCTAGAATCCCAGTTCCCAGAAGAAAACTGCACTGTTGTGACCTACGTACCTCCTCACTGTTTCTTCTACCTCTCCCCCCCAAAAGCTGGGATTATACAATATACTCAAATGTTCTACATTTTTGATGATTTTACCATAGCAGTTTTTCATATTATTAAAACTGTTTACAAAACTTAAAAGCCAGGGCGCCCGGGTGGCTCAGTTGGTTAAGTGTCAAACTCCTGATCTCGGCTCAGGTCATGATCTCCCCGTTCGTGAGTTTGAGTCCTGCATCGGGCTCTGTACTGAAGGCACAAAGCCTGCTTGGGATTCTCTCTCCTTCTCTCTGCCTCTCACCCGCCTGTGCTCTCATTCTCTCTCTCTCAAAACAAGTAAATAAGCATAAACAATATCCCATCAACCTACCAAGAGAAAATACAGAAGAGCAGCACCCCCTTTGGCATGCCAGCCCTCCATCCCACTCCCCTTGTTCCCAGAGGGAAATACTCACAGTCCGACCTGTGCCACCATGCCAAGAACAGACCTGTGCAATGGCTCACACAGGCCCTGTGGTACCAGTGGGTTCACAGGTCCATGGTGCTGGACCAACGACCCCAAATCCCTTAGTCCTTTCCTCACAGTCCTAAAATGGCTGCCACAGCCCTAGCCATCACACTGGTTTTTGGGCAGGAAGAAGTAGGACTGTCTTCTCTTCAGGCTGTATCTTTTCATTAGGGAGGCAAAGCCACTTCAGCAATACACACTCTCCTGAAGATTTCATTGGCCAGAACTGCTTTACATTCTCTTTGATTCCTTCTCAGATCAGTCACTGGCTAAAGGAAATACGCTGGCCCTGGCTGTTCGCCCAATCGTGATTTGTCTGCTAAGCAAAGGTAGTTCCTCAGACCCTTCCCAGGGGATCGAATTTCTCCCTGGTACCTGCCATGAGAAAACTGGGGCTCTGCAAGAAGGAAGCACCGGGTGCTAAGAGTAGTCATCAGCCAGGCCACGGGGACCCCCCAACACATTCTGCTCAACAAACACATCCGCACGCATGCATGTGACACAGTAATGCATTCACCTATTTCTCCTGGTTGTTTCTAGATTTATGAATGTGGAACCCCAGTTTGCAAGAGGACCCCCCCCCCCCGCCCCGAGAGCCAGCTGCTGGTACTGAGCTGGCAGGAGTAGGCTGGATGACAGCCAGGCTACCTCCCCACCTTGATGTTCCTGGGTCAGAAGTAGTTTATAGGAGGGAGGTTTACCCGTTACATTTTGTATACAAGTTGCTAAATTTGGATCCTATAAAAACAAGTTTGAATTTGGCTAGTTTGCCACCCTGAACGCTGCAAGAGAGGAGTTTAGATAAACTCTGACATCATAAGCTCCCTGCTGGACAGGGCTACCTGCCTGGGTCGCAGCCACAAGGGGACCGCTTCTCTTCTCTCAATGAGTAGGCTTTGCATGGAGAATTCAATGGTCTGGGGGGAAAGGGGATGAGCAGTGTCCAAGGGAAATCACCACTTAATGGCTGTGACAGATGTGTGCAAGCAGGTCCTAAAACACCTCTGTCTGCAAACAGCATTGCCAACCTGCTAACCGTTGGATTGATACATCAATCAATAAGGCGCTTATTTCCACAGGAAATGGTCTTTTCATGTAGACTCTCTTTGCTGTGGTGGGTGTGATGGGATTTCACCTGCCAACACCATTCGCTTTAAAAGGGATGGATGACGGGCGCCTGGCTGGCTCAGTCGGTGGAGCGTGCGACTCTTGATCTTGGGGTCCTGAGTTTGAGACCCACGTTGGGTGTAGAGATTACTTAAATAATTAAAAACTCTAAAATAATAAATAAAATGTAAAAATAAAAGGGCTGGGATGCCTGGGTGGCTCAGTCGGTGAAGCGTCCCACTTCAGCTCGGGTCATAATCTCGCGGTCCATGAGTTCGAGCCCCGCGTCGGGCTCTGTGCTGACGGCTCAGAGCCTGGAGCCTGCTTCCGATTCTGTGTCTCCCTTGCTCTCTGCCCCTCCCCCACTCACATTCTGTCTTTCTCTCTCAAAAATGAATACATGTTAAAAAAATTTTTCAAAAAATAAAAGGGCGGGAGGAGATTGTGTCAGCTTCCTTTCAGCAGGTCAAGATGAGATTATCTTCCCAAAGCACAGTCTACTTAAAGAATTTCCTTTTTGAATATGCTTTTGAGAAATAATTGGAAATACACATCACTTTCCTGTAGCTTGGAGCAAACAGGCTTTGCTTTCTTCACATTATAAACTAATTTCAAGACTGATGATTTTTCACCGTCTTTCACATGGATTTTCTAGAATGATGTCTAATTTCCAGACACTGTTTACTTGCTTGCAAATGGGAACGTTCACCTCTGGCAAAAAAATCTTACGGACAAGTAGGCTGGGTAAGCTAGAATTCAGAGTTCCCAGAGGGTTTGATTCCTTTAAGACGCCGACAACAGTTTAACCCGGCAAAGAAGCATTTTCCAACCTCCCAATCCCCATCAAAGTAAACAGCCCCTCACTTAACATTTAGGATGTTCCAGGCCCTGAGTGCTCAGAAGCACGGAGACCTGTGAAACTAAGAAGAAACATCCCTGTCTTCCAGAAGCTTCCAACCCAGGAACCGCCTACAGGTAGTTAGAAGACCGCTAGCTGGTCATCAGCTGGGAATATCACATGTATGGGGGACTGGAGACCAGCGAAGGGGTTATTTCTAACTGGGGGCCTGCCGTGAGGCAGGATCCGAACCGAGTGGACGCTGATGGACATGAGGAAGGCATTCCTTAACGGACGGAGCAAAGGCAGGGAAGCGAGACAACTTTTGTGAGGCTGGGTGTTGGGGGAGGGGGTCGAGGTGGAGCAGGACGGTGCAGGGAAAGCCGTAACGATGAGGGAATTTACTAAGCACCTACTATAGCCAGGAGCACTGTATATTTTATTACAATCTGCCATTCCGACAACCTTGAACGTCAACATTCCTATTTTACAGATAAAGAAACTGACCCGAGAGATTAAGAAACTCATCTAAGATCTCTTAGTTAATTCATCCATGGTGAGACAAATATTCAAATCCAGGTCTCTTATTTATTTGTTTTTTTTGCTACACCAGGTTTCCTTGAAACCCAGCTAAGGACCCTGGGCTTCGTTCCACGTGCAGCAGGGAGGAAGACAAGGCAACCACACCACTGGGTAGTTCTGGTCAGACAGGCCCCCCGTGTGTCCTGTACTGGGCTGGCCCTGTTCCTCTGGGAGCAACAGGCAAACCAGACACTGTCCTTGCCCTTAAGGAATGTGTGATTTTGTGAGAAAAGCAGACCGGGTGAGAGCCATGTTCATTACAGTGAGAACAATGGTAACTGTGACTGTGGAAATACCCTTCCAAGGAAAGCTTCCCGGAGAGATCACCTGAGCAGTTCTGGAAGATGAGTAAAGTAGAAGGAGGCGGGAAAGGCTGTTTTAGGCAGAGGGAAATGAACAGGGTCTGCAGGTGGCAGGAAGGCGAGTAAACGAGGCGGAAAGGTTCGAAACGCCTCGCGGAGGAGCCAGCCGTCCCGAGGCGCCCGGAGCCCCAGAGGTTTGAAGCAGGGAGCGATGTGGTCCCCTCTGCACGTTAAAAAAATTCAGGGGACCCCTGGCGCAGGAGGACCGGTGGCAGGCACAGCAGCGGGCTGGCCAAAGGGCAGGTGACAGGGAGCCAGAGCCTCCATGAGGACAGTAGGAGCGGGAATGGAGAAAAGCGGGCTTTAAAAAATATTTTGGAAGTAAACTCATTAGGAGTTGGTGGCTACACACGGGGGATGAGGGAACAAGGAGTGCAGGGTGAATTCCCAAGTTCACTGCAAGTGAGTGCGGTGGTGAGGGAAGCCGCTGGAAGAGCAGGGCTGGCGTGGACGGAGAGGTGGTTAGGCGGGTGGTGCGTCCAGGGTGCTGCGCGACAGTGCATGGGGCCATCTGGGACAGCGGGGTGAACAGAATAGAGACGTAAGCTAAGAGCGGTCAGCACGCAGGTGGCTGTTGGGGCCACACGTGGGGACCCGATGACCCAGCAGAGCACGCGGAACACGGAGAGTGGCAAGAGGAGAAGTGAGAAGGGGGAGACCGAGCTGAGCGGTGCAGACAGCCGAGGTGACAAGTCCAGGGACAGAGTAGCGGCCGGTGTTGGGTGCAAGAGAAGGCGAGGAAGCAGGTCAGAAAGCCTCTGCCTGTGTGGCCAGTGATGGAATGTCCGGTAGACCGCCGGGAGACACAGGGCCTGGGGTGGCACAGACGGGCTCGGGACGCTTAGCTGGGAACAGGAGACAGGCTACAGCTACAGAGACACAGGGTCAAGACAGGGGCTTGTTTTTAAAGACCAGGAGAGGGTGCCTGGATGGCTCAGTCAGTTAAGCGTCCGACTTCGGCTCGGGTCATCATCTCGCGGTTTGTGAGTTCGAGCCCCATGTAGGGCTCTGTGCTGACAACTCAGAGCCTGGAGCCTGTTTTGGATTCTGTGTCTCCCTCTCTCTCTCTGCCCCTCCCCCTCTCATGCTCTGTCTTTCTCGGTCTCAAAAGTAAATAAAACATTAAAAAAAAAATTTAAACAACACAGCTGACGCTGGAGACCGTACGTTATGGCAGAAGTCTACATACATGAGCGGTGTCTCCTGCAGTGGGTCCCAGGATTCCAGAAGCGCAGAGACAGAGGTGGGTTGATCCAAGGGTGAAGTTTTATCAGACAGAAGCAGGACGGGATGCTGAAGACGCTTGTGATTAACCATGGGTTTCTAGTCTGGGAAAGAAAGGAGGGGTGAGAACACTAAATAAAGGTCTGAGGCTGAAGCAGAGGGTCAATGGGATGGAAGGTATGAGTCGGAAGGGGCAGGGTATTGGGGGTTTAAGACTCCAGATGTGCTGCTGCTCTCAGGAATGACAAGGACCAGGATATGGCAGCTGAAGAGGGGAAATGAGATAATGGAATTGCAGAGGCCAAAATACAGACCTGAGGGCTGTCAGAGGGCTGACTCAAGTCACCTACGAGCCGGTATGGCTCAGGTGTGAGAGGAAGCCCCAGGTCTTCAAAAAATACAAGAGCAGGTGAGACGATGCCAGAGTAGCATCTGAAGTGGCACCAGCCTCACACTGGGTCGCGGCTCGCACCGCCTTTGGAAGGATTTGGTCAAAACATCCCTAGGAAAAGACGCACCCAACCCACAACTGCATTCCTGCCACGATGACAATGCCATTTGAGCAGAATGGTGCAAGGAGACTCCCAACCCATTCCTCGGGGAGTAACAGGATGGCACACTTTAGATAGGATGGTCCTTCTTCCCTACCCCCATCCTTCAAATCCCAAGTTCAAAATTGTACGTGACCCAAGCAGGGAAAGAACGGTGCGCCAGGGTGTGCCAAGGAAGTCAGATGGCAACTCAGCACCAGAACGTGGCTCATGGGAACACAGAGGAGAGATCAATAGCCTTTCTCCTTCCTGACTCCCACCTCTAGGCTGCTGTTCCTGTGGCGGGGGCTGAACCCCACCATGACGACGCCTGTGCCAAGTCTCCTTGGGTCCACCCTCTCCAGCCAGAGCACCTGTGTCACAAGAAAAGTGAGCGAGACACCAGCAGTCCGCAGTACAGACATGTCCAAAGGGAGCTCCAATGTTGAAAAATTGAGGTTTTTTTAAATGTTTATTTATTTTTCAGAGAGAGAGAGAGACAGACAGACAGACAGAGACAGAGAATGAGTGGGGAAGGTGCAGAGAGAGGGGGACAGAGGATCTGAAGCAGGCTCTGCATTGACATCACGGGGCCTGACGTGGGGCTTGAACTCACGAACTGCGAGACCATGACCTGAGCCCAAGTCAGACGCTTAACTGAGCCCCCCAGGCGCCCCGAGACTGGTTCTGATTGACATGGAAAACACAAAAGCAAGTTGTTTATTCTAATTTTAATAGACAGCAATCCACCTAGCTCAGAGAGATTAAATACTTACCTCTGATATGGCAAATCTACCTGGCTAGTAAATGAATTTTCATTTGCTCTAAGAAACCAAGTGAGTGTTGGATCCCATCTATAATCATTAGTTGCAAAACCAGCAGCACCCGAATGCACAGCACAGGCGCAGAGGCTGAGACGTGAGGGTCAGGAACTAGCTCACCCAGGAAAAGAGAAGCGTAGGAAGAAAACATAACTGGTCCTGAGCGTACAAGCACCCTACATACCAAAAAAGCCCAAAAGTTGGGCATTTTCCTTACCATTACTGTGCACGCCCATAACGCCTGAAGACTGGCATTGTTAGGCCCATTTTACAGCAGAGGAAATGAAGGGTATAGAGGTTACAAGCCTCTGCTAATGTTACACGATTGATAAACTGCGCCACTGGGACCTGACCCCAAGCTTGGGGTGACTCCGATCTGCTCTTCTCACTGATCAGCTTTGCAGCTGGTCTGTCTCGCAAGGTCTGCAGTTCCAAAACCATTTCCACTATTAACCCCCAAGTTCAGGTGTGGATTTTGAAGAAGGAATGGCTGATACAAGACAACAGTAGGACATGATGTTAGTAACCAAGCATGAGTGAGAAAACCTCAGCCAACCCCAAAAGCAGTTTCAGTGGATTAATGTTAATTCGATGAATTTCCAAGGCTAACAATGAGGGTTATGGGCTTCCCCAATATTTACACATTTATCACCTGATTTATCTACTGCTGTTTCACATAGAAATTAACATAAAACAGAGGCCCCTGGGTGGCTCAGTCGGTTAAGTGTCCGACTTCGGCTCAGGTCATGATCTCACGGTTCGGGAGTTCGAGCCCCGCGACGGGCTCTGTGCTGACAGCTCGGAGCCTTCAGTCTACTTGATTCTCTCTGCCCCTCCCCCACTTGCGCGCTCTAAGGGTTTTTTTTTGTTTTTTTGTTTTTTTTGTTTTTAAAGAAACTAACATAAAAGAATGAAAGGCCGGTGTGCGGCCAAACACTGGGTCAGGCACTTTCTGGTCCCTTCAGCCTCAGTCCCAGCTGAGCTGTCCCTTACTCAGGAAGGCCTTTACCTGACAGCATCCCCCACCTCTCCTCTTCTTCCTAGCACTTCGCACAACCCGAATCCTGGCAAGTATCTGTGAGCCACCCGTTTGGGACCTATCCTCTCCAACCCTGCAGGTTCCCCGAAGACAAGTGTGTGATCCTCGCTCACAGCTGTGTCCTCCAGGCACTTGGCAAGGAGAATGACCAGCCAGACTCACCTGAACTCCCTGGGCCACTCCTCTTTACAGAGAAAATCCATCCGAGAGGCTGGATTCCAAACCCCCACCCCGTCTGCAAGGCCAAGCTAACAACTCCGTGGTGCTCGTAAGCTATTCTGTTCCACTGCATTAACCCGCCCCACGCATGCAAATGCAGCCCAGCGTGGCTAGAGAAGTCACAGGGGCTGCAAGAGAAACATCCGTTCACTCTGTTCAGGTGCACACGCTGCGTCTGCCTGGCTGGGCAGGTGGGAGGAGCCAATGTCAGTGCAAAAGTGGATCTAGCGTCTCCTCGGGAGGCTATCGACCAGCAGAGAACCGGGTTCATGTGTTACCGAAGACGCGTCCACTTTCCTTAGTGTTATGGGGAGTAACCAGATCCATGTACTGAAAGAACCCGCTTGGCCTCAGAGAAGAGAATTTGACTCAGGTCTTATAAAAGGACGTGAAATAGTACATAAATGTCAGCTTAATAGAGGTCTCGTCAGGGCACCTTACCACAACTTAAGCTCCAAATCTAATATAGACATTGATGGAGTGGGGAGTATGCTTTTCGTGGCCCAGATTTCATAGATCCCACAACCGAGAACTATAGTTTAGATGATTAAGACAGCAAATGCATGCCTATAGTGTTTCATTTGACTTGTATTTGTCTTTTTAAAGTTTATTTATTTTTGAGACAGAGAGAGAGAGAGAGAGAGAGAGAGAGCGCGCGAGCAGGGGAGGGACAGAGAGAGGGAGACACAGAATCCAAAGCAGGCTTCAGGCTCTGAGCTGTCAGCACAGGGCCCGATGCGGGGCTCAAACTCACAAGCTGTGAGATCACCATCTGAAGCTCAGAAGCTTCAACAACTGAGCCACCCAGGCGTCCCTCATTTGACTTGTATTGATACAAACTTAGCATAACTTAGATGCACAAACGTGAAATTTCAACCTGATTTTCCCAAGTATTTTATTGGAAACTCGGCCTGGAGGGGCACCTGGGTGGCTCAATTAAACATCCAACTTGTGTTTTCAGCTCACGATCTCAGTTTGTGAGATGGAGCCCCAAGTTGGGCTCTGTGCTGACGGCTCAGAGCGTGGAGCCTGCTTCAGTTTCTGTGTCTCCCTCTCTCTCTGCCCCTCCCCTGCTCATGCTCTGTCTCTCTCTCTCAAAAATAAACATTAAAAAAATAAAAATAAAAAGGACACTCGGCCTGGACTTAAATTGGAATTCAACCCCTGCAAACTTGGAGGCTTTGCAGTCTAACAAAAGCAGGGGCTCGCTCTACATGCAGCCCCGTGGCTACCTTGCAATGTGTCTTTGTGACCTCAACCAGTTCCTTCCTCAGCTGCTTTCCCTGTCCGTTAAAAACCAAAAATGTCCACGGCTCTAACATTCTCCTTTCTGCAGCTGATGCAGACCACTAACTGCCTGCCGACTGGAGGTAACTTCAAAAGGACTAGATGTTTAGAACTAACCAAAAGGAATTTCACAAGGAAGGTACCGCAGTATGTGGAAAGGGAAATTATTTAGCGTCATGAGTTCATCACCTGAACCATTCCCAATCTGTCACAGATGGACATATGGCAGGGTGCCTGGGTGGCTCAGTCGGTTAAGCAACCAACTTCAGCTCAGGTCATGATCTCACAGTCCGTGAGTTCAAGCCCCGCGTCAGGCTCTGTGCTGACAGCTCAGAGCCTGGAGCCTGCTTTGGATTCTGTGTCTCTCTCTCTCCTGCTCATGCTCTGTCTCTGTCTCGAAAAATAAAAAAAAATAAAAACATTAAAAAAGAAATTTAAAAAATGGACATATGGCAGAATGAAACTGAACAGCTAGCCTTATAATCCATAAGTAAGACCCTGTCTGAAAACGGGAGCGGTACCAACATTTTTTAATGCACATCCTTTACCTCCCCCCACCCCACTCTGCTCACTCCTGACATTTGCCCCCTCCACGCGTCTCCCTAAACCACAGGCTCTTAAAACAGAGTTTGAGCATTTAATGGAGCTTTCAGGAAAGAAACCATTAGGAAGATGAAGAAGGCAGGTGACTTTAAGAGTTGTGGCTAACAGTCCACATCTCTGTCCTGCTTCTGTCCTGATCAGGTGGCCAAAGGACACATTCCTTGCAAGATATTTGTCACCACATCTCCTCAACCATTAGTGAGCTCTGACTTCTCGAGCTCCTGGAAAAGTTTGCATGACTCAGGATTCTTCCAACATTCTAGTTTTTTCCACAGTTGTTTCCATTCATTTCTGCAGTAGACTGGAAGTCTTGGGTGAAGTTGGGAGCTTTTGAGACCCTTGAAACAGTCCAGCACTATCATACAGAACTCCTGTCATGTCGCCTTCATTTTTTGATGAGCCAAAAAGCAAACAATCATTCTATGTATAAGGGATGGAGCTAGAGACAGACACAGCCATACCCTTTGCCCTCACAGTTGGAAAGGGAAAAGCACCCAAGATCTGTGTTAAGAGAAATACCAGCTTAATTTAGTAACACTAATCATTTGGCTTCTTGCTAAAACTAGACTCTAGAACATTCAGAGGGAATGCTCATTGGCTCAATTCACTCTGCCCAAACAGAAGAGAAAAAGCAGTAAAATTACCCAAACTTTCAGAGCCATGGTTCTGAAATCGCAATTTAACCTGTCCTTTTAAATTGATATTCACCTTTTGCAGCAAGTGCGAGGTTAGTGCCCATACAGCGCAGGATCTTGGCACATCTAGTCGTAAGATCCTTCACGGCTAAAGCGCTGAAATCAAGAATACCTCCCACCACAGAAAACTCCAGGCCTATGTTCAACAGGTCACCTGCCCTGGGGCAAGTTTTAAAAGCTACCCGTGGAGCAGGTGTGAGGATAGCACTTAGGGACACCTTAATGCTGTGTTGCACCTGCCATCCTTCCCGAGTTTTAAGCCCTTTTCAGTTTTCTCCCCTTGATGGTGAACGTCTACAGATCTAGGATTTAGAAGCTAAGCAGGTACTTCCCCCATTTCTGGTGTTTCTAGAGGGAAGTATCAACTACTTACAAAAACATTTTCTTGTCAATTACTAGAGAGTGGGGAAAGTGAAATTAAGCCACATACAAAATTCTCCCACAACTGGTTTTCGCTTGTGAAATATTTATGCACAATTTATAAGCTACGAAGCCAGAAATGACTTATTTCAACAGATTTTACTTTGCCAAGCTGTGTGGGTGCAGAACTCCAAGGGGAATTACTCAGGTTTTGAAACTCAGATGCAAAGAGAAAATGATCTCATTTTTCACTCTTTATGCTGAAATTCTCAAAAGTCAAGTCGAATGGCATTTAGATATTAAATCAAGTCACTTGTTAATCAGAATGAATCAACTTTTCTCTAATATGTTATCAAAGACACCTGCTTGTTTTAACAAGTTGGACCTAAGAACTGATGGATCAGTCCAGAACAATGATGGGCTTCAACTGCAGGAACACTATTCCAGGAATAAGCGTGGAGAACGTACGCATTCAATGAATTTGCACGGCATTAAACTGGGCAAACAAAGACACGCCTTCCCAGATTTTCTGAAAAAATCAGGGAGTCTTTATTTTTATTGCTTTAAACCAACTGTCAGGTCGACCAAAAGGATGAGGAAGGGCAAAATCACCTCGCTGCACCAGCCATTCAGGAAGGCTGAACTTGCCGTTATTTCGTGCCAGGAAAAATCCAGGCTCTGTTGCACGAAGAATGGAGAAACGGGGGAGCTTTAAAGGATGAGACGAATTGCAAAGCCTGGTGGGCAAAGGGAGGAGTGTCTATGAAAGTGAGAAATAGGTGAAGACGGTGGTCAAGGAAAACACTGATTGGCTGGAGAGCGAAGAAAGGGAAGCTCAGAAGGAAATTCTAGAAAGCCACAAGGAGCCGAGCGACACGACGAGCGGCGGGGGCCCCCGTGGTTCCAAGCTCTACAGCGAAGCGGGCACCCAACGGCCCCGTCTCAGGTTTCCGCGGGTCACAAAAGGATAACGGACATCCTCCCAACGGTGGACCTGGGGGCTCCGCGCGCCGCTTCCGCCCGGCCGCCCCGCCCCGGCCGTCCGGCGCGGCCCACCTGCGCTCGGCACCCCGGGCCCCGCGCCTCGCGGGGAAGGGCGCTCGCGGCGAGATGCGGGCCCGCGGAGGCCCACGGCCATTCTCCTCTGCGGCCCGCCCGCCTTTGTTCGCCTGGCCCTGCACACTCACCGCCGCCATCGCCCGCCCGGAGCCAGGCGCCGAGAGCAAACGCCACCCGACGCGAAAAAGGAGGCACAGGCGTTTCTCGTCAAAGCAGACTTTATTGGGCGCCGGGGCCGCCCCGCGCGCGCCGCCCGCTCCCCCGCGCGTCCTCCGGGCCGCTGGCCTGCCTAGACCCCGCGTGCGGCCGACCCCGCCCTCTCCCGCAGGCCCCCTCCCCCGCGGCGCCGGGGACCGCGCACCGCTCACCGGCTCCCGAGGCGGCGGCTGCAGCGGCGACGCCCCGCTCCCGAGTGCGGCCCGGGCCCGGGGCGGCGGGTCTCGCTGCTGTGGCACCGCGGAGGGCGGGAGCCGCGCGACTCTCGGCGGCGGGCGGTGGCGGCGCGCTGACGTCACGCGCCGCGGCCATCCGGCGCGCGCGGGGGCCGCCCCGTCGACCCCAATCCGGGAGGAGCCCGGGTGAGTGGGCGGGGCCACGACGGCGAACGGGCAGATCGATTGGCAGAGGGGGAGGAGCGAGAGGGCCAGTGGGCGAGTGGGAGCGAGGCGGGGCGGGCCGAGGCCAGCGCGGAAGTCTCGCGAGGCCGAGCCCGAGCGGAGTGTGGCGGCGGCGGCGGCGGCGAGATCTGGGCTCGGGGTGAGGAGTTGGTATTTGTGTGGAAGGAGGCGGAGGCGCAGGAGGAAGGGGGAAGCGGAGCGCCGGCCCGGAGGGCGGGAGGAGGCGCGGCCAGAGCGGGCGGCCGAGGCGCGGCGAGGCGGGGCGCCGGGGCGAGCAGCGGCCGAGCGAGCGCGGGGCGCACCGAGGCGAGGAGGCGGGGAAGCCCGCCGCCGCCGCCGCCGCGCCCGCCCCTTCCCCCCGCCGCCCGCCCCCTCTCCCCCCGCCCGCCCGCCCGCCCGCCGCCTTCCTCCCTCTGCCTTCCTTCCCCACGGCCGGCCGCCTCCTCGCCCGCCCGCCCGTAGCCCCGGAGCGGAGGCCGCCGCGGCCGTGGCGGCGGAGCCCTCAGCCATGGCCTCGGGCGACACCCTCTACATCGCCACGGACGGCTCGGAGATGCCGGCCGAGATCGTGGAGCTGCACGAGATTGAGGTGGAGACCATCCCGGTGGAGACCATCGAGACCACGGTGGTGGGCGAGGAGGAAGAGGAGGACGACGACGACGAGGACGGCGGTGGCGGCGACCACGGCGGCGGGGGCGGCCACGGGCACGCGGGCCACCACCACCACCACCACCACCACCACCCGCCCATGATCGCGCTGCAGCCGCTCGTCACCGACGACCCGACCCAGGTGCACCACCACCAGGAGGTGATCCTGGTGCAGACGCGCGAGGAGGTGGTGGGCGGCGACGACTCGGACGGGCTGCGCGCCGAGGACGGCTTCGAGGACCAGATCCTCATCCCGGTGCCCGCGCCGGCCGGCGGCGACGACGACTACATCGAGCAGACGCTGGTCACCGTGGCGGCGGCCGGCAAGAGCGGCGGCGGCGGCTCGTCGTCGTCGGGCGGCGGCCGCGTCAAGAAGGGCGGCGGCAAGAAGAGCGGCAAGAAGGGCTACCTCGGCGGCGGGGCCGGGGCGGCGGGCGGCGCGGACGCGGGCAACAAGAAGTGGGAGCAGAAGCAGGTGCAGATCAAGACCCTGGAGGGCGAATTCTCGGTCACCATGTGGTCCTCAGGTGAGCGCCGGCGCGCGCCGGCCCCCGGGATGTTTTTGTTTTGAAGGGAAGCCATGTTTTATGTGTGTGATGGGCGCCGCCATCTTCTTCGCAGGGCAAGTATGGCGGCCCCAAAAGATGGCGGGCCGCGGCGGGGGCGGCGGGCCGGCGGGCCGGCGGGCCGAAGATGGCGGCGGGAGGCGCGGCGCCGCCCGCTAGGCCGCAATGGCGTAGTTTCCCCGGGCGGGGCGGCCGCGCGGCGCGGGGCGGGGCGGCGCGGCGGGGCGGGGCGCGCTGGGGCCAACGGACGGCCGCCGGCCCGTTGTCCGCCGCCCCCGCCCGGCTGGCTCCCCGCGAGGCCTGGGGGTGGGGGGGGGGGCGCGGGGCGGGCCTCGGCCGGGTTGCGCGGAGCTCGCGCCCGGCCGGGCCGCCCGCCGTCGCCTTTCCCCCGCCTTCCTCTGGGGGGCGTCTCGGCCCCGCCCCGCTCCCCTTCCCCTCCCCTCCCCTCCCCTTCCCCGGACCCTCAGCTGCTCCCGAGAGGCGCCTTCCGCTCCCACGCCCGGCGCGCAGGCCGGACTCTGCCCGCGGCTGCGCTCCCCGTGCTCCCCGCGCTCGCCTCGGTGGGGCGGGACTTGGGCGGCACGTAGGGCCCGCGTGTGCAGGCTCCGCGCCGCCGGGGCCTGTCACCGCGCTGCCGGCGAGGTCCTCGCTTCCCTCCCCCGCCCCCCGCAGCACGTCGGGGCGAGGGTCCGCGAGGTTTTGTAGATTGCTCTTAACCCTTTACGTTTGGGGAAGTTTCAGTTTGCCACGGGTTCGGCGCGTTGCAAATAGGTCGGTTATCTACGCGACTGGGGACGTTTGTCACTAAATAAAGTCGAGTACTTTAAGTCTTTGCACGAATTTTAGTTGACAGAAGGCCATCTACTTTCTTTCCCCGTGAAGAGATTCTACGAAGCCAAAGAAAATATCTAGAGCGAAAGGGACTTACTGCGTGTTGATTTTTTTTTTTTTTTTTTTTTTTTTTTTTAACTTTATAACCATGGAAAAGCTGGCTTTTTCTCCTGTGGGCATCTTGTTCTTTTTTTCACACGCTATCTAGTTAAATTGCCGGGATAGTAACTACACTGAGAATGATCCTGCCATGGCTAGTTAATTTTCTGTTTGTGAAGATCGTCACACGTAGTACCAAGTTTGTGTTGTAGAATCCTTCTCCCAGGATTACTTTACCGCTGTCTCATAAATTCTCAGAATTGGACGGAGCCTCCAAGCGCGATGACCCTTGAGTATTAAAAGATCGTTAACAATTGAGAGGAACAAATGAAGCGCGAGGTGAAAAGGCCGGTAGGGAAGGCTGGTCTGGTTGTAGCTCCTGCAAGCCCCGAGCCGAGCTAGCTAACCTCGGACGGATCTGGGACTCCGAGGACCGAGCAAAGGGATCCGAGTTGCTGCCAGAATTCGATAGCAGGTATTAATAGGCGCTGCTGTTCTGGATTTCAGTGTCTTGTGGAGGTCTTAGGAGTTTGGGTTTAGTCGGAGGTACGTGAGACCTGTCCACCAACTTACTTGATGGTTGTCAGAGCACCTTCTGTAGATTCTGGTGGCTTAAGAATGAGCGCATGTACACCGATCGTGGGGAAACTAAAAGCCATGTTTTTCCATTAATATGAATTCTTACTGAATTTTGCTGGAATCAGGATACTATTTGAAATTAGGTATTAGATACCTAAAGACACACCCACCACATAAAAGCAAATTTACTTTTTCTCACAGTGAGGACATGTTGGTTTTACAGGAATTTAGAAAACCAGGGCGTTATATATTCTGTCCTTGATCTTACCAAGTTGCTTACCCGCTTTCCCATACCCAGAAAACTTGATAATGGAGGCTTTACTTGATGAAGTGATGCCTATCAAGTCAGCCAGTGGGGCGGGGGGTGGGGGGGCATTTGAGGGGCCTGACTAATGGGAGGTAATTTACAATTAAGTCAGCGTTGAAAAGTCATTATTTCCCCTGTAAGTGGCTGCTTACAGAGTTGAACAGTTTGGGGTTATTTTAATGCCCATTTCCTTGCAGAGTTAGTTGTCTGCATAACAGAGTACTCTGTACATAAAGCTGATTATAAATATTTGATGGCAATAACATAGTATGGCCTGTTTCCTCAGACATGTTTTGTGGTAAGCTGTCCCTCTTCCTTGTCCTTGTGGTTTGGAATTAACACCAAAGAGACGCTAAATAGTTTGTGATTAACTGTGCACGTCCCAAGTACAGATTCTGAATATAGTGTAATCTTTGGAACTGAAATAAGGAGATAATTGATAGTAGGTGAAAAAATCAAAGCAGGTTCACTGTTAGGCTGAATTTCTACGTGTCTGTGTGCTGACTGGTAGGCAATGTGCTCAGTGCTTTCACCACCAAATCTCATTTGATCCCAGGCATGAGAGTTTTAACTACAGTGTGGTTTCATGAAAAGTCCTTTAGATTGGAAATGAGCTGTGACGTGACAGTTTTGCCCAAGTCCAAGCTTAGTTACGTGAAGTCTTCATAAAAATAATTGTACACAGGGTATTCTCAGAGCTCTAGTTATTTGCTAGTACCTCTTAGTTAAAAAAAAAAAAAAAAAAAGTAGTGGGAGCCAGCATGTTTGTGGAAGCCAAATCTGGATTTTATGGGTTTCTGTTGCTTGTATGCCGTCTTACTTTAATTTCCCACAGAGTAACAACAATCTGTGTGATTGGCATCTTTTTAATGGAGTGACAGCAAAGGAATCTACTGGTTCTATACTAGAGTAGTTTTAGACTTGAAAGGTCCTTAGAAATCAACTTTTTTGTTTCCTCTTTTAACTGGTGTAATTCACTTGGGCACAGTTCAGTGGCTTCCACTATACTCACCAGGTTGTACAGCCATCACCGCTAGCTAATTCCAGAATATTTCCATCATCCCAGAAAGAAACCCCATTAGCAATCACTCCCAGTTTTCCTCTGCCCCCCCTGCCCCCCAGGCCCTGGCAACCACTAATCTACTTTGTGTTTCCCTGGATTTGCCCATTCTGGACATTTCATTTAAATGGAGTCCTACATTCTGTGGTCTCGTGTGTCTGACTTAGTCTGTTTTCAAGTTTCATCCACATTGTAGAACGTACTTTATTCCTTTTTAAGGCTGAATAGTTTTCCATTGTGTAGATACTAGAGCAGGACCTGCTTAAATTTGCAGATGAGAAGATGTAGGCCCAGTAAGGCTACATACGCTACGTATGTTTCAGTATTTCATCGCTCTTCAGTTTTGTCTTGAACATCCTTAATCCATTGCTTTAAGGCCGTGTTTACTTTTGTTTTTTTTTCCCTGGCAGTATGACTAATGAACATTGCCATGTTGCTAGCTTTAGGGCACAGTCTGAGATGTCTATTTTTCCCTAAATTGTCGTCATTATTGTATGGGAGTGACGTCCTATTTTATAGAGCTTACTATATGCTAAACCACTTAATCATTGGGCCGAATAGGGAAGCAAATGATAAAAGCTGAGTATTTAAGACATTTAGTGTTGAGAAAAGACTAAGAA
This sequence comes from Panthera leo, assembly GCF_018350215.1. Lineage (NCBI taxonomy): Eukaryota > Metazoa > Chordata > Mammalia > Carnivora > Felidae > Panthera > Panthera leo. The sequence goes on from NC_056684.1 coordinate 141,728,614, forward strand.
GGCCTTAAAATCTTGAGGTTTCGGGTATGCAGAAATTATGACCTTCACTCAAGGCTGTTGGTATTTTAATTATCTTATGTTAGACCAAATATAGAAGTGCTTTGTACTGGATTGAGTAAAACATCTAAGACTCGAAAACCGTTGATGTTAAAATCAGTAGATTGAAAGAAAGTTGGAAAGTATTTAATTTTCTCTCAGTTCTACATGTTAAGAAGTTCAGGTTTGCTAAAAGTTACTAGTCCTGACCATTTGCCACTCCTGTGGGTTTTCCACCTCGTCCTTTTTTATCTGCTGTTTATCTTTAACTGAGATGCTGTGCATAGAAATTCCCATGGAGCCAAGCTAGGGAAGCCCTCCAAAGTGATCTTGTCAACCTTGCGACCTACATAGGGCAGGCGAAGTCACGGATCCTGATTCCTGACCTGGTAGTCCTGAAAGCCTGGCTTGCTGGCACAGACTGTCCCCAGGTTACTCGCCTTTCCTTTTCCTCCCACTGTCAACCGCTGACTCCCCCTGGTGGGAAAGGAAAAGTCTGTATCAGGAAAAGGTCGGTACCTACAACTAGCATTTTAGGCTCTTGAAAGAGAATAAATGAAGTAATAATTTAGAAAACGTACGCTAGACTCCTGGACAGATACTTACAAAAGGCTTTTTTTTGTTGTTGTTGTTGTTGAAGTCTGCTTAGTAAGGTGGGTTGGTTTTAAGGCTGAGACATTTAGGGCCTGTTATGAGTATAAACAATTATTAGAATGAACATTTCTTAAACTCTGCATTCCTGTGTTAACCCCTGATCCGCTCTTCCCGGGGGACCATTCTCTGAACTCTGCTTTTACTCCTTCCCATACATGTAGGACCTAAAAGTGAAAACTTACAATTTTTACATCTGAATATTTACCCGTGGGTTGTATTCTATAGTATTGTTGGGTAAACATTCAAATCTTGTATTTTAAAATTTGGCATCTGAAACACTGTTTGGAGGTTGACGGTAATAATTTCATTACGGTTCGTGGAACATTAGGAAGATGTGCTGCATAGGTTTGGAAGTTAGTTGACTGTACTGTATGAGTTGGTACTTGTCTATGTGTGGGGGACTTAATGACACAGGAGAACCGTTTCCTATTCCTGAGTACCTTATGTTAGTAGGTCCCATTCTGTTTAACTTTGTGGGTAATTATCAATAATAGCAAGCCTGGGTTTCTGGGAATCATTAGTAACAAGCATCAGATTTCCTCTTTAGAGGGCACTGACCAAAGTATCTTCGTTGGAATCTTAACGTCTGACCTTGGTTTCTTTGTCAAATGACTTAGAGTTGGGGGATCCCTAACAGCATTTTCAGTTCCTTTAGAACAAAGAAATTCTACTTTCTGAACTCCTGCATGACAGTAGGGAGATACACTCACTTTCTTAAAGCAGAACTCTAATTTTAAAGTGATCTGGTGAATGAGGTATTAGGAACTTGAGTAAAATTCTTTTTTTCTTCCTACTTTTTTTTTCTTAAGTTCATTCATTTATTTTGAGAGAGAGGGAGAGAGAGAACACGCGCGCGCACGTTCATGCCTGTGAGCAGGGGAGAGGGAGAGAGAATCCGAAGCAGGCTCTGTACCGTCAGCTCAGAGCCCAGTGTGGGGCTGGAACTCACCAACTGTGAGATTATGACTTGAGCTTAACCAGCTGAGCCACCCAGCTTCCCCAATGAGTAAAAAAAAATTTTAGAGGTTTTTTGTTTTTTTTTTTTTTTTTTTTTGGAGTGAGAGAGAGAGCAAGCGAGCAGGGCAGGGGCAGAGAGAGGGAGACACAGAATCCGAAGCAGGCTCCAGGCTCTGAGTTGTCAACACAAAACCCAATGCTGGGCCCCATCCCACGAACCATGAGATCGTGACCTGAGCCAGAGTTAGACTCTTAACCGACCGAGCCACCCTGGTGGCTTAGTCAGAGTGCCCTTAGAGTGTCCCTGACTAAAATTCTTAATAACCATGAAATCACTTTGGTCTTACACAGTGGTCTCAGATACGATTAAACATGAAGACAATGTAAATAGTTGCGATGGGCTCTTTTTTTCTTGGGTAAACGATTTCCCTTGAATGTAAGAAGTGTGCAGTAGGGAAGGAGCCTGCTATAGGCGTGCTGGAAGCACTTCTGTTGGAACCTGGACCATGTCTCTTGTGGTGGTGGTGGTCCCCCCTCACCCATTTTTTTTTTTTTTTTTAATTTTTTTTTTTTTTAACATTTATTTATTTTTGAGACAGAGAGAGACAGAGCATGAACGGGGGAGGGGCAGAGAGAGAGGGAGACACAGAATCCAAAGCAGGCTCCAGGCTCTGAGCCATCAGCCCAGAGCCCGACGCGGGGCTCGAACTCACGGACCGCGAGATCGTGACCCGAGCCGAAGTCGGACGCTCAACCGACTGAGCCACCCAGGCGCCCCTCACCCATTTTGTTTTAATGTTTATTTATTTTTGAGAGAGAGAGAGACCGAGACCAAGTGCGAGGGGGAGAGGGGGAGAGAGAAAGGGAGATACAGAATCCCAAGCAGGCTCTGAGCTGTCAGTGCAGAGCCTGACGTGGGGCTCGAACCCACCAATGGTGAGGTGAGATCATGACCTGAGCCAGAGTCGGATGCATAACTGACTGAGCCACCCAGGCGCCCCGGACCCTGTTTCTTCTAGGAGAGTCACAAACTACAGAATTTCTGGTACCTCACAGCCTTTTTGTGGGTCTCAACTCCATCCTCCCTTTTCCTTCTAGGTCTTCTAGCTCATAAGCACCCAGAAGCCTTGAGGGATGGGAGCCGCAGCCACTTCTCCAAATTGACAATTGGCTTTTCATTTCTTGTTTTGTTGGTAACTCACTCACAGTTGGTGCTAGTGCTGATGGCTCCTGTATTAATCTTAACAAGGACTATGTGCAGACTTCTGGATTTCACCTCTGGGGATCTAGGCACACACTATCTATACCTTTCTGAATTTTCTAAGACTTAAATCAGATGGCTTCATTCACTCCCCTGCTTTAAAACCCTTCCAGCCCAACCGTGTGAATATATTTAATGCAACCAAACTGTAGACTTTAAAATGGTTACAGTGGGGTACCCGGGTGGCCCAGTCGTGAGTCTGTGAGTTCGAGCCCCATGTCGGGCTCTGTGCTGACAGCTCGGTGCCTGGAGCCTGCTTTGGATTCTGTGTCTCCCTCTGTCTCTGCCCCTCCCCCTCTCATGCTCTCTGTCTCTCTCTGTCTCAAAAATAAATGAACATTTAAAAAAATGTTTAATGGTTTGGTAAGTATGTTTGTGTTTACACACACACGTACACATGTCCTGCAGATTCTCATCACGCTGCTTAAAGCCCAGACTCCTTCTCATGAGGCCACACATGATCGGGCCCGTGCTTTCCTTTCCTGCTTCCTCTCCCTTTATGCTCCAGCCATACCAGCCTTCTTTCCGTTCCTTGAACTTGTTCCTCTGCTCTTACCTCTGCTTCCAGTGCGGGGACCCCACATGTTCCACATTCTTGTGTTGCGTTGTTTTTCACATTTCAGCTCTGAGGCCTTCCTGGTCCTCCACTCTGACTCTCCTAATTCTGTTTGAGTCTCTTTGGAGCACTATCTGAAATTATCTTGCTTTTTTCTTTAACTTGCTTCTGTCTGCTTCCTCTAGAGAGTAAGTTTGGGGCCTGTAACCCTGCAGCCTTCGTATAACACTAGGCGTATAGAAGGTTCTTGGTAAATAACTGAGTGCATGGAAATTGCACAGTAAGGTAGAATCATGGCCTAGAGACCAGAATACCATCATCATCCATGACTGCATAGGTGGAAAAGAAGCATGAAGGGTGAGGCGAGGGCAGAGGAGTGTTCCCTTTTTAGGAAAGGCGTGGACTTCAGTCAATCCTACTTTCAAATCCTAGGCCTGCCGCTTAACTATGCTTCTTCCAGTACATGACTTGACATTTCTGAGGCTTACTTCTTAGACCAAAGACACGGGGTTAATATCTTCAAGGTTTTGTTTGCCTTGAGGAATATGGCAGTTGCAGCATGAAGCCAGGTATGCAGTAAATGACAGTATCCTGTCTTTCTCTATTAGTGGGGAAGGAGTGGAAACAGCCTGTGAGTGATTTCTGCCTGTTGCTTAGCACTGGATCTCAAATAGCTAGCGCTCCCCCCTTTCCCCAGCGAAGGTTTGGGTGATAGCAGTGGTCAGTCGATAATGTCGTTTTTGTCGTAAGTCACGTCGAAGGGTCAGACCAGAGTTGACGACCTGAGATGAAAGGTGTGGAGGAACAAGATCTAGCCAACCTGGGTAAATAAGTAAGTAGGTAAATACACGTGTGCCTTGGTGAAAATAGAAAATCAGGATCCCAGGGGGAAAAAGGAAGCCTCAGGGCCAACCCTCATGAGCTCCCTGTGGGTCAAGGTGGAAAGGGAAACAGTGCTACTGCTGATCTAAGATGAGGAAAGCTTCCAGAGAAGTCCAGCCTTTCTGAGGACTGAATTCTAAAACACTGCTTGTACATGAAGAGGCCCACTGAGTGATGATGTGCAGCTTCCAAACCAGCTTGGTGTCCAGAATTTCACGTGGTGTTTTAGGACAGGTGAAGACTTAAAATGTAAGCTAATTGAAGGCGATTCTGGATTTTCCACGGCCTTTCCGTGCATTCTCCAGTTGAACAGAAGTTCACCATTCTTTAAAAAATCATCAAGCGTAGGACCTACTATTATTCCCCTTACACCCAGGAGGGTCGGGGACGTGGGATGGTGTTTGGGCTCCCTCCTTGCTGTGCTCCAGACATAGTGGCTGCCATTTAAAGCTTTCCCTGGCTTCAGCCTTAGAGATGGTCTGTCTACTTTTTTTTCAGAAACGAGGAAAGCAAGTAAGGCTTAGTAACAGGAATGAAAGGTCTCTTGCAGGAAAGAGGCTTGGGCTTTGGAGAGCAGACTGGATGTAGATGGAGGGTGAGAGGTGGGCAAAGCTACAAGTTTGTAGCTACCACGTAGGTTTTCTTCGACATTGACATTGAATAACTTGTTGTGAGAGGGCTGGTTTGGTTGGAGTGGGGAGGGCAGGTGAGTCTCCACGGGTTTTTTTTGTGTGTGTGTGTGTTTGTTTTTTTTCTTCTAAAGAAAGGGCACGTACTTGAGCAGGGAAGAGGGGCAGAGAGTGAATTTTTAAAAAAATTTGTTAACGTTTATTCAGTTTTGAGAGACAGCATGAGTGGGGGAGGGACAGAGAGAGAGGGGAGATGCAGAATCCAAAGTGGGCTCCAGGCTCTGAGTTGTCAGTGCAGAGCTCCATGTGGGGCGCAAACCGATGAACCATGAGATCGTGACTTGGGCGGAAGTCGGCCGCTTAACAGACTGAGCTACCTAGGCACCCCTGGATGGGGGAGGGAGGGGAGCAGAGAGAGAGACACAGACAGACACAGACACTTACGAAGGCTTCACACTCAGCCCAGAGCCTGACTCAGGGCTTGAGCCCATCTGGGATCATGATATGAGCAGAAATCAAGAGTCAGACACTCAACCTACCAAGCCACCCACCCAAGTGCCCAAGCTCCACTTTTTACACCTCTTACCTGGACCTAGGACCTGTAGAGTGCTTCCAGCCTTTCCAAATATTTAGCTACTTAATCCTGTCCTTTTTTTTTTTTTTTTAAATATATTTGAGTCTTTATTCAAAGTTTTTGTTTTTTGTTTTTTGTTTTTTGTTTTTTTTTAAGTACTATCTACTCCCCCACCGTGGGACTCGAACTCACTGCCCCAAGAGAGAGTCACGTGCTCCACTGACTGAGCTGCTAGCCAGGGCCCCAGTCCTACTATTTGAAATTATTTTGAGTCTCTTTGCTTTGCCTCTCAAACTAGGATGGGAGTGATGAGTGCTTTGGTGATGTAGAAGAAAACTGAGCAGTTGGGAGGTAGGGTTAGGACAGAGGCGTATTTATAGATATTTATATAAGTTCCCTCTTATCTGTGGGGGTGCATTCCAAGACCCCCAGCGGAGGCCTGAAACCACGCATGCCTAAAACTACTGATGAAGAGTAACTAATGATAGAACAGTTACAACCTTTGGCTGTAATAAAAGTTATGTGGATGTGGTTTCTGTCTTAAAATGTCTCACAGGGGGCGCCTGGGTGGCTCAGTGAGTTGAGCGTCCGACTCTTGATTTGGGCTCAGGTCATGATCCCAGGATTGTGGGGATTGAGCCCCACGTAGCGCTCTGTGCTGACGGTGTGAATCTTGCTTGAGATTCTCTCCCTCTCCCTCTGCCCCTCCACCCCCTCTAAAATTAAAAAAAAAAACAAAACGTCTGTTAACTGTCTGTGGTGGTACTGTACTCGTTCTTTATTTATTTATTTTTTTAACTATTTATTTATTTTTGAGGGGCAGAGAGAGAGGGAAACAGAGAATCCGATGCAGGCTGCAGTCTCTGACCCGTCAGCACAGAGCCCGATGCAGGACTCGAACTCACAAACTGCGAGATCATGACCTGAGCCGAAGTCAGATGCTTAACTGACTGAGCCACCCAGGCGTCCCTCACCCTTCTTACAATGGTGTGAGATGATGAAAGGCGTGTCTGAGGAGCAGATGAGGAGAGGGACCCAGGGCATGAGCCACAGTGTGAGGCTACCCTTGGCCCTTTGACCAAACCTCGGGAAGATCATCTGCTTCCAAACCATTTGAATACAAAGTGTGTACCCCATTTACGGGTGGAATTGGCTAGATTTTGTTTTTTCTTCCCTTCCATCTTAGGTCAGTTTACTTCATTCTGTCGGTTGTAGGTCATATGCGGGTGGCCACCGTTCATGGGTGCTGGAGTAACCTGATCCCAGTTTCGACTGGAAGTTCTCATTACGCCTTTTCCTACCGCACTACCCCCCTTTGAAGCAGTGACCTGTGTTCTCCGCTTTTTCCAAATAGGAACTGTGAAATTTGGCTTTAATTTGCTTTTTTTGTGCAGTTGTGTTCTGGTTCTCAGGATCCTAAATTTAAATCAAACCCGTTATAGAGACTCACTGCGGTGAGACTTCGCTTGCCTCCCTGAAACCGTGCAGAGAGAATTAGCTAAGTCCCGCCTTCAGGGAACACTCCAGAGGGGCATCTATATGTGCAGCAATTTGTAGAGGAGATTTAGATATTTTTGCTTCGTGAGTCTGCTTGGCCCAGGTGTGTATTTGATATTACACACCAGCCAGTAGGCGTCCGTAACATACTTGACATTCAGAGCAGATCAGTTAATACTTTCCCCCTCCACAGGGCAAACCTGTTTCAGTAGTAATTATGAAATGAAACATTAAAATAGTGGCCAGTGCAGAGAGTGAATTTTTTCTTTATTTGAATACATAACAGCAAAACATTTTTTAATAAAACCGTACAAAAAGAAATAATACATTTCACTAATGTGTTTTTTGAACTAAGGGGCAAACACATATGTACTTACTGCCTGTAAATGTATTATATCATAAATTTATAGTTGGCAAAAACTCCCCAAAGTTTTCTTTTGCAAAAATGAGATTAAATGACCAGAAAATAGCAGACATTGACATTCTTTGATCTGTTGCATTAGTGTGTGTCCAGTTCTTGGAGAAAATGAGGCAAACATTGTCTTTGATTTCTCGGACCATAAAACCTAGCGTCTTTTGTCATTTCTGTAGCAGCTTTTTTTTTTTAATGTGATTTTTTTTCTATATAAATAGTTTATTTCCTGACATTTTGTTGTTTAATCCTTAATGGCCCTTTTGATGATTTCTGTGTGCTGGTGGTCTTCAAGGAGTTTAGCAAGTTAACTTTCGTGTAATGCTCTTTACTAAGGAATAAGTAACAAACGTAATAACATGAAGTTTAAATACATATTATGAAAGCATACAGCAATTATTTAGAAAGACCCAACAAAAGATCTTACGAGGCCAGAATGTTGTCACTGACACTGTTGAGAACTGCAGGTGTAGAGTGGTCATCAAAAGCAGATTGTCTTTAATCCGTGTGATTGTGGTCTGCAACACGCGCAGACCACGTGGTTATTGTCTATATTCGGTACAGACTGCCTTGACTGTGTGTCACTTTCACTTGGTAAGTGACTGAGTACAATGCTCGCGAGACAAAGCTAGTTTTCTTCCTGCATCTGGGCAGAATTCCTTAGGTCTCCTTTGCAAAAACGTCTTCCTCATTCACTGAATGTTGAAATCACTCAGATGTTCATTCTGAGCCATCTCCTCTCTCTGTTTTCTCCAATAGATAGTATTATAATAGATTTCTCTGGCTTTTTTTTAATTTATTTAAAAAAAATTTTTTTTTAAATATTTATTTATTTTTGAGAGACAGAGTGAGACAAAGTGAGACTGGGGGAGGGGCAGAGAGAGAGAGACAGAATCGGAAACAGGCTTCAGGCTCTGAGCTGTCAGCACAGAGCCTGACGCGGGGCTCGAACCCACAGACTGTGAGATCATGACCTGTGCCGAAGTCGGACGCTCAACCGACCGAGCCACCCCGGTGCCCCATATTTCTCTGGCTTTAAACTCCGTCCACATGCCAATAATGTCCATGTAGTTCTCTTAGCTTTGATTTCTTTTATCCTCACATCTGCATATCCTAGTATCTCCTTGAAGTCTGTCCACTAGGTGTCTCACAGATACCTCAGATTAAAGCAGAATTCCAGGTCCTCTGTACACGTCTTTCCCCCATCGTTCTCTAACTTGGCTGATGGCATCCTCCCAGAAATGCAAGCAAGAGACTCAGAAGGCCTGCTTAACATCCTTAACGACCCCCACCCACCCATCTGATTCATAACCCAGGCATGTGTAGTCCTCCTCCAAAATAAAACTTGAATGGGTGGCTCATGCAGTTAAGCATCTGACTTCAGCTTAGGTCACGATCTCACCTTCATGGGTTCGAGCCCCACGTAGGTGGCATATGTGCACACCGTTCATAGCATTATTCACAGCAGCCAAAAGGTGGAACCAACTCATGTGTCCATCAGTAGATGGATGGATAAACAAAATGTGTGTACACATGGGAATATTGTTCGGCCATGAAAAAGAATGGGATTTTTGTATATGCTGTAACATGGATGGACTTTGAAAACATTGTGCTCAGTGAAAACACCAGATGTGGAAGGACAGATACTGTTCGATTCCATTTATAGAAGATATCTGGAGGGGCGCCTGGGTGCCTCAGTCAGTTGAGTGTCCAACTCTAGATTTCGGCTCAGGTTCACAATCCCAGGGTTGTGGGATCAAGCCCTGCATCCCGCTCTGCACTGAGTATGGAGCCTGCTTAAGATTCTCATTCCCTCCCCCCCACTCCTTCCCTCTCCCCCTCTTCTTCCTCCCCTCCCCGCTCACTCTTGCTCTCTCTCGTGCTCTCCAAAATAAAATAAAAATAAAAACTTCCAAAAAAGTTACCTGGGATAGGCAAATTTGTAGAAACAGGAAGTAGAATAGAGGTTACCAGGGGAAGGGGGCAGTTACTGTTAATGGGCACCAAGTTTCTGTTGGGGATGATGAAATTTCAGGTATACATAGTAGTGATATATAATGTAAATATATGCATGTATATTGAGTGTGAATATACCTACTGCCACTGATTGCACATTTATGGTGGATAAATTGGTTACAGTGGTTAAAATGGTTACATTTACAGATGACTAAAATGATCAACATTATATTAGTGTCTATTTAATGAAAAAGTTTTTTAAAGAAATAAAAAGGAAACCATGAAAATGGGAGTGGGGGCGGCTGGCAGGGTGGGTTTGGCTCACTGGCTGTACTTGGGGATTGTAAAACTCGTCAGTCTCTACTTACACTCATTTCATGCATGTTTTGATTGTAGTTCTTAGTGATGTCAGTGACTGTTTTCTGGGCCCTTTGATGTCCTTCAGTGTTCGAGCTGAGAACCAAGTCTGGAGCCTGAGGAAGCATTTCCTCGTTTGACTTGTTTGCGTCCCCCCACAATTCAGACGTTAAAGTCCCCCAGTGTGATCTTATTTGGAGGTGAGGCCTTTGGGAGGTAATTAGGTTCTGAGGTGGAGGCCTCACGATGGGATTGGTGCCCTTGCAAGAAGGGCCACGAAAGAGATGATGGCCATCTCTGCCACGTGACAGCAAGAAGGCTGTTTGCCAGCCGGCAAGAGCGCCCTCACCAGGAACTGAATTGGCTGACGCCTCGATCTGCAGAACCGTGAGCAATAAACACCTGTGTAAGCCTCGCAGTCTGTGGTAGTTGTGCTGCAGCGGCCGCAACCAGGACGGCTCTCTCTCTAGAATAGAAGTTCCGTGAGGGCAGTGGCTTTGGTTTCCGGGGCCTTGGAACAGTGCCAGGGGCATAGGGAGGCCTCAGTTGATGTGTGTTGAACCGTGCAAGGAATGATTCAGCCTGTGACCCTTTAATCCAGGAGTCGAGCTGGCCGGCCACCTTCTGCCCTAGCCTCTCCCGATCAGTAGCTTCCTCAGAGCAGCGGTGATCGTCAGCCTTGCTAGCATCCTTGTAACAGGAGCGCAGAACGTCCGTAAGAAACATAGCTCCCCTGCCCTTCAGAGCATTTCTGTAGCACCCGAAAGTTGACGGAGAAGTTGTGCCTCCATTGGAAGATTGGAAGGTGAAGGAGCGAGGACAGTGCTGGGAAGAAGTTAAAGAATCCGGTTGCAGTGCAGAGTCCTACCTAGCTCTCGAGCTTAGGATCATTAACCACGTCGCCTGGCCTTCCTGAAGGCATGCAGCTATTTTTGCCCTAGGCTGCTTTGTCTGTAAAGAGGTAACCTGGGATATGTTGTCGAGATCATTCTCGGTCCGAACAACAGGCGTTTGGGCCTAACAGTGAAGTATACACATCTGAGAGTTAGGCTTCCTGGGTTCACACCTGCCCCTTACTGGACTAGTTATCCCTGAGCCGGCTGCTTAGCGTCTCGGTGCCTCAGCCTTTTCTCCTGGAACGTGAACGACCTCATTTGTCCACTTCCAGGGCGATACGTGCTGTAATTAAAACAGTGGCTCCACGTCAACATTCAGTGACATGTTGGCTGCTATTACTATTTTCTGATTCCTTGCAGTGACGAATAACGTTTTCTAAGATGAAGCGTGGTAGGAGAAGAGAGACGCTTAAAGTTTAAAAGTGTCCTGTTCTGTGCTTTTCATCGCCAGGAGTGACGGAACATGATAATGACCAAAGGAATCGAGTAAAGCTACCCTCTGTCTGCATCTTGCCCACATACCCTGATGTCAGCCGTGTGTTTAAGCAGCTGAACATAGTTGTTCAGCAGTAACAGCATCTGTAGGGTTTGGTTTGATTTGGTTTTTGGTCTTGTTTTTTAGCTGGTGGAAAGGTAAGAATCGAATAAGCCTGTTTTCACTTTGGAGAGTCCTTTGGTTACAGCTGTTTGTGAAGCGTTTTGATGAAGAAGCAGAAATTTTCAGTTAGCAGGCATCTGGGGGCGCCTGGGTGGCTCAGTCGCCTAAGCGTCTGACTTCGGCTCAGGTCACGATCTCGTGGTTCGTGAGTTTGAGCCCCGCGTGGAGCTCTGCGCTGACAGCTCAGAGCCTGGAGCCTGCTTTGGATTCTGTCTCCCCCTCTCTCTCTGTCCCTCCCCCGCTCACACTCAGCATGTCTCTCTCAAAACTAAGTAAACATTAAAAAAAAATGTTAAGTTATACCTCAAGGGTTCACGCCACAGGTGGAAATACATCAACTGTATTTTGTGCATCAGTTGGTCTTTATGGCATACAGGGCATCGCTACAGCAGAGAACGGAATTGGAAGGATGAATTAAGAAATTATGATGGTCGTTGAGGTTTGAGATGAGGGTAGGAGCTACCTTGATGGCCATGGGGCAAGGGGAGAAGACCTTTCAAAAATCAGTAGGATTTACTATCTGGGATGTAGGATATTAATGACGGGGGTCAGTATTCCTTATTTTTTTAACCTGTTGGACTTGTGACGATAAGCCCTATGAGTAGAGATGTGCATTCTTGGAACGTGTATTTATCAGGAGCCAATTATGTGCAGACTGAAGGCCCTGGGATCAGAACTGACCCCGTCCTCGTGGTCTCGCGGGAGAAGCCGACAAAAAGCATAGTGCTGTCATTCTGAACTTGCATGAGCACAGGCCACGGGGTCGGGGTGAAGGGCTGGGAGTCCTTAGAGGAGCTGAAAGGCCATCAAAGCCGGAGCAAAGAGTACGGGGGATAACTGGTGGGGCTGGAGTGGGAGGCGTGAGGCCAGCTTCGGGGCGAAGGCTGGGGCAGGAGCTTCCAGTCCGCGGGGCCGCTTCAGGGGTGCGTGTAGGGTAGACAGAGACCAGAAGTCCGAGAGGTGGAGGGAGGAGAAGCCAGTTCCAGAAGTGGGAGCAGCCCCAGGCAAGTGGAGGCGGAGTCAGGAATGGAGAATATCCCAGACCAGCTGAGACGGCCACACTAGCACAGAGGTTTGGCATCGCAGATTTTGGTGACCTTCAAGCAGAAACGGGATTTCAAGAGATGGAGGAGGAAGCCTGGGTGGCTAAGACACGAGGCTTAGCGGCTGTAAATCAGCCGCGTCAGAAGCTGCTCGCGAAAGCCCTTTTTGTAGTTCTTTAACGTATTTGCCCACGCATACATTTTTGCTCCACTAAAAATAATCTTCTGGCGTGTTTCAGATGAAAAAAAAGATATTGACCATGAGACAGTGGTTGAAGAGCAGATCATTGGAGAGAACTCCCCTCCTGATTACTCAGAGTATATGACAGGAAAGAAGCTTCCTCCTGGAGGGATACCCGGCATTGACCTCTCAGACCCCAAACAACTGGCGGAATTTGCTAGGTAAGACGGAAGAACTTGCCTTGCTTTTTAATGGTACAAAGTGCTTGAGTGTCGGCAGCTGTGGTTTTGGTGCCTAAGTTACAAGGGCGGTTTGTATTCTTGCTCTAGGGAAACGTCTGAAAACAAAAGCAGTTAGTTTTATTTTGAGTAGGAACTATGCTGTTAGTGTGAGTGGCACCATTTTAGATCCTTGCAGGCAGAGATGCAGCGAATACTTCTTAATTTCATAATTGATACTGCCTGTGAAAAAACTGCACATAATTTGTTTGGAAGCCGCTGTCTTAACACAACTCCCTCCCCCCACCCCCCCACCCCCCCGCCCGGCGTACATTGTAAATTTGAGGGTATCGTGCCGGACCCAGCTGCAGGGGCCCTGGGCTGCTTCTAGACCTGCGCAGCTGGCCACTGGGAAGGCACGTCCGTTCGTACTGCAGCACGCCATCAGTGAAGCTCCCGGGGTTTTGTTACTTAAAGCTGGCGCGAGAGGATGAGATCAAGCATTTTCAGGGCCAGGACCCCCCGTGACCGTCCAAGGTGAGCAGTCAGGACGATCTGAACCCACTGCAGGTTCGTCTTGTCTGAGACGGGCTGGGTTCCCACAGAAGCCTCGGCCGCTTTTCATGTTGTTTATTTTCCAGTGCCGTTTGGCAGTCGTTATGAGGATGTGAGAACACACTCAAAGACAAACTTGTAAATAAAGTGAAAAGAACTCATAAACTCTGGAGCAGAAGGACTACGTCTTTTCCCAACCTGAGGGTGAATGAAGCCTGGAATAGCCAGGAAATTTAGTTAGGCAGGGACAGGAACAGGAAGAGAGAAATCTTTGTGATCCCACACCATCTGGGAACAGAACGGGGCCCTCTCTTTTCTTTCTCCTGAGAGCAGAGGGGAGTAGATAAGAGCTGGAGGCCCTGGAATGTCCTCGTTTCTCCCAGCCCTGCCGAAAACAAGGTGGGTAACCTCCTGCCATTTGGGGCCTCCATTTCACCACGTGTCAGATGTGTTGTCAAAAAGGGGTTTGTGCCCTTTTGTCCTATCCTGTGAAACTGCAGTCGTGGAGAATCATACGCATTAGCTTATTTCTGACTGATCACGGCTTACCCAAAAAAGTTCAGGCTTCTGTCCTCTTGTTGAGGACACTTTGTCCCGGCTGTTGTTGCCTTCATATTTTAAATACTGGTATGTTACTCAAATATTAACTCCATACTTTCCTCCAAAAACGCAAATAAAAATGGAGTCTGTAGATACATAGTCAGCAGTGAGATTAGAGTATTTGGACAGATCTGAGTCCGATTTCTTGCCAGTGTTTAGTATTGTCACGTATTTTTAAAGTTAGTCACGTCTCGTTACTGCACTTGGACTTCAGTGAGGATAGGGGCTGCTCTCTCAGGGGTAGAGACACGGAGCATAGGAGTCATGGAAAGCTTGTAGAAGGGGTGGCACGTGATCTGAGCCTTGTAGGCGCTCAGATTTGGCGGGCAGACGGGATTTCCTCGGGACTGATGGCTAGTGTGGCATGTGCACAGTGGAAGGTGCGTAGTCAGCCCTCATCCACTATGTGTTCAGAAAAATAGGTTTGGCTGGGAATTCAGATGCTCACAGGGAGACAGTTGGAGTTTAAGAGATCGTTGAGCTCTGTGAGTACTGGGCCAACGTATGTGGACATTTTCAGCGTGAAGCGGGCGGGGCCAAAGGTGTGTGAACAGTAGAGAAGGGGCTCTGTGATCAGAGGTGGACGTGGAGAGGATTCCGTTTCAGCCGTCTCCAGGCTGGCTTGGTGCAGGTGCAGCCAGCAAGAGGGAGAGGTCACGGAGGCCCGAGCCAGGACTGTGGCGGCCAGACTATGAAAGAATCGATGTGATCAACGTGGCAGGGGATGGTGGAAAAAGTTGAGAGCCAGTCCGGCTGTGTGTCTCAGCGAGAAAGGAATCAAAATGGATGTTCAAAGCTTCGCACCTTAGGTGACAGGAGATTGGGAGAGGGTGCCGGTCTGGGGTTCGGGGTCGGCAGTGTTTGGTTTTAGATGCTAATGAGTCATCCCTGTTGGACTCGAGGTGGTTTCAGGAAGTAAGTTAGGGCTAGACTGCTCTGATGCGGGGGGTGAAGCCGGAAGGTGCCTCGGACGGATGTGCCGTGAGAGGGTGGTTGCTGAGCGGAAAGACCGCAGCACAAAGGCTTGGGAAAACCCTGTGCCCGGAGGGCAAGGGAACCAGTGACAGCAGAGAGGGCCCGTTCATGCAGATAGGGGGTGGATTGGGAGAGTAAGGACAGCATCACCGAAGCCTCTGGGCTGGTCAGAAGGTCCGAGAGAGGGACAAATAACATTTCTCTAAGTTCGACATCACGAAGTATTTCAGTGGAGGAGCAGAGGGTAGAGGCAGGGTTTTACGGAGAGAAGGAACCTGGGGCTGGTGAGCAGAACGGTGACCCTCGGCCTTGTTCCCTCTCGCTGACGAATTGGGGTCGCTGATCTGAAAGCTCGGCCCTATACTCAGGAGGCCCGTGTCACTGTTGCGGAGTAGACGTTTCTGCTCGTTTTCATGTGGCCTTGCCTGGGCATCAGGGCTGTCTTCAACCCCACAAAATCCGAATGAGACTGTTCTTCACCAGCAATAATTAGAAGACAATGGAGGCACGTTTTGCGATTTGTGAGGAAAAGTTACTACAAACCTGGAATCCTTGATCCAGCCAAGCTGCCAGTCAAATACCAGGCAAAATAGTGGCGATTTTAGACACGGAAGGATTTGTTTGGTGTTGCACGCACCCTTTCTGGGGGGGTCACCTGCAGATCTACTCCAGCACATCCAAAGAAGCCTTCCTAAAGAATCTGGTGAACAGACAGTCAAGAAGGCAGCTCTGAGGCAGGCTGGAAACACGTTCAACTCAGAATAGAAAGTTGGGTGAGTTGTAAGAGTTTCTTCGGGAAAAGTTGAGTTCGTTCCGCAGTGGGAATGGAGAATGGGTAGGAGGGGAAGCCAGGAGGTGTTAGTGGTACGGGAAAGAGTTTTCTAAAAAAGGAAGATGATCAGAAACCCCCTGAAGAGAGAGGCAGTGCTAAGAAAGCCATGGCCTAAAAATGGGCATAAATTTGATAAAGTGCAGAGAACGTGTTTGCCCCGACTCTGCAAGTCTCTCCGCGTCCTAAAGCCCCCACGTGGGGCCCCTCGAGCAGGAAATGCGGCCCTAGTGCACAGGTACGTTCTGCAGTAGGCAGTGTGTGTACGTAATCTGAATGTAGTGTGTGTCTCTTTGCTAGTGAGCCTGTTAAAGATTTCATTCTGTGTACGGAATAGAATGAGATCTTGCTCTTCCTGACGGTGTATACAAAAGTGGGGGTATACGGTTGGGCGCACGCTCATCCCTGTTGTCCATAGTGTCGTGGAACGGGTCATGTCAAGCCTTCCCAGTCTCTAATTGGACGGTGGCGGTGGTGAGAGATGCTAGAGCCTGGAATGCCCTATTTTGTTAGGTCTTTGCATTTTGAGAATGGGTGTGACCAGCTGCCGAATAGGGTTCTGCAGGGGCCCTGGCACTGGGGACGGGGGCTCTGAAAGCCAAAGACAGAAAGGCACCAAGTTTCCAACTGTCGGTGGCCAGACCCCGTCGTCTTCATCTGTAAAGACCCACAGAACTTGCTCTGCTGGCCTCCCGTCTCTATCCACCTCCACTCTGTGACTCAGCTGTTGGCTTGAGGCGGCGTGTTCGCTGCTTTTCCCTCTCCTGCGTGCGCCCCGGACCTGAAAACTGAGCGAGGAATGGTTCGGGTGCCCTGCCACACCGAGCCTAGAAAACCGGTCAGTGGTAAATTGGTTACACGCGTGGGAGCAAGTGTAAGAAATCGGGGCTTTAATTTGAAAGTCCTGGTATTGGGGCGGTGCCTTCGTTCTTTTTGATACTTGAAAAAGTGGTCGGTGGGTGGGACCAGGCGAGTTCCACTTCCTGGTGAAATCAGACAAGCTGTGTGCCCTTTTCATCAACTAAAGTCAGCCCTTGGGAAACCCGTAGTCTAGAACGAGCAGAATTAAGAGCAGTTAGGTCAGTCCCAGCTTGGTCATTTTTGTCGTTGTCCGCTCCCACCCCGAGACTCCTTCATGGGGTCAGCATAGAGAGGAGATGTGCTAGTGGGGCCGAGAGGACCATCGTGGGAATATGTACCGTCTGCTTCGCTCATCTGTCTGGGGCAGCGGTATTCTCTGCACCGGGAAGGGAGGGGAGCTGCGGCTGTGGGTAGAGCCATGCCCCGGGGGCCTTCCGCCCCAGCCCCACCAGCACGGTCACGGTCACGGTCACGGTCACTCACGGTCACAGTGGGGGTTCTGGTCTGGAGGCGACGAAGCTTGTTTGGCAGCAAACGGGCTGATTTTCATTCAAGAATCGGCTCCTTCAAAAACGCTCCATCTTGGCTTCTGGGGCAATTTAGAACTTTGGCGGTTTCCCCCTGCTGAAAATTGTGCCAGGAAACTCCTGCCGGTTTTGGCCCCGGAGTCCAGGCTTTGCCGGGTTGTTCCCTCCACGTGTGCGGAGTGAGCTGGTGGGAAGCCGGCGGCCAGGCCACCGGGAGCCCGGGCCCCGTTTCTATAACAGAGCGAGAAGCTTCTCTTGTTGGCTGCCTGGCTCCTGCTTGTAATTCGCAATACATTGAAGGCGCCTTTCTGTTTGTGCCATTTTTCTTCAGTCTCTCAGCCCTTCAGTTGAAAACGGGGGCTTAGAGCACCAGAACCTTCTGGGTTGTTGAGTCTGACTGGCTTTTTTTTTTTTTTTTTTTTTTTTTTTTTTAAGGAACGAACTCCTTTTTAGCTAGGCCCACTTAGCACACAGCCGGGGATAATAATAGCTGCCATTCCCCCAAGAGCTTCGTGTACATCATCCCTTTCAGTCTTGGCAGCTCTAAAGCAGGTAGCATTCTGCCTTTTTACAGAGTAAGAAACTGAGGCTGAGAAGTTCAGTGATTTGCTCAAGGTCACGCGGCCATAGGAGTCCCCGCCAGGTCTGCCCCCGTCCTGGCTCCGCCACAGCGCCTAGCCACCGTCCCTGGTGTCCTTTGCAAAGGATCCCAGTCAAGGAGAAACTCCAGTCCTGGTTATTCTGAGCAGTTGGGACGGGCTGAGGAGATGCTCTGAGTAGCAGCATAGGATTTTAGTCTTTTTAAAATTTGTTCTTTTTTAGGATTTCAGCCACTTTATTTTGTAGGTTTATATATCAGTTGGCGCCACGAAGATTTTAATTTTAGTCTTTATTCACACACACACACACACACACACACACACAACTACTTTTCAATCTAGGTTTTGGAAAATGACCTTTTCAGTGTTTGCCTTCAAGTAAAATGTAAAAGGTACCAACATTACTGCCTCGTTTGCCACTCTGTAGTGAAGGAGGATTTGCCAAGGAACTTAAGAGTGGCCGCAGTTAAGCCTTCCACTTCCTTCTTGAGTCCAAGGGTGTTTGTCCAAGTACATTTTAAACTTTCTAAAATCAGTGATACTGCTAAATGCTGGCACACATTTTGCAAATGACATTTTAAGAAGAATACCATTTCGATAATGGTAATAATGACATTTAAGAAATCAAGAGTTTGGTAAATGGTACAGGGTACTATGCTCTTTAATTTAGTGTATATTTGAAAATTTCCATGATCAACATTTTTTGAAAATCAAGTTCCTAGGAATAAATTTAAGAAACTGTATGGAAGGTAGCGTGGGCACACCTGTCCTACTGATGCAGGCACCTCACTGACATTGACCCCAGATGGGTGGGACAGGAAGTGGTTGTCTGTGACTTAATCTGTCAGAGTCGGTTTATTAACGTAATTTGCATAGAGTGAAATCCACCCTCTCTTAGGTGAGTGCCACCTGAGAGAATTTGGACAGGCGCAGTCATGTAGCCACTTCCGCAATCGAGACAAAGAGCATTTCAGTGCAGTCGTCAAAGGATGAACATTATAAAGACTGAAGCTTGGTTCTTAATATACCCTTTTTTATTTTTAATAAAATACTACTGACTGGAGTAGAACCCTCTCATGTGAATCACTGTTGTCTTCCGAACTCTGCTGTTACCTCCAGGTGGCGCAGTGGCACCAAATTTCTGTTCTCCTTAGTTCTGCGAGCTCGTTCTTGAGCTCCAGGATTTAGTGGTGTTTAAGATAACCGGATAGTTCAGAGCCCTGTATACAAACAGGCACTTAGAAAGTATCTGCTAACTGATGGGGTGATCTTCCAAGTCCAAGAAAGAACGTGCTTTCTACAGGGTTGGAATGGGGGCGGGTACCAAGACGAAAATGCTCTGCTAGAATTTAAAGTGGGAAGGGTATGCGGCTTTGAACAAACTCCTTAGAAGTAAATTACACATCACTTCTCGGGCCTTTTGGCTGAGATCAAGTGAAGTGTAGAAATAAGTCACAGCCACCAGGTAAATTGTTTCAATGACGCTCGCCCAGGGATGGAGAGTTTTAACTAGGTGACTACGTGAGTTCAGGTTTTATCAAATGGAAGCTTCCGGTCGCCCTTTTCCCAGACCGAGGGTGAAGAAGGGTATTGTTAGGGCCTTGGCTAACTTAAAGAAGACCACAGAGATCTTTTGTACCGAAAGAGCGCTGGTAAGTTAGCTCTTCTTGGGAAGGCCTCACTGACTCTCTTGCTTACCTGTTAACTGTGTGTCCTCACCTAGGAGCGTGAGGTGACAGACGTAGGGACAGGAGAGAACGTCTGTTTCAGAGATGTAAATCTGTTTTTCTAGTTTTTCTAGGAACTCTTAATCTCTCACCCCTCTACCACACACAGATCTGTAGGGAGTATTTGGAGAGAGAGTTTTGACAAATGACCAAAGGTTGGTTCAGTGGAAATAGCAGGTAGGTAAGCTATCAAATCAGCAAGCTCGCTGGGTAGTGACTCGGCACAGGGCTCTCCCCGCTGCCCACGTACGTGATCAGGCCTCTTGTTTTACCCGGTCCCGGAGCAGGGCCAGAAATCGCTGTCACTTAAAAAAAAAAAACGCACTTATTTTTTGAAAAATGGTAATCTCCCCCCCCACCGCCACCAAAAGTAGTATGATAAAAATTAAACAGTGGGAAAGGGAAAGGGAAAGGGTATGGGGTGTTCCCGTCCCGCCTGGCCACCAGGGGCTCCCATAGGAACCCATAGGGGCTCCCCCGTCAAGCCTCGCTACCAACAGTTTGTTACTGTGTCTCTTTCCAGAGATAATGTAAGTAATTCTGTTTACAAGAACTATTCTGTACCTTTTAAAAAAGTATTTTAAAGATAAGGCCCGTCAGTATGAAATGAACCCTCCCCCCCCTTTTTTTGTAGCGGTATCGGAGGGATGTATGTCCAAGACCCTCCCGTACCTGCCGCTTCCTTTTCACAAGGCAGCTTTACCATCACAGCTGCTGCCCCTGGACACCATGCTTTGCTCCCGCTAGGAGATTCCTCTGTGGTCTGGGCTGGTGGTCTCTTGTGTTATTTAAAGAGCTTGAAGGAAAGAGCAGGTCCTGGAAGCACCCTGACCTCAGGGCCGGTCCGTTCTGAGCTGCCCCCGCTCACTCGCTGGGAGACCCTGGCAGCGGCCCCACCTCCGTGAGCGCCAGCTTCCGCATCTGTGAAATGGGAAGGTGCTTCCCGGTCACGGGTGCTCGCTGCGGTGGTCGCATCCCTTCCCTCCTGGACGCGTGTTGTGATCTTAGTGGTTTGTATCTATAAGGAAAACATTTCAGGGGCTATATGATTTATGCCAGATGAGTCTACCCACTCCTACAAATCTCTTTCTCTCTCTTCTTTTTTTTTTTCTTTTTTTTTTTCTTTTTTGGTAAGAATGAAGCCAAGAAAAATTAAAGAAGATGATGCTCCAAGAACAATAGCTTGCCCTCATAAAGTAAGTAATGCTAGGGGGAAGGTCTTCGTTAAACTGCCAGCAAAGATTTAGAGAGCTCCTGAGAAATCTGCACTTTAATTTCCATCTGATCATTAAGCGAGGAACTACAATCTTTGGTTTCTAAATTCAGGAGGCTCTGTTTGTGATGTAAGTTTTGTTGTTCAGTAAAGGCCACTTAAATTTAAATGGTATTAAATGGGGTTACTGTAGGGTGCCAATGTTTTTACTCTTATTATATATTGAATATGCAGTGTTAGGATTTTATTTCTCCTTATTGGATCATTAACAAGTCAGTCTTAAGACTTGGGATTGTGTCTCACCCGCGGACCTTCATGGGACTGTAAACTCATTGTGGAAATTTGGAAATTATTTTGGATGTCACTAAAGCAAGCCTAATAAACTTCATATCCTGCATAATTTTCTTAATTTACCCTGTCAATTGTGTGTTACTCGAGGGGTGCTTAATTGTTTTCAAATGTGGTTAGCCTTCCAAACAGAAGGCCGGTCCAAAAAGTCCTTGGAGGTGTTGGCTGGGTGTGTTTCACACCTAATTGGATGGATGGAAAACTAACAGATAAAGAAGTACCACGTAGGCGAAGAGAAAGAAGAGAGAAATGTTTAATGGAATAAAGAATGTTTTTTAAAGATCGACAGTTGGAGGAGAAGTCTCAATTGGTCCTCGTGTTGGCCTCCCGGCTTCTTTGCGTCCTTTTTTTAACGCTCTCACCGTGGAGATCTTGAAGTGGGACACTGTTTCCTGTGGGGCCAAAAAGCAAATAAGCATTTGAAAACAGTTACGCCTTCCGAGCCTGTCGTCCCCTCTAACTTCTCTGTGTCCTCCTTTTCCAAATTACGTTTTTGAAAATCCCATCTTCTAAATGGAAACCCAGACTGAGGGTCAAAGCGGAAAAGCTGTGGCTCTCCCCTCCCGGGAGGACCCCGGTGTGCTGTCCGCCCACCCCACTCCTCCATCCCTGGACAGCAACTGCAGAAGAAACTGCCAGGGCCGCGAGGCCATGCTTCTCGGGAGCACCACGTGCCCGCCCGCCTCCCCGCCCTGCCCTGGTGCCCGCGCGCCTGCTTCTCTTCTGGTGTCTCACCGAGTCAGTTTCTTCTGCAGTTGTCCTTCCTTGGAGACGCTCTTCTTTCTCTGTCAAGAAAGGGGAAGAGGCAAAGAGAGAAGAGGGAACAGTAGGCGACGGAGGACAGCCCATTCTTGCAGCACAGAATAAGGGGCCCACCCAAGGTCGTGGTGGACAGCCGCCAGTTCACCTCCTTTGGTTTATCAGGGCTTGTGTTACTCCATCGGGGTGGGGGTGGGGGTGGCCTATCAGGTGAGGCGGCTGCGGTGTGGCCGGAAGCCAGGGTGCTGGGTTCTATTCCCAGCTCGGCTCCTACTAGCGGTGTGACCTTGGGCAAGTCTACCTGAAGACATCTCTGAGCCTCAGTTTCCTCTTCTGTAAGAAGGGTTTGCGTTAAATGAGAAGGCCCTTTCCAGCTAGCTGGTTTTTTGTCTTAAATGATACAACATTTCTATTGTAATACTAAGTAAAATTTAAGGGGGGGCGTTGGGGGGTTACGTGGTTTCTTGTATCAGTGAAGGCGATTAAGCGGTTGGATCCTTTGTAACAGCTGCAGTGTGAACCACTAAGCTTCTCTCTCTGTTCGAAGGGCTGCACAAAGATGTTCAGGGATAACTCTGCCATGAGAAAACATCTGCACACCCACGGCCCCAGAGTCCACGTCTGTGCAGAATGTGGCAAAGCTTTTGTCGAGAGCTCAAAACTAAAACGACACCAACTGGTTCATACTGGAGAGAAGCCCTTTCAGGTAGAGCCAGTCCCTTCCCCTTCCCCGCCGCCTGCAGGTGTAGGCAGGGCCGTGGGTGCTCGGGAGACGCAGCCCAGAGACCGAGCACTCTGAGTGCTCTTCTGCGAGAGACAAAACTGGTGTCCCAAGGAAATACTGAGAAGGGCTGCCCGGCTCTCGACTTCCCCACAGGCCGGATCTCAGGTCCTGGAGGCGGGCTGTAGGGTGGGGGTGGGAGGGGGGGTTGAGGGGGCGTATCTCACCTGCAGGGAACAACAGGATTGCTCACGTAAGCCTAAAACTGCATTGCTAGTGCGCTCACGGTGGTGTGCAAGCAGTTTGTTTCCTGTGGTTGATTTAAGCATGTTGAGTTCCTAATCGACCGGGAACTCACGACATCTTACCGGACGAGAATAAGGATAGTTAACGTTTTGTCTTGTTTTTTAGAAACCCGTGACCAGTGAACGAACTAGCAATACAGCTCTAACGGGGTTCTTTTTTTTTTTTGTAACTTTTTTAAATGCTTATGGAGCACAAGCGGGGGGTGCGGTGGGGGGCAAAGAGAGGGAGACTCAGAGTCTGAAGCAGGCTCCAGGCTCCAGGCTCCGAGCACTCAGCACACAACCTGATGCGGGGCTCGAACTCCCAAACCGTGAGATCATGACCTGAGCCAAAGTCAGATGCTCAACCGACCGGGCCACCCAGGCGCCCCTTATTTAACTTTTATTTAAGTAATATCTGTACCCCATGTGGGGCTCAAACTCACGACCCCAAAACCGAGAGTCACATGCTTTTCTGACAGCCAGCCTGGCATCCCAACATGGTGCTTTTGACACTTGACGCCAGAACTCTTCCTAATCATTTGTTTGTTGACTTATTTAATGTTGGTTTAGATTAGAGAGACCGTGCGCTAGCAGGGGAGGGGCAGAGAGAGACGGAGACAGAATGCGAAGCAGGCACCAGGCTCCGAGCGGTCATCACAGAGCCGATGCTGGGCTCAAACTCACACGAGCCGTGAGATCGTGACCTGAGCCGAAGTCAGACCCTTAGCCACCTGAGCCACCCGGGCTCCCCTCATTTGTAGTTTCGTATTTGAAACATCGACAGAAATACGAACACCTTAACATGATACTGAGGGAGATTCTTGGTATTTCTCCTCCCTCGTATTGAAATAAGTCGTGAGGCGGGTTCAGGAGTTACCCGGTGACGGGACGGGCACGCTTCCCCAGAACAGGGAGGGAACGGCGTCTGGTGAGGGGAGCGGGCCGTTCCGTGGCGCAGCAGCCAGCTGCTCGCGCCCTCGCGGCCTGGTCAGAGTCTGAGCGGGTTCTCTCTGGTCTCTCCTGGACAGTGCACGTTCGAAGGCTGCGGGAAGCGCTTTTCACTGGACTTCAATTTGCGCACACACGTGCGCATCCATACCGGGGACAGGCCCTACGTGTGCCCCTTCGACGGCTGTAATAAGAAGTTTGCTCAGTCGACTAACCTGAAATCTCACATCTTAACACACGCTAAGGCCAAAAACAACCAGTGAGAAGAGGAACGGAGAAGACCCTTCTCGACCCCGGGGAGCATCTTCCAGGAGTGTGATGGGGAATAAAGACGCCTCTCCTTTGTATATTGTTTCTAGGAAAGAATTTTAAAAATGAATCCTACACACCTAAGGGACATGTTTTGATAAAGTAGTAAAAATTAAAAAAAAAAAAAAAAACAAACTTTAATAAGATGACATGGCTACGATGCTCTGTCTTGCTCTGTAATCTCGTTTCAAAAACACGGTGTTTTTGTAAAGTGTGGTCCCAACAGGAGGACAATTCATGAACTTCGCATCAAAAGACGATTCTTTATACAACAGTGCTGAAAACGGGACTTCTTTTCACATTCTTATAAATACGAAGCTCACCTGTTGCTTACAATTTTTTTAATTTTGTATTTTCCAAGTGTGCATATTGTACACTTTTTGGGGATATGCTTAGTAATGCTACGTGTGATTTTTCTGGAGGTTGATAACTTTGCTTGCAGTAGATTTTCTTTAAAAGAATGGGCAGTTACATGCATACTTCAAAAGTATTTTCCTGTAAAAAAAAAAAAAGTTCTATAGGTTTTGTTTGCTATCTTAATTTTGGTTGTATTCTTTGATGTTAACACATTTTGTATAATTGTATCGTATAGCTGTATTGAATCATGTAGTACCAAATATTAGATGTGATTTAATAGTGTTAATCAATTTAAACCCATTTTAGTCACTTTTTTTTTCCCGAAAAATACTGCCAGATGCTGATGTTCAGTGTACTCTCTTTGCCTGTTCAGTTACAGAAAGTGGTGCTCAGTTGTAGAATGTATTGTACCTTTTACCACCTGATGTGTACAGCCCATGTAACAGAAAGGGCAACAATAAAACAGCAATCCTACAGAAAGAATACGGCAGAGAAAGCTCTGTAAGCACAGTCTTATTTCCTTTTGTTGTCCAGAATAATTCCAATTCTTGAGCCTCCCAGAAATTGGAAGCCAAATAAAGCAACTGAAGTTTCCTTTACTTTCGCGCTCAGCTACGGTGACTGGTGATTGAAGCAGCACATAGATGTTTTGGTCCTTCCTACGCGTGCTGAGCTCTGAGAGCGAGTAGGTGACAGGCGTCCCGAGTTAAGGAACTACCTCAGAGGACCCCCAGCCGGACCCGTGGGAGATAGGATTTTGATTTTAGCTCCCCCAGCAAAAGCGTGGCTGAAACAGTCGTGCCCCGGCCTGTGCGCGCGCTCCAGGTAAGCTGGCGACCAGGCGGGGCGCGAGCAGAGGGGGCAGCGGGCGCCTCCGCGGCTCGGGAAGCGCTTCCGGTTCTTGGCTGTTGGCTTGAGAGCCTTGGCTCCCCCCGTCCGGTGGGGTCTTCGCACGCTGGCAGATGCAGCAGTTGAGTGCCCAGCGGCTTATTAACGTCACGCTTCCAGCCGGGTACCGAGCGCAGATTGGCAGGGTGATGCGATGATTAAGAAAGTTGTACTCAGTGAGTACTTGACCTCTCACGTTGTGACCTCCTAAATGTACGATTATAATTTTTGAATTTTACTTCGAGTCCCATATCGGGCTCGTGAGAATGTTTTATAAGCCGCCAAGATAACAGCAAAATCCCATGTATTCAAAATGCAAACACACCGGGTGTCTCTGTGCTGTAGGCTTGACTCTGCAAGGTAACTGACAAACTAGCTAATGCCTGAGATTTATTTACAAGATGTCCAGGACACCATCAGGTCCAAGATGTAGCCCTGTCTCTTCCACCTTCTCCATCGGTCCTGCACAGGAGGGCTGGTGACCTAATGACAGTGACCCTATGGCTCTCCGGAATTTTGAAGTGCCTTCTGAATCATAAGATGAAAATTTTAACTTCAGACGCTTTGTTTTATTCGTTCAGAATCTGTTATCCATTGGGTAGTTTGATGGAAGTGAGTTAATGAGAAGACCCCAGCTGTTCTCTGGATAAGCCAGGCTTTGCTGTATCTGGCAGTCAGGAGAGAGGTAAGCCCGCGGTGGAGGTCCCCTTCAGAGCCGCGCGCCCCGGCGCGCGCCCGCTTCTTTGGCCGGACCTGGGGCCGAGGCCTCTGCCGAGGCCCGTGGCGGAAAACGCCCGTACCTTCCCTCCCCACCCTCAGGTGAGCAGTCTCTGGGTGGCCGTACCGAATGCCACTCTGGTGGGGTGGCCGTGTTAGGAGTCTGGAGCCTCGTCCCCTCCACCCCACCCCGCCCAGCGCCGCCACACGGGAGCCCGGTCCCCGCGCTGTCCTCAGGACTTCCGCCCGGGGACCCACGGCAAGACAGACTTGTGTCGCGCCAGCAGCCCCAAGAGCCACGCCGTGACCTACAGAGAAGCCAGGCTCCCACGTGGAGCGAGGTCCCCCTTCCTCTGTGCCTTGATCCTTGGGGGATGCCTCGGTCATCTCTTGCGCCCCTTTCGTCTCTGAGTGAACCGTCGTCGCTCCCCGGGACTGCTTGCCCGTGTGTCACCTCTCAGTCTGCAGAGTTCAGTGCTGACGGGAATTTGATTGGGGGTTTGAAGACCACGTAAGGTCCCGGGTTCCTCGGCGGTAATCTCCGTTCCCAATAGTGTAGGAAACGAATCAGCGAGTGGCGGTGTTAAGAGTAGCTTGTTCTCATTGGCTGGAACCCAAACCCGTTTTGCTTGTGGTGAGAATTTATAATTTTGCTAAAGATGTGATTTACTAAAATTGGAAGTGGTGTTCTAACAGTGAGTCACTTGTCTTGAGGATTAATCTGATTTATAAGTAATACTGATAGACCTATTTTCTTACATCCCAGCGGAAACAAATGCACGTTTCTAGCGTATGTAATATAAAAACTCCAGAGGATAAGTTTACACTTTACAAGAAGTTGTTTTCTATTTTTGGATTTCTTATTATTTCCCCCCCTTTTTGGTAGTGGGGCTCAGGGGGAAGCATAATATTTGTATAAAGAACCGTCACCCCAGAGTGACCTTTATTTTCCAAGGTGACATTGAACTCACGCTGTTGGTTTCACGTGGTGTTTGTGTGCTGTGCCTAGATTCAAGGCCTGAGGATTTGAGGAAAATCAAGATTTCCCCCACCCCCACCCCCCATTCGGTTTTCATGTGCAAGTTCTTTTAAACGTCACTTATTTTGCTGGATCTGAGGGAAGTAAGGCCCTTTGACAGCCTAGTATCTCGGTGCCTGCCAGTGTTTCCGAGCAGAGTTCTAGATGGTGTCTTCACAGAGGAGAGTCACTTCCGTTCAGCCAGAACCCAGGGAGATTCGCGGTCGGCCTGAGCAGTTGCGGTGCCGTGAGGGGGCTTTACTGCCGCCCCCGCTCTGCCCAGCCACACTTAGCCACTGTCACTCACCTCCGAACGTACGTCCGAGGCGCAGGGACCCCTGGCCCTCCCGGAGACCCGACGACCCCGCCCGCGCCCCGCACGGGCAGCGAGAATCCATCATTTCTTGTCTGACCCGTCTGTGGCCTGAGACGAGCACGGCTTAGGAGAGCCGTGCGTTATTCCTCTTTTGATTCTTAAGTTCCTTCTGTTTTCTGGACATCTGACCACCAGCAAGAGCAAGGATCCCAGAGGTTTGGTGTAGCGGGAGAGCGGAAGCTGTTTACAGGCGTTCCCTTTACGCCACGACCCTGCCGGGAGGCCTCCTCCTGGCCTGCCTGTCGTTGGGTGGCCGCAGACGCCCAGCCTTAGGGGGCAGGGATACTCGCCTAACTTCGTAGCCCTTTGTCCTGGCTCCTGTTGGCATCGGTCAAGTCCGGCGGGTGATGGCAGCACCCAGACTTCACCCCCGAGGCAGGGGAGGAAGCCCAGGTTGCAAGCTCTGCTTCCTTGCCGCTCCGGTCACGCCCTCCACTGCCCCCTGACTTACCGGCCTCGGCCTCCTTTGTCACCGCTCACGTTGTGCACAAGTTCCCTGCTTGCCCGAACGGTGTGAACGCAGGCCCTTCAGAGCAGCGGCGTCAGGCTCCTGGCAGTCCCTTCAAGCCGGAGAGGATGCTGGAAGGTGCTGGAGAGGATGTCTGAGCTGGGACCGTGCGGAGACGGTGGGAGGGGGTGGGTGGCGTACTGCTGAGGCGCTTCTTCCGCTCCCCTTACAACAGCTGGAAGGGAATGTTGGAACGAAACGTCGGCCTTGGTTAGGTCAGCAGGCAAACGGGACTCCCCGCGAGCCGGTCACCCCGCTCCGCTCCCCGTGTTTCCGACCAGCGTTCTGCGAGTCTGCAGAGGGTGAGCGGGTGCGGCGGGATCACGTTCCATCGAAGTCGCGATGATTGATTTTCCACAGAGCGGCAAGTTTGACCCAGTTGACAGCTTTTTCGTTCAAGACAGGTGCCGCGAGAAACGGCATCGGGATGTCGCGGGGAGGGGGCAGGCGCCGCGCTGTGTTCTGTCTGCTGCCCTATCTGGGGGCCACGCGATGTCTGCGCACATAGTGGAGGGCAAGGGGCATCAGTACCGAACAGAGTAACCTTGTTTCTGCGACATCCGTAACTGTTAACCAGGCTCTAGTATCTCCGGACGGTGATTGGTCAAGCCATTTTCATAGAACGATTCTGTTTTTATTCACTTTCTGGTAACTTCCGTAGGCCCTGACTCAAGGACTTAGCGTCATGTCTCATGTACATCTTTTCTTAAATGTTCTCTGCCATTTCTGGAATTGTCCTTGGTTTTTCCTTAGCTCATAGGTCATAGATGCAGAAATATTATAGTATTTAAGGCATCCGCATCAAGCATCAGATGGCTTTGCATCCAGAAAAACATTTAACGATAACTCCGTTTGAAGCACCACGCATGTGTAACATGGCTCTATAAAATATAATAAACGCATAACGTTGTTAAGCTTTTCAATGCCTGTGGTTCTCGTTTGTCCCCCAGTCCTCCAAGCCGCCTCTCCCCGAGTCTCCTTACACGGGACACCTGGCCACAAGCTGCCTGGGGTGGCTCCTCTGGGTTTCCTTCCGGCACGGAAATGGAAACGCACAGGATTCCACCCGTGCTGGCGAGAACTGCTTCCTGAACATCCCTCCGCTCCGAGATGGGCCGATGGGCCAGAGTTTTCATGAAGAGCCCGCCCGCTTTTCAGAAAGCACAGCACGGCCAAATGACATTCTCATGGCCCACTGATGCCCAGTGGCAGTTCTGGGAGCTCCGGTGCCTAAAAGAAGGGCTTACTAACTGGGATAAGACTGAACAGCCTGATAAACTATATACCGAGAGCTCCTGAGGATTTGGCTAAAAGCAAAATGCAGAGGAGCGTCCTGCTCTGTCCTGGCTGGGGCCCTGGTGTCTGCTGTACTGATCGAGGAGATTCATGTGACTTTCCCTCTTTGCTAATGATGGAAGGGGCTGCTGACAGAATGTTGCTGAGGTGGCGAGTCCCAGGCCCGCGTGAGGCCCAGAACTGCTGAGCGAAGGCTTGAGGTAGAGCTGAGCTGAGGGGTGGCCGTGGTCGAAGATCGAGTGTGCATTTCTGGGTTTTAGATGGGAAGGAAGCGAGGTCATGGAGGGCTGTGGAATCGTTTCCGTGGGCACCCCCGCATAGCGGTGAGGCCAGCGTCCCTCCTTTGCCCTTGTCCCTATCTCCAGATGGCTGTGGGGACATTCGTTGAGAACCTAACTTGCCCAGGACCATGCTCGACACGGTGAGCACCGTTTCATTTTCTCCTCCAAACTGCTCTGGGAGGAGCTCTGCGGCACAGCCCCATGTCGTGGTCTAGGGTCACTGGCAAAGGTCCCAGCAGTCGGGATTCAAAACCCAGGCCTGCCTGCCTTCCTCCTGCCACTGGGCCCGCTGCCTGAGTGGCTCTCCGACCCCTTACGAAAAAGCCGCAGTCCCTATTTAGGGGGCAGTACCGTACCCGCCCTGCCCAGAGTCTTCGAGGGCATTCCTGGCCTTGGAAGCTGGCTCCTGGGGCTGCTCACTAGTGGCCAACAGGCCTCAACCCCTTATTCTGGTTCCCGGCTGCTCCTCTCCAGCTTCCTGCAGTCACTACTGAGCCAGTCTCCTAGCTGGGGCTCTCACCACCCCACCTGAACCTGCAGTGGCTCCCCTCTTCCTGCAGAACAGGAAGCTTTCCAAAGCTTTCCACCTATGCTCAAAGCTAAGCCCCAGCCCTGACCTACTTTTCCAACCTCTCTCTCCCACCGCTCTTCACCTTCTCCTTGCAGTTTTTCATTTCCAAAGCTTCCCCTGCCCTGGACCTCCCAGGTTCGCTCATTCGTGCAACAGTCCGGAGGGCGAGCTGTGTGTCAGGCGGGGTTTTCCGTGCTATTGGAACTTGGCATTACAGCTAGCAGGGCGGTGGCAGGGCGGGCTCTGAGGAAGCTTGTGCCTAGCTGATAGTGACCTGGATCGAGCCCCCCCCCCCCCCCCCATCATCCGTTACATGTTGCTTATGTACTAGTCCCCATGAGTCCCAGGAGCTGGTGGCCAGAGCCCCTCTGCGGCCCTGGCGGGGCGGGGGGACTGCCCATCCTCCCCTCCCCACCGCCTGGCCTTGGCAAATTCCTGGTCGCCTCTGCCCTGCCCTCCTTCCCGGGCTGCTGGGCCGGCAAGGCCCGAGGGTTCCTCGCTGTGCGCCTCCACCTCCGGCCGCAGGGGGCGCTGTGCCCGGCCGCTCTCCCGCCCCGCGGAGAGGGGTGGGGCCAGGTGCGCGTGCGCGCGGCGCTGGCTGCCCGGGGGCCCGGAAAGCCAGCCCTTCTGGGAAGCCGGGGGATTTCCGGAGCCCGCTGGGGCGGGGACGCTTGGGGTCCCCTCCTGGGCGGCAGCGCCTGTCGGGGGCTCGAGCACGGCTGGTGGGAGGGGTCGGGGAGGGGGGTGCGCAGCCCCAAGTGCAGATGACCTTGTGCAGATGGGCCGCCGGGGCTTCGTCTTCCTCGGCGCGGGCTGCGGGGCCTTCTCCCTTGGGAGGGCAGCCCGGGCGGCCGCGGGAGGCCGCAGGGCAGGGGAGCCACTCCGGGAGGGCTCCTGGTGCACCCCCCAGACCGGAGGGGCCGGGGGGAGAGGCCCCAGGCAGCCGACCACTCCCGTGTCCCGGGGAGAGTCAAAGCCCGGTGTCGCGGAGGGTGGGGGAGGGGGGGCTTCTGTGAAGCGGGTTGGGAGGAAGCTGCGGGAAACCCTCCAGGCCCCGCCGCTTTTCTCGTCCACCCTCGTCTGACAGGCCC
Organism: Panthera leo; assembly: GCF_018350215.1. Lineage (NCBI taxonomy): Eukaryota > Metazoa > Chordata > Mammalia > Carnivora > Felidae > Panthera > Panthera leo. The sequence continues at coordinate 141,759,742 of NC_056684.1, forward strand.
CCTCAGCAGCCCGCTTCCACGCCCAGATCCCCCTCCGCACCCCGCTCTGCCGAGTCACCCGCTCTGATGCCGGTCACTGGCCCCCACCCATCGTCCCTGGGGACCTCAACATCCGTCCTCAGGGATGGTGCATCGCCTAGCCAGGCTGCTTCCCGGCCTCCTTATGGTGACCCCGCCCCAGCCTGCCACCGCCACAGGGGCTCCCAAACCTTGTTTTCGCTGACACCTGCCCACTCCGGTCTCTGTCCTGGGTCCCGCTCGGCCCCTCCTGCCCTCCCCAGGGTCGAGCCCCAGCCTCTCAGCCTGGGCGCCCCTGGCCCGATACCTTCACCACCTGGCCCCTCCAAGCCCCGTGTCCTGGCTTCATTCCCTCCTACGTTCTCGCCTTGCCTTGTCCCTCTTTCACTTTGCTGGCAGACCCCAAGCTGGCCCTGTGCTCAGGAGCCTCTCTGCCGTCCGTCAGCCACCCGCCACGCAGGAGTCCACTCGGTACCTCGCCCTTTCTTCACACCCCCTGGCCCAGCACGTCCCCCCATGTGTGCCCCCTGTCTTGTGTCCCCGCTGTAGTCAGCCACCCCCCCCACCCCCGTGCTGCCCAAACCTGCCTGGACGCCCCCAGGGAGGCTCTCAGGGTCTGCCAACCCTGGAGAGCCACCCAGTGGTGACACCTGGAGGGGGCTCCAGGGATGAGAGCGTGTGGGGGAGGGGTGTGGTCAAGCAGACTGATGGTTACCGCCTGAGTGAGGCCAGGCGGCCTGGGAGAGTGTGGCCAGGGCAGGGTGGGAGCCAGTGTCCCCGCGGGCTGAGCTCCCAGCAGCCACTGGGCCACCGCAGAAAGGAAGCAGAGACCAAGGAGCACACGGGCTGGGTGGGCCGTGGCCCTGTCCAAGGTTCCTGCCCCTCTGGGGCCTGACCCGCCGCTCCAGGGTGTCCGTCACCTGCAGCCACAGAACTTGGTGAGTGGACCAGCAGGAGCCCAGGGAGCCAGCCCAGGCTGGTCCTGGCTCTTGTGACAGTCCCCACGGCAGGGTGGAGGATGGCCCAGCAGGTCCCCGGCCAGGCCTGGGGCAGGGGTGTGAGGAGGGCCGAGTGAACTCGGACAGGGCTGTCCCCCACTGGCTTCCGCTGCAGATGGAGGTCTGTTGGGGGGAGTGGAGGGTGTGAGAGCTGTCGTCATGTCCCAGAACCTGCCGGCTACAGGGTGGCTGAGAAGGCCCCGTTCTGGGACGAGGGGCTCTTGATTTACGAGTGCCGCTGAGTACCTCCGTGGAAGTGGCCAGCGAGAAGGGGGTGAGGGAGACGACGCCGTACTCGGTGCACCTGGGGCCCGAAGGGAGAAAAAAAGAGCCGTGGACACGTGTGAGCGCCAGAGGAGGTGGCCGACACTTCCTCGCCACGCCTGGCCTCTCGCACTGGAGAAACGGGGAAACCGTCTGTCGGGTTGACCCAGTCTCCCTCAAACTGCCACGGGGGCTTCGTGCATCATCATCCCTTCCTGAGTGGTCCTGCCTGCCTGTCGGAGCCCTCCCTTCCCCGCCCCGAGGTGCCCTTTGGCGCAGGCACCCCAACTCAGCCCTCCTCGTCTTGTCCCTGTCGCCCCCTCGCCTCACAGCCTCCCATGGGGTCTCTAAGGCATAACTCTGAGCCTATCACTCCCCTGGGCAAAACCAGCCGGCTCCTGGCCGTGGCCGTGACGCACGACAGAGAACCCAAGCAAGAGTGTGGGACTGGCCTTCCGGAGACCAGGCTGGCCCTGCCTCTGCAGGCCTCCCATCCCCATTTCCCCGGGGAGAGGGGGGCAGGGTCGGAAGTCACGGGATGTGCCACGGTGCATTTGTCCCTTTTACAAACCTTTCTCAGAAACCCCAGCCGCTGCTTTCATTTCGCTGACCAGATAGATCTGGGACACGGGGCCGCCTCTGGCTGTGAGGCCAGACACACTGAGGCCCAGAGCAAATCGTGTCCCATTAGAAAAGGGCAGGTTGGCCATTAGGGAGGCACCCAGGAGGCTCAGCCCTGCTACGTGACTGGGCCCGGTGGCCCTCTCCGGCCTCCTCGCTGCCGCATCGAGCCACAATGCTCCTCCTTCCGCCTCCCTCCCCCCTCTGCCCGCGGGCCTCGGTTACACCTGCTCCCTCAGCTCCAGCCCCACTGTCCCCTCCGTGGCCCGGTAGGCTGCTGCTCTGCTGAGACTTCAGGCATCTCCAGGGGACTCTCCCGAGCCCAGCAGGATAGACAGGAGCGTTTCTCCGGTGAAATGCCACGCAGCTGTTAACAAAAACGGGGCCAATTCGAGCACACTGATAAGGGAAAGGTCTCTGTGAGTTGAACTGTGTCCCCCAAAAGAGATGTTGAAGTCCTCAGCCTCAGTCTTTGCTGATGTTATTAGCCAAAGCGAGGTCCTGCTGGGGTAGGGTGGGCCCACAGGCCAATGACGGTGCCCTTCTAGCAAGAGGAGAAGACAGAGAGGCCCAGGGGGAAGGCCACGCGAAGACAGAGGTTGGAGCGGTGTGTCCACAAGCCGAGGGTCACCAGCCACCACCAGGCAAGGAGGGATGCTCCCTCGGAACCTCCAGAAGGAAGCTCACTGCTGCCACAGGATCCCAGACTTCTGGCCTCCGAACTTGGAGAGAATAAACGTCAGTTTCGGTCACACAGCACGTGGTATTTTGTTACGGTGGCCCAGGGAAACTACTGCTAGTTCACCGTCAAGTGGAGACAGCACAGAACGGTCAGTACCCAGGTCACGCTTCCCGGGGAGTGCGTGTTCCCACGTGCTGGCTCCGCCCTCCCGGAGCTGCCCCCCCCGGGAGCCGGAGGCCGCCCCTGCCTGGGCCAGGGAGGTGGGGACAGGCTTCCCGCTTCACAGCACAGTCCGGTTCCGTTTACATTTGTATTTTTTTTACCACGTGAACACATTACTTACTCCAAATAAATATAAATTCAAAACAGGGAGAAGATGAGATGGCAAATTCATAAAAAACCCACACCCCTCCCAGCCCTTCCTCCTGCCCGATTTGCCGGTAATGTTTAACCCTCTGCACTTGGGGCAGTTTTTGGCATCTGCCCGGTCTCTTTCTGAGGAAACAGAAGTGAGAGAGGCCAGGGGGCCCCGCCGGGGGAAGGTGCTGCCTGGGCCGCCGGGCTGGGGGGCCGCTGGGTTAAAGGAGCCTGTGAGGGTGCCTGAGAACACCCCACCCTGGGGTCACCAGCCAGCCTCCGCCGCAGTCGAGCTCAGTGTCGCGGGCTGATGCGGGGGACCGAACAGGGTGTAAAGGCACAGGAGAGCTGACGGCCCTCTCTCGGGCCCTGCCTTGAAGTCAGGCAGAAGCTTCTTGGCTCAAGCAATTGAGAAGCAAAGAGACTGCTGGCTGGTAGCTGTCGAGACTCAGGGCGCCCAGAACTGCCTCCCGGAAGGTGAGAAGTGAGGGTGGGCGGGCAGTAAGACACCCCTTAGGCAAACGAGGCCTCCTCCTGGGAGCCCTCACGGGCCTCTCAGGCTGGGGTAGGTCTAATCTCAGATGGACAGATCCATTCACTTCTCAGAGCTCCATTCAGACCTCCCCTCCTCCAGGAGGCCGTTTCTGGCCTCAGCGAGTGTCCCCTCTCTGTGCCCTTACCACACCTCGGTACCCCGGAGGGGCTCACAGCACACAGCGCCTGGCCAGCCTGGGGGGAGGGTGCACAGGGCGCAGGCTGGGAAAACTGCTGGGAAATCGCAGACATCTGGGAGCATTTGCTGAATGGCTGAGACTTCGGCATGTTTGTGAGTTTACCCACCTGATAATCCTCATGCCTACGGTAGCCCCATTTTGCAGACGGAGAAACGGAGGGTCTAGATGTACCCCGGAGCCTCCCCCGGTCTCGGGCTGCCATCAGGGCCCCAGAGCCCAGACCCCACCAAGCCGGCCCGAAGCCCCTTCCTCTGGGATACACAAACAAGGCCATGCCTCTTAAGAAAACAAAGAATATTTTATTCCTTCAGCGGTTTCTATACAGCAATGACACCACGAGAATAGGATTAGAATCTGGTCATCCTTGACCCCAGTCTGCCTCCTGGGAGAACGTATCACATGGCCCAAGAGGCTGAGCTCCACTCAGGGCAAAGGAGGCCACAGTCCTTTCCAACCTGTGCAAAACCATCCGCTTCCCTGTCCAAACACACGGCCACGCTGTTCCAGATGTGCTGGGGCTGCCCCAGGCTCACAGTCCCAGGAGCACAGGCTCGGATCCCGCTTGGCCCAGAGGGGCCCACACCGGCCACACCTGTGCCCACGAACAGCCCTTCCTTTGTGGCCTCATGGGAACACCAAGCACGACTCCCTGGGAGAGACCTCATTTGCTGGGGAGTGGGGATCTTCCTGTACCCACGTCCCCGATGACCGCTGCACACCCTAGGGAACTGGCCAGTGGTAGGGGGCCAGAGCCGCACACAGCAGCTGACCCGTGTCCCCATTATATAGACGGGCAGCCTGAGGACTAGAGAGTGGCAAGCCCTCCCTGCTCCACAGCGGGACTTAACTGTCCATCTTCTGTCCCAGTGGCCAGTGGCTGGTCCCCCAGCCCCTAGGCTAATACAGAGCCGCCAGCCGGCCCCAAGCTTCTGAGCGGGTCTCCAGGTCACCTCCAGTGGGAGTGGCAGCAGTAACGGCCTTCCCAGCCGTGGCAACCGGAGAAGCTGGGGGTGCCGGCAGAGTATTCTGGGACACCAGGAGTTACGTGGAGCTGCCTCTCTGTCCCTAACACAGAGAACGGACAGGTGGCCAAGAAGTGTCCCTGGGGCTCTGCCGGGTGGAGTTAGTCACTGGATAGCCCACGGGTGGGTCATCAAAGACCCTGCGGTGGTGTCGACCCGGACCCCAGGAAAGGGCTGGAGTGTCGGCTGGGTTTCCGGAAGACTCCCCAGGTGACAGCAACGGGCTCGGTGCACGCGGGGCGCCACCTCCGCGCTCGGGGAGTGCACAATGCGGGTGTGAGGCCCCCCATTTCACGGCCGAGGACACCGCGCACGTCAAGCCTGCGGCCAAGGGCGCCGCTCGCCGGCGCGTGGGATCCAGCCCGGGCCCGATGCGGTCGGGAGCCCGGGACGCTCCCGCGCGCCGGCCTCACAGGCTGGAGGGCTGGGCCAGGCCGGGCCCCGACGGGGCGGGCACAGCGTCGCCCTCGGGCCGGGCCTCGGGGCCGCGCGCGTACGTGAGCACCACGGTGACGGTGGCGAAGGTGGCGGCGTTGACGGGGAAGGCGCGCAGCAGCGTGGACGCCAGCCCGCGCGTGAAGACGCGCCAGCCCTCGGCGCGGTAGCTCTGGCGCACGCAGTCCACGAAGCCGCCGTAGCGCGGGGCGCCCCGCACCCCGTCGGCCTGCAGCCGCGACTTGACCACGTCCACGGGGTAGGTGGACAGCCAGGACACGATGCCCGACGTGCCGCCCGCCAGCAGCAGCTTGGGCACCAGCAGCCGGTCGCCGGGCTCGCAGCCCAGCGCGCGCGTCAGCACGTCGTACGAGAGGAAGTAGACGCCGAAACTGGGCGTCTCGCGCAGCAGGGTGGAGGCCATGCCCCGGTTGACGCCGCGCAGGCCCTCCTGCCGGTAGATGTGCGCCAGGCAGTGCAGCGAGCCGCGGTAGGTGCGGGCCGGGCCCGCGTCCTGCAGCTGCAGCCGCGTCTTGGCCAGCTCCATGGGGCAGCAGATGACGCACTGGATGGCGCCCGCCGCCGCGCCGGCCAGGAACTGGTTCAGCGGCGTGTCGCGGCCCAGCGCCCGCAGGGTGTTGCCCTGCACGCCGAACACCAGCGCGTTGATGAACGTGAGCCCCATGAGGGGCGAGCCCAGGCCCTTGTACAGGCCCAACACCTGCGGGGCACACAGACGCGCGTCAGGTGCGCTCCCGCCTGGGGCCTGGGGAGGGGAGGTGAGGGGGGTGGGGAGAGGGCGGCCCCAGCCCAGCCCGCGGGTTCCGGAGGACCAAGCAGAATCCTGCCAGAACCAGTGTCCCCGATGTCCGAGGTCTGGGCATTCACACCTTCCCATTTCCGAAGTGCTGATCTGCCCGTAGTCCCGCTGACACCTTCGCTTCCAGCTCTGTGGTCTGGGGCCCAAAATGTCCTAGAGGCTGGTGTCCCGGGGCCACCCTCATCCTCCCCTCCCCCCACCTCCCAGACCCAGGCCACTCACACTCTCCTGCTTGACGATGGACTGGAAGCAGTGCAGGGTCCCTCGGTACTGAGGCCTCTCCATGCTCTGGACCTGCAGCCGCACCTGGAAGGACAGGGCCCCGTGAAGGTGGGCGGGTGGGGCTGGAGCTCTCCTGGCTGCCGCGGCCCAGCACTGGGGACAGCCCAGGAGGCTCCCTCTCCAGGAGCACCAGGGAGCCAGGCAGCCTTCTGTGGCTTTTGGGATTCCAGGATGGGGCAGAGCCAGACGTCCTTGCCTCTTCAGTGACGGGGTGTCCGTGGGCAAACTGCACAGGGGGTAGAGGGCCCCCAGGATCTCAGACGTCCCAGGCTTCTTGTGGCAGTTGTCTCTGCACGATGCACCTCCCCAGACTTCCCCACTGTCCTGGTGGCAAACCATGGCCCGTGCCGAGGGGGCTTCTCACCTAATTCTTATCACTCAGCTCCCCTTGTCAGGGGCTGGCAGTGCCTCCATGGGTGTTAAAGGCAAGGAGGCTCAGATGCTGAGAGATCCTGATTTCTGCCAGTAGCCCCTTGTGCGGATAGTGGTCGTGAGTTCACAAAGCAGGGACAGGAGAGGAGCTCATGGCCTCCTTAGCGACCGCAGGACCTTGTCACCACCTTCGGGGCCTGGGGGCTCACACCCAGCCACCCTTGGAGCCCTGTGGTCCAGAACCTCTTACTGTGAAAAAAGTGTTCTCGATTGACCCCAGAGCTTATCTCTGGGCTTGATGCTCAGGCCCCATGGCTCGGAGTGGGAGCACATTTCCTGAACTTGGAATCCAGGTCCCGGGGGTTGGTGGGGGGGGGGGGTGGGGGGGTGGGGAGCTAGGTTAAGTCACGTTCTCAGGGGCGGACTCAGCAACCATCACCACAGCCAGGGCCATGGCACGAATGCCACTCTGTGCCTGGCAGCACCAGAGGGCCTAACGTTGGAATCACCAGCCGAGGTGCGTGCGCTTGTCCCTCCCATTTCAAAGATGGGAAGACTGAGGCTGAGATGTTTTGCAAGTCCGCCCAGGCTGTCTGTCCTCTGCAGCGGCATGGGCAGCTCGGCTGTGTTGGTGGGGGCCAGAGTGTGTGTGGGGGGTGCTGGCTGGTGAGAGCCCTCCAGTGGGCCTTCTATGGCTAAGTGCACTTACAAAAGAAGGTTTTCTAAGAACACGAACGTACCATCTCCGCACAGGAGGACCTCTGCGGCTGGTGGCCACGGCCCCCAGAGGCTCTGACCACCGAGCACACCCTGTGGCTGGCTGCTGCTGCCGGCTCTTGGTGGGGGGAGGGGTGGATTTTCAGAGAAAGGCAGAAGTGCTTGTCGAACAGTGATCACACAGGACCACCTTGAGCGCCGCTCTGGGTGGTTTTTGTGCCGTGAGGGCTTTTCGTTTTCCCTTCCGTGGTCTGACATCCCACCTGGAACACTTCTCTCTCGCGCGCAGCCCCCAACATGGGCACTGAGTGGGCCGTGGTAGCAGAAGTGACAGGAAGTACAGCCGTCCCCGCTGTGGGTTGCGCTTTCCTTCAGACACCTACCTGGATAGCGGCTTCCAGTCTTTGCGGCTCGGACTGGCTCAGGCCCAGGCTCAGGCCGGGCTCGGGTCCCACAGGGAGCGCAGAGGCCCCTCTCCCCTTGGTTTCTGACCCCCGGACCTGGGACGAGTGCTTGCTGGCCAGGTGTCTTGGGGGACTAGGTTTGGGGGTGAAATGGGGCCCAGGTCTTGTAATATCTAGAGTTGAGGTGAACGTTTTGGGGTGACGGGATCTCAGGTTGGTGGACCCGTCCCCGGACAAGTGGTGATTGTCTCACACGCCCAGAAGGGCTCCCAGCTCTCCACGCGGCTGAGAGACCCCAACCAGCCCACCCGGATCCCCGCCCCACGACCTGCGCTGGGCCAAGTTCACCTGTCCCCTGCTCCTCAGGGAGGGGGCTCTGGGGGGGTGGGGAGGAGGGGGGTGGCAGGGTGCAGTTCAGGCCCAGGATCAGGTTCGGCGAGGACAGAGAAGGGTCCGGTTCACCTGGTCTACTTACTAGCGCTCTCCAGGGCGAGGCTTACGCTCACCTACAACAAAGTTACACTTTTGCTACGGACGGAGGCAGCCCCTAGCTCAGAAAGTAAAGGCCATTAAAGCAACACAAAATTTCAACAGCACGTCCGGGCGTGGAGCCCCCGGGGCCAGCCCCCACCTCGCCATCCCCGCCCCCGCCCTGGGCTGGCCCCTGGCCGGTGAAAGTGGTTTTACCCCCAGCGTCCCTGATTACAGTCGTGTCTAGTCAGTAGGACAGAAGACTACCTTCGGACAGAAACAGGTGTGAAGGTAGTGTGTCTGAGGACAGGGGCTTGATTCTGGGAGAAGAAGAGGAAAGCCAAATCTTGGACTCAAATCCCAGTCCCAAGGGTCTCAGAACACACAGCGGATGTCCCAGCCATGAGACAGCATGAACCGACGTGGGACACGGGTGTCCCCTCGCGCATTCTGGAGCATAAGTCCAATTACATGAGGTTCGGGAAGAGGCAAACGGGACCATGGCGTGAGAAGTCAGGAGGGTGGGGGTGCCTGGCTGGCTCTGTCGGAAGAGCTCTGGATCTTGGGGTCATGAGTTCGGGCCCCACGTTGGGCACAGAGCTTACGTTAAAAAAGAAGTTAGGAGAGTGGATGGCCAGAGAAAGGGCAAGCGTTGCTGGCAGGACTTGGGGGGCTCCTGATGGGGGGAGGGGACATTGTTCTGCTTTCCCAGGTGTGTGCTTCATGATGATTCACAGATTTGTACCCTTAGCATGCGTGCACTTTTCTACATGTGTCAAATTTCAGTTAAAACAACCACCACCACGGGGGCGCCTGCGTGGCTCAGTCGATTAAGTGACCAACTTGGGCTCAGGTCATGATCTCACGGTTCCTGGGTTCGAGCCCCGCGTCGGGCTCTGTGCTGACAGCTCGGAGCCTGGAGCCTGCTTTGGATTCTGTGTCTCCCTCTCTCTCTCTGCCCCTCCCCTGCTTGCACTCTGTCTCTCAAAAATAAATAAGACATTAAAAACAAAACAAAACAAAACAAAACAAAACAAAAAAAACCACCACAGAGCTATTGAAGGAAATCCCCCTTTTGCTAAAAGCAAGGAATATATATGGGTCTGAGTACATTTCTGCTCAGATTTCTAAACAGAAATCTGAACAAGGGTTGGGGAAGGGTCTACATGAAGGACTTTTTTTCTTTTTAGTTTATATGTCTCTATGATGGTTAAAACTTTTTTCTACAGCCTACCTTACTTTTGTAATAGAAAGCCAACCAAGAAAATGTGACGGAGAGGGTGAGATCCTGAAGGAGGTGTACAAAACGTGCAAAAAGATTTGTCAGTATAAGGCACTAATTGGCTTTTCTACATTTTCCAATTTTCTTTTAATGAGAATGGTTTAACTTTCATAATGGAAAATAGCCAGTAAAAAAAGAATGGCCATTAGTAATACAGCATTACATTAAACCAAATGAGTGTACCAGCCCGTAACTAGAATGAGGGGTCACCACCATTGGGTGACAGTGGTGATTACTGGGGACGGGTTTTTCCTCTCCATAAGAAGACTGGGGCTCCTGGGTGGCTCAGTCGGTTGAGCGTCTGACTCTTGATTTCAGCTCAGCTCATGGTCTCATGGTTCGTGAGTGAGTTCAAGCTCTGAGTCGAGCTCTGCGCTGACGGTGCGGAGCCTGTTTGGGATTCTCACTCTCTCCTCCTCCCTCTCCCCCTCTCTGCTCCTCCCCTGCTCCTGCTCTATCTTTCTCTCACTCAAAAATAAATAAACATTCAAAGAGATTGGCTTTGGGGCGCCTGGGTGGCTCAGTCGGTTAAGTGTCTGACTTCGGCTCAGGTCACGATCTCCCGATTTGTGGGTTCAGGCCCCGCATCAGGGTCTGTGCTGACTGACGGCTCAGAGTCTGGAGCCTGTTTCGGGTTCTGTGTCTCCCTCTCTGCCCCTCCCCCACTTGCGCTCTGTCTCCCTGTCTCAAAAATAAACAAACATTAAAAAAAATTAAAACAAACAAAAAAAGAGATTGGCTTTTTAAAGACAGGTTTGCCTAGATGTGATGCTGCTGGGCCACAGTGGCCAAAAAAAAGTCACCGAATGGATTTCTTCAAAGACCTCCCTCCAGGCGCAAGCTAAGGGGGTCCAAGGAGAGGAACCCAGTGGGGTGGAGAGGCTCCTGCACCCAAATCACCCAGGGGCTTAGAGGGACAGAGACCCCAGGACAAAGTACTCCCAGCCTGGGGGCACTGATGAGGGGGCCCAGCGGGAGCCTCAGCCTGGGTGGGGGGGGCAAGGGCTAGCTGAAGGGGCCTGGGGCTGCCCAGGCTGAGTCATAGCTCAGAGAGGCGTGGCCCCCACAAAGCTGGGCTGAGGAAGTGAATCGAGAGTCACTTCTTGGCTGGGTACAGAGGCATTTACAACATGTGACCACAAGCATAACGTGGACAGTGCCAGGCTGCCCTGGGCTGCTCTGGCCTGTGGACGGGCTTCACAGGACGGCCAGCTAGGCGGTGCACAGGCAGCTGTGCGGACAGGCTCTCGGCAGGCCTGTGTAGGGCAGGGGTTGCCGTGTGGCAAGAAAGCGTGGCCCTTCCGCCTCCCCCCTAACTTGCATACGATGGGTTGGAAGAAAATCTGTGCTCTTCAGAACTGGCCTTTCACGCAACCCAAACTATACTGTTGAGCACAGGGCACCACGATGGCCTCCGTAATCTTGCCCGACCCCTCAGTTTGCCGGCGAGAATGCTGGGCCGAGAGGTCAAGCAACTGGCCTGAGGTCACACAGCAGACTGGCGAGCCGGAGGCCTGGGCTGTACAAGGCCTAGGGCAGAACTTTTAAGGCCAGAGCCAATACTTAAAGCTAGGCCCTCATGCCTGTGCCAGAGGAAACCCCAGCCCCTGAGTTCCTAGTCCTTTTCTTGGCCAGCGACCGTCTTGGCTTCTGCTGAAAAAAGAGGGGACAGGAAGTGATCTCAACCCCAGCTAGGGATGACATCCTTGCCTTGGCTCTGCCCTTGCTCCAGCAGGATGAGGTGCCAAGTTCAGTGTTTACGGTGGGACACAAGACCCCAGCAGCAGGGAGAGACTCCGATTTGGGAATTTCCAGCTGGAGGACGTGGATTTCCTTCGTTTCTGTTTGGAGCATCTGACCGCCTGGACCTGGACAGTTTATCAACGAGAAACTGGCTAACTGAGCACCTGGCCCAGGGCCACACACGCCGCACAGGTGGACGCCAGCCCTCGGGAAACACTCTGTTTCGTGCCAATGATGACCACTCGTGAAGATCACGTTCATGGGAAATACTGGCCAGCTCTGGCTTTTCTGTATTTCTGTATTTTCTCTCTGAACTGCTCTTTCTTTCAAGAAGATGTCTGGGGGCGCCTGGGTGGCTCAGTCGGTGGAGTGTCTGACTCTTGGTTTCAGTTCAGGTCATGATCTCACGGTTCGTGGGTTCAAGCCCTACATCAGGCTCCGTGCTGATGATGCGGGGCCTGCTTGGGATTCTCGCTCCCTTCCTCTCTGCCCCCTACCCCACTCATGCTCACTCGCTCTTAAAAAAATAAACAGACTTAAAAAAAAAAAAAAGAAAAGATGTCTGGGGGAGCCTGGGTGGCTCAGTCGGTTGAGTGTCCGACTTCAGCTCAAGTTACGATCTCACGGTCCATGAGTTCGAGCCCCGCGTCGGGTTGTCTGCTGCCAGCGCAGAAGCTGCTCTGGATCCTCTGTCCCCCTCTCTCTTCCCCTCTCCCGCTCGTTCTCTTGCTCACTCTCAAAAATAAATATTTTTTAAAAAGGGGGGGGTCACTGGAAAGGGGACCCCAGCCGTCCCGGCCCTGCGCATGTCCAGTGTCTGCCCCTCCCCAAGGACCTGAGAGTAAACTGTGACAAGAGACTCACCTTGACTGTGTCAAACGGGTGTCCCACGAGCACGCCTGCCACACCTGGGGGAAGAAAGGGGCATGTCACCCAAATGCCTCAGAAACCTGTAGCACAGGGGTCTTCCTGCAAGGACTGCATGGGAGCCACGGGACTGGAGGGGAAAAAGCCGTTTATCAAGCACCTACTGTGTGCCAGGCACCCTGTTGGCTCCTTCATCCTCATGCCTGCACGAGCAGTGCGGGTGTGGGGGGGAATGACATCCCTGAGGTCAAGCCTGGATCTGTCCAACCCAACGCTGGGGTCTCTCCAGCCCCTGCTTCCCACTGCACTTGACTGGTCCGTGTGCCTGAGGACAGCTGGCCCCCGGAAGCCGCACACACTAGTTCTGAGATGGTCCCGTTGCTCCAAACACCTCCTGGTGTGGCGGGGGGGGCCAGGGATTGTGGACTTGGGGTCAGAGGGCCACCCAGATTTGACTCTTCCCTCCGCCACTCACCAGCTGGCCAAGCTCTCAAAGGACGCGGGGTCTGTGGCTCACTCGCCTTGCCTGTGCAGGTGAGAGCATCAAGTGCCCCCCCCACACCCCCCAAAACTGACCCAGGGCCCAGGAAGCACAGGCACTGACTGGTTGGCCACTCCCTTCCCTGCGTGGGAGCCGCCTGGGACCCGGGGAGTTAGCTCGGGACTTTGTGATCACGCACAAGGATGCGTCGGTCCAGCCTCTGCCAAAACCCCAAAACCTCAGGGGACGAAGGCTCATCACTCTCCACATTGGCTTCTGAACCCTTTTCTGAGTCCTGAGTGCTGTTCAGATGTAACTATCGCTGGGAATCAGGCACCTCGTGACCCCATTCACAGAAGGAGAAAGGGAGGCTCAGTGAGGTGAAGGTGGCTTCGACTCCCACGCTCTCCTCCCTAGAATTTTGTGTGTGAATCTCTTAAAGGTCTGTTACCGCTGGGAGTGTTTATAATTAAGACAGTATTAACGTCTCTACCTGCCGGTCACTGTTCTCAGTTTGGCATGTGTACTAACTCTCCCTCTCACATGTAGAGAAAGGACTATGAGCCCATTTTACAGATGAGGGACCTGAGGCCGAAGGAAGTCGTATGTCCACGCTGCGTGGCGAGAGAGTGGTGAGGCGAGGATTGCAGCCTAGGCCTCCTGGGCCTGGAGCCCTCCTCCTTCCCCGCTCACCTCTCTTGCCCCCCGTTGGGGCTGCTCATCAGGGTGGTGGGCGCCCAGCGGTTAGCGGGAGTCACCGCGCCTCTTTACAACTTGCGTGTTGTCGTGCGTCCCCCTCACCTTGTCTCACGCTTTGGACCTTAGGATCCGCTGTGTTTGACGCGAACTTGGCCAGTCCCGCTTTCCTTCTGGTTGCGCGCGCCTGGCATGGTTTGGTGACGGTTAATTTTCAACCTGGTCCTACTCCCTTGTTTTCGATGCTCCTGGAAGCGAGCTCCCGCTCTCCGCCACTCCCGTCTGGAGGCTCCTCCGGTTCTGCCGAGACGGGACATCTGACACGACTCCATCTCATTTTACGTGAATGGCTCATTTCTTCCCTTTGTCTTTCTACATGTTGGCTGCTTCGGGCCACCCGCCACTTCTCCGCCTTCTGCTAGTGTCTAAGTTCGGCTAAAGGTTACTTCTTGTTTCTTACTTTTAATCATTATGTGGAAACAGGACAAGAACCGTCACCACCCCCCCCCGAAGGCTTTCTCTGCCCCCCGCCTTGCTGCCCTCCCCCTCCCCCCGCCCAGTAAGAGCCGCCCCAACAAGGTTTCCAACTCTGATAGCTTCCTCTTCTACCCCGTTTAGACCCCACGAGATTCAGAACTGTTCCCTCACTTCCTCCCCTCTACCCCCTTCTTGGGGTCTCTACCCCGATCAGTTGCCATTTTGTTGGAGCCTTTCTTGATTACTCTCCTCGGAGGTTAACCCATGAGGAAACGGCCTACAGAGTCTATTTCTTTAACACCATCCGGGAACAACGGTCCTGTGCTCTGGTGAGGCTCCCAGGCCCAGGCCATTAGGGTGGCCGTGTCCCAGAATCTTCTCGCTTCTGGTGCCACAGCTGAGAAATCCATTGCCGGTACGTTTTTTTGCTCCTTGTCAGTAATTTATGCATTCTATCGGGAAGCCTCTGAGATTTTATCTGCAGATTTCAGGAATGTCACCAGGAGATGCCAAGGGTGTGTCTTTTTTTTTTTTTTTTTTTTAAAGTACCCCTGCCTGGTATACCAGCCCTTTCTCTCTGCACACTCAGGCCTTTTTTCTGATCAGAGGAAATTTCCACTATCGTTTATTCATCGTAATCTTCATCTCCAGGCCTTCTTCTCCTTCTGGAACCCCTAACATTCACAGGAAGATGAAAAGACCTCCCCAAGGTGTCTCTTCCCTCAAGACTTCCGTGCCCGTGCCTCTGGTCCTCTGTGACACACTTTGTTTCTATCTTTTGAGATCCACCTTCTCTGTCATAGCATGTTGTGAATTTTCTAAATTTGAAAAGCCTAGTTCTAGAACTTATTTTCTTGGGCTCTGATTTCCCTGGGTTTTAGACACTTGACACTTGCCTGGGGGGTATGCTGTTTGACCTCCCTTCTCTCCAGCTGCGGACCCCTGGGGACCTCCATGCCCTCTGCAGCCAGGCCCAGTTGTGGGGTCCCCAAGAAGCTGGTGCGGGAAATGCTGGGGGTCCCCTTCCTGTGGGTGGCGGGTCCTGGCTCTGGTCCCAGACTTCTCAGGTTCCGGCCTTCATCAGCCTCCAGGATGGAAGGCTCCCTCTCCCCCTCCCCTCCCCCCCCCCCCCAGCCTCAGCTGGGAGGCCCCCCAAGACCTCCAGTGGCAGCCATTTGCACTGCCACTTGCTCCAGAGGCTGATTTCAATGCCCCCAGGGGAGGGGCTGAGTGCCTTCATCCAGGACATCCCCATTCACAGGAACAGAGTGGGCCTGCCTCCATCAGGGCCCCCAGTCCTGCCAAGCCTTACCCTTTAACCTCACGGGGAAGCCCCTCCAGGCCAGCGCCCCGACAGGACGCTGAGGCACCACAAGGAGATCCTTTTTCCCACCTCCACAGCCAGTGCCCACTGCCCTACACACGGTGGTTTCTCGGGGGCACCGCCGGGCCCTCTGGGGTAGGACTGGGGGGGCGACGGTCCCGGAGGCAGGCGTTGCAGGAGACACTTGGATGGCAGACCTGTCTTCCCCGCACAGGCTTCCCGGCCCCACCACGGAGCCGCGCCTCCGCCTATCCAGGCACGTGGCAGCGAGACCCCCCCATTCGGGGCACAGGGTGCTGGTGGGCCCGCAGGCCTGGGACTGACCCCCTGGTGCGGAGCAAAGGCAGACATTCTGCCCTTCCTACCACGTGAGCGCCGGGATGCCGTCAATCAAGGCACCTGTCCCACCTCCCCGCGGGTGAAATTGAACACGTGACCCGACACTCCACCAATCAGAGGTGACGTACCGCTCTCCCTCGCAGGAATCTGAATCTAGAGGGACCCCGGGCCGCCGAGGAGAAGCTCCGTCGACCCCCTGCTCTGGGTCCAGGTCTGAAAGAGCCCAAGCCGAAGTAACGAGGCAGGGGCCTCCAGGGCCAGGCGCTGAGCTGGGGGCGCGGCCCGCGCCTAGTTCCTAGACAGTCCCTCTGCACAGGCTACTTCGTGCCAGGGACACAATCAGGTCACTGTCTCACTAGTCCCTCCACTTCTCAAGGCCAAGGTTTCTCCTGGGTCACATAAGACCAGGAGAGGATCTCAGGGGAGCGGAAGCCGACAACCCTCACAAAGAGGCTCTGTGGCGGCCACTGCCATCCTCACCGGCCTGGGAGACTCAGGCCTCCACTCACAGCAGGGAGGTAGGTGCCGCCAGCAGCCCCAGGCTTGCCCCTGGGTGGGAGTAGGGCAGTTGGGGGTTGGGGGAAGGGGCTGGGGCCCATAGCTCCGCGTGGTGCTGGACCCTGACCTTGCCCCAACCCTGCAGCCTGGACAGGATCCCTCCTAGGTGGGTTCGGCGAGGGAGGGCGGAAGGCATGGCCTTTTGAGCACAGAGCCTACAGTGACCGAACCCGTGTGTCTATGGGTGGGGTGGGTCCCTAAGCAGGCCTGGCGTCAGGATGAGTCCCACCTCAAACCCCACAGCTCCCAGGACACCCGGGAGAAATCAGAAGGAATCCTGTTCCTCTGGGGAAAGAACCCACATTCCCCAAGAAGTTGGAAAGGGGCTTCGGCTGTGGGGCAGTCCAAGCTCATTGAGCCACCACTGCGGGGTGGGTAGAGGAGGGTTTAGGGGCTCAGGAGGAGCCAGCAGGGGTGGTGGCAGGTGCAGTCACCAGAGCGGGGAGGGGAACAGGGGAGCTGAGCCCCGGATCTGCAGAGGCTGCCCGCTCCTGTCTCCTCTGGCCTGGGCTTGGGAGAAATTCACGCATTTGCGAAAGGCCCTGGGGTTCTTCCCCCTTCAGCAGACTCCAGGCCCGTGGTTTCCTGAGGCCTGATTGGGTAACAGGCTGGGAAGTTCTTAAATCTCTTGACACACATCGCTTCCCTGGCACACTGCCCTCCCCACCAGTCTCTTCTTGCCCAGAGCAGGAAGCTGAAATCAGAGGCTTAAATGCCCCAGGCCATTGTCACTCCTCTTCCTCCAGGGTGCCCAACGCCAAACCCAAGCGGATCAACAGTGAAAGCAATTTCAGGTGCTGGAGGAGGGACATCCACCATCAGAGCAGGACCAGGCCTGGGGCCATGCAGCCAGCTCTTCCGTCAGCTCCTTGGGGAATGACATAACCCGGCTCGCAGTTAATACCCGTTAAATAAATTAACTCTCCAAGTAAAAGCAACGAAGCTAAAGGCCAAACTGGGAAGCGCCCGGCCCGGCTCCATGCCCAGGGTCGTCCCATGGCATATCCTGGGTTGCACACTGACAGCGGCCCTCCCGGGGACACAGGCTTGGGGAGGACCCTAGCAGCCTGGTCTGGGTGAAGGTGCCCCGCACCGGTGACACGCACGCGTGAGCACAGGGCTAGCCCACACCGCGCGTGTCAGGCCCACTCCGCCACCCGGGTGGAGACCCCCCGCCAGCAGTTCCCTGAACGGATTAGGGAGGTGAGGCATGCCCAAAGCATGACTCGGCGCCTAGGGGCCGCCGGCGCCCTTCCGGGCCTTCCAAGGCCAGCCCCCTAGGGGGTCTTCCTGTGGCCCCAGCCCCGCCCAGACACCTGAGGGGAAGGGGGTGGAGCCAGCCCCCAACTTCTGGGGCCGTGGGCGCGGGCCGGGGATGCGGGAACCGGGGAGGGAGATGCGCCCGAGGCCTCGCGCGAGCGGGACGCACCGGGCGGCGGGACGTCCTCCTGGCGGTCCCCCACTTGGCCAAGCCACGGTGCTGCCCCGGCGCCCCAGACCTCTCGTCTGGACGAGCCCCGAAGGACTCGAACGCCACCTGCCCTCGCGGACGGCGTGCTAGACGCCCTCCCGGCCTGTTGTCTGGGCACGTCCCCGAGAGCCCCGTGAGACGAGAGCATCGTTACCCCCATGCTTCAGGCGAGGAAAGCCCGGCGCCCGCAGGTGAGCCGGCCTCCCATCCCGCACACGCCTGGCTCCGGCCTCCCGAGATCGCGCGGTCCGGGTGGGCGCCGCCCGCCTGCTTACCCCCAGCGCATCCAGCCAGGAAGTCGAGCGCCATGGCCGGGCCCCCGGCGAGGCTGCCCTTCCTCCTCGTCCTTCTCCTCTGGCCCCTCGCCGGGCTGGTGGCCGTCGGGGGTCCCGCCGGCTCGCACGGTTGGGACTCGGCCTGGCCGCCGCCTCCTGGCGCGGAGCCCGGGGCCAGCCGGGGGCAGGGGGCGGCGGCGGCGGCGGCGGCTCAGAGCGCGGGTCCTCCGCCGGCGCCCGTCCCTGGCCGGCCGCCTCGCTCGCCCTCGCTGCCGTCCGCCCGCAGCCAGTGGTCCCGCACCTCGGGCCGCTCGCCCCGCCCCTCGGGCCTGCCGGCCGGGCTCCCGCGGGGGTGCGGAGCGCAGCCAATGGGCGGGCGAGGCGCGGACAACACCCCGGGCCCTGCGCGCCGCCGCCGCGCCTCATTGGCTGGGCGTGTCCGGGGCGGGCCAGGCGGGGGGTGGACGTGGCGGGCGGGGGAGGCGCACAGGCGCCGCAGACAAAGAGTGTGCTTCGTGCGCCCGCCCGCGCGGCTCCGGAGGGGAGAGCAGCCGGGTGCGCGCGGTGCTGGGACGGTGGGGCTGGGCCCGGGAGCCCGGGGCCTGACGGCGGCCTGTGCAGGGGTGGGAACCTCCCGGCGTGAGCGACACGGGTCAGCTGAGCGGGAGGCGGGGTGTGCTCGCTCTGGACTGGACCCTTGGACCTGGGGCCTGGGTCCGGATCCCGACTCGGCCGCCCAACCTCAAGTCCTTGCCCGTGTAATGGGGACACGGGCGCGTCAAGGGGCGCGGAGCGCCAGGGCCCTGCAAGGCTCCGACACAACTAGCTGTGATACCCCTGGAGCGGCGAATCGCCCCTCCGCCCGCGCGCCCGCCGGGCCCGCACGCGGGGTCCCGGGACGGCGGGGAGCTGGAAAGGGGAAGGGGGCTGTGGGGCGCCCCTCGGGGACGCGCACCTGCCTGCGCGCTGCTGGGCCGCGGAGGGGTGCGGATCCGGGCAGGTTCCTGGACGGGCGCACACAGGCCATCGGTGGCAGGGAGGGCGCCGGCGCGGGGCCTCGACAAGGGAGGCCTCGGGAAGGACTGGGCGAGCCGGCCCAAGTGGGAGGGCGCTGGGCCGCGGGGGACGAGGGGGACGAGGAGGAGCCAGGTCCTGCGCCTGGAGAGTCCCTGAGATTGGCGGTGACAAGGACCCCTCCCTGGTCTTTGGGGGAGTGTCCTGTTCAGCGACGTGTCCTGCCCTCCTTCCCCAGCGCCTTGTGAAGTCTGGACTGTCCGGCTGGGACTCGACTTGGCTGGGCGCTTTCTCCTGCACAATGAGAGTCAGATAACAGCGTCAGGCCTGCGGCTCAACTTCCTTCTTCAAGATTCTGTGGTCAGGACCTGCGTGTTTCCGGATTGCAGACCACAGTTCTTTTATTCTCATGTTACCATTTCTGGAAGAAGGATGGGGATTACAATAGATATGTATCCAGGGTTTTATTCTTTTATTATTTTCAGGTATATTTTTTTGAGAGAAAGAGCACTTCCGTAGGGGAGGGGAAGAGAGAGAGGTAGGTAGAGAGAAAGAGAGAGACAGAGAGAGAGAGACAGAGAAAGAGAAAGCAGGCCCCAGTGCTGTTAGCCCAGAGCCCCAAGCGGGGCTCTGACTCACAAACTGTGAGATCATGACTTCAGCCAAAATCCAAGAGTTGAAAGCTTAACCAGCTGAGCCACCCAGGTGCCCCATATACCCAAGGTTTTAAAGATTATGTATTTCTGCTAGGAGGGGATTTCTCAGGGGTATGTAAGTAGTGACTATGGTGATACAAGGCCACCAGGGATCCAACGATCATTAGTGGTTTCCTTTGATTCTTCTTAGAATCTAAATAGAACGTTCATTAAGCAGAGACCCAAAGCCAGGTCTGCTGACTCCTAGTCCAGTGCTCGTGATGGCTGGTGGGCCCTGAACTAGGGGTCTGGAGGCCTGGGTTTGAATATCGCCAGCCTCTGACCTCGAGGAGCCAGGAAAACAATAACGTGTGGGCCCCAGGAGAAGCCCAGACCCAAAACAGGGGCAGGAGTTGACTGTGGCTGGAGGCCTCCAAGGCCATGATGATTAAACTTACATCCAGGAGACCCACCCTTACAAACACATTGTCCCTTGGTTGCCACGGCCTCCAGAGGTAAAACAAAATGCCCGCAGCGTGTTTTGGGGGGCTTGAGTAGAAAGTCAAGTACTTTAAAGAGGCAGTGAGTCACAAAGCTATAATGGGGCATTTGATAAGGAAACAAGGATGAGCTACTTTTTTTTTTTTTTTTTTTTTTTTTTTTTTTTGCCTTAAGAGAATGCACGTGCCCTTAAGTTAGTGTCATAATTGAGGCAGGTTGCAGGAGCCCTGATTCCTGGGGGTCAGCAGCCTGACCTCCAGGGGCTCCCATGGCGGTTAGGGAGAGACCAGAAAGAATGAGGAAGTCATCGCAAAGAGTTACACGTGTCCGTCTTTTGGAGCCTGCACTATCACATTAGCGGTTGGGTTCTATGCGTGTTCTGTTTCATTTCCTGAGGATACATTACAGCACAGAATATGATGTTTTCAGACTCCTCACCTTCCGCAGAGCCCCAGGCCCCACCCCCATGCCAGGGAAAGCCTCCCTGCAGGGCTCTTCCCAGACCCTAAACTTTAAGTGGCGGTGGGGGGGGGGGTGGTCCAAGGCCAGAGCAGGACAGCCAGTGAGGGAGGGAACGTCACAGGGGACGGAGGTCAAGCCAGGTCACCGTCAAGTACATGGTGCGGTTTCTATTTTGCCCAGCTTTTATCATTTCCTACACAGGACGGATCCAGTGTGGAAGAATTAGAAACACCAGCAGGAAAAGAGGAAAGGAAAATGACCTCTTTTCTCCCCACCCCTGAATCTGCTGGATTCAGTGACAGGGGCTGTTTCAGTGACAGGTGAGGTGGGATGGGGAGGGCAGGACGGTCAACTGGCTCCCCACTCACTTGGACTCGGCGCCCCTGCTCACTTCTCACCTGCGCACAAGGGGCTTGGCTGGTCCTCCCCGTCTACACTGGGGAGTCTGCCACCCCTTCCCACACTCTGCTTTCTTTCAGCTCCCGGAGTGACTTCATTTGTTGCTCTATGTGTTTATCCCCTCTCTTCCCCTAGAATGTAAGCTCCACCAGGGCAGGGACCTTCTCTGTCCTCTTTGTTAACACTAAGCTAGGTGCCCAGTGGGGGACAGAATCATTCAGTGGCCAGAGCCATGGAAGGTGACAGACCCTGGGTGGAGGGGGAGGCAGGCGGGAGGCTCCTCCCGGCCGACAGCCTGACCCTTCTCCAGGGGTGCGTGTTCTGGGAAGAAGGTGAGGGCTGGTGGGGGTTCTGGGTGATAGTTTTTCCTACAGTGTATTTTTAGAGGGGTGCCTGGGTGGCTCAGTCGGTGAAGCATCCTACTTCGCCTCAGGTCATGGCCTCACGGTTTGTGAGTTTGAGCCCCCAGTTGGGACGACGGATCCCCTGTCTCCCTCTCTCTCTGCCCCTCTCCCACTCATACTCTCTCTGTCTCGAAAATAAATAAGCATTACAAAAATAATAACATGTATTTTTAGAATTAAAAACTTCGGAAACAAAGTTTCTCTCCTCCAGGCTGCAGTGGGCCCCGATAAGGAGGAGCCTGAGAGAGGGGCAGGATGGGACCTGGGTTGGGATGTGTGTGCATGTGCGTGTGTGCGTGTGTGCAGAGCCAGAACCCTGCCCGTCTGCTTTGACTCGAAAGCAGGGATCAGCCTGCCAGCTCTGGCAGGGGCTGAGCGGGCAGCTGAGGAGCCAGGCCTGGGTGAGGGGAGTGGGGCCCTGGCCCGTCCTGCCCTATGGCCCCAGCCACAGGCTCCCCACTCTAGACGTCCGGCATGGAGCCTCCCAGAAATGTGGCTAAGACACACCTCACCAGACCTAAGGAATCAGACTTAGGGAGCAGGGGGGCTCGAGACCTGCATTTATTTTTTTAAGTGTATTTATTTGTTTTGAGAGAAAGAGAGCATGCGGCAGTGAGAGAGGGGCAGAGGGAGAGGGAGCCGGAGAATCTCAAGCAGGCTCCTGCTGTTGGTGCAGAGCCCTGACCTGGGGCTTGATCCCACGGACTGTGAGCTCATGACCTGAGCTGACATCAAGAGTTGGACACTTAACTGACTGAGCCCCTCAGGCGCCGAGAAACCGGCGTTGAAAGTGGCCCCTTCCGGGGCTTTTAGGTGGCTCTGGGGGCCGCAGGTTGAGACTGTCTCCAAGGACAGGTTCGGGAACTTGACTTCTGCAGTCTCAACTTGGGCCCCTCCTGGCTGCGTGACCCTGTGAGCCTTCTTGGCCTCAGTTTCCTCATTCGTAAAATGGGTTCAGGAGGATCCTAGGGGCCAGAGCAACTCAAAGAGCCCCACGGGGCAGGTGCTTTTGTAGGAAACAGAAGAGTTGACTTAATTATTCAGCTGAGGTATTTGGGGTTTCTTACAGGCATCTTCAAGTGTCCAGCTGGGGAGGGGAAACTCTGGCCCCAGAACTTCTGAAGGCTGCAGCGAGCAGGTCTGGGGGGCGGGGGGCACTGGGGCGTGAGCTGTGGTTGGCTGCCTGGCACTGATGAGAACTAACTACCCTCCAGGTCTCTCCCCCAGCGAGCATGTGGCTGCCATGGGGCTGAGCCTCCGCCCCTCTTATCCCATCCACTCTCACAGCGACTCAACACCCCCCCCCCCCCCCCCCCCCCCCCCCCCCGGCTAAGTGAGTCTTTCTACTCTGGGCCTCAGAGGCTGAAGGGCCTGGGACCCCTTGGAGACAGGCAGCCACTGTCCTCACAAGTTCATGGTGCCCAGAGTTCTCTTGTTAGGTAGACTTGAAACGATTTGCTTGAATTGAGTCAACCCCAAAGTTGCCACCATGCTGTGTGGGCCTCTTGCACGTTCATTTCCACTGGAAATTTTATAGTTTTCCCCAGGGCTGCCTCTCCAGGTGAGCTGTGGGCCTCCCTTGTGCTGGGCACCAGCCCCAACCCACTTGGCTTTGGAGTGATCAAGAGACCGGAGCGAGGGAGGCTCTGGCCAGATAGTGTTGTTTAAGTTTATTTATTTTGAGAGAGAGAGAATCCCAGGCAGGCTCTGCACTGTCAGCACAGAGCCTGATGTGGCCCTTGAACCCACGAACCGCGAGATCATGACCTGAGTCGAAGTCAAGAGTCGGACTCTTAACCCACTGAGCCGCCCAGGTGCCCCGGCTCCGGCCAGGTTGTGAGATGACCAGAAACTCAAGATGGGAATGATATAAATAAACGCAGGGCAAATGCTTCAAGTATAAAAATAGAGCCTGCAGGGGGCCTGCCCGAGAGTGCCGGACCCGGGGGCCCCAGCGGTGGTCTGCGGCTTGGGTCGGGCCATCCGGTCAGGACAGAGGAGCTGGGCGGAGGCGCCCAGCCAGGTGAGGCAGACAGCATGTGCTTGCCGCCCACTCGGAGGTCGTGTGGCGCACGGGCCTCCTGGAGCCCACCCTCTGGGCTGGCGCTGGGGCCCCGCGAGAGCCCGCCTGGCTGTGCCCTCCCTGGGGCCACACACCGTCTGGTCTGGGGGACGGAAGAGCAGACCGCCCACCCGGGCGGATGGCCTGTGTGAGGGGCGGGCATCCGAGGGCAGTGGCCAGAGGAGGGCAGTGTGTCTCCACCTGGGCCGTGGTCCCGGTGGCAGGGTGAGCTGGAGTTGACACCACGGAAGGCGGGGGACGGCGTGGCGGCGGACAGAGAACGACGCACACGGAGCCCAGAGGCGCGTGGGGACAGTCCGATGTGGCAGGCAGGCCCTCGGGGAGGACAGACGCGGGAGGAGCCTGGGGCAGCTCCAGAAACAGGCGGAGGAAGGGACAGAGAGATAGCCTGCAGCATCCTAGAATGCAGAATCCTGGAGCTGGAGTCCCCCCTGTTCCAGAACCTCTCCCTGAAGGAAGGGCCTTGTGCCGCCGCCCGGCCAGGCAGCATCTTCCTGGGGCCGCTTCATGTGGACGGTCCCTCGTCTCCCACCTGCCTTGCTGCTTTGGGCTCTGCTCTTTGGAGTCCTTGTCCTCGGTCCCCCGGGTGGCACGTGGGGCTGGCTGGGGGCCACTCCCTGCTGGTCCAGTGGGGGGGGTGGGATGCCCGGTCGCCTGAGCTCCTGGGAGCCCCTGCCATCTTCCCCGAGCAGCTCAGCTGGGCCCCCCCTTCCTGGAGGCCTCTGTGACCGCCCCAGTGGAGACTGGCTTCTCTCTGTGACAGGCTGGCCACACCTACCCGTTTCCATCCCTGGCTCTCTGTGGCGGCTTGAAAACACGTCCACTAATTCTCCTAGACTCCCTACTTCCTAATGTGCCTGTCACTGAGTGTGGGGCTACGGTGAGTGACTCACTTCTAGTAAATAGAAAATATTCACTGGGTAGGGGAGGGGGGTGCACCTGGGTGGCTCACTCGGTTAAGGGTCTGACTCTTGGTTTCGGTTTGGGTCATGATCTCGCGGTTCATGGGTTCGAGCCCCGCGTCGGGCTCTGTGCCGACAGCTCGGAGCCTGGAGCCCGCTTCGGATTCTGTGTGTCCCTCTCCGTCTGCCCCTCCCCTGCTCCTGCTCTTTCAAAATGAGTAAAAATCTCTCAAAAATACACATTTAAAAAAAATTTAGTAAAAGAAAAAGTATTCGCTGGGAATGACATTGTGTCACTTACAAGACAGTCACCGAGGCATTGTGGCCGCCCCCTTTCTCTCCCTCTTGGATCACCAGCTCCAGGGGAAGCTGGGAGCCATGTGGGGACCAGTCCTGTAGAGAGGTCCCTGCGTTGAGGAACCGAAGCCTCCAGCCGACAGCCACACGAGAGAGTCACCTTGGAAGGGGGTCCCCCTAGCCCCGCGTCAGGCCTTCAGATGGTGCAGCCCGTGCCCACGGCTTGACCGCAGCCTCGCGAGAGACCCTGAGCCACAGCCAGCCAGCCAAGCTCTCCCCCGATTCCTGACCCTCAGAAACTGCGAGGTAATAAATATGTGGCATCTGAAGCTGCTAAGTTTGGGGATAATTTGTTATGCGAGAATGGATAGTATATACTCCCCAGCCGGGCCGGGCCTGCAGGGGGGCGAGGGTAGCATCTAGGCCACTTCTGGACCCCAGTGCCCAGCACGAGGCCTGCACGGGAACACGCACGCCGGAATGAGCGGGTGAACGAATGCCTGCCTGGCAGAAGGCTTTAGGCTTCAGGTCCCGCTTTGGAGGGGGCTTCCTGTTCCTCAGTCCAACTCCCTGCATCTTGGATGGGGGTGGGGGTGGGGGATCAGAGGTCACCTTGTTCAGATGCAACACCTACGACGACCCCGGGCCAGCAACCATCTCAGCCCTTCGGGCCAGTGCACTCCAGGGTTCAAGATGCTTCCCGGGCAAGGCCTGAAGGGGTCGCCACGGTCTGGGAGATGCTGGAAGAGGCGGGACAGGAAGGGCTTGAGCCTTGGCCTGGGTGCCGAGGGAGCAAGAGGCAAGAGAGCAAGAGGCACGGCCAGGGTGTGGGCAGGGCCGGGCCCGGGAGCTGAAGGGGCCGACAGTTCGGGGACTGTCAACAGCGGGGTCAGGCCTGACGCTGCTGGCCGGCCCTCCGAGCCCCACCCCTGCCGCATCTGATTCCTAGCCTCAGGAGCCCCGACGGTCCTTACCTCCCTCGACCCCTGTCCCGGGGTAGCTGTTGTCCCTGTTTGGAGATAGAGAAACTGCATCTAGGAGATTGAGTCCATCGATGTCATCACGGCAGAGCGGGCCTCGAATTCTTCTCCTTGCTGGTTCCCGCCTGCTCTTTGTCTCTGGCCCACAGTGTCCCCGTCTGTCCCGCGGGAGTGGCTCCAGGGGGCCGGGAGCCTGAGTCTGAAGCCTGTGCCAACGTCAGGGGTAAAGGCAGTGCCCGGGCAGGGAGGCGGCGGGGAGCGCTCTGTTACATGCTTTGTAGCTGCTGGGATGGCCGGTGACACGAGCGGCCTATAATCGCACCAAGTAGAGCCATCAGTGGGGACGGAGGGGATTCACTTGTGAGGGGGGTAAGGGCCAGACATCAGGAGGGATGTCGGCCCCGAGTTTCTGTCAGGGGCCTTCTGAGGGGTCTGGAAGGATGTGGGAGGGTTGTAGCTGTGCCCGTGGAGGGGTGGGGGGGTGGGGAGGGGTCCACACGTGGCCAGGTAGGGCAGGAGGGTGCCAGGAGGGGCTCTGTCTGGGGCTTGTCCGGGATGTGGGCTGTGGTCAGGCTAGAGAAGAATATGTTTTGTACTTGTGGTCTATTTTCTGAGAAGGGAGGGAGGGCCCTGTAACCGAGCAAAACAGAGTTCGGGCCAAGTGCAGACACCTGTGAATTTTGTCTGTAAGCTTGGCTGGGGGGCGGCGGGCGGGGGGGCTTTGACTAGATTCCTTTCAGTAGCCCTGAGGTCCCTCCCTCCCGGGAAGGGGGCCACACAGGCTTAGAGACCCCAGGCCCAGGGCCCTAACCCCTCGGGATGTCAGGAAGGGTAGGGTGTCCAGAAGGACTGGGTCTGGGGCTCATCTCACCCCACACCCCAGCCACACCCGGAGACCCCCTCCTTCCAAAGATGGGTGCATTCTTACCCACCGCCTGGGGCCGTGCGGTCTGCAGCAACCAGCTGGGTGTTACGTAGATCAAAGCACGGCAGGGCCCAGGCCCAGTGCGTAGACTCTCGTCTCCTGTCCCGTGTTATAGATGTAGAAAGCGTGGCTCGGGGGGTCCGTGGCTTGCTCTCGGTCACAGAGCGAGCTGGGTGAGAGCCTGGGCTCTCCTGGCCGTGGAGGCCCATTTTCTGGAAATGCCAAGGCTGGCAGTCTCTGGGGCCAGAAACCCCACTGCCTTTCCTCCACCTCTCCAAACCCTGCCCCAGTGGCAAAGTGTGTGAAAATTACGGATAGAGCAGGTGTCTTTGACACCTCTGAGTCCCCCTCTGAGTGTGCTCCCCCGAAAGGACAAAACCCCCCAAAGCAGGCTTATGGGAGGCCTTTCTGTTATAAACTGGAAACAAGCCAACGTGTATCACTGATGAATGAAGTCGGGGCGGTGATATTTAGAGTGCCTCGCTGCCTGCCAGGAGTGGCTGCAAGAACTTTACAGCCACTGACCCTTCGGTCCTCCCAAAGCTGTACAGCAGTAGGCAATAGAATTTCCACTTCACGGACGAGGACACTAGGCGGGCTAGGGGTTCAGCTGGGTCACACAGTGGGGACGGGCCGAGCCCAGGCAGCCTGGCTCACTCCTGCACCCCCCCCCCCCCCGTCGCCGCCCTGCACTGTACCCCTTGGCCACACCACGTGCACCCGTGGACGGGCACAGGAATGGAATTTGCAGGAACCGTGGTGACAAGCCGTCCCAGGCATGTTGATAAAGGACGGAAGCAAATCACAAAATGATAGTAAAAAAGAAAATGTTTGTGTTTGCCTGCATTTGATGGGAAAGGAGGGCCCACACCTCCACCTGGGGCTTTCACTCTGCTGCCTCTCTTCTGTCTGGAGGGCTTTAAAAAAAAAAAAATAACTTATTCCTTTTCTTGTGAAATGTAACAATGGATTTTGGAATGTGTCAAGCCCCTTGGCCAGAAAGTCCCTGTGCCTAGTGGGGCCAGTGCCAACCCCTTTCCCAGAGCTCTTTGCGGCCGCCCAGGCCTGGGTTGTTTGTGTGATGTGTGTCTCCTTCTAGAAGACCGGCTGAGCAGGGCTGCGCTCAGTGGGGCTCTGGTGTTGCTGGTGCTAATAATGGTAATGCTTGCCCGTTGAGATGAACGGCCCCAGAGGGTTCCCTTGGCCTGTGCCTTCTGCTATCCATGCTAGACTCAGAGCTGTAACACTACTGGCCCACGGTCACACATCTGAGAGGGCAGAGCCTGGAGCCAAACCCAGGCTGTGGGGGCCCAGCTTAAGCTCTCCCCAGACCGTGTAGGGCTCTCCCCAGCCAAGACCTCTGCCTGCCCAGCAACCCACTGGCCTGTCACCTCCTGTGTCAGCTCAAGCCAGTGTGGGCAGGTGACTCCACCTGCCTTGGGGCGGGGGGGGGGGGGGTCATTCATTTGTATTTTCAACTGTCAGTCCACTTACCCCTCACCCTTCCACCCCATCCATTCATCTTTCCATCTGTCCATCTGTCCTTCCACCTGTCCATTATTTAGTCCATCTGTCTGTCCATCCATCCACCCACCTATCTATCCACCCATCCACTCACCCCATCCATCCATCCACCCAGCCGCCCACCTATCCATCCATTCATCCATCCATCCATCCATCCACCCACTCACCCCATCCATCCATCCACCCACTCACCCCATCCATCCATTCACCCAGCCACCCAGCCACCCACCCATCCGTCCGTCCATCCATCCATCCATCCACCCACCCACGTGCCCACTCAGCCCATCCATCCATCCATCCATCACCCATCTATCACCCATCCACCCATCCATCCATCCATCCATCCACCCACCCGCCCACTCACCCCATCCACCCATCCGTCCATCCACCCATCCATCTATCCATCCACCCATCATCCATCACCCATCTATCACCCATCCACCCATCCATCCATCCATCCACCCATCCATCCATCCATCCACCCACCCACCCGCCCACTCACCCCATCCACCCATCCGTCCACCACCCATCCATCTATCCATCCATCCATCCTTTGATCTGCCCATCTGTATTTACAGCTGTCCATCCATCTACCCACCCACCCATCCATCCACTGACTTGTTTCCTCATGCATTTATTCACCCGGCCTCCCCAGGGTGCCTGTCCTCTGCTGGGTGCTGTGGGCTCAGAGACAAATCTGGCCCAGCCCTGCCTGCCAGAAGCTCACGGCTGGGTGGGGAACCTTTAGACCTGTCCCAAAGCAGCCCAAACAGTGAGGTGGCATGTTTTCTGTTTCTGCTGCAGAGAGGGTAAAGTTTGGGCATGTTTGCTCGGGAGACAAAGGGCAGGTGAAACTTGGCTGCAGCGACTGAGAAAACACCTTTGTCTTGTATGTCACCGTCTTGGGCGGCCCTTCCCAATGCTGCCCACCCCCACATACACACACCTTGTCCCCTCCCTACTCTGCCCCTGTCCTTGGCACTCCCTGCTGTTTGGCAGTTTCCTTACCTCTGGGTTGTCTGTTCCCTTCTCCCCAGAATGTAAGAGCCACAGGGCGGGGACTTTTGTCTGTGTGGTTATTGCTGTGGCCTCAGAACTGGGATTTGAATGCAAACAGCCTGGCCCCTAAGCAGACACTGAGCTGTGTCTCTCTAAAGGCCAGGATGGGTGGCAGGATTGACCTGGGACGGGCTGCATTCCGCCCTTTGCCCTCTGCCTTGGTAGCTGCCACCACCAACCCGTCCCCCCTTCACCCCGCAATAGCTGGGCAGGAGGGGATGTGGCCCCGTCACACCCAGCCTGTTCAAGGCTGGTCTGCATCTGCCCATCAGAAGACAAGAAGACAGGTAGACACAGTTCCTGACCTGAGGGCCACCTGGACCAGTCTGTCCGAACCCTGTGACATCACCACCTGCCCCTCTACCCGGGTCCTGCCAGCTTTCTGGTCAGCGGGACACTCACTTTGTGTGACCCTGGGCAAGTGCGTGGCCCCCTTGAAGCGCTGCCCTGTGGCTCATGTGGGAGCACATGCTGAGCCCCTGGGAGGGCCCGTGGGGTGACAGCCACGGGGGCAGAGCTCATGGGCCTCAGGGCCTGGCCCTCGGCATCCGAGAGGCGCTGGTATTTCCAGAGTGTTCCATCACATCCAGCCCTGCCACTTGCTTGGCCTTGGACAGATCTCCCTTCTGGGCCTCGATGGCTCCATCTGTACAATGGGGACCATCGGCCCTGCTTCCCTCCCGGGGCTGTGATGAGGATCGTGTGAGCTGGCAGAGGAGGAGTGCTTGGGAAACCGTAAAGAGGGGTACGCTGCTGGGGGGCGGTCACTGTTTTTATAATGGTTGCAAACGACCTCTTGTTGGAGTGGCTTCCCCTTCAGGAGCGCCCTGGCTTAGTTAGAGGCCGGGCAGCAGCCCAGTCCCTAGCAGTGGGTCCATCAGGGCTTGGTCCCCACTCAGTCGGTGCTGGGCGCTGGGGACCGCGTGGAGGCAGACCTGGCCGGGCCCGGGGGAGCAGGAGACGGATGTGGGTGCACAGGGACAGTGCGGGACCAGGGCAGTGAGAAGCGCGTGGGGCAGACGCTGGGCTGTGACCCGCCTTTGCTCCCGGAGCGGGGACAGCCCTGCAGCCCGCCTGTGCCCACCCCCACCCCCTCCTGCCAGCCGGAGCTGCGTGAGGACGGGGACCGGGTCTTATCAGCCTCAGCTCAGCCTCAGCTCCGGTGGTGTTTGTTGAACGAGTGAGGACGGGACTTGGAGGGCTCCTGGGCAGGAGCAATTCCAGGGGAGCTGGGGAGGCCCGAGGACACCATGAGGGGACAGGGTCAGCACAGCCCCATCCCTGGACCTCCTTGGAGGTGACAGGACGTGGCCTGGGGCCCAGCCCTGCAGGCAGCGTGGAAGTGAGCCTGCCACCTCCTGTGGCCTCTCCCATGTTTCCCTGACACCTGGGTCCTGAGGGCACTGGGACAAGGGTCCTTCGGGGGGTGGGGCGGGAGAGAGGCCAGCTCCCCGGCGCCTGGGTATGGGCATCGACCCGCATGGCCTCTGCCTTCGGGGCCACTGGTCAGCGGGCTCTTGTTTCCTGTCCCTCCCCCGGCCGCAGGTATTTAAGGTCCGCGAGGAGCCGACCCAGTTGCTCTTGGGGCCACCCCAGTGGTGGTGCGGACCGTTGGCAGGCAGGCAGACCCCAGGACCTTCCCCCCCCACACCACCACACTGTCCATGGATTTTGTCGCTGGAGCCATCGGAGGTAACGGGCAGGGACAGGGGTACCAGGAGGGGCTGCGACGTCCTGTGGCCTGAGAGCAGGCTTCCCACAGCAGTGGGGCTTGAGGGGCCCCCGGAAGGGGTCAGGGCCCGGCGTGGGCCGCAGGTGCCGGGGGGAGGTGTGGGGACAGGAGTCTGTTCTGGCCTGGCTGTCTCAGCCTGGGAGGCGGCCAGGCAGGTCTGGGGGTGGGGACACCTGGTGGGGGTGGGGGGGCAGGAGGTGGTCTCTCCCTGTGCCAGGGGGTCATCAGTGTGGGGAGGGATGGCTGAGCTGTGGGAAGGAACCAGAGGTCGGGGAGGAGTTTGAGGACAAACTGGCCCGGGTCTGGAAACTGGGGGTGGCGTGGAGGGGGAGAGGCCCCGCCAAGCCCTGGCCCCACCCGCTGGCAGGATGCATGTTGTTCCGGCCTTGCTGGGTTCCCAAACTATTTTCCTTTCTGGGGAAAGGGCTGGTTGCGAAAGACTAATCCCGAGAGATAACCGGCTTGTTAGGAGACAGGCTGGGAAGGAGCTTTCCCCCCAGCCGCTGGTCCTGCAAACTGTGAGGCTATTTTGGGTGAGGCACCCTTGGCCTTGGTCGTCTTGGGAAACAGCCGTGGGTGCTGGTCGATGCTGCTGGGAACGGTGTGGGCTGTTCTCCTCCCGTCAGGAGGGGACAGCAGTGCCAATCCAGGAAAGACTGGAGCCCTGACCTCACCAGCCACCTTTCTGAGGTCCTACCATGCGCCGGGCCTGAGGCCAGCTGCTTCCCTGGATGTTGGCCCTCTAAGGAGGAGGCTCAGAGAAGGGGCTTGACTTGCCCAAGATCACAAAGCCAGGAAGGGCTCCCGAGTCCTGTATTTTCCCTCCAGGCCAGATCAGACGAGGGCCTTGTGGAGGACAGACATGACGTGTGTGAAGCGGCAGCAAAACCACGTGACAGGGGCTCTGATCAACATGGTTTCCGGCACGAAGGCAGGCCAGATACAGGGGTCAGGGCGGGCCCCAGACGGGAGGTCATGCTGTGGCAGGGCTTTGATGGATGAGTAGGAGTTTGGTGAGGTCTAGCTGTGTGAGGGTCAAGGAGGGTAATTCTAATCAAGTCATTCAGTCAGTCCTTTGCTTCACTTGCTTTGTTCATTCACTCATTCATTCATTATTCATTCACTTTGTTCTTTCATTCACGCACATTTATTGAGTCCTGGGATGCCTAGTAAATAGGGCACAGCCCCCAGGTGCCTTATTGTCCTCAGATGCTCTCACCACCAGGCCACCCCTGGCCCCCAGGGTGTGTAACCCCAGGGGTCTGTGGCTCTCTGGCTTCTCCATGGTGGTTCTGGGGGCTTAGACATTGAGGTCTGCTGTCAAGAAGGGAGAAAGGAACAGGATAGTGGCACCTGGCCCTTTGCGGAGAGAGCACCCTGGTCTAGGAAGCCTCACGTCCCACTCTGTTCCATGCAGACTTGTGGTTCCAGGCGGTCCTTCACAGAGCCCTGGGGGACGTGGGCTTTCCCACCTGCCGGCCTTTGCTGGGTCCTTGCCTCTCCACACACACACCCTGCAGCCAAAGGCAGACAAACCCCTCACAGGCCTGAGGGCAAGAGCTGCCTGGCTGGGAGACGGGGCCCAGCCAGTGTCGGAGCAAAGGCTCTTCCAAAACGTGACGCCGGGGGCGAGGCCGTGGAGCGTCTCGGGCTTTCGGCACGAGGCACCCCTGGGCCAAGACATGGAAGGAGAAGTTGCTAGCAGCTTGGCAGAAGCGACCTTACCTTCCGGAGCCTCAGTTTCCTTCTCTGTGTCAACACCGATATCAACGTTGATGAGACACCGCGTGGACGAGAAGTGTGGGGCTGCTCTCAGCGGGAGCCGGTCAGGGTTCGCCCCCCTCCTCACCTGCTCCTGCCCCTCACCCGGTTCGTCTGGTTTCCTTCCAGGAGTCTGCGGTGTTGCTGTGGGCTACCCCCTGGACACGGTGAAGGTATGGCGACAGCCAGGCCCCCGCCGCCCACCCAAAGGCCCTTGGCTGGGATTAGGCTACCCTCCAAGTCTCCTGCTTCCATCCGTGGCCAGAAGAACTTTCTGGCATGCTAATCAGCCCTCCCCATGCCCCTCAGGACCACGTCAGCCCCTCGTCTCACCTGTGCCTTAGGTCTCCTGTCTCACATGGGGGCTCCTGGTCCCCGCCCTGCCCACATTCAGCACGGCTCTGACGATCAAGGGGTTGGCTCTTCCCCTCTCCCAGGCTTACTGGCCTTGTGCTAGGCCTGGAGCCACCTCTTCCTGAAGCCTGCTTCTCTCTCAGGTCAAGATCCAGACAGAGCCCAAGTACAGGGGCATCTGGCACTGCGTCTGGGACACGTATCGCCGAGAGCGGGTAGGCCTGGGGCCAGGGTAATGGGCAGGGGGACGTCGGGGCCTCAGACCCCCACCAGCCAGGGGATGCTGAACCCCATTCTGAGCTCTGTCACCTTCCAAATGGGGATGATTGTACCAACCTGCTGGGTTTCTGAGGACGAGAGTCAGGCGTCCAGCACACAGGAGGTGCTCAGAAGGAGGTCCTGCCTTCAGGAGAGGGTCCACGGGTGGCACCTGGGGCCTTTGAGGGTCAGGGAGGGACCCCGGAGTGTTTGCATTTCTGTCCCCTCCAGGCTGGGCATCCCTTGAAAGTGGCACCGGGTGGTCATTAGGTGTCCCCAGCGTCCAGCTCAGAGCCTGGTCCAGAGGAGGGACTCACGCGAACTTGGGGCTCGACGCTGGCCCGGGGGTGAACAAATGAAGCATGCCATCCCGCATCATCACCATCGTCACCGTCATCGAGTAGCTGCCCTAGCTCAGCCTAGCCCTCTGTCTCTTCAGTCCCTCACATAACCTCGAAAGTGGGGTATTACGATCCCCAGTTTACAGCTGGGGAAACCGAGGCCCTAGGCAGTAAGAGACTGGCCTGAGGTTCCCATGGCAAGGGAGGGCAGAGCAGGGGTGAGACCCAGTCCCGTTGGCCCAGGGCCCCTCTGGATGGCCCTCTTCCTGGCCGGGCCCCCAGCCTGATTTGGGCCCCCTGGTCCCGTCTGCCTGCCCTCCAGGTGTGGGGCTTCTACAGAGGCCTCTCGCTGCCCGTGTGCACCGTGTCCCTGGTCTCGTCCGTGTCTTTCGGCACCTACCGCCATTGCCTGGCACACATCTGCCGATTTCGGTATGGCAGCACGGACATCAAGCCCGCCAAGACCGACATCACGCTCTCGGGATTTGCCTCCGGCTTGGTCCGCGTGAGTGGTGGGGCGGGGGGTGGGGGGGCGGGGTGGTGGGGACAGGGGGCCTCGGGATTGCAGGGTCAGGAGAGCCCGAGCCGGCCGCCTGGAGGCCACCAAGCCCGGAAGATGGGGAAACTGAGGCTCGGTGAGGGCAGAGACGGGGCGAAGGCTGGGGGCTGTGGCTGAGGGCTCAGTGGATTCTCCTTAGGCGAGTGACCTTGGGCAAGCTAGGGGATCTCTCTGAGCTTCTGTCTCTTCGTCAGTAAGAGGCGTGGTGAAGAGCAAGTAAGGTTAGGAAGGGAAAGCCCCCAGCATGGAGTCTGACAGGTATGAGCGTCCAGAGGATGGCGGACGGTATTGTTAGTAATATTGTCATCAGTGATGTCCTGTTACTTACTAATGTCATTAAATGTCTACATTTAGTGTTATATTATTCTTACGTTAAATACCTACGTTAATTGCGTAATACGTAAAGGTCATTAACATATTAATTCTGTGATACCTGCACGAAACTGTCCCACATATTTACCCAACACCTACTGTGCGCTGAGCCCACTCTGTGCTAGCAGAGTTGTGTTGCTCAGGCACAAGCATTGACTCTGAACCCTGCTGCACCGTGACTGCTGGGCCAGCCGGAGGCTACTTTTTTTTTGGTTTTAATTATGATTATTATTACTTAGATGTTTACTTATTTTTGAGAGAGAGAGAACAGAGCACGAGCAGGGGAGGGGCAGAGAGAGACGGAGAGACAGGATCCGAAGCAGGCTCCGGGCTCCGAGCTGTCAGCACAGAGCCCGACCTGGGGCTCGAACCCACGAACTGCGAGCTCATGACCTGAGCCGAGGTCGAACGCTTAACCGATTGAGCCACCCAGGCGTGCCCCCCGCCTTTTAAAAAATGTTATTTATTTTATGTTAAATGTTTATTTATTTTTGAGAGAGAGAGAGAGAGACAGAGTGCAGCAGGGGAGGGGCAGAGAGAGAGGGAGCCAGCCGGAGGCTTCTGGAGGCCGGGCCCCCGATGCTGCTGTGGGCAACAGGAGGCTACCGGAGGCCAGGTCCAGGGGCGGAGCGGCGGGCACCCCCTTATCTCTGCCACTTCCGCTCCAGGTGTTCCTGACCTCGCCCACCGAGGTGGCCAAGGTCCGCCTGCAGACGCAGACGCAGCAGCGGCGCCCCTCAGCCACGCACCCCGCGTGTCCCGCGCCCCCCGCGAATTCGGGGCCTGGGCCCAAGTACCGAGGACCTCTGCACTGCCTGGCCACGGTGGCCCGTGAGGAGGGGCTGCGGGGCCTCTACAAGGGCAGCTCGGCCCTGCTCTTCCGGGACGGCCACTCCTTCGCCACCTACTTCCTGTCCTACGCCATCCTCTGCGAGCAGCTCACCCCCACGGGCCGCAGCCAGCCAGGTGAGGGGGGGGCCGGGGCCTGGGAGGTGGCAACTGAGGCCGGGAGAGGAGGCGTGGACGAGGTCGTGCCAAACGGGGCGCCGCGGTGCCTCCCAGGGTGGGGGCCGCGGCGCCCTCCAACCCAAGAGTCGGGCCAGACCCGCCGCGTGGCTTCGCGCGGGTCACGGTGGTGGGGGGGAGCCCCGGGCTGCGTTACGGCGGGGCCCCTGCGCGGGGGGCCCCGCTGGCCCTCCTCCGCGTCCCCGTCCGGTCGGCGGCCGGGGCACTGGCGGGTCTCTCCCTGCAGATGTGCTGGGCGTGCTGGTGGCCGGGGGCTGTGCCGGGGTCCTGGCCTGGGCCGTGGCCACGCCCATGGACGTGATCAAGTCGCGCCTGCAGGCGGACGGCCAGGGCCAGCGGCGCTACCGGGGCCTCCTGCACTGCGTGGTGAGCAGCGTTCGGGAGGAGGGGCCGCGGGTCCTCTTCAAGGGGCTGACGCTCAACTGCTGTCGTGCCTTCCCCGTCAACATGGTGGTCTTTGTCTCCTACGAAGCCGTGCTGGGGCTCACCCGCGGCCTGTCCACCTAGCTAGTCCCCGCGCCCCAGGGCCGGCCCGCCAGCGGCTTGCAGACGTCTCGTAGCTGGAGGTGGCGGAGGAGAGTGTGGGGGTCTGGGCCCCGTTGAGCCACCACCCGGTGGCCGGAGTCAGCCGTGCCTGGGGCTTTGCTCACCCAGCTACGGACCACGAGGAGGTTCAGGGGCCCCTCTGCCATCAGCCTGGGGCTGGCTTGAGGGTCTCGTGAGCCAGGGAGGAGTGAGCCTCTTGGAGGAGGACATCTGTCACGCGCAGTCGTTTGAACGTTTGGTGAGTTGGTCGTTCCAGCTTCCCCGGGGCCTCTCCCTGCCGCCCGTGTCTTCGGAGCACCCCTGCACCTCCGTCCACTCACCCAGTGTCCGCTGGCCACCGTCCCCGCGGGGCCCCCGCTCCGCTCTCCTCTGTTTGGTGAGCGCCTATGCACCCGCCCGCTTGCTCCCCTGCGCCGGGCTGCGCGGAGAGGGCACTGCCCGGACGGCCATGACCAGCTTGGTGCCAGACCCGCTCACACACCCTTGCTCTGCTGGCAGATCCCCGAGACTCCGCGGGGAGCCGTTGACAATAAAACGTTTTTGTTTGAATGTGCTCAGTGGTGCTGCTCCGCGGTCCGTGGGGCGGGTGACCGGCTCCTCCCCAGAGGCCAAGCCTCCACACTTGTGTGGCCGTCGTTCCCACTAGGCAGATGGGCACACTGAGGCCCAGCACGCTGGCTGGCTCCACTCCCTGCGCCTTTGGGGCACCGAGCCCTGCCACAGGGGGCCATTCAGCTTTCAGCCTGAGGCCTGACCCCCCACCCCCACCCCAAACCTACCTCTTTCCGGCCCCTCCGCTGCCGGGACATCTGGCTGTGAGCCACCTTTCCGTGGGGGTCTGGAGGACGGAGGGGTGGGTGTGTCCTGGGTGCGCCAGGTACCTGACACAGGTCACCACGCAGCCTGGCGGCAGGTGAGGAAACAGCTCCGAGAGGGAGGTGTGGGGGGACTCGCGCCTGCACTTTTGAAGCCCTCTTGTCGGCCCCGCGTGGCTTCCAGTAGTGAGTGGCCCTCAGGGCTGGGGCTGGCAGCTGGAGCCCTCTGGTGAAGCCAGCCAACACCTGCCTCGATGACACTCACTCACAGACACTGGCCTTGAGCGTGTGCTTGCCCCGAAAAGACCTCTCGTGTTCTGCTTCCGGGACACACGGGTGGCCCTCCCCTCCCAGCCCGCTCCTGTCACCCTGAGCCAAGTAGTTGCTTACATTGCGTTCTCTGCCGGGAACACGCTTCCCCCTCCTCTGCCCGGCTGACTCGGCACCCCCAGCACCACCTCCTTCGGGAAGCTCTCCCTGCCCGACCTGGGCTGCTTTTTAGGCCCCCACAGGACCCTGGCTCCTCGTTTGGTCTCTCATCCGCCCCCCACCCCCGACACCCCACTCCACCCGAGACTGTGAGCCGCCTGAGGGCAGCACATGTCTGATGTGGACTCCATCCAGCACAGGGCCGAGCACATAGTAGGTGCTCAGCGGGGGTGTGGAATGAGCGGATGATCCCGCAGCAGGTTCCTGGAAGTTCATCCAGCTTCAAGGTGCGGAGGCTGGTGCTCCAGCCAGGATCTAGGGAAACGGTGCCCCGAGCGAAAGATGATCTGTCAAAACCCGGGCCCTGTGTCCGCTTTTGGCGGGAAGACCACTAGAAGCACCCATTTATTTGCTTTGGCCTCGGAAGGACAGTCGTTGGCAGTGCTCCCGGCAGCCGGGGAGCGTGGGGACCCCCGGTCCCCGAGCAGCCGGCCCCGCCCGTGGCGGGGAAGTGGCTTTGCAGGAGGGCCTGGTCCGCGGTGGTCCTCAAGCTCTCTACAACCGCTAGGTGACATGGCCCTTCGGATCCGGCCCCGAATTTCAGAAATGGGGAAGAGAAGACGGGCCCAGCTGGATCTTACCCTAACCGTGGCCACCTCGACAAAGTCCAGACTGCACTGGAAGTTTCAAGTGGGAGGTGTGGGGTGGTCCCCCCGGGACCCCCACCGCCGGTGCTCACGGGAGAATCCAGGGCTCTGGGAAGGGCCACGGGCAGAACTCCCTGGGAGAGCTGCAGTCTGCTGGCGGGGAGCCCCCTTCTCGTTCTCGCTCTGACGTGCGCTCCGGAGTGTGTGTTCCCTAAAATATATATATATATATTTTAGCAAAATGTGGGTGCGGGAGGGGCAGTGGCCCTTAACAGCAGTGACCACTGGGTGAGTCACCTGACCTCTGACCCACGGTACTGCTCCCAAGAACCAAACGTGAGGTATGGCTGCTCCGGTTTTACAGGGGAGGGGGTGGGGGTCCCCAGAGGTCAGGAGGCCTGCCCGAGGTCCCACAGCCTAGGTGGGGAGGAGCTGGCCTGTGAGGGGCCACAGCCTGTCCTGTCTACGGCCTCCACACTCCTCCCCCAGTGCTCTGCCGCCTTGGCGACTTCACACGCGGCCCCTCGTTTTAGCCTCATGGCACACCTGTGACGTGGGTGCAAGGGGGTAACGAGAGGTCGTGTGGTTGCGGAGGGCCACACGGCCGTGCCCTCCTCTGTGGCGGCTCGCCCCACTGGCCGCAGCCGGCCGAGACGGGGCCGGGGACTCTGGCCAGCAGGAGTCGGGTCGGGTGGGGGGCGGGAAGGGAGACGGGTGAGGTCGTACCACATACCGGTACCAGGGTGGGACCCTCGGCGCCCTCGTTGGTGACACGGCCCCTCTGTGTGTGTGGAGACAGCAAATAAGGCCGGACGGGCCTGCCGAGTCGCAACTCAGCGTGTGGCCTCGGACAAGCCCCACTGCCCTCTCTTAGGCTGTTTCCCCACCTGATGGGGATGGGCGGGGGGAGGGCTCCAGGCTCCCATTCCGGCAGGGCCGGCCCAGCTTACAGCCCAGCTCCCGCTCCACCGGCACCGCCACTGCCCACCCCATGGCCGCTCCCTTGCCCGCGGGGTGAGGACAGCCACCGGCTGGGGCATCTCCGCTGCGTGACGGCCAGCACCGCCGCTCGCGGGGACACCGCCGTGGGACAGCCAGCACCAGGGTGGCCACCGAGGGCTAGAAACCAGGCAGACGGGCTACCTTCCGGCCGACTCCTGGGAGCCTGCATCCCAGCGCCAAGGGGATTTTCTGTCTGTGTCTCCGCCCCACGTCACCCCCTGGCGGGACCCCGGGACGCAAGGGCCACCCTCGGAGAGGCCTCCGCTGTTGGCGGCAGGCGCAGCACGGCCCTGGGCCTGACGCGGGCCTGCTTGCTCCTCGAACCCCAGACGCGGCACCGAGACACAGGCAGGACTGAAGCAAGTTTATTCACGCCAACGAGTGACATGAGGGAGTGGACCCTGTGCCTCCAGGAAGGACAGACACCTCAACCAAGGGCTTTCCCTGAGATAGGTCTTCCGCTTTTCCAAAACCATACAGGGCGCACGGTTCAACAGGCCTCCCGTGGACGCGCCGCCGAGGGCCGTGAGGGCGGCTGCACGCGGTCTAGCTACATCCACCTGCCCCAGGGCACTGCTCTGTGCAGAGAGACTTCCACGCCAGTCAAGTGTCAAAACAAAAGGATCTGCAAAGACAACAGACCCCTCAGCCCCGGGCACCGTCAGTGCGAAGCAGCCACCGGCTTTCAGCGTGGAGTGTCAGGGTTACTTGGTGGGGACGAAGTATTAGTACGCTCAGGGAAAAGCACGATTGCTGGAGTGTGGTGCATGCACGGTCTGGAGTGTGGTAAGTGAACTGGAGAGTCTTGCCCACAGAAGACTCAATTTAATAAGAACTGGCCAACCTGGGCCAATGAAGAGCAGCCTTCAAGCTGGGAGCCCTCTTAGCCAAACGGACAGCAAAGCTTTTGGCTGGCGATTCTTTTACATTTTGGGGGGCACAGGGGGAAATACATCTGTGCCCGTTAAACTTCCCACATAGACTTTTCGAAGCACGTCTCACTCTATGATCGGGACGTTCTGACTGCAGATGCGTATGCACGCTCCACATTCGTTCACAGAGCAGGTTCGGAGAGTAGGCTGGGAACCCGCAGGACGTTTTCAATGGCAGCTGTCCTGCAGACCCGACAGGGTGGCCAGTGGTCACTGAGCCAAAGGTCTCACCTCTGGGGGCTGCTCTGTGGGAGAGACTCCAGCTGGACTGTCCGACCATGAAATGTTAGCTGGCACCCAATCCCCAAGGGTTTTGCCGCAAGAGACAGAAAGGAGGGCATCACAGGAAGAAACAGTATGGATACACACACAGGGCTTACAGATTCCAGGCCAGGAATTACCGTGTGACAGAGCCTACGGATAGCGGTGATTCGATTGGGCTGGGATTACTGGTAAATTACATCTCTTTTATAAGCGTGTATAAAACGAATGTTACTGAAAGTCGTAGGACAGCTTCCGGGGAGTCATGAACTCTTTCACGATCTCGTCCGTGACCTCCTTGCGCCTGGCCTGGTGTTCGGCGATCAGGGGCTGCAGAACCTCTATGAGGATCTTCTTGAGCTCACCGGTGAGCATGGCTCCACTCGTGTAGTCCTGCCCGGAGGGAGACAGACCGCAGTGAGACACGGCTGCACGTGCCCGGCTCACCCACGCGGGGCCCGGTGCACGGGGGGCGCTCGGCAGAACAAGAACCTGCATCTTAAACTGCGCGATACGCCCCCCCCGACGAGTAGCCACGACCCGCCACTCGCCCCACCCGCCCTCCTTTCGGGGCGGCAGGACTCCAGGCCGAACAACGGCCGTTCCCTTCAGCTTTACCAGCTTGTCTAAATCTTTGCTGACTCTCTTTTCATTTAACTGTGAAAGAAGGACGTGCTCACTGAGCGAACTTGACACAAAGTACAAAGTAGCAGCAAAGGTGAAGGAAAATCCCCTGCAGAGCCAGCACCCAGCAGCCGAGAGCCACTGCCATCCTGGCGTGTTTCCTCCTAGATTCTTAACTTTAAGAATAGCTGATCTCACTGCATTTCCAGTCTGGTAACTGCGATCACTGTCATGGGCACGTTGTCCGTGTTACTGCAAACCCGTGCCTGCGTGATCCCCCGTCCTTCCCGGTCAGCATCCCTTTTGCTGTACAGTCTGCTGTGAACTTCCTGCTATTATCAGTGTTAAACATCCTTGTAAGGAGAGCTCTTTCTTATTCGGGACTACTTCCTTGCAAAAGATTCCAGGGCCTGGAAAACCTAAGACAAAGGCTACGGACATTCCCTGGGCTCTTTCTTCATGCTTCTCAGCAAACTGCTCGCGGAGAGGCCGTGCCGCGAACACCTGACTCACCCGCGTGGGCCTCGAAGCATCTGCAAACACCACAGCAACACAAACCTGCTAACTCGGTGGGGGCACTATTTTAACTCCGATGCCGTCTTGTGTGAACCTATCTAGACAGATTCCATAGTGTCCAGTAAGAGCAGACCTGTGTGTGTGGGAACCACACCACACTCAGTGCTTTCTCTTCCACGAACTACCCGTTATGAGGCTTCCTGCATGTGGTTAAAGCAGATGGACCTCCTCGGTTTTCATCTCGTCTCGGCTGAGCGCCTGTCCCCAACGCCCGGGCCCTAAGAGGCTCCGACCCCCGTAAGCTTGGCCGCCACCCCTCTCCCCTCCCCGCCACGGCCCCTATGACAGAGCCGGGGACCACTGGACCCTGTGGCCTGTGGTCCCACCTTCCTGATCTGCTCGAGCCTGTCATCGTCCTCGAGGAAGAAGGTCAGGTACATGAAGGACACGTCCACGTCACAGTTGCCTCCAAACTCCCTGTGCTCCTCGACGGTGTCTCTTCCTCCGGAAAATGCGTGTTTGTTGACCTGCACCAGTAAGAGCACAGAGATGCTGGTTGGTTTCGGCCGCCCCGCGTGCGGAAACTGGCTGCGAGCCGAGGGTGGTGGTCGGGCCAGTGACTGCCTTCTGCCCCATCAGGTCCCAGATGGAGGGAGGCTGGGGTTCACCGTCGGGAGGAGGAGCCCCACGAACTGTCCCTCCCCGTCCATCAAGCCCGGGTATGTGCCAGCGGGGCTGACTGGAGAGGCGTGGGGGTGGGGATTAGCTCTGGTCCCCCCGACCCCAAGAGACAGAACAGAGCTGGGAAAGCCAAAGCACCGCCTGCACTGGAGCGGGGAGGGGTGGCCTACAGTTCTCCGGTGATGGGCAGCCACCAGCCACCTTCAGAGTGAAAGAGACCACCACGGAAGGGCGGCTGCTGCCTTCACCGCGTGGAAGAGAGAGTGGGAGCCACAAGAATGGGGCTAGTCAGAGAGAGCAGAGCCCACAAGAAGCACAGAGGCAGACAGCGCCTGCGGCAGCCCCACCTAAAGATACGCAGTTTCAGGAACTGAAGAAAGACTCGGAAACGAACAGAAGTGGTTTTTTGGAATCGCTGAAGATAATCTTGGGAGAAATCAGGGCCAAGAGACGAGAGAAGAAAAGTTAAAGAGGACAAATTTTCCTCAACCTTCTTTCCACAAACATTTGAAACCTGCTATGTACAAATGTCACCCTGTTTTTTTTTTTTTAAGGTTTATTTATTTTTGAGAGAGAGAGAGGGAGTGAGAGTGAGTGAGCGTGAGCAGGGGAGGGGCAGAAAGAGAGGGAGACACAGAAGTGGAAGCAGATTCCAGGCTCCAGCTGTCAGTGCAGAGCTCGAGGCAGGGCTCGAACTCACGGGCCGCGAGATCATGACCTGAGCCAAAGTCAGACGCTTAACCAACTGAGCCACCCAGGTGGCCTGTCACCCTATTTTTCTTTGATGGGGAAAAGGGGGGCAGCGCTGACAGTTTCTATGTTGAGATGTTTACCCCTTCTCCCCAGGACCGCAGGGCAGATTACTGACTGGACGCCACGAACAAGCAGCAGCGGGGACACCAGGGGCAGAGGCTCTTCCGGCACCAGGGAGTCAGGGACACCCACTCCCGCTGGTGGTGGCCGCTAAGCGGCTGCTCTGGGAGAGCGGGACCTGCCCTGTGCCCTGCGCAAGGGGCAACTGGTAAGGGGTAGATGCTGGCGGGGGGGTTGCGGGGAGGAAAAATGAAGACAAG
Source organism: Panthera leo (assembly GCF_018350215.1). Lineage (NCBI taxonomy): Eukaryota > Metazoa > Chordata > Mammalia > Carnivora > Felidae > Panthera > Panthera leo. The sequence goes on from NC_056684.1 coordinate 141,802,566, forward strand.
TGCGGGTTCAGCTTTCCTCTTTTTCATAAAAAAGACCAAGTTATAAAACAAAATCAGTGTAAGCAAACTACAAAAGCTATTGAAGACACAAAATAAGCAGAAAGAGCACACGGTAGTGGGTTCTCCTGAGGTCTGGTGCCCTCGGGTAGGTGCTGGGAGTCTCATGGGGTCACGGGTCGTGGGGCAGCCCCTGCCTGCACGGACATCTTCCTGTGTTCAGACTCCTGGGCCACGCCGGGCCACTGCTGGGCCTTAGGGAAGACACTCGAGTGCCAGGACGTAAGTCTTGGGGACAGCATTGGCCAGGTTCCACGGGGTGGTTTTAAAGGTGACAGTTCCCAGTCCTTGTCTGAGAGGAAGAGGAGGAAAGGCGTGTTTGCCGCATGTTTTAGGAGATGCACGGGGAACACCCGCCTCCTGTGTGCTACTCCTCCCCGGGCAGGGACTCGTCCAATGATGGCACACAGGCGTGCCTTCGTCATCACGTTAGTTAACCCCGACAACCCAATGACCTCGGTACTTTATGGATGATAATGAGGTGCCGTGTCAAGGACCTGCGGTATGTGGCAGTGAACGGCAGAGCCGGGCTGACCCTCCCCAGGACACCAGACCTCTGAGAGTGGCTTAAGTTTGCCTGCTGTGGGCCTGGCCAGTCCTCAGCACCACTGGGGCCTTGCTCATGGGAAGCCAGCAGGAAAACGGGTTTGTGTTAGGGTGGAGAGCAGCCTTGGTTGTGGCGACCAGAATGCAGCTGTCAGGATCCAAAATGACAGAAGCAGGTGAGACGTACCAAAACCATGCGATTTTTGCTACAAGAGGAACCTCACTAGTAAGGACGTCTGAGTTGAAGGATGGGGGAACTTGACTCAACCACCGAGCTCTGACAGCCAGTGAACTCTGGCTGCTACGATCCTACGGGAGAGGGGAGCTGGCCTGCAGGAGCCCCAGGCACAGGGCAGAGGAGGGCCACTGAATGTCCGCCCCAGAGCCAGAGGCCAGTCTGGGAGTATGCACTAAACGGGTCTTGTTAGCAGAAATCACAAGCGGGGGTGGGGGGGGGGGGGGTGGGGGGTGGCCAGGCTGGCAAACTGTATTACAGACACTCATCCCGAAGAGGGGCTTCCACACCCCAAGGCCACCTGCAGGAAGGAGGGTCTGAGTCGTTGGGCTCTGGTGGAACCCTGCAGCAGCCTGGGGAAGGCCTGTTTTGGCCTGTACTACAAAGGAGTCGTCCAACCATTCAGTTTCTGAACTAAATCCTTAAATTCAGGCAGCACGTGTATGATCGATCTCACGTAAGCCTGGTCTCAAGGCTATGAAATCGGTACGGCTGCTTCCACTTCCCAAATGACTCCCCTGGACGGCGAGGTCACTCGCCAAGTGGCAGGGCCCAGAAAACCTGGGGTTCCTGACTCTAGGTTATGGGAGGGGCCCATGCACTGGGGGAGCTGGGCACCGGTGCCGACCCCACCACTCCCCAGCTGTGTGGACAGAAGAAGCGGCCTGGCCCCTGAGTCTTGATTTCCTTGCCTACAAAATGGTCACGGCCTCCCTGGGTGGTTGTCAGGACTGAGATCACAGATGTCAACACGTGGCGGGTGGTGCCGTAGCCGAACCGCCGCGTCCCCAGCTCGTCTACTGCGGTTATTCTCAGGAGGGCTGGAGCACATGCTCCCACCCTGGCTCGTGTGGAGCTTCGGACTCGGGAGTGGAAGGTGGGCTTGGGGACTGAGAACGAGGGCTAGCCTGCCCTGTCTGCCCCACAGGCCGCTCACAACCCTGGTGGCCTCTGCAGCTGTGTGCTTTCTGACCCCATGCTCACTGCCCATCCAGCCCTCAGGGTCCTTGATGGTCCCCAAGTTAATGAAAAATGCCCCAGACCCATAAATGACTTCTTTAAAACAACTCAAAACCAAACAAGATGACTTCTCCTCTGGAGAAAAGAGGAGCCTCCCTTCCTCCCCTGCACTCCATGCTCTGGAACTTCCAGCCAGTAGTGAAAGCAGACAAAAAACCCCTGAGTACATCAGCTTCCAACAGAGGGGGGCAGGATTGACGGCACCCATTTCCTGGAAGAGGGTTTTGACATTAAGGGTTTCCCCGTTGTCAACTAGAACCCGCTAGGGACCCCACGAGGGTCAGGGCGGGCAGTGACTCAGAGGGTTGCGTTACGTGCCTCAAATAGTTTTGGTCACTCCCGCTGTAATCTTCCAACCTGCAAACACTCACTGGATTCCAAATAAAACATTCACTGCTTTGTGGGACAAGAGGGGATTATACCCGTACAGGCATTTCAGCACTGGGGAACAGAAGCAGGGCCCTGGAAAATACAGAAACTCCTAACTCTGGTTTCTTTGGTGCGTCAACACCAAACACTTAATGAGCGCCTGCTGCGCGCCGGGCCGGACACAACTGTCCTGAAGGGCACCCACCCACGTCGGGTCTCCGTGAGAATGTGCGGCCCCTGCACCCCACCCTGGTCGTGGCCGCTCACAGGCCAGGCCAGGCGGCACTCTGATGGTTTCTGAGGTGGAAGCCTGGTCAAGCCGGTCATCCCTCTGGCCTTCATCCCTCTCGTTCCTCTAAGAGGAAGTCACCACTACCTCCCAGTGAGAAACAGAAACAGAAAACGTAAGGCACCTGGTCCGTTCCTGGAACATGGCTGCTGTGCAGAAACGCACTAACGCGTTTCCTATTGTTTGCTTACTTTAAAGAAAACCGCTCGGGCACGGTGCTGGTGGGCAAGTGGAAAAGAGAAAAGGAAGAAAAATCCCCACTTCTGCCTAAACAGAACGACGCACACAAAACAAATTCAGCTGATGTCCGGGGATGGGGACAGGCTGCCGCGCGCTTGCAGGCAGCAGTTGTGGACCCCCGAACCCAGGACGCCGAAGGACAGTCCCGCCACCGTGTGCGTGCCTGTGTGTCTCTCGGGCGCGGTCTGCTGTGTGCACGGGCTGCCCCTGCACCCTGGGCAGTGCTCACCTTGGTCTTGATCTGCTTGGCGGTGTCTGTGAGGAAGATGGAAGAGTTGGGGTCGCTGGCGCTCATCTTGGTCTGGGCCCCTTGGAGGGCGGGGAAGAAGGTCGAGTGCAGCAGGGCTGGTTTGGGGTAGCCGATCCTGGGAGCGACGTCTCTTGTCATCCTGAAGTAAGGATCCTGCG